>NC_079289.1:86439886-87682386 GCF_023638135.1 Falco biarmicus
ACACTAGGAATTTGTTTCAGCTCAGAGCAAGCATCTCAACTCATTAGAAAGTGTCATAAATCCGTGCAAGAAAAATGGGGCTGCTGAGACCAACTAAGACGTAACTCTTCCATACATGAATCCCTGTAAGCTGACAATGCTGCTTACCAACTGAGGAAGATGATTACAGAACGTATTTAGTATCTCATAGTGCTGAAAACTTGGTTGAAAAGCACTTGTAGTTAAGGGAGGGGTGAGAGTTAAGGAAATGTTGTAGCTTTAGAAGCAAACCGTGGGGCTTCACAAATATACAGAGTTTCTGTTTCAGCGGATTGCCTAAACCCTTACTTGTTGCCAACCCAAGGCTCGTATTCATCAACTTGGCAATTGTTTACAAGGTGTAAAAACTTATTTTATTATTATCATTATTATTATCATCTAAGCATTACAATGGAAATACCATTTATTTAATAGCTGGCGCTTGCTTTTTACTACCTGTGTCCAAGCAAGTTCTCCCTGTTTGCTGATGTAAGCAACCCACTACTCATAAAATTTTCCTCCTTCTCTTGCTCTTTCTCACACGCTCCTGTGCACACACACACAGACAGAGGGGGGAAGAAACCTCAACAATCTTTTGTCGTCTTTCTTGCTGAACGGAAGAGGTTGTTTTTTTCTCCACATGAGCATCTCCAGGAGTAACAGCATCCTCACCCCAGCCTTTCAGTACGTCCAAAATTGCAACAAGTATTAAAAAAATAAAAAGTACTTCTACAATAGGAAGTCAGAAAATGATGTCAATTCACTCAGCGTTCCTACATTTGTTTTCTTCACATATGCTCTACTTAAATCTGAAGATGATCCAAGCCAACAACACAAAGTGCAGTTTTGCAGGTAGAATCTCTTTCAGACCATTAACAACTGTATTAAATAAGATAAGCGTCTTTGAGAACGTGTTATTTTATTAAGGCAAGGACAAGCTAAAGTAAATCAGTCAATTAGACCTCTGTGAGGCTCTAGAAAGATGAATTTGCCCCTGGCACACATGGACTTTCCACTTTTGCACACCTGTCTGCCATGAAGCTGCCGTCAGCATCTCCGCCTCCTCCAGCTGCTCCAGCTCGCTGCCCACCACTCTGCGGCACGCAAGGGAGAACCGTGCTGCTTGTTCATCTCCAGCACCATGCTCTCACCTCAGCAGGATGAAAGCTCTTTCTCTTCAGCCTTGGAAGCAGACAATGTGGCGGTGAGCAGCTGCCCTGCAAGGTGGCGTGATCCAGCTGGGGAGCATGGCAGCGGCAAAGGCTTCTTGTGAGGCTCGGGAATACACCAGGTCAGGCCTTGCAGGCTCCTTCAGGGGACATGAGAGGCGCAGTGAACAAAAAGCATTTTATGGGAACAGAAGGCGATGCCATATATGTAGGGAGATTTACATGGATGTATCTTTAGACACCGGCAGTGTTACAACATAACACGAGGTCAGAGCAATTTCAGAACAGGTAGTACATCTCATACAGGTAGTATGTAAGATTGAAACTGTTCAGTATGTAAAGGCATGCTGTTGAGTTTGCACTACTTAAAGATGTCCTTATTGATGATCTACGCCACGGCTAGTATGAAAAAAAAAGAAATATCATCATGAGAGGAGTTCTGCTTCTGCAGCAGGGCAATTTCTAGTTTTGCCTCATTCACCAGACAAATGGTTTTATTCTAACACTGATGTAGGAGACACTTCTTTTGCACAGAAGATTAATGGCAGTTGCCAGTGTAATTCCCTGCTGCATCCCACAGGGAACGTTTAGATAAAGGCTGCACCCAGCTGCAGGTGATAAGACATGAAACTACTGGGGTTTTCCTACAATCCACAAATACAAGCTTAGAAATTCATGGTTCTGAAAAAAAATTTATGTACATTAGAATAAATGCTAGATACAGAAGTATACACAAATATACACACACAGAGACAAAGGCATGAAACACCCTTCTCTTCCTCTTGTGTCTGTCTGTGTGTGTATGTGCACGCACATTCACGCATGCACAAGCAGATACACGTGCAGACACAAGCCCCTTGCTGTACTGAGCCTGTTAACTGTTCAGTTAAAAAAAAGAACCAGAATCAGTTGTGTCGAAGTAGATAAGCTTGACAATGTGATTAATTCAGTTTTATTCTAAACTATAACAGCCCATCTTTTGCAGCACCAGAGCAGTATATTATTCAGCAGTTGCTGAAGTTTCTTCATGAATTTTCATTCCTAAGGAAAGTGGCCGTGAGCACATTGGCTCCATGTAACGTCTGCCTTTGTTGTTCCTCTGAAACACCTGGCAGAGTTGGCATGGTCTTCGAGCCTTGGCAGAAGGTAATAAAGGCATCAACCCTATAACTTAGCTTCTTTCATCTTTTTTTTTTTTTTCCCCTCCTTTTTTTTTAACCTCACTGGCAATCTCAAAGCCTTCCTTCAGCAAGATCTTGCAGGCAGACAAATGCTGCTAAGCCTTTCAATGACTTACTGTGCATGTACTTTATTCTACCTGGTTTTTGCTGGCTTCCTCTTCCACATTAAGCAAACTTATAAGACAAAGCAGTGCATGAAAGGAAAAGACCACGTGCATCTTTTAAGTCTTAAAATTGCAGGTACTCACATCAAGCTCAGGAATTCCCTTTTTTCTTATTGCAAAGCTGCAATACTGTTAACACCCGCATGCTTTTATCAGACACTGTGAGCACTGTGCACAGGGGTCCCTACCCTCCCCTTTTTCAAGGTATAAGGATTCCTTAAAAGTTTGCTAATACTTAGGGTGCTCTTCCTCTTCTAACAAAAATATGTTGATTTCTACTTTGCACTCACCCATTTTTGCTTCTGATGTCCTGGCCTCATTCCCCAAGGTCCCCTGCAGCTCCGCCACTGCAGTGCCGGCCAACTGAAGCTCTTTCTTGCTCAGCTCCATCAGTACCAGTTTCACCATCAGGTTCTTCCCCCTCCCACCCAGGCTGCCTGTCCTCATCCTGCACCCATCCTCACCCCACACTGGCCCCAAGCTTCAGACCCGAGTGCAACGGAGAGGGACGGTGCCCCAGCCCCCCCTCCCTCGGCCCCCAGCACCAACCCCACCACCCACCAGCTTCCACCCCTCAATGGCAAACATGGCCCATTCCCACCCTGCTCCTGCACAGGCTGCTGCCAAAATCACACGCACCTGGAGCCCCCCGGAGCCCCCCATACAGTCTCACTACCCCCCCTTTCCCCTTGTGCCGATGTCTTTAACAAAAACCACAGACCACAGCTGGTCACAAACCCGATCCAAAGAGCACTCCTTTCCAGCACAATGCATTCGCTTAACGCTCCATGCTGTCTTTCCTTCACTGTGCTGGTATTTGGTTTTTTTCCCTCCGCTAATTGCCCTTCTGAGCCTCATTTTTTCGTGCTTCATTAACGTTTTCCTTTGTGCCACTTCTAATGCATAGCTTTACTTACAGAGCAGGCTCTCCCCCTCCGGCTCCCCTCTTCCATTCCTGCTGGGCTCTCCATACACTTAGGGAAGTGGCCGTGTAGGCACCATTTACATCTGGGGTCCCATATATGTTCCTTTTTATTCCTTAGCACCTTGGACTGGAGTTTCTGCCTTTTTCTTACTCTTACTGTCTTTAACACTGAGGGAATCAAAATTTTCCCTTTTGTGACTGAGACCTCCAGCAAGATGCTCTTCTTTTAATGCACTGCTGCAGAAGATGATTAAAGCCACTTTAGGACGCCATGCTGGTTCTCCTTTGTCTGCCTAGGGTGTTCTTTTTCTCATTTTGTTTCTTTGAGAGTTTTGGGTGGGATTTTTAAGAACAGGGGTGTCGCAGCACCCTCCAAACTAGCCGGCTGCAGCAAGGTCTTTTACCATCACATACCAACATACTCTTCATGCCAGTTGCTCTGCTGCCTTCTCCTAGTCTCTCCTCATCCAGAGCACGCATTCTCTCTTGCTTTCTCTCTGCTTCTTCCTCCTCTCTCTTCCTCAGCTGCTCTCTCTTCCTTGGCTGCCCAACCACTTAACTGAACCAGCCACGCCTGCACCTTGTCTACATCAGCCAACCCACCCCCCTGAAGCCAGCCCACAGCTGTGTGTTATCAATGATAATTAACCCACCTTCATTCCTCTACACAGGGGTTGCCGTCTTGCTTGCTGCTGAGATTTGTGCTGAGGATGGAGGTTGGCCCATACAACCAGCAACGCTGCATAACCCCCACGGACGGTGACTGCCCAAGGCAGCCCAATGGCCTCTGCTTTCACAGGGGTTGCAAACTGTGCGGCTTATGCCCTGTGAAGGCAATTCACTAAAGTGTCCCATTTATTTTTTTTTTTAAGAGATAAAACACACACTGCTATTATCCAGCATGCTTGTAGATACCCGTACCTCACAGCATCAGACCACCAACACTTAAATGGCTTACTGCGGACCTAGCTGCCAAACTTAAAGTATGTGACATAGGAAATCGGGCCCTAAACACACCTTATTTTGCTGCTCACTTCCACCCACGCCTCAGCACCGAGGCGGTTAGGGAGGCTGTGATCCCTGGGCAGGCAAAGCCCATGGTGGGAAGCCCAGCTGGCTCCATGTCAGGCGTGAGCAGCGCTCGCTCGCTGGGGACAGGGGGGACGGCGGTGGCTGCTGCTATGGGCACCAGAGCAGCAAACAATAGTAACATCAAGGCAGACTAGGGGGAAAGAGTAAAACAGGATATCTCCATTTCACTTTGAATATGGCTCCAAATTAACTGTCGGGAGTAATTACCTGTGAAAAAGTAACAGTCATGATTCAGTAGTTTAGAAAGAAACCCAGGCTGCAAGAGACACCTTTGAGTTCACCTGCCGTGAAAGGGCATTTTTTACTTTTGTACAAGAAAAGAAATCATGGCCATGAAGAAACTCACATCAGTTATTGCTAAGGCAGCTGTTCTGTTACGACGTGCACTACTTGCTATTATTTTTTTCCAGACTGTTGGCTGTTGTGCTTGGGTGGCCTTCCTGCCCATTCCCCCCAACCCCGCTGGAAGGTTTCCATTTCCATGGATAAGGGGACATTTGCTCAGCTCCCCTGCACACATTTTTTCTCCAGCTGGACTCTGTGCATGTTCCCAGCACTTTGATCCTTGCCTAGCATCTGTAGGATAACTTTCCTGATTTCCATCTGATTTATACAAATAATTTGACTTTTTTCCTTTTACGATCAGCCATGAAGTACTCAACTGCCACAAAGAACCAGCTGAGTGTGGCACAGCCTGCCAGCATCCCACAGAAGGAAAAGAGCGTTATGTTGCCTGTTGAGGCAGGGTTTACATTAACAAAGAAGATACTCACTGCCCTACCGCTTCCCACCTGCAAATGCCTGATGTATGGTGCTGGTTGGGCTCTTGCCTTTTGTTCACTTTCCTACAGCTTCTTTTGTGCCAGGGAGTTACCGCTGTGACCTGGCTGCAGGTGCCACTCACACAGCAAGAGCCACACACGTGCTTTACTCCCCAGGAACATATATACCAGAATAGCCTTCTCCTCTGTCAGGTCAGGGCTGTTCGAGAGCTACCTTCTTCTTCCTCACTCCCTTTAAACTGCTATTTAAAAAAGGAACAGCACAAAAGTGAGCCATCTCAAGTGGCCCTGTGGACCAGGGGAGGCTCAGTGAAAAGCCTCACTTCCCTCCTTGTGCTGCCCATTGCCGTATTCCAGAGCCAAGGCTTTGCATCTGCTCTAGGCTCTTCTGCCCTGCCCTGTAACACTTTAAAGGACAGTCTGTGTGGGACTGCACAGAGGATGGCAGTGGGACCTGTACCCTCTGCACAGTATGAGGCTTCTGGCATTAAGAAATCTTGCCCCTTCTTTCTGGGGAAGGATTTTTAACCTAAGTTAATGATGCTACGTCTGGGCATTGAACAGTCTCATTTATAAAAGGAAGGTTATTGAAATTAGGGGTCCTGGTCTTACTCCTCTCTCTTTTTCCTTTCCTCCCCCCTTTGCACCCTTTGCTTCACTCTGGAGCCGTGAGAACAGTGGTCCTGAGCTAGCAGCAGCGCCCACACCCCTGACTGCTATACCTGGCCTTCTTGGCGCTGCCACAACAAGCGTGTGACGCTGAATCAGCTCAGCATCATCAAATTTGTTGTGCATCCACAAAGTGCCCCTGTGAGCCAGCTGTGCCTCTGCCAGGTCACACACCGACAGCACCAGCGCGCGCAGACAGCCACGGTCTCAACTGCGGTGCCAGAAGAGCCGTGTCTGTGTGTCTGTCCTCATGTTCTGCAGTTCCTATCTGCGATTCAGCACGGCTTGGCTGAGCAATATGATGGACTGTCCGAGTATAACAAACACTTAGGGCAGTGATGGATGCCATGAACTAGATGGTCACTTAAAAAGCCCTAAGATCCCAAGAGACAGAGTTGAGTATATTTTTTGTGTTGTTACCATGTAAGAAACTGAGAAACCCTGCAGGTGGGATTCATTATGTGTAGCACATTATCCTGTGACATGGAGAAGAGACACGGGATCATTCCCAAAATATCCTTCCCCACTGATAAATTGCAGAAAGCAGGTCTGAAGCTACGCAGCGTGAAGGATAACCTACTTAGGATGAACATGTGCATGATGCCATCAGCAATATTGATGCAGTTACCAGACCTCACAACGGGATTTGAGGAAAGGGTTATATCAGATCACAATTTGCAGAAGTGCCGGGGAGCCAGCAGCCTCAAAGCAAAGCCACCTCACATCTGCCCCAGGCTGGGCTTTTCCCTCAGCCCCAGGATACTTGCTCACTGCAGCCTTCCTCCTCCCACCTAGTGTGAATATAAATACAGGAAACAGAAAATCGGGGAATACTTTGTGCTCAGATGGGTGCGGGGAGAGACCTGGTGTGCACGTGTGCCGGCACATGCTTAACTTTGGGCAGCCCCCACAGAGGTACCTCTGGCCGACCAGCCACCCGCAGGGAGATGGCACAGCAGGGCTGGGCTGCTTCTTTGTAGGGGTGGGACTTGGGGCATCTCTGGAGCCAGACTGGGGACCAACCTCCTGCTAGGTCAGGCATTTGCATGGAGGAATTAAAATCCATTCATCCTGACATGCCTGACGAGTGGGGGGCGAGGGGGATGCACAGGGGCAGCAAAGCAGCAAGGGGGCAGCTCATCGGTCAGGGTAGTTTGGTTTACATATGAGTCCAGGCATTTCAGAAGATAATTTCAAGGTGGCATAGGCAGTGGGGCACTTTGTTCAGCAGCATGCTTGCAGCAGAGGCTTCTTTAAAGCAGAAATAGTCTAATTTATGAAAGGCTCAGTGGGGCTTTCCTGGCTGAGGCAGGAGCACCAGCTGAGTGATGTTTTCCAAGGCAGTCATCCATTAACGGGTGATTTCCCCATTGTTCCCTGAACTCCACAGCCCTCTGCTAAGCTCTGGTGCACATCGTTTCTGTAAGCACAAACTAGCATTTTAATTTTAAGTACTTGACAGTGTCATGGGTTTCACTTCAGTTGTTCTTACAGGCTGCAAGACCCCAGGTTGTACGCTGCGCTTCAGTAAAAGCAGCAAACAGCAATGCAAGGAACAAACCTCTCAGCACTTGAATTTCTTGTGTAATCTGAAGGAAGGAAGGAAGGAAAGAAGAGAAAGAGAGAAAGAAAGAAAGAGAGAAAGAAAGAAAGAAAAGAAAGAAAAGAAAGAAAGGAAGGAAGGAAGGAAAAGAAAGGAGAGAACAAGGGGAGGAAGGAAGGAAGGAAGGAAGGAAGGAATCTCTAAAACTGTAGGAGCTAACAAAATAGCCATAAAACGTCTGATGTCCGTCCCCCCCAGGCAATAAATAATTTGATGTATGGATGTATAGGTATGATGTGGTACTGGTCTAGTGTGTGAATCCACCACTGATCATATCAATGCAGCCATACATGATAATTGAACCCGCCTGCATGGTAGAATGTTCTCCTCAGTCACAGCTAAGCAAACAACAGATCTTTCTCTCTTCTGCAGCCAATCCAGTGTCTTTGCCACCCTTTGGTGATTGCATTGCAGTCTACAAAGCATCTGGGGGCACATACGTGTCTGAGAGCATTAAGGGTTATATAGGAATATATATATATAATCACACTTTTATTAACCTGTAGCCTTCCAGCTCAAAAAGACATGGTTGAACCAGTGATGATTTGTAACGGCTGCAGCCTCCTGACTGAGTAGAAAATCATTTGCCATTTGCAAATTACTCCTGATTTTCTGCAAGGATTTTCATGACGTGCCAGCATTTGCCGGGGGCCTTAGGGCAGCTTTGCAGGCCACCCCGAGCACACAGCCGCTTGTGGTTTGCAGCCCAGAGAGGATGCCCAGGGCCAGCAGCGGGACCAGGTGCCCGGGGCTGTGCAGCACCTTCACTACCTACACAGGGGCCCATGCCAGCCGGACAGGAGGGCATATCTCACAGAGGGGTGACGGAGGAGGCTCCAGATGGGAAGTCCTTGCTTTGGGTTGTTTGTGTCCCTTTTTGCTACGTTTCAGTACAGCAAGGCGCTGAGCCATGGGGAAGACAGCCCCTAACACCTTGCAACCTGCAGCACTCTCGCACTGGTGTGTAACAGGAATGTCCTCTGAGATTGGGGCTTGTGGCTCCCACGGTCAGGCTGGATTGTTGGAGTAAACATCACAGTGGAGAAAACAGAAACAGAGAAGCCTTTTCTTTCTTAAGCAAGTAAAAAGCAACTCTGCATCCTACATTTTAGCCAGCTCTACAAAAATCCTGAAACTTTCAGATTTCCAAAATGTTTCTTGTCTTTATTACTTAATAGTTCGTATACTATCCCCAAAAGCTACTGCAACTGCTTTGACTTATATTTGCAAACTATCCCTCATGGACCCGGTCACAGCCCAGTCCCACCTGCCCTGGGGACCGCTTCTTATTCGCCCTGCAGCTCCCCCCCTCTGCCCTGGGATCTCTAGGGTCCCCCCCTCCAGCCCTCCTTTCTCCTCTCCCAGCACCATGGGATGGTGCCTTTGGGATGCTGTGGGGAATGCAAAAGCCTCCTTACCCTCTCCTGAGGAGCACAGCACAGCAGCTCTGCTGCTGGGAGAGTGGTGGCTTCCCTGGGGGCAGCAGCTGCCTGCAGAGACCCTGCAGGGCAGGGACAGAGCCAGAGCCCAGCCACTGCGGCCGTAGCAGGAGGAGATGAAGGACCTGAGGACCAGGAGGACCACATGGAGGTTTTTTCCAGGGAGGCAGGAGTGGAGGGAAGGGCCGAGCGCCTGGAGGCATGAAAACCTTCTCAGCCATTCTGCTCAATAGTAGCAACATGCATCTTGTCTGTGAGGCAGCAAAACCAGGATGGGGTCAGAGAGAAAATGAAAGCTTAGCTTGATTTTAGCCCTGCATAGGGGCAAGCATGTGACAGCGAGCACCACCTGGTCCCACACCTTTGCCTCCAGTGTGGTGGCTCACACAGATGCAGAAAGCTTTCTGCTGCGGATCTTGTTTCTGCTACAGCCCGGTGCTTTTAGCCATCATTGCTTGCTACCATTTGTGCCTTATTCCCTCTGCTTACTTGTCTTTCTCACAAAGTTTTCACCCTGCTCCCTCTCTGGTTGCCTTGTTCCCCCTTCATTTACTTTGTCAGCAGCTCTTCTCTTCCTCATCTTCATAAAGGTGCTGGGGGCTCTGCCGCCTCTCCTGACCGCCTCCCCCTGTCCCCACACACCTTTCCCTGGCACACACTGTACCTGAAAACAGCAATTTGCCTGCCAAGCCCTGCTAGCTCTCTGTCACTCTCTCCCCAGCACCCACTGCAGTCCACCCAATGGGAAAGTACCTCCTGTTCTGCTTTCCACCTCATAAACTCAACGCGATGAGAGCTGCCACCATGCCCTGGCGGGTGGTGATGAAGCACAGCTGGCACAGCTGGAGGTGACGGCATGAAGCCCAAGCCCTCAGCATGCAGGCTGGCACTGGCCTGTGGCTCTGCGTGCAGCACAAGGTCCCACTGGCTCCCAGGCCCTGGTGCAGTGCTCACACCCCCTGAGTTTCCCTGTGAGTGACCCCTGTGGACATACAGAGGCTTGGGTGAACTAATTACAGCCTCTGCAGTTCAGGAAAGGAGCAGGCAGAAATGTCAGCCAGATTTCACCTTCTTCAGGAAGGCAGAGCAAAGGTTGTTGGTGCACAGCAAGAGGGTGTATCAAACACAAATACTTTTCTATTACTGCTGGATGAAGGTAAGTGCAAACAATCAAATGTCCTTTCCTATTTTCTGTGTCTCCCTCTGCGACGCTGATAGAGGGAATCCAAATGTTTCCAAGCAGGCAGTGCCTATCTGCAGCAGGCAGACAATTTCCAAATGTATTAGCAGCACAGAGTCAATAGAGAAACAGCAGTCCAGCATATCATCCAATTTTCAAATGTAAATAACTAGACCACTTTTAATTTGAAGGACTACAGCAGGGAATAAAATGAACCCTGGAAAATACACAGAGCAATGACCGCTGGTCATAATGCATTACCTTCAGGCATGCCTGCTATTTTTTCCTGCTGGCTGCTGTGCCACAGTGCAGAGAAAAAACGGTGGTCTCGTGTGTGAAGAGACGTCTGAGCCCCCCCCCAGCCCTGCCACAGGATGGAGAGGGCAGGCTGCTCCTGGGGGTGCAAGAGAGGCCATGACACAGAGACGCAGCGCTGAGCACCCTGCGCAGGATGCAGCCCTGCCTCCCTTCGCCGCTCCCGCCTGGCTGGGGGGGAGGACATCAAAGGCACTGCAGCAGACTGCCAGCAGGAACGCTCTGCCTCTCTCCGGAGATCCTTTGTACCCCCCACCTTTGGCCTCAAAAGCAGCAGTGTCCCAGCGCTGATGAGGCAGTCGCAGGCAGAGCAAGACACGGGATGAAACCTCCACCTCCCTCCACAGTGGCTGTGAGGTGGAGAGAAACAGCGAGAAACCTTGAGGGGATTCTGGAGAGGAGGGCGGGGGAACGATGCTTTTAGGCAAAACCCTCTTGGGATTTGCTAGTGTGACTGAGAACAAAATCGTCCTCTTGTCTACACCGCCATTGTGTGACTGCTGAAGGGAGGCCTCTCATGACCCTGTCCCCGGCAGCGCACGCCAGCTTGCAGCAAAGCCCTCGGAGAAGGGGACACGCTGCAGCCGCAGCCCAGCCGCAGCAGAGTGCCAGCATGAGAGGACCGGGATGCGAGGCCATCCTCGTCCTCACTGGGCACTGGCCTGCTCCCGCCAGACACACTTCCCGAGGGGATGCTGAGGGCTCTCCTGCTGAGCCAGGAAAATGGGTCTGACACCAAGACAGGCAGTGACAAAAGCGGTCTGTTCAAAGGAGGAGGCCAAGCAGGCAGCTTATGTCCTGCATAAATCCGCTGGTCTCTGTTGAACACAGTGGGAACGGGCAGGTTTATCTCAGCCGAGCGAGTTCATCCTGGGGCTCCTTGTCCTACTTTGCACTTTCCTCACTGCCTCTCTGAGCCACCAGCAGGTGCTTGCATGGCACACAAGGGGGGACGTGCTGGAGGTGCTAAGCATCAGTCTGCCAGACTGGAAAGGTCACTTTCTCAACACTCACCAGCCCATTAAAAAGAAAACCCCTCTGAAAATGAAAGATGAACACCTGCTTTAAATCTCACCACTTCCTCAGGTGAATCTGGCCCGGCGATGGAGGTGGGATATTGCTGCTTTGGGAAGCCACTGGCCATGCCAGGAGGGCTGGCTGAGACCCTCCCAACCATGAACCTCTGATGGTGGGGCTGTGGGAAAAGGCTGGGGTTGCTTTTCTGCAAGAGCCATGGCACAGCAAGTTGCGTGGAGCAAGGGAGGCTGCAGGGCTCGCAGGGCTGTGTGGAAGCCTGCAGTGGTGACGCTACCTGCAGTGTGACAGGAGTCATGTTGTAGGCAAGATGATCCAAGAATGTGAACAAGGCAAGATTTGCAATATCTTTCATTACAGCAGCTGATTTAGTTGGATAAAAACCAGATAAGATTTCAGGTGCACACAACTTTTAGGCTATTTTGCCAAAAAGCTAGCCTGTGCTTGCTCATGTTTTTCCCCCCATACTCATGAAAAATGCACTGCATTCATTCATGCACTAAGCAACAGACTGAAATATCGATGTCCTAAAATTTCCCATACACCCGGTGTTGGCATGAAAGGGGGGTCCCCTGTGCTTATGGGGGGGCTGACACTGAGCCCTTGGGTGTTGCTTCAGCAGCACCGGGGTCCCTCGGCCACAGTCGTGCAGCCCCAGCCACAGCAGCTGCAACGGTGCAAAACGGGCACCAAGCTGCAGCCGCAGTGCAGAGGGGCAGGAGGGCCGAGGGGCTGCTCACCGCGCTGGCCCTCACCTGTGGAACTGAATTTTCCTTAGGAAAAAAACAAACTAAACCACAACAAAAAGTAGAAAGCAAGCAGCGCCTGGAACTGGAAACTGTTAAAAGTCTGCTCTTTTTCAGATTTTTATCTCGGCCCCGTGTGGTTTGACGTGAGTCACTATGTCACATGCTGAGGTCCGGCCAAGATCAGCTGGTTTGTATCGTGTCGTGCTACCTTGCAACTACTGATTCACTGCAGTAGGAATGATAGATTGTTTTACAGGAGGAAGAGAAGGGAGAAAAAATGACGAAGCCCACCGGTACTAAAAACAGTGGCTGTGCCCCACCTACTGGCTCGTAACAACAAAGTGAGCAAGATAAAAGGCAGCAGCATCCTCACAGAGAGCCAAGCCAGCCCTTCATGTTGCCATCCTCTTGACTTTTTACGTTTGGAGGGGAGGCAGGGGGAAGAAGAAAGGAAAAAGACGTGGAGAAGATGAGGGCTGCATGGCAGGAGGAAAAGAAAGGTCTTTTGGTTTTGAAAAGAGATGCTTCAAGCATGTGTAAGCTTGCAGCAACCTTGGCCATGTAAAGCCATCTTGATGTTATTTCAAAACTCTCAAAGGAGACTTCTTTGAATGCTACATCTCATATTTGACTGATACCAAGAGGGTTTACACCTAAGACAGCTAAGGACAGATCCCAGGCTGCTGCCTCCTTCGTCTGCCACCACCTTCCTCTCCAAGGCTGTGGGGCTGGGCAGGGCAGAGGGACAAGCTTCCCAGGGCTCCTGCCTCCCCTGAACGTCTCTCCCAGTGAGCATAGCTGCTCCTACTGCCATTATGACGGGGAGTGGCCACACATTTGTGTCCCGCTCCTGCTCCTTGAGCAAACCAAACCTTGCTTTTGTTATCCTCCTTCCAGGAGGATAAAAGAGTCCAGGAGCCTTTTTCCATTCAGGTCCACAGAGCCTCATCTCCTGTGATCTTCAATCCCCACATGTCTCCTGTGAAAGACTTCTCCGTTTGCCAAAGAGGAGGCATGGACACAAAGCAGGCTGAAGGCAGCGTGTTCAGAAGCACAGTGTCAGAGTCTCTGTGGTAACCTAAAAGTAGTAAGATTATACATTTAAGTGCCATTAGGCTGGTTGAAAATTGAATACTTAGTATGGTCTTCTGGGAATTTCTTGGATTAACCAGTGTGAGGACCAGGTCTGATGGTTTGTCAAGTCCGGGGTGGAGATGGTGCTCCGACCTGGACAAGGAGGAGAGCCACTGCTAGTTGCTCCATCAGCCACAAGGTTTGTGCACAGGACACAGCCAGAGAAGGAAAGAAAAGGTGAGCTGTGATCGCCACTCCAAACACAAAAGAAAAAAAAAAAGTGTTTGCAAAATAGCACTTCTGCAGTGCTGTGAGGTGTGAAAGGGATACCTTACTCACTGCTTGTTTTTTCTTAAGAAAAAAAAAAACCAAAAAGGACCTGTCTTTGGAAGGTCTGTCCTGAAGCAGAATTTTTTTTTTTGTATGTTTAAATTTATATAATATTTTTACATACTTCATATATATGTGTGTGTATATATATATGCACACACACATATATATTCTACTTACACACACACACACACACAGATGCTCTCACACAGGGGTCAGGAAGCTCATTGCTGCCAACGTCTACCTTTAAAATGTTTAAGCACATGGCTGCACTCATGTGGTCAGGTATTCCTGCACTTACACTGTCCAGTTACATATGCCCTCTGCTATATAATTGAAGTTGCTCAGGTTCCTGCTGTCCTTGAAAGCCTCGTGCAAAGCAATTGCCCAAGATAGTGCAGTGTGTTTGTGACAGAGCAGTAACTAATCATAGGTTAATGCAATAACACTATCACTTAATATCTCACGGGACAGCAGCTGAGTATATTTCAGACCTGTACTGAATACAGATATTACCAGTGGGTTGCAATTTATCTATGCCTTTGCCTGCAGCTGCTCCTTTCTATTATTCCAGCAAACATTGCAGAAACACATAAAAGCTACAGAAGAGTGGTAGGCTTATGAAGTGCACTCCTGCTACCATTTCCTTGTCCTCATTATTAATCTACTCTACTTTTTCATCATTCTGTACCAAGTCTGTCTCCTACTTAAAAAAAAAAACAGTGCTTCCTTTTCACTTTGCATTGATATGAGCCTTTAATTCAACCCTGTCTGCTGGCTTTGACAGAGCCACACTAATTTGTAACCAGATTGAGGCTATGACACTGTTCAAGTGCACACAAAATATGAAGGATACAGAGGAAAGAAGGAGGAGGGGAAAGAGAGAGAGAAAGGGAAAAGGATATATGAGCAAAGTCACTGTTCCTGATGTTATATTCAACTTCATGCACTAGTGCTCAAAGGGACACAAAGGGACACAGGAAAGATATTTGCTTGGGAAGACACTGCTTCCAGCCAAAAATCTGCTCTGCTATACCTTAGTGTTATTACCACAACAGGACAGGTAGAGAGGAGAAAGAGACAACAATGTCAGCTAGGGAATGAAAGGAGAGCTAGCAGGGACCAAGGCTCTGCTGAGGCTAGAGAGACAATGGAGATTCAAGTGATGAAGCAAGGAAGGGAAATAAAACATTAAAGTGGGGAAAATAACAAAAACATTAAAAGAATGAAAAAATAAGGGAAGAAAAGTGCGAAACGAGCACAGAGAGAGGAAGAGAAGAGAAGAGAAGAGAAGAGAAGAGAAGAGAAGAGAAGAGAAGAGAAGAGAAGAGAAGAGAAGAGAAGAGAAGAGAAGAGAAGAGAAGAGAAGAGAAGAGAAGAGAAGAGAAGAGAAGAGAAGAGAAGAGAAGAGAAGAGAAGAGAAGAGAAGAGAAGAGAAGAGAAGAGAAGAGAAGAGAAGAGAAGAGAAGAGAAGAGAAGAGGTGTCCTCACAATTCGTGGTGCGCTTCTGACTGCTGCTGGCTGCAGCTACCACCCAGGCAGGCAGGAGTGAGCCCTGGGGAGGCTTGCCATCCCTGACCAAGTGTGCATGGGGCCAGGAGCTACTGAAAATGAAGCTGCAGCACCCTGAGTTCCTTCTTTTCCCTGTAACCTGGCTGAGTAAAAATAGATAAGGTTTTTGCTTTTACTCTGGCACTATTCTGTTAAAGCTTCTCCATCCTTCATGGAGGCTCGGGATACCCCAGTCCACCTCCTCCCCGCACCTTCTGGGTAGGGAGGCTTATAGATGTCTATCCCAACAGTTTCCAACATGCTGTTTACTACAGAGGTATTACTCTAAGTGCATTTAGTTTTATTTTCTCCTCACTTTATTAAATGTGCAATCTGCTGGCATTTTTGTATGACAAATCTCCAAGGCTGCCATGCGATGTCTATTTTCTTTCAATTCCCTCGAGGGGAAATACCTCCCTGCTCCACTGTGCAGGTTGAAATGGCTGATTACACATGACTTAGTACACCCAGCACCCAGGCACAGTATATTAAAATTGTAATCCAAGGGCACAGAGATTCAGCGTTACAAACTATGAATGACTTCTTCATGGTTTGGGTCCAAAAATGTGATCTCAGTTATCTGTCATTTAAAAAGACCTAGGCAGAAATAGAATTCAAAGCTATTGATTGCAAACACTTTTCTCTAAAAAGAAAGCCAATATGAAACACTGAGTGATAGCAGGCTGACTTATGTTATGACTTCTTCTCTTTTCTCTCCTTCATGAAGAGGTTTCAACAGGGATTACCGCTTTATGGTGCGGAACTATGTCTTCCAGGTGAGCTGAAGCAGGATTGGTTTGAGGTTCGATGGCCTGTACCAAAATCTTCCTCCACTTTAGATGGCATGAGTGGACATTTGAAGGCTGTCAGCATCAGCCCAGCTCTGCTCCCATCACACCAGCAGACATTCAAAGGGGACAGTCACAGCTGTGCTTAGCCTTTGTACAGCCCCTGCCCATAAGGGGCTGCTGCATGTCCCCAGATCCAGCCCAGTGAGTGTCTCTCGGGTGACCTCCAGGCCCTGCAGCCCTGCAGTTGGTGGCTTGGACCTCACAGTCCCTCCAGTAGCCAACCAGCAGACACTCTGGTCTCCCCCTGGCTGGCAGGCCACTCGACCTTCTTTTTGGCCAGTCCCAGCCTGATGCTCGGTGGTGACAGATGCTGACACACGTACCTTCACATGCTCCAGCAGTGGCCCACAGGTGCACGGGCACTAAGACCTGTGGGTCCCACTCCGGCTACTGCCACTCAGAAACGCCCACATACACACAGGAAAATAGTCAGAAATTGAGTTTAATGTGAAAACAAGGACAGACTGCTCTGAGCGTTGCAGGGCAGGGCCAGAGAAGTGCGGTGACCAGAAACTTATGTACACAACCACCCCCTTTCATCCCTTTTCCGTTCTGTTTTCCCAAACTTGTTCCACCCCCAAACTGCCTCAGTCCTTCCCCTTCCCCATCTTGGGTTCCCACCCCAAACAGCCCATAAGTCAGTACAGTCCCAAGATGCTCCACCCTGCACCCCAAAAAGAGTCCCATCCCCTAAAAGGCAGTGGTGGTGAGGGAAGTCAAAGGTGTCCCAGTACTTTTGCCTGACCCCACTGTGATGGAGGTCCCCCCGGCTGTGGGGCTGGTCACCTCCTGTGACAGCCAGGAGCAGGGTCATGTTGTCATCCCCTCCTTTCCCCCTGGCCCATGTGCCCCTGCCCTCTGCCATCTGTGGGGGACACCAGTCCTTCATCCAACACTACCAAGTTGTTGTCCTTCATTCAACATAACCCAACACTACCTAGTTGCTTTAAAGTTTATACGAGATTTTGAAAATGCCATAAAGCAATAAAGAAAACTGTGCTTTAACGGGACGGCAGGTGATATGTTGAGATGAGATGCCACCACCTTCAGCAGTTGCCGTCACTTGCCACCAGTGTGTCATGCAAGCAGGCATGCACACACCTGGGATGAGGGCAAGTAAAGATTTCTAAAATAAAAGAGGAAGGATGAAAGAAGTGTGAGAAGAGACAATATAAGCAGGAGGCAGAGACAAGCTGAGAGGTAGGCTGGCCGCGACCTGCTGCTCACAGAAAGGAGGCAGAGGATGAGGAAGGGGCAAAGAAAGGATGGGGAAGCAGAATAAATCTTCTGAGAAGGAGAATGATGTGGTCTGCAGGGCTAATTTTTCATCTGTAAACACATGGAAACACACAATGAAGGAGAATGTGAAAAATAAATAAGAAAGTGGAAAAAGAAATACATATTAAATGAGGCAGTGCATTTAAATGTGGAAATACAACAGCACAGAACTGAAAGGACCCATGTCAAATAATCTGATTACACTGAAGTAAATTTTCCAGGAATTCAGAGACAAATAGAACTGTACCTAAAAAGGCATAACTTATGAAAAGCTCGGTGTGACTCTAGTTCGCTGAGTGTGAAGTGAAAAGTAACCTATTTTTGGTAAGTCATGCAGCTGGAAAATTTTCCACAAGAGGTAGAATATTATATCCACACCACAGGGTTTGGTAGAAATATCTGTAAAAATACGTTAGTACAGCCAGGAGCTCTGCTGCTGGTGAGCAGGGAACATCACCCTCCTCGGGCTCTGCTGCTGTTTCAAAGCAGTGCAGGGGGTGACTGATACGGAGAAGGAGGCCAGGTGGGTGGCCGGGAGGATCAGCCTGTGCCCTGCCTGCCTGCTCTGCCGCAGCACCATCGGTGAGGCACCTTCAGCTCTCACTAGGGTCATTTTAAATACTAGCATGAAATACATTCATGAGAATCCTGTAATCACGGAGTCACAGGATGGTTTGAGCCAGAAGCATCCTTCAAAGACCAGCTAGTCCAACCCTTCTGCCATGGACAGGGACACCTTCCACCAGGTCTGGCTGCTCAAACCCCATCCAGCCTGGCCTTGAGCACTTCTAGGGATGGGGCATTGCTCTCTCTGCTCTGAAATCTCCCACTTTCATTACCCACTTTAATCTTTGGCAGCTTTTAAAATGTAAGGCTGGTAAATAACTGTTCTCTTAAATTCTTAGCTTGGATTCCAGCATTTAAATTTTTTAATAAATAACACGAATTTTTTAGCTCTTAGCTATTATTTTCATTCTTTTAGCTCCACTCTTGAAAATAATTGTCTTTCATCTTCCCCTTCACACCTCGCTAGAAAAAGGAGACAAGCACAACTTATGACTGAATAATTTTCACAACAAACAGACTTTGAGAGGGAAAGAGAAAAGTGAGATAGACTAGAAGATGATACTCATGCTGAGAGAGAATGTAAAGAGACCTATTACAGAAAGACTAACGGTTGTGTTATAAGAACCCTACTTTTTAAGAAGTAGATGCTAAAGGAGCCACATGAGAAATTTCGAGAAGTAACTGCAAAACAGCCTAAATTCATAGAGAGATGCCATTAATTATGAGACTGATTTCTGTTAATTTCAACCCTAGATGTGCAGAACAATATGAAAATTAAATACTGGTGTTTATAGGCTGCACACTTTTTTTCATGCAAAAAGTCCCTGTGGCTAGGCACAAACTGAAAGCACTAAGATTACACTGAAGGCTAATGGAATAATAACTTTTTTTTAAAGTAAGCAAAAACACTCATTGCAGTTCATCCTTTAAAAACACTTTAGGAAATGCTATCTTAATGGTTTCAGTTCCCATGCTTCCATTTTTTCTGGCTAGCTACCTGGAGCCACATTGCCAGTCGGTATGATTTCAAGCCTCTCTCTGCACTGTACGTACATGGCTCCTTCTGTGCCTGGATCTTTGCACCGTGACTTCTCCATGAGTCCATCCCCACCAGGAGTCACACTTGCTGATTCTCTAATCTGGGTATTTACCTTCTTTCTCTGTCACCTTTGGACATTTTCCAGTGGCTGTGGCTCCTTTTCTTTGGCTGGCTTTGTCAGAAAGACTGTTGATAGTGCCTGCCCTGGTATTAGCTCATCAGTTTACCTGTAACAAAACCATCTGAAACAAGCATCGTCTTTTTGTCTTTGGTAAGTGCCACCTCAATGACCTGGCACAGCTGACTCCTTTGAGTGCTTCCAGGGAGCTTTTGAAATCACCTATGTATTCTGTCTTAGTAATATCCCAAAAGTAAGTCCAAAGCTCCGGAAAATTAATGAAAGATTTAGAGAAGGATCATGGTAACTATATTCGTGCATAGACACACACATATACAGAAATGCCCCTGATGAAAGGGTAAAAATAAGAGAGGCAAGTGGGGGGAGACTGCAAAGACGTTGAGAGGTCAGGAGGCATAAAGCAGCTTAGGGAAGGAGTGGGGTTTGAAATTAAATTGGAGAGGCTTTTGAAAGCAAAATGATACTTGAGGAGAGGTTAGGGCTTACTGGAGAAGATTTCTGAGGTGAGAATATAGCAGAATAATTAGCATCAAGTGAAGGGGAACATAACGAGATTGGATGGTGAGAAATGCCATTTCGTTGCTGTGACTGAAGGAGTTAGTGTTATAGAAGGTTTCTGGCTATGGACGAGCCAGTCTCATAGATAAATTGTCCCCCACCCACCACCACCACCACCACCCCCAGCACAGAGATGTGCTAATACAATTTTGTGGTTTAACAGCAGTTTTGTATGGGCTGTAACATAATTGGTTCATAAATTAAGAACATTCACAAATGAAGAGAAAATTCACAAACACCTTTCAGCATCCTCTGAAGACAAGTGTAATTGTAGCTTGATTTTGTTGCCTGTGCTGTTCTGGACTGTATGTCCTCGAATATCTCTAGCAGCCACCACCCCCACCGCCCCAACAGCCCCTTTTTTATCAGCCAGAAACTTCATCCCAGCATTAAAAAGGCTGCTTGGGGCAGTCGGGCAGGATTTCAGGCCATCTAAGGGCTCACTTGGGGCAGCAGTTCTGGCCTGAGATCTGACAGACCCCAAGCCAGAACTCACGTGCTATGCACTGAAGGTGCATTGACTCCTGTATGCCTAATGTCAGGCTGGGCTCTGTGCTTCGTAGCATTCAGGAAGCTCAGCAAAGACCTGGCTGACCAGAACACACTGGATTTTACTGTGTACACACTGCATAAGCATGCACACGTAAGTCTCACAGGATTTCCCTGTGGAAAATACGAAAATCCTCCTGCTGAAAGTCATTTGTCTTGCACAAGCTGTTATGGTTGGGTTTGTGTATATTAATTACCTTTTAAGTGCATTTGCTGAAGCCTTGTTTTGCTGGGCTTACTAAGTTATTGCCAGGAAGATGCTCATTACAGGCAATGGAATGAATTATTGAAGTCCAGAATATGGTTTTGTTCAATTTTACCATATGTATTTGCTAGATAATACAAAACCCCAGGGTTTAAGCAATTGTAGAGCTAATGTTTTACAGGAACAGCACAATCTCTTTGCAAAAATACTGCAGATGTGGAACAGTGCCTTTTGCCTTCAACACTTATTTAGTGCCTTCAACACTTATTTAGCACTTCAAAATGCAGACACCGTTTGCTGATTTCTCTTGTGTGCATATTTGATCCCCACCTGGGATGGTGCTCTCACCTGGTGACTGGGAGCAGTCCTTAACCCCTACTGTTGTCACCAGAGCTGCAATGACATGGTCGCTGCAGTCCAGACCACCCCCTGCCACCTGCTCTGCACTCTGGCTAACACCCAGACATGAGAAAATGGCACTGCTGGCCAAGGCTGTACGGGCTCCTTCTGAGACCTTGCTCACATCAGCTTATGAAACGCACAGAGAAACAAGCAAAGCCTTCTTACTGGGACATGTCATGGTAAAGACTAACAGTGGCTAATTGCATTTTCTAATATTTTCCCGATGTACGTCAAATGTAGAGATAGAGATTGCTATCATGCCTTTGCTTGGAGAAAAACATGACATGACACAAAAGCAATGTCAGAATCAGCGCATTTGCATTTCCCAGTTCCCACTACTCAAGCCCACTGTGTTCCTGTCTACCATCAGACCGTGAGACACTGCAGACACAGTGCTGTCTGCAGCACTGATTTGCCACACACTCCTTCCAGAGGGCACAGGGCACTCTGAGATCCAATAAGCCCCTACTAATAGAAGATGAATCCAGGAAGGAAAAACATCGTTCACTCTGCCATGCATTTTTTCATGTCTTTGTAACATATTACCCACGTACATATAGATTTTGATGATACCTGGTAGCCCTCAGTGTTTCCTAAGTGAGAACAGACAGTGCCATCTTGTTACTGGCAAATAATACTGCAACTCATACCAATATCAATACTTGAAACGAATAACTAATACTAGTATGACAACTAACACTGGAGCTGGGCTTTATGCAGGCAGCTCACCGGAAATTTTTGCTCAATTGAGGAAAAAAATACAGGTTCAGACACACAAGAGGCAGAAATGTTGCATGTTGAGAAACACTTACCCTGTCATGACACCGATTTGCCTTTTGTACCTCCCTGAGCCTGTGCTTTCTACTGGCATTTCCGACTGGGGCCAAATACCACTTACCTAAACTTGCAGCGTGCTGCTCAGCTGAGTTGTTACATACGTTGTAATGTCAGCACCTGTCAATTTGCATTGCCCTTGTTAGACTTCTAAAATGGTAATTTAATAAAGGAAGGTGATATGAATCATCAAGGAACAATTTGAATTATCATCTGTAGATAATTCATTATGCACACATTTCTTGTGAGATCCTTAAATCAGCAGGGCTTCTTAATCAGAGACTTAAAAATTTTGTCTCTAACAGCTAGAGACTTGACCCATAAATCAATGGCCAGGCCAGCAGGTCCAATTCATGCTTCACATTTTCTCCCTGTGAGAATGAGACGCTTAATTACCACCAAGGTCACAGAAAAGGGGAAAAACCCTGTAACACAAAGTCGGTTTTGACAGCATCGGTTCTGGCAGCGCTTTCTGAAAACAAAGCAATTTGCAAGCAGAAAACAAAACCATAGCCAGCAACACTGCTGCAATATTGCCATCCTAGCAGGATGATCTAGATGAGTGCCTCTACCATAAGAGTTAGCACATTTTTTTCTTCCTCTGTCAATGGTAGATAATATTTGGCAGAGAGAGTCATAGTCATAGTCCAATTTTATTAGTAAAAATAGTTAGTTATTCTGATACAGCCTCCTTTTATATTCTTCAGTGAAGAAAACACACGGTTTCATGCTTTCCTTTGGGGGAGACGAAGTGTTTTATGCAATTCATGTGAGGAATTAGGTTGTGACTTGACCTGTGCATCGTGCTGCCGGCTACCGCAGCACCCAGCTGCAATGCGTGGTGTCCTGGAGCTGGGCTGGAGGCAAGGCATGGTGGTCTGCAGGGACACGCTGCAGCCAGCCAGCATTGCTAGGGAGGGAGGGAAGTCCTCAGCTGGACCTACAGCCCTCCCTAAAATGCGTTCACAGAGGGGTGAGGAAAAGGTGAGCAGGCATCATCAGGTCCAGCCACCTTCGTCGCTGCAGATGTTTTCTTCTGCCCATTTTGACAAATGGGCCTCGTAGAGGGGGCCGCTGGGGGACCAGGGCTAGCACAGCTAAAAGAAAAATGTGTGGAGTACAGTTCTCTAAAGTGCATTAGCTTACCTTACGATTTCAATCTCTTATTTTCATGAAATGGTGTAGATTCAGCAAACATACAAACCCCTGCAATTTGACAAGGAGCTATAGGTTTATAAATCTGCACTTACGCAGCTAAGTAAATATCCCGAATCTCAGAAGTGCTAAGCTGCTGCCAGATTCGCCCGAGGCAAACAGCACCGAATATCTGGTGCCTCTGAAAGCCAGGTGATGTATTTCAGACTTCTGCAAACTCTGGGCCTGGGGTTTTGCTAATCAATAGTCGTCGCTCAGATATAATGAGCTGTCTGATAGCACCTAGTTTGGATGATGGATGCTTGTCTGATCCTGGAACAAAGATATTAACCAATTGGCCACATATATTGGATTAAATTCAGCAAATCAGAAACAACTAACTAGTTCTGTTAATACTCATTTGAAACAGAGTTAGGGGTTTGGGCAGTGTTGTTCTTCCCTTGATTTTCTTTTTTCTCTTTCGGGCAGTGCAGATGATACAGTTCATTATGGTCAGGAAGTGCCTAAATTCTGGTCCAGCTTTCCTAACAGGTGGCTGAGCAAAGCAGCCCCCATGGAGAGAGGGTGAGATCAGCTCTACCCTCCAGGAAAAGGAGATTTCTGTGAAGAATGACCCCAATGAGACATCTTGGTAACCACTGCATGCACAAGGAACCTCCGTGACCAGAATTTTCAAGGGTTCAGCAGATCTGAGTCCTCTTGAACTTTGCACCGGAGGAGATGGTGTGTCCTTTTATGTTTTATACAACAAAGAACATACCTTTGTTTGTCCACAAGTAATAATAATTATTGTTATTTATAGTAATAAAAATCATAACCTAAACTCGCCATGAGAAGATTGCTGGCTTTCAAGTATGATTAGTTAAATACATTTTCATGGGTGGAAGAAACACCCCCAAACCCCATTTGGGCTGTAGTGTATACGTAAGTAAGGTCAACCCTTCCATGTAACTAACTGCACTTGTATCTGCTGCCTGGGAATCTGTTACAGGTGGTTTTCCACGGTACCCTTGGATAACAGATTTTTACTCACCGTAAGGATGCACCAGAGAAAAGGAGACTGTAAACTGGCTGTGCTCCAGCTCCAGAATGAGACAGGACCATATTGCTGTTTTAGGTCCTTCCCAGTTGCTATAAGGTGATTTGATCATGTTATTTTACTTCAACATACCTTTCTGTCTGTTTTCCCCAAACCCCAACATGGGAGATGTAAAGACATGAGGGATTTATTTTGGGGCTCAGTCAGTTTTGAACATGACATGCTCAGTAAATGAGCATGTTCTGGGCCAGAAAGCAGCAGTCACGTCAGCGGGTAGGATTCATCTCTCTGTCAGATAACAGAGGGAAGACGTTTGATGTTTTGCAAGCTACGGGCAAGCGGCTCCAGCATTCAGAGGGTGGCTGAAGAAGGCATAAAGTTGTCAAGTGTCTTTGTTACTTCTAAGGCTGCGGTCAGCTGGAAGCTGCCTGTCCAGAAGCAAGGGCTTGAAAAATTACATGCAGCACTATAAACTGATGATGCCTGAATCTGATTTGTTCCAGCTTAAGTAGATACTTTTGAGTAGCAAAGATGCATTTCTTAAAAAGACACTGCTGTATTTACTTCTATTAGCTGCCAGGAGACCATGGCAAATGCACTACGAAGTGTCTCACGCTAGGTAAAACAGAAAAACATTTTTCCTCCTTAAGTACAAAGTTGATTAATGCAATTATTTTGAGGTGTCTTTGAATGGTAAAACCAGATTGGCTTTGTTTGTTTGTGTTATTACGACTGATCTGTGTATCCCTTTGGGCAAGACGCTGGGAACACCAAACTGCTTTACCTGGAAGCTGTGCTGTACAAACACAGCAGCACCTGGAACCCACAAAGCCCTGGTGTGAGACTTGGGGTTTGCCTGAAGCAGCAGTGCTCCTGCTCACAGTCCCTTGGGGAGGCAAGGATGCAAATCGCCCACTCATCTGCTGCAGGGAACATCATCCATGCTCCTCCTTCTCTGGACCTTTGCAGTAAATCTGGAAATTTTCCAGTCCTGGCATCTCTGAACTGTTCCCCTAAATGCCCCTGGGGCGTCTGCAAGCCCTGAGTACCTGGACACAGGGAGACAAAGTCCACTGGCTTGGTTCATTTTAACTTGTTTCAGGCTGTCTTCGGTTCCGGAGAGGTGCAACGGTAAGGCCGCGACGTCAGCTATTTTTTTTTTGATGCAGCTTTTCTAGCAAACGTTTGAAGAAAAAGCAACACGAAATGCAATTTTAAAGGTAGAAATCAGATGCTTTTCTGATTGCTTAACTTATCTGAACCAGAAGGCTGTGAAATGAACAGCCCCAGGCGAGTCTGATGGACAGGGCTCTGGAGCGGGTGGGGGCAGGGGGGACTGTGTGACTGAGTCCAGGAGAGAGGGACTCCCTCTCTCCCACGGCCTGCATAGACCTGCAATTATTCCCTTTCCTCTCAAAAAAACCCTGGCTTGCGAGTAAATAGCATTTGTCATTACCAGGAGGGGATGCTGACACTCCCTTTTTCTAATGGTCGGCATCACTCATGTGTGTGCGGTCAGACTATCAGACCAAGCAGGCAGGATAGCTTATAGAGGAAGTATCAGCACATTTGACTCGATAACACATTTTTTATCATTAAATAAATACGTCTCCTAAAAATTCCCGATTCAGCCATCAGCAAAATATTTTACCAGCTAACAACCAACCACATCTTGCTGCTGTGCAGCACTCAGAAAGCATTAAGTCAGGCCATTAGAATTCATTAAATTTTCTTTAAAATCACAATGGGCATATTATCACATAGGCACACACATTTACACACACACATTGTTCTCTGCCCAGGGAACACTCCCTGTCACCTCTCTCAGCAATCACACACACCAGGAGCATCTTTGATTTTAATGAACTCAAGATTTTCCCATAACTACCTGTCTCCAGGGCTCTGAGAAAACAAACACTCGGGAATGGGGCTCATTTGGCTGCACTGTCACAGTCTGTATCAGCTGTTACCATCTCATTCCTACCACAGGCACTTAATAGCACTGGAAAGCCTCACCATTACGTCATGCATAGATCAAAAGAGGTCCGAAAGCCTTCCTCAAGTTTTAAGGCTTATTCCTGCTGGTAAATAACATCAATGATGAAATTGCAATTGTATTTGATAGAAGCAGCAGTGGGAACCTTGGGTCTCACCCTAGGAAGTACCGAACTGCTGCAGCCCCCAGTGAGTCCAAGGAGAATAGTTCAGCACCACGCAAAAGCACATCCTTATTTATTAACAGTATGTTTGCCTGGTAGTCCAATTAAACTTGACAGCCTATTTATAGAGGCTTTCTGCCCGGTAGCAGCTATACAGCTATTAGCCAACAAACTGTAACACAGCAGCAAACTGAGCAAAGGTGCTGGTGCTGGTGTCTTCATCATTTGAGCTGTACATCATTCACAAACATTGATGCAAGCCCAGTAAAGGTCATAGAACATTTATATCTAGCTTAAGGTGAAAGAACACCAAAACCTTTTTATGCTGAAAACGCTTCCTGAAATTTATTGTGACCTTCAAGAGACCTCAAAATATTCTGCACCATCATCATCTCAGGGTCAGTAGACATTCAATATTTATTAAAAAAAGAAACCGCAGGGGTGACAGAAATCTGATGGTATAGATTAGCTTGTAAGATTTCTCATTCCCAAATTGTCTGACAGGGAAGCAGCCAGGCGAGAGGAGAGGGGGGAGCAGAGAGCTTCGGCAGTTATCTCATCCAGGTTAGTTACGCCTCCGGTTACAATACACATGTGGCCATAAGTACTTCAATAACCAGTTAGCTGCCATTTTATCTGTTCCCTCCTCCCCAGCACCATGTCTTTGAGCTCATGACCAGACCTGGCAAACTTCCCTGTCTCATGTCCTTGGACCATTCATTACTTTGCTGAAGCTTAACTCCTGTCACCTCTATGATACCTGAAAGCCCCCTGGTGGGGTTTGACCAGGCGAGATGTTGAGCAACTCCAGCATGGTGCTCAGCAGAGTAGGAGCTGAGGTTTCCTCATGTGGAGAGGACTCCAAAGCCTAACTGTTTCAAACTCTGTTCCTTTCCAATCCTTTTTGTGCCTTCACCCAGCAAACAGTGCTGCACTCGTTTCCATCACTTTCATTCCTGTCATTTCTCCAGTGCCATATATATATGGCATTTCTCCAGTGCCATATATATCTAGCCATTTGATTTTCAAGTTCAGTAACTCGCCAATTACAGTGTCTGCCTGGTATCATTTAGATATTACCTGCTTACCTCCTTGGTATGATTTAGATCTTACCTACTACTGTGCACACGGGCAGGGCTATGATCTCATTGGCATCATGGAGACATGGCGGGATGACTCATGACTGGAGGGTTGAAATTGAAGGAGACAGGGTCCTTAGGAAAGACAGGCAGGGGAAAAGAGGAGGTGTCTCCTTCTATGCTAACAACCAGCTAGAGTCAGGATTAAAAGGAGGGCAGGGGCAGGGACAGCTGACGTTATAGTGGGGGTCTTCTACAGGCCAGCCAACCAGGAAGCCTGAGTGGATAGGGCCCTGTATAGGTAGATAGGAACCATCTCATGTTCACAAGCCCTGGTCCTCATGGGGGATTTTCGACCCTGTTACCCAGCATGTGGAGAAGGCTGAGGTACTCAATCAATTTTCCTCCTCGGTATTCACTGGCAAGTGCTCCAGCCACACCACCCAAGTCACAGAAGGCAAAGGCAGGGACAGGGAAAAGGAAATCCACCCACTGAAGGAGAAGGTCAGGTCTGACACCATCTAAGGAACCTGAAGATGCTCAGGTCCATGGGACCTGATGAGGTGAATCCATGGATCTTGAGGGAACTGGCAGATGAAATGGCTAAGCCACTATCCATCATATGTGAGAAGCTGCAGCAGTCCAGTGAAGTTCCCACAAAATGGAAAAGGGGAATCATAACTCCATTTTTAAAAAAGGAAATAAGGAAGACCTGGGGAACTACAGGCTGGTCAGTCACACCTCAGTGCCTGGCGAGATCATGGAGCAGACCCTCCTGGAAACTATGTTAAGGCACATGGAAAATCAGGAGGTGATTGGTGATAGCCAACATGGCTTCACTGAGGGCAAACAGTGCCTGACAAATCTGGTGACCTTCTATGAGTTACAGTGCTGAAAGATGAGGGAAGAGTGATGTCATCTACCTGGAATTGTACAAAGCTTCTGACACTGTCCTGCATGACATCCTCGTCTCTAAACTGGAGAGACCTGGATCTCATGGGTGGGCCCCTTGGTGGATAAGGAATTGGCTGGATGGTTGCACTCACAGAGTTGTGGTGGACAGCTCAATGTCCAAGTGGAGACCAGTGCCAAGTAGCATTCCGCAGGGGTCTGTACTGGGACCAGTGCTGTTCAACATCTTTGGCAGCGACATGGACAGTGGGATCGAGTGCACCCTCAGCACATTTGCTGACAACATCAAGCTGAGTGGTGCGGGCGACACGCTGGAGGGAAGAGATGCCATCCAGAGGGACCTTGACAGATTTGAGAGGTGGGCCTGAGCGAACCTCCTGAAGTTTAACAAGACCAAGTGCAAGGTCCTGCACGTGAGCTGGGGCAACCCCTGGTATCAATACAAGTTGGGCAGAGAATGGTTTGAAGGCCGCCCTGAGGAGAAGGACTCGGGGGTGCTGGTGGATGATAAGCTCAACATGGTTCAACAATGTGCACTTGCAAGCCAGAAATTCAACCAAATCCTGGGCTGCATCAAAAGAAGCACGACCAGGAGATCGAGGGAGATGATTCTCCCCCTCTACTCTGCTCTCATGAGACCCCACCTGGAGTACTGTGTTCAGCTCTGGAGCCCCTAACATAAGAAGGACATGGACCTGTTGGAAGGAGTCCAGAGGAGGGCCACGAAGATGATCAAAGGGCTGGAGCACCTCTCCTATGAAAAGAAGTTGAGAGAGTTGGGGTTATTCAGCCTAGAGAAGACAAGGCTCCAGGGAGACCTTCTAGCAGCCTTCCAGTACCTAATGGGAGCCTACAAGAGAGCTGGAGAGGGCTTTTTTACAAGGGCATGTAGTGGTAGCACAAGGGGTAATGGCTTTAAACTGAAAAACGGTAGATTTAGATTAGCTGTAAGGAAGAGATTCTTCACTGTGAGGGTGGTGAGACACTGGAACAGGTTGCCCGGAGGAGCTGTGGATGTCCCATCCCTGGCAGTGCTCCAGGCCAGGTTGGATGGGGCTTTGAGCAACCTGGTCTGGTGGAAGGTGTCCCTGCCCATGGCAGGGGAGTTGGAACTAGGTGATCTTTAAGGTCCCTTCCAACCCAAACCATTCTTTGATACTTCATTATTTCACCAAAGCTGGGGCTCCTGGCAATGAATATTAATTATATCAAAGGCAGTTTTTCATATTAGTGTATAACATTCTTAGTTGTTTGATGGCGAGGGGAGGTTGTTTTTACCACACATTTAGAAAGCATGCTTACACTGAATCTGTTTAAATGAAGCAAATCCTGATGTGAGACAAATCTAGAGGTTTCTAGGCTGAACCAGAATGATCAGGCACTGTGCTGCTTCTAAAACAGCACAAAAGCACATCTGGATTTTCATGGGCAGTATATGTTCTGTGCCATTTTTATTCTCCTGTTACTCTGAGTTTTGCTTCTTAGTTTTCACCTTTGTATTTGATAATCCTTATAACTTTGTTAAATGCATCTCTCACTAGACTTTTTACCTTAAAACGTGTTAAAGTCTATCCACTTAGTTGTTTATAAAAACAGATTGACATTATGGAAAATAAACAAAACAACAAAGTATTAGCCAAGGGTGTAGGAAGGGTATAAGCAGTTAAATCATATTGCTGGAAAGGTAAACAGAGACAAGTGCAGAAAACAAAGCAGTAAAAATCGTGTAGCAGCATATTTTAAGAGACGTAACATGTAGCTAGTAAATGAATGAACTCTAATTATCATCCACTTTCTTTACTTCCTGTGCCATATATTTTCTTGCTTAGCACATTACATGGTTCATTCTGCACTGATGTTTTTCAATGAGTTGATGTCTTTTCAAAAAGCCTTAATTTTGAGAAGAAAACAGTTCTTTTTAGAAGATTTGCATATTGCTTTCTGGATTAAATATTTATCTGTCTGTTATTGTTCATGAATTCTAGTGTTACTTTGTCTTGGAATCAATAAGATACAAACAAGAATTTATGCTGTCGGAATAAGCAGGCTGAGGAGAAGAATTCAACTTTTTGCTGTTTTTTACAATAACTTAAGAGATGGGTTCTTGAATATAAACCTAAATTCAGCTCTCAAAAACTATAAAATCAAGTCTTATTATAATTGAGTTCACCATAAGTGTAGTTTTAATCATGTTGTCCTTTTCCAGACAGAATTTCAAGAACTCTCTGGGTGTGATTTATACAACTTAGCCCCATTATCCTTCATCCTTCAGTAGAAGCTACGAACTGCAGATCAAAGCCATAAGATCCTGCACGGAGCCTGGTTCAAGAGGTCTGGAGGTAGGCAGTGAAGAACGGACCTTGTCAAGATCTTGAACATGCAGTGTCCTCTCCTGCCTTCCCACGGGAAAGCCTGCACCTCTTATTGCTGTCACTGGCCTGATCCTCACACATGGCTGGCTGCGGGTGCTAGCTGACGGGCACTGTCGTGGGTCCCCATGCTGGGAGCCTGGTCCTGCTGGGTGTAAATGGACCCTGGTAAAAACTGGATTGACTAGCCCTGTGCAACGCTGTATGTTTGCAGCTGGCTTTTCAAAAATGCTCAGGAAAGGCCAGTAAGCAAAAGTAAATATGCAGTAACTGCATGATGACTAACAAATAAATGGCCAGCTTGCACGTGTTTTAGCAGATATGGGACTAATGAATAAGATGCTTGTAGTCCATGAGAGAGCTGACAGACATCTACACAAGAGTACTGTGGTATTGTACACTGCAGACATGCAGACTGGGCGTTTCCAGATACAGAACTCAAAGGTACACAGTGTATCCCCAGCCAGCAGCACAGCCCTGTGCAGGGTTAACACGTCCAGAAAGCCTTAGATCACCAAACAGGACATCAGGCTGCTGGATCCCAAATGTGCTGTTTGACCCCTACCTCTTAGGTCCCCTTATGAAGACATGTCTCCAGCAGAAAACCAAGCGTTGTGCCCAGGGCTAGGCAAAATGAACTTGGTCTCTAAAAAGTTGGGATTACAGGCAAACCAGAGCAGTCACCTGAAGCCAGCAGTAACCAACCTCATCCTTGAGTGCCAACATTGGGTCAGGGTCCCTGGTACTAGTCAGGATGGCTGTTGTTGTCACTGCTATGCCAGTACCAATTGATGTCAGCATAGCCTTTGGGAGAGGCAGGTCCTGGAAGAAGTCAACAAGATGACCTGCCTTTGGCAAGACTGAATTTGATGGGACCTTTACTTGGAAGCACAGCTCAAACTGACCTGGGCCGATGACTGGCTTTTTCTAATGGTGGCTTTGAAGATTTATGTATTCAAAACAACAAGAAAAGAAGCTGATGAAGATTCTGGACACAGCTTTGACTTTCTGCACGCTATTTTCTATCCTGGCATATTTCTAACTCATATTACATTAAGGATGTTTAGTGTTATGTTCATTATAGTGTCTTTCATTGGAATTTTTCTCTTGGGTATGAAGAGATAATCCACATGAATATTTTTTTTCCATTATGGGCCACATTATTAAGGTCCTTATTGTATTTTAATTGACATTATTATAGCACATTAAGTACTTTGGCATGGGCTAGAGATAGTTTGTTAATAACACTATTACTAAAAGCTGCATTTCTATTCTGGTTGATGTTGAAGCTTTCAAAATTGTACTCATTCTGTCACGTAGCTTGTGATCACAAATCTGCCATTATTCTGCTGTCTTTTATAGTACTTCTAACTTCTCTAATAATCTCCTGTTTCAACAATGCCCCTATATATCACTAAACCAGAGCTGGTGGAGAACAGTATATCACATTTGCTTACAGCTATTGGCTGTGTCAAACAAGATTTTATCCTACCAAAAAAGTCTGAATGACTTGAGATTTGCTACTTAAATATCAACAGAATAACTCTCAAGATATTTATAGAATTCTTTCTTAGCAAATTGTGGAGCTTATTTGCAGTCTGCTGGGGTGTTTTTTTCCAGTATTTGTTTCTGATGCCGTTGCAGCTCCTACATCCTCAGCAGAACTGTAAACACCTTTACTGTCACCAAATCCTTTCCTGCAAAACCCTGCATGAAATAACAGATAGAATTTGCCCTCCACAATATTTCTATTTCTATTCATCATGGACAAATTTGCAGGTTTTTTTCCCTGTGTCATGTTCTACATTAAACAAAAATTAAACAATGGCAAAAAGCATAGGCACCTTCCTTTTTAAAAAAAACTGAGCAAGCTGGTTTACAGTGAAACACAGTAAACAGGGAGCCTCTGACTCACATACAGACTGAGCTTTCAAAAAGGCTAAGATGAAACATCTAGTAAGAATTTCCATCGGTCTCAAGTAAAAAAGGTAATCATTTAAGCTTGTATTCCATACATATAATTGGATCTCAACTTAAGCAGACAGAAGTTGTATCTATGGTATTTAACACCATAGACTCATAGAATCGTTTAGGTTGGAAAAGACTTTTAAGATCATCAAGTCCAATTGTTAACTAGCACTCCCAGGTCCACCACTAATTAAACCATGTCCCTAAGCACTGCATCTGTAAGACATTCCTGGGCCTTGCAACTTAATCAGGTGTGCTTTTAAATTATTACAACAGCCTTGGGGACAGTGTTGGCCTAGAGTAATTCATACTTTCCATATATAATCCATATCCTCAAGCCTACGAGTCAGCACAGGTCAGGGACCATCCCCATGACACTGTTTGTATATGTCTGCCCTGCTTGGGAGGATAAGAAAAACCAGCAGTGCAGATGCGACTCTTCTGTGCTAACTGGCTTCATTGCCAGAGTGTCGTCCTTGGCACATTTAATTTGCTAACAGAGATGTAGCCAGCTAGTCCGATTGAACTGATGGCCGTTTTAACAGGTCACTTTATATACAATCTTCTAATGTTTTCCATAGAAGCCCAGGTCACAGAAATGAATGAGACTGCCTATTTTCTAGCCAGAATGTGGAAAGACCACTCCCATCAGCTTTATTGAGAGGCTGAATCACAACTTGTAGACAGAAAGCTATACACAAGTAAAGCAACAAGGAAAATCAATCTTTTTTCTCTAGTGGACTACCAATCTAAGCATGTTATTCATAAAACGTAAACAGCTCACATCATAAACTTCTGAAAGTTTGGGAGGGGGCTATCTGAATTGGACTATTTGACGCTTAACCCCCCTCACCCAAAATACTACAAACCAGATCGGTGTAGCTCATTCCCAGCTCTTGAGTCACGGTCAGGTCAAACACAGCCTCTGTACCCAGGGACTATGTTTTGTGACCAGTGGTGAGGTAGTGTGGACACCAGGACTGCTCTTGCCTTCGTAGAAAACAAGCCAGTGGTGAAAGTTCATTTCACCACGTTTTTCTGGGATCCAGCTGAAAGCTCAACCCTTTCCCAGCCATGAGGAGAGTCTAACTCACACCGTGCTGCGAGTTTTCCTGCTTTCAGTTCTTCAAGGCATGGGGTGTATTTTCATATCTCTCTGTCACATGGCAATTTTGGTGTGCAACAAGTCAGGCAGGAGGACTCTGCCTGGACTACATCATTAACCAGTGTGGAGAGTTGAAGTATGACAAAAAAAGACCTGGTTGCCTGTGCACAGATATGTTAAGGGGGTGATGTGATCAACTGGATGGATATCTTTGACTGCAGTGATCTTAATTTCTATCTTCTTACCCCACTTCACACTCCCCCACGAAAAATAAAATATCATTTTATACCAGTAAAAGAAGTTAAGGCCACAGGACAGTTCATCACTGCTCAGTGAGATCCAAAGGGCACTGCACAGAGGGGCTTTCTTACAGATTTCTGTCAGACTGACAATGACCTGTGTAACTTGTGCCAGCAGCACAACCATGTATTGACCGGGTTTTCTTTCAAGGGGAGAAATATTACTTTACTACATACTCCCACCTAACACCTCCAGAATGTAGGACAGAGACTAGGTATAAATGGCTACTTGTCCTAGAATTTATATGTAGATTATGGTGTATGTAAGCCCTGAACTGTGTGAAACAGATGAATTAAACTTGACATTTGTAGATAAAGCAAGTCAACAGCTACTTGGTTGCACATTTTTATGGACTTTCTGTCACATACTTTTCTAGGCGTAGTTATTTCATCTAATCCTGTAAGGTAAGTCTTACTCTCTCAGGCTATTATTTTTTCAGAGGAGTGTTTCTCCTGTTCTCCCATGTGAGAAATTTTACTCCTTCTCAGATAATTTACTCCTCTCAAGGAAGACTGAGGGGTGTCAGGGTAGCAGCCACTGTGACTAGTGATGGCTGTGCTGGAGCACTGCAACAGTCCATGAACTCCCAGATGAATTGCTGGGTTTTCTGAGCTTCTGCCTGCATTTGTTTGTTTGTTGGTTTGGTTTTTTAACACAGAACTGACTGAAAACAGCTCTCTATCTTTTCTCAGCAATATGGTGTACAGTCGTCTACAGACTACAACTGTGTTCATAAGACCTGTAGGCATTTATGGAGAGCAATAAACAGTCCTTCCTTCTTTATCCAGGTCTCATTCTTTTTCGTGTGGAGGACAACTTTGGCTTCTGGATAAATTCAGCATTGGGAGTGAATGTATTTTACAAATCCAGCTGCTTTCACTTCCCTGTAGAGGAATTTTTCTTTGATCATTCTGATGACCTTCTCACAACCATCATATTGTAGCACTGAACTTCAAGAGCTTCTCAGTTTTATTCCTTGTTCTGCTAAAGGGGTCCTCTTTACTGTCAGGAGGTCAATCAATATTCCAGTGCTCCACTTCTCCACTAACATCAAGGGATATTGTGGTAATAATTGGAAGTTTTTGACAGAGCTCTCATTAGCAGCAATTTCATTAAAATTTTATGTAAAAGAAGAAAAAAAAAGGACACTCCAGCTGATTTTGGAAAAGATTATTTTATGCAGAGGAGACAAAAATTCTGAGAGAAAGAAGTCCAGGTGTGTTTGGCATGACTTCTGTTCTCCCTTAGACCTAAAAGGCTCTTCTCTCTGTTCAGTGTCATGCTGACTTCCAAGTACCCTTTTGCATGACCTGAGGAAGCATCTGCTAGGTTGGTGCAACAAAGTCATTGGGTTCTCAGTGCTTTTTTTGTGAAAGGTATCTCTCTCTATATATATGTAAAAAATCCCCAGTCACGGCTGTAATATGCATTCCTTCTCTGCTCCCTTCTTTTATCTGCAGAGGGTGAGAAACTATTGTCCCTACAGGATGGTTGCTGTGCTGGGAGAGACACGTGTGAAACACCTCTGCCTCTGCTTCTCGAGCGACAGCCCAACACCAAACACTGCACGGATCAAACACGGGACACAGGAGCTGGAGGGGCAGATCGCTAAAGCTCCATCTGTGGCACGCGCTGACTGCAAACTGGATAAGCTGGTTGCAGAAGGCTGAAAGGAAGGAATTGAAATCATGGGGACTGTGCTCTTTCCAGTCTTTTCCATTTACTTGAGTAGTGCTATGCATAGCAATAGTACATAGTAGCCAGGCCCTGGGAGAAATTAAAAAGGTTGATGGAGTCTGTGTCATGTCTATGATGTTCTTTAATATCCAAATTAACAGCTGGGAAGCATATCTTGGCAGACAGATACTTAAAAGCTGCTTTTCCTCAGAGGCATCCTCCCTCCTATATGCACTAATCCATTCCTGCTAATGGATTTGTCAAGTGGGCCTTTATTTGCACCCCAAAAAGGCACTTTTGTAGTCCTTCTAAAGACCATGAAACTTGATGTAGCTTGCACATACCCACTTGCATTCAGAGTTTTTGGGGCTAGGACCCCTCAGACACAAAGTGTTGAGGCTGGCTTAAAGGAAGATGGGCTGAGGAAGATGTTACAATGAAACTGCTGCTTGTGCTGCTTAAGTTTGTGTGTTTCCTAAGGGTCACAGATGTGATTCTTTTTATTTGCTAGTTGCCACACACGATTGTGCTACTCTGGTGCATTGCTATATAGATCCTCGTTCCCCGAGCCATGGAATTTTGGGGGTTTCCATGCTCTTGGTGTGCCTGAAGCTGTGATGCAAGATCGTCTCTCTTTCACCATTTACGGACCTCAATATGGTTTCATGTTCTTTCCGGCTTCAGGTTTACCATTCCCTTGCAAAGAGCTGTGTGATTCCAGCACAACGAAGCGCTGTAAGAAACAAGAGGGCCACCACGCGGAGCAGCGTAACAGCTGGGGCTGGCTTCATCCTGAGAAGTACGATAACGGTTTTTAGAAGATGACTGGGGACCTGGCTCTGACCTGGCTCTGTAAATCACACTCGGTTAGCTTGCTGCCGCCTGCTCTGGGAGCTGTGGCCCACAAGCATTTCTTCATGCCGTGAGCTGCAGCTCTGTGCTCACTGCTCTCCCCACACCCCGGTGCCCACAGCTGCGCCGCCAGCGCTGGCAGCTGATTTGTTTTGGTGGACTGTAAAAGGGCTGTAAATATGCCATGTTTCCAAAAACAATCCTCGGTGCAATGAGGCTTTTCTTTTCTATCCTCCACCCACTTATTTATTCTTTTTCCCCCTTTCTGTAGCGGTGGGTAAGACAGCCCTCCCCAGCAAGTCAAGCTGCCCTGGGAGTGTGACCGATTGGAGGAGGAACAAGGAGCAGCAGCTGCATCAAAGGCAGCCCTGCCACTGCCACCTTCTCACACTTGCAGTATGTGCTCTTTTAATTGCAAAAGGAGGCCCTAACAGGCCCAGGGGACTGCTCAGAGCCTGCTTCTAAAGGTACCAAGCACCAGTTCAAGGCCACCAAAGAGTTCCTCATTTCCTAGGTTTCAGCTTGAGGCATATCTGTGCTTCTCAGGAGCTGCTTGGGTTTCACCAGCTCCGACTTTCAGGCACTGTGTCCTGACAGAAGTCACCGTGGCAGCCAAGTACTAAGAGGCACAAATAATGTTGTTGTGCTTTGCCATCAGCTACTAGATCTTGCTTCAGATGGTCAACCATCAGGGGTCTTTTTCGAGCATTTTAGAATGTTACCCATACCATTTGCTGACCAGTATGGTCTTCTTCAACACTGCATATGCATACATTTGGGACATCTACAAAGAAAATCTGTGATTTTTCTGTACAGCAGGAGAATATATTGGAGTGTTGGGTGGTAGAATCAGATGAATTCAAAAAGAAGGAAGTGCCTAAACTATTACCTTTTAATGGGTTTAAAAGTATTCTTAATCTGACAATCCCACAGAAGCAGCAGGAATGAACTCTAATATTTCTGATTTCAGTGCCGATCAGTTTTAATGTGCACCAACAGACAAGCTTCCCTGGCATCTGGTCAGGGTGGGTCTTTATTCCCCCTCCTGTTTCTAAAGGGCTGCTCCTTTCCCTGCTTTCTTCCCATGTGGAAATTAATCTAAAAGGCAAAATGACCAGAATGCCCTTTTACTGTAACTGTTTGCGGACTTCTTTCAAAACTCCCTTTAGAGTTCACAGTTAATTAAAATCCTCTCATTCAGAACCAATTTCTGAGGTTGCGTTGCCCCGACTTGTTTTGCTGCCCTGCATATACCCAGCTAAAGAGAAGATAAAGTAAATTCCAGTGCATCTGTAGTACCTGCAGCAGATTCCTCAGAAGGACAAAAAAATTCCTGAGCAGTATGTATGCCAATGTAGCTTCTTGCTATGTTCAAACAATTAATGACAGGTGAAAAATATCCTCTGACCGCAACTGCTGAGGAATACTGCAGTAAATCATGCTTATCTACATTGTTACTGGTTTATACTTATCTACATTGTTGCAGTATTGCTTTCCATAGTGAAAAATTATTTTTTCCTAAAAGCAATATTGCACAATTCATAACTAAAGGAAAAGAAGGTATTATGGTGCAGTTATATCATGTTTATGCTTTTATCTAGTCAGTTCTGGCCCGATGCAGATTTGTGAATGGCGAGTGGTATGGGCCCATGGGGGATACTCATCATTCCTGCCTCTGCTGGGTGCGACACACCGTCATGTACCCAGACTCTTCTCGCTGCCCAGACTTGCCCCCCTGCCCTCTCCATGTGCTCCAGTCTGGGCACATCACGTGCTGCTGCAAGGCCCTGCAAAGCTTCCTGCTGGCGACAGACTCTGCGGTCCCTCTTTGCAGTGCTTACGTCCATCAACCTCCATTATGGCTCTGCTGTGCCTTTTGGCAGCTAGGGGTGGGAAGAACCAGTGAGGATCCTGTACCCGATCACATGCATCAGGGCAGATTTGGTATGTGATCACATGTACCGCTTCAGCAGAGCATGAGAATGAAGAAGCTCTAATCAGCTGGATTGGTATGTCTAGGCTGTCTTTTGAGGGATGCCAGGGGCTGATGGTGAGATCAGGTATCGCCAATATCTGCACAGATGCACGTGAATTCAGACAATACAGACTCTGATGGAGTTGCCTTGGGACGTCAGCATGGATTAAACTCGTGGGCAAGCAGGGAAATACATGAAGATGTTTAAATTTATTTTTTTTTCCTGGAGATATGCCATGGCTTGCCTTCGAGTAATCACTTCTCAGAATCAACATGTAATAGCAATTATTACATTTAGTCTTAGCTTTGTTTGAACCTCATCCTGGGAAAGAGTAAGAGGATTTGAATAAAAGCCTAAACACAGTTAATCTCTTAGGGTTTTATGTTTCTTTAATTTGACTTAATTTTTGTAGCGTATTTTACATATAAATTTATTTTATCTGGAGAAGCTAAGTTTACATTATTTTGCTGTCCCGGTTGCATTTATTGCTAAAGCAGGATGAGGCAGTCCATAGATCTACAATGCCATTCAGTGGTCACAGGTTAGCAGCATTCATCCTGAAGCACACATTACTGATGGCATTTTAATTCTCTAAAGTATCACACTTGGAATTTCCCAACAGAGAGCCCTTTTGGGCTTTAAAAAAGGGACGTACAGTTATTCTCCCTGTCTTGGCTATTTGCTGAATACGTGTAGAGGAATGAAGCTGGGTTAATTGTCATTGATAACACACAGCTGTGGGCTGGCTTCAGGGGGGTGGGTTGGCTGATGTAGACAAGGTGCAGGTGTGGCTGGTTCAGTTAAGTGGTTGGGCAGCCAAGGAAGAGAGAGGGGGAAGAAACAGAGAGAAGGGAGTGAGGATGTGTGCCCTGGATGAGGAGAGACTAGGAGAAGGCAGCAGAGGGACTGGCATGAAGAGTATGTTGGTATGTGATGGTAAAAGACCTTGCTGCAGCTGGCTAGTTTGGAAAGCGCTGCAACAAATACATTCTTTGTGCACATGGTGAAGACAATGTCCAGAGGTTGGAGTCAGTAACTCACTACACGCTGTGTTTGGGTATATACTCACTAAATTCTGAGGTGAACAAACTCCCAGGTAAGCTAGTTGAGTGTTTCTTAAACACTTTGATACACATGGATACTGATACTTTTGCAAGACATAAATATACCAAGCCAGGATATGATAGGAAGGCAGCAAAGCCACGGTAAGGTAATTACACAGAAGCAAGAGAGCGGCTCTGCTGACATGTCAGTGTGGCTTGTGGCTGGTAACTCCAATTAGCATGCTGCTGCCTCACCTGTGGTGTGTTTATGAGTGTATGCACACTCATGTCTCGTAAATTTTTATCTCATTAGTAAACATTGTCCTTGTGTGAACAGAGCCGTCACTGCGGAGCCCGTGAGAGGCAGTTTCCAAGGCTGTGCCGGCCGTTTCTTGGCTCCTGGCAGCTGCCGACCAGGTGAGGCAGGGTGACTACCAGAGTGTGCCCTACCTTGTGGGAAGTCAAACAATCAAGGACCTTTGGGGAACAGGCAGAAAAATTGTAATATACTGAATGAAAGGAATAAGCATTGCAACATGCTACACCCAGTTTTCTAGGAGCAAGCAACCATTTGTTCTTAAGTACCGATTCTAGCTGCTTACAGCAAATGCAGCATCACGTGTGTCCTTTCATCCCCTGCTGCTATTTGCAGCAATGGAAGCCTTCAGGTGCTCTGCAGCATAGAATCATAGAATCATTTAGGTTAGAAAAGACCTTTAAGATCATCAAGTCTAACTGTTAACCCAAGACTGCTATGTCCACCACTAAACCATGTCCCTAAGCACCATATCTATAGGATTTTTTAACTTTTCTAGGGATGGTGATGCTTCCAGCACCTCACACTTGTCTTAATTAAGACTGCTCTCTCCTTAAAGTGCCTGTCACTAGCTCACTCAGTGACACACCACCCACTCATTGTCCCAGACTTTTTTATTTTATTTTATTCTCTCCCATGATTTTTTAATTAAAAGACAGCTTTTCTGCTTCCTGAGGTGGTGAACACTTTCAAAACTACTGCTAGGGAATAAAACAACACTTTCAAATATTTTCATTGTGTTTACTGAAAAACATAGATAAATGTTTTAGTCCCACTAAACCGGGCTGCCAGGTCTGCTGCTGCGCCAGTTCTGCAGACATTATGTATCTGTGCATACAGTGACAGCCTGTAGGCCCGTCACATGAATACCTGCAACCAGCTAACACAGCTGGCATTAAGAAGTTTGAAAAGCTGTAGCTTCTCCCTGCATCAAAGGGAACTTAGATGAGCAGAAGCCAAGCAGTAAATCTCAAGAGGGCTTTGTCTAAAACAACACAGAAACCCCAGTGCTAACAATGGATACCTAATGGAGATAGTTAATTCCCAGATAAGCCCAAATCAGTCAGCCCAGGATGAAGTTTGTGAGTATCAACAACGAAGTCTCCTTCCTCTAGCGGCTGCAGCACCGGACGGGGCTGGGCTGGGCTGCGCTTCTGAACCCGTATCCTTACCGACGGCTCCCACCGCAGCAGCAGCACTCATAGTACTGACCAGCTAAAACAGAAAGTGCAGAGAAAATGCCAAAAAACCCCAACCAAACAACCCCCACCCCCAATGCAACAACAACAAAAAACCCAAACCAAAAAGCATTGCTTCCCAAAGCAGCGTGGCTGCATCCTCCCCCCACCACAGAGTATCCCCTGAACCCAACTTACTGACCACAGCCTTCAGGCTGGGATCCTGCTGTGATGAGGTTTAGTACAAAACCACGGCTGACAGGCAACAGATTGAGGAATTAAAAAACTTGTTTTTAAAAACCAAACAGCCACATCCCTCAGAGGACAGAGCTGCCTAGAATAAGGATTTTTTGCGTTAGGGGGTTGCCCTGCAGTATAACAGGTGTCTCTTAGGCACCTGCTTTGCAAGAAGAGAAAGGAGAGGAAGGGAGAGAAGAGCAGAGCAGAGACGAGAAGAGAAAAGACCATTTTGCAAGGAGAAAGGAGATCACATGCAGAAAGGCCCCTGTTAGTTTATCAGGCTATGGCTGTGGAGATTGTGGGGACTGTCAATTTTTTCAGAAACTTTTTTCTACAGAGCCAGCATTTAAAAAAATATGTATGATACTCAGTTGTATGCAAAATCTCCACTGATTTCTGTGGCCCGGATTCAACAAAATGTATGCTCTTAATTTTGGCCTAGACTGTACCCTAAAACAAATAGGCAGGGAATATTTCTGCCCCACTGAATTCAAACCTTTCCTTATTGTCACAGCAGAGACCAGCCCCAAACTTGCTCTGCAGAAGGCTGTCTTTGTGGGCAGTTTGTCTGCCCAGAGATTGCACACGAGGCAAATACACAGCACGCTCAGCTGGAAGAGGGAAATGGAGCCAACAGCTGACCAACACAGGGGTAGATGATGGAGTGCTGAAAAATGTATGCTGAAACAAGAATGGACGTACAATATTAGATGCTCAGCATTTATTTAGATTAAATAGAAATATTTCAGAAAAGCAGGCAAAGTATGTGGAAAAGATCTAGAGAAAAAAGGAGTCCTCTGCGTTTTTATGTCCACGTTGCTAGCAACATTTCTTAGGCTATTTATAATGATGTTTAAAACTAAAAATCTTTGACAGTACTTCAAACAAGCAGGCAGGCTAATCAAACTGACAACAGAAGCTATAGCAGCAGTTTGGTAGGAAAGACACAATCATTATAGGTCTTTGTACGAACACAATCCAGTTATATTAACTTAATACATGGAGAAAAGCTTTATTTAGAAAGAAACCTTTTTAACCTGAAAAGCAATCATGTGTCAAGTAAGTCCCACTTCAAAATGACTGTAAGTGCTCTTCCGTGCAAGATTTATCATTTTCAAAGATTTTTAGTACTGTTTGATTTGTTCCACATCCAGCTGAGTGATCCCCTTCATGAGAGGGCACTGGCAGAAATCAGCCAAAGACCTTGTTGCTTGAAAATGACAGCAGTTTTGATAAGGTTCAGTACAATTTCACTTGACACTGTTTTTTCTGATAAGGCTCCTGTATGTGAGCACAGTGAGCAGACCTAGAGCCTCAGCATTAGGCACTTTAATGTTGCCATCCACCTAACGCTCATGCATATCAATCTGAATACTACTTTGCTGACTCCCTTTTTGCAGGTATATGATGACACTAATTGAGGAAGGTATAACGTAGAAATATGTGAACTACATACCAAATCTTGATATTTAAAGCACCAAAATAACAGGTTCTTTTACAGCCAGAGACACCAAAGATCTCCTGCAGAACAGTTGCAGTATTGGAGGGCATAAAAGTGTGACAGAGACATTCACCTTTTCCCACACAGCAGCTCTGCATTTGATGTAATCAGAGAAGGAGTGTTTTAAGATTAAGAAGGAACCTGTGCAAGGAGAGTTGAGAAGGGACTACAGTCACTTAGATTTCATCTGATTCTTGGTATGCAACAGTAAGAATAGCAAAACAAAAGATTTTGCATTAACTTTTTTCCTAAAATTCAGGAAAGCTGCCTTGGTTACGCATTCTTCTCCAGCCAGACTCTTCTCTGTGAGCTAAGAGGCTGACTTGACTCTTCCTTGCGAATCAAAATGCTGAAATTTCTCTTTCTCTGTATGTAGGTATCTCACCAGTTGCAAAACCGTGTGAACGCCATCGCAGCTCCCTGTAGCTTCACAGGGCACCACTACAAGGAGGTGCAGCACTGGCCTCACAGGTGACTCCATTGTGACAGGCACAGCTTTCCATGCAGCAGAACTATTGACATTGGTGGGGTAACCTGTGAATAAAATTAGTTGGCATCTACAAATTTTGCAGATTTAGGTCTTGTTTACTTGACTTGTCTTTGGTTGCTGAGACCAATAAAATCTAAATCAAGTCTGAGACTGGAAAAATGTGCCAAATGCTGTTACTTTTGTCTCTTAATACATTGTGACTTTGCAACGCTGAAGAATCCCCAAGGCATATGTTATGCCAATTAGCTTGCTTTCAATAGTTGAATACATCTGAATAATAAATTCAATTACAACCTCTGTGTACGTTATGGAAATGGGATGGCATGAGGCCATGCTGATGTTTATTTAGCTGTCTGAGGACGATATACTTAACATGAGAAGAAAATTTAGAAAATATTATAACTTTCATTGCTGAAACAAGAGTGAAGCTAAGTCCTGCCCTTAAGAGGTCTGACTGTGGTGGTGGTGGTGCTGCAGAGCTCCGAGGGCCTGACGAGAAGCCGGTGTGGCTGGCCAGGGCGTTCCCATTAGCTTCCCCAGGCAATGGACTTATGCCCAGCTAACGATACTGTTGTTGTGAGTGCTGAGGAAATATGGCCAGGAAGGTAATTTTTTGCAAGGCAGTAGACTATATCCCCTGAAAGAGCGATGTGGTGGTTGGTTGGAGAGAGGAACAAAACCTCCAAACCCTCCTTTTACACTAACTTAGTTTTCATGCTGAGACTTTCCCTCCGTGAAGTCCAGAAACACCCATCTCTTGCCCAGGCCTGAAGAAATTGGAAATCTCTTAGAGAGCTTGAAGGTTTTGTGATGAACCCTTGTACAGAACTCTGAGGTAGGAAAAACCCCAGATATGTGTTGTGAAATACAATGTGTCCTCTTTCTAATTTGAATTAGCCTACATTCCTTTGATTTTTTGTTTCTACTTTTCTTGTTTTAACCGAAAAGCCAAAGGAAAACCAAAGGACCAGTTTTAAATAAAACTTGTGATGATTTGCCATGTACATAAGTATATTCACGTTTGTTGGAATCACTTTCTCTGCAGATAAATGCATATGACAACTGTATTCTTGGCTCAGGAGAGAACATCAAATTTGTTACACGCATATACACCGTGAAATTTGCCTGTTTTGTTTCACCAACATTTGACTACTCTGAAGGCATGAAAATACACAACTTTGAGCATTGGTCTAAAGGAGTAGCAAGGACTAAACAAACAGAGCACAAGGTAAACCTTGCACCCCTTACAGCTTTTGTGTTATAACCCCTCCTGACTGACCTGACCACTCTTTATCATCACCTTGTATTTAATTATGAGCCAAGTAATTATTTTGCACTAAGCATAGCATAAACCTCATGTTAATCAATTTAGGTCACTAGAAGTAATTTCTATTGAATCCCTATTTATCGAAGTTGCCATAAATAAAAAGGAGGAGAAGTTAAAGCAGTGACTGAAAGGAAGGCAGCCTGCTTTCCAGCTGCCGGTGCAGCCTGGCGGTCTTCTGCCAGCTCCGAGCTGTCCTCTGGTGGTTGTCACGTCAATAGCCACTACCTGGCCAAAGCTTTCCTGAGAGGTTAGATCCAATGGCCCAAAATGCAGGTAGTGGATCACTTTAGATATAGGTAATATATAAGAGATTTTAATACAAAAAAAAAATCTGAAAAACATTTTATATGATTAAGGCTTTTTTTCTTTCTTTGTAGCACTGAGAGTTGCCCATCTCCATGGGTTTTCAGCATCATCTAACCCATCCCTTGCTATGGCAAGGACCTAATATGATGCCCTGCTCTTTTTTCTGAGCCACACTACACCTGCTTTGGTTATGTTTTGCTTCTAACCCTATCAGAAGTGCTGGCAAATATTTTGTGCCCTGCAATGCCTCGTGGCTTGCAGCATACTGCAAAACCTAGTCACATTGCTCAATTAGCAGCCTGTGGTCCAGTTTGCAGGGGTGTGGTGGCCCTTTCTAAATCTGTATTTCCAAAAATATTTCCTTGCAGAAGCTAACCTTTACGATCTTGCCTATTGGAACATCCTGTGCAAAGCTATGTTTATTCAGACATACGCTTTTTATCACATTATTGCTGCTCAGAACAGTAAGAACAAACCTAATACAACCCGTACTGCAGCAGAGGAACTGCAGGTCAGAGACGTAAAGCCCAGTTTCACTGATACTTATTACAGAGAAAATCTCTGTAGGATAAACATTGTCCAGGCTAAAAGCAGAGAAGGAATATGGACAGAAGGAGAGAATAAATCAGCATCTTAGCAATACTTAACAATGGGACCCTTGCTCCATCTATACTATTAACACTTAGTTCCTCACCTTTAACTGAAAATATGTATCCAAGGCTTGAGGGGATAGTAGGATATAAAGTTTTTATTGGAGCTCAAATGCTATGGCACACCAAGAGAAATACAGTATGCAGGTCATCTCAAATTAGTGTCAATAAAACTTTTATGTACTCTTTCCCGGTACTTATGATGCTCTCATCCCAGTGCTAGCTAAGCAGCATGTAGCACCGAAGTGCCTTGCTACATCACACTGCACAATTCTGTATCTGTTTCAGATGTTTTGGATACTACCGCCTTGGAAGCCACAAAAAGGATGTAACAAATCAAAATGCATGGACCTAAGAATGTTTTAAGTTTATTATTGAAGCCATTTTTTATCTCTGCCTAGAAAGCAAATTAATCTTTTTGTTCCAGGCCATTCCTGTCCCAACATTGCAAAACACCAAAGGAGGGTCTCCAGCAAAGGAAATCTCAGTGATGGAAAGCAAAATATCTACTGGTGCTTTACTATGGTTTTGTGAGTTGCAGTGGGCCAGACCAACGTTGAGGAGCAGTATTACCCCAGCCCACCCGCAAACCCACGGTGCCAGCTCTGCCCTGCTGTTCACAGGTGCCTGACCAGGAGCATGTACTTTGGGAGTCCACTCTGCACAGGCAGCAACATCCCTCTGACACTGGATATTGAGGGCATAATCCTAACCACCCTTTACTTTTTGAATCTAGCCTTAAGGGGCTACTGGGAATTAGAAGGAAACAGAAACAGTGGGGTTTTGTGCATGACAGTGTCCTGACTTTAAGATCTACACTGACATTTTTAGAACTAAAAATAAATGCTATATGTTATATTGAGAAATGGAAAATATCCCTGTTTTGGTGGTATTGAGTTATACATCAAACTCTCTGCATTGAAAAGCACTGACTCCTAAACATTTGAATAGTGGCAAACTGAATATTGCCTTTTTAAATGCAGGGAAAGAGATTGGTATGAGCGAGAAAGAAAAAAAAAGTAAAATTAGTAATGAAGAGAGTCTGTTTCAGTGTGCTAAGTCCTTGGAAATTAAATTTAATTCCCAGAGAAAAGGACTCACAGGTAAAGGGCAGGTGCATAAATCATTAGCGCATTAATCTATGCATAATTTCATATTTACTGTAGCTGCCTGAGGAAGCTTAATTTATTCACCTTGTGCTCAGATAATGACAACAGTTTTGGCCAGAGGCTTTTCAAATCAGTTATCTGCATCTGGTTTAACTTACATATCTAGGAACACACTGCCTGATACAAAATGGCCAGCCCCGTTTCTCTTCCATTTTTAAGACATTTTTTCAAAGGAAACTCTTCTCTGTGAAAAGATCACCCAGCGGGGATCCAAAAATTTAAAACAGTACTGAGCTGTCAGGCTTAACATTCTCCTTTGGTCTTGCCCATTTCATTCCGCCCCAGCTGTTTTCCTTAGTGCTGTAATGAATAGGCCAATTGATTTCTTTTGCCATTTTTAAGTATGAATTGGCCACTGAAACCCACTGTCATCGCTGTGCTTGGTAATTTTTCCTGTAGCTAATGTTGCCAGACTTAAGTGTCTTGTTTTCAGGTGCTCTTGATTTAGTAAGCTTTAACATTTGCACCAAAATTTTCGAGGCTGGAGGTTCGCTTTGAGTTGTCTCTTGTTGATTTTAAGTTTAGCCACAGTGATCCAGCTGTTTCAGGGAATTAAGAACAAGTGTTGGTAGGGAGAAAATGAAGTTTGACAGAGGGGGTCACGCTGGTGTCAGCAGTGTGTCCTGATCACTGTCAGAAAAATCTATCCACTCAAGTGTCGTAAGCAACAAGCATTAAAAAATCAGTTTGTTTATAGTTGGTAAAGGCTCATTAGGGGGTTAACAGTGATTTTTCCAAACACTGTAAATTAATTTCAGCACCTTGCAGCCTTGCCACTTACCTACTCACCATCACCAGTGAGGAACTGCCCATGCTTTCCCACTGAGCGATACGGACTAAGCCAGTTGAAGGCTCAGGACACACTGCAGCACTCGTCCTCCCTCCGGCTGCTGAGCGGTGCCCGTGGTGCCTCTGCTGCCACTCAGGGATTAAGGTGAAAGCAAAGGTCACTCATCGGATGGACCTGATGAGGACCCAGACCTACAGGACAGGGAAAAGATAGGGGCAAAGCACCCAGCAGAGAGGGGGCACTTGAAAGAAAGGTGCTTTAAATGGCTGAGTAATTTTACTTGTCATCACCATCACCTCTACCTCTGAAATCCTACTGATCTCTGCCAATAGGATAATTGTCCCCATTTTGGCAAGGTGTCCTCTTCAGTCAGTTCTGGACAAGCACTTCTTGAAATTGGACCTGCTGGCAAATGGGGCAACCTGGATTCTCTGCAGATGGGTGGGAGCTGAGAAGTGTCATGTGTGCTTTTGAGGCTGGTGTTCTGAAATGGGATGCTGAAATGGGATGCTGGAAACCAACTTCATGATTCCTGTTCTAGCTAAACAGATGTACACCAGGCAATGAAGTATTAATCGTCAGTGGAGGCGTTCTTAGGAAGGGAAAAGCCACTATTATTCTGATAGGGTGATTATTACAGAGGGAAGTTTAAGGATTTTAATTTCTCGCTAAAGATGAGGAAGATTCCTGTGCTAGTAAACACCGAGATTTGCCTATGCAGCATTAAGTCTCTGTGTATCAGAAGCAGCAACCTGCCTCAGCAGAACCCCTAATCTGCCTTGTAATTAACTATGAGCTCCAAAGAGCCTGGATCAGCCATTCAGGTTGCCAGCGGCAAATTAGGACACAGCAAAGTTTAAGGCCTTGGTATACCAAGGTTGATGTTTTCTTGCTTAAATTAACAACTTCTTATTCTTTCATAGCATTTAACATTGCCAGATCGAAGGACTTCATAACTAATCTCAGTATCTTCATCCCCTTTTTCCACAAAAGGAGAAGTGGCAGCATGGGGTGGTGAAGTGGCACATCCACGATCACCCAGCATGCCCGATGGCACTTGCCACCACATAACTGAGGACTCCTGAATCTCAATCTCATGCTGCAATTACCAGATTGTCTTTTATTGGAGAGAAACTATTTTTTATAGAGAGTCAGAAACACCCTTTAAACCTGACAAGAAGATTAGCACAGAAGAGAGGTTGGGGAACATACAGACTGTATAAATGCTTGCAGAGGGATTAGGTCTTGCCTTGTGTGCTGGTTTAGTTGGTGGGAAACTGTGCTACAGCACAGACCTGCAAACTGACCCTCAAGGTATCAGGGAAAAGGGAATGAACTCTGAAACTTCATGTATCATTCCTGATAAAAGGAAAAACTCTTGCCCCAGAAGCTGATCTGGTATACTGATGTGGTCCAGCAGGATCAGGCAGCCAGGCAGCACTGGTTTTCATAGCTTTTCCGAGTCTGGCAGTCTGGCTTCTTTAAAGAGACTGCTTAAATTATGGATGAGCAGAGGTGAAGCTTTTCAGAGGCACATATCAGGCCCTGTGTAGCACAAAAGGCATCGCCAGCATCTTTTCATAGAAAAACATGGACAACACATTAGGACTGAAGAGTGATCCTCTTGTTTGGCTCAGGAAACCCAGGCTGTCCTCTCACTGGCCTGGCTGTCCTAGCTGGTTTCTCATCCATGAAACTGTGCCAATGCTACCTCCTGGCAGAGTGCTTTCCATGTGAAACTGCTGCAAGGAGCAAATTATTATTATTTCTTGCTGCTCACAGTTGATATACCTTAACTGGGGACCCTGAGAAATTAACACATGGATGTGTGGCCAGGGAGAGAATTAGAGTGCACCCCATTTGGACCTCCACCCATGATATGGGGTTCAGCAGACGTGGCCAAACATACTCATCCTACAGCTCAGAAAGAGTCTGTGTAGCAACCTGCCTCGGCCTTGATCCCTGTTAATTTAGTAAGACATTTTTCAGAACTGAATTTCCACAAATGAGATCACAAACTGGTCCAAAAGTAATACTCCAATGTACATTTTGTTTCCTTTCAACTGCTAACATACACAAATCAGAAGCTGGCAGGAAAAAAATACTGTCCCATGTTAGGTTTTTTTCTTAATCTTAGATACATGAACAGTTTTAAACATTTTTATTGAATGTACCTGAAGAATGTCATTGCATGCCACCAGTTTTGAGCACACTCTGTGAGAAGCACTTAAGTGGCAGAAGGAAGAAGGATAATGTATGCGATGCTGCATTGTACTGACACATAATGCAAAATATCTAGCACAAACACCAGTCTAACAAAGGAAGGCAAAACTGCCTCCTAATACAGCTTTCAGGTGAGACCACATGCAAGACAGCCAAATAGAAAAAAGAACCCAAAAAGGGTAAAATGAAGGTGGTATTGGCTAACACAGGTGACATTTTTTCATTGTTTAATTCTTTTGCATTTAGTGATTCAAGGTCCAAATGCTTCTTTAAAACATAGTATAAAAATCTGTAAAAGGAGCTAAAGCAGTCATCTGAACTCTGTTTTCATGTCTGCAGCACGCAGCTAGAGCTGAGAGTCACTGCAGGCTTATGGCCACTGCAACTGAGAACTGGTCAATGAGATCTCAGACAACTGGAATATCCATTGATTCTAATGCCTTTCAGTTCGTGACTCCATTCACTAAAATGAACTTTCTAAAGATCGCGCGAGGATATTCTTTCTCAAGATCTGACATTTACTTTTCTCCTTTTTCCAATACACTGAAGTAACCTCTCAGCGGAGCTCACAACAACACACAGCTGGATGATCTGGCGCTTCCTGCCTTGTTCTTCATTTTCTAGTTTGTTTTTGCAGACACCTGAACTCAAAAAGGTCAGCTCGTGAACACTGCATATTGCTTCTGCTTATCAGAGCTATGCACATGTTGAGTACTAAGCACAGGCTAAAAATGGGGAAATGCACAGGGAGTTACCAGTGCGGACCCCACCATGCTATTGAGGTTACAGCTGTGTGTCTTCTTCTCCACCCCGATAGCTGATACAAGGCTGGAGCACCCTCAGAGAAGTATGCCTGAGGGACTGCTCCCCTTTCATTTCCTTGTTTTCATCCATGATTCCTTGTTTTCATCCATGATTCCCTGTTTTCATCCATGATTCCTTGTTTTCATCCATAATTCCCTGTTTTCATCCATGATTCCTCGCTTTCATACAATTACACCCATGTAAGCCAGACAAACACTATGTTGTTATTCTGTCTTTGCGTGATTTTGAGAGCAACCTGCACACTGATTCCGCATCAGGTCAAACCCCAGATAGGTGTAAATGGTGAACTTTCCACTGACTTCCTATTAACTGGATACATACATAGCAACTACCACGGTGGACACTAGAGAACAACAAAACCTTTAACTCGGTATTTCCAAAGTCTAAACTTAGCCCTGACACAGCATGGTTTCTCCTGTCTTTGAGACAAATCTCCACCGTGCCTATCACCATCAGAAAAGATGCTCTGCTCTCCTGCTTCCACCTGTTCGAATCAAGCATGCTCATTTGGGTTACAGAAAGAAAATTACTACATCTGCAAAAATCAAAACTGTGATACATTACTGGTGATATTCTTAGGGTTTCATGACCTACACTTCATATTATATTGGTTTTGATATTGCCAGACTGAGCAATAAGATTAGATGGAAGGTTTAGATTGGGTATTAGGAAAAAATTCTTCACTGAAAAGGTGGTCCAGCACTGGAACAGCCTGCCCAGGGAGGTGGTGGAATCACCATCTCTGGAGGTGTTTAAAAACCATGTAGATGGTGCTTAGGGACATAATTTAGTGAGGCACTTGGCAGTCCTGGGGTAATGGTTGGACCTGATGATCTCAAAGGTCTTTTCCAACCTAAATGATTCTATGATTATTTCTCCTAGCCATTCTACTTTCTGTCCTACAATTTCTACCCAAAATTTTCTCAGCTGCGACTCTCAGCTAGCAGTAATGTAATTCACAGCTGTTTACTTAAGTTGGTTCAGTCCACATTGAAGGTGTACTTACCTTCCATTGCATCAAATTTGCTGTTTGTTAAGAAATTAAAAAAAAAAAAAAGCATAATCATGTGCTAAACTTGCATTTTTAAACAAAATTTCCTGATTATCACAGACTACATGATTGTCTCTGATGTGCCAATATATTGATGTATCTGTGCAAATTCAGGCTTTGGGTCTGACTGCAATACAAAACATAAAAGATGCCAACACCCTGAAAATTTCATGGTAAACCTGAGATAAGAGACAGAAGCAGTCACTAGAGGGAGACGGTGCAATTTCATAGAACGCCTCCAGAAAACTTTTCAGTTGGAGAATTTATAAAAAGCTGAATAATCCATGCCTGTGAGTCTTGCGGGTTAACTTGCTAGTATTACCTTGCCTAGTGAACTCGGAACTACAGGATCAATGGCAATATTTGCTTATGTTGGAAGCAGAGAATAGACATTACAGCTAAAAAGAATTAACCTGCCCACTTTTCTGGGATGAGCAGTATTACCTTTTAAAATGCTTCTTCTGAAAGCCTGAAACAAAGGACTGTCACAGCCTTTGTACCTGTATATCTATTGCATGACTAAAAACCCTTCCACCCGAAGCGAAGACTCCTTTTATTTTGCACTTTTAACCTCTCAGTGAATACTGAAGTACTGTTCATTTAACCACGAAGTAACTAAGGGCCTTGGTACACATTTTCCTAACCCCTACTGCCTCTTGTCTTATGAAGTACTTAGTGTTTTATAAATTTAATTTAATGTGACAGACAAGTTTCCCCCTAAACAGAACGTACTTCAGTAGGACAAAAGTATATGGAAATGTGGAAACATGATGAGGCACTGATAGGAATACATTTGTGATGCATAGGATTCAGAATACATTCAATTTTAAGTTTTAAGGGCTAGGCAGGAAAGTTAACAAATTAACAAGCTCTGGTGTACAATATGGGCTTATTGCTTTTGGTAGAAATACCTTAATTCACCAAAATGAACTCACCTCAGCAGTTGTTCCTCTTCTTCATTCTCACTTCTTTCCTTTAGTTCTCTGTTTCATCCCTTATCCCACTCTTCGCCCGTGTCAGCATGATCAGTGACCTAAGGTTTAGCCTTCTGCATGTGTCCAGCTACAGACCAATCAGGTGTTTTACTGAAAGATGCTAAGAAAGGGGCAGCACAAATGTTTAATGTTTCACAGCCAGCTTTATTATGACTAAAACCTGGATAAAGCAAATTGCTTATTGGATTCTTTGCCAGGACTACTTGGGTCAGTGAAACCAACAGACTTCATGGTAAGTTGAGGAAATGCAGGCAAAACGCTGAGCAAGGACTGGCAGAAACATAGTGGTCCCTGATAGGGACTGTAAAAGGATTGAAGATGCTGCTGCCTTAGGGACCTCCGTGCACTTTCTCAAAGGTTTTTTCAATATGGGAAATTAATATTATTTTAGCTGTGCTGAATTAGCAATATTCTTCCATGAGAGAATTGTTCATGATAATTTAATCATCATTATTCATTTATAACAGTATTCACACTGGAGGCTACCTAGTATGGTTATTTCAGTTTTTATAATAATGGCTAAAATGATAGAAAACTTGTTTTAGATGGACCTAGAAGTATGCAAAATCGGCATCCAATGCAAAAGGCACTAGTCCAATGTGAAACATTTGTAAAACAGATGCTTCACCTGTATCTACCACTCAAGTCTCATCATTCTGTAATCACGGAGCAAATGTTTCCTCCCCAAGCCTGATTTCTACTTATCTTTCAGAACCTCTTGAGAAAAACCTGAAGCATAATCAGCCTGGAACTAATTTATGTTCTCTGTCTTCAAGAGGGGGGGAAAAATCGACATTCTCCCATTTCTGCCACATGTGACAACACTGATGACATCCTGCTTGCGAGCTCCACTTGCAAGCACCCAGTGACAAGTATTGTAGCAGGTGCCTGCAAGTGACAAAAAATGTGTATTGTTTTCTTTTACCAAAATCACATTTTTACTTTTGTTGTTAAAAGTTTAAGAAAAAACATCTCTCTCCTCTCTTCAACCCTTTTATCTGATTAAATCTTATGCAAATTCAAAGGTAATTACGTAAATTACAGACAGTGAAAAGTATTCATTTACACAGGGCTGAAAATGAAGGGAATGAATATTCAAAGCAGTGTGACATACCACTGTGTGAGGTGAAAAGGTATCAGCCAAACTGAATTAACTGTTTATTGGGAGCATGCAACAAGTAACAAGGTCACTTGTCAACTAGTTTTCACTGAACTCGGCAATCAGAAAACAGTGAACTGCCAGCTCCTGCCTTTCACCAGAAGCTGGACAGCTTCTGCAGGAGTGAACAGCACTTCCTGTGGAAACCCAGTTTCTGCTAGATTTGGTTTAGATGCACTTCACTTCTGCCTCCACCCCAGTCATTACATATTCTTTATATAAAAAAAAAAAAAAAAAAAAAAAAAAAAAAGTAAAATTCAAAGAAAAAGCACAATTCAGAAACCCTACAGCTGGGATGTCTTAGTGTTTCTTCACTTAACTCTTGTCACAATACTCAGCATTTTTCTTAGTTTGGGAGATCACTCCAGTGCTGCCTTTGACGGAAGGATGAATTCACCTGCCCGACCCTACACAAAAGCTTTATGATGACAGATGTGGTACTCAAAAGAAGCAAGGTCAGCTAAGCCATGTATATACTCCTGAAACAGTATGGACTGGAAACCCTCTGCAAACAGATCTTTTTCATCTTAGTCTGTTGCTTTTTTTTCTCCTTGTGCTCTGATTTGTGGTTTTGCTCAAGGGAAGATGTGAGGAGTAGGCTGCTGCAATGATTTTAACTGACTGATTTCCATGTCTTTACAGCTTCTTGAACAAGCTTCTATGCCATTACCAGGACTCTGCCTGTATGTATTATAAACTGTAAATTATTCAGATGGCAAAGTAGATGAGATTTGGGTGACAATTTGCCTGAATTTCCTACAACTGGATAAACTGGCTGTCCAAGTTACTGTGCAAGACCACAGAGGTACAGCAGGTGGACTCTATTCCTGTTTCCATCCCTCTAAAACCCTGCTCTGCAAGAGTCCTTTGGCATCATAACAAAATTTTACTCACAGAAATATTTTTAGTGCTTATTTGAGCAACCTTAATGGATTTATTTATGTTCCGACAATTATATCAGACTGCAAAATACTGCTAATGACTTTGATAAGTAGCAAGAAAAATGCATCATTATTTATACTCACTTGCTACTCCCAACATAATTCAAGGTGTCATCTACAGACAAAACCTGTTGCCACTAATTCCAATCCTTCTATATGACACCATAGACATTTATAGAGGTCATTACGCTGACGATCTTCTCTGTATCCCATGTTAATTCCAGCTTATTGTTCTTGATTGCCATTAACTTACTACTGTGGATGCAGTCTCTGAAAATGCATTAGTGTTGAAAATCCTTTTATTGCTGTAAATTAGGGAATAATCCTTTTATTTTCCATGAGGTGTTATTTGAATAAAATGTCAATAGAAACATCTATATCCCTGTTGCAAACTGCAACATATTTTTCTTCTTGTTATTTGAAAGTGTTCATATAAAATTCCATGCTACCAAACATTAATTTCCTAAACAGTCTGTTTTTCTTCTCCCACAATATTTTGTACAGTCATTATAATGAATATTCACATTCTTGCCATAATTAGCATTACATTAACATCGTCTCGTATCCTCACTGCTAATGCTCTGACTACCATGTTCAGATTAGTTATTCTCAGCAATAGGTAATTTGAGTTACACTGCTTTGCTGAAAATTGTTGTGCTCAGAGTTGCGCTAGATCAATTCAAGATTATTAAAATTAGGCATTAACCTGGTTTTTACCTTTTCTGTCTAGAAGTGGTTTTAAAGTCCAGGCCGCTTCTTTTGTTTTGTAGGTCTTTCTTAGTATAAAATTAAAAGCAAGAAAAAGAAACTCCTGTCCGTAGCCTGTTCTGCAGCTTCCCCTGCCCTCTGCCGGATGCAATGTTAGAACAGCTCCAGGAATTAATCTCTTTATTATGTTATGCTCGGCCAATGTGAAGAATTTAACCTTCTCTTTCTCAGGCAAATAGTGCTATTTATGCCCTCTCTCTCTCTCAGGCGGTCACTTATATTTCTGTAAAGGAAATATAATAAAACAAAAATATATAGCTACTTATTTTCTGTAAAAGAAAAAATAAAATAGATAAGGGGTTTTAGGTTTCAGGTTTGGCATGGCTCTTGCTCATACCTAAGTGTGTGATCTCTCTGAAATCAGGTTAAACACAGGAGTAGCATGAGGTTAAGCGCTCTATGCTTGCTTTCTACTTAATCATAGAATAACTTACGCTGGAGTGCCTCTCTGGAGGTCACCCTGGTCCAAGTCCCTGCTTGAAGCAAGTTCAAAAGCATCGTGTCCAGTAGTCTTGAGTACCAACTTGATGGAGGTCCCACCATCCTTCTAGCCACCTGGTCCAGTGGTTGACCAGCCTCACAGTGAAAACATTCTCTGATCATTATCCACAAGTTCTCAATTGGTTCATCACCCAGCCACCCCTTTGCACAGAGCACAAGCCTTCCCCACTGCCTTCCTGGCTTGCCCCTCCTGCAGAGCCTCTACCCACTTACACAGCACTCCAGTAACATAAGCTACCCCACCACACATGTCCCAACGAAGGCACAGCTCTGCAACTGCATGGAGACGTCTAGTATCTCCTTTTTGTTTCCCCTGCAGCACATGTTCATGTACAGACACTTGAAACAGGCCCCATCATACTGTGTTCACAGAGAAGTGAGCCTCCCCATTGCACTGTCACTTCCCCACTGCTCCCTGTGCCTTCACTTTTCTATAGGTTATGATAAACTTTCCCCAGCATACATAGTTTCAAGCTGTCCTTGCTAGGTTTGAAGCCTGCCAAAGACACTCTTGCCACACCTCATAAGATGGATCTCGCTTCCACTTAAGTCCTTGCTCCTCCAAAATGACTGCATGCACACAGAAGCCAAACTCCCGTCTGTGATACCAGCCATGCACCAAGTGTTCATCCGCTGCAGGTACCCACCCCTGCCCAAACCCTTCCCTCTCACTGGAAGGACTGAGAACACTGCTCACGTCCCCTCCCACACCATACTGCTAATTACTGCTGGTAAAAACCCACTACTTTTTTCAAAAGCCAATTATGCTGTACCCTTAACCAAATCATGTGTGTATATCCCCTCATGAAGAGGCTAGGCTCTAAAAAAAAAACCAAAAACCCCCTGTAACACTAGTGGCAAATTTCCTAAGCATCAGCAAAGACAACAGTACATTAAATACGATCTTAATTTGTGACATGCCTTTGAAGCTACACTACATGCTGAGAATGCTGACACCATGTAAGTGGCATGTTCTATGGCCTTACTCCTTTGCATACAAAATGAACTGGCAATCTCTCTCAGATAAAGAATCTAAATCCAAAACAAGTAAAAATATACCCAGCCATATCACTGACATAAATTATCAGGGTATGAAAGTTTAAAACAGGAAGCGGTTTGCCTTCAAATTAAATAAATAACTCTGCTTTATTTTAATATATTTTCAGTTCTCCTGAAAGACTCCTAACTAGAATTTCCAGTGAAATCTTCTGTTTACTTCCACGCCACACACATGCTTGACAATAGAAAGTCAAAATTTCTTTCGGTGACTCATTATTGTAGCCAAGCCTAACCAAAAGCATCAGTTCTAATTATGACAGGTATGGTCTTTGCTGCCGATACGGCTTTTTTGCCTATTTGCATTTCTGTTGAAGCCATCGCCCAGAATATTATTTATTTAATTAACTTTCTAGAGATCATTTTCATCCATGCAAATGTAGTTACTTTAATCTGGACTATGTCTTTACCTATGGAATGTACTAAAACATTATTTCTGTCCGATGACTTTTCTTTAGCTTGTAATCTGTATAACATTCTTCACTGTGCTGTTACTTCTCTTTAATTTTGCTTATTATGTTCTGTTGTTATGCTTGGACATGTTCAAGGTTACAAAATAAAAAGGCCCTGCCACTAATGAACATCTTTTTAATCTGATGGGTATATGCAGAGAAGACAGGGTACAATGAGAACCAGACATAGGTATGATTCTGATGTCTGTGGATTAGTAAAAGATTTTACTGCTTTCCTAGGAACTGGTTTGGATTTCCACCCATGAAAAATTCAGTCTGATCAAGAATATTTGTATAAGCCAAGCAAACCTGCATGCTGTCCACACTTCAATGGCACTTCACTATATTCACAAAAGTGGAAAAAAAAGATGAAGGCTTTTTGATTTACGATTAGAAATATTACATCATAAGGAAAGAAATGAAAAATTAAGTGAGCTACTTTCTGTGTAGGAAGAAGATGAGATGATACCAGACGTGGAAAGATTCTGGCAGCAAGGAGTCCAGATGTACAGTTTAACACTACTGGAGCAAACTAGAGCAAGTAAAGCAAAGCAACATTTTCAGGATTTCTAGAAAACTTTAGAATTCAAAACCACACAAACCAGGTGAAAGATTCTTCATCGTCTTCTGAAAAGGAGGCAGCTACTGAAGGATCACAGTTACACAAACATAACCCTCTTTAAAAAGGCCCGGGGTGGAGCTAGGAAATTATAGACCAGGTTGACCTTGGTGGTAGGCAAGATCCTAAAGATATTAATAAGAGATGAGATCACAAGAAGCACAGACTGGGCAAAGTGATTAGAGGACATAATCTACTTGCATTTCAAAAAAGTATTTGACATAAAACTGCAAAGTGGATTAATGCACAATGATAGCAAGCATAACATAGAAGGTGTCATCCTTGAATGACTAATGAGAAGCACAGAGACACAGATACTCTCTGCAACTGCACTCTCAGAGAAAGTATGTTAAAAAGTTAGATTCATTTGACATCTAGACTGCAGCTGCACTACTAACACACGTTAAGGCTAATTTGCTGTCCGAAGGTTGCTGGTCGCTTAAAGACTTAGTGGACATGTTTTACTCTCAGTTCCACCAGTGAAGTCAGTAGAAATTCTCAAGGCATATATAACGACAAGATAAATTAGAATCTACCCTAGGTCACTTGTCTTTGCTTAGCAGGTGTGTTTCCCGTATTATTTTGTTAGAACTAGGATTTTGGGTTGTTCCCTCCCCAACCCCAGTGTACTGCACCAGTTTTTTACTTCAGTGTCTCATCAATACAAGTGGACTGTTTGCTAGCACAGATTTATCACAGTGGGTGCTGAAGGCTATATACATCCTGTATTAGGTATTGCATTTTCCTGTCAAACTAAATTATTTATATTTGTTGGTATTACTTTGGATTTACAACAGTGTAGATGACAGAAGTATTTAGCCCTTCTTCTGCAGCTCTAAGTTCTTTGATGGTCACTTTCAGGAACCTGATTCTGTATCCTTTGTATATTTATATCAATATACATCCAGGACAAACCAGATAAAGCCATTCCACTAAATTAAATAAAAGAAAAAAGAACCTAGTACTGAAAGGATTACATATGTACTTTGGGCCAGATTGTCTGAAAAGTCAATTGCATCAATTACAACAAAGGAGAATTTGGCTTATGTAGCTTCTTTACTGCTGATCTCTTGTAACGCCAAAAGGAAGTTCCAACTATTCACAAGCTGACGTATATAAAATGTGAATCCACTGGGACGTTGCAAGTCTCCTTTGGAGACCCTGTCAACATCAACAGCTCAGGCTAATATCAGCAACTGCTGTGGTAGTTGCTCAGAACAGTCATTCCACTTCCCAAGTGTAAAACTGAAATGGCAAGATAAAGTTGCTGCTTACACTTGTGTTGTTACTTCACTTGGTTATATTTATCTCATTACTACTGGAAAGCTTGGCAGTTTGCTGAAGCATCGTGATGAACCACAGTTAATGATAGCAGGGAAGCCAGCTCTGTTCCAGATTTGTCATGTGGATGTGATGCCATGCGCAGGGGGCTGCAATATCAATGAAAGCATCAGAAAGGAGTCAGCTGATCACTGCAGAGTCAGTCACTAAAAACTACCACACGTCCACAACCTAAAGTCTCCCTACAGCAAGGGGCAATCATACTGCATACTTCTGGAACTAGGAGAGACTGCCAGCAGGGAAAGGTTCAGAAGTCTGTATATACCAAAGTGGCGATGAATCTCTAAGTTCAGCTGGGTAACTGAGAAGGAAATTTGACTCAAATCTGTTGACAGCCATGCATGTCACAATGCCATTCAGATGTGTTGTGCTGGGAGTTTGGTTTATTTTTATGAGGGTGATGTTGCACCAAAACATGTTTTGGACTCTGTCAGAAGTACTATCAGCACTTGACAGTAAAAACATTGTATGAAATTCTCTCTACATCAGAGGCCTTATACAAATACAGTCCTCTGATTTAGCAAAGCCACACAACATGGGTTGGGAAAAAAAATGTTTCAGCTATTTACGTTTACCTTTTTGCTGATGATGCTCTCTTTTAGTTGGATCTCTATTAGCTGAGAATTTCACACATCCTTTCCCAAAAGGAAGAGAAAGCCAAAGAAACTATATGCTGATCCTGCTTCTTGCCCATGCCACAGATTTCTTGTAAAACTCATCACAGGCAGCCTTGAGACTTACAGCCCATGACCCCCTTCTTGTGGATAAAATGCACTATTATGTCTTCAGTCTTTGTCAGAATTGTCATAAACTGGTAGAAATCAAATGAAGGGAACCTAGTTGCCAGGAGACTCTTGGAGGTGACAAATAAACAAAAAACAATCTTTCCTTCCTGCAAACATTTAAAATCTCCAAGACAGATGTCTCTCTCACAATATATAGGAGGATGGTATTTCAGCCTCTTCCTTTTCACTGGAAGCCTGGCTAATTTCTCGGGCACTGCTCCTCCAATTCTCTTCAAAACCTCCTCGACTAATACTTCAAGTTTTTTGATCACTGAGATACGGTGAATTAGAAAGAACAAGGAAAGAAACATATGTGTGTAGGAACTGATGTGACAGAGGAACTCAGAAAAGATGTGATTATGATAACTTAAGAAGGATCCAATTGCTTCGCTACACAATCACATGGAAGAGAAAGCCAAATTCACAGATTTCTTAAAGCAGAGACAAAATGACCACTGGACAAAGAAGTGGCACAGCATTTATCTACCATGATCTATCCTAAGAAAGAAAAATTGAGTAAAGCCAAGAAGAGTAAGAAGGTTCACTGAAATGATCCATAAGTATCAAATCATCTGACGTGCCAGGAGCTGGCACAGAGTGTAAGACATTTTTGGAGGGTCATGGCTGAAATAATTTTGAGGTGCCATACACAAATGGCCTTCTCTCCTCTTCTGGGCAACACAGTTCACCTCAATGAATTATCAAAAACATAACCAAAAGTAATTAATCCCCATCACAAAAGCATTTGACATTAGTGCCAAGCTCTGCTGCATTTCAGCCATCTGAATTTTATACAGTTATGACTTTAAACCCTTGAGCAAGCAGACCCAATCAAACCCAGACAGCATGGGGACAGCATGAAAATACTTTTGTCCACATTATTCCCTGTTGGAACCTCATGCCAGGCTAAATACTCAATATGGCCCATCGTTCTACATGACGTGAATTAGATTTGTTAACCAACCTGATGTTCACTTAGGAAACATGTTCTTATTAAAAGTATTTATGTTAAAACAGTAAGACAGAAACAATGTAAATATGTTAACATATGAACTACTTTTTGTCTGCATTCACCTTACAATTTTATCAGAAAATGGATGCTAATATCTCAACAGCTTACTTATAATACTGTTTTTTTTAATGAAAATTATCAAACTGCATTTTTTGTTTTCATGTAACACATTAGAATGCAGTGGCTGCCTATTACTTAGAAGTCCATTCTGCAGAGCCAAACCTGCACACTGTTTTAGATTCATGCAGCACACTGGCAATAAAACTACCATGGCTTACTAGGGGTAGTGAAAGGCAGGGTTTTTTTCAGAGAATATATAGAAACCCATGATGGGAAGAACAGAAGTGTCAATATTCAACGCTTTCTGTAAAGCTGTGAAAAAAGATACACACGGCTCTGTCTTCACTTGCTTCCTTTTGCTAGGAAGCAATGACCATGGAATTGCTCCCTTTTGGTGTGCAATCTATAAATTGAGGGCTGTGTTGCTGTGCTGGAGGTTTAGCCCTAAGGATAGTGTGTTTTCTAAGTCCTATAAAGGATTTCAGTGAGCAAAGGGTACTCAAAGCTGTGAATCCGCCTGAATTTGTCTGTTTAGCCTTGTGACTAATTGAGCATCTCACAAAAGGAAGGCAACTGAGGGAAGGCAGTACCAACTAGGCATGGAAATTAAATTGCTACAAAGACATGTGTGGAACAACTTAAAATAAAATGAATCACATTACTATGAAAAATTATAGGCTGTACAATTACACAGACTAAAGATGCTTCTAATTACCCAGTGTTAATTATCTACTTAAAACACTTTGGGAAGGATGAATGAATAGGAGATCTGTTAGAAACTAAATTTCTGCTGTTTATTGTTCACAAAGCAATCATAGCATATGAGCGAAACTGTCTGTTTTAAATGAACACTTAAGAGCAAAATAAAAGTCTTGTATCTTGGAAAGTAAATGTCTCAGTATAACTATATTTTAACTGTTCTGGCAAAATCACATGTAAGACAAAATTTAAACTACCTCACCATTTCTAGGCAAAATTCAGGACTTGGTGATATATTTTGAATGCCCTGGTGTCACTGAAGGTACAGAGATGTAACTGAGGCAGGTACTTTTCACAATATTTAAAGAAAAAACTTCCTGTGTAGTTATTTTTGCCAGTGTCAAATGGCTATGAAATGCTATTCCAGCCCGGTGTCCCCTACACACACCTTGACCCTGTTCTTCACTGTTACAAATTATGAGACGTGGTGCAAGGTAGTAAGTGCTTACATGCATTGCATGTCAGTGTACTGACCCTTCCACAGCTGATAGACATCAACATTAATAAAACATTACTTATCTTAGAAACAGCTGCAGAACAGAATTAGGATCTAACAAAATTTAGCGAGATGCTAAGGCCTCGCAGAAAGCAGCAGGAACTGTGCAGAAGCAACAGTTTGCACAGGAGTGGAGATTTCTGTATCATGGCAGTAGTGTAATGTAGAAAACATAAATGGTCAAAGATGAGACAGGTAAGACACAATTCAGGCAAAACCCAAGAGTTTGGAGAAAGTTATGTATATAGGCAGAAGATATTAGACTGGAGCTACCATTTCAGTTTTAATTTTGAAGCTCATCCTGTAACCACTTACCTAAACTGTGCTGACAGCGCCTTCATTTCAGTTAGGACTCCAAGTTATCATGCTGCATGCATGATGGCAAAAGGACAGTGATCGAAACAGATGTAATTATAGACTTTTCCTGTTCTTTGGCTACATGGAATCAAACTTCAAACAATTTAGCCTCTGGTAATCCTGACCTGGAAAGCAACTGCTTTTCTGTTCTGCTAACAATCTTTAATGAGGGTATTGCTCTTGTAAGAGACCCTGGGTGGTCACTTGGTTTCAGGGGTATTAGCCTGCCATAGTAAATCTAGATAGGACTCTCAGCTTACACGGACAACGGAGAGGACTGAAATGGAAATACAAATTGACAGTAGAGGTTTCTCTGATGTCTGGGGATCCTGTCATTAACAACTACACAGCAACGAAAATTTGCATATTGTCCGAAGTCATGGAAAAGAAAGGCCAGGGAAAAAAAACCAAAAAAACCAAAAACTTATAGAAAGAAAGATATGCATGTTAAATTCTCTTTCAACTGAGTATGTCTTCCTCTTTATTTTCTTCTCAGACATTAAGGGTCTGAGCCTGAGCTCAGGGGAAAATCTTCTAGCTACATTAGGTTTAAGTGCACTCCTTAAAATCTAAAAATCAAACCAGCTGTGATGGGTTTAAGAGTTAATTTCTGTATGCTATATATTTTTATATAGTTACTTGAAAAATAAAAAAAATCAATGCTCATCCTATTTGATTATTGTCCTAAAATCTGTCTCATGCTTAAACAAAACCAAACCAAACTAAACAACGGCTCACACAGCTTTTATATGTCCTTGCAAGCTTATTGACTTCAGTAACGTTTTTGTCTGAGTGAAGTTGCAGGGCTGACAGAATTCAATAGCACAAACTCACTCCTGGAACCATACCAGCTCCCTCTATGTACACCTTGGCAGATACATCTTCTGGCTGAAAGACTGCAATGAGATAGGAAATAGAAGCAGCAAAAATCAGCGTCCCCTATGCTCATGGGCCCCAGAAGATTTATGGTGTTGCTAAGAAAGGCAGAGGGCCAGGAATCCTACAAACCCTCCACTCCGGGGATACTAGTGGAGTTTTGTCTATGCTTTGAATCTGGCTGCCTTCCCATGCAAACAGTGCGTAAGGATTAGCTTCTGTGCCAAAGTAAAAGCAAATAATCTTGCCTTGACTTGAATGTTAACAAGTAGCAGACCCTCTGTAAGTGAGGTTTGAGAGATAATTTTAAAAAGCAGCTACGTCTTTAAGCTTCACCGTACTTTCTAATTACTGTAAAGCTGAACGGCTTTCACTTGAAACCAGATTCAGTATAGCCTGATAACTTCAGGTGACAGTTTTGGAGTGGGGTCCTTGTTTCCAAGGTTGAATAACATCATTCCAGCTATTATATTGTTGAAGGTACATTTTCACAGGCATATGTAGACTCTGAAACAAAACATTTTCTTGGGGACAAGGCAGAAAAGTAAGTAACTTGCCATACCTGCAGACCATTTAAAGCACAATCTTCAACAGCAGTGCTATTAGCCGCCATCTATTGTGAAAAACGTAACCCATGTCAATAACCTGCTTCTGTGTTTTACTGCAATAAAGGATCATGTGGCTCTCTTGTGGCAACATAAATTAAAAACACACAGCTATCTCGGTTTGGAAATGAGTAGCCACCTCACTTTACATATAGTTGAAAGTGAGTGTGAAGAAAACAATTCTAGGGAGAGGTTGAAAAGTATGATTCTTTATAGTGACACTACCATTAATTAGTGAAGTATTTACCTTAATTTGTTTACCATTTCATCTAGCTCCCTGATATTATTTGTCTGAAATATGGAGTATTCAATTTCTCTTCTCCGTTAATTTCAATGTAATAATGAACATTTTCATTCTTTTTAACTTGCATTCACTGTTTTTACTTACTGTTGTGTTGGAACAGACTTTGACACAAAGGAAAATACATTGCTTGGAAAGGACATTCCATTTCTCCAATGGAAAGCTGCATGTCAGATTAAAGGGTTATCTAAAAGGTTTTAGTTCCCAGAGTTATGTCTTTCTGATACTCAGCATTCAGGTGGGGTTTTTTCCTCCTTCCCCCCTGTGAAGTTTGCCTTGCTTTCCAAACTACTGGCCTGAAGGAAACCACCCACCCAGATTTCACCTGGTCATATAGCTCAGGAGAATTGCTAGAATTATCTTTCCTTCCTCTTGCTTGCTCTTATTCCTGCACTACCTGACAAAAGGTACAAAAGAGGTTAGTCAGAACTTTTTTCCACACTCTTCTAACCTGTGTAGAGAAAAATACACAAGGCTGGACTGTGACAGTCTCTAATAGTACAGAACAAATGTATCTAAGCCATGCATTTTAGAATACTTGCCCAACTCTATAAATAAGTCCTCCACACAAAACCAGCAGCAATAAGTTCTTCCTTATCTTCTGAGAATCTACTTCTTTTCATTAAGGAGAAAAATGGTGGACTAAGTTTGATAAGTGTTTAGCTTTAAAGACAGTGGAAGGTGTTGAATCTTTATTATGAGTGTCTCAATAAAAAGAATTTTCCATAGGAATACTCAACATTCATCTAATTCTGCCTGGTGACAGCAGTGTTTGTTTCCAGTTTTCATATGCTTTATATTAGGTCCTGTAACTAGCTTTCCCCAAACAACCCGTGGTCAGTGGATCAAACCAGAATCATAGATACTTGATGTTGTGTGGCTTGATGCATTAATTGCTTTGAAGTTATTAGCAAGGAATATGTAGCAGCTAGCAAAAGGACCTCAGCAGTGAGACAAATGTAACGAGAAGTGAAAACTTTTTTTGCATCAGCTGTCTTCACGTTTCACTTCAATTAGAGTAAACCACATTGGAAGCGCCCGCTACTATTGACCACAGCATCAGGTACAAAGAAGGGACAATGCTTTTCATCTAGCTGGGGCTGAAAGAAGTCCCACTTGGAAACTAATACAACTCAGCAAGCAAGTTTACCAACAACTCAAACACCAGGTATGACCTGGTATGACTGACAAATAGAAGTTGTGCCCCTAGTTGTACATGAGGCAAGTTTGTAAGCGACTGCAGAATCACATGGCTGCATACAACAGTCCATAGTGCCAAAGCTGCAGAAGGACATAGTATTACAAACACTGAAGGCATAATGTGCATAATGTTCCTTGGGAACCACCAACAGTCTTGTGCTCTGCTCTGACCTTAGATTATCATCAGAACTTTACAATATTCACAGACATCAAAGGCTGCTGGGAGTTTAGTACTTTACTGATCATTGTCCTGAGGTGGAAGATTGGAACAAGGAATGCAGTCACAGATACCTTCAGAGTTAAGTGTTAGCTCCCCAAGAACTATTTCAATAAAGTATTGCAGCACAAACCAGGATTTAAAAAACATCTTGGCCTCTACTCTCCCTGAACTACCCATGCTCTTCAAGAATGCCACCCCTCCCCTACAAGTTGTGCTGCTGACTTACAGAACTACTCTGGCTGTAAGGTGTTATGCAGGACTAGCAAGATAATCATAAACTGAAAAACAATGATCAAGACATTTTTAAATATTTAATTATGGGGGTCTACCTTAAAGCTTCCTTTTCAAGGCCCAAGAAGTTACAGGCTTTATCTACTGACCTGAGACAAAATCCTCTGTTACTACATAGTGACATATGCAGGTCATAAATTACATTAATCTCTGGCTACCAACCCAGGCTATGTACGATGACACCACCACAGCCCCTGTGCAAACGTCTCCGCAACAAGAGTTGGTTGTAGTGTAGCTGAGCATGCTCATGCTAACTTTTGTCCAGCTAGAAACAGCAACAGGAGTAATAAAGACTCAGCAGCACACACTTCATCACTGACTGTACAAACCTGCAGAAAACCCTGCGTATCTATCCAGCTATCTATCTGTAAGTGCTAGCTCAATAGACTGAATGCTAACAGTGTTTTCTGCATATCTTATGCCCTTCTAAAGCAGTCTTACCGCTGTCCCAAAATATTTTAGTAGGGCTGAAAGTAAATATTCCATAGTAGGCTGTAAAATACAATCCAAGCGATCACAGAATGAGATCTGTTGTGTTGTAGTTAATGAGTAGGAAACCTCCCAAATATAATTTAAGTATTTGTGTTTTATTTGTACCCTGCAGCGCGGTTGCAACTTTCTGCAGTATTACAGAGTATGGCTTGAAAATAATTTTCCATTATACTTGTGTATCTTTCCAGGAATGTAACAAGAGGTATCAAAAGGAAGCATTTGCATCACGGTAAAAACACATGCTCCTCCCCTCTGGAACAACCCACACAGCTCTAACACCCTTTATGTCTCTCTTACTCAACAGATGTGAGTAGGAAAGCAAGAAAGAAAGTAAGAAACATGTGATCCTCGGGCAGCAGTGCTTTCTATATGTTGCACAGAATTCTTATGCATTCCCATAAGGCTGTGTATTTCATTTCTACAGATTGGGGTGTTTTGACCAATCATTCCGACTGCTTTTAGCAGCAACCATATCTAATATGATGTGGTAATCTGCTATCTGCCTGTATTCCTGTTCACAGGATAAGCTGACACTGAGCAATGACTGGGCCACTGATGGTATGTGATGCTGAGTTTAGAGAAGCAGCCAGTACAATTCAGAAGTACTATCTCCCTTTCAAATGTCACACCTCAGTGAAAAATCTGGGAACTGGAAATACCACCCTGATACTAACAGATCTGATTACAGGAATCATGACAAAAAAATTACTGTCATCTTGAATGGATTGCAAAACACCAAATCATCCGAAGTTAAGAAAAGCACATGTGATCTTCTATCATGATAACTTATAAATGTATCCTTTTCATCCCTAAGAATTTTTAAACCCTTAAAAAGCAATTTTACAAATAACCTACCAATCTAGGTATAGCTATGTAACACATGAGGTTGTAAACAGTAAAATGGATTTACACCACAGTCATTGTGTCCACTGCGGAAGTACAGCCACACCTAAGATTAAAAACTACAGCTAATTTTATAGAATACAGTAGTCCCACACAATAGCACTGGCACAGAAGGAGCAAATGACATCATTAATTTAAATTCCTGCTACCACAGGGAAACTCTGAGTATTTAGAAACTGGAATTGACCAGAGCATCAAAGTTACTTGTAATGAAAATTGCCCCCACATGAATCAATTATATATATTGAATTATATAAATTATATATATTTATATATATATATAAATCCAAAATATTAATATGGTCTTCATGTTGCTTTAGAAAAAAGAATAAAATCACAAATCTTCCTTGAGTTGTATTATTAAAGCCTTTGAATCCTAACAACAAAAATGCATAAAGGCATACATGCAAGCATATCTTCTCACTTCTCTCACACTACATATCCTACTCAAAAATTCAGAAAACATGCCATGACACCTACTGTATAGGTTATTACTGATTTGTTTCATCAGTCTTTCAGCACCATGTAGCTCTAGTGACAATGACTATGCCAGGCCTGCAGCAGTTAAGACTCTGCAAAGGAACACTTGAAACTTTTCATAAGTTTTTAAGCATGCTTATAGAGACCTGTATTTCTTACATGTAGCATCTAGTTCTTCCAAGTCACAGGCTAGAAATTTGTAAAGCGGCAAACAGCTATGGAAATTGCAAACAGAAAAATGGGGACTGCTCCATAGCTTTTGTTCAAGGAGAGTGAAAGCCAACTAAACAGTGCATGCTGGCGTGAGCTCTGCTGCTCTTCCCAGTGTCTGCATCGTACTTTGTCAAAAGACAAAAGCAGCAGCCGAGTTCTGTCCCTGCTCACTCAGCTCACTCCCAGAACTTGAGAACACAAAGGCACACCTTGAAAACATTCTGGTGTATACAGATGTGATCATAGTGTTGTACTTCTGAAGTGGAGAACACCAGACACAGAACAGCTAATAGTGAGGGATACCACCTTCTCATTTACCGGGCACCATGTACATAATTATGTACACTTGTACATAACCAACAGGTTCCCCAAACTGTGTTAGGTAGCCCTTCAGAGGATGTAACCACTGACAGTTGCTTAGATCTACACTTCATAAGGTAGAAGAGATTCCATCTTAGGACAAAGTAGTAATATTTTTTGAGTGCTCTCAGGAATCTTTTCCATTTTCTCAGAGATTTATCTTCACTTCTCAACTTGTGCATACTCGTAAGTTCCAAGATGTCTTCATTTTTACCTCAACTAGTTGATCTGTGATCCCTATTAAAACAATAAACATTTTATACTATTCTCTCAGAGTCATGTGGCTGACACCAGTTTGAAATGGAAAAATACTTAGGGTACCTAAGTAGAGTCAAAACCACTTTACTGCAAAAGGAAAACTACAAAGGGTGATGCATAGGTCCAAAACATTTTGACTAAATTTGGAATCTAGTAGATGAATTGTGCTCTAGAAATTGTTTTTCAGGGCACAGAATTCACCTTCACATGAGGAAAGGCCAAGGATACATTCCTTAAAACGTAATTAAAGACAGAGAATTGAGGTGTTCTCATAAACCCATGACACAGGATTTATTACAGAATAGCTGGACAATTTGAGAATTTCAAACTGACATATCAGGACTAAATCCTATAGGCAGAATTAAAGTTGTTATAGAAAAAGATATCCTTCACTGTGAGCTCTGGTTCTATAGGCTTCCATCTAAATAACTCTGCTTAGATCCTTAAGTCTGCAACTTCTTGACACAAGTAGACTATCACAGGAGTCAGCAGGATCTCATGCCAACACAAGATATTACTACAGGCCTATAGATGACTCTGCTTAGACTTCATCCCAGGTTAATTTCCTTTCATATAGAAAATGATATGAAAAAATGGTATTTCCTTACTCTAGACACACATTCCTGGCTTTTTGATAATGATGCTCATTACTTTAAGTACACAAAGACCAAAAAAATGTTACTATTTTTTGTAACGGAATCTGTGACCAATGGATGCACACTGAGTTCTACTTTATGCATCACCAAATAAAACCACTAGGCATACTTCAGTGACAAGACACACATTGCTGACCACAGTGTAACAAAGAGAAAGAACTCAGTTTTGACTTTTTAGAATCAAGACTCAGTTTATAGTGCTTACATTGAAAAGTTATGGTTTTGATTGGTAAATGGAACCAGCTCAGTATAGGAACTATTCAGACAGAAAACATGTGGAATACTAGAGGGTTGTTTTATCAAGATACTTTTCTGGCTGCAGTTCTTAGGCACAAACATGCAGAAAATTGTGTTCTTCCAAAACAGGAAAATGGGTCTCTTAGGTTGCTGTTCACAAAGCGAAAAGGGGAGCAGAAAAAAGTACATTTTTTTCTGCCTAAAAATAAATGTAGCCGGGAATTTCAATCCCAACCTGAGGCCTTTCAAAGATGGGTAGTAATAACTGCCATAAACATTAAATTAGGGGGAAAAAAAGATCACGCAAAACCCAGGGGCATTTTCATCTAGAAGTTATTACAGAATGGGATTTAACAATGAATACGATTCTACTTTAAGTTACTGTCTGAGCTGCAAGTATTGAGGGCTAGTTTTCAAATTTTTCATTGCATATATTGCATTTTTTAAAATACAGAAAATAGTGATGTATTTCAGAGCCTTGATACACTGGTTCCTCACACAGCTGTCTAAGAACTGCCCTGATTACTCAGTGCCAGCTCTCCTGGTTTCCAGCTGCTAAAACCCATTAGAAGCAGCTAAAAATACATTAAATCCTAATACTACTTTTCCATATAATCAATTGCTGTAGCTGTCATATGGGTAAGAGGAGACAAAATAACTGAATGAGCAATAAAATGAACTCCTTTCATAGACTTCTTCAGCAAAGTTAAAACATATACAATCTTTGATTTCTGGGGTAATCAGGCACCTAATACCCATAAGGATATTTTTTCTAAATTCTTGAACAGAGCACTGGCTTTGCTATGATTAATTGTGAAGTTTCAAGACTGATTAATTTGCCAGTAGCATAATCCTGCTCTCAAACCTATGACTAGCTACAGGCAGATGAAAAATACAAAGTCTCTGCAATTTCTGTTAGAACACTCCTGCTTTGAAAGTGGGATGGGTGCATATAAATCAACCAATTGCTAGATGACAGTCCACCATGGCAGTCATTGCAGAGGAAAAGCATCATTTCCAAACAAAGATAAAGGATTGGTTGCTGCCAAGCTGAGATGGAGCCATGGAGCTCACTTGTATGATGAATGTACTACACTGGTTAGCTGAGACATGCTGGAGTTGTAGTACAGGGAGTTTACCAAGAGACAGTGAGAAACAGTAGAGGGAAAGGTTTGACTCGGATGTTGATTTGAAAGATCTGGAAGCAACAAATGACAGAATGAATGAAGATAGTAGCTAGACATCATAAAAAATGCTGAACAAGCCAGGGCCAGTATGTGTAATTCAGGGCACAGCACAGAGACTCTCATGTGCATAAGGATCAACAACTATACAAAAAGGGCTGTTCCTTATGTTTTAAGAAAGTGGGAGACTAGATAGAGCTACTGGAACTATTCATTGGGTCCAAAAGCACACACTTGTTGTATTTGGAAATTATGGATTTTTTCTGAGGAATGTGTATTTGGCATCTTGATATTAATTCCAATCACAGGATAAAAATCAGTCTCTGTTAGAAAACAGCATTGATGCAGCAAGATCCTGTTTACTTCTGGTTTTGCATCTTGCCTCTCCAGAAATGCCAGTCAGGTTTGGCTTGTTTCCAATACAGGGATTGGAATACAGGAATTCCTTAATTAACTTCATGCAACTTCTGACACAGCAGCCAAGGCCTCCGCATACAGAAGATAACATGGATGAGTCAGTAATGGCACTACAAGATACATGGCCCCTCTTTTCACCCCTTCATGCCTGCACCTCCCAGCTCTCTACCAGAGATAGAAGGTCATTAGAGGAACTCTGCATCTGCTTTGATTAATTTCAGTGCAATAGTGTTTCTGTGGCTCTGATGAAGACCAGTAAGTAAGAAGAAGAAGAAAAAAAAATCTACGCAAGACAGATGCTAGCTAGAAAAAAAAAATAGTATTTGAACACACACATCCCCACACACACACCCCAAAATACAAATCATGGTCTTTACTTGGGAGGAGATGCTTTAGACCAGCTTACACCAGCATTCAAACAGAAGAACACAATCTCAAACTAAGGCCCAGCCTGTGGATGAAAAATCAGTGTACACCCACTAAACCGTCTGCAAGGCTCTGCCTCAACGGGAAGATCACAGCCTCTGATGACGTCAATGAAAAGTCCACATTGGATCAATCTGTATCATTACAACTGCCTGAAGCCTGTCCTGCAAGCAAGGGACACAAAACCACTGCTTATAACGGCACAGGGCGATGACAGCTTCGGGCAGGAGCGCAGCACATGGGCATTTTTATGCCGGTAGCGATCCCCTTCTACTCGAGTTAAGAACTGTGCTGTGAACTTTGCTTCCACACACCTTACTGTTGCTGTCAATATCCAGAATATATAACGCCCAAGTTTCGCTAAGCACCTACCCATGCTCGGGGAAGCACCTAACCTGCCCAGGGCAAGAAGCCCTCACCCTCAGGGCTGCCCCCTCCCGCCCGCCCGCTGCCTCCGGCTCCGGGGCCGCGGGTGCCGGCCCGGCAGCCCGACGTCTCCTCCGTCCCCGCCAGGCTGCGCCGCAGCACGGCGGCCCGCCCGCGGTCACCGCTCGCGTGGGCGATGCCACGCACCCCTCTGCCCCCTCTGCCGCGCCGATCGTGCGCCACACACGGCTGGCAGCGCCCTCACCAGCCCCCGGGGCCGGCAGCCAGGCCTCGCGGCCCCCAGAGGCCCCGGGACGCCGTGGGGGACGGGGATACAAGGGGTCCCCCGGCCGAGCGCCCGCCCGCCCGCACTGCCCCCCCGCACTGCCCCCGCTACGGTCCGCTACCGCGCGCGTTCAAACCCCCGCCCCGCCCCGCGCCGCGCCGCCAAATCTCGCGAGGGTGTGGGGGCGGCCGGCGCGCGGGCCGCGCCATGTCGGAGCCTGGTCGGCGCAGGCCGGGCCCCTCCCCCCGCCGCGCGCCCGGCGGCCTCAGCGCCCCGCACTGAGCGTGCGGCGCGTCCCGCCTATCCCGGAAGCGCTTCCCGGCCGCGCGGCGCGCTCCGGGCCCCCTCCCCCTCTCCCCCCTCCCCTCTCGCGGAAAGCCGGTGCCGCCCGGCGAACGCCCCCCCCCCCCCGCCTCCGCGCGCCCTCACCGGGGGGGGCACGCGCCTCTCTCCCCCCCTCCTCCCCCCCAACCGGTTTGTGCCCAGGAGGAGCGGGGGGGCCCGCGCGGGGCGCCTCCCGTGTGTCCCCCCCCGCCCCCCCCCTCCCCCGGTACGGTCGCCGTCCCGGAGGCCCGGGGCAGAGGCGAGGGGCCGGCCGGGCGGGCGGGCGGGTGGGCATGCAGCCGCCGCCGCTGAAGCCGAGCCCCCAGCGCAGCACGGTGAGGGGGCAGGCCCCGGGGCGGGGGAGGGGGGACGGGACGGGGACACGGGCGAGGGGGAGGTATTCGGGGGCGGGCAGGGCTGCCCCGCTGCCGGGGGCGCCCAGTCAGGGAGGGAGGCTCAGGGCGGAGTAGGGGGGGTGACACCTCCGTGCCCCCCCCCCCCAGCCCCGTTGGGGTGACCCCTAACCCCCCCGGCCGAGGGAGAGGCGGGGTGGGAGCGGGCTGGAGCCGGCGGCCGCCCCGTCGGCGGGGCGGGGGGAGACGGGCTGCCCCGGGAGCGGGGCGGGGGGCTCCGCCGGGCGCGGGCTGCGCGGGGGCGGGGGTGCGGTGACGGGAGGGTGCCCGTGTTGATCCTGCCGCTTGTTTTGCTGCCGCACTCCCACGCACCGAGCGGAGAAAACTTTGGGGTTTGTTTCTGGAGCCCTTCGGGAGAGGGGGGCGGGTTGGCTGCCCGGGGATCCCGTGCGGGCAGCCGATCGGCAGCGGCTGCGGTGTCTGCTGGGCCACAGATGCTGCCCTTGCTGTGTGAAAAATAAAAGCAGCAAATAATTTCACAGGTGAAAGAGCTGCCGCTGCCTCTTTGACGTGTTGTCTGCAGTATGATGCTGCTGCTGTTGTGGCTTGGCTCTGGAGATAGAAGGCCCCCAAAGGTAGCGAGGCCTTAGTTGTGCTCTGGCCAGAGTCTTGTCTTCGGGTCAGGTTTGAGATCTTACCGATTGCTTGTGTTGGCTGCCGGCAAGAACAGCTCGGATTTTCTTTTGGTTTGTTTTTTGATGTCGGTGAATATGGTGGAAGGCTGCTACTCTTATTTATGGTTTGATACTGTTCCAGTGTTAGCATTTGACTATGCAGTTGGTGTGTTTTTCCCTCATTCAAACATGATGTGTAACGTGATGTTGGCTGCTCTTTCCCTTGCTTTAGCAAGGAGAAAGCAGGGAGATGAAAGCAATTGCTTACATGGCTTGACACTAACTATATTTTGGAGTTTGCTAGGAAATCCCTGTCACCAAAAAAATGGAATGTCCCAGGTATGCCACACTGGAAGTTAATTGAAAAACTTTGAGCAAGACACTACGTTCAGGCAAATATGCTTAAACTGTCTTAGAAGGTTTCAGTGGTAACTAATGTGAAGATGCTGTTGGTAGTCTGTTAATATCTTTATAGCTGATGAATACAGTAAATATTAGCTAAATAAACAAACTGGCTAAAAAGATGGCTATTTGTAATGCTTTTATAATTACATTTCAAGATTTTTCAGCTTAATGTTGTAGGGTAGCTTTCCTTTCTCTCTCTTCATCCATTCTAAATAAATACTGAGAGTGGATAGGTCAACCCAGTTCTGCTGATGTATTGATAGGCATCTGTTATTTTTAGTGCTGGTGTTCACTGTCATAAAATTGAGTCGTAGTTGTTTATAGGCTTATGTTCTGTAGTAGGTCCACTTGGCCAGTTCTGATTTCAGAGGGCTTAGTATCAAAGAACTCCTAAAACTTACAGGTAAAGCCTGCATGGTTGAAGGTCAGTGTCTGTTCTGATAGCTTTGTTTTCCCAGATGTGTGAGAAGAGCAGTACTTTCTTCTGCCCCTTCTCAAGTATATTTTCAGTTAACATATTTCATTTAAAAAGAAGAAATGTTAAATTCATTTCCTCTTAGTACTGAGAGAGGAACAGGCTTCTTAAAAATAAAGTATTTCACAACATTCGTTAAAGCCTGCCCTTTGTCCTGTCTTGTGAAGGGTGTCAGTTGATAACAGCAATCTGAAAAATGCCGTAACAGCCTCTATTAATGTATACATAGACTGTCTCAGTTCATCCATAAAATTATTAACGTATCACATTTTACACGCATTAGTAAAGGATAATAAAGACAGCATTTAAGTCTGCCTTTAACCTTAAATCGTTTAGGTACAGTGAGTTGGGTGTGATTGATGCTTATTTTGAAACTATACTTTTATGATGTATTTTTATCTGGCTTGGGTATAACCTTTAGCGTAAGTGATTACAGTTAAATGTAAAGAGGGTATTGTGAGTTCTGTGTCCACTCTCTTGTTGTTTCCTGGATCTCATCTAGGCTCCTTTTTCCTTCCATTAGTTGTTATCTTGATGAAGACAAGATGGGTTGAATAGGTGTTGTGAAAGTGTGTCCTCTTTTCCACCCAACTTTGGTGGTATTTCTGTGCTGATGTCTGTCCATTGAGTTGTAAAGGAGTAATGGTAAATGTTAAACCTAGTGGTAAAGGGTTTCTTTCATGTCATCCAAGAGAATACATTAATGTGATTCTTAAGGTTATCTGGTACTAGCTTGCCTGTTTCTGTCCCCCCTCAAAAATCATGTAGTACTTAAATGAAGTTAAGTTTTTGGTTGCACTGGTCTGTAGATACCTTCTCCTGACTTTAAACCTGTGATGATTCATTTTGTATGTTTTTTTAAATAGCATAAGTAGCCTGAAAGTATGACCTGCAGAAGTATTCTTGGTTAGGGTCAGAGTTAGGTTTTTTTATGTACTGCAATACATAACTCAATAAAACATCTTCTTAAGTTGCATATTTATTATTTTTCAAAGAGCTGTATCTTCAAGTGGAATGGTAATTCAGCTTTTTACTTTTACAGTGGCAATGTTGTAGCAAAATTGCTAACAATACAAGCAAAAGGCTTTGATTTACTTCTTTAACGCAAAAAATATTTTAGCGATGATCCAAACATTAAGTAAATTATCAAATCTAATAAAGTTTGGATAATGTCAAGTCTCTCATGTATGTGTAGTCATTCAACTCAACTATAGTATGACATTTTGTTCTAGGAGTGTCTGTAGACTGCTCTTTCCACTGCTGTGAGCTGAAGTAGGTGCAGTGCCTGGTGTGTGTGTACCTATGTTGCCCACATGAATGGAAGTAAAGGTATTTGCAGTGAAAAAGTTATTTTTGTTACATGGTACATTTAAAAGGCAGGTGACAAATGGAGACTGAAACTAAGAGAGAGTTTATGCAAAGCCTCAAACTTTTTCGTAAGCACGTTTTGGACTACTTTTAACTGCAAGTGTTTTTAAGTTACAAGGTAGAAATATGTGACTTGTGGTTTTGCAATATTTTTTCCTGTCCCTATTACTGTCTTCACTGAAACAGAAAAATAAAGCTAAACTGGAAGTTGGTGGTGCTGCCCAGTGCAATAAACTGATATTAGGATATTACTTTCAAATCCCTGCCAAACGTTTCTGGTATTATTTGGCCCTTTTTGCAAGTTGGAGCTCTCCTTCAGTTATCTATATAATATACATTTTCTGTAAAATGTTTTTTCTTTATGGGCACAGTAGACTAAAATGTTGTCTGAAGGGTGATATCAGCTGTCATGTTCTTGTGAAAGACCAGGAATCGTCTTGTTGAGATTGAATGTGTGGTGATGTCATGGTGCCAATTCACATGTGTGGAGCATTCTTTCTAAATGGAAGGATGAGAGTTTTGAAATACTTGTTTAGACTCATGTATGCAAATGTTGAAGGTGTTGGTTGAAAACATTCTAGAATAGGTTCTTGTACTCTGCCAAACCTTGAAGTATCGAAGTTGTCCTTTGAAAGGCTTTCAATTTGTGCATATGCTAGTAATACTATGCAAATTTGTCTCTGCAGCTTCAGACAAATGATGTAAATCTGACCTGAAAGTGCAGATGGTTCTGTGGTACTGAGTATCGGTTCCGAGTATCTCTTGCTCTGTATGAGGTGGATAATTGGTCAGTGACTTTGGTGGTGTGTCAGTCAGTGCTGAAAAGGTGGCACTGTGGTATTAGTATCCAGGAGACTCATGTGCACAACTACCAGAAAAAACATCACTAATACCTTTTTATCAACATGAGAAGCTGAAATACATCTGGCAAAATTCAGTATGTTACAAGACGGTGAAACAAAGTTACAATACCACTAATAAACCAGACTGATCAAGATGGGCAGCAAGTTCTTAATGGTTGTTTTTTTTCTTGTTCTTTTTCTCTTTTTGAAGATTAATTATGCTAGATAGATCACACTCTGTGTGTGTCTCAGCTTAATGCCAGACTGGAATTAACATTTCAGTATTCTTACACCCCATTGATTACTACATTGAATGTTCTTCAAGTACTCTTTCATAACAGCCAGCATAGCACTACAGTATAAAAGTGGAAAATCTTTGTAAGGTTATATACAGCTTTGTGTTCTCAATAAGCATTAGTTCTTGAATTCCAGGTGGGGTTTGTTTTATTCAGGGCCTGAATTTAAAGTAGTGGTGTTTTAAAAACATCTTCAGTGCATTACCAGGTTTCTTCCTAACCTAGCTCTATTGTAAGGAAAACTAGTTCACCCTTTGCTCTTTTCAGAGGGTTGTATACAGCAGGGTGGCTTTGTAAGCAGAGTGAAGATAAAGAACAAAGAATAGAGATAAAGGTCCTTCTGCTATAATAGTATTCAGCAACCTGATTGTCAGAGCTTAATTATAGATGTTTACCTACCTGCATGTGGGCTTGCTGGTGGATAATTAAGAATGTTTTCTTAAAAACACCTTTCATCAGATTATGTTAAATCAGTCATGTTCTAGATGCAGTATGTTTTCAAATCAAATTGCATATCCACAAAATGTATATTAATTTGAAAAGTGGATCAATTTCTGTGAAATCATGGTTGTTCTAGGGATACTTTTAGAAAAAAAATGATACTGTCAGTATTTTCTTGGATGTTGTGGCAGAAAAAAAATTGGATGCCTTGATTGTTTATCAGATTCAATAACCACAGCAGTGCTAGTATTTTAATCTCACTGCAGCTTTCCCTTCCTTGGTTATGCTCTAAGGTAATTTGTCCTGAAGTCACATCTGTTTGAACAATTTGTACTGGTTTACAATGTCACAACTTCCTGAATACAGCTGGTGAAAGGCTTGTTTTGTTCTATGTATGTCATAGCAATTGTTACATTGGTATAAACCTTGAAGTATAATTCTTATTGTTCTGTGGGAGCTTTATGTACTTTGGCTTGACTCAAGCTGTGGACATTTATTCCTAACACTTGAAAGAGTAATGGTCTTGTTTTCTTTGGGTTTTGGCATTGGGCATGGGATCAATAACAGTTCAGAGCAAGTAGAGGGGGTTGTTGGGTTTTGGTTGGTTGTTGGGTTTGGGTTTGATGGTGGTGGTAGAGTGTTTTTTTTTACCTGGACATTGTGCAAGTTATGAAGGAAATGTAGAACTTGGGTTTCATGTTGATGTTCTTGAAGATCAGCTTGCAGAAGTAGTAAGACAGGTGCTAGGTCTTTTGTAGAGTATTGCTGTTGAAATGTATCTGCTGCCCTTATTTCATTAAATTCTTAAGATTATCTTGACGGAATAGTAATTTTCATTGTAATCCTGTTGATGTCAGATCAGAAATTGCATGTCCAGATAAGGCAAAGTGTTAATTTGGCACAATTTCACTCAGTTGCTTCATACTTGATCAAAAAATGTTATTAGGATAAATTTCTACTAGCAAGCTTTTCTACATCAAGTACCATTTTTCTTCTTAGCGCTGACCTGAAGGTGGTAAAAACTATTATTTTCTGGGTAGTTCTGCTGAAATGCCACTATATGCCCTTTTCTGGTACAAATCAGGTTTTAGTTGCTAGGTGATCTGGTAGTGTACAGATGTGACTTGAATAATCTTGGAATTGCTGAGTAAGTGTAACTGAACTCAGAACACTCATATGAAATTGTGTTCAGAAAGAGACATATTTGTCAGTGCTTTTTTAGATGAGCATGGGTTTTGCAATTCATTTGTAAGTTTCAAATGGATACCATGGGGTAAGAGTTACTTTAGTTCGGATCTCTGCCTGGTTTCCTGCTGTTAGGACAGCATTTTGAAAATGTGGTTATAAAACCTTGTTTGGTGTTCCTTCTTTCATGAGCATCAATGTTTTATAGAGGTGTTTCAAAACAGATCTCACTGTTGGTCTGAAAATGCTTCATGTGTTACGAGCTTTTTGAATAATTGTGCAGGATGATGTATACAGTTTTGTACTTTCTCTTGCTTTTATACTGAAGATGTTAGCCTTCAATGTGTACTGGTTTCAGTAGCAGGTGGTGACTGTGAGGTAAGTCCCTGTTCACATCCAGTTTCCTTCTGTGTTGGTTTGAGCTTATTAGCACTTTCTGTAGTAAATATATTCTTTTACTATTGTTTACTTGGAATATCCAGTTTAAAGGAAGAGAAAGGGAAAGCAGTTTCTACGGTATCTGTTGCAGCAGAGTTAAGTTTATAAATGGCAGAATGTAGACCCCCTTAAATGAAATCTGCCTCTGCTTTTGAAGCCCTTTCTCTAGATACAGTAAATGTTTTTGCTTTAGAGAAAGTTCCAAGTCAAGTAAATGTCCTACCTGCCAGTCCTTTTCCAGATTCGGGAGTTGAGGTAAATGAGGCTGAAGGTAGCCTTAGGCCTAAGAGAGACTGAAATAAGATCAGCTTTTTCAATCTGTCTTCAGAAATTATCTACTATATTTTAAAAAAAGTAAAAAACTCACGCAGGTGTTGAAATAGAGTTCATTCATCTAGGAAGCAGGGGTCTATGAGAAGGAGATGAATTAGTGGCTTCTGTAGAGGACAGCTTTAAGTTTTTTCAAAGACAAACAGGAAAATTGCTCTCAGCAACTCTGTACAGGAGGTCTTGATATTTTTAGTACCATTAACTGGTTGACAGCTTCCTATAGTAATGTGGACATTGAGGGATCTTCACTGATCTTTCCTATTGTTACTCAGTGAGGTGCTAGTACCAACAACACAGACATTGCTGGTACTGTGATGAACAGGACTTCTGTTTCTGGAGCAACACCCAGTCACTTGAAAGCTGCTTTTCCCTAACTGAGACCACTTTCTGCAAAAGTTGTAGCAAAAATATATGACAGGTCTCCTAAGAGCGTATGTTACCAAGATGTCATCAGGGCACGGAGGCGTGTGTTGTTTGTTTCCTATTTGTACAGTCCAGTTCTGGACTTCTGATTTTCAGAAGTCCTGATGCACTTTGTTCTCATGTACATCTGCTTAGTAAGAGGTCAAAACACAGCATTAGTGGACTGGTGTTTCCAGTCTGATAGAGAATTCCCCTCCTAGAAACAACAGAAAAGGGGAGGGGAGAGCTCCTACTTCTCTCACCTTTTAAGGAATCCATATCTTCACAAAGAGAAGATCATTCTGCTTACTCTTCTGGTGGTTGAGGAAGGTGGACAGAGCTTTTTATTGCCAGTCTTGGACTCACTGAAGCAGTCCCCGTGTGGATTGTTGTTCACAGACTTGATATCTCTTAAGAACTGGATGAAAGGGAAGTGGTGTTAGGGAACTGGCAGGAAAATTTCAAAAGCTGTTCGGCTCTATTCTTCTCTGAATTCAGTTAAAAAAAGCCCACAAAACCAAACAAGAAAAAACCCCAGTCTTTTCCCCTTCTGTCTTGTCCCCCACCCCTCCTTCTTCCTTGTTAAAATCTACATCATAATCATTGTTTAGTCCATCTTTCTGTAAAAGAAGTCTAAAAAGTTCTTTTAGTGTCTTTTGGGTTTTGAAAGGTCCAAAAGGTAAGGGTTTCATAAATACTTAGAGAGCCAAAAAAAGAGGCGGGGGAAAAAAAAAAAAGAGAGAAGGTTTTAGTATTTTTCTTTGATTCATAGTCTTTCATTCATGAGGGAAAAAAGTAGTCATGACATAACATTTTAGTATCTCTTTTTGTTATGTTTTTATTATGTGATAGAACACAGATTGAAGAAAGTACAAACGTGTCTCACAGTAAAAGTTTTGGTCTCATGACAGTGGCAAATTTCTGCTTTGGGGCTACTCTGAATAAATTTGCCTGCCTATAATCATTAGTTTACTGTATCCACTTGTCCATTTGTAGAATATTTGAGTTTAAACTTTTTAGTAGTAGATTACAGTAAAAGCTACTGATATTTTGAATTAGACTCTAAATGCTGCTTTCTGAGTGGAACATGTTTATATACTTCTTGTGTCACTGTTGGTTGAATTGCCATCAGTAAAAACGGTTAAGATGACTGCCATGTGCTTATGCAAGCCGCACTAATTTTTAAATGAAACTATTTATGGTACAGGCTATTTAGTCTGTTCAAAAAATGAAAACTCTACATGTTTAGGGGGAATGCATTTGGACTTGCTTAAGCCTTTCTTTTGTCTGTTTGTTTGGTTTTTTTTCTACTGCACTTTGGGTTTTTTGGGAGTTTGTTTTGGTTTTGCAGCAAGTGTATGGTATACTTGTAGGGCAAGCTATTTCTTTGTATAGTGAAATTTGTGAATTATGTAAACATGTTACATAATTGTAAAATTTAATTTTTTTACCAAACTAGGAGAAATGTCAAACAATTAGAAGAACTCGATGTTTCGGATTATTTGTTCGTGAGTAGCAATGATCCCCTGTTATGTAGTATGGGCATCTTAAGTTGCTTGTTTACCTGGTAGTATGTATAGCATGACAGAATGCTACTAGAAAGACTATCCATTAGATAGGTACTCTAAAAAATTGCTAGATTTTTTGCAATATTCAGAAAGTATTGTGGTTATTTCAGGAGTGTGTTCATAAAAAGCAGTAAAATAGTTGTATTGCATTTGTATTAAACAGTATTTAACTAGGGGTACTTTAATGGTTAGTTACATTGCTAGCTATGAAAAAAATGCTTAAACATTAAATGAGTTGACTAAGGTGTAAACCTCAAGATTGAATTATAGGCCGTTATTATGCATGTATTTGAGTACTTGTAATTTGTGTTAGTTTTATGAAGTGAGTCACAGATATTCTAAGATGAATAACTCCTGAATATATTAATGTAATTGTAAAACATTCTGCTGAATAACTTTTCAGGAGGGATCTGTGAGGATTGCAGACTTCTTTTTAGGTGTTTGTTTTAATTCTTTCGTGACAGCAGATTAAATTCATATAATTTCTATGCTTCTCATATTAAAATACTAGCATTATTCAAGCACAGTATAGGTATTTCGCATTGTTTGCCCTGTTATTTGGGTCATTTGGACCCATAGCTTTGTTTTTCCTGTGATCAAGGCTAAGAACTCTTTGTAATTCTTCCAAATAAAAAAGAATATGAAGAATCAGGAAGGTTTTCAGGGAAGTTGGGAACAATCAGTCGTTCTCCAGGATTTAGGTTCCTGGCTTGCTTGAATGTAGATCATTTGGATTTCACAGGGATACTGATTGTTTTATCATTTGATCTTGAAAAGAAGACTTCCAGAAATGTCACCTGTTTTTCTTCAATGTCTAAAACATTAGGTATCACCGACCAGATAACGTTGGTTGCAACCAGAACTATTGGTTGCATGGTTGGTTGCAACTGTGAGGTGCCTGCGTGTCCCAGAAGGAAATATGCTAAATGACATCAAACTTGAAGTGCTTTTATAATGGCATAGTCTTAATTTGTAATAGCCACTTCTGTCTTTCCTGAAGGGAGAGTCTGCTTTTGAGATCTTCCTGATGAGATCTCATCATGACATTTTGATCTAACATTTCTGTCTCTCGCCTCTGGTGGCCAGCTTATGTCTCAATGTTGTGTATCTGATTACAGCACAAGGTTTCATGGGGTTTTGAGGTGAATCAAGGAGCTGATCCAGACTGAGCTAGTATTTAGAGTTTGTAAATCAAAGTTTAGCTTCAGTAGTGTTCAGTTTGCCATTCGGTCCCTAAACATTTGTGCTAGTGCATTGGGAGGAGCAAGCATTCAAAGGAAAGGAGAAGCAAATTCTTTTTTCAGATTTACTGTATTTTTGCTGGTTTGAAGTGATTATGAAAGAGTCAGATGAGACTTCCTATGTGATAATTTTTTCTTGTGGAAACACCCATAGTTTGTTCTGTATAGCTGAGCATTTTATACTGATAAATACTGCCCTGGATAAAGAGGGGGTTTTTTCCCTCCAAAACTGATTTCCTGAAGTTAAGGGATTTTTGTGCCTAATGCTTACTTGTTTCAATTTTCAGTGTTTTTCAGAGTTCAACAACATCAGCAAACCCCTTTTCTTTTTTTTCGCTATTACTATTGTTTGTTTGGTGTTTTCAGTTGTTACAACATATGTCGGAGAAAAAATGGATGGATTTGGATGTTCTATATTTCTTTTGCCTTGTAACTACATATTTCTGTGTATCTGCATAGAAGGGAAGTAGACTGCAGCCCAGGCTCACTGTTAAAAAATTTATAAGAAGTTTGATATTTGGGTATAGTTATGTTGTAATTTTTAATGTGGTGGTTGGTTTTTTTTCCTTCTCTGAATTATTTTGTGCTTGTGATGTTTAAAGATTTCTTCTGCCTGTTTTTTTTTCTGGAAATAACATTTAATACCACCTTAATCAGAAGTTCTAATATTACAGAATTTACTAGTAAGTTCAGTCTTTCTCCTGACCTCCAGCCTAGCCTAGGTTATGTATATTCTATTATATAGTCTTCTCTAAAGAGACATACTTGTTTTACACTAGTAATTTAAAACCTGAGTTGAAATGTAAAATACATTTGCAAGTGCAATTTTATTTAGGTAAAAGCAGTTGTATGAACAATTCTGTAAATTGGGAACATGTCATTTTGAATTCTAGTAATGAGGTTTCATTTAATTCTTCAGCTTCTATTTGAAAGTAATAATTTGAAATTTAGAAGTTGCTTTTTGCAATAAATAATTAAAAATCCTCGTCCAATTTAAGCATGCTTGTTATGATTCTTTCATGATGGTGTTCAATCATTGATAAGTTTGGTATAGATGTGAATACTTTGACATAAATAAATAGATAGTCAGTACTACAGTGTTTGAACTTGTACCTTAAATGTATGTTTTTCTTTATGTGCAGTCTCTGTTCTGGAATCAGTTCAGTTGAATTGAGCATATATAACTAAGTAAATAATGTCTTTACTCTTACATATACTTGTAAATTTGTTTATTATAAAGGCAGCGTCTCATTAGAAGATAATTTTGTCTGTGTCCAGTTAATTTACTTTTCAAATATGTAGAAAGTTGCTCTTCTGATCAAAGTGAGCGGTTGAGTGTAGAAACCTGACAAACTACCGAAGTGATAGAGATCCCATATTTGAGCAATTATGAACAGAGTTGAACGAACATTTTTTTTAGAAGTGTTCAAATTTGTGTGAAATTTATTTTCAATTAACTTGAAAATGAGACTAAATATGTAATAAGGTAGCTGAATTAAGAGTAACTCCATAGATTAAACTCTGTAGACAATAATGGTGAACTAGTGGGCCTCCAGTGTCCAAGGTCTTGTGTCTACCCTGAATGGAACCTAGTAATCCTACCTGGCGGAAAAGTTTGCTAAAATGCTGTACTACTATATAAATCTGGTAACAAGATTCTTGTGATTGTGGTTCTCAGGTAAATACTGTTTTAAAAATATTACATTCTTTTTTTTTTTTTTTTTTTTTTTTTAGCCAAGAAAACCCCCAGAATTTAAACAGTACTGAATTTAGTTTACTATAATGGAAAACTGGTGATGTGAAATAGTTGTTAAGGTAAGAATCATTGACCTTTGTATTATAGGGTTTTTTAAAAAGATAAAGTATCTTTGTTTTTTAAACCTGATGCTGAATCAAAGCAACTAGCCATCTTATAGTAGATATCTGACTGCTTAATTTGCATGTTTCCCCAGCAATTGGAAGGAATAAAGAATCTGCCTGTGGTATGTAGTCTAATGTAACAGGTCTGTTACAGTATTGCTCAGCTCATCTGGCCATTCAGGTACTGAAAAATAAGCTTTAAATACACAGTCCTATTTAGCAGGATTATTCTTAAAATGTGCATATTCATGCATTTTAGAAGTATGTTTATATCTAATTTTCAGGTAGATTTGAATTCTGTTTCAAAAGAAAGTAATAGTGTTTAATTGTCCAGAAGTGTAGCTTTGTTTTCTGTTCTGTAAGGGAAGAATGACACAAAACCCAAAATACATACTCTTCTGAATAAGATTTGTGCTTTAGCAGTAGTATAAATGTCAAAGATTCTCAGCTCTGTCCCTCTTCTCTAAAAACAGAGAAAACCCAAATCATATGCTTGAGTCCAAGACATGAAAGTGCTTAGAGCTGTGATTTGTTTCTGTTTAATGCTTGTGAAAAATCTGAGGAAGTCGTTGGGCTGTTTGGTTGAGCAAAGAGTGTGACTGCTTGCGCTATGATTTCAGAATCAAGGCATCAGATTACAGTGTTATTTTAACATTTTTACTTTTAACTTTTTTTTTTATTCTGAAAGGTACAAATCTGTCACTTTGTGCTGCTTGTGTCTAGGGCAGACACTTGTCTTGTTAGTTACTGGCCTCAGGGGAATATGATGGCAGTGTGTGTGGCTGGCAGGGGGATGAGTGCAAATTATTTTAAACTTCAGATTTTTCTGCTGTCTAACCTCCTGTTGTATACAAGGCTGCATTTGATTTGCAGGAAGACAAATAACTTGATTGTCTTGCTCTGTTGTCTTGGCATATGGTGCTCTTCCAAGACCCCAGGGAGTTGGACCAAAAGACCAGTGTTTCAGATTGATATTCTTAGTGTCTAAATGAACAGCTGGGCGTGCTCTTTATTACTATCTACAAAGCATGTGGCCACTGGCACTTCTTTACAGTATAGAAATTGGGAGATGTGTGGTATTAAGTTAGTTCTTTCACCACTCCTCCTTTGCTGCAGCATCTAAGCGAAGAAACCTCTGTACCATATCAGGTGAAAGAAACACATTTTTGTAGCTTGTATCTGCAACTACTCAGACTATTGAATGGGTTATCTGTTGCACCCTTCTGTTCTTCTGAAGGTGAATAGCACTGAGTGCAGCACAAATACTAGAGCAATTTTAGTGTAGCGTAAAGAAAGTTTCAAGTAGTTCTTTTGCTACTGTTTTACAAAGTTATCCACAAGGCCTATATAATCCCGTAAGAGCAGAGAGGTCTGGTAAAATAAAAAAGGACAGCACTTTTAGAAGATGCACCTACCCTGAGCTGCTGGACAGCATCTTCTTGTTTTGGAGAAGTGAAATAATCCAAACCTCTTTAAGAGTAGAATGAGTTAGTAACTATTTTAAGTTGAAGCTGTCTTTGAGCCCCCCTCTTTTTTTTTTATTCTTCTAAAGCAGGATTATGAGGATAGCTTCCTAAAAGGGAAATGAAATCAGCACAGATTATCCTACCAACCTTAATGGACTACAGGAGGGCAGATCAGTGTGGAAATGATCTGGTTTTAGAGAGATGCTGATTGCTTTAAGTGTTTAACATGCGTGTTGAACTTCCCTTTTGAAGAATATCTGTCATATAGAATAAATGTAAGGTATTTTAAAAACTGAAATTGTGTATACGTATACAGACTTTAGGGTGAAATGCTTTGAAAAGCCAAATACTACTTATTCCTGAAAGTGTGTTTCATTCATTTTGTGTCATGTTTAGATTTATACCATTTTTTTTCTGTAGCTCTACCTGATGAAAGTGAAATTTGCTCATAACTTTGTCATCAGGCAGCCATGCAGTGTCGACTGTGGAAAGACTGGCTAGTAGTAAAAGACTTCTTTCCCTTTAATTTTTATACTGTAAGCCTGATTTTATAAAGCCACAAAGTTGTTTAATGTGTTCTGCTATAGTTTGTGATCACAGGCTCTGTGAAAGAGGGCTGCATCATCACAAAACTGGCCTTTTTATATCATCTGTATGTAAAAGTCATGCATGCTCCAGCCAGGAATTGTGTTAATCTCACCGCTTGGATCTGAAATTTTCTGGCCTGGTACCAGACCAACAAAAATAAACAAATATTATGACTGATGACCTGAATACTGACAACCTGCCTTTGCAGACAATGTCATTGAGTAACCGAGGTGTCAGGAATGCAAAAACAGTTTTCCCTTAACCTACCAAAGTCATGACTGAAAGCATGTCGTAAAGTGTGGTCTTTAGAATTGGTTTGTGCTGTTACATAGCTGTGAATGACCAAGTGATTGTAATTCATAAAGGTTCTAATTTAATGTTAAATCCTTAGAAAAATCATGAGAGTTATTTGGCAATATGAAGTAGAAATGTCATGTGTGGAAAAGTTCAGTGTCGGTGGCTGCCCTTTTACTTCTGCTATCTGTACTTTCTTAGCCTGCCCTCTCAGGTATTAAAACACCTGATTTGGTGCCAGGCTCTCTGTAAGGAAGAGGACACTCTAAAGCTTTTAACAAGTAAAGCTACTGGATATTGTTCAAGTCCTTTGAATTTTGGCAGGAATGTATCAATGTATCTTAGGATGAACATTTGTATTCATATTCTGGTCTTCCCATTATCTGTTTGGCCTTGTCCTGTTTCTGGCCTAAGATTATGGAACGAGTGGGTCTGAAATATCTAGACTTCCTCATGGAGCTTTGCCATTGAAGCAGTTCTACAGATAGGGCATCTACAGCTTTATCTGAGTGTTAGTTGCTTAAACATTACCTTATACTACCATCATTTCTTGCTGCAACAGGTATAACGTAGACATTACTTACGGAAAGAGGAAAACTTAACGGCTTTTCTTCCACCAGACTTTTTATGTGTTCTATTAGTATTCTTTGTAGAGAATGCTGAAGCCAGTGCAAAACAAAAACGTTTCAAAAGGTCTGCATTGTGTAGTATCTAAGGCACATCTCCCCAGACAATCAGTCTGGGGCTAAACTGAGATAAAATTTTTCATCTTAAAATAATGTTAGTAGAACACAAATGTGTCCTTAAAAGAAAACAAATCGTGTTGCAGAAACAAAAATCTAATTTTAAAGCATGCTTCCCTCCCTGCCCCCAAAAGCAAAAGTAGTGGGTGGGGAGGGGGGAGGAAAGGCTCAGTCTAGGGCTTATATGACTTGTATATATACATAGAAAAATAGCTATGTACACATGCATGTGTGTGGCAGGTGATGTTTTTATTTTAAGATAATCTTTTCTGTTTTGCTAGAAATTGTGTATAGCAATTCCTCAACTATGGCACATATTGAAGCATCTATAGATGCACATGCATGATTATAGATAACCTAAATGTGTTAATAAGTTATACTGGAATAAACACATGTAGATAAAATTAATATAATGTTATATGTAACCTCTTAATATGACCTGTTCTTGTGGCACCCTTATGGGTGGGTATTCATGTAAGGACTTGCCAGAAGATACCACAAAACAGGCAAGGTTCACGTTATGGTTCCTTAGCTTAACAAATTCTCCTGCAAGGATAGAAAAGACAGGCATGCTGTGTAACATGTCTGCTGTATTTTGTAGCAGTTAATCACGTCAAGGAAATTTACACAGTCAGGCCACCAGAGCTTAATTCAAAACTTCAAAAGTGAAAGTTGATGATTTCTGTTGTGTAGGAAGTATATGGTATTTCTATGTATTATTGATATCTTTTGCATTGCTCTGTATTGATTCCTGTCTCTTCCTTGTTTTTTCTGTATCTGCTCTCTCCTTATTTCTGTCTTCTTTCTTGTTCCTGTTTACATATGCCTGTCTGTTTCCCTCCTTTGTGTAGAGTCATATCCTCCATCAGTGTGTTTGCCAGGGATCCTGAAATGAGATTTTTCTCATCCCCTTGCTCAGCTCCACTTCTTTCTAATCAAGGGTTTTTCTTCTGGTTTAAGGTGGCCAAAGTGAGGAGGGGTTAGCAGTAAGTAGACTGACTAAAACCAGTGATGCATTGGTGTTCGCACTTCCCAGTACTGTTTTCTTTTCTTTTTTCAACTGGTCGTCTTGGGTATAAATGTTGTAGTGAATGTAGTGTGCAGGCAGTCTTTGCAGTAGATGTTGTTTTTTGCACTGTTGTCAGTTGCATGGGTTGCTAATAAATTCACATAGGTCATTTCAATTGTAATTAATGCTATTTAGTATCTCCTTTTATCTCTATGGGAAAATGAATGCTTCTTTACAGGTGTAAATATGTTTTGCAATCACTTCTTCATTGATGCAGAAAAAAGTTAATACAGGGTGTGTTACAGAAATTGCCTGCATCCTATGCTGTAACACTCTTCCGTATATGCAGTTACCAACAAAACAGAAATCTTTGATTCAGTCGGTGTATTCAATATAGAGTATTTTCAAGGTTTGTCTGTCATCAGAGACTTAACAGAGAATTCATTTTTAACTATTGTTTACAACACTGTTAGCCATCACAAAAAGTCTGTCAGGAGCAGGAAACCTGATGTTTAAGCAGTTGATTTAGAACTTTTTTCTCCTCTTCGTACCTTAAGAATGGCTTAAATCAAATAGTTCAACTTTTCTTTGATAGCATAAACAATTAAATTTTATTTTTTTAGGTTTCTGTTGTCATAAATCACTCGTCCTATTGCTAATTCATAGCATGGCTGACTAAAAAGAGTGAATTTTCTACAAGTTCTGTAGATCTTGTGCAACATCAGATAACTCTGAGAGGATGGTCAAGCTTTTACTTCACCATGAAATTGTTTGCTGAGCCACCCCAGTAAATCAAATAACCGGTTAATAATACAAATAGTATAGCCCTAATGCATGAAGTACAGTAGCGTGCCTTTTACGGAAATATCAGCAAGCTTGGATGACTAATGTGATTTTGCTGCTTTTAATCTGTAAATGGTCAATGGTCTATTTCAAATTTATTGCTAGCAGTTTATTTATTCAGAGCAAACATTTTTAGCAGGGAGAAGCCCAAATCAAAGTGAGAAGGTGAAGAAAAATGAGGGAGACATTTAGGCCTATTATGAGAATAGCTATTTGAATGTGTAATAGTTGATCTATGAGTATAGTTAAATCTGAAATTTTACAAGCTATGTGTGGGTAAAACAAATGACAATTTGGTTCATATTTTTTTAAAATCATAACTGTTGTCTTCAGACTTCTTGGAACTTCTGGCTTTAGTGAATACTTACTGCTCTGAACTCATGCAAAAGCAAGTACAGTGTTTCATTTTGTGAAGTTTCTGCTGGAAGGGCTCATTGTTTTTTTGACTAGCGTAAATGTATCTTGTAACAAAGCCTGTTCTGAATGTCTTCGAAACAAATTGTAAGTGTGGCAATGAATTTGTGATGTAGGAGCAGGAGCTAATGCTGAGAATCACTTACCTTGTGTAGGAGCTATGAAAGATCTCTTAGGCTGGAACAGCATTAAATTCCTGTTGAGCTGATTGAGGTTCAGATTGGTGAGTTGCAGGTAACACTGTCCATTGCAATATGCAGAGACATTACTTCTTTGAGAAATGTTAATCTCAGACTTCGAAGAAGGAAGCCCACTTTCCGGAACAACTTGTGTATTGAACAATAGCCCAGTATTTTTTGTTAGCTCCATTTCCTTCTAGTATAAACCTCAGCTTCTAGTAATTGTTAAACCTGGAAATACGAATAGGCGACTGTACTTTAAAAAAGCTGAAGTTTATGATCCATAGATTTGCAAGTAGACATTTTCCCATGCTTTATGTATCTATGCACTTTAACGTTTTCTTGTATCCTTTCTGGCTCATTTTGATTCCCAAAATAGGATATAATGGTCAAAAAAAACTATATCATTTTAAAACTGCCTTTTGCAGGGCCAACGCTTAGAATTTATGGATTAGGAAATCTGACAGTGTGCTAGTTCACAGCAGGTTTTTTTCCAGCCACAGTCTGTATTTCATAAACTTTCTGTCAATTGTAGATCGTATGTCTTGGTAAGAAAGCCAATTCATCATCCTCATAGCTTTTGGTACTAACATGATTCTTGTGGTAGTCTCAGGATTTTCTGTGAGGCATACAAACTCACTTGTGTTTTACAACTTATAGTTGCACCTAGTATTCCACGGAACTCTTCTGGAAATTAGTATTTGTTGCATAGTAGCATCATTCCTGAACTATCTCACTGCCTTAAAAACTTAATTTTCTTGTAACTTTGTTCTGTAGCAAGAGCTCATTCTGGTTGTGCCATGGAGTGAGACACAGGTTTTTGAGAAAGGCGGGGGGAGACTTTTTACCAAGGCCTGTAGTGACAGGATGAGGGGCAGAGGTTTTAAACTGAAAGATGGTAGGTTTGGGTTGGACATAAGGAAAAAATTTCTTGTGAGACACTGGAACAGGCTGGTCAGAGAAGTGGATACCTCCTCGTTAGAAGGACTTCATTAGAAGTGTTCAAGGCCAGGTTGGATGGGGCTTTGAGCAATCTGGGGTAGTGGAAGGTGTCCCTGTCCTCAGCAGCAGGGCTGGAATTAGATGATCTTTAAAGCTACCTTCAAACCCAAACATTCTATGATTCTGTGATGTACTTGGTGGGGAATTACTGGCCAAGAACCTCTTAACCACTTGCTAGAATGGGTGTAATTATTCCAGTTAAGCAGTCTTCAGTTTTTAATATCTTGTGGTGCAAAGTATCATGTAGTTATTAAAAGTAAATTCTGCTTTGTGAAGGTGTGACTTGTATATAGGGTAGGGATGACTTTCACTCCTTTTACTTCCAGAGCAGTGGAATAAATATGGTCTCTTATTCTCAAATACTAGTCCTACCTTTAAGGGACAGACATTTAATCATGACCAAGGTTATTAAATAATGTGTGAGTTGTTTCGCAAATGTTAGATCTTTAGATCTAACAGAGCAATACTTCTGGCTTGTTTTCCACCTCACAACTTGCTGTCTCAGTGCCTGATATTTTGGGTTTTTTGTAATCTGTGTAAACACTGCATTGCTTATGTTGTTCCTGTGACTTTTTTTTTTTTTTTTTTTTGTCTTATAGATGGCAGAAGAAACCCAGTAAATAGATAACACTAATCCATTTAGATGTTGGTGGCTCAGAAGGATGGTAGACTGTGATGGAGAAAAGAAAAGCAAATGTCACACAAAGCAACACAAAATTCATGCCTAAGAGGGAATAGTGATTGATTATGACTTTTTGATTTTTAGCAAGAACCTGTGTCATAACATGCTTGCCCACAGACCACAGATGAAACCTTATTGTGCTTGAGTCCTGTTCCTAGGCAGTGTCACTGTTGTGGCAAAAATGGTTTTCCTCCGTCCAGGTGCGTCTTACCTCAGAGTTGCACACTGCTTTTGCGTGATGAAGACACACAACATTGTATCACAATATTCCTCATTTATGGAATCTGTGGAGTTTCAAACATGGATAAAACTGATTATTGCTTAAGTTTAAACTAATGAAAATAAAACACAAGAGAAGGAATGTCTTCGTTGCTCTACACTCCCATTTCATCAGTGTGAGATAACAGTATTCTCGTCGTGCTGGCTTTAATGATTTACATTCCATTTTAGTACTCAAAGATGTTCTAGGCCATCATCTGTGTAACTATTATATGGCTGTTTAACTACCGTATGGCTAAATGGACAGGGGTATCGAACCAGGAACTGTCAGGTGAGCCTGTATAACTGTACCATAATATGAGAGACCAGTGGTCAGCAGCAATAGCTTGTCAGCTTTATTTTTAGTTTTCTGTATACCCCTTTATTGTGCTTCACATTGCCTTCGTACTCTCCAGGAGCTTTATGAATCTGTTGATCTTTTATGCAAGTGAATGAGCGGTCGTCATAAGACAGCTTGCCAAACCATGGAGTTGTGTTGTGTTCTTAGTGACATAGCCAGGCATTCAGAGCAGTGACAGCAGCCTGCTGAGCTCAGCTTTAGGTATTGCCTGCTTTTCTTTTGCTTTGTTGAACTTAATACATCTGTATGAACCGACAGAACGTCTTTAAACTCTATTGTACGTGTCTTTCCTACTCTGTGAAGCAATAGAGTCCCAAAGCTGTGGGATATCTCACCCTGTAAATAAAAAAAGCTTCTGTAACAAATGGTTATTGTGATTTGTGAGGTGGGATAGTTGTTCTTAGCTATATGTAATCATAGTTGCAGGGAAAAGTTATCCTTGGTTTTTTTGTCATACATCATGTTTAAACAGTGCGAGTGGGTGACTGAAGATGGTTGTGAGTAAAAATTGATCTCTTCACACTTATAACAGTTTGGTTTCTCTTATCTTTGAGAATTTAAGATCTTCCAGCTAGCAAATCTTTACAAAGGTGTCACATTACCATAAAAGTGTTTGGTGCCTTTGCTGCAAGAGCAATCTGAAGTCAGCTGGACTGATGTGTGTTCTGACATATATGGGATGAGTTAATTGCTTTTCTTTATTTGAATGGTTAAATAAATGGAAATAGTGTACAAAATTGTTCTCTATTATTCCCAGTGTCAGAATAGCATGATGACTCTAAACTATTACAGTCAGTTTAATATTCTGTGTGGGCACCTTTGAATTTAAGCCAACAGTGGTTCCAGAGGCTGCTCAAGGATTAGAGGTGAGATTACTTGATTGCATCTGCGGCCAGGTCATGTGCCAGGCATGTTTACAAGGCTATAATTGGGTGCAAATGCCGATTTAATAGTAGGTATGTGTGGGTTGGGATGTTAAAGTATGTTTTTGTTTAGTTAATCTTGTGTTTGAGGCAACTTAATTTGAATCGTCATCTTCAGATTTCATGGTTTTATACAAGCTTATTTACAAAATGTGGCTATTTAGCAGTCTCTCTTTGTGTTTGCAGTTGCATTGTAGGAAGCACCGCAGTAATTATACAACTTTACATCTGCTTGAGTATTGAAATACAGAAGTGGAATTGGGCTGTGGTCACATAGTAATGTAGACTTCGGCTGAAATCATATTTATCTGTTAAAACCACAGTGTTAGGTTAAAACTAAAAGATATTAATACCTTGTCTAACAAAGTACTTCCTAAATCTGTTGGCTGAACTAATTCCTTTGTTGTCTTCTCACGTTTTACTGTCAGCATGCAGTGTATGGAGGGTACTGTAGCCTTTGGAAGCATGTAACCAATGTGTCAACAGAGATGTGGAAGGTATAGCTCTGTCAGTGATAAGGAACTGGCTGCCTATAATCAGTTGGCCCATCACAGTTTTCAGAAAGATTTTTTTGTAGAGAACAGCATTGCATGGCCTGTGGGGAAGCGACATGGAGGTTGAAGTACAGTTTCAGTTCAGACCTCTTGCTGGTGGTGTGTATACCTTCTGAGCTCAGCTGACAGCTTTCTTGCAGCGCCACAGTCATGTTCTCTAACTCCAGTACTGACAACACTTGGCAAAATCCCCATCCTGATTTAGTGCTGTTCATACAAGAACAGCTTTGGTTCTTGTGTTCTAACTCTGCTTCAGGTGAAAGTGCATTTTTGTTACGGCTTTAACTCATCAGCTGGCTTACCTGTGCTCAAGAGAGAGAGGTGTTGCTCCTGGTCCTGTATCCCTTTCCCCTTTTTACCATTTTAAATTCCTTTCCACAATGGTGTGTTATTCAGTGAGCCATCCATTGTGCAGGGTAGGCTTATTAAACTATTTTTTTTTTCTTTTTTAACTGTTTTAGCAGGTTCAGTTAGTTCAGCTGAGTTGACTGGAGTGGGAAGAAAGGTAGAGAAAGCTGTTCAGTTGTGTATGAGTTGTAATTCACTACAACTGATCTCACTGCTTTTTCATGCTGCCCCATATGCACCAAATCTTGGCATCCTTGGAGAATTGTAACCAGGTCTGTAGATGGCTCTGGAGGCAGTGGAAGTTTGTCCACATCTATTCTAGAAGTAAATTGACATTACCCCCTAAGCAGTCCTTGCTTATAGGATAACTTCATTCAAGAAACTGCAACTAACATGTAATTCACTGAATAGTTTTGAATTTATATACATGTATGTGTAAATAAAAACTTGAAATCCTTTTGCAGTAAGAGAGTTTCTAGGGACTTAACTTGCTCAAGATTTTTTTTTTTATTCCCAAACAATTATAAATGCTTTGGACTAGTTAAATTTGAGTGCTGAAGATGAAATAGATGATATTTTACTTTTGTGAGAGGTAGAATGTTTTCATCATCTTTCTTGGGCCATATAAATAATGTTTTTATACATTATAGCTATAAATATAGGGTTTAATAAAGATAGGCTATAGTTTCAAATACAGCTTAAATCTTTGTGTTGTAGTAGTACAATGAAATAATTTTCACAGTTGGGAAAATAATAGATTATTTTGAGAATCTCTTATGCACTGTGCCTGGTAAAGAGGAACACTGGAGTGCAATACCTGGACGACATTTTGGTAGGATTATTTCCATACTATAAGACATCTTGAATTTAGGAATACGGAAGTAAGTAGTCACATAACATAAATGTCCTAATACATGTTCTTAATAAGCAACTAATTTTTTTTAAATTATATAGATATAAAAGTCATGATCTATATAAAACTGTCATACTTCCTAAGCACTCTGTGTATTCTTGTTTGCTGTATACTTTAGTAATACTACTTTGTAGAACAAGCCTAGTAATGCTAAGGTTTTTTGTGCTTTGAGCATGAACGGTCTGTGCTCTTCTAAAAGGCTTTTCAGACTAGAGCAGATGATTTTTTCTTTTTTTCTTTTTTTTTTTTCTCTCCAGAAAAGATGGAATAACTTATTCTTGAGACCAACTTCAGCAAATAAATGAGTAGGAAAAAGGCAATGACAAAACTGAAAAAGTAATTTCAACTGTAGCTAACATTACCTCAAGAAGGAATATAATTCATAAGATTCACTCACAATTCTTTCCATTTAATAAATGAATTTAGAATAAAAAATCTAAAATGTCACTCAGATTCAGAACTCATGCTGTCCAGCCAGTTAGTCTGGCATGGCTTTGAAAACAAAATGGTATGTTTTAGTAAAGTTACTACAAATGAGCGTTAGGCTTTTATTATTATTCTTCCATTTAAAGAACACCATATTTTTCTTTTGGACACGATCTCATTTTTATTTAGCCTACCGTTTTTATTGAAAGTAAAATTCTGTACTGATCTAGATTAATGAAACTGAATTTTATATTTTCCTATCTTGTTCTGGTTCCTCAATTCGTGTGCTCGCTCTTCGCAGTTCTCCCTCTGTTGGTTACCAGAGAAATAAGGAAAATTGCTGTTCAGGGGAGGTATTCACGCTGATACTGCTCTTCTGTTTGGCTCAGAACAGGAATGAAGTTCTGAGTAGCATTGATACCAGTGTTACTTAGAACTTTTCTGCCTGAATGCCAATAGCAAATATAAGCAGGAATGAGTTTGATGTTTAAACGTAACAAGTAGGAATTGCTGTCATGAGTTTGGATTGTATAAGTGTTCATTGGAGTTGCTAGTTCATATTCACTGCAAATGAGTTTAAATGGCTCTAAAGTCAAAATCACTTTTGCTGGGTGGAGATGTTATGCATGTTGATTTTTCTTTTCAGCTTCCTGATTTGTGTTAATTTTGTTTTTTTCTGTTCTGAAGATTTCATAATTAAGAAGTTGATAGTGTTTTACTGTTTTGTCCACCTGAATTTCATGGTATCTTCATACTCCAGTTCCTGCAATGTTTAGACAGAATAGACCATCCAGGTTTGCTAGCTTTCCCTGAATCCTTTTCTACCTCTTGGCTAAAAGCCTGTCAGTCCAGTGCAAGTGTTTGAAGGAATTGCCTTATGAGTGCTTAAGTAAAAAATTTGTGCTGCATTTATGAATCTGGAGACCAAAATTCTGCTTCAACACTTCGATCAAACAAGGTTAACAAGGAAGAAAAAATTGATTAATTTAAAAATATTGGGTTGAGTTCATACGACCGTCATTCAGTAAATCCACTTTTTATCTGTAGACATCAGCATGCATTTGTTTAGAAGTCAGGACAGTGAAATTTAAGGATTACATTTGTGTTGTGTTCAGAGGAAAAACTGAGGTTCTTTATGTGACTGTACTTAAATCCATCTGTGTTTTCTCATCCTTGTAATCTAAAAATTTAAATAATAATCTTTTAAGATGAAAGAATTTATGCAAGACATATAGAAGCACGATGCCTATGAAGTGTTACTTTTATAAACTGGTTTATTTATTACTATGTTTTGTGGTGGGTTTTTCCTCTGATCTTTCAAAGTGCAGCTGCTGTTATAAAACTCTTTAACTTGCAATTGATGAGGCCTGAAAAACTCTTCCAGGTAACCTGTTTTCTGGAAATTCACTCAGGAATTATTTTAGTTGCTGCAGACATTGTGCTTGCGTAAGTGTGCATCAGTACATAATTTATAAACTCCTGGATAGTGCATATTGACCTGTTATTTTTCAATTGGATCTCATCACTGATGATTCATGTATCTTTAAGTGATTTAGTGCTTCAAAAATATCAGTAGTGAGATGGTTTTCCTTTTGTGTATATATATTTATATACAGAATGTTATCTGTGGGGAGTATCAACACCATAGTAGTTCTAATTTTTTACTCATTCTTTCAGAAAAGAGGCATCAGTTGATAGATGGAACTTTTTTGTAATGACTTTTGAATTTGCAGGGTATGCAGATGGCTTAAGGAAGGAAGATTAAAAGATACTGTTTTTCTGTACATATAATTTGGGTGTGTAAAAAGTGTGGAAAACTGAGTAGTGCACTTGTTTAGGACTTGAGTCATGCTTTGCATAATCCCCAGGATTCAGTAGTGGCTCCCAAGGTCATCTGTGCGTTAACACAGCAGAACAAATTCTGCAACAATATCCTTTGGTTTTTCTGTTAGAACTGCCGTGTATGTATCAATGTAAATTCATTCCATGCTGGTGAAATACTCCTCAAGTAGAGTTTGGGTGTCCTCATCTTTGAAAGTTACAGATGAAGCTCCTTGCTTTCATTGTGACTTTGGGTTGGTTTTTGATGTGTTCTGCTCTGTAAACTTTCAGTATTTGTAAGGCTGGTAGTGTAGTGCACCTCAGCATGTGCCTTAGCCTGTGCATGCTGTGAAAGAAAGAAGCTTTGAAGGATTGCTTTCTTAGGCTCTTGTGGCTCAGCGGGAGTTCTTGTTGTCTGAGCATCTTAGCTGTATAGTCTGTGCTGTAAGCTCTTGGCTCTCTGAACAACTTGCTTCTCCACCTGCCCGCTGCTATGGAGCAACATGGGAAGCAAGTATTGTATTCCAGCCAGTTTGTGTCTGCTTAGAGTGGAAAATGTGCAGTGAGTTGTGGGCAGGTCAAGCAGAATAGGCAGGACAAAATGCTGGGCTCCTAGATGCAGCAGGAGTGGATGTTGTGGTATTGGCTGAAAAATAATAAATTTCCACAGTAGTGTAGCCATACAATCCAAGGAGTTCTGAATGATTGTGTGTTCATGCTTCTCAAGACAATTATTTTGTGTTTCTTATAGACTTTTCAAGGATCTGTGTAACTGTAAAGGCTAGAAGCTTCAACTCTTTAAAATGAGAATGGAAATTTGTTTTCCATTTTTTGTGTTTAGACGAGAACTCTGATAAAATTTGTAGTTGGCCAATAGGTGCAAATTACTTTGAGTGTTCCATCTCTACTCACCACACATGATCAGGAATTGTTAGAAAAGCATAGAAGAAGTTATTTATTTAGATTGTAAAAGTATTGTAGAAAAACATTGTAGGTATTGATGATGGATCTTCAGTCTGCTCACCCATGAGTTTTCATTTGAAGAGAGGTGATGCGAAGGGCTTTACTCATTTAAATTAAATTCTTAAAATTATTATCTTTTATTTCAGATTTTTGGATACTGTCATTTGTTATTCCACAGGGGGGTTAACTGCAGTTTATTCTGGTAGTGGTTCTCCTCCGTTACTGCTCTTCATTTCCTGCCTCCTGGGAAAAGGAGAGCTGTCTAGAAACACGTACAACTTGATTGCTGTCAGGTTTTCTTTGAGAATGCTAGTGGTAGATTGTTTATCAAAGCATGATATTTGTCATTTATGAAAAGTATGTTTTACAGAAGATCCTGTACTGTGAGTGTAGATGTAGATAATGAAGTTTCAGCTGGCTCTTGTAGTCAGTGAAAATTAATTTCCTTTTAAAATAAAAGGGGTCTGCAGCATTACTGTAGTGGACAGAACTGCACTGGGATTGTACAGTGTAAGTTTATTGCAGTATTTCTTAAATCACAGCAGCACTGCTTAAACTTGTCTCATCTTGAGAAAGAGTGTGATCTGACAGATTTAATACTGGATACTAGAATATATCAGATAGGACGTAGAGCAACCCTTCCTGTAAGCGTATGTGTTACTTAATCGGTGCTAATGTCAGTTCAGAGCTGTCCACGTACATAGTAGCCAGATAGTGGAGTGGACTTGACTTCTGCTTTTGTTGTGGTCATAGTTTTTGGTTTGCTCCTTTTCAGAGAAAGGAAGTACTACTTAGAAAAACATGAGAAAAGAAAGGCATGGTTATTAAATACTCAAAATCATAATGGAAGAAAAAACAAAACAAAACAAAGCAAAGCTTTTTACCTTAAACCTGACACTTCATATTTCTTTGAAGGTATATGTTCTATTTTCTTGCCTACGAAAACTAAGAGACTTTCTTAGGAAAGATACAGGAAACTGTTGGAGTTTATTAGCACGTAAGGGTATGTGTATGTGCTGATCTGTTGTAAATTTGTTGCAGTCTGCTTTAGACTGCTATTGGAAGTTGAGCTAACAAGTGAAAAGCTGATTGGAATACCTGTACTGTGTGACACCCTCAACTGCACTGAGGTTGAGATAAACATGATTTAAACTTGGAAGTTTGAGTAGCTACCAAATTACTTGAACACCAGCTCTGCTGACATATGACTTTCAATTCTGTTTTTGAACACAGGATTACATTCTCTGCAGTGAAGAATTCGACTGAGTAGTAACGTTGGAAAGGCTTTTGAAGCTTAGCAATAACAGATGTGTTACAGGCCCTATGTCATGCACCACCTTCACGCAAAGTCTTTGTGAATCTTTACTTAGACTTTACTGCCTTTTGATAACTGCTGTGATCATGAGCCACAAGTGGGAAAAGTATTTGTTGTCTCAGGTTGTATTTGCCTTCTAGTAGTCCTGGAGTACTAAAGTTCAGATAGAATCTTTTTGCTGTTGAATACAAGAATCCTGAAAAGAAAAGAGGGTTTTTTGATCACTAATCATGTTTCTATGAATATAAAAGGTGCTTTACAAAAATCTTGAATAGATGCTTATCGTAGTCCTAAAAAGGTCTTCTAAAATTCTGTTTAAACCTTGTGTTTGACAAAAATTGTTTCCAACTTCTTGGATTGGTAGTGATGTAATGTGTTTAAACCCTGTTACTAGAGGAGTATTTTTGGGTAATTGTGCTACTTAGTTTTCCAGCCTGTTATTTTTAGCATGTTGTAAATAACAAAGACATGGGTGCTTTGTAATAACTTCAGACTTTTCTACAGACTGTTCAGAATTTCCACTTGGAGTAAATGTGTAACAGTTCCATTTTAGGCAGGTCAGATTAAGTTATGCCTACCTGGTACCACTAATGGGGCTGTGTAAAGACCTAAATGAGTACATTCCAGTGAAATGTCATGTAAACATAACTGAGGTATATGAAGTGTTTTAACATTAGGATTTGAGACATGGTGATTCCCACTTTTGTGTTTAAGCCTTGTCTCTCTTGATATCTAGGTCTAAAAATTCTTTCACACATGCAGCTGAGGAAGGGGGAGAAGTTGTTGTGATAGCTTAAAGGATTGTGTTTTCTTTCTTCCAGAAAATGCCAGAAGCCTCAGAAGACCATAATCATTGGAAGGCCTGTTGACTTCCATTTTTTTTGGTAATCTGGAACATCATCAGTTTGGCATGGCGCAGGGCAGTCAACAACTCGACATGCAGGTTCTCCATGATCTCCGACAACGTTTCCCTGAGATACCTGAAGGGGTGGTATCTCAGTGCATGCTTCAGGTACGGTAAAGAGTTTTTAAGAGTCTTTGTATTTTATTTTTGTAGTATGCAGATTCCTTTTAGTAGTATATATGGAGCACAGATTTTCATTGTTCTGATTTTATTTTGAAAGGGTAGAAGACTCCGCTACTTGCATATTTGTCCTGCCTTTTACAGGAGATGTGTACAAAGATTTTTTCATTCTTCACTTGTTTCCCACGTGGGTATTTTTCCCACTGACTGTTCCACCTCGTCTATGTGACCTGTGACTGTATGCGTACAGGGAATAAGGAAAGTGGCTAATGGGATGATTGTTGATGATAGCTACGTAAATAACATACATATACTGGAGGAGATTTTGGCAAACAATGACTCCAATGACTCATTCTTTCAAAATAAGGAACTGGCCTTAGCTAGGAACCTAAACATTTTCTGTCTTCATGGCATCTTTCTGCCACAGCTGTCCAAAAGTTTTAATTTTACTTTTCTGTTTCCAGGTCAGGTGGCATTTCTTTTCTTCCCTACCCCTGCTTTCCATTTCTTCTTTCCACCTTCATATAAAATCACAAATTGGAAGTGATGATAAGTGACCACACATAATAATTTTTCAAAGTCGTGGTCATCTGGGAATACCTTCTGTTAATGGGACGATTCAGGAGTGCAACAGAAACATGTAAGATCTGGTTTGGCCTTGTGTGACCATGGCTAAGGTGGAGCCCAATGCAATAAACAGCTTCCTGTGAGACTATCAAAAGCTGTCTTTGTATCCTACATGTCCCTGGCAGAGGAGTAGATTTACTTATAACTGTGGCTGTAGTTTCTGTATTGTGTCTTCTAAACCACGCAGATACAAATTAATTGCTTTCATACAAATGTAAAGCAGGAGAAGCACTGCAATGCAAAGCTTTACTTACCCTGACAGTCATCTGTGCTGTACTGTTAAGTACATGGTCCTTTTGATGAACTTTGTCAGACATCTTTTAACTGATAAAATTGAAGAACCCTTAATGCTGCAGAAGCATATGGTGTTCTATATCTATAATATGGCATTCTGGATAGCTAGTTAACGTTACATGGCAAACATATGTCATTTTTTCAAGTGCTGAATTTGTTTCCAAACCAGTTTATATTTTGAGATATGTGAGCTGGTTTCCATTAACCTTTTGCTATACATACTCTAGATTTAAACCGGTATGAGTTTTGGACCCATCAAAAATTGAGGGTCCTTTGAAATGACAAATACTTCCCATACCCTGAGAAAATCAGATTAGGACCTGTCCTATCTACATTCTCTCTACCTCCACCCTGATGAAGTGAGCTAAGGAAGCTAAGGACTCTATGAAATTCTGTCTAGATGGCAAGTGGCTGATGTTAGCTGTCAACTTTTTTGAGACTGCTGTCTTGGCACAGTGGGGATGGTTACTATTACAAGGTCTGGTTTCCACATGTTCTGGTTTTTACATTTTTCTGTGATACTCCTGGATATTCCCATTGACCACTGGGGTCTAGAAGGGGAGCTTGGCATGAAGGGGAAATAGTCAGGGAGGGTATCCATAGTGAGAGCCATACATAATTAAGCGCTGAACTCTTCTGTCATGTTTAGTAGTAAGTCTTCATCTGAGAAGATGCTGAATATGTGTGTTTATCTGATAGTGAAATCATACAAAATATTGGGAAAGACATTTTCACTTTAGTATTAAGACTGACAAGGTATTAGTCCTTTAGAAAAGAAACGCCAATGTGACTTTTCCACCAGTGGATAGGCTGTTGAAAATCATATTGCAAGGCTACATGAGTGTTAATATGTATGCAAACTTTATATAGTGATAGTGTTTAAAATTGAAGCAAAACCATTATTAATGTATATTCCTTAGAGTGGTACTCTTAGCACACTAAGGAAGGCGGGGGTGTTTTGTGTGTATATATATGTACACACTTTTTCTGGTAGGAGGTGCTGTATACCAGTCTTGGATCACATGTAACACAGTTCGTGTGCTGAGGGCCAGAGGTAGTTGAACTTAAAGTGAAATTTTTTAATTTGACTACTGCTTAAATTAAAAACTGAACCACAGCTGATGCAGGCTGTTGCATGAGAAACTGAGGAGAAAAAAAAAATCCACAATCTGGAATGCTTTTTAGTGATTTTACTCTTTTGGAAAAGCTATCATTCATGTTCTTTTAACGAGACTAGATTAAGCTAAAATTAGTGGAGTGGGAAAGAAGGGAAAGGGAATTCCCTGTCACACTTCTGATTTGTTTCATAATTTATTGACTGTATAGTTTCAGCTGCTGACACCACAGAAAAATCAAACATTTACAGTATTTATTCCTCACTGATGTATGAATGAAACTTTTTTTAGCCTTGAAGCTGAAATTCTTAAAAGGCAGTTGAAATTATTTCAGAATTGTAAAGTTCTTTATGGAATTGCCACTACTTTTTTAAGCAGTACTTACTCTGACTTCATTTTTAAGGCACTAAATTCTGTTCTACGAAGAGAAGCTGATTTAAAATGTTGGGGTTTTAAACTTTCAGGTAAAGAGATACTCAGGTAAACAGTATAATAAAGGTGAAAGCAGTAAGCACTTAGGTAAACTTCAAAATGTCATCTGCATTTATGTTTTGACTTTCCAGAGTTTGCAATTTTGATCTAGTTTAATTTGATTAGTCTTGTTACTAGAAGTAGTTAATTGTACATACCTGTTCCTTGCAGAAGATGCCAAGAGTTCTAACTATTGCTTTCCCGAAAACTGAACTTGATTTTTTTTTTTAATATGTCATACTGTAGCTAGTGTTACTGTACCATTTTGCTAGATGCAACGTGAGCTATGTACTACTTGCATACTGTGACTTACAGGGTATTACCTTTTATTTCAAAATTCATGTCTGTGAAACATTATCCCTAGTAGCGTTATCCCTAGGCCAGACTGCAGCTTCAGTTGAATGCTTTTTGAATGCTGAGCAGTGGTGTTTGCTTTTGCTATTTGACAGTAATAGGTGCCCATTCTTATTCCTAGAACAACAACAACCTAGATGCCTGTTGTCGAGCCCTTGCACAGGAGAGCAACAAATACTTATATATGGAGTACCATAGCCCTGATGACACCAGAATGAATAGAAATAGCCTTTTGCACATTAATCTGGGTATTCATCCTCATACCAGCTATCATGTAGGGGATGGAGCTCAACTTAATGGTGGTCGTACACTGGTACACAGTTCAAGTGATGGACATATTGATCCACAACGCACAGCAGGTAAACAGCTGATATGCTTAGTTCAAGAACCACATTCTGCTCCCGCTGTTGTGGCAGCTTCTCCTAGTTACAATCCATTTTTTGTGAATGACCAGAATAGAAATGCAGCTACTCCTCCTCCACAGCCACCTCCACAGCCATCTTCCATACAACCAGGAATGAACACGTCTGCTATGCAAGGCCCTCCTCCCACGTATATGCACATACCTCGGTACAGTACAAATCCCATTACTGTTACAGTATCGCAAAACCTCCCCTCTGGACAGAGTGTACCCAGAGCTCTACAAATTCTTCCACAGATTCCAAGCAATCTTTATGGGACTCCTGGCTCTATTTATATAAGGCAAACATCTCAGAGTTCTTCAGGACGACAGACTCCTCAGAATACACAGTGGCATTCATCGCCACAGGGCCCAGTTCCACATTATACTCCCCGTCCTTTACCTGTATATCCACATCAACAGAACTACCAACCTTCTCAGTATTCTCCTAAACAAGCCCAGATCCCTCAGTCAGCTTTTCGATCACCACCGGCATCCCAGTGTCCTTCACCTTTTGGTTCTCCTCAACACCAAGTTCAGACTCCTCAGTTGGGTCATCAGAGTTCACATGTTTTCATGCCTCCTAGTCCTTCAACTGTCCCACCCCATCCATATCAGCAAGCATCCCAGACTTTTCAAAAACAAGGTGGTCACTCTGTGCCGTATCTTCCTCCTTTTGCTGGACCTAGTTTATCCAAAGGTTCCATGAATAAAATAGAAATTACAGTCGAGCCACCACAAAGACCTGGGACTGCAATGAACAGAAGTCCTTCACCAATAAGTAATCAACCATCTCAACGAAACCAGCACTCACTGTATGCAGCCACTACTCCTCCTTCAAGCTCTCCATCAAGAGGTATGTCAGGTCAACCCAAACCTCCATTTAGTGTTAATCCAGTATATATTACCTACACTCAACCAACTGGACCTACAGGTGCACCAACACAGTCTCCTCGGGTAATGGTATCTCAGCCAAACCCAACCATTTTTAAAATCACAGTAGGTCGAGCACCGACTGAGAATCTTTTAAATTTAGTGGACCAAGAAGAGCGTTCTGCAGCACCAGAACCTATTCAGCCTATTTCTGTAATCCCAGGATCTGGAGGAGAAAAAGGAAGCCATAAGTATCAGAGAAGTTCTAGTTCTGGATCAGATGACTATGCTTACACTCAAGGTAAATGTTTCACCCTGCAAATTGTATTATTATAAAGTGCATTTTCAGCTTGATTTTGCTACTATTAAGTAAGAATTTTTAAACGTGTACAGAGAATAGAAATTGCACCACACATCATCTGCAAAGAGTTTGTTCCGATTTGTGAAAAATTTTGCCATATATCAGTCTAATACATAAATAATTTCTGAGGTTCTTGAAGTTGGTATGCTTTTGAAGTTAGGGGAATTTATTAAAAATAAAGCACTGCAGCTAACAATTAAGTAGTTTGTTCATATACTGTGTGTCCAGTTTGTTAAATTCTGCATTGAAGAACTGTCTCATAAATTTACAAGTGGGTTTTAATTTCTTATATCTTTTCCATACTTGGGGTGCTTTATAAAACCTGAAGCACAAACTTCTGCAAGAGATTTGAATTCAATTTGTTTGGTTTAGATTGAAGAGTATTAAGTGAAATAGGAGGGGGAGGTAGGATTGCAGCTAAAAATACTTTGGGTATCAATACAAATCATATTTTTTTTTGAAAGATATTAAAATAATTATTTTGAAGAACTTACTCAAAAGTTCACTTCCTAGATTTTTCAAAGAGGAGGAAGAGATTGGCAGACAGATTTTAAGATGTGTGTTCTGCTTTGTAGGGTTAGAAGTAGTTAGTCTTCATGCCATGTATAAATGAAGAATTGAGTAATTTAGTAAATAAAATTCTTTAAAAAGCTGAAATCTAACCTTCAGCTGAAAACTGCTTTTCCAAGTAATCTGCTTTATAGATTTGAAACATTTAAAATTGAGCAAATGAATCAGTCTGCCAGCATTTAAACCAATCATTTGGGGTAACGACAGGATGATAATTGGCAGCAATTATTTAAAGAATGTGCTTGTTTCTGGATTTGTGTTTGGAAAAGAGTCTATTTGTCCATTGCTCCTTCTAGCCTTCCTTTCACTTTAGAGAACTGAAATAGTGGTTATAATGCTGCCCTGTAGTTCTTGACTTCTTATTTTGCTTTGTGTCTTTTGAGCTATTCTAACTCATCAACAGAGAGCTGTTCTGTACCTGGTAGACCCAATTAGAAATGTTATTTAGAGAGAATGAACGCTAGTAGGCCTGTAACTCCTAGGCCATATGCTTTGTGTGGTAGTGTTCCTGTTAAGCTTCATTACAGATTGTCAGTTACGTGAGAAAACTACAAGTAGCTTCATATAACTGAGAAAAACATTCTGAAATACAGAAATCTGGTTTTGCCTTTGTATCTTTGAATACATTTCTGTATCTGGAAAACAAAACTAATGAAACTAGTTAGTATGTGCTTTTCAGGGCAATACCTACCACTGCTGGGACTTTATTACAGCCTTTGGTATTGCTGTACTCTGAACTCATTATATAAATACATTGTAGAAGAATAAATGTTACGTTTTTTACTACCACAAAGGAGTCCTAAAGAGGAGTATATTTAACAGCTTAATACAGGGAACAAGTGTATTTAGTTTTCTTTTGAATATGAACCATTGTGAAAAGTGTTACCAAAAATCTGTTCTGGTGTCTGTACTTCCACTTTCTCTTTGCGGTGTGAGTCATGTTTGATGAGTTGTACTAGAGTCTAATGTGAAGCTATGTAATGTAGTCGTATCAGATAGACCATTTGGGTAGTAGTAGTAGAAAATCATACAGCTTGGTATCTGTAATTTTTTTTTCCAAGTTTGTGATCTCAAACTCTACTTGGATGACTTATGCTACTTCAAAAAGTAGAGAATAATTTTTTTAAAAAATTTGTAAAAAAATATGGTATTATTCATGGATAGGATTTTCAGTGTCTATTCTTTAGCCGCGAATTGGTGGATCCATACAAAATCCAATGCGTAGTACTACATTTTTGCACAGAATACTGGCATCTGATAAACAACACTGTCATTTTTATGCTCCTGACTGAGGAGGTTTTTTGCCCTCCTCCAGTAAGCTTGTCATTGCTTATTTTTCTAAGGTTTTTTTTAGATAGTATATAAGTATTCTTGAGATATTATGTGTTTTTTCTTTGCCTGTGCTGGATAGGGGTGAAGAAAAGGGCAGGTACTGGCTGGTACTTTGTATGAAGTAGCATTTTGCAGATTCTACAATGTCTTCATACATTTGAACCGTTTGCTGGAACATTGTTATATGAGTGGCACGCTTGCCTGAATACACACAGTGAATTTTTCTTATTTTTCTCTGTCCTGGTAAACTTTTATTGGGTAAAAACAGCCAGATCAGAAAGTGCTAAGCATCAGACTAATAAACTTGGCCAGTTTTGCATCGTGATGAAATACCAATAAACATTCTTCCTGCAAAAACTGAATATTATTTTCTGCCTAGTCAAAATTCTTTCTTTGGCTGCTCTGAGAACCCAACATCATCTTGTGACTGAGAGTCATAAATTTCAGTACCATGACAAAAATATGAGAGAATGATTAACAGCAGAGAGAGGTTATAGGACGATGAATCAGCTCTATTGTAGAATTACACATGCTGAGGCACTTGAGCTCCCCCAGCTTTTATTTTCTGGGCTCTCTAGTCTGTTTTACTGAGATTCTATAGTTTTACCTTTGAACACTGGGGAACTTATAGTATGGAGACTCATCATACTCTCCGAAATGCTAAGACTACTTAAAGTTGTTACAGCATAATCTGTAATAGTGAAAAAACAATGCAGGACTGACATTTGGTTGATGTCACAAGGCTAGTGTGTCAGATGCTATTGAGCAGCAGATATGAAGTGTGTGTTACCTTCTGATCTTACCTCTGGTATTTTTATTTTTTTTTTGTCAGTACAATATTAATATAACTAGGTTGCTGTTTCATCCTGAGAAGCTGTCTCCTTGTACAGGTGCCTTTGTATTTTTGAGACGAGAAAGACCAAATGCAAAAAAAGAAGCTTTGACCAAAATGGTAATATCAACTTCAAGTTACTGTCTAAAATATGTTTTTATTCTGGAAGAACTTTGTTCTAAATTGTAGTTCATTTGGCATGAAAGCATCTTCACACTGATACTTGGTTGCATGTTTATGATCACTTTTTTTTTCCAGAAAGGTCACTCATGAATCTTAAGCATAAGAATTTGGTTTTCCAGGTTTTTGTGTATTAGTAACTATTTCTTCCATATAAAACATTAGCCTTGCTGTTACATCAACGAGCAAGGATGGAGAGATTAGCAAAGGAACTGAAGCTTGAGAAGGAAGAGCTTGAACGCCTGAAAGCTGAAGTCAATGGTATGGAGCACGATCTAATGCAGAGGCGGCTTCGGAGAGTTAGCTGTACAACTGCAATTCCAACAGTAAGCGATTTGTTAGTATTTTAATTCAAGATACATTTTTTTTTATGTTTTCATGAACTAAAGTATTGTACAAAAATATTTTGGAATATAAAATCTTCAGTGGAGGTGATTATTTTTTGAGAGTTCTTGGCTTGTTGTTCTTACAGTTTAAGAAACAGACATGAGTCCAGCTTGCTTAGTGTTCACAACAGAATTTCTGAAACTTGTATACGTTCTTTTCTGGACCACAGAACTGAATAGATAGTTACTTTTCTAACAACCTGAAAAAGAGTATGTCCAAGTCTATTTAAAGAGCCCAAGCCGTGTACAGCTTGGTGTTCATGCAGCAAGTTTTCACCTTTTTTTAAAAGGTATTTTGTTTGAGTAGTTGCATAGTAGTTGCAATAAATTATGTTTCCCATTTGATATGTGCAGGATGTACCAAGTAAGTTTTCAGTGGCGGTGTTAGCTCAAATAGTTGACACCTCTCTCCTCTTTTCCTCATTGGTTCTTCCTATTTGTATGACTTCCACCTGCAAGCAACTCTAGCCCAAACATCTGTATGGCTCTGATAAGAGAATTCATCTGACTGAAAAAGAGCTTCCACTTTGTGCAGTTGCTAGCCAAAATCAGTTCAGACTTACTGTGTTGACATAAGCAATGCACAGATGTAGGCTGGGAGGCATAGTACAGGCTGTTAGCTGCTTGACTAGTATGGCTACTGTGTGTCTCGCCTGTCTCAGGGCAGCATCTGGCAGGTATGTTCCTGGGAGGAATACAGAGGCACAGTCCAAGTGTGCAAGGATGAGGTTAGGAAAGGCAAAGCCCAAATGGAGTTGAATGTGGCGTGAGATGTCAAAGACAAAAAGGGCTTCTATTAGTACCTAGGTAACAAAAGCAAGGCTAGTGAAAGTGTGGGGCGATCGCTTACAGGGGACCTGGTTACATAGGAAATAGAAAAGGCTAAGATACTGAATGCCTTGTTTGCCTCAGTCTTTATAGGCCTTCAGGAATCCCAAGTCCCAGAGACCCTGGGAAGAGTCTGAAGCAAGGAAGGTACACCCTTGGTGGAAAAGGATCAGGTCAGGGAATGCTTAAGCAAAGTGGACATACATGAGTTCGTGGTCCTGAATGGCATGCACCCATGAGTGCTGAGGGAGCTGGCTGATGTCACTGTGAGGCTATTCTAGATAATCTTTGATTGATCATGGTGTTTGGGAGAAGTGCCTGAAGACTAGAGGAGAGCAAATGTCACTTCTGCCTTCAGAAAGGAGGACCCAGGGAGCTACAGGCTGGTCAGCCTTGTCTTGATGCCTGGGAAAGTGATGGAGCAGCTAGTCCTGGAGACCATTTCCAGGCACGTGAAGCACAAGAAAGTGATCAGCAGTAGTCAGCATGGGTTCATCAAGGGGAAGTCAAGTTTGACCAATCTGATAAACCTCTAGGATGAAAAAAGTGTCTTGGTACATTAGGGGAGAGCAGTGGTTATTGTCTACCTAGACTTTGGTAAGACTTTTCATGAACTAAAACGTTTTCTCCTGTAAGATCTTCACAGAGAAGCTGATAAAGTATGGGCTGGATGAGCAGGTAGTGAGGTGGATTGAAAACTGGCTGAACAGCCAGGCCAAGAGTATGGTAGTCAGTGGCACAAAGGCTGGTTGGAGGCCAGTAGCTAGCGGTGTACCACAGGGGTCAGTACTGGGTCTGATCCTATTTAACATCATCTTTAATGATATAGATGACGGGGCAGATTGTACACTCAACAAGTTTGCTGATGACAAAAAACTGGCAGAGTTGTGCTGCCATTCAGAGGGACCTCAAAAAGCTGAAGAGATGAGCTGGCAGGAACCTTATGCCGTTTAGCAAGGGGAAGTACTAAGTCCTGCACCTGGGGAGGAGCAACCCCATGCACCAGTATAAGCAGGGAGCCAACCAGCTGGAAAGCAATTTTGCAGAAAAGGCCCTGGTGAAGACTAAGCTGAAAATGAGCCAATGATGTGGCAAAGAAGGCTAATGATACCCTGGGCTGTGTTAGGAGCATTGCTGGCAAGGGGGGAGAGGTTACTCCAAGCTTTTATTCAGCACTGGGGAGGTCAAACTTGGAGTATGGTGTCCAAGAGATAGGCATGGTCATACTGGAGAGTCCAGTGAAGGGCCACAAAGATGATTAAGCATCTCTCATGTGAGGATAGACTAAGACAGCTAGGACTGTTCAGCGTGGAGAAGAGCAGGCTCAGAAGGGGTCTTATCAATGTATATATAAATACCTGAAGGGAGTGTGCAAAGAGGATGGAGCCAGGCTTTTTCCGTTTGTGCCCAGTGACAGGACCAGAGGCAGTGGGCACACAGTGAAGCACAGGAGGGTCCCTCTGAACATCAGGAACCACTTTTTTACTGTGTTGTTGACTGAGTGCTGGCACAGGTTGCCCAGGGAGGTTGTGGAGTCTTCATCTTTGGAGATACTCAAAAGCTGTCTGCTATCTGGGCAAAGAGTTGGACCAGATGACCTCCAGAGGTCCCTTCTGACCTTAAACATTCTGTAATTCTGTGACTGCGATGCTGGAATATATCCTAGGATAAGGTAGTTATTTCTACATATTATGTTAATAACTGCTGCTGCTAGCATTAAGAACGCTTTGTATTCCAGTAACGGGTTTTTTAAATGATATGCAAATATATGGACTTAAATAACTGGTTATTTTGTGAAAAATAATTACTGTCTTGCAGCACTGAACAATTTAAACATAATGGGCTAGAATGTTTGGCATGTTGGAACTCTTTAGAGTGATGCAAATCAATAAACTTCTGACTTTATTCAGTTATAATCAAGTAATAATTAACATGAGCCTGCACTTTGTATTCTCTTTCCTGATCATCTTGATGTAAACCCATGTAGCAAGTCATCAATTTATACAGAATTTTATAAGGTATATGGTTTTGTAAACTTGAGCTTAGCTATGTCTTCTTACTAACAAGCTTTAATATTAAAGGAGCTTGTTCATTTTTGTTGGTTTGGTTTGTTTTCTTCCCCAAATGCCAATAGAAGAATGGGTCTTGAGGGAATAGGTTGGGTAGCGGGAACAGGACAGAAGGTAGAATCTTGGGGTTTTTTTCAGTGCTTTATCTATACTCAAGTCTAATAAAGGTGTTAACAGAGATATATCAATGTTATTTCTATGCCAGATAAGATGCTGATTTTCCCACAATTATTATTTTGGGTTGTTTCTTTCTAGCCTGAGGAAATGACCAGATTAAGAAGCCTCAACAGACAGCTCCAGATAAATGTTGACTGTACACTGAAAGAAGTTGATCTCCTTCAGTCTAGAGGTATAGATTTGATAGTTGTTGTTTTTTTAAAAAAAAAATGGGTGGGAGTATCTATCTGCTTGAGGGTAGAAAAGCTCTACAGAGGGATCTGGACAGGCTGGATTGGTGGTCCGAGGCCAATTGTATGAGGTTCAACAAGGAGAAGCGCCGGGTCCTGCACCTGGGTCGCAGCAACCCCACGCAACGCTACAGACTTGGGGCAGAGTGGCTGGAAAGCTGCCTGGGGGAAAAGTACTTGGGGAGTACTGGTCGACAGCTGGCTGAACATGAGCCAGCAGTGTCCCAGGTGACCAAGGCGGCCAACAGCACCCTGGCTTGTATCAGAAACAGTGCTGCCAGCAGGACAAGGGAAGGGCTCGTCCCCCTGTAGTGGGCACTGGTGAGGCCGCACCTTGAATCCTGTGTTCAGTTTTGGGCCCCTCACTTCAAGAGAGACATTTTGGTGCTGGAGTGTGTCCAAAGTAGGGCAAGAAAGTGAGGGTCTAGAGAACAGGTTTTATGAGGGGCAGGTGAGGGAACTGGACTTGTTTAGCCTGGAGAAAAGGAGGCTCAGGCTTATTGCTCTCTACAACTACTTGAAAGGAGGTTGGAGGCATGGGGGGTGTGGGTCTCTTCTCCCAAGTAACAAGCAATAGGACAAGAGGAAATGGCCTCAAGTTGCGCCAGGGGAGGTTTAGATTGGATCTTAGGAAGAATTTCTTCACTGAAAGGTTTGTCAAGCATTGGAACAAGCTGCCCAGGAAAGCGATGGTTATCATCCCTGGAGGTATTTAGAAGACTTGTAGATGTGTGGAGCTTAGGGACATGGTTTAGTGATGGACTTACAGTTGGACTCAGTGATCTTACTGGTCTTTTCCAACCTAAATGATTCTATGACTCTAATATAATATATGCCTAAATGTGAATACTTGGACTCTTTAAAATGCAATTTTGATTATCAATAACAAATTGTCTCTAAAAGGTGTCTCTTTCAGTTGCAACCTGATGAACTTGACTTGCTAATATTTCTGTTGGCCAAGTTAAATTACATTACCAAGAAAGTGGTGACTTAAAAGTGACTTTGTCAAGAGCAAATAATTAAAAATACTCCTTAGAGAAGGTTCTTTCTTCTAAATTTTTAACTTTTTGCTGACAAAGGCTCTGACCAAATAATGCAAACCAGAACTACAGATTGCAACCAAAAAGTTGGCAAACAGAAATCTACTTAAGTCTTTAAAAATCCTCTTCCTGCCACAGAAACTTGACATAAATACAATCAAATAAACTAGAATATGCGTAGTCCTCCTTTTTTTTACCAAGAATGCATCCTACAGAAAGATTTAAGTTTTCACATATTTTTAAAGCAATACAGAACATTGAGCTGGAGATGATTCTTCAATATGGGATTAGCCTGCTTAAAAATTACTAGAATCAACACAAACCTGAAAATATGTGATAAAAAAACTGCTCAGGAAAAAGTTAATATATAATGTCATAATTAAAAAATGTATAAAATCTGAAGCCTCTAGATGTTTATATTACTGGCATAGGCATGCAAATAACCTTTGAGTTATGCTTTCTTACTTTTCTGACAGGGAACTTTGATCCGAAAGCCGCATGTAATTTCTATGATAACATAGAGCCTGGTCCTGTTGTGCCACCAAAGCCATATAAAAAGGGTAGGTCAATAACTTTTCTTTATGTATAAACCAAACCAGAACATTTTTATATAAGTGCAATAATCGTGGCTACAACTTGTTTTCCTCTGGCAGGTCATTGCAAATGAATGTTCTGATAATATTTGTTTGTAAATACTGTTATTCACTAGTAATTCAACTAGAAAGAGTTGAAAGTATACAAACATGTTAACTTGAGGTTCCTAATTATGCTTTTTAAAAATGCTTCTGGGTTAAAAGCTGTGTGTCATGTTTCTTCAGCTGTCTTCTAATATGTGGTGGTAGGATTTATAGTTTAGTTGAGGTCTCTTATGCAAGTGCAGTTGGTCACAGCAGCTTTTTAAAATTTGCATTTGTATTTTTAATTGTATTTTAACTCGACTGGTCACACATTTTTTGTGCAGACTGAATTTCACGGTAGCCCTGAAGTTTTAGCACAGCAAGAGCTTCCGACAATTTAAGGACCGAGACAGAACACATTCCTTCACCTTGGTCTAAAGAGATAACAGCGACCCACTTGTACAAGTTCATTACTGGTTTTGAAAATTTTCTGTGCTAAAATTGTATAGTATCCAGCTGAGGACACTTAAGTTTTATGTAAGCACAGGAGCTATGTATTTAGTCTCACCTTTTCTCCAGTGGAGATTCAGTTAGTACATCCCAGAGTGACTCAGCTTATCCTAAGCAGACACCTGGTTGCTGTGTAACTCGGTAGCTCTCTAACTTCACCACGTTCAGTAGTGATTTTGGAGCAGAGTCATACCTTTTGGCTCAGGTGGGTTTGGACCTTTTTTTTTTTTCCTTTACAACCTGAAATCTGCATTTCACAAAGGTTTATGCAGTTGAATTTTGAATTCATAGAAGGAAATTGTCCCCCCTCTTTTGAAGCCAGTATTTTACCCTTCAGTGTAATGAAGTGCTTAGTATGTGGAGATTTAAAAGAAAGAGAAGGCCCAGGACTATTGCTGGTGTTCAAAAAACAGACAGAAAATACTGGGATGAGTTCTCTGCATATGTGGTAGTGTTCAGGAAAGACAGTAGCAGCAGCTGAGAAGTGGCATAAAGACAGCTGCCTGGATTCATGTTAAATTTCAGTGGTCATGTGGTTGATTTAAGGCACTGCTGTTTGTGATGGTTGAAGAGATTCTCTTTATTAGACTAGCCTGTTTGATCCATCATTTCAAAGCAAAATAATGTGCAAAACTTGCATGAAATAAGTTGTTTTATTTGGCAGTTAGAAAGATAGTGTCTTGTAAGAATTTGTACAACTTTGATGATTAGCTTCCTGGTTTTGTCTGTCAACTTATTAGAGATCCACTTTAGGGCTGGTGTACTGTATTCTGAGTTTGGGTTTTAACATGGAGTTGTCAAATTATTTTTTTTTTCCCTTAAAACTTCCATTTTCTTAATATTCAGCTGTTGAAAGCATGGGCAGACAAGGTTCTGCTCGGTGCTGCTGGCTGGCTAGTCAACATGAATGCAGTCTAGTGCCCGCTATTTGCTTGCTTAGAAGGAATTTGTTGAGGCCAAGCACGGTTAATGTGGCTACGCAACCTCTGGTCTAGAGGGGGTTTACATCTAAGCAAGGAGTTTACTTTTATTTTCTTTACATATGTCACTGAAGACAAACCTAAGGGCTATTTGCACTGTCATCGGCCATCTGCTAGATTTCTTAGCAGATGATAACAATGTGTGCACTTTGAATTACAAATTGCAGTCCATTTTTACAACACAAGTTTTATTTTAATTAAGATGTTCTACAGATGTTTGTTAACAGATGGATATCTTAACCTTACCTTCTAGGTCTGCATGCTAATGTTGTTTCAAATAACATTTTGTAAAATACTGTTTCCACGTCCTAGGAGTATTTGTCACTTTTAGTAGATAACCTGGGGTTTTGAAGTGGTGGTAGGAGACATCAGAAAATGGAGTCTTTCCATGGATTAATACCTAATACGCGATTTGCATACATACTGATTTTATGAATGGAAACAGACTTAAGTGCTGCTTCAGATACACACGTCTCTGCTGCAAAGCCTTGAGGAAGAAAAACAATCTTTTTGTTTTGAAATAGGCCTATCGTGTTATTTTAATGTTGTTTTTCTTCAGCCTGGATAAGTGCTAAAAAAAATGCAGACAATATATTTTCTGTCAGACTGAAGGAAGTAAGTTAAACTCATCTTTCACTTCAGGTAAAGTAGGTTTATTGGAATTTAGAATTTGAGGCTGCTGTGTGTCCATCTATGAAGTCATTGTTTAACAGGATGGTGTTGCAGTGCCAGTAACAAACTTCTCAGTATTATAAGCTATTAAACCTTTTGCAATATCAGTGACCTAACAGTGCTGACTGCTGTTCCTGTTTTTAATGTAGTGTGGTTAAGTGACTCTTGTACAGAAGTGAAACACTTTCTGTATTCAGGTTTCACAAACTGAACTGGAAGTGCTTCAGCAAAGACCTTTAATGTTACCTACGTGGACAGTTTTCCACATTCATTTTAAGATGCAGTGTTTATTGAGGTGACAAACTAGTAGTATGATCTTGCCTATCATCCTTCTCTTCTGAAATAAGAAAAGAATGTTTTTCTTTGGCTTTTTTCAGAACATCAAAACAGCTCCAAACAGACTCCACGGACTCAGCCAAGAGATGAAGACTTCGAAGGGGCTCCATGGAATTGTGATAGCTGCACCTTTCTAAATCATCCGGCACTAAATCGCTGTGAGCAGTGTGAAATGCCACGATACACCTGAAAATCAGGAAGGGGCTGCATTGGGTTGAAAACAGGCTCTCAAGCCATCAGCTGTAGGAGAAGGAAACACGGGGAACCTTTCAGTCCATCTACCCAGCCTTTGCCAGTCCACAGTCTTCATATTGCAAGGGGTGGGAGTAATGTGTTAAGATGTTTCTGCTTGTGCTACACTAAAAATAAGCAAATTAAGAGTGAAATTCTTTCTTATCCCATTGTAGTGTGCAAAGCAGAACATGAAACCTGAAAATGTAAAAGGATTAATTTTGGGAAGAATGTATACAGGAAAGCAAGTAACTACTGGTGTTTAGTCCTGTGGTTATAGTTACTGCTTAGTGGCTCTAAAAACAAGCAAACAAACAGGTTTTTTGAAAAAACATATAGGACTCTTAATAATGGTGTGAAATGTTACACTTAACCAGAAAAACTGAAGAGCCAGAGCTGACTTAACCTGGCCACAGCTAGCTGGCAAGCAAAGGCTCCCTGTGCTTCTAGATTGCAAGCTACTGAAAAAGAAGACAGGTAAATACAATGATAAATTTTGCAATGTATAAAAAACAAGGAGAAGGGTATTTGTAATTGCTGCTTTTTTTCAGGGTAACTTATGTCTACAAAAAATTGCTGTTTGAAATAGTAACCTAAGGTGACTAAATGAGATGCCGTATGAGTGTTACAGAGAGTTTAATCAGAGGTAATTTTTTACAATCCCTTTTGCTTGTACAGTGCTCACCTGGCTGTGTCAACACTGGTAATAAACTAAGAATGATTCTACCATATTACGGATGAAAATACTGCTGCATGCTTTCATTAGGCCGTCGTGTTTCAAAGCTAAAAGTATGCTTTTATGTACAACAATCTTCTAAGCCTGTGCTGTGTAGCAGCACAGTAACATGCCAAACACAGACTACTCCAAATTTGGTTTGGAAGACTTGAGCTCAGCCATGGTTGTGTATGAGAAGAGTTTGTACCCAGTTCCTTAGGCCTTTTCAGCTTCCAATTTGTGAAGAATTCATGATGTTTACAGCACAGAAGGTACTTTGTGCCCCAGTTCCAAGTTAGCTGAAAAATAATCAATTAGCTCTTCAGTAAAGGTTTATTTGCACATTGTTAATAATCTGGCCTGTATAAAATAGCAGATGCCAGATCCTGAAAAATTACACACTGCATTCTTTTCATTTTGGTCAGGAAATATTTGCCATGGGTTGAAGAACACAGTACTTGCAACTGAAAATCATAGTGGTACTTTTATGCATATGATACACACTGTATTATAAAGGTGATGTTCAATTTGTTTGAATGCTTCAGGTTGCTGTAATAAAGCACTCAATACTTGTGAAATCAGACTTGGGTTTGGGCAGCTGAATGATTATGTTACACAACTGTGTGACTGGGTGAGATGTTCTTGTGTACTGGTCAGAAGCTGGTACAGTGCATTTAAGCTTTTTCTGGTATAACTTTGTCAAGATTCAGATATGCAGCCAGGCACATCAGCTTAGTTACAGTAATTGACGTTGCAGCTGTGAGGCAAAATGAGCTAGCTAAACCTTACCAGAAGAGATTTAAACTACTTCATTTAAAATTGTTCTTAGCTCGTGGAAGCTGCATCCATATGGTCAATTACCACAATTCACTGGATGTGTGATAACATGTTAAGTTGTGGTAGAACAATCATGTGTCTGAATCCTTATTTAAAATAAAGCAGCGTTTGTAAGGGGTGGGTGGGCATTGCTCAATCTGGTGTCTTCTCTCCCTGGAGTTTATAAAGATAACAGTAAAAAAGAAACTGTGATCTTCTATGAGGAGCCAATGTTTTATCTGGTATTTTTCAATATGTTCTTGCACTAATTAAATCTTCAGTGTAATTTTAAATAAGCTAAGAGATCTCCAGCAATCAGTGTATACCACTGATGACCAAAACAAAGTCAAAGGCATCAGAGCTAGTTTTCCTTCCTTCCTTCCTTCCTTCCTAATGATTTATATTACTGTGTGAGGAGCTCATCACGTGTGGAAAGGGGTAAAAAAATTACTGTCAAATGAAGTTAGAAAGAAAATATTTTGTTCATGTAAGTGAAGTCTGACAAAACAGATAACTAGAAAACAGATGAGCAGAAGCATTATACCTAGGGTAAGCAGTACCATTGCTGTTATCAGCTGTATAATGAATTACTCAAAACAATACCAGTAGCTTCATGACTTTTCTGTCATGATGTCTTTGTGTTATTTCCATTTTCTGTTCATTTGTACTTCTGTTGAAGTTCTAGAAGCATTTATTTTTGCTGGAATTACAAAATGATAGCAACTGAAATGACAGTCAGCAAATGAGAGTAGCTGTGTCATACATCAATACAGCTGTGCCATTTTCAGATAGAATAGATGCTACTTTTGAAGGGGGGGGGGGGGGAGGGGAGGGGGGATGCATGCAGTCCAATAACTCCCTGAATTGTAATAACCGTAAATGGAGACTGCTAATCTTGGTCATAGCTTCACCAGAGGAAGAAAAGGAGGACTGCTGTGACAGCAAGATACTTTTTGGAAGACTGAGTGGGTGCTGTTAAATTGCAAATGAATTCATTTGTACCAATAATTTTACTCCAGTTTTTCAATTACTGTCATTTGTTGTTTGTACAAAAAACCCACCCCTTCTGTTGTATTCTTTATTTGTAGATGCCCGTACTCAAACGTTAATAGTAAAGACTTTACATGGTGCTTGAATATTTCTAGTTAGAATGTAAATTGTATTTTGATTATTGGAAGATCCATTTTCCTTCTGAAAGCAGGTGACGCTGTTCACACCCCAACTGAATTGTAGATTATGCCAAAAATATTGGTTTATGTAATATTTATTGAATGCACATAAAACCCTAATGTCAGCTGGCATACAAAATGCACTGTATTGTATAAAACTTGTGTGTGTGTGTGAATGATGGGATGCTGATGACGTCGTGTTGAGTTAATGCACTACTTGTGTTTTCTTTCTTTCTGTAATGACTGAGCTTTCCCTCAACCATGCTACTAGATTGGTAGAATTTGTAACTGACTCGGACATTCAGATAAGCAAAATGATTTCACTGTTCACTGAAATTTTATAAAGCTTATTTTATATTTACTGTGCTGTTAAGGTGAATTCCCTTTAATTATAGAATACTATTGTAGTTCTTTAAAAGTTTATTTAGAGTGGGGCTTGTGGAAAATTATTCAGAACATAGTAAACCAAAAGAAATCCTGAACTTTGGATCTACTTTTAATTTGATGTAATTATTAGTCTTTTTTTTGGGTGAAGAGGAAAGGGGTGGGAAGTCAAGCAAAAAGAAGTACTTTGTAAAATGTAGTCTTAGATCAGATTGAATTGTGTATCTGTGTGTCTGTGGTGTGTGTGTGTTTCCCTTGAAATATGGGAGGTGTGGTGAAAAGGTGTAATAATTCTTAAAAGAGCTGGTCTCAGTACTTTCTGATTATGATATGCTACTAAATCACATTTAAAAAAAAACAAAACACTTTCTTTCAGTTACTTTATCTGTCCCAGTTACACATCTCTCATTTCAATTTCTAAATACTTTTGATTGTAAACCCCCTTGAAACTGAAATGAAAATACTTGAGTTGAAATGGGGACAAAACTAAATGAAACCAATAAAGAATGTTTTAAAAAAGAATGTGAGAATATAAAATATGTTAAAAACAAGCTTGTCATCAGGATGATAGTTTTGTTTTAAAATGTAGTGGTTTACCCTAGAATGTGAACATGACTATCCTGATGGAAGTGGACAGTTGGACATGAACAATTCATCAGCTTGTTTGATACCACAGAATTTACATGGTCTGTACTGCAGTGACTCTAAATCCCATAAAGAGAACACATGCACAGATATCACATCTCATAGTCAGTACTTTCTCTCTGTGCTGCTGCATTTGTTTTGTTTCAAAATGTCAATATTATATGAAGCTAGACATGACTGAATTTTGCCAGATTTCTTCAGTTTGGGGCTTTCATTGCTGTTTATGTCCATAAATATTAATGAAAATATTTTTCTTGGGTTTGAATAATCAGAAGTCAATGGAGTCAATGCAATATTATAATCCTGGATTTTCAGTACCTTTGAAACAGATTTTAAAAAAATGTGTTCTTGAAACTTATTTATTTATGGTGGCACCAGTGTATCTAAATCCATATTTCCTGCTGTGTGAAACCCTGTTAAATTTTTTCATTAAAAAAAGACACGATCTTGTTTAATCCTGTATATATGGTGTCTACATTCTAGATTTGTGTATGCTGTGAATGAACTTATTACTAAGAGATGAAATTGTATAAAAGCATTCAGAGGCTATGCATGCATGGTACCTCCAGAAAGTGCATACTCCGAGTTGCAGATTCCTGCAAAAATAAATTAATAAAACTAAGCAAACATCACATCCTGCATTTGTTCTTGTATGTAGTAAGAAACATGTAAAAAATAGAGCCTTTTTGCTTTCATAGTCCCAGTTGTTTCTGGTCTTCCACTTCATAGCTATAGCAAATTTGTTTCAGGGCTTTTGGGGGTTTCTTTTTCGATCGATATGATTCTCGTCAGGAAATTTCTGAATACTGAACTGGGGTCCAGATCCTGTTCCTGTGAATGTGGACAGCTTGTGTAAGAAAGAGTCCCATTTAGATGATGGGTGGTTGTTCTGTGCAGCTTCTGGTGTAGAAACAAGACATCAAATGTTCAGAGACTGAAGCTGAGCTCATCACTTTGATTTTTTAATGGAAAGTTGTTATTAAAGGAGTAGCTTTATCTGCTGTAGGAGATGATGGCCTTCGGTTTATAGCCTTGATTGCAGGCGTTCCTGCTTATCACCTTGGTAGTATTGAGTATCTGGATTACAAAAGTCCATCTTCTGCTATAACCTCTTACACAATGCTCGGGAGAGTGTGGAGAATTTGAAATGCATAAACCAGTATGCAGGCAATTTCTCTTTATTGGTTTGTCTTCTCAATTACCATGACTGCATCAGCTCACCATAATCTAAAAAAAGCTCTGTAGCTTTTGTTCACATACAGTTTCAGTTGTTAAACACATTCTGGTCTAACAAACCACTACAACTTTGGATTTTTTGAGCTTTTGTCAGCAAACATGTAAGAATTTAGTTCTGCATTCCTTTTGCTACATGTAAGAATTTAGTTCTGCATTCCTTTTGCTAAATTGAATTTATAAAAAAATCAGGACAGGTTTGTGTATTAAGCATTTAGTTCTTTCAGAAATTGTTGCAATTGAAACTTACCTTTTTTAAAAAAGTTTCAAAGCTTTAGAAAAGGGGTAAAAATGTTAAGGGTACCTATAAAATATGCTCATGGAGAAAGCACAAAGCCAATAGACACTAGATTTAACAACTGAGTAGCCACTTCTTGTTGTTGTTTCCCTGAAGTCATGAGGAGGAGGATTTGCCTGAAATAATTGCATAAAAGTTACTGATTTATTCATAAGAATTACTTCGTTTTGACAGTACTGCGGCATGTCTTAAACCTGTGGCACTTAGAGAAATTATTTGTCCTGTGATCTGGTGACCATTCCAGGTATTAAGTGCTGCTGCTTCTAATCAATCAAGATGGTCCATAGCACTGGGTAAGTACTCTGTGGCCTTCAGTTGCACCCTCTCTGATTGTAAATAGACTTTTTGGAAGGAGGTGGCTTAGATAACTAATACCGCCTAACAGCTGGATTCAAATCATTATACATTAAATGGGTTACCAGACATTTTGTAAAAATGTTGGAGAAGGGGCCGTATTATTTTTTAGGTAGAGGCTCTGTGGTGATGTGACATGTTATAGTGTGACGGTAAAAACCAGGCCAGGCCTCTAAAAGCCTCCTGCAAGAGTGCCACTTGGTTGCATAAAATATTCTGTCTGTCTAGGAAACAGTCATGTTTTCTTTAAAGAAAAAAAACCAAACAAAACCAGACATTCATAAAAAACTCCACTCTACAGGTAACTTCTTTCCAGTTAGGCATGGCTTAAAATTTTGCACATAGGATTTTACAAGTTCCATTTTGAAGAGTTTGACAGATTAATTGTCCTTTATTCCCAGATATTCCCAAATTTGACAAAGGCATCCATGCTAGGTTTGCTAAACAAAACAAAACGAAAAGCCTAGATGGAGTTCTGTTACTGCTTTAGAAACAAGACTGAAAAGCCTCTGAATGAAAGACATGCAACACAGGTGCTACTGGATTTTTGACTAGGAGCTTCTGGTTTTGGAAGTGTTTCAGGAGAAAAGTTCACGCAGGTGGAGGTGGTATTTCTTTTTTCTTTCTAGGAAAAGTACAGAATATTTCAAGAAAAAAATTTCTAGGTGGGGGAGGTTATCATAGGTTTGAAAGCAATATGCTGATTCCAGACTGGTACAGCTCATCACTATGTTGTATAACGATTGGTACCAAATTCTGGCATTAGTTAGAAAGACTGGGAGTAGTAGCAGCGTGCCTGAAACTGCTGGTGGCCAACTGCCCGGCTGAAACGGGACACACGGTGTCTTTTGGAAGCATTAAATGGCCATGTATTCCGGCCCGGTGTCACGTGCTGGGATGTGCAGCTGGTACACGACAGCAAAGCATCATGTGTTGCAACAAGTTGGTGGTCATCTCCTGGTGTCATGGGATGAGCCAGTGACAGCTGGCTATTTGGCATGCCTTTCGGGACACCCACCCACTGCCTATCACTTCACAGGGCCTGCCTTCAGTTTAGTCACCTGACGTATAGATGTTACCGTGACAGGAAAGATCGCTGGCCTTTTGGAGAAAAAACAAATAAATAAACCCCTCAGAACTAAACAGTCCCCACCCTTGTGGAAGAGGTGGTTCAGGAGCTGCCTGGGAGTTGTGGATTTGGGTCAACTGAAAAGGACTTCCCTGCCTTAGATCAAAGACGTGAGTCGCAGCTGGGTGAGTATTCATCACTAGCGCTCCAGAGCGCTCTGCTGGTTTGTTCCCAAGGACCCTGAACCAGCCTCGCAAATTCCTGGCGTTGGGGGTTGTTTCACCTGAAATTTTTCTTTTATTTTGAGCCTATTCAAGCAGTTCCAATGACTCGGCAAAGCTGAATTTGCTTTTGGCAGTTGACATGGGTCTTTTTGCAGAGTACCTTGTGCACTGGACAGTGCCTAGCATGATTCTGCCTGGCATCCAGGCCGACATGTAGTACCCCTGTGACCCATCCCCCGGGGGGGGAGAATAATAGTCAAATACACTTTCCAGACAGACACACGGGTTTAGAGTAAGCAGGGTCTGACCAAGCTTCACAGCGAATGACCTGTGTCTTTATGATAACTTGTGAATCCTTTCCCCTAATGAGATTCCTGTATATGCTTTGCTTTTTGCGTGACAAACAGTTGTGTTGAAAAGCGTTGGTCACCTTTCATCACATCAAGCCTCATGAAATGGCTTGGTTGCTGTTCCAGGGAACTCGAACTCCCGCTCCTCACCCCACCCCCCCACCCCCCACCATTTGTCTCAAATGATTGTTCATAAGCCAAACAGACATTCTTTTATCTTTTTTTTTTTCCTCTTTTTTCAACTGGTAAGTGATACATGATCATGAATCTGTTGCTGATCACTATCTTTTCAAACTCTGAAAATTTCAAAGCTACAGGGAGTAGGTGATGAGCTGTGTGTATGTTCACACTCTTCTTCACAGCACCGATACCTCAAGTCGGTGTTATACCACACAGACAGAACTAGGTAGATACTTCATAAATCTATAAAGCAAATCTTAAAAAATTACATGTCATTTTGAAACGTCCTTCAGGCTTTACTATTGCTTCTTAATGAAACCATTTGAGAAGCAGCCTGGCTGGCTTGATCCGTAGCCCTTTTAAGAAACTCAAGGCAATGCTGCCGGTAAGAATTGTTCTCTCTGGTAAAACAGCAACTGCCAGGCAAAATACGCATACCTTGTTTTGTACAACTGAAGTGAAATATTTGAAATAGGTTTATTTTTTAAATATGTATGTTGGCCTTACTTACCACACAATTGATTAAATAAAAAGCTAAGTGATTTCATGCAAAACATTCTCATCTAGTAGTCCATGTATTACAGTATTAAAACAAAAAACAATCAGTCAGTTTTTTCAAGAAATGGAAAACAAAATCCTTTTTATTTTCAACTTGCTGAAGATGATACCATGTGCCCTTTAAATCTTCTATCATGTTTTCCTGGTGGATTGCCTTCCAATTCTTGTCCAAGGTAAAACATATCCTGCTTTGGCCCAATGAGGCTTCCTCAAGTGTTTGATGGTTCCTTAGCTGAAGTTCAAAATTTTCCCTAATTACTAACTCTCAGGTCTGTAACAGTTCTTAATGCAAGTGTGAGCATCACCTTCCCTCTAGCAGCGCTTCTGTAAATGAAGCAGACTCTTAGAAGTGAAAAAAATCTAAACAGATTAACCATGAACTTTTGAAGACAACTCAGAGTGTTGAACAGCTGTGTGCATGCAGGTTCTCTCATGAAGGATAACCTGTGCTATTGAAATGTTATTCTGAGATGTTATTCCATCTGGAATAGTGGCTGGTGCAGTTTGTATCCCAGTGCAAGAGCCAAGCAAGTGATTTCCCCCCTCTGAATTTAATCTTTTAGAAAAGCAGTGAATGGGTTTAACTGTATGAATGTGCTTTTTGACGGGCTCGTTCTTAGGTTGCTAGTTATTCCCTAAATTTGGATTTCTCCCCTCCTCCAGTGGGACCAAGCTGTGAAGCCCTACTCTTTCTGATTCTTTACAGTGTCTATTTTTTCTAATAAATCCTTAGCAGGAATTCTGTTCTCATGAGAGGCTGACCATTTCAAATCCCAGCTATATGCGTTCTTGGTGTCTAGAACTGGAAGCAATAGTAATTTTTCCTTGGTCTTTCTGATCTACCTAGATCAGTGGCAATGCTGAGGCTCCCTGCACTCACCCAGGTCACAGCACCGCTGTGTCCTGGTGCCCTCCTCACTCTCTCCATTATTGGGAATCGAATGGAATCGGCTTGCTGCGCTGGCAGGGTGCCCACACTGCTAGGGTCATGGAAAATAAGATCAGGATCCAAGCTGTACACCTCCAGTCCTTGCTGATCAGGGTGGGTGGATACCCTACCTCTGACAAGGAGACTGAGAAGCCTTTGGAGGCAAGTGCAAGCGTACACAGCTGCTTCTGTGTGCCAGGTGCCCGCAGCTGGGGAGGGCAATGCCTGGGGCAGCCCCTGGAGAAGACCCCATGTCTGAGCCCAGCTGTCAAGGGGATCCATGCTGGACATGTGTACGTGTATTCTCCTGCTGACAGCCCTCCATCCTGATTCACTGGAGAGAGGATCCAGGGTCCACATAAACGCTGAGTGTGTCTGCCTGTGTGGATCTGTGCGCCCAGCCATACGTATCCATGTTTGTGCGTTGCACCCACGTGTGTACATGTGCCCGTGGGGAACACGTTCAGACCTGCTGTTGGTCTGACCTGGGGGCACGGAGCAGCTGCAGCCCCATCTCCATCAGCCTACGGGGTTTGGCAACACAGTGCCACGGGCAATAGACGTGTACTTTGGACAGTGCAGTCATTCAGAAGAACGTAGCACATAAACCCCAGGCAAGAGACATAATCATCCCAGTGACAACAGAGTAACAGCAGGATGTTATCCTAAATATGGCTAAGCTAGCTAAGTGTATTCTGGTTGCAATGTGAATCCACCGTGGAGGGAAATACAGATTTTTCATGAGCTGTAGAAATAACCAAGTGTGTGAAATTCCCACGTGGCGATGCCTGGCTTTAGAAACGGAGGCAAATTTATTGCAGCAATAAATGCAGAGTGTGTAAATGTTTCCCAGTAGTTTTCAAAGCTGTTACTTAAAACTGGAAGTGAAAGATAACTGCTTTACTCTTTTTCCAGTCATTTCTACTGACATCAAATTTGTTCTACGAGGGTAACCACTTTGAAAGAAATTCTCTGCCCTGACAAATGAGGGACCTGTTCAGTATCCAGAGGAATAACTTACTGTCCCCCAGAGAAGAATTTTGTCCTGTCTGGGTCTTTCTAACTTTTGCAGGTATTCAGACCTTTATCAAGTTGAGCTGTTCTTCAAGCTGACACATTTCTTCACCTGACTCTGCCAGTTGCAGGCAAAGGCCTTGCTGGCCTCATGCAGGTCACTGGACCAGTGCTGAAGAGCTGCTGTGCGACAGATATGTGCGTGTGTGTAATCTAGATATGTTTAATACACCTGTCATGCCAGTTTCTTATGGGAAGAGGCCACCACCTGTGCCATTCCATTAGGGTTCAGAAATCCCAGCACCGCCTCAGACACCAGTTCCTCTCATGATCTTGATCACCTCCCAGAATCTCTGATTTTGGGGCTACCGGTCTGAACTACCCATTTTGAAACGGCATTGACCCAAGTGCAAAGTATTATCATTAAAGACATCTGACATCTGGCGGTGCCCCTGTAATGCTGCATAGCTGACTCTTGCTTTTTTTAGAGAGTATGTTGGAGCTCAGGTCTACAGCCGCGTGTGCAGGTCCTGCTGAAGTAAAAAGGATCCTTCACATGGATCTGGTCTAGTAAGCATGTTTTGGCAGATTAAGATTTTAGTGACAGAATGTGAGGAACTACAGCCAGTTGGTTTTTTTTTTATTTATTTATAATATTCAGTATTCAGGTGTGAAAAGAGTCAGGTGATAGTGAAGACATCAAGAGAAAAACATGTTGTTACATTTGCTTAGTTATTTACATGAAATACTGTATTCAAGGCATTGTGATTAACTTTGTATTCTAGGGATTATCCTTCACAGTTCAAACTCTGTGAACCACTCAGAAAGAAGAGAGTAGGGAAACTTGAACTACAAGCATCTTCCTTTCAACCTGAAAACACTGGAGATGCAACGCTGATGATGCACAACAGTTATGAGACCACAGTTACAAAAAGATTTTTTTACCCACTTACTGAGAAGGCCTAACCAAGGTTTTTCAGTCTGAACCTTACTGTGTTTTTAGCTTTCCAATTTTTTGCAGTTATTTGTTTTCTTACCGTATTGACAAACTTCAGATGACAAGCTTTGTGACTAGTGGTTGTCCCTTATTGTCACAGTAGTGACATTGCCTTAAATAAAGGTACTGCCTCTCTAACTCTTCCCAAAGGCAATAAAAAGACAGTCAGATAAAGCACAGATAAGCTGGTCCTTTCAATATTATTTTGCAATAAATTGCAACTCAACAACCTTATCTCCCCCTCCCTTTATTATTATATTTTATGTTTCTCAGGCATGTGCCAATGTGAACGTTCTACCAAGAGTTAACATGTACCTTGGACACATTCTTATCTAAAATACCGAAAAAGATGCAATGAATGCAAAGAAAGCCAGTGTTTGGACAGGTGCTGTGGGATGGCTGCACCATTTCTGAGGTTACAACCCCACACCAGACAAGAAGTTGGGTGGGGGTAGCATACACTGTTGCTGCAGAAACAAAAATTGTGGTAACATCTTTAACTGCCACTGTCATTTCTGAAATGGTCGTTTGAGTGTATCTTCAGTCACAAGAGTCTGACCAGGCAGGGACGCACTCATCAAACCAGTGAGGGGCAAGTGTGGGTTTGTGCAGGAGATTATATGCTCTTTCTCAGAGGTGGCAATGAGATGAAACAGGTAACATGCAACTGAAGAGCAGAGGGTTGGGCTGGAATTTTTGAGTAAAACAAAATAATGACATTCAAAGTGATGTTTATCTCACCTGAGCTTAGAGAGCTGCATGGCTAAAGTCTATATCTGAATTACTCACGTTGGGTCTTTTAATACGGAGAAGAGCCAGCACTCTGTGTTAGCGTCTCTTGTAAAATAAAATGTGTTTCACCCTAGAAGTGACCCTTTCCCTCTACTCACAGAAAAACAAGCCACCTACTTTTAATCAGGTAAGTTGTACCTTAAGACTAAATACTTTTCCTGTTTCGTCGGGCTGCTTCTTCAAGGAGCATAGGTGTGCGATACCCCAGTTTGTTGATGTCTGCCTGCAGTGACTGTGGGAATGGAGAACAGCGAAGCAAGAGTAGTGGGGATCCATGCATATAATTTCTGGGTGCTGATTGTGTTGCAAATATCATAAGTGCAGCCGCTGGCTTATTGAGAACACGATAACAATAAATCTTTTTCCCTGAACATGCCAGATCAAAGAAATGCTGACAGTGTAATGATACCAAAATCCTTTACTTGTAGGTGTCCTCGTCTATAAACAGTCCCCCTGGGCACGGTATTTTTTCCTGTGTTTAGTTCTGTCATATATCTATTGTGATGTAGAAAAGTGGGGAAAGTAAGATGAAGAACAATTACATTTTTGTTTTGTTATCTGTTCCAGGGACAGGAGGGAAGCAGTCTGCATCCTAATTGTCTGACTGCCTCTCATTTAAAACAAATATTGCAGAAAGACCTTTTTTTTCCTTACCTCTTCTGTTTTGCTCCAGACACATAGACACTGGAGAGACAGAAAAAAACACTATCAGAAATACACCCGACTTCACCTTTTTCCCGAGCCTCTTGCATTCTGCAGGGAGCCAGGGCTGCGCGTGGCTGCTGCCGGCTGCGGCACCCAGCTCCCGAGCAGTGGCATCAGCAGTGGTGCAGCTGTGTCCTCGGGTCACTTTGTCCAGTGTTAAAGGAAATGCAATAAAAAAACTGCCTGATTTCACTAAAATTTTGTGATGGCCATGTAGTGCAAACTAATTATTCTACTTAGTAAACTCAGGCTTTGTAAACCCTATAGAAAATAAAAAAGTTTGACTACTATTGCAGTGTCAGTAGATAACATGCTGAAACAATCCAGCTACACAACACCCGGTGAACTGGCACTCAGCAGAATAACCACTTACTGAGCCATCACCTGCAAGCAGGAAAAATGCTTTGGAGCCATAAGCATTTCATGTATCTTGTGGCTAAGACTCGACGTGGGAGACCAGCTCAGCTCATAGTAGAAAGCGCATGGTATATTATCTTTGGTTTGCCACCATTTGAAAAATCAGTAATGAAAAGTCTACAGCAGATTAAGACCCTTCATATGCTGTAGGAAGAGAGATAATCTAGGTTAAGGCTCTAAATGTCACACCATCACTGAAAACCCCATTACTTTTTTTTCTTTCCTTCTTTTTTTGTTAATTGTTTAAAAACCAAAAAGCTAAGGCAGTCTGCTGTGCTGCACTAACTCTGAACTCTGTAGAAAGGTGTGCTAATACCACTAAATCTAAATGACTTAGTTTTACCCATCAGCTTTGACAGATAAGATGGTAAAACCCCAGATATTCCTTTAAAAGGTACCTCTTAGCCAGCAGGTTACATTTATTCCCACACTGCAGTACAGAATTACTGACAGGTTTAATCCCAAAGCCTTTTTCAAAGATTTCAGCCATTTCCTACAAAGAACAACTGTATTATTCGAGCACTGAAACAGTGACCCATATCTTCCAGGAGGAGGAGAAGGAGCCAAGGGCAGGAGCTCTGTGGACAGGGAAGCAGTTACAACCTGCTATGCAGCTGTCAGTTTTATCATCATGACAGATTTTGAAAACAACAATACGAATTAATCTTAAATTATATGGGTGTCATGCACAGACTTCCCAAACAGAATGTTTTGCTATTGTTTCTCACCTTCCAATATATGGAGTTTTACAATTGCTGTGGTGTTTTTCAACTGCAGTTAAATCACTGAATTCAGAAAAGAAAAACTACTGCAAAGGGAGAATCCATGATATGAACCACAAGATGCGTACTTATATCTGGTTTGGGTTTATTATTGTCTGATAGGAAAATATTGATGGTTTTACTGGTCTTTACGTGCCCTGTAAGCAGGCTGTTTGGTAATGTAGATGTGTGTGTGGGTACACAAATATAACAGATGTTCCAGTTTACTGATAGCTTGTAGCCGGTCCCGGTGGAACTGTACACTTGCATGCATTGAATTCATGTGTTAAAATGATAAGAAATACATTACAGTATTGAAACAACAGGAAATGCACCAACAGGTGAGTAAAAAATGGCATTATAGCCAGATAATTCTTGGTCTAGCTTAGTACATCTGACTACAGGTTTCTGGTTTTGACTGAAACAAGTAATAAGTACGATTATAAACAATGTTTATATTATAAATAAAGAATAATTATGTATATTTTTTCTTTTAAGGATGCTTATATGGTAAATTTTAAAATTACGTAACTTGTTGCATTGTGCTTAATTTCTTAAACCCCTCCAAACTAAATCTATAAAAGAGAGATAACAGTTAGAAGAAAGCTGTTTAACCACCATGAGGCATGTGTAAGGAAGAGAAACGCTAAGTGAAATTTCTGCAGACACTTAATTTTATTGAACCAAAAACGTCCTGGTGGTAAAGCCTGCTCAATTAATCAAATTTAAAAATTCGTATTTCAGGAAGATAATTATTATGTACGACACTTGGATGTTAGCTGCAGAATACCCAGGTGTTAGCACCTAACCACACAAGCATCACAGCGCAACTTGCAGTCAGAGGGCTGATTTCAGACGAGCTGGCAGTAAGAAGGCTCCCTTCTTTCACTGCTTGTATACAACCACTGTACTCTGGTTTGAAAGCAAAAAATCCCTCTCCCACCTCCACAGCTGTGGCTTTCATTGTCCTTTCACCACTCCCGGCAGCCAGCCCGTGCCCAGGTGCCGCAGCCCAGCAGCCCAGCAGCCCCCACCTCCATTTAGAGCCATCTTGTCACCTGTGTGAGGCTCCAGGGGCAGCAGCAGCGCAGTGGCCGCAGCTGTGGTCCCTCATCCAAAGCCCTGGTCAAAGGGTCTGAGCTGCCGCTGCCTGGAAAACCTGCACAGCTTGTCCCTCTGCAGAAGAGGGGTGCTGGATCGGCGAGGGCTGCTGCCGGCAGTGGGCAGCCCCCCCAGCCCCAGCCGTGCCAGCCAGCCGGCACAGAGGGGCTTCTTGGGGGCAATGCTCTGGCCCCAAAACAAATGCGAAATCTGACATCAGGGATTTGTGAAAATACCAGATATGTTGCCCTGTGAAAATTTCGGAATTACTCTGCCACATGCCACAGTGCCTTTTATCCTTGGCTAGGTGTGAAAAAAATCACATGATGCAGTTAGAAATGGCTGGGGGGGGCGGGGGGGGGGGGCTGGGGGGGGACCGATGTTAAGGCTCTACCTTACTGCCTGAGCAGCAGAAGGGGTTCCAACACAAAATTAGAAACCAGTCCTATGTCTCCTCTGTAACCATCTCTTCTGATACTTGGTAAAAACTTGTTTTTCCTGGCCCTGTGGATCTGGAGGTGACATCCTTTGTCCTCTCCCATGTGCATACACCAAGACCAACCACAAAGTGGGCTGTTAGTCTGGCCTCACAACAGCGTTTCTGAAACTATGGTTACCACTAGTTCATGACTCACAAATTGGCTAAAGCCCAGAAAACTTCACTTTCTTCCCAAGGTGCTGCCAGTTCCCTACGGGGATGTGCCGCTCTCATCACACCCCAGGCACCGTCCTTGTCCCTGCTCACCCTGCCTGGCCATGGGGGCCTCCCTCTGGCTTCTGTGTCCTTTCAGCCCTCCTGCTGCTCACCTCAAATAGCAAACAGACAGAAGTGGGGTCAGGCTTTCTTTTTTTCTTTCCCTTCTTTTCTTCTGATCAGACAACTGCCATTTAGGTTTACTTATGCATTGCCAGGGGGACAAGATGCGAGGTGACACTGGTAACATACTAAGCTGCCAGGCAGAACTAGCAGCTTGATTTCTTGTATATTTTAATATTTAGGTAATTATGAGATTTGGAACCTCATGAGTGAAAAAAGTCCCTGGGGAAAGGCTCCTTCTGAGCAAAAGCAGGGCACCTGGGTCTGGGCTGAGCGCTTTTTCTATACTCTGGGTGAAGAAGTGCAACTCTTGGCTCCCCTGCCGTGCCCAACAGCCAGTGCTGCTTCCTTTTGCTGATTTGTAGAATAGAATAGACTACTTCAGCTGGAAGGGACCTACAAGGATCATCTACTGCAGCTGCCTGAACGCTTCAGTGCTGTCCAAAAATTAAATCATGTTGTCAAGGCCATTGTCCAAATGCCTCTTAAGCGCTGGCAGGCACGGGGCACCAACCACCTCCCTAGGAAGCCTGTTGCAGGCTTTGACCACCCTGTCTGTAAAGAAAAGCTTCCTAACGTCCAGCCTGAATCTTCCCTGACCGATGCAGCTTTGAACCATATTCATGTCACTGTCCACAGTGAGCTGTAGGACCTAAACAACTTGGTAAAAGATTTCTTGAATTGGAAAGGGCTTGCCAGAGCTCCAGAGATTTACTTGGTCAAAGTCACTTAAGTAATTGAAGGTATTGAAGCCTTTAGGCACTGAAATAATTCACACAGTCTGCTCTGCAGCATCATCCAGCTTCTGAAGATGTCTGAAGCTGATCAGCATTTCTACAAATGTCCAAATACATGCTCCTACATCCTAAAAGAACCAGACTGCTCAGGAAAAATAGGTAGAAGATCATGTAAGTGCCTAGAGAAACCTGACAAGTTGATCATTGTGACGTAGGTGTACCAGCCTAAAGACTGGGTAACAGAGGGTACAGAAACACCACTTATTATTTTCTTGTGCAGCTCTAATTGAAAAGAAACCAACATTTTGTCTTCTGGAATTTGACTTCTTGTGCTTATGATGTCTATAGCGTTTGTGTTCTCATCATCTGAGACTGCAGCAGGTATTAATCTATCAACCATGCCCAGCCAATGCTTGCAATACTTGTTAACACTGAAGTTGCCACTCAGCAAAAGCTTCCTATTACAAATCCTGACAAAAAAACAAATATAAAGGAGTTAAATTTCTGGAATATGATATAGTGCATCTTGACCATGTAACTGTATAAAAGGAGTTTAGATTCACAGACAGGCAACGGTCTAGCAAGTGCAATGGATGAATCTCAGGATGACATCCTCATTGTTCTAGTGGTGCAGTGGTCAGTTTTACATAAGCTTCAGCAAGATCCATGTGCCACAACTCCCATGCTGAGCAGACATGCTGATATCATCAGTCCTTCACCAGGTGCAGCAAAATTAGCAAGTACAAACATGCTTTGTAGCCCTCTCGAGGTCAGCGCTGTGCTGCTGAGGCTCTCGGTAAAGCCGAGATAAGACATAAGGAAAAGGAACACCAGGAAAGATTTTTCCCTCCCTTTCTCACAACCCACCCTACCAGACTCATCAAACAGCTCCATTAATCCTGAGCTGGGATAATGAAATGGTAACTTTCTTAACAAGCAAAGAAAAATGGTTTTGAGAAGTTAAGCAGCTGGCCTCCAAGAGGACAGCATCGAAGCCCACGCATTCCCACAATATTCTCCGCCAGCAGCAAGGCATTACGGCTTTCCCCAGTTCAAGGGCAAATCACAGAAACAAACATGGCACGGCTGGTCCACAGTCACACAGCACACACGTGATGGATCCAGGAGCTGAATCCGTACTCTCATGCACATGGTGTAAACCCAGCCCTGACATCAGAGGCACCACACAAGAAAACATCATTACTCTTTTCCTCATCAGTCATATAAAGTAAAATTAATACTATGCAGTCTTTACCTTAGTACAAGTCATTAAACAACTGCGGAATGAAATAATTGTGAATAAGTCATAGTACTGGTTAAAAAACCCTGCATCAACTTCCTAGGTACTACTAGGGAAATATACTTCATGGAAATCCAGTATAATAGGAATTAACTACTTTGATTTACATGTGCTAACTTATTAAAGAGAGGGTTCAATATAGGTAACAAAAGCCTTGGAAATTAAAGAAATTATCCCTTGGAACATCAAAATTAGAAACAAACAAAGCATGCCATTATTAATGTGTACCAAGGTAAAAGAAAATAAAACCTTCCCTGAGGACAGATACAATGTGCATTAGCTGGTCCTCACCAGGTTTAATGAAATTAAAATCGGTACATGGAATGTCTTATAAAGTACAGAAGAGCAATGTAAAAGATGTTTGCCTTCAGTCCATTCAAACCCAGTTATTCCCCACACTGGATATGCATCAACGCCGTCAAAAGTAACCGTGAGATTGCTTGGACTGAGCCGGTGTCAAGCAGGATCAACTGACCTATTATTTTACTACAGTTGGGTGCCCAAGTTTATGCTCACAAAAAATTATGACTTAAATATCAAGCCTGCGATGACATTTTTCACTGAAAAAGAGCCCCCTGCACAAAACTGATTTGAGTAAAAATTCTCAAGGTGAGGTACAAGAGGAATGTTTCAAAACCCAGCTACAAAGGGAGAAAGAACTGCCTTCCTCCAAAACATCTGCCAAAATCCAGTTTGCCACAAGCATGCCCTCTGTGCCACTGCCCTGAACTGGAGCATCTGGGGAAATAAACAGCTGTCTTATTTCATCTGCTTGTGAAACTATGAGGTCTAGATCATGACTTTGTATGAAAATGAGCCTCAAATATTATAGACTATGCTTTCCCTACAGCCATTTAAAGACAAAACAATATCTGCAATGAGATCTATATAAAAAACCAATACAAAACACCAAACCCAGATCTAAAACCAAGACCTGTGTACAATGTTCCACCAGAGGAGAGAGCTGCAGAGCATCTCCTTGTACTCAGACCAGTCCTAGTGCCAGGATCCGGAGCGAGGTGTTATCAGCCTTGACTCAGCGGGGTGCCTGAGCATCTGCTGAAAGGGTGCACCCATCGCCACAGCTCATGCCGGGGTGCCCCAGCGGCTGGCCGGGGTCCAGGTGCCGGTGCCGGAAGGCACAGCAGTACGGGACTGACCTCGAGCGGTCTGATGTGTTCAAGAAGCTGCCCCTGAATTAGCGTGGGGAAACCTGGCACCAGGCTCTATTTTAACTGAAACTTCTATAGTTCACAGAACATCGTCATTCTGTTGTGGGCCTCGGAGAAAACCTGCTATTCCTTTTTATCTGTGGGTTTGTAGCTGTAAGGTGCAGATGTCTTTCGTCTTCCCAGTGATCGTGGTGGCAGCTGGGGAGCTCAGCACCTTGCCGAGCTGGGCTGGCTGGTACAGGATGACCCACTAACACAAGCAATCCTGGGCAGCAGTCCTTAACAGGGCAACCAAGCTGGTTTGGACATCCTTTTTTCACTGCTCTTTTCTTACTGTTTTTATAAGTCATCTGAAGATAGCTGAATTTATCATATTCACATAACTCTCCTTAAAACAAGGTAGATTTGCATAACACATTTTACTGAGAACTACCCAGTACCAGTTTGGATGTATGACAATCCTTAACATACTTTACATGAATATTTATGAGAATGCAATAACCTTGATGTCCAGGATTCAATGTTCAGTGTGCATTCTTGAAACATCTATATTATAGTACCTGAAGAGAATACAATGTAGACTAAAAAGGTATTAGACTAAAACGTATGGTTTTATTTATTTATAGAAGCTAATTTTATTTTACAGGAAAATACGGAATGAGTAAGCTCTATCATGAGTGCCATTTCTTATTTTCAGCACTAAACTAACTTTGCAATAATGGAAATTCAGTGAAGAGTATTAGTGGGAAAAGTCTCTTTGGTCTTCATGTGCTCAGTTCTCCTCTCAGTAAGAAAAAGCATTTTTTTTATCCACACCTTCAACAGATTTCAATGCACCCTTTTCAATCTATTTGTTTTGACAATTCAGACCATATACATTGAGAAAGCTACTGTAGACACAAGTCCAGGCACAACAGAGAATGAATAGTAAAATTTAGTGCCAAAACACAGAGGTTACTTTGTCTCATAAACATAATGATTAGGTATTTAGAACAAGGCTGAATATCAAAGTAAATAGCAAATATCTAGTCCATTTATTGTCTTCCTATCAGAAATAATTACTGCCTAAAGATCCCTACCTGAAGCCCTGTCATCTCTGGAAAAGTTCAACAGAAATAATCACATCTTTCCAAATTGATAAGAAATGAAACTATAGATATTGAACTTTCCCTATTTTGTCTGGGAAAACCCATCAGGTGTAAAAGACACAACAAACAATTCTCTGACTAAAAGAGCAGAAGCAGAGTATTTTTTTCCCCCCAAAGAGAAAACAGAAAAATATCCACAGCAGATTCTATGTAAAATACAGACATTAGGCACTGGAAGAATAGAAAAGATGCTGCAGTTGAGTTCCAGGTTTGTTGTAACTCTTTCTTTTGCCACCGTTTATAGAATTATTAAAGCAGATACCTGGCACAAAGCCCTTTTTTTGTAATTCTCTATCTGCAGGGAAAGTTGAAAATTATTTTTCCTCAAATAAAGCCTCTACACTGTATTTCATTTCTACTAACTGGGGCACCAAAACCTGAAATAAAAACTACTGAATAAATTATAGGTGCCATGCTATTTTTAGCATTCAGATCATCTTTTACCTGGTAAAAAGGACAAACAAGAAGTAAACTACTGGTGGAAAGTGTTGGGTTCTTTTTCACAACTCCCCAAAACAACGCAGAATTAATTTAGCCAATTTAGTCTAGTTTTATGCAGAGGATCCAGGTGGAGCTGTGTACTGGTACCTAATCAGGTACATCCAAGCAGTGTTAGAGGTTTGGCCCACTGCAATGTTGCACAGCCCTTCCTAGCACATCCCTCTTAATCTCATTCATACAGTCAGCATTTCTAGTAAATTTAATATGAAATGTCAAGGCTTACATTTAAAGTTCCCTAAACAATTCTTTTTCCTCCCCCAGTGCAAGCATTTAATCCCTATTGAGGAAAAAGGGTTATCTGGAGCAGTTTAACTTGATGTTGATAGGCCATTAAAGGAAAAACTGAAATGAACTTGTGAAGCGGAACTCAGCAGAAGGCTTGATTTGGGGATTTCCTTGTTCTTTGTGTCCTGCTATATGTTAAATATTCAAAGAAGATACCTTCTTCCTCATGAAGCAATGGAAGAGAAAAAAGGAGCATAACTATAAGAAAAAGCGTAGTCATGAAGGAGAGAGGGAAATGAGAAACTGGCACTGAAGTGAACACGAGCGATGGAAAGAGAAAAAGGGGTAGTGAATTAATCTTTTTTCCTGAATAAAAAAAGCATGCATTTAAATCTAAAGTGTAATTAAACAGAGGCTTGACTGGCAATCTAATATAGATGTCAAATAAGCATTGCACAATGGTAAAGTGCTTTGGCTTAGCCAAGCTGACGGATGAAATAGAGACATTACGTCCCAACTCTTGACATCACCAGAAATGAAGATATACCTGAATTGCTAATACCACTAAGAATAAAGTTTCTTAGAGTCTCATTCTTCCAGAGGCTAGACTAATCATCTACCCCACCCACTGCCTAGCTAAAGGTCTGATATTATATTACAGTACTGCCTATATTGTCCAGAACTCCTAAATCGATCATGTTAAATATTTCCGTGCCTTGAAACAATAAAGAAACTAAAGTAAATGCATTAAGATGGCTTAAAAAGAGAAACAAAAAAACGTTTACAAAGAGAGAAAAAAGAAACTTTCAAGCATATGCACGTTAACCCCGCCTCAAACGCTTTGGTCTCTAGCAAAGTAAGCATCCCCATGGTCCATCTCCCTCTACTAACCACGTTGCCCCTCTGCCGGGGAATATGGGGCAAGTCCAGATGCTAACTTAGGTCACCTAAGATCCCAGCTGCACTCCAGCAGCAGCTTTCTGCGCCAAACACAGACAGGGCCCAGGGCAACAGAGTCAGAGCCGTGAAACTTCAGAGTACCTAAACTGGGGGCATCACGTATCTGCAAAAGAAAATACTTTCCACACTGTAGCTTGAAGAGGTTTTAGTTAAAGGACATATCTGCAACAAAAAGCATCCTCATTTGGAGAAGGAAACCAGCAGGATGCAACACCTGGTGCAGAATCATCAATGTCACGAGGGTTAACCACAAAACTACTGCTACAGCAGGACCACACTGTCCTTCAGCTGGCCAGCCTGTATGGGAAACTGACGAGGGAGCAGCTCAAGCCCTGCAAGCACAGACACAAATGCAGAGGTTATGAAGTTTCCTCAGGGGAGGGGGAAATTTTTAGCCATTGGGCTGGTATTTGATCCACATGTTTCCTTTTGCAGCATCTCTGGCTAGCCCAGAACTTGTTTATACAGGAGTCCAACATTTAAATGCCATGGGTTTAACATAAAATTGTAATAATGAGGGTCACAAATCAGCTAATGATGCAATGTTGGGTAATTATTTACTGAAACACTGAAATAATAGAATTTAATAAATGATCGTGTTAGGCTAGGAGAAACCCCCCAGCCTTTCTTTTCAAACAAAGAACTACATGCAAACCCTCACAGACAGGACAGAAGCTTCAGGTTTGCTGCCTGGCAGCTGGAACTGTTCTTCCTTACATACTGTGTGGAACTAATGGTTTTCCAAAAATAAACTGTCACTGTGACCTTGAGTAACAAATATCTATCTTTTGAGGGTGGTAAAACCCCTTAGCTTTTCAGGGTTCTTCTATCTAATTCAATAATGACCTGCTAGTGCCTTTCAAAGGATAAATATAACAAAAATCAATACTGAGTTACAGAAATTTTTGGTATCTCTCCCATTATTGATTAAACTCTTTTTAGAATTTAAGGCAATGAAAAATTTATTACTTTTCCAACTGTTTTTTTCCTGAAAAATTCTCACTCTGGTTTTGCTGTCCTGTCCTTACATTTACCAATTTCTCTTTGCTTCAGGCACTCTGTATTTCAAAGGGCCTGTGATGCGAGATACACACCAAGATTTTCCCCACCTAAATTTGTTCTATCTACTTTACTAAGTCTCCCAAAAAGGACCACCATTTCAAAGACTGCTGATCTGCATATTTGTCATTCTCATTCATCAAGGAGCCCAGACCTCCTGCCCCTTCTGGGGAGAAGGATTAAGCATGCAAATTGTTTGAAACTGATTTCTTATTCTGGAAATGCACACCTACTTCTTTCTCACTGAAGCTGCTGATGATACTAAAATACAGTTAAACACCTTTTCTGAATGAAGACATTTCTCTGGGTCAGAGTTATTACATCCAGCACTTTGCCCTATGTTTTTGTTGTTGTGGTTTTTTTTGTTGTGGTTTTTTTTTGTTGTTGTTGGTTTTTTTGGTTTGTTTAAAAAAAAAAAAAAAACAAAACACCCAAAAAACCCCACATTTGTCTGTCCTGAAAGGACAAAGAAGAAATGCTCCGTCAGTGAAAACCAAAATCTCTTCCTGTCCTTCAACTAAAAGACAATTTACAGATATTTATTCATCTTAAAATCATGTTTACTTATAAATAAAGTAGTGATAAACTATTCCCTCACTGGTTTTTTATGAGGCTTTTAAGCTATCAAATTGCAACATGCATCAATAATTTTGTTCAGGTGTAAAATCAAGGTGCCACGCATTCAGAACTCAAAGACTTACCTGCTCTAATTTTTATACTTCACCATTGAAATACTTATACAATAATCACCTTAAGTAGACAAAACAACTCAGAGCACAGGCTATGTTTTGCATTTCACATTTTATTTTTGTGTTTATATAAACAGTATCAAAAACTGTACCAATTTCAAATGAGAGGCACCACATTTACCAATATCCCAGCACCCAGAGCTACACACTCCATGCAATTTCAAATTGAGATACCAGCAAATTGGTACATTTGCTTCAAACTCCAGCAGCATTCCACAGAAAAGATGCAGCCATGTTTCAGTGCTGGGTTAAAGGAGCTTACAAATTGTCTGGAAAGCACTGACGTATCTTTCAGAATGTAAAAGCACTAGATTTCCTTCTCTTAAAATCAAAATACAAATCCTTCCCCACTGCATTTACTAAGTACCTAGCAAGCAATGAAATAAATGCAGCTCTAAGATGGGTCAAAAATGTTCTCCATGCAAGTTAATATAAGAAAAATATTGCCTGATATGAGCAGAATTTGTAACAATTATTTGAGGCTTGTGCTTGGGGGCTGACAGGGTAGATCATGCCTGCACCGCTGTTGTGAGCGGTCTGGCTGGCAGACAGGGTGGCTGGAGCAAGGCATTGACTTCTGCTTCTTCATTTCAGTCATCACATCGTCATCGTCCTCTCACCAGCAGCCCTCAACTCCGCTCCACCAACACTCTTAAAGCACATGTTGAAACAGGGTGTGCACACACCAGTGACGCCTCCACAGCCCACTCTCCTCAGCCTAACAAAGCCTGTAGGATGACTGGGAGAACATTGCTGGGCGGTGGGAAATGCCACCAGGGTCAGCCGTGGTCAGCAGCTCCCCGGGTCTCCAGCAGCCCAGGTGTGACCCCTGGCAGGGCAAGCCGCACAGCAAGCCTTGTGCCAGTGGTCGCTGCACAGGGTTTTCTGGCAACAGCTTCCCTTGAGCAACTAAAAACCCCTGTGGACAGTCAAGTCACTTTTATTCCCACTATTTGCACTTAATTGTCTATTGTTTAATTATCAGAAGGATAAAAAAGATGACCTTGGGCACTGCCAAACTGCTCCTTCCACTGATGAAAATAAGGAGAAGGCATCCTGCCTTCTCTTGATGGCGATTTATACTCTTGGTAGCTGCCGGAGTAAACAATCTCTTTAGATGTAGTCATGGTCCAGTCAACATGTAGGCATGCACCCACATCCCTCAACCTTCTTCACTTATTCTTGCTCACTAAGATGAAATTTAAGTGCTTGAAAACATTATTAATGTGCAAGACAGACCTGATCAGACTCCAAAGACATTTAGAGACCCATACAACAGCCCACTAAATATTTATCCTGGAGGAGCTACGTAAACATCACTAATCACAGCTTGAAGTTGCAATGTTCTCATCAAAAAGTGTTCTTTACCAGCAATTAAATTCTGAGGGTTTAACTGCCTTTGTTAAGCACTACTCATTAGCCCCATCAGGAACAGCAAAAACAGAGCAACAGTTATTTTGATACTAAAATGATCACGCAAGGAAGCAAGCACTTTGGCTCAAAACTTCATCTGGAGCTGATGGGTAGTCACAGTTAATATGTAACAGATCTGCGATACAATATAAATAATAGAAGTCCCACCATGCAGTCTGGAAATCACACTAATTACAAGGATTTTACATATTCAGCCACCTACTCACATTTTTATTTTAGAGTAGTTTGTGAACTTCTTGCATTCTAATAATGAACAGCCTTATTCACTGTTCTGCACCCCATCAGAAAAAATATCAAACTGCAATTAAGACAATTATTCATCATGTTACAGATTGAATCCTAAAAAGCAGAAAATACCATTTAATTAAAAATGAAAGTCAGGAAAATAAAAATCACCTATTTGACATATTATGACTGTATGAAGTACTATAGTGTAAGTTTCTCTTTTAACACTTCACAAAGGGAGGTAATGGAAAAATAATTATCTTCACATCGAATAATCCTGACATACTCATACTACATCATAAAGAAAAATAAAAGATACATAGCAATAAAGAGAAGACAAGCTCCAGTAGACCCAACAGACTTTCTAAGAGCTGACTTCCAAAGTCCAATTAGAGGACAAGAATACGCTGAAAAGTCCAACAACTCAAACACCACATGATTTAGAAAATAGAATAATTTTTACCTCCTTCTTGAGCTTGAAAAAAAAGGTGAAAACTAGAGGTTTTAAAATATATGTATATATAACACCATACCTGCAAGTAATAATTTCAATCCAGAACTCTAATTCCCATGAAACCTGCATTAAAATGATTAAAGTTAACAATAGAAATCCCATTAGGTGGAAGAGAGATCTCTAGGAAGGGAGAAAGTGGAGAAGTAAAGAACGGATGGCCAGGAAAGCAGCTGTAGTTCCCTGGAGGAAGGGAACAAATCCTGCCTATCCCCCACGCCCCTTAGCGTATGCATTTACCTCCATTTGGTAAACACGCTGTCCCTGGGGCGGCGCTGAGATGTCATGACTTTCTTCACCGGTTAGAAGGCTAATAGCAACAGAGAGGCTGGTGGCAGCAAAAACATCCACCCCCACCCCACTGGGACAAGTAATTGCCTAGTGAACAGCTTTACCTTCCACCCCAGAATCACGGCTGTATCACTGAAACCCGTTCTGGGTATAGCTGTGAATAATTCAATGCCACTGCTGGCTGTAGCTCGTTTACTGCCCATCCAGGAGTGCCACCGGGGCTTCGCCCAGTGCATGAATAAAGAACAGCAGTCTCGCACTGCTGAAGGGGCGAGCAGCGCTCAGGAGAGAAGCACGTGCACTGGGTGAAAGGTAGAACAGCAAAGTTCCTCTTTGATATAGTACTGGATGCAGGAATATCCAGCTAATGCTGGACCCTGACTATATGAGGGAACAAAAAGCAGCAGGCTGACAATTCTTCTGTTCGAGTGAGTTTTGTGACCTTTTCCAGACGCATCCTCAGTAATGGCCCTTTGGCTCCACTGGGAGCTAATCCTGCAAAATCTGATCTTCATGTACTGGACTGCCCAAAATAACCCCCTCTTTGCCCGGCTAAACCTCCTTCCTGGGGAGAGCAACAAACAGCAGCTGTTGCAAAAGGCAGAACCTTTTCTTATTTCTCAGAAACCATCAAACTTTCTGTATCTGCAAAGACAACCAGAAAAACAGTAGGGAGAAAGGGTAGACCATGTGAAAACCATTTCTATCTGTCCTTCCTCTTGCCAACAGAGCACAGGAGGGGAAACGAACAGTTTTAGGATAAGAGGAGGAAAATATACCTTGGAGTTGCCAGGGGTTTTTTTGACCATTCTTGAGACTGGATGAGAAAGCTGCCCGCAAGGAAGAAGCGGATCTGGGCTGGAGGGCAGCTCACAGTGTGGCTGGGCAGCCTGGAGCCCAGAGCTCAGTCACCCCCATGGTCCCTGCAGTGGGATGGGGGTGGCCACTCTCTGTCCCCACGCCTCCGGGGGAGCGGGGAGTGGTAGATCACTCGAGCACAGGGCTACCTGTATTAACTTAGGCTCTTTGCCTAGAAATAAATGATACCAGTCTTGCATGAAGTGTGCATTACATAGGAAGCATTAAAGAGGGGTTGTGAAACTCAGCATGTTAAAGGGTCATCTTCTTCCCTTTCCTTGCTGTGCACGTAAAGAAACCGGGTGCAACACTATAGGTGCAACCCTGTGAGAGTGCAAGGGGCTGTCACTAGGGCGGGCAACAGCCAGGACACCATTACCCACTCCTTGCCAGCTTCTACATGCCCCATCGGTGACATACCACAGACTCACTGGGGTTTAAGCCCAACAAACATTATGGCAACTCCTTGGCTGGGTGGCAGGATGCATTCTTCCTGGAGCAGTGTCAGGCCACTCTGTCGCACCACCCAAAAGCACAGGACCGATGGCTGAACCTGCGAAGTTACAGTCAGTGTTTAGTCTGAGTCAAAGCCAGCACACACTTGCAGAAGAACAAGTCTTTTGTGAATTTTTCATGTGCTTGGCCACCACCACCTTCTCAATAGCTTCCCTTAAAAATCAGATTACATTGCAAATGATGTAGCTTTGACAGCCTTGGTGTCACAGAGCCCAGCCACCACATTGCCTGTTTTTTGGGGTGGCTGTGGCTTCTGGGGCAGATCAAGGAGAGAGCAGGGGCTCTCCAGAGCTGGGTGCACAGAGGGCTGCAGCTGTAGAGCCAAGTACTGTGTATGGCAAAAGGAGGGTACATAATAGAAAATGCAAATCCTTTGGATATAAAAGTTATAGCTCTGTTTGTGGAGGAGCCAGAAAAAAGGGAGTTGAAGCACACACCATTGTAGGAGGGCTTCTCTCACTCTCTTGCTTTTGCATTTTTGGCTCAGACAACAGAAGGAAACAAATCAAAAGGAAAAGAAAATTTGTGGTACGTTACACACCTGTGCCTTGTTTGACAAAATATAGAAGGATACCTCAGAAAATCCAGCTTCATTTTGCCAGAAAGCTGTAATATGGAGTGGGTTAAGCAAGAACAGGGAAATGAAGCGGTGGCTCTGAAAAGGAGGGCGAAGGGAGGGAAAGAAAAGTGGAACTGTTGAAAGTACCACCTCCACTTCCAAGCTGTTAATGATATCCAGCTGTTTTTCACCACTGAGAATATTACTTTCCTCCCTCTGAAAGTTAAGGTAACACATTCTATTAAACAGGAAAGAGTTTGAAGCGACTAATATCCACTCTTGTGCAGAGAGGTTTTGGCATGGTGTTTTTATTCTTCTACTTCCTACTCCATCAGTAAAGCAGCAGAGAAATCCATGCTGAGTAGCGTGACACAAAGCAATTTATGTCCTGGCCTTTTCCATTAAAATCCTTTTGCCAAGACTTAATTACAAAACTTGGTAGTCCCCTTTTACATACCGAAATAAATTCTAATTAAAACTTTTGTAGTGTTTTAACTCAGCTTCCTTTACACAATTTACTTGTCAAGTTTGATAAACACGTGCAATTACAGTACTCTGGATTGTTAAATTGATTTTATATTTGTCAAGTACCCTGGCAAGTTTCTAAGTGTCACCTGGGCAAAGCTGACACTATGTGAATGGCTGAGTGGGAGCTGCCCTTGGCTGTCACCCCAGGTAAGGACTTGGTCCTTGGTCAAACTACGCGCACCCACCTAGGTCCTGTCGTTTGGGAGTGACAGCCCTGAGCAAAAGCATCCTGGACTCCTGGCGTGACCCTGGGTGAACGACTCTGTCCTGTTGCAAGCACAGTGTCTCACTGTCTTTGCAGGTCCAAAATTAATCCCCAAAGTCCCCAAGTACCCTGGAAAGCACCACCCTGTGCTGCACGTTGGGTGGAGTTCAGGGCAAGCTGCTGGTCCCACTGCTGTGGTCCCCAGACACGAAGTGGTGGGGAAGGCAGCCCCTGTGCGCTCGGAGGCAGTGCTGAGGGGGTCATACCCTGCCTGCCAGCTACCTCCCGTGGCATCTGCCTGCTCCAGGCGTTCCCTGCAAGGTCACATTTCAGACGATGTGAAGACAGAGGGGCACTCACAGCCTGGCAGCTCTGCCAGGGCAATGAGACCGCGAGGTTTCAGCTCATGCACTTGGGTTTTTGGGGAAGCAAAGGGATGCTTGATGTACACCGCTGGACGTAACGAACAGCCAAGGTGAGGATCTTTTTGCTGCCTGACAGCTGGAGGGAGCTGGTGGAGCCGGTGTGTGTGGCTTGCCGTGTCACCACAGTGGGGGAAGCGCGGGTTTGCCTCTCAGCACTGGCCCGGTGCTCCCAGGGGGCTTCCAGGCACACTCACGGGGGTGGCAGGGGGAAGGCCAGGAGGCTTACTGGTCTGCGTGGGCTAAGAGCTAGGCTTAAATTCACATTTATTTTACATTTTACATTAAATTTACATACAACTGTAGACATAGCGATCAGGATGATTACATTCATAACTAGAGACCCTGCCTTTTTTCATCTCTGCTAGGAGATACCCATGGTATTTTTTTTTTAAATTAAATTAAAGATTTATAATACTATAAAAATATATTTAAAAATTTAAAAAAATAAAATAAAATTAAAATTAAAAAAAGAAATACAGGAGAATAGTGAATAACTAAGCAACACTTCCCACATTGCAATGGTCTAGCACAAGGTTAGTCTTATTTTGAGTCATTTAAACACGTAGGGTGTGCCCACAACTAAACAGCCAGTGAATGAAGAGAAGAAAAATAAAGGAAAAAAGATGATTGACTGGGATCCAGAATGCCAGGTTGTTACCTGACTGGTTCAGCCCCAGGTGACTGACAGAAGCCCCATGTCCTTGGTGGTTGCTTGCCCACCTACTGACGATGGGGTTGGGAACTCCTTCCGCATCTGTCGGACAAGTAGCTACACAAGGACAAAGTCTAATCTCGGTGGGCATCCTAATGCCCAAAGAGATGGTCCGGGTTTAATTGGCAACAAGAATCTGCTTTTGTATGTGGTGCACGAGGGTAAGAGAGCAAGACTCAGTCTGCAGTCCGTGCATGGCTGGTTTTGTGAATAAACAAGGGGCTTCTGTTTGTCATACTGCCAGGTGAGCACCTTTCATTGTAAGTGAATTTAGCTTTCCTGAGAAATTAATGCAGTCAACAAGTGTCTTTTAAAAATTATAAACAGATGGTGCTTTTCAGCACAGGCAAAATGTGATTAAGAAACTCCTTTGTTCAGAAAATACAATTTATGCTTTAAACTTTTTAATCTATCAAAAGCTTCAGATTTAAAGCAGCACTTACCATAACTGTGCAGAAGGTTTTTTATATTGCAGCTGCTTGTGAACTAGATAAGAATTTACAGCTTTCTTGCAAGTCACTTGTGGCATTAGCTTAGCATTATCTTAATGCTAACCTAGTTAGCAGTAGCAAATGATTAAAGTATCAAAGAAGGAAAACAAATGTATGATTGTTGAAAACAAACATAATAAATAACATAATCAGTATCTGTGCTAACGGATTTTGAGTACAAAATATGCCTTGCTTAAATAGGTCCCATGCATAGGGCCAGTGATAATCTAATTACTGGGCTGATCAATAAGAATTCAATTTTTATAGTTAGGACCGCAGCTTCTTAACATCTGCTCTGGCAGGAAAATAACAGTGGTGGCAAATTTGGGTTTTTGTTCTTTGGAAATTTTCTACCATATGGGATGCTCAAAAAGATCTATCTAAGGAACAAAGGAAACCAGAGGAATCAATTGATCTTACCTGTGCACATATACCAAATGGAGTCATGCTGCAGCACAAACAAACTAGTAGGCTGCAACAAGGCTTTTACCCTCAGTCAGATTCTACTGTCTGTGCTGTTTCTCCTTCCTCCAGAGGTCAGACAACATTCCTCTTCCTCCATCTGACCACCTCTCCCACACGCCTCAGGGATATTTAGAGCTACAGCTGCACATCATCCAGGTCAATCAACCCGCTGCCGCTGAGGCAAGGCCACAGCTGCATGTTATCAATGCTAATCAACCCACTGCCTTCATTCCTCTACAGTGATACCATCACTGGGGGCTTTTTTTTAAACTCTTACCATTAATTACTTTCTCATACACCTTAAAAGTTGGTCTTCACTGAATAAAGTACTTTTGAATATACTATATTTATTCTACTTTGTTTAAATTTGAAGCATTATGTGCCTTGGCCTGAAAAACAAGCTATTAAAATTGCTTTGATAACAGTCTGGTTTAGTTCAAGCCCAAGATGCCAAGGCTATGTCTGCAAAAGCATTTCTTAATGCAGAGAAATATGATAGCAGTAAAGCAATTTTGATGTGATAATACAGAGATCTTAGATCAGTTCCCACCTAAAATGCCAGTGAAGCTGGTAAAAGTACAGCATTGCCACTGTGCCTGATGTACGTGGGCGCTAAGGTACGAACCAGCCAAAGCATCCTTATACCCGCGGGCAGCACAGCTGTGCTGGCAGAGGGCTACAGCGTGGGCCCGACTTCAGCACTGAAGCTGGGGTGGAAAGGAAGTATTTTGAATTTTTACAAATGCAGGTATACAGTGCAGCAAATGATTTATTTTTTTTTCTCCTAAATGCTTTTTTTAGCATTCAGGAGAGATTTTTTTTTTCCAGAAGCAGTACTCTGCTTCACAGTGGAAGGCAGATCTATACGCCCCCCTCCCTGCCAGATACTACCCTGAACCCCAACAAACACCCCATGTGTGGACTTCAGCACAACTCCTGCTTAGCTCATCCCTCTGTACAGTGTTTCTTTGGGACTATAGCTGATGGCCAACTCTCAAGAGGAAAGATTGGCTCTGTAAAGGTGGATAAGGATGACATGGTCTGAAGAATGATGTTGCCTGGCATCTAGATGCATGATCCTATATGCCCTAAGACCGTCAGACATTATTTCACTACAGTAGCAGGGTGAGGGGACAGATGGAGTGGAGGATCCCCAGCTTATAGTTCTGAAACAGGAATGCTTTTACTGACACAGAGTCCAGACTTAAAGTGATGGATAAGCAAACCCAAAATAACAAACCAACAAATGTTAGCAGCCTTCTTAATGGATATGAAGTGTCTGTGTTTTTTTAATGGCCAGAGAAGAGAGCAAGAGAGACGTATCCTGGAAATGCCTGTGCAAATGTTGTGTAGCTCAGAGTAATTTCAAGCACCACAGTAATGAGAACCCATGTCTTCCACATTACAAACCCTCTGACTTCCAAATAAAAGAAAACCAAAAGTGATATGGACCTTACGTACATCTGTTTCCTTCACTGTGGAACATCCATTTCAAAGTCTAGGCAGTGTCCAAGATTAAACATCCATAGAAAGAAATAAATTACATAAGTATACTTTAATGGTTACTTTGTGGATACACACTATTAGGTCTGTGTGTGACCTTGGTACAGGAACTTCATGACTTTTGGGTGAAAATCCATAACATTAACAATCTTAGAGGAAATTCTATAGACAAGAATGACCACACCTCTTGTTTTTTATTTTATTATGAAAGAACTCACTGTCTTTCCTCATATGTGTTTGGTACTATGCATTTACTGCAAACTAGTTTGGCAGTACCGATCTACACAGTGTAAATGAACTGCTCATATGCTGATGTTATCTTTGTTACTATTGTAAGGTAGTACAGCTGTGACTCATGTTTTTGCATAAATATTTAAATTTTTTTTCAACATTTTCATTTTGAGAATACTATGCCAAATGCTGCTCTGATAGCTTCAGCAGATGCTACTTTGAAAAGCAAGTGGGAAAGTGTTTTGTGGTTTTTTGTTTGGGTTTTTTTTGCTTTGGGTTTTTTTTGGTTTGTTTTTTTATGAAGCTATAATAAAACCTTCCAACAATTTCAGATATTGAAGGATGTTCTATAAACCAGTATCATCCTACTGTTATGGCCATCAATCATGCTGTGGCTTGTTATATTGATTTACTATTGCATTACACTGGGTTCTGAATTGCTAAATTTCTGGTTTGTTTTTTTCTACCTTTCCTAAGTCCTTACCTCACACACTAAATAAAACTACACCTGCATATTCCAATATACAACATGTCTTATTTGCACATGAAGTGCAACTCAGTATTTCATATATTCATGAATAAACAAATAAGCTATTTCAAGATGAGCGAATAAAATCTTTCAGCACTATTATAATGTTTAATTAAATCAATTAATTAAATTAATATGAATTTTACTTAACATTACCTAATGTTTAGCAGTCTGATAAACCTTGCATTGTATCCAATTGTTTGTTGGTGTAGTATCAGCAGTCAAACAAAAGGACCTGGTAACAGTCAAAGAAACAATCACATGTTCTGAAATCTGTTGCTGGATATGATAGTCCTTGACGACTTCTGAGTCAATAAGCAGAAATCCAAATGAAGGTAAGGTACAATTTGTTTACTTTAAGGCTTAAGTATTAAGAAGGTCACAGAACAGAAGCATCATGTTGCACTTAAGTGGTTTACACCTTGCTGAAGACTATATAGAGTCCAAATCAGAACAGCTTGCGTTGTCAGCCTATTTCCTGGGGTGGTGGTGTGTGTTTGTGTGTAGAGTGTCTTAAAGAGACTTACTGATACATGTCTTGAGTTTTAACTGAGACACAACAATCATCATTTGGAGAACAATATCAAAGTTATCATCTTGTGCTTTGCTTCACAATGAAGACAGGATTCTTGCACATTCCGGACAGGTCACTCTCCCTCCTTTTGCCTTTCTTCCTTAAAAACAAAGAACTCGGTGAGTATCTGATGCCTCTTGTACTGTGAGAGCGCTAGAAGCTTTTCTTCTTGTTAAATCAGTTTCTTCTGCTGAAGAGTCAGTTCATCAGAATTGTGCAACTGAAGAATCAATTCTCCCTGAAAAATCAAGGTTGACAAGCGGCACTGGCACAATAACTTCCAGAAAGTGCCGTCCACAGAAGACTTGGAGTTAGATTCTAGTCGTAAGCTGACAGAGATTGAAGCCATTTACATAGTTTTTCAAGTAACCTTCTTTCAGAACGGGGCAGCACTGGGCACTAGCGTTTGTGGAAGAAAGTGATGTTGATACTGAAACACCATGCAGGGGAGAGCACTAATATTTGTGTTATGCATCCCGTAAGCTGACTCCTGTTGTTGGACACAGAGCGGTGGCACAGAAGGGATGTCTGTGCTCATAAAAGCTGATGACAAACAGTCCATGAATTTGAGTTCCTCTGTATCAAACAGTAAGCTCTATGGCAGGTTTCAGTGATCTGTTCACCTGCAAGACAACATATGCAAGAAAGATGGACAGGACTGATGTAGTCAGAAAACTTAGAAGAAAGTAAGTAGCTAAAGCGATATACTCAAAACTCCCGAAGCTGTTTGTGAGGCAGCATAGGAAATGCGCATGCTGCTGAGCAGCTGACTAACCCATCCTGTTGCCAAAACAAATAGAAGACAATTGCAACAGCTTTGGCAGTGGGAGGCAAAATGCTTGCTCTAGACAGTGACAACTGATCACCAGCGCTGTCCTGTCTGCAAGCTCTTTCCTAGTTGCACAAGACCCAAGAAATGTATCAGGCGGTGAGGAAGCTAGAGCTGCTGGATCTTCAGCTCTCAGAGTGCTCCCTCCCTGCAGAACTGCAAAGCAGTCGTGTGGGAGATCCTTCCAACCAAAGTGAATTAACGTTTGAGGACAGTCAGAGAAGGAACCCTCAGATCAGCAGCCCATAGATTAAAAAAACCCAACACTACAGACAAAAAGAAGCAACTCCCAAATTGATGTCTTCCCATTAAAAATAATTAAGGAACCCATATTTTTATGTTTTTATAACCACACTTTAACTGTGGTCTCTTTGGAAGCATATTATCCCACGCCTGCCTTTTGGGCTGCTTTGAAGCGCCTGGTGGTATAATTCCTTGTGAAAAATAAGGCATTTGACTAAAGCAATCAGGAATCTGAAAAGGAGTCATTCTACTTGGACTCCCACTGCAACCGCTTAAAAGATTCTCTCTCAAAACTAAACCAAGTAGGATAGCAAGCCCACACAATAGGGCTGACTCTGCCAAAGCAAATACATATATAGGGTAACGTAGTGATCGTGCCGGTTGAATAATGTTGAAATACAGTGATGGGTGTAAACTGATTCATACAAAGTGAAATGGTTTTGTCCAAATAAGCTAGCGTTGCCTTCTCCCTGGCCCTTGTTATTATCTAGCCCAAGCCTTCAGCCTGCGCTGGAGACAAGCTGTGGCTGACCTAAGCACGGGCTCACAGATCAGCAGAGGCAGGAAGGCACACCCCTGCTCAGTGTGGTCAGCAAGGTCAGGAGTTTGAGTATCCTGAAGGATGGAGGCTCCACAGCCTTTATGAGCAACCTGCTCCCATACATGACCACCCGTGGAGTGAAAAAATTGTTTTGTTTGAATGGGATTTCCCGTGTTTCAGTTTGTGCCCATTGTCTTTCACCATCACCAGGCACTGCTGAGAAGGGTCTGGCCCCATGGCCTTTACCCTCTGCATCAGGTATTTGTATCTGAGCTCTCTCCAAGCTGAGCAGTCCCAGATCTCTCAGCTTCTCCCATATGATGCTCGAGTCCTTTAACCATCTTTGATTACCACAGGTCTCCCTCTGGTATGCCTGTGTCTCTCTCATACCGGTGATCCCAGAGCTGGACCCAGCACTCCAGATGTGTCTCACCAGGGCTGATCAGAGAGGAAGTATCATCTCCCTTGGCCTGCTGGTGATGCTCTGCCTGATGCAGCCCAAAGTGCTGCTGGCCACCTTTGTTGCAACTGCTGCCTCATGTTCAACTTGGTGCCCACCAGGACCCCCAGGACCTTTTCTGCAAAGCTGTTTCCCAGCAGGTTGGCCCCCACAGGGGTTGTTCCTCCCAACAGCAGGACACGGCACTTCCCCTTGTTAAACTCCATGAGGTTCCTGTCAGCCCATTTCTCCTGCCTGTGGAAGGCCCTCTCAACAGCATAGGAAAATCATTCCAGCAATGTTCCTGTCCCATTTCCGAGCTTTCAAAGGCTGCTTCTCATTTGCCTGTCCTTATCTCCAGGACTGACGCGTACTACTTCCATAAATGCCAGTCAGTAATTAATAATTATAAAGTCATACTGGCCTTGTGCTACAGCTTGCGATGGGATGACACTCCAATAGCTACAGATGCAGGATTCTTTAGATGGGAAGATTGTGGCTTCCATGCCGATATGAACGTCAAGAAGCTTGTTTGTATAGAGTTCCAATAATAGACTAGACATAGTATTAGCTTTCATTGAACAAAGATCCTTTATACATATACATTTCTGATATTAATTACTAATTTATTGTAAACTTCTAATCTCATACTATTCCAGCCTGAAGAATCATGAAATTTGAGTGTGCTTTTGTGCATGGCTGTAAGTTTGCCATGTGAAAGGAAGACACTAGAGTCTCACAAGCAGAGGGAGAAGTCTGATATTGAGGAATAACAACATGCTAGCCAAGGTTTCTGTGCTGCTATTTAACTGCTTTTTTGGGGGGGGTGGAAGGGCTGGGGGGTGGGCAGTGGGGGGTGGTGTTGTTTCTGACTCACACAACTGATTGTGATATAGGGGACTGAAGACTTTGTAAGACTACAGGTGAAGGCTATAGCCTTGGTAAAATTATGCAGCACTAGATGTGTAGAATACAATCAGGAGCTACAAAGAGACAGAACAGGAATCTGGCGGGCACACTCCATAAATGTACCCTCCACATATACACATACCCCCATGCTTCTTTCCTAAAATAATGGAAGTACCTTATGCTCCCGGCTAGCATGCCTAGCAATGTTTCCTATTTCAGGAATATTTCTTCCCCCGACTCATAGTGGCTTTTTAATCTGCAGCAATTACCAGACAAAGGTGTAAGACCAAAACCCCTTTGGCGTATTGGCGCCACCAAGCAATCATGTTTGAGACCTTCGGATCAAACCTGTATTACGACTGTGTTCCTTCCTGTTGTTTTGCTTGCATTTTCCTGCTTTTTCTTGAGTATGGAGGGACTTGAGGAAATGTAATTTCTGATTCAGACCTTGAAACTGATTATACCACTGAAAAGCAGAACACAGCGCTGCATGTGTTTGATCCGCGTAGCTGAGCAAGTTAAAGTGTGTGTCTGTGATACTTACAGAGGGTGCTCTATCATAAAATAAGTGTCAATGTGTACCAATGACTCATGTAAAAAAGATTCCTGAAAATGTGTTTGAAAGGTGATGTGCAAGAAAAAAACTGACAGCTCACATCAATTTACTTATGGTATTTTAATACCAAGTTAACGCATTTCTCAAGTAAGAACTTATAAATCTGGTAATTTATAGAAAAAAATAAATCACAGCTTCACAAAAAGCTAACTTTCAACAGTTTGTCCCCTCCCCGCCAACACACAGTTTACAATATATTTCAACTATGTTGGTAGAAAGTTAACAGTAGTGTGAAATTCTTTAAAAATATTTGCAACGGCAATTGAAAATAAAATAATGAATTTTACTCAGTGAAAAAGTAATAGGAATTGCGTTTCCCAGTATAAGATAAATCAGAAAAGCAGCAAAAAACCTCCCTCCTACTTGCTATGTGCTACCTTCCCCCCCCAATACATCACTGGCAAAGGCAACACTTCAACATTAATCGTTCCCAGGTTGAGTACTTTTTGGCAAGAAGACACACTCACAAGTTCAGTGTTTGAGGTGTGTGCTTGCCCTCACCCTGTGTGCTGCAAAGGCTGCTGTCACTCCTGTTCCCTGGGGTCAGGTGGGATCAGCCACAGCTCTGAGTGTAAAGATTTTTTCATGGGTTCATGTTCATTTTTCACTCTTTTTCAACTCTCCAATACACTGGAAACCCCAGAAATTTTAGTTGCCACACCTCACCTTCGAGTATTTACAGGAGATACAGGATTTGAATGATGTTGTTATATTTTCACCTGTGTAAAAGAACCCCCTCTGTTAAATTTATACATGCAGCCACCGGACGAAAAATGTTCCTTCTCTAACTTCTTAATTAAAAGTCACATTTTCAAAGGTCATTGCACTTGATAATAAAAAGGCAATTAATATGCATTTGATATTAAATATATTGTACAGATCTGAACTTCTGTGCAATCCATTGCTTCAGACACACATATTTAACATCTTTTTAAAAACTAAGCCTCTAATCATAATGTAACAAAGAAAAACAAACTTTGTTAGAGACTGTATTTTAAAAGAACTTTAACAACAAACGCACACAAAAACCGCTCCCTTTAACTCCTAGTGCATTTAAACACATCTTTGAAATTCTCCATGTCGTTCCCACACTTCACCTCGCTATCATTCTGTACCATTCGAATGACGCTATACAAGAATGCATTTTCTCTGACCTAACCAATAAGGCTGGCATTTGTCACACTGTTGGTACAAAGAGGAAAGCTGAAGATAAGATTATTGCCTCACTCCTTCACCTGCGGAAGACGAAGTTTCCAAGTGGACGCAACTCAGCTGTCACACACATTGCCTGTGGACTCTAGTGGCCCGTTTCAGGTGCCAAGTGCTTACTCTTCCAAGTCAGGGTTTTGGGTTATCCCAGTATATTTTGCAACAACTTGCTGTTAGAACTATGGACATGAAAACTCAGTGGAAGATTTTGGTCCCTGAGATATACTAAATGAGATTAAGAACTGAAGCACTGATACTTAATTTGGAGTGGACCCTCTTTAAGGAAAACTAGGTTAGCTTCAACTTTCAAAAGTTTAACAAATAGTGACTAAAATATCCTTAAGCAGGATGACAGAATATATGCAGTATTGGTCAAGAAAAGTGCACTGTACAGAGCAGTTTTAAGTGTTATCAGCTGCTGAGGACCAAGAAGCTGTCCTGTCAACAGCATGCTGCATCAAATCTGTCTTTCCAAACTAACAGAAAAGCACAAGAACATAAAAGATGGCCTTAGCCAAAACATTTAGTTACTCGTATCTCTTTATAGCTATGGAACTTAAGTGTCTTAAATACAACCAGCAAACTGACTACGTCAGCCAGAGGCCAACCCAAACTTTCTAACTTTGTAACTGATCATTTCAAGAGTGCTCTGTGGACTGTATCAGCAGCGTCTTCGTTGCCAAACCAGTGGCAATGCATGCTGCTGATAACAGGCTTTGAGCTAGTGTTTAAAAGGTTTGTACCCTTGAATGTGTTTCAGACCAGCAGCCACTACAATAAAACATCTTTGGCAACCACAGACATATGAAAGGTAATTCACAGCAGCTGGAAGAATTGTAAGATGCTTACAAAGTTCTATAGCACATCATTAACTTTCTGCAGGGTGTTGTATAAAGTACGAAACCCCTGAAAAGGATAGCTCAACATCTGACATTACCTCAGAAGCTTCAGGGGTTTGTTATACCAACACTCAAACAAATCTAGGGCTTGTGAAGTTTTAGAGGATGATATGCAATAGTCCACACAAAGGCCTCCAGTGCAGTAGGAGCTGATGGGGAAGGAAGCAGAGTAATGAAGGGTCGAAAACTTAAGTTTCAGTGTACCACTGGGAGGTTACTCAGGGGCTGCCAACAGACGGATTCGTGAATGGATTTAGTCACACAAGTAGTATAATCACATTGGTGGTGGGATCTCTTCAGACACAAAACAAAACGAAACAAAAAAAGCAGTTGCATCCAGAGAGTCCACTAAGCAGTCTCATTTACCAGTACCTTAAATAAGAAAGAATATGCATTAGTAACATAGAATTTACTCTGAAACATTAATAACATTCTGTAACACAGCTGAGCTATTAGAGGAACCGAGTATAAACACATTTTGTTTTCAATTACTGCAATTATAAATTAGTTATATCTTGTGGCACCAGATAAACCAGCAGTTAAGTGTGTGGGATGTGCATATAGTAGGAGAGAAGAGACCACACTATTAAGATGGGTAAATTTTTAACAAGCAGAATTGACGAAAGGTACTCTAAATTAATTTTTTTCTGAATACGAGTTCAGGTTTCAGAAATTTGGGAAACACTATTGCAACCAACTATTGCAGAAATAGTGATACCTGTATGTAAATTAGTATGCAATTTGGCAGTAACTCACAACGCAAGAAACTAATAAGGAAAAACAGAATCTTAAAAAACCCCTAAAGCATATTTAAGCAGGAAGAATATAGTATTACTATCAGTACTGACCCCTTATTCTGTGAGAATAAAGTCAAAGAACTTTATACCCCAGTACTTCAGATGTCACACAAGATCCTGTAGAGAGCAAACCCCTGCTTACACCTCACTTCAGAGGTGCCAATTTAAGCATGCAAAGGCAATTGCTTAAATTTGAGCCTGATAAAGTACAGTACTGCTTTCAGTTAACTCCCAACCCCCACAAAAAGCCAACTACAGAATATGTTGAAATCCCTCAGATGCCCACGTCTAAAACTAGTGTGAAAAACTTAGCAGACTCTTAGCATAGGGACTCCAGCTACTACACGCAACTCACTTGACTAGTGAAATAAAACAAAATACTGGTCCTTTCTCCCCTGGGATAGAAGAAGAATGAAGATAAGCTACAAGTAACTGACTCAATTTTGATAACATTATGAAATGACACCATAAAATACAGCGGTTTTTCATACTCAGTCATCAGGTGCTGCATGAAAAGGCTGTTAGTTTAATGGTTCTGTAAATGGGTTTTTGCCATGTTAGTGTTCTCTCTTCTGCCACAGCAGATTTTTCGTTCGCATGTCAGTATTTGTAAAATCATGGCCCTGCCCTAGAGAGACATGCTCAACAACAGCACTGCTGCCATGCAAGACTTACTGCTGTTCCAGCACATGAAGGATGAATTCAGTCCTCAGTAGATTCAATCCTCAAACCTACTATACTGATGACTGCGTTGGAGTTCCAGTGTTTCATTAAAAGATAAAATGTAACAAATTAATTAATGGAGCTCCTGTATTGAATTAGAAGGAAAGTCTGGTCAGCTAGTTCCAGCTTTTAAAAGCAAAAGGGTATTTGTACCAGAGTAAATGTCTAAGGGGGAAGCAGCCCTGCTCCAATCAGCCACACAAATTCTATATATCATGTTCTACCCTAACACACAGCTGAGCAATACAACTTGTACATGGTCATCACTGACGCTATTCCTTTTTAGACAACATCATTCGTAAAACAAGTAAGAGCTGGAAATTACTTGCAACTTCTCCTGTTCCCAAGCTTACCAAGTAAACAATAGGCCCATATATTGGTATATAAAGTAACTATATTGGTATATATAGTAAATATATATATATATATATATATATAGTAATGGTAACTATACCAATAGTTACTGTTATCTGAAAACAAGGCCAAAAATGGGTTCTGAAGGGCAGAGTGAGCTGAGTATGTTTTTCACCTGTGGGTCAGAAAGGCAATGACAAGCTCAGGGAACGGAGAAAAAACCTCACCTTTTGTTAACAGTTCCAGCAGCGCAAGTTTAGATATTTATATGCAGGTTACTGATTAGTTGTTTTTTAAAAAGCAATAAACCCAGAATTTAAGTTGCTTATCTACCCACTTAGCAGTGTTCTTCATATTATTTTAGGTATCCTCTATGTGGTGAGAACCTGACCTGTAATTAATACTCAAGCTGCTTAGTTTAGCTTGTTAAAAATTTACCCACTTATTCACAGCTGGTTTTATTTTATTCTTCATAATAAAGATTGTTCTCCTTCCCAGATAGATACATTACAGAGTTAGTAAATCAATGTCAATCCATTTGTTCAGTTTCATTTTTGCCTAGCGTTTGTTTAGTTTGATTTTAGTTCTCCTACAAGCTCAGACAGTCTCTTCCATGCAAGTAAAAATACAATTGAATAGTTAATTCAGGCTGAATACTTAGAAACAAAATACAAACACATCACAGGAGCATGCTGGAGTCCTCAACTGTCTGTTTAATTAACATCCCCCACCCATCCCGCCAAAACCACAACCAAGAAAGAAAACTAAACAATCTCCTCCAAAAAGCTTACTAAGCAGCAACAATGGCTATACTGTAAAATATTTTGACATGAAATTATGAAACACAACAAAAAGACCAAAAGACATCACCATATAAACTTCTTTTTCTTACCGTAAGAATATCTTAATGAAATGTCTTACTTCTGGCATAAGTAACTAACACTGTCTCCCAGATCAAGAACTTTCTTTTGAAATAAAACATATATTAATAGGTTGAAGATGCATCTTCATTGCATATGCACACAGTCCCTTTCCCCAGTTTTGCAGATAGGCCTTTTAGGGTCTCTTCTCTTTACACAAAACGAATTCACTTATCCATCAAAAGCAAAGTACAAAAAGAATATTCTATAGATTTAGCAGATGAAGATTTCTAACCATGCAATAGTTCCAAGGGGACCAGAAAAATGAAGGGGGTACATGAAGCCTTTCAGGAACAGAAGAAAAGTCTTCATTTTATTTAAACAAGAGACTCAAAATAATTTTAAACATTATGAGAAGAAATACAGGATAAAGGACAGAACCTTATTCTAACTGCAATGCACACTGTTATGCAGGCAATGCAAAACCTGTATCACTTTTGTAAATCGTGTACAGTCTGCAGAGCTAGACAAAGGGAGGGAGAGTTCAAGGTTTCATGTGCATCTAACAACTATGAATTTCATGGCACGTGAGGATGAATTCAAGATGGCATTCTCTTGGTTCCCTTAGGTACCATATGTTTAATTCACACCCTCAAACACTCGTGTGCATGGACAACAAAAAGCATCAGTCATTTTTGCTAAAAATAAACAAGATGGAATACAAAAAACCCCAACACTTAAACTAGTGTAGACAGCTTTTAAAGTGATCTAGTTCAAATAATAACTAACCTGAGACGTACTTTGCTCCGATTAACATTATCATGCTACTCATAATAAAAAACCCCAAAGGCAGACTACAGAAGATACTAGTGTCACCTGATGTCATCCAGGGGAGGGTGTTTCCAGTCAAGCAAATCAAAAGAGAAATATATATATAAATTGCAATATATATTTTTAAAATCATATGAACAGCAAAAAGTAACAAATATAGTGACATTTGCAGAAAAACTAAAAAAAGATTATGCATAACCCCCACAATAATTTTAAACAGGCTCTCAAAATAAGAGGTAAAATCCAAATTCCACTGTAGCACTATCTAGGTGGAGCCCATTTCTAGTATTCTTCAATCTCAAAATACTCCTAGTAGGCGGAAGACAAAGTTTCAAAGCAAGAACTAAGGAAAGTAACATTTCCTCCCTGACAGTGTTAAACCAGATAATCACTGAGGATGTTTTGATAAACATACCCTTTTTCACATCACCTGAAGAACAAGAGCTATTTTTATATTCTGCAAGGCAGAATTTTGTATCCTTCAAAAGGAGATAAAGACATGTAAGTAGGATAAGCATCAAGCACTTGGGATTTTAGGATACATAACAGAGGGTTGGTTAGATGTAATGCTACTAAATCATGGTGGACAATACTGAAGTGAATCTTATTACTCCTGCCAAGTTACCTATTTCCCTTCCAAACAGCCTTGATGAAATTGTTTGTATAACCATGATGTGAAAGGAAATAGTTAAATCAATTTATAAGATGGTAAAAAGAAAATTTTAGCTTTGGCTAAAATAAGCCAATACTTTACATATATATATATATATATATAATGTAATAATAAAGTAAGAGACTTCACGCAGCCTGAGGGCTGCAACTGTGGATTGTTGGGGGAGTTTACATTTCAAGGATTCTTTACTTAATACTTTTCATTCTAATAGTTTTTTCAACAAAAGAAAATGAAATGAAGATAAAGCCCATAAATGATGTGTTGTAGGATAATTCAGGACTAAAAACTTATCCTGAAATATAAAATTACAGATCATGGAAGACTGCAGGTTTTGTGCAATTCAAACTTGATGGATGAAAAAGCCCTCTACTTCACAAGAAAGATCTTGTTCAGTCTCTCAAAAGTGTTCGTATATTTTCTGTGTGTGAACAATAAGTCTGCAATTCTTTACTTCCAAGATAAATGCTCGTTCTTAGCTCTTGTGGGTCAAACAGATTTTGATGTGGCTATCAATCCCTCCTTCCTATATAGCAAATAAAAAAGGCAAGATATAGCAAGAAAAATCACAGGATGAAACTCTTCTCCTTTGCAACATGAGGTTATAGTATAAGAAAGTTTATGAAATCCCTGCACTGTCATAGAATTGTGCTGTATCTATTCTTCTAGGTAAGACTTTTGTAAACCAACGCTATTCTGCAAAACCAGAAGTTAGCCTTGATTTCATGTCCTCTGTTTTTAGAGCCCTGCAAGATACTGCTTCTGTCCTCCTTTCAAGATGAAGACCTATCTATCTACTTTCCTACTTTGTTTCCACAGTGGTTTTAAGTAATAATTTTTAGATCATTGGAATAGTCCAGAGATGGCATGAACAGAAAAGGTCACCAAACTCCAAATTAACTACCTAGGCTAACTGTCTAATTATTAATACTTGACCTGCATTAATTTCTGGTTTACCATTTGAAGGAGCTTCAGATGTCTCCCAGCCCATAGATTTCAACACAGCTTTCTTCCATCTGGCATAGCGAAATTCACTTTCTGAAATTGAGAAATCAGCAAACAGAAAAACCTCTCAACGGATATGAATACAACTACAAGTATTTAAGCAAAGACTACAATATTAGCTTTCTACTCTTTTGCACAGTATAATTTGTCTGGACAGAACAAGTATTATAAAATGCTGTTTTGAATACCAAAAAAACCAACCCAAAACAGACCAACCCCAAACTCCAGAGTTATGCACAGTAAGGAGAAATAAACTTTAAAATCAATTTTCTGCTTGCTCACCAATAAGGAGATTTATAAGTAGAATAATATGAAGCAATTGCTATTCATGTAGAAGCCCTTCAGTGTTGAAAATACTGTTTTGAACTAGGGATTATATCAGTATTTATACACAAAACAGTAAGACAAAATTCTGTACCAAAAGTTAAGAAAGAATTGCTAAGACAAAAATGTATTTGTCTCGCATATGGATTAATTATGTCAAGTAAATACTTTCCATCTCTAGAAGCACTTAAGTACTGACGAAAAAGACAGTTAGCTAAAAAATGGTAATTAATGTAGGCTTTTTAAAGCCAAAAGTCCCCCCCGAAACAGTCAGTCTGTCCTTCCTACATCTGTGAAAACTCACAAATGCATAGGAGCTTTAGCAGACATCCTTCTCAGAAAAACTTTCAAGATTTCTTTGATTTTACTTGCTATAAATCAAAAGCTACTAACTGCAATGCCCAGTGCCAAGTTTCCTTCAAAAAGAAGAAAAAAAACCCCAAACACATTCCCCTATAGTTATGCTGTTTTAATCATTTTCCAATCTTACTAGTCAATAAGTGGAGAAAACAGCAAGTGAAATGCACTTTTCTCTAAGCCAAACACTGTGAAGCTGATCTTCAGCATTTGTGAAGATACTCATATATAGCAGTTTTTATATCAATGTGAGACTGCAACAAAGAAAACCCCTAATTTGTTGGACACTAAATATTAAGTTTGCAACTTCTTAGACAATATGAAAGTGTTTTACCTTCTGGGTTGATCTGTGGTTCAAATCGTTCACATGTCACTGCTGTCAAATCTCCAGGATTCAGACTCCAAATTCCAACTCCTTCCGCGGCTCCTGCTGCCATAGCAGCTCCTAGAGCTGTTGTTTCAGGCATTGATGGCTTTACTGAAGTAAATGACAGAGGTGGCCATGATGATTTTTAATGAAAGTCACCTTGATGACATCAGAACTAAAGACTTATATATCTAGAATGATACATATTTTGTAGAACTGCTATATGTTTCCTTTAAGTTTACCAACTGCAAACCTCATTTTATTGCCATTCACATGGTTATGAAGTTAACTTCACCTATCAGTCATTCAAGTCTTTGAAATATCTCAGCTCACTACTTCCTTCAAGACAGAATTATGCAATTGCACACTTTCATACCATGTGCAGGGCTGCTGACCTCAGCCATGTTTCCCTAGAGTACTCCTGTTAACAATATACTATTTTTTGTCTTCTCCATCCCTCCTCAAAGCAGTGATCACTGGCTAAGTTATCAGTCTTGTTCCCATGCTCTAGATACTGTGTTATTAAAAGCATTTCTATTTAAAAGAGGCATCTTAAGAGTGTACTGACTAGCTTGTTGGCCTTCCACAGATGATATGGAAGACCATCCCACCCCACATGAGCAGTGGAGGTGTGAAGTTCTGATTTATCTCTGAGCAAGATTCTCAGGGCCAACATGTTGCAGGAGACCATTAATTTCACTGATTTTAAAACTGTCAAATGTTTAGACATTGATATAACAACTTCAATACCATTATAGTGCTGTAATATTTCAATAAAATAAGGAAGTCAGTGATACTCTATGAAAGTGAATCTCAAAACTGGATGCAAGATCTAGAAACTTTTTCTGACTACCCCCCCAAAAACCCCCAGCAAACAACACAACTTCCTCAAGCAGCAGCAAAAGACCAGCAACAACAACAAAGCAAGCCATCCAGTTTGCCCTCATTACCCATTACAAACCAATATTGTTTTCAGCTTTAAAAAGAAAATAGGAGTTGTAATTTCATCTTACCTACTGGAATACAGAGAATGTCTGACTGGAGTTGCATGAGAACTTTGTTATTGGTCATTCCTCCATCTACTTGTAACTGATTTAGTGGTATCCCACAGTCCTTGTTTATGGCATCTAAAATCTTAAGAGTAATATATGTTACGATTTAATTGCAGAGAAATCCATGATACCTTCTGAGTATAAAATACAGATAATTCAGCATTTGCTGAAGAAGAGTGTTAAGTAGATAATTCCCCTCCCCTATACATCACGAGGGCAAAACAAAGGTAGTGACAATACAGTTTTGCTTAACACAGAGCAAATGCATTCTGTTTATTACAGAAATTGTACTCTAGGAGATGGTTCTCCTCTGATGCTCTATATCTAGCCTGTGTTGCTTAAATGGTCTGAGAAGAATTTTGAAGAAAAGCTGATGACAACTATAACATTTATCAAAGCTAACAAAGGAAGAAGTAACACTAAATGGAGTCCTCTAGCTCATTACAGTTTGTCTAGATACTTTCTCTAATTTGACGTATTAAAGAACTGAAAAATTAAAAAGTTTGAACTAGCGATCTGGAAGACACTTCAGGAGGAACTGCTGAATGTTTAACTATTTTGAAAGAGCTGCCTCTTTTTCAATTAGCTGTTGAAAATCCAGAATTTCACATTACACAAGATAGACTTCAAAAATAAACAGTGTAATTTTTTGAAAAATTATGTTTCCTTCTTTTGGGCACAGTGGATAGCTGAAAATAAATGAAAAGTGTTAAAGTGTTTTCAAGGGACAATTAATCAAGAGTGGAGCATTTAATTCACTGATACCTATCAATACGGTTTTTAAAGGGTTTCCTAAAAATGTAAGATTTGCCTCAAACCTTAGCTACTGGTAACATCACAGCATTATCCTACAAGCACCTACTAAATGCAGGATAGTGCGGTTTCTAGGGTTTTGTAAAAGCTGTTAATTAAATGTCATTTACCTTTTTTAAGGTTGGTGCATAATTTTTGTTGACAAAGTTAGGCATTAACTAGTGCAGAATGATTTGCTCTTTCTAATTTTTTGATTTATTTGAAAAAAAACACAGAGGTGTGCTTTTTTGAGCTTTAAATGACAAATCAACATAGACCACAAAAAACACTAAAGGTACAACACATTCTATGCTGTTTTGTAGTCCATGAAGTACTCAGTTATACAATCCTTACTGGGAAAAATCAATGTTTTTTTTAAAATGGAAGAAATAAATTTTAGGTTTGTAAGGTAGTAAAAATTACATAAAGATGAGTTGTCAAGTAGACTCTACCCACTCTCAGAAAGTAAGTCAGCAAGGTCCTTTATCAAAAAGTCTTTAAAAGAACTAAAGAAACTGCCACAGCATAAACAATGGTTAAAAATCTAGAAGGTAAGAGTAAGGCCAATTTTTATGGTGGCAGCACCTGTCCATGGGCCTGCACTGTCCAATAAATTAGAAATAACCTGGAATACAGGATTTGTAGCACAGCAGCAAAGTTTGTTGGCACTACTAAGCAAGTACTGCTCCCCACCACTTATTTCCTTCTCATGTATCATTTTACATTTGTCTATGCCGATTTCACCTGCCATTTTCACCATTCAGAACTTCAACAGTGCCTCATCATCTCAGCTTTACATACATGTACTGTTGGAGGCTCTGGCTTTGTTTACCACTGTGCAAGGGCATGTTGGATCATACCATGCACTCAGCAGAGATTAAAAAAAATGAAAAGAATGCTAGAAATCAGGAAGGGATGAAGGAACAAACCAAATCATGATCATGCTGCTACTATCTCTATTGAGGTCAGAAGAAGGAACAGAGACTTAGATGGATTGGATGGCACAACAGAAGAAGCAAGAACTCCAATGAACATGAAATTTGAGGGTTTGCCTGAAGGATACAAAAGAGTTCCATTTTAAAAGGAATTAAGCCAAAAGAACTTTGTTTCTGACAACACAAAACTAACAAGTATCTTTGAAAAATGTTTATGTATTTTATCTGTGTCATAAGGACTTAATCTGTCAATTTATGTGTCCAGAGGCCTGATCAGGCGCTCCTGTCATTGTGATAAAACCACACTGACTAAAGTATAAGGAAGTATTAGATCTAACAGTTAACTTTACTCTTACTCAGCCTGCGAACTTTATTCCCCTCCCTCCTACTCCCAGCCACATACTCTGCCTCTTGTTCTGATATTTGCTACATTCGTGGTGAGGCAGTTGAGGTCATTAATCCAGCAGAAAAAAAGCCTAGCAAAAAGAGGGATAATTTTCTGCTGGAAAGTTCATTGAGCTGTCACATGAGAGGGAATGGATGGGAAGAGGGACATGGAAAGAGGAGCACACAACAAACTAGACTGTCAGTTCAGTTCCCTGTAACTTTACCCTGACTTCTAGTAGCAGAATTAGAGATATATCCTACTTCCAAGCTCCTTCATGACTTTCTGAGGACTCAGAGGCCATTAGCACAGCTTCAAAAGCAGACAGCTGGGTGAAATCTCTGGCTGTCTTTTTCCACATGAGTACCTTTTATTCTGTCACTACAGAAACAGCAAGCTGCTTTCCTCCTCTCACAGTTTTAGCTGGGTGTTATTTTAAAACTCAGTACATTTAAATAACAGCAGTTTAAAAACATGCAATCAAATTCAGGTTTGACTGTTACCCTTTGGGTTCTATGGATTTCATTTTCTCCTGTATTTGTATGGAACACAGGGAGCGTAAATTGACAGTAGATGGTGACATAAAGATTCTAAAGCTCAGATACTGATATAAACCCCTCTGATTTGGTTGGAGGATTAAATTCTTCTGTGAGAATTTGAGTTTGCTGTTGCAGAACGCCAGCTAAGGCAATACAAAGTATAATGGGGAAGAAGTGAATTCAGATTACCCTCGGTATGTTTGCTGCTGTCTTGCTCTAACTCATTTTTGTTCTTGTTTATTGGAAGCACCGTAAGCCACCCCCATCACAGCAGACAATATAAAATGTAGTTTCCTACACAGATGCAACTTTTTAGTTATAGCACTGGCCTTGTCATTTGCTGTTTCTATGTTCTGTCTCTCAAAGCATTCACAAAATACATTCACCTTATTTCAAGTGCTGATAAAAAGCAGCACTGCCACTCCAAAATAATGTACTACCCAACCACCTAATTGTAGCTAAACCCACAGGAACAATCTTTCAATGTTAGCACCACATAGAGAAAAGAATAGCATCTAAGTACAATATAAAGCATATGATTAATCTTCATTAAATCTTTAAAATCTTCTCTCTTCCTGAAGAGCTACAGTCCCTGTTATCATACTAACTTAAATGAGTTTAGGAGTCAATTTGCCTTTACCTCTCGTGTTTGAAAGCAGACTGCTTCTAGTGCAGCAAAGGCGATGTGGTTTTTATTTGTAAACTGAGTAAGGCCACAGATAATACTGTTGAAAAGAAAAAAAGAAACCAGTTAGGACATACTTCTTTACCAGACATACACCGTTACTTCAGACCTAGGCCTTCTAATTCAAAGTTCATCAGTTCCATTGCATGACTGCCTTCTAATATTAAAAAGCTTGTGCCTCTTTAATCTAAACTTTCTCATCCTTATTTTCCTGACAAACATGCTTTCAGTGACCAATTGATACAATTGCTATAAACTTAAAATGTATTGCCAATCTGCATGCAGATGGGTGCATATTCACCCATAACCACACAAACACACACACAAGCTCCAGTCTTTCTTTAAGAAATGGAAATGCACGATCAAGGCCGATTTTTCTTTAAAAAATAGTATTGCTGATCACTAAAACCTTAAGAAATTCTCTAGTGCTTTCAGTTCTTAAGGAAAAGCCCAGCTGGGTCAGTGCTGTGCTCTAAATGCTTAATGTCATTTTCAGATCTATTCTGATCATTAGTTGCTTCTGCACCTTCAAAGAGATTTTTGGATATGGAAATTATGCTACATGTAACCACGAGTAAGCTGAATTCTGCCAATGTAGTCTGAACTGCAGAGCAAATAATCATCCTTTCATTCTTTTTTGACATCTGAGGAATAGTAGCATACTACACAGAAATGCTGCTGTATTTGCTGCTGGATACATGCAAGTTCAAAGATACTAAAGGACATTTTTAGTTGTTACCACTCCAAATATCAGCTTTTAACAGTTAAAAAGTTAAGCACTGTGATCTGAAAAACTAAAAACATCCATATCAATGATTTATTTCTTCCTGATGTACAAAATGCATCTAAGTTCTAAAGATCCAACTACTTGAAACCTTGGAAACTAGATATTCTTTAAGATTTTTTTTTCTCACTTTAGGCAAGTTATTTTATATTCAAATTTGTTATGCTTCTGTGACTCCCATGGCATGTTCTGATTCCAGCAACAGTAGGCAAGCTCACAACAGCAGAAAAGACGAACAGAAGGTTATTGATTGAACTAGTAGCTCTAACTAGTAGCAGCTAGTTAAGTCTTAACAACCAGGAAAGGGAATGGCAGGAGAGGGGAAAAGAGTGTTCAACAGACTGGAAAGAAAGCTGAACTTAAGAGGAAGGAGAGGGAGAAGAAGTGGGTAGGAATTAAGTATATTATATATACATGATTATTTTTTATATATATATATAATATTTTAATATATGTGTGTGTGTGTATATATATACATATACTTATATATAAAATATGTATAATTTGAGATAGTAAATGCAGCAGCCACCAGAAACTGAGCTCAAAAAACACCTATCAGCACTAAATTCTTCACTTTCTTTTGTTGCCTGATGCCTCACAGTATGCAGACCTTCTTTTCCTCTTTAGTGAGATGAAAATCTTTTCAGAACCAGAAATGTGTGAAGAAGAAAAGTTGGCCTCATTAGGGCAAGAATCATAGAACTATCTTGCACTTGTCTTTCGAAATGCACAAACAAGCCCATGTGTTTTCCCTGCCCACCTCCTACTTTATTTTGGAGGGCAGGGAAAGGCGTGTGAGTAGCTGAGCTAGCTAATCCTTCTTTCTCTCCCAGAAGCAGTTGCTGGTTTGAACAGCAAAGTACAAAGGAGAAACACAGCACTTGCTTGAAGATACCACAGAGAATGATCTACCCAGACATGTCAAAGGAACAAAAAGAACAATTTCACATACCTGGAAGGACTAGTGATATTATTTGTAAAAACATTAAATCCCTCGGCAAATGCAGTGGTTAGTTAGATCCTTACCCCCTTGCACTGGGTTCCCAGTATGGTGCATACAGTCCTGAAAATGCTGGCACAAAGTAGCAGCCGTAAGAAGTCCCCACTTCCGCGGCCAGTTTTTCTAATGCACACACACAAACAGCCTTCGCTTAGCTCTTCACAACTGTTCCAACATGTAAATATGACACTTAAAGGTGTTATCATTTAAGTAGGGAAGATACTCAGAATATGTTAGGTAGCTACAAAAATAATCAAGCCACACACAAGTAGAAAATACAACTAACTCTGGCACACCCTGCTCCTCATTAACAAGCTTTCCATTTGCAACAATATAAATGGAAGATGGGGCATAGGGAGTTTGAAAAATGTACAATGTAAAATGAAAAATTAAAACTGAAAACCAAAATCGTGTACTCAATATTCTGACCTAGATACTGTGAGGTTTTCAAAGGGTACCCTGTGGGTAAAGAATGTACCCTTCAAAGCAGTCCAAAAGGTCACATTTTACTTGCTTTTAAGTCAAAGTAAGCAAGGGAAACTGGATCAAGACCAAAGGGATTTAAGAATTAAATTCCCATTAATTTCAAATGGATTTAGAGTTCTAAATTCTTGGCTTATGTATATAATCACAAGGTCAGCTACAAGAAAATCTAAAGTTTCTCAATATCTGAGTAATAACTTTAGATATCAGAAGTCCCCAAAATTAAAATATTTTAATTTTTAAAATTATATTAAACCACCTAGAACTGCAAAAGAAGTAATGCTAATGTGCAGCTCCTTCCTATAACAAGAAAGTATTTTTTTTCAGCTTCTGTAAATTTCCTCTGTTTGTATTGATCAGAGAAGCATAGCAATAGAGAAAAAAAGTCTTTTTAAAATGGCAATTTCACACAGGCTCCACTTAAAAAAGGAGTGAAGGGAGAAGTACGAACACATTAAAGGTAAATAGGGAGAGATGATGAAATCCCACGGGACTTCAAAACCACTGACAAGATTAAAGTTTTTGAAACTCAGACCTTCCAAAGGTCTAGTCAAACGCGTGAAGCCAAGAGGTATTACACTGTTTCAACAGCTGGCTAATTCATGTGACGGTAGTTTATATTCTTCTGTATCATCTGTAAGGCTTTCTTACAGAGAAACAGATTGACATTTTCAGTTTTTGCTTCATCTTTGAAGTTCTACGTAAAATTTGAATTCTAAATTTTTTCACCTTTGAATAAGACATCAAATTATTAAAATATGTAATTAATTGCTTTTTAATCCTAAATCTCATTAAGTCTGTCACTTTGAAACTGTTACACTTGCACGCTTCCACCATTTTCTCCTTTTTCAAAGTTTGATATATTCCTAGTTTCTATGCCACACACCAGCTTGTTTCAGTTCAGCTCAAGCAGAAAACATCAGCTACCCAAATGCTAAAGGATTACTGTATTCTTAGCCAAAACAGATTACCATCCTCCCCGATTCCTTTAAGAGGGAGCTGTGCAAACTGAGGTTCTTAACTCAACAGATATGAAGCCTTTACATAAACAATTGCACACATACGGCTTTAGGTTCTCATGTTTATGACAGGAATGAATATGTAGGTTTAGGATCAAATATGCTCTAGCTTCTGTAGTAGAGACTTAAATACTCTTGGTTCTGGAAAATTCATTGTTGTATGAAACTAGGAAATACACTGTAAGTATAACATCTTCCTGAATATCCGCTTGCTAGGGAAACTACTAAAAAGTACAGCTTGCAATAGAACAAAGCTGATGAAGGGTTTCAAAGACTATTGATATGCTATATGAAATACATGTATCAATAAACAGTAATTTCATGGATGCAAAGCAAATTGTTCAAACACAGCAAAATATATGCATCTTCCAGCTTTTCTTTCCTTGAATATTTTGAGCTTTCATTCAACATCAGAGACGTCAAGACATTGGTAATGAAAACTTAAAAAACTGAACAGCTCCCAATTGTGAATACTCACCAACTTCCTGTGAAGTCTTAACGATACCTAGATTGTCCCTCAGCCAACGAACAACAGCACCAGCTATTGCAACAGATCCCTGAAGGAAATAAAATTACCACATTAGGAGACAACAACTGGTAGCTTCATGTTCCTTTTTACAAGACTGCAGAGGAGGGGTACCTGCAGCCTCCAATTGCAGGCTTATAGTCACAGCTTAAAGTACTCCCAAGAATGCTCACAAACAAAACACACGTTTCTCAGCAGCTGGAGACTGCCATGTAAAACCAGCAGTCTGTTACACAGGCTCCATGTAGGAAAGGTGCATATTACATGATTTTTTCCATAGGGGGGAGTTACCATGATATTTCCTAAGCATTCTTCTTGTCTCTCTAATTTCGCCCTTCTCCTGAATATATCGTTACAAGGCCCAGAAGCCTCAGTCTTCTTTTTCTGACGAATTAAGATTTTTATGCTTTGATTTAAAAACCCAAGACTGATTACATCTAGATTCTAAATACAGAAGCTCAGACAGAGAGAAAATTTAGGCACTTGCATTTGCCAGAAAAATTGCTGTTGCCTCAGCAAATGGCCCTGAATGGCTCCACCATATCATAGATGGCTCCCATCTCACTTCCAGGTCCAAATGGACTTCTCTACAAGTCCCAAGTCTGCCAGACCAAGCTTCAAGTAAAATGGGAGCAGCATCATATTTTCATTCAAAGCCTTTGCTTGAAGGAGCAGGGGTGTTTTCTACCCACCTATTAGAGTTACAAGACAGGGGTTTGATTAAAAGAAAAGGCTGAATCCACATTTTTTGACTCTTGGGAAAGTGTCTTAACCAGCAAATTATAGAAGATTCTAGCATGGACACAGGAGAAAGGACACTTAATATCTTTTGTGGAAGCCATTTCTTCAGACAGTATCATTAAAGACTTGGAGATGAGGAAGAAGCAAAGTTACACATGCACATGTTTCAGCATGCAGAAATACAAACCACTCTCAAGACAATTCCAGTTCTTGCTTTAAGAACATGGGTTAGAAACAAACGAAACCTCTCACACACTCTCACAAAGTCAAAACCCAAAGTTTGCCAGAACATGGCAAATGCAACATCAACTTTCCTTAGGGAAGGAAAAGGAAATGAAGTCAGCCTCCCACATTCTAGTAAAGTAATATAAACCACAAACTATTCTCCCAATGAAGAAAATCCTGTGTGTTGTCTTTGTGTGTTTCACATGGAAAACAGGCTCCCTACAAAAGCTCAATAGCAGCAGAGAATTCAGTATGTGTGTTTTGAGAATAACTATTAGATCAAGCCCACTAAGCAGCGCAGATGGAAGAATTCTGTCATTCCTGATGAAGCTTTGGTGCCAAGTAGATGTTCAGCTGATCTGTGCTTCAGAAGCAGAGCCTTAGAACAATAGACCCAGAAGTTAAAGTAAAAATACCATTTTCTACAGAATTTGGATGCCCTCAGAGTTGTGTGGAGAACTGAGGAACTAAATTCTGGAATTAAGCACCTAAGTCTTAGTACGTAAAAAAAAAGCTCAATTGTTAGAGGATTCTTGTCCCAGGAATTTGATTCAGATTTTTAAAAGTTAGAAGTAAAATGCATTAGAATGAAATAAAACCCAAAGCATTTCATTATGACTTTTGTTATGAAAGGATAAGTGAAACACTAGTACCTTTTCCCCTCTCTCTTAAACCCAATTTTAGTATAAAAACTTTTTATTTATTTATAACATTTATTAAAGATTTGAAAGACTGTGTAACAGAAAAATGTTTTAGCCATCATGCCCCCAAAATATAAATAATGCAATGTAGAAATACTGTTATTAGATTACATGATACAGATTAGAGATAGGGATAACCAAAACCCCACGTAAGCCTTGAGGCACACAAGCTACAACACAAAGCTATTTTCATTTCCATACAACTGAAGACAATATTAGGATACTAGAAAACAGGAGTAAATGAGAACATGTATCATTACAAAGAGGAAGAAATTATTGGACTTACCTCTAGTGCATAACAAACAGGTTTGTCTCTGCCTAGTTTGTAAGCTATTGTGGTTAGAAGACCATGCTCAGAAAACACAGACTAAATGGGGAAAAGGAAAAGAAGAGGTAAAGCATGAACAAAGGCAGAAAATATTTAAATAAAAATATTCAAATGATAATAAACAAGAGACAAAACCTTCACTGGCAAAAAAATGGAATATGGAAAGTTTAACAAAGTAAATTATCAGTCACTCTAAATAAACACCTAAGATAGAAGCCTCTCATCACTGGTGTTAATTCTTGCTTCCACAAGCTGCCCCAGGTCTCTCCATCCTCCTTATAGCAAAGAATTGAGGATCTTTAGAAGGAGATGTGAATGAGAAGGAAACTAAAGCTTTGCATTATTTATTCAACTAGAACTACAAAGAAATAATGGGAGAATATGAAGGGAAGAAATAAAATAGCCAAGACAAGGAGAAAAGCATATGGTTAAGTAACACAACACTCAGCACTTCTGGGTGCATTTTAGGAACATACACAGGGAAACAGCAAGAAACTTGCTATGAAAAGTTATTTTTTGGAAACTTAAGGAGCTAGGAAATGGAGTCTTACTGAAACACCTTGAACAAATTATTACTTTCTATTCTTTCACAGTTCAGTATGAACTTTTCCTTATCTGTAGCAATAGAATTGTTGTTAATAAGTTTAAGAAAGGCTAATATTTTGTTGTACTCAAGAACGTAAATATTAAGATTGTAAAAAAAATTGAACTAAAAAGTGCAACTGACCTTCTGACCTGTATTGCACAGCAAGAAACATCCTGTTCCATACCTAACATGAAAGCAAAGTTAAGTTAAAACTAGGATGTTTAAAGGATAACCTGTTACTGCAATTCATGAATCCATGACTCCTCTGTGGAGAATCAAGGCACCACTTTTTGCCCTTTGAAGGTTATGTTACCATTAACTTGATGATAAAACCACCCTTAAAATTTGATTTAAATGCAACCTGCAGCTGAAAAACCTAGTCCCACACCTCTCGCTCTAGCTGTTTCTTGTATAATACTTGATCAAGGAGCAGATACAGCTGAAGACTAAGTGTGAATTCCTCTTTGGTCACAGTATTTACCTACTTCAATTTAAGCTGATTATGAAAGATACTTTATAAAATAAATATTTCACAATATTAAATTCAAGCTTTTAAAGGGGAAAATGCAAGGAACTTCGTTCCTGTCACAAGGAAAAGGGTTTTCTTTAAACATACTCAGTTCAAAAAGTTCTAAAAATGGTATGTTTCTCATTCAAAGACCACATCACATGTATGTGTGCAAACACACACGTAAGGGCACAGTTTAATAAAAGCAGTACAAAATACTTATAATTCATTCTTATTCTAAGAAAGTATGAGTTCCCTACCTTTTTAATACCCTGAAAATTAATAGCTCAAAATAGTCCCGAGATAGTCTTCAGTTAAATTTGAGAGAAAAAGGCTAAAGCAGTTACACATATAAGTTTAAAAAAATCTCACTTTTACCATTTGGTTTAGCTTGTTTTATTTCAAAAGGTCCCTTGTGGTATAAGAGTATTTCTTACAAAAATTAACTGTGATAATATTACTTAGAACCATGTTTGTTCTACTAAAATAAAAGGCCACTAACTATTAAATTTGTGTAGAAATGCAAAAGATAAAGTGAAGGTTAATTAGCAACAAGTATATATTAATGTGTAATTAACTCTGTGAAAGTCCCATACTGTGCATGTACCTACATGCTTAGTTAAGCACATGGTGGTAAATGGAACAGTAAGTCATTTAAGCAGAGAGCTTTTCCTCAAATGAATGTTTGATTACACCAGTTGCCTGATTTAACTGATCAGCTATTTTAAACAAGGGACACTAAGAGACTGAGAAACAGAAAAAAAAAAGAGTAGAATTCTCCACACTGAGCTAGACACAGAAGCAAAACTAGGCACTGCAACTGAAGTGAACCTTTCCCATCTACAATTCTGTGGGTTTTTATCATTCAAGTCTATGCAATCTAACACACATTTCCTGTATTTGTTTAACTTTAGGTCACAATTTAAATGAAACTGCAACTGTTTTAATCTGTGTTTCAGAGATTTTTAAAATGAAAAATCCGTCACAGAGATCTTTCCTTACAGTGACTTTGTTCCAAAGTATACCTCACAAACCATGTAACTTTAGTAACTTCAATACTTTATATGAAAGTCAGGACACTGTTTACTTTGTAGGTCCACACAGTCAAAAGTTAGAGCTGTAGTTATGTGGTAACTACAAAAGCATTTGGCAGTTAGCTTGAAAGAGAATATAATACTAAATTCAAAACAGAACAGTGTGTTTACCTTACAACTTTCATAATAACTTACGTATTTTTTGCCTGCCCATTTTGAAAACACATTTGCCCAACAAGAGCAGCAGACTGGTCACCCAAGCACTGAAAAGGGAGATTTTTATTTTAGCAAATGGGTGCACATGAATCATATGCATGAAAAAGGAACATGAACAGACACATTTAACTATAACTAATCTGTTAGCAACACACAGGTAACTGAAAGTGAGGAAAAGTCTATAGAGAGAACCTGTACTTTTTACTGCTGTTCCCCTTTGTAAGAACTGCCAGTAAAATGTGTCATGCTACTTAGGTGAACAATTTAAAGAACTCCAAACAAACATTTACTATCTCTATGGATATTGTATTGGAAAAAGCTGAGAATCTGCCCAACACTTCCGGATTTTGTACATACTGAACTCTTTTTATATATAAAGCAGAGCTTGCTTCCATTTTGTAACATTACTCATTTACTTAGAGATCCTAAGTTTCCAACACACTACAATAAGCACTACACATATGCAATAAAGCTGTCAGACCTTAACTTAATAATGAAGAATCTAGTCAATTAATAATTCAACTTCAAAAGTTTACTTCGTGAACCTCAATTTGTAGCAGGATTCACCCATGTAAAAGCTTTTCCCACTGTTCATGCATTATCAAGTTCTCATGACAGAATCAGAGTTGAAGTAGGACTTACCCCGGAAATTGGTACACCTGTCAAAGCTCCAGATTTCTGATTTGCAAGAAGAGAAAGAAAAGCTCCAAATTAGCTTTCCATGACTACAATTTAAGGCAATGAAAAAGAAGCTAAACTTATAATGCTCAAAGGAAAACAAGCATCACAAAAGCAACATGGTTCAGTTGAGGTGTACGCTGGACTTCAGCTTAAAGCAGCTTATGCCTAAACTACTAAAAAATAGCAGGAAACTTACAGGTGTACTTTATGTCACCTCAGCAGTTCTCAACATAAATTTTGATTAAATCATAGTGCACAGAATATTAGGTTCAGTGTAATCTGTGCAGTCAGTGTAAAGCATGAAAAGCAAAAGTGCAAAATGGTGAAGTGACTAGAAAAAAGGTGAGAGTGACGACACAATAAGCAAAGACAGATGCCTCATTTTTAAGATACAGCATTTTAAGTCTCATGTAGTGTTTCAGTTGCAACAGGTATCGTAAGAAATTTACACTTCTTTAAGTTGTTTCTTTGTGCAATTGTGAAAATGCATTTTCAGTGAAGCCATGCAAATGCATTTCTGATTTGAATACTTTTTTCTTTAACACTCATTTTAATTAACTGGATTTAAGGTAATTCAATTTATAAATGCATGGATTTTGTGTTTCACTATAATTGAATGAATATTTGTAGACAGAATGGCCTGATTTTCTCATTTATAAAATGAAACAGCTAATGTTTACTAGCCAGTAGCTGGTTTTTTTCACTTCACTATAAAAAGAAATACTCAACAGCTTGCAAATTAAGGCAAACACATACATCAAGATTACATTTTAGAAACACCTTTGGCATGAACTCTAATTGTAGTATCTCGTATTTGGAAATGTCCACTCAATTTATCAGTCTAGAAAGTGTGCTTTTGCTAATCCTTAAACCAATGGAAATGTACAGCATCTGAACAGAATGGGTAAGATATAGGTGGTCAGCCTAATGGAAGCCTCTTACTCACCAGGCTAGGACAGATTTTCTACAGCCAGCAAAACGAAGAAAAAGAAAAGGATAGGGGAAGAGAAACAGAAGTTGATTTAAAGCGACCAGCTATTCTGTTTCAGTTGCTAGGTAGTGTCTTTTTCCATTTACCTCACTCATTCAGCTTAATACAACTCACTCTCATCCGACCAGCACATTAATGAAAGTCAGCAATGACTTTCACAATGAGTGGCATCTCCATTAACAGAACAGCAAAAATACTTACATTTCAGGCAAGTTAAGCTACATTTTAAATAAAAATCACATAACTTGTCTTAATCACAAAATGCCTGTGTGTTCTTAGTAAACAGAGCAAACTATGAGGGAAAAGAATGCAAAATTACAACATCCAGTTTATCTGATTCTGAAGCTAATAAATTAGATGCCACTGTATCAGAAAAGTTGGTACTGCATCAAAGTAAACTTGAAACCTCAGCCTCATGACAACAATTAATGATTTAGTCCTAAGTAATATTCACAGTTGCACTGGGAGCAATGTGATTAAAAAGACATCACAATTATTCCAAAATATTTTTTTTTACTGAGTGTTATGGAAATATACAGGGCAAGAGAAATGTATTTTTCAAAAAGCAGGCAATCTACGGTGTCACTTATGATTTTCCATTTCACAGAAACTGACTGATCTTGCCTTCAGTTATTTGGAAATAAGACATTACACATCTTGTCCAGTCTTCTTAGATCATGAAGACTTCCACAGCGACTTTCATCTCTTCTTTTCAGTTGTACAAGAAGTAAAGAAGTAACAGCCGTCTCAATCTTTTTATCTACTGATTATACATTGCATTCTGATGGGTAGTTTCTAAATCAGTAAGTGACTGTAATAAAAATCAAATTTTTATCCTTATCAAAAACCTCTCCCATCTTTTTTGTGTGTTTGACACTTAAAAGAGAAAACAACAAATATTCAACTTCATATAATATTATACAACAGTAGATAATGACATACTAAACATAAGTAAAAATATATTGGTCTAAAAAAAGCTGTTAGTCTTAATCTATGGCAATTCTGTCAAATCTATATTGGTATAGTTACATTTTTACAAGATTAACTTCATACATACACAAGTAAACATACCATCAGCCCATAAATCTCAGAGGAGCTTCGTACTTTTGGGAGTATTTCCATAGGAATGTCAAAGAACCTGAACACAATACAAAATAATATATATGGTCAGTGCTAAATCAGAAAGCATTTCGCTTTTGTTTTCTTAAATAAGTTTAAGCTATAAAGAAAAAAAACACTATAAAAGGAACTTTCGATTTCTATGGTTTAATCCATCACTGTGTTCTTCCACTTTTTACAGTACATGACACTGAATTATGGAGTAAAGCATTTGAGTATTTTGAAGACATATCCAACTCTTCTACGTGGGAAGTCATTCCTCTTCCAACAATATCTTTATAATAATTGTTGCTAATAAATTTAAACTTAAAATAGAGACACTGTCATTGTAACTGTCTTACAAATTTGGTTAAGGAATAAAGAAAGTATTAACTACCACCGTTTCCATGAACCAGTCTTCCAGCTACAGAACAAATCTGCTACTTTTAATTAATCTAGACAGCTGTAATTTGGACATCTGGAGAGCAATGAATCTTAATTACCAATGGTAACAGTAAATAGAACAGTAATTGCTGATTGAAGTCTAGGTAAAAGATTCTTGCTATTAAATGCTTTCTTCACACATAATGTATAGAATCCATTTAAATAACAGTATTACTGAAAAACTGAGCTTACTGGCAGAGCTCAGGATCCCATTCCAAGGAATGAATGTTGAACAACATTGTTCTACTGGCATTGGTTACGTCTGTACAGTGAACGCCTCCATTCTTTCCACCTGTCAAACTCTGAACAAAAAAAAAAATATTATTTGCCAAGAAAAGATACAGGTTTACTTCAACAAATTACAAAAAAATTTTCTAAATTCACAAAGTTTTGAGCTTGGGAGTGAGAACTCTGACATTTCTACAACTAAAGAGGAAGACCTGTTAATAATGGGAAAAAGGCATGAAACAGAAAATAAAGGTACAACATGGATTCTTTTATTGCGAAGGTGGCTAAGACACCTTTCTAAAGCCCAAGATTTTTCCAAAGCATGAGCAAAATTTTACAGCAACCTATTAATGGTAAACTACACATAAGCATAAAAAAAATACAGTGATACAGGGTCAATGAAAGTTCATCTTGTAAGGAATTTTAATGGAATTTCTTTAGTTCCTTGTACTCGCATCACTGTGTGATCAGGAGGCATCATGGGTCACACAGTACTTTGCACAGAAATTTGCAGGATATGGCCATTCATTTTAAAAAGAGTGATAATAAACTCACAAATACATACCCATATAAGCCATGAATCGATAGTGCCAAACATAGCTCTTCCATCATCAACTGCTTGCTTAATCTCCTCCACATTATCCAAAAGCCACCGAAGTTTCACTGCACTAAAATAAGTGCTAAGTGGAAGACCAGTCCTAAACTGTAAAATAAATTTTAAAAAAAGTAATTAAACACTATTAAAGTATCTTTTCCATGAATACTGTAGTTATACATATAAAAATGGTCATAGTAAGTAAAAAAACGCAGACACAAAACTCAGAGAAATTACACAATCTTATTTAAATAAGTACTAAGCACACAATACACAAGTCTGAAAATACCAAAACCATTAATGGACAAAGATCAAAGCTGATGTAACTGCAGTTCAATGACCATTTATGTGGAAATAGCTGTTTGCAGAAGTCCTGTCTTATCTAGGTTATCTCTGTAGGACTAGACAGCAAGGGTCAACAACGAAAATGAGCAGCATGACACAGGAAAGATGGAATTTGTATTCCACTAGAACTGAAAAATCAAGTAAGTTTATATGCTTTTTGACATCCATTTCCTGTCTATAAGAAAATATATATAATATATAAAATATATAATATTTATCCAGTCAATCAAGGAAAATAGAAATCAAAGAATTACGACACCTTTTTGCAAGCAATTACTTTCCAAATTGTTATATATGCCCATATTAAAAAAAGAAGTAATTTGCTCTTTATAAACTATCTTCCCAATTCTCAGAATGCTTACAATTAATTTCAATATTAAGATGAGAATAGGCATAAGATGAGAAAGGGTAAAAAAATTCACATCAATGAATTATTTTCCAAGTAGTTTTTTTTCTACTTGCTCTTGATTTTTGTGTGTGATCTTTACCTCTCATTGGATAGGTAGCACATGATTAAGTCTCACTAACGATTACTGGTTTAACTTCTCCAGTGAGATAAGTAAGGAGTGTTAACCACTTATTTTGAGGAAAATAAACATTTTGCAGCCTCAGATTGGTGTGTAGCATTAAGCAAATTTTTTATTATTTGACAAGGTAAGAAAGGACTAGAAGCTACAACTGACTTACTTTGTTTTGGGGAATTTTAAGCACGCATCTCCAGAACATTAGAGTTCAGATACTATTTAAATGCTTTGCAAAATCTCTTACCTTAAAAAAGGCTTTATTTTTCCCTGGAATTCTTTTAAGAAGCCGTTCAACTGTTGACTGGGTTCTAAGGTCAAGCCACACTAAAACCACAAATAATTAAGTGATCAACTAATTTAATACACAAAAAGTAACATGTAGAAGCTGCTTCTACAAAACTAGAGCTCTTGTCAGTAAATTCCTGTCTTTATTTTTAGCTTTTCATGTAGCTGAAAGAATATTGTATTGCCTTTGTATTTTAAATGCACTGTTGTAAAAATTAAAAATGGTTAGATAAACTGATTTAGAAGAACAAATGGTATGAAAAATCAAACAGGATTTTCCACATAACAGGATATATACTTTTCTCAATCACAGCATAAGCAAAATACTACTTCGTTTACAGTGGATGACTGTCATTAAACTAAGAGGTTAAAACAAATAGCAGGTTGATTATTTACTATTCCTATGAAAACTTTGAACTCAAGTGCTATGTCAGAGTTATCAAGGTACAAGCAGGCTTAAGATAAAGCTGTTAACATATATTTGAATATAGAAGAGTCCTGATTTTTCAGTGATACTAAGCTAAACTAAATCTGGCACTTGACATGACTTATAAGAGTAAATCTATGCAATTACCATTTCTCAGCTGACATGATCTGAAAAGCTAAGTTAGGTTAAAAATTAAGATCCAAAACAATATTTAAACCTACTGGAAATGCTTTTCCTTTAAAGTTAAATCAAAAGCATCCTGAAAATTTAGTAGGCTTTTTAATTTAGGAGGAAGTGATTGGGGTGCAAGTAAAAGCTTCATTACATGTCAGGGATGTACAAAACCCCTCAGGAACGGTTTTTTTTATTAAAAGCCATTAAGTGATTTATTAAGCAATAATTTTAACAGAGTAGGTTTTTCTTAGTTGCACTGGTATATATAAACACAGAGCTTATGACACAGGTATCAAAAAATCAAGGAAGTGAAGAGGCAAGGCCACAGTGAGATCTGCACAGAAAACTAGGAAAGCATTTTTCTACAACATGCTCATTTTATGATTTTACATATTCAGAAAGCATAGTAGTTACCAATAGCATTATAAAGAGGTTCTCCAGTTGTCTTGTCCCAAACCACTGTTGTTTCTCTCTGATTGCTGACTCCAATGGCTTCAGGACAAAATAGAAAGAAGTATCCTTTTCAGAAGGTTTGTTTTCCCCTTTTGGGGAGTGAGGGAGGGAAAGGAGAGGTGGAAAGGAGGGAGGAACAGGTAAGGAGAAGAGGAAAGTAAATGGGAAATAAAAAGATTCCAACTTTTTCATGCTACAATTTAGAAATGCTACTTCTAAAAGCTCATCATTCAACATTTGCTGCTTAACTTAGGTGCTCTAAATCTTTTTTTTTTTGCTACAAATTGAGACAACACAAGCACCGACAGGGAAACTAGCTTTTCCCAATAAATCCCAATTTAAATTTCAGAATCTCTGAATTCATCACTTGTCTCTGTGATTTTGCAAGATTAGATTAAGTCTACTTTGTAGATTCTGCATTGCTAATCTACACAAAGGATTTGCTTTCACATTGCTTCAACCAAACTGCTCTCAATGCCAATTTAGCTTTTCTCTGAGGTCAGCACATGCTGCCACCTTTCTATTTATTGACTTAAAAACTAGAGAATTTGACTTGCTCAACCATGAGTATGTTAAAGCCCTCAGTTACCCTTAAGTAAGGAATACCTCTTATGTTAGTGATGTCTATGTTCAGTTGTTGCAGTTTCTCACAGGTCCTCTCCACACATTCATGGACAGACTTTAGTATTTCCTTTGGATCTTGTTCCACCCACCTTTAACAAAAAGTAAACACCAGTTAATAAAAAGACAAAAAATTACATTTAGGGGGAAAAAAAGAAATTATACTCTGAAAAAACAGCTAAGCATTTTGACACAAACATTAACTACAAAGTATGTTTTACATATCTGGAAATTGTGCAATGAACTTCAAACCCTTTTAAAAGAGTAAGTTGTATTTTCACAACAAAACCATCTGCAGAAAACAAAGAATTTTGCTTTGTTTTATTCTATACTTCTGCTTTGGCAGCAAATGGCAGGTCAGTTAAGAACAAACAAAAAAAAAACCCACCTCAGAGAACAAACTAATCAATTTCTATGGACTAAACTGAAGACTACGATTAAACTGTAAAAATGTCCAGCTTTACCACTTTAAAAAAGACTTTAAGTCTCATTTAAACTTTAAAGTTTAAATTTTAAATGTGTTAATGAGTGGTCAGAGTAAAATGCTAAGTATTTTTAGTTTACTTAAATCAGAGCACATGCCAGACACCCAATGTGAGTTTTTTATGCCACTTTTCCGACTACAGTCTTTTATAGCAGATACTATGTTCTTAATGATTATTAATCAACTTCACTTTTGATCATTCATAGATAAATATACATAAGCTTTACCAATATGTACACAAATTAAAAACCACCGAAAATTCATACCCTTCTTTAGGGAATTTCTGCTGTATCTCAACTTGATGGTGACTCAAGAGCTCTGCTGTTTTTGCATTAAAAACCTGCAAATAAATTACATGACAGGATTTCCTATGAACACAGAAGTTTAAACAACAATAAATGAACATTTATTATTTTGAATAAATACAGTGCTGTGATAATTGATAGTAATTGTCTATTATCAACCCAAATATCCATATAACCTGGGTTCAGATAGATGATTTTTGTAATTAAGGTAAGCAAAGAATATTTTAGTAAGCTTTGCTGTCCATTATAACTGCTGTTTTTTCTTGATGGATTGGGAAAGAACCATATTTTTTTCTTGTAGAGGTTGTGGAAATTAAACTGATGATGCATTTTAGAACACACCTCCCAGTAAAACACCCACTGCTAGTCATAATAACATTTCTTTAGTTTCTGCACTGATACTCCAATGCCAGAACTATGCCTTTTCTTGGGTTAGCTCACATTTAGGAAGAGTGATTTTAAGAGACAGACAATCACATGTAGTTTCAAAATGACAAAGGGGACCAAACTGAAGAAAGAAAAAGCACCTAGGCAGAATCCAGTTTATTTCAAAACAAACTACAAATACAGAGCTTGTGAACTATCTGACAATAAAAGAATGTCACTGCAGCAACACAATACATTAAAAAAGAAGAAAATGCAGAAGTGACTTAGATTTGAATACATTGCAATAAAAAACAGCAGAGAATCCTGAGGACTATACTAATGGCTGTTCTTAAGGCATCACAAGTTAGAGGCTCTGCCTTGCAGTAAAAGCTCAGCTAGAATACACAACAGTCTTAATTAACCATCAGTGGCCTGTTTCCAAAAGTAATCTACTGTGGCCAAGCTAAGATGACACCCAATAAAACATCCAACTTCATTGTACCATGAGTAAACCAGCATAACTGACTGGGCAATGATGAAGTTCCTGTGAGAACAGCTCTTGCTCACTAGCATCATGCAGAATCTTTTGAAGAACACTCAGGGACCTAGAAAGTAAAATCTAACAGCAGCTTCAGGTGAACTGCAAAACATGCCAGTGGCACACCATCCTGTCTTTTTTTATGGCAAGCAGAGGAGGGTTGGCTTTAGAAACCACTCGTGCTAAGGTACAAAACTCAGTTATACCCATCCACTCTGTGGGACATAACTGAAGTTTTTCTAGACTTCCTTGGTAATGCTCTCCTCTCATTCCACAAATTCTAAGACTTTCTCTTAAAGCTTTTAATCCATAAACTCTTGATTTCATTTAGAAAGTACAGTTTACTCTGAAACTATTAGAACAATTCTGACAAAGTGCAGATGAAAGTTCCAATTCTCCAGTTTCTTTGAAACTTTAAAGTGTTATCTTTAGAGTGAAACTTTGATGACTAGAAACATTCTATATATATATATTAGAATCATAGAATAATTCAGGCTGAAAGGGACCTTGAGAGATCTCTAGTACAACCTCCTGCTCAAAGCAGGGTCAGCTGTGAGATTAGACCAGGTTGCTCAAGGATTTTTTCTAGGCAGGTATTGAAAACCTCCAAGGATGGAAAGACTACAACCTCTCTGGAAAATACTAGAAGTTATTTTTTCCCCTCCACTGCCAAAAAGACAAGTTTTTAAAAGGTACTAGTTTGTCCTTTTCTGTTGTCAGTTGGAAAGATTAGATAGAAAAAGCACCACTATTCTTTTTACCATATTTACTTGTACAAATTTAATCTACACCTCAGGCTTGACATGAAGATATCCTAACAAAAGGGTAAGCTCTGTCAGTACTTAGATGTTTGGAAGGAATTAGTATAATGGGATACAGGTCTTAAAACACTGTGCAACATAGTTAGTAGGAGAGATAAGGTTTTGCATGTACGCAGAAAAATTTTTTACTTGAAACTGCTTTTCTGCCTAAAGCATAGTAACATTTACTAAGTTTTTATAATAAAGATAGCAGAAGACTTTTTATTGAACCTGTATGTATCTGCTCTACTAGCAATGTCAAATATCGTTCAGTAATCATTCACCATTAATCATTCAGTATTCCTTGAAACAGAAGGCAGTACATAAAGATTCCTACTGTTAGCAGGAAATAAATACAGATTCAATTAGACAAGGTCATTCATTGAACCTGGAGTGTGTGGCCTGCTCTAAAATAAAAATAAATATATATATATTTACATATATAAATATAAAAATAGAATAAAATAAAAAAAAGGTGAAGCTCTAGCACAGCAAAATGTTTTGCTTCCTTCTAAACAAGCTGCTCAAATAGCAATAAATTATCAACTGAAGCAATAACACTATAAATGCATAATTTTTTTCATGCCCATCGAGAAGAACTAGGTAAACATGCTTTCCTAATCCATCAGGAACAAAACTGCAAGCTTCTGACATCCTCAACAAAAGCATCAGACATTCCCTGTACCTCAAAGCAAGGGATTAAAACCTTTCACTGGGAACAATACCATGTTCTACACTGATAAACAGAATTCTGATACACAAAAGAATGCCAAACATAAATGAGTCATTACAATTAAACCTAGAAGACGATAAACAAAGTAGGGAATAAATAGAATGCGACCTGCCCTCCTTCCCTGCCCAAGTCTTCGACGAGCGAGGGGAAGCAAGCAGCCGACTCAGTATGAGTGATAAAGCAAGCTCCGATTTATTACGGCGCAATTATGATATTTATACATTTCCAGTTAATTATGCCTACTAGTCATATGTTGATAGGCTAAGCCCTAACGGTTACGTCTTCATACGGCCTCCTACTTGCGGTTTCTGCGGTTAACTGGTCACATAGCTCAGCTCCGTGCTCTACGTGCCTTCCTCAAAGTTAGTTGCTACATCTTCTGCAAGCTCAGCATTGACCTTTTCCTTATCTTCCTTGTCCATTGTCCATTATTGCAGTAACTTTTTTACTGCGGCCTAGTCTGGTTCACTCCAAACTCATGTCAAGTGCTGTGTCACACAGTCCTTCCATGGATCCGTGGCCGTTTTCTCTCATCCATTCTGCAACACAAGTCCCCGTCCCCTGCCTGCCCCCCCTCTAAAAAAAAAACAACAACCGACAACAAACCAACCATAGCCCTGATGCCAAAAAAAAACCAACCCTAAACAATTGTTTCTCTCTGACAGTGGTAAGAGAGATAAAGAGGTGACAATGGGTAATTCAGGTAAGGTCAATACATTCCTGTTGAAACAAGTTTGAGGTGTATTTCTGTCAGTGCTTTCTTTCCTTTCATATCCATTAAGAACTGGTTCCAGTTTATGGTACTGATCTCTCACTTTTTGTAGGGGGGATGGAAGTCAAAGTCAGTTTTGCCCTCATTTTATGAGCAGTACTCACAAAATAATTGCCTAGGTTATTCGGACATGCAGAGCTATCCGCAAAGACTGAAAACCACCAGATATGTACTGAATTCTTGGGTGACAGATTAAAGACAATAAATAAAAAACATCCTCCTTCCACTCCCAACAAATTATCATACAAAGAATTAGAGCTTGAGCATTGAATCTCAAGAGTGAAGGAGAGAAGAAAGACCTATTTAGCTATGCTGTCCGTAAGCAAGCACACAAGCACTGGGCTGATCACTGAATTTGAGCTCTTTATAGGGTCTCTAGTGTAACACATGACATCATATGAAGGGGTGCAAACAGTTGCATGGTATTACACCAAGTCTTTATGACCTTAGTGGAAAAGAATTCAGATCAATCAGCTGTAACAATTTTCAAAGAATGAAAAGAAATAAGACAAACAGAAACATGAGGCTCAGGGAAGTGATGCAAGAAGCTGCACAGCTGAAATTACAATAATGAAGACAGATTTTAGAAGTAACTTTCCATGCTTTGCCAGGTAACTGCCTGCAGAAATGCTACTTCTGTTAGTTTATGCTATACTTTCATGAGCTCCTGTTAAGCTAGAAATGTTACAGCTTTGCAGGCAAGCAAGCTCAGAGCTGGAGTTCTGAAAACGCACTGAAATCAACCCAGCTGGGGGAAGGATGACAGACAAACGTAACTCCACCTTTAGCATTTAACTAGAATTATCAGGCAATCAGAATTTGTGTACGTACGTACAGTTTAACAAGTCTCCTAGAAATTATCTTGCTTGGAAGGCTCCTAATGAACACACCTCCCTCCCCCCCTCAAGGAGGCGCTTATGATTATGGGAATAAAAAGTAAAAATTGCAATACATTTTAAGTGATAAAAACTAAGACTTAGGGAAAAACTGAAGTATTTGAAATATTTTCAACCCTTCTTGTTAACTATACAATCAAGTTTTGCTTTTTCCCAAAAGGTCATGTTACCTCAGTAGAAGAGTGAAATAGATTCCCCTCTGAAGGGTAAGCTCAATGGGTACACCAATTTTTTCCTTATCTAAACCCAGGTTTTGTTTCCTGAAAAGAATGCTTACAGTGTGATATAGCTTTATTGGGATGCTTCTTTGGGAAATGAAGGAAGAAACACTCCACTCAGGTGGAAAAAAAATTGTCTGTGGCTGACTGACAAACCTAGGACCTGAAGTTCTGTACATGTATGTGTACACTGTATGTGTACTTTCGATTCTTGCTGTTCCTGGATAGAATGCCAGAAAGACTTCAACCCGCAAATAGCTTTCAAGAGATCAGGCAGTGGCTCAGCCAGCCATTAGCTTCTGATCCCAAGACTTTTAGCAAAAGAAGTTAACAGTGGATTTTTATGATAGGATTCTTGAAAAAAATAAAATCAAACACAAGAGAAGCACGTATTTGATGAAAATATTTGGCCAAATATCTAGACCAGAATTTATTCACGTGGGTACACTTGTTTAGCCTACTCAATTTATTTTCCTGCTTGATATCTTACAGAAAATGAGCCTTAGGCAATTGGACTGGTACTCAAAGCACTGCACTCTCCCTGGTAACTCTGAATCTGTTATCCAGGTTCAACCTAACTTTACAGGAAAGCTGAGATCTCAAAAATAATTACAGCTTATTTTGCAAAAGCAAGTAGCTTAGCAAAGATCCAAATTAAGGTTTCCAGAGGGTAAAACCACAGCACAAGCTAAAACTGTATGTGTATTGTGTGTGAGAGGCAAGGATAAATGAGGAGTGACAGTAACAGAAATGTACCTACATTCTGGTGCTTCTTTATCATCTATCTGTGTTCGTACAGTCTCGTTCACGTAAGCAAGAGAATCTCTCAAAACTTGTGTCTATATATAGCATAATTATTTCTAAAAGGAATCTCTGGAGGTTGTCTAGGCCAACTCACTGCTCAGGTAAGCTTAAATTTAAAGTCAGACCAGTTTGGTCAAGGCCTTTTCTCATCCAGGTGTTGAGTATCTGCAAGGATGGAAATTCCACAGGCTTTCTGCACCCCTGATCCGGAGCCCCTCATAAGTCAAAATTTTTTTCTTTACATCTGTTTGAAACTTCACTTGCTGCAACTTCTGTTCACTGCATGTTGCCTTTTTCTGTGCATGTCTGAGAAAAGGTTGGCTCTGTATTCTCTACAGACTGTGGTTAGACAGCTGAAGACACTGCCTTAGACTCCCCTATGAAGAAACAACCCCTGATCTCCCAAGTTCTCCTCGTGTGCCTTGTGCTACAGCACAGTGATCATGTTAGTGACCATTTGTTGGACAAACCCCAGTTCTTCCGATTCTCTCTTCCTCTGGGGAGGCCAAAACCAGCCACAGCGTTCCAGATGCTGCCTCTTACGTGCCATGCAGATGGCAATAATCACTTTTGTTGATCTGCAGTCTGTACTTTTCTTCATGTGGTTAATCTTCACCACAAGGACGCGCTGCTCACTTATATTAAACTTGCTGTCCAGCAGGCATCTGGGTCCTTTTCCAACAAGCTGCTTCTTAGCATTCTGTCCCAAGCGCCAAACTTTGTTGAACTTCATGAAGCTTCTGCCAGGCCCCTTCTCCAACTGGAATTCCAGTCAACTGCTTCTTCTGGTCTGTAGTCACCTGTAAACTTGAAAGGGCATTCCAACCCATCCCCCAGGTGGTTGATGAAAATACTATAGTATATCAGCCCTTTTACAAGTGGAACACCACTTGTAAATTGGCCACCTGTAACTGTAAGTTTAGACTGAACTGTTGACACCACCCTTTGGCCGCAAAGGAGAAGCCAGTTTTTCACCCAGACATCTTTAACCCAGTAAGTCTTCCATCTTAAAAAACTAGGTAACCGTTGCACTGTACTACTGAACAGACATGTGCAAAGTAACCAACACTTTGATTCTGACTGGTGACTTGGTGAAGATTAAAATTGTTGGAAGCCCTGAAGAAAAAAAATGTAGAGAGATCAATGAGAAAGGTATGCAAAACAACTAAGACAGTAAAAGATGGAGAGATAGTAAGAGAGACAGGGAAACAACTCAGGCAAAAAGAACACCACATCACATTTTGGCTTAAAATAATTCAAAGCAAAAATCTCCCTTCTAACTGTAGCAATCTCTTTCCAGCACAGAATTCTCCAGATATATGTGCTATTATCTGTGTAATTGATGCAACTTGTAGTAGATTCCTGCACACTTTGCCCTTTTCCTCCCCCCACCCCATGTTCTGATTCAGTTCAGTGATGTACCTTTTTTTCTCAAATCCACATACCTTAATTATCATACTAGTTTGATCAACTGCCAAGTGTAGGCCAGCACTGTATTTTGAAATTAATTAAGAGAAAATGAGATGGATACAAGAAGAACTGAAGAATGACAGACATAATATACTTTTTTAAAAAAATAAGGAAAGAATTATGGCCTCTTATTTATTTGTGTAAGCACCTGAATCCTCAAACAGAGGAAACATATCTCATGTAGACAGAAAAAAACCCTGACTGTATACAAGCCATTGATGAATGCATCTGGTATAAGAAATTCCTTGTCAGAAGAACTTGTAAAAATACCTGTAAAAAGAGCTTGAATATAAATTTAAATCCTTCAGTGTCTCTTTTATTTCTACTAGTCTTATCCTTTTAGGCTAAGAAAAAAGGTAACTTGGTATACACGTAAAGCAGATAGAATTAATCTTCAGGTGTTACAGGGAACTTCTCCAAATGCTTTTCTGAAATGGACTCCTGACTGGCATTCAAGATAGTCCGGTGGTGTCATTTGTCAGTTTGAAGTTTCTCTCCACCCCCAGATCTGGGTTTTGTCATTTGACAATCCCATGAAGGTCGTGATATTGAGTAATAATGGTAACACATGTCAAGAAGATATTCTAGTCTCCTGCTTCATGAAAGAACATTCCACATGGGGGATGCATTAAAAAAAAAAAAGGAAAGCAAAGGAAAAGGGAAAAGAAAAAAAAAGGAGAAAGAAAAAATGAAAAAGGAGAAAGAAAAAAGGAAAAAAGGGAAAAAAGAAAAACGGGAAAAAAGAAAAAAAAAAGCCAAAACATTTCTCTTCCCAGTTCAACACTGTATATTTGACAACATTTTTTGTATTTAGTCATTATTCCTCTTCCATGATGGAAAACGTCACTGGGATCTAAATCAAATTACCATGACTTACTGACTAGGCGACTGGACATTTGGAGAGATTTGCAAGCAGGAAGTTTACATAGTAAGTTTCATATATAATAACAACATTAGTTACTGTCTACTGCATAATATGGAAATAACTAGATCCTTAAACTAAAAGGCTTTTATATATATCTGATTAACATAGTCATTGCCCCATCCTTAAACAATCTTCCTCTAGCATTTAAACAAGCCCATCTTTAGTCCCGTCACCTGAAGTTGTGTGCAAGTGCACGGGATGCACTGACAATTTGGGATGTAGCCTCCAGAACTGCAGCAGTCATTCCAACAGGCCCAAGTAGGTTTTAGAGGGAAACACAGCAGTCATTGCATTGTCTGAACACTAACTAACCACAGCCACTGAATTCACAGGGATCTGTTCCTCCCGTGCCTGAGCACTGCGCCCACTTGATTCGGTTCAGGGCGAGATATCCGGCAGATTTAAAACACAGCCTGCCCGAAGGAGCAGGATTTTGCAGCCCCCTCAAGCAGCAGCTGCCCTCCGGCTTGCTCTGGGGCCGGACGGGCACTGCCGGTCCTGCCGCCGGGCCCGCTCCCCTTCGTTCTGCGCGGGCCGGGCAGCGCTGCTCGCCCCCCAGCGCGGCGGGAAGGCGACGGGGGTCTGATCGCTGGGGGGACACCGCCGGCCGGCGGCCTCGCCACCCCAGTACCCACCAGCACCCGCCTCTCCGGGCGGCGCGGCAGCCCCGGCCCGCCGCGGGGATGAGGGATGCCGGCCCAAGGCAGCAGCCGGGGCAGCGGTAGCACGGCCCTGCGCGGCCCGCCCCCCTGCCCTTCCCCAAGGGCACAGCAGAGGCCAGAGGGACCCCGCGAGGATGCAGGAGAGGGAAGGAGCGGGCGCAGCGGCTCCCTCAGGCCGCGGGGCCGCCGCCCGTCCCTGCGCGCCGCAGCGCCTGAGGCCACCCCAAGCCCCAGGATGTGCTCACCAGGAAGCGAGTGGAGCTGGTGCCCTGATCGATGGAGCCCACCAGCGGCCCCAGCACCATTCGGTCCGACGCGGCCATGACCCCGCTTAGCCGCCCGCCGGGTCCCCTCAGCGATCCCGCAGCGATCCCTCAGCGAGCGGCTAACGGCCGCGCTGACACTGCCCCGGCCGCTCGCGGCCAGCGGCTCGTGGCTGCCGGGTGAAGCCGGCGGGGGGGCGGGGCAGGCGGGCAGGCGGGGCGGGGGGCGCTGCCGCGCGCATTGTCAGCCCGCAGCCAACCAGCGCTCGGGGCGCGGCGGGGCGGAGGGGCGGGGGCGGGGCCGGGAGGCGCAGGAAGTGGGCCAGCGGCGGGGGCGCGGCGGGGGGGTCACGTGGTGGGTGGTGCACAGCACGCCCCCCGCCCCGCCCCGCCCCGCCCCGCCCCCGCCCCCCCCCCCCGCCCGCCGGAGAGCCGCTGGCATGAGGGAAGCTGTCGGCCTGAGGGGGGGCGCGGGAAACCTGAGGTGTTTCCTGGGGGAGGCGTGTGTCGCTTCGGGGCGAGGGTCTTCGGAGGGCTGTGCGGGACTCCGGAGGGAGTCTGCTGGACGAGATTTCGGGGCACCAGTCTGGGGTCATCTGTGTCCTGCGGCGGCGTTCCCCGGAGCGAAACCTGTTTCGCTTGTAATCGAGGAGAGCGGAAAGAAACCCCTCGAGGGCCCGGCCGGCTTTCCCGGTGCGGCCGGCGGCGAGGCGGGATCCAGCCGCGAAGGGTGCGCGCTCGGAAGGCGCCAAGCCGAGATGTGCTCTGGAGACTTTTTTGTTCAGAGCGAATATTGCCGATAAGGCGTTCAAAACTGAGTCACTATAGCTATGATATTGGCTGAAAAATGTTAGCGGCCCCAAAAGAGGCTTGTTGCAGCTCTCAATGCTTTACCCCGTGTCAAGCAGAAATACTCATTAAATTTAAAACTGGGATTTTCCTTACGGTGTCCTGGTAACTAGTGCTTCAAGAAAAACTGCTGGTGTTGCAAGACCAACGATAGAATTGCAAAAGCTAATAATGCTGACTGAAGCACATGAGAAGTTACCCAGTGACACACATTGCCAGCAAGTCAACCCCCACAGACGCCACTAAATACATTTGTCTTTGTTGTAACTCCCCATTAGCGGTAGTTGACCAAACTCACGGTATTTTGTCAGTATTGCTTCCTGATAAGCAAAATATGATTACTGCTGCTTGGTAATGACTTGCCTGACATCTTGCACAGCACTTCTGACATACTTTTTTTGGTTAGTACTTCAGCTGCCATGTAGGAGCCTTGGTTGGGATGTGAACAGCACTATCTGCTACTGTGTAACACATAGCAAGTGATGGAGTTGCAGCCCATAATTACAAAATCTGAAATTAAACAAATACAGTTTAGTAAAAAGATCAATATTTTGAAAATATGTGTGAGAGTAATGAAACACTGGAACCACTTACACATATTATGAAGGATTCTCTATTATTCTAAAATTTTAGAACTAAGTGTGGTATTTTTTCTTAGAACTTAAACTGTACTACAGAGATCCATTTTCTCAGGGATGTCCTGCAACCCAGAAAAGGATCCACAGCAGGTCATACTAGAAGGTCACAACAATCTCTCCTGGCTTTGCCAGAGACCACCCCCCTCTACTTCCTTCAGTTGTCAGGGCATATGCTGCAGGCAGCTTCTACTCCAAAGCCATGGGCAACAACCCCAGTTGGCTTGAAAAGCTTATGTAAGACTACAGCATCTCCATGTAGATTCAAGGAATTAATCTTATGGGATCTTAGTTAAGTCTGAATTCATTAGTATAATTGCTAGGAAAAGTGTGGGGCTTGTGTTATTTCTTTTGTTTCTTTTAAAAACTGCCATATGGTGTTTTGAATGTATTTTAACTCAAGATAAAACATGACTATTTTCAGCAAATGTTGAGGTCTCTCACAATCTAAAAAGGGAGGAAGGAATATCGTGACTGATATTTAGGTAAAACATGAAATGTTGCTGCACCTATGCGAAATTTATAAATATCACTGAGTTACAGAAATTTTCTAGGACTGGCAGATCTATCATTTTCTTGGGTATTCTTTAGCAGTGCCTGTGCATTTTCATAGGCTGGGAACAGGAGGGGTGGCAATGACAACCTATGCCGTTCTTTAATGTGCAACAGATAGGCAAGCACGACAGACAGAAGGGGGAAGAATTTTGTCTGAAGTAGAAAATACAGAATCAGGGAGAATACCTCATTCTTCCTAGCTCATTCAGCGTACTCTCTCTTCTTTTACATTTCTATTAAGTGTTTGAAGTGAACATTTTTTTTTTTCCTGTGGTATTCATTATGCAATACATGAGTGTTACTATTTGCAGAGTTATTAGTACAGATAGTGGGCACCGTCCCAAGGAAGCTGCCGGCAGGGGAAGGAAGGGTGGAGCTGTGGCCGTGCCCTTACAGTAAGATGGTGTGAGCCTGCACTTTGCTGAGATAGTTTTAAAGGTATTAGCTTCCTTTAAAGGAAGGAGCATGGATATCTGTGTGGACTAATTTCTTCTGCTTCTGACTCAGACCTCACTGAGGCATGTCTGCACTATGCAGCTTATGGTGTTAGGTATTCCGTTCCCCTACTGAAGAACATATTTAAGGGGGTGGGGGGGTGGTGTGTATAAAAATCAAGCTCACATGTAGCAAGTGCTGGTTGGGAGCCTTGTATATATTATTCATGATAGAGGAAAAGTTTTTGGAAGTTAGGTATACTTACTATAACAATCTCAAGCCCGGCAGATATAATGGAGACTCCCATTGATAGCGAAGAACTTATTTACAACAAAGTTGAATTTGCTTCCCCAAAATATTACCGTTATGAAGATGGCACTTGTTTTCAAATACCTGTGCAATTTGGATTCCTGGAAATGGTGTTCTGGTTTCATATGGAGCTTTTGACCCCTTGTTCTGCAGACTGAACTCAAATGAAAGTTTTTTTCCACCTCTGAATATAGCCCCACTGTTTTTTTCAGTTATATTTTAAAGTAGTGAACACATTTGAAACACATTCAATTATGCTCATAAATATTTGCAATGCATTTTTCAATGCCAACATAATTTGGTTCCTAAAACCTATTTTCAATAGTAAGTAAACCCAGTTGTTTACTCCTGGGTTGTTTTTTTTGGTTTTGGTTTGGGTTGGGGTTTTTTTCCCAGCAGAATGGAGGGATGTTCCTAATCGCATTCTCCTGTTTCTGGCTGATTCTTTTTTATTGACCTCAAGTTAAGGACAAAATGTGACTGTGTCAGGCTACTCCAAGCATGTGATACAGTGTGAACTAAAAAGTAAATGCCAGAGGTCCACATGTCTTTCCCTTCTGCCTCTTAGTGACAGAAGGCTCAGCAGTTGAATCCTGCTCTTCCTTACTGATGTCTGATCTTTGTGTTTCTCCAGGAAGAGCTGAAGTTAAATATTTTGAGCTAGCGTGGAACGGGTGTAGGTATAAAGTGTACAGTGTGCCAGGATAATGAGTCACACTGTCACCTATACCCTTTTGCCTACTGGGAAGATGAGTGGTATGTGTGAGAGCGCATATGCCTGCGCACGTGGATAAACTCAGTCTCTCTCACTGGCTCAGGGAGCAAACACAAACAGATCATGACCTTGGCTGCCAATGCCCTTACATGTATGTAGATTGTCTGCAGCACTCGTACGCAGGGAACCTTTCCATAGATCCAGATGAAGGAGGTTAGAACAAGCAATTCTATGTTCTGTCTCCTAGGTTTGTTTTGGAAAGTGTCCACATGCAGTACTCTGTCACCATTTGGCAAGAACAATTTTATTGTGAAGCTATGACTGTGGTGATGCAATGAATGTCTAGCAGGATGTGTTTTACTTCTGACCTGATATTAGACAATAGTCTTCCCTGAATGACATTTTATATTTAGATTCACTCTCACACTGTTCAAACCCTGAGCAATCATTCAGTTGCTGTCTTTCTCGTAGACAAAAATAAAACTTAGGTCAAATAAATTGACATTTTAAAGACAACTAATACTAAGTACTTTGAAAAGCAGTTATTAAGTCAGTAAATCTTTACACGCACAGTATTATTCAAATAAAAATGGGGAAATTGGGGAAAAAAATCCAATAATTTTATATAGACAAAAGTAAGCATTCTCAGGAATTGAATAATTCAGAGAGATATAAATATTCGTCAGTGGCATAGTAGATACTCTGTGCTTCAAAATCCTTAACTCTTGAAATACTTGTTCTTCTAGCTTCCATACAAAAATATAGCAACTTACTGCAAAATTTACTCCTGAAGGAAAATGTACACCACACTGAAGAGAGGCATTAAATCTGAGTTAGTTTTCAACTGGTTTCATAGTAGCTGTATTATGCTAGCTTTTTTTTAAAAAAAACCCTTATTTTATCAAATAAGTTAGTCTCGTTCGTGCTCCATAAAAAAAATGATAGGGCAAATTCTCATAGGCTCATTCTGTCTTTTACATTAGCTTACAAGTTAAAAGAGGCAAGGCAAATACTGCTCATACGGGACATCTTTTCACATGCATCTTTTTTGAACTGGAGAGTGGATATTTCAAAAAAGTTTAAGTGAAATTTCTATGTATGATAGTAGGATTAGAAAAAAACTGAATTGCTCTAAATACTGATATTTGACACTTTTATCTCTAAATCTTAGCTCAGGGTTGAAAATCTAGTGATACACAGTCCAGGCTCTGGTTTCCATATGTGGTGAATATACTAAAAACAGAAACAGCAGTGGAATTGTATGAGAGCCTTGAGACTGTCATTACATTGGATTTAAACAAATTGTATTAATCCTGCCCTAACCCGAGCTCTTACATCATGCAGAAGAATGAAAGCAAAGCAGAAAAAAATACTTTTAAGTGAGATGTTCCATATATCCACAGAGACTACAGGAAGATGGTGTTTGTTAAAACATACCATCAAATATATGTTCATTTTGAAGAGATATATTTAATTACATTAAGGAGAATACACATGCAGTATACTTAAGAAAATATATCCCATACTTCTGGTTTTCTGTTTGAGTTTGGTTATTGCATGCTGAATTGCTGTGCAATATCCTCAGAAAGATCACTGAGAATTTAGAACTGATTATTATATAGTGGTCTGGTTGTTTACTCTAAGTAATTAGATGGCCCCAGGATCCATAATTTTCTCTGTCTATGAATTTCAAATGCTTTTGATGTATTACCTCTATAAAACCTCTTGTGGAGGTGTAATGCTTCTTGCATTTTTTTACAGACATGTGGAAGGGCTCAGAGCAGCTGAATTACTGGCCAGTGGTCACGCAGCAAGTCCTTAGCAGAGCAGAGGTTAATGACAGCTTTCTCTCAGGTCCAAAGGTGCTGCATTCCTTAGCCACTGCCTTTCTCAGGAATCAGTAACTGCATTCCTATTGACTTTAGAGACAACAGGACTGAATGATCTAATAATAACCAGCAGAGGCAGGATTACACAGGGTAAGTTGATCTAGCCACACACAGTCCTAAAAGATGATGTTTTTACCACTACCATCCTGATCGCGGCTGTGGACAGTTTCTGAATATTGTGCAATGAGTCTGGTTTTTGTTGGATTCTTTCTTCGAGTTGTCTGAGCTCATTAATATGGCAGAAAACATACCCAGACAAAATAAAAGCGGATTGTTTTCTGCCAAGAAGCTGAATTGACTCACTTACTGTAATGAGTGCCAGAGCTGGTGCAGAAGAGCTTTCCACTACTAGGAGCATGGGAAAGGTTAAGAATAAGTAGGAGATGATGTGGAGGGGACTAGGAACAGCATGAAATATTCAGCAACTGCAACCTCTTATGTTGCCTCAGCGGCTCACAGACCTTCAGCCTCCATATCCTCAAATGTTAGCTGTCTGTTGGGAAATTCTGGAGATATTAATGGCTATGCTACTGTCATGAAAACTAAGTATACTGTCTGGTTTTTAGAAGAACTTTAATACATCGCTGTTTTCAATTTTACATCACAAAACTGGTGTATCTCTCATAAAACTGATTGAAAGCTCAGCTATATAGGGGTCTTCTGGTGAGTCTTTATGCTCTGGACATACCCTAAGGCAAAATTATGTTAGCCACCAGAGGCTGGAGTTCTTGGGGACTGGGAGATAATGTACAAAGAGTGCCTGAGAGCACCATGTTTGTTCAGCCATAAGAAGAGAAGGCCTAGGGGATATCTTACTACTTCCTATAGCTACCTAGTTGGAGGGCGTAGAGCAGATTAATCCTCTCTTTTCTCAGAAGTACATGATGACAGGACAGAAGGGAAGAGAAAACAGTTGGTACATGTATAATTCTGAATGTAAGCTCTTGACTTGATGTCAGAAGTAGCCCTGCCCCATAGGCTTTCCTTTCTGAAGGGACCACTATCAGTATTTTCCTAAAAGGCTGAACTGAGAGTTGTAAAGTTTCAAGTGTGATTCTAAAGGATTCCTGGAGACTGTGTCCTACAGAAAGCCTAAAATATTTTCTTCTTTTTTTTCTTCTTTTTTTTATTTTTTTGTATTCTTTTTCTTTCATCAGTACTGCTGATGTGTCAGGAGCTGTAAACGGTTCTGGGGGCTGTATCAAGCCAAGTACTTGGACCTTCTTTTTTTACTTCTTCCAGGCCTAGAAACTCCTGAATTGGCAACTGGATATTAGGAAAACAGAGTTCCTTAGACATCTTCAGTCAACAGTCAAGAGCTAGGAGAAGTTGTGGAAGGAGATGTCAGATGAGTAGGTCTTAGTTTGACCAGTGCTTCCGGGGAGCAGGGTGCGAAAGGATGCCAAGGTCTGACAGTGATTTGATGGCATGCACCAGCAGGAGCTCTCTGTTTTGGAGTGTTCTAGGGGCAGAGGAACAGAGACAGACACATACAATGCACAAGTTTCTTCCTGAGTCAGAAAACTCATTTGCTATGTAAGCTGGTGAATGCAGCTCACTGGGGACACCAAAATGAGCACCAACCTTTTTGAACTTCATAAAAGATACCTTGCTGTGTTTGAATTGAGAATTGAACTGGACTTGAAATGAATTTGGAAGATATTGCATGTATTTCATGTATTTCTGGGATTGTCAAAGCAGAACCCCAAAGCTACACTTACAGGGGAAAAACAACAAGCCAGCTCTAGGAAGAAAAGAAACTCTCAGCTGGAATGAACTAAAATAAACTACAAGAAAAATACAGAATAATCTAACCAAGCTATCACTGAAGCTGTTAATGAAGCTTCCCAAGAGAAAAGTGCTCTTCAATAGCAGAGAATAACTGAGATTTGAGGCAAAAAATGTAGAGTATCCAGAGGAGTGTGTGAGAAAGTTGAAACATACCTAGTAGATATCATTAGGGCAAAAAGCCTGGTCACCCAAAGAGAAAGCAGATACGTGGATTCATCTTCCAAGACTGATTTTGACATTTTGATAATTTATAGCATGCTTTCTGAACATCTGCTGAGACTACTACATATCTTAGGCATTACTTTGGACAGCTAATCTAAAGAATGTGCTTTCCTGATGGAACGGTGAAGAGCATGACACACAAAAAGACGAAAATCATTTATCTGAAATGGCGACCAGTCCTGCTGTTCTTGCTTCTTTCCTGGAAGCAAGACTGCTCACCACACAGTCCTGACCCAGCACAGGAACCAGCTGCCGCAGTCCAGGAAACCCAGGGTAATGCTAGTGTTAGTACCTGCTTCTGTCAGAGCCAGCTGGATTACAGCCAGACCTGAAGGGCAGGATGCTAGACCAGAGACAAAAGGGGTGTCTTTCCCTGGAGTGACCATAAAGTGACATTTACATACTTAGCATTGCAGGCAACCAGAATAGTCAGATTTGCATACTGGATTCTGAAGCGCAGATGCTTGTGCAACAGGAGGTATTGTTACAGGCTTATATATGCAATGTAAAGATGGCTCCACCTATGCTATCAGTTATGGATATTTCAACAGGTTATTATACAGTTCTGTATGTTGTCAAATTATGTGAATCTTATATACTAGCTAAATGGTTTTCCAACAGCAGGTTCCTATTTTTCTTCAATATACCTCAAAACATAGTTTCCTGCTCATTTTTCCCAAGGTAGGTTCCTGATAACTGCAGCACACTGTATTAATGCTATTCTTTCATATTCCATGGCCTTTGAAATTTCAGTCTACCCAGCAGTGGTTCACTAACAGAATGTATTTATATATTCATATTGAAGCTACTTGTTATTAACTTCTAATTCCAGCAATGCTCTTGGTCCATTAGCAGAACAGCTTACTCATAGGCATTTTGTTCTCTCCAGGTTACAACATTCTTCTGCAGGAGCAAGGCTCCTTAGGGGCAGAATTGAGAGCTAGAGTGGAAACTGCTCCAGCTGCCTTGTTTGTGAGTCATTCTTGTGAGTACATTAACTTCTAGAAGCTGCATTGATTCTTCTATGCAATTTATTAACATTCTAATGACTACAAAAGAGTGATTTTTTGTATATACTCCTTATTGAGACTATTAGGACAAAAGATAATAGAGGCATAGATAAAATCATAAGGCTAGACATTCAGATGATGAACACCAGTGTAGCAAGTGGTAGAATTCATCTACTTATGGCAGAAGTAGAAAAAAATACCTTTCTAATGACATTATAAGGTTCCTATTAAGCTAAGATAAATTCATAGCTGACTGTTCATTCTGTATGGGATTATATTTTTGGTATAATAATACAAAGAAATGTAATTGCTAGCTTTAGGCTTATTTATACATTAATTTCTACTACATTGTTTGAGACAGAGAGTCAGCCTGAGGTAACACTGCTTGGTTTGATTTCACATACGAGAGATGTAGTTTATTCTTTCTGTTCCATGCAGAAATAGTTACCTGGCTGATGACTAAGATGCTGCGCAGTGAATGCACCACAGCTGAATGTTTCAAAAATACTTTAGGAAAATTCTTGCTCCCCCTGCAGTCAAAGGAAGCTTTTGCAGTGAATTTAAGGAGATGTGCATTCCTCCTGTGGGTGCCTTAAAATGTGCTTGATGTTTGTGTGTGTTTGCTTGCTTTGCTTAAGAAAGGAACTAGATTAAAATTTCAACATCAAAATACATTTATTTCGGATATCTTTGCTTAATATCTTTGCTTTCTGTACTTTTGTAAACAGTGAGTAAGCAGAAAAAACTACTTCCATGTATATTTTGTACAAAGTTCTCAGACGATTAATGGTGGAGCATGTGTGTCTGCTAAAACAAACAAGGACAGAGCGTATTCAGAATCTCAGAGGCATTTGAAATATAGGGAAGTACAGTTCTAATTCACAACAGTATTTTAGAGCATGATGTGAACTTTGAAAATAAATGTTATTAACACGAAATAATTATAATTATTACATATGTATATATTATATATGATTTAGTAAATTTCTTATATATGTGTAATATAAACATATATAAAGTTTTGTATAATAAGATAATATTTCTAGATATCATATTAAAATAATACTACAATACACGTCAAATAGCATAAGGTAGTAAGTGGTTTTCTGAGAGTTTAATGCCATTAATTTTCATAGAATAATTTAGACTGGGAGGGAAGTCAGAAGGTCACCTCATTACCCTCTTCTAAGCTTAAAAAAGTCCACCTTTTTCTCCCCTTTTTCAGTTATGCTATTCCTTAAGTTCCCAGATGACACAATATCCAAATAAAAGAATTTTTTTCTGTACATTCTCCTGGAAGGACTGATTCTTATTTTCTTTTTGCCTCATCCTGTTTAATGTTTTGTAATAATTAGAAGCCTGATATAAACCAAGGAGCTCTTCTGTGGCTGAAATGCTATGTTCCCCTTATACATGTCGGCATAAGGTTTTACTTCTTACTGTTCTGACAACTGAAATAGCGTATGTGAAACAGGTGATCCTGGCTGACAAAGCATATTTCTCATGACAGCTTGCTGGGTAGGAGAGGAAGGATTTAAAAATTGCATAACAGAGAATTAAGCACTGAATGTTTCAGATGCTTTAAATTCAGTTCAGAGCTATATATTTTGGCAAATAGAGGAGAGCTTTCTTCATCAAAATGGATTAACTCTGAGAAATTATTTTTAGCTTGGAATATTAGCTTTTCTCCAGACCAGTCCCATAAAATTTGAAGACCAGATTTATACCCTTATACACAAAATACCTCCTGAAAGAAACATCCTATCTTTTGGGTATGCAAAAAGCCCGCATCAGGTAAACTTTAAGCAGCCAGCCTCCCAAAGAAATCTGATACGCAACCATTCATTGAAGAAGAGGCTGTTGGGGAAGAAAGGTGAGAAGCGCTTTTCCCTGACTTGTGTTGTGTCCTGCATGTGGAGTGGCTGGTGTGTGGATACTGTATTTGTTACACCGTCACTCTGCCTCTCTTTTGTTGACGAGTTCAGAGACTTGTTTATAACAAATTTTACTGTTCATGGGAAAGTTTATTCTACAGTTTTATAAGCGATACTCAGTTCATTTACTTCAGGAGGCAAAGAATGAGGAAGTGGAATGTGCTCTGCCAAAGAAGCAGTTGAAGGGTGGAGTGTCTTAGCAAATCTTGTAAAATGTGCCTTATCTCACTAATGCAAATCTTGATGCCCAAACTCTTCCTCTCACCTTTGTGCCTTTAAACCTGAGCCATACCACCTGTGGCAGGCAAGTAACTTTTTTCTGTGGTTGTGGGCCTGAGGACTGGAGAAGTGAAGAAAAAGATAAAGAGATGATTTCTTCCAGTCTGGAAGTAAAAGAGCTTTTCAATTCCCAAATGGTTTCATAACAATATTTTTTTTAGAGGACAGGAAAAAGTTCCCTCCTCCTTGTGCTACAAAGACACCCATTGTTCCTCATTTCAGGCTGGTGTTCATTGCATTAACATTTCACCATTTCAGAGGTATGTCCAACCTCTTAATTATAAGGAAATTACCACTTAAACAGCAAAGCAGGTAACTTAGACACTTTGAGGCAGATTATTCTCTCTCCCCTTGCTTCTCCTCTTCTCTTCTCTTCTCTTCTCTTCTCTTCTCTTCTCTTCTCTTCTCTTCTCTTCTCTTCTCTTCTCTTCTCTTCTCTTCTCTTCGCTTCGCTTCGCTTCGCTTCGCTTCGCTTCGCTTCGCTTCTCTTTGCTTCACTTCGCTTCGCTTCTTTCTCTTCGCTTCGTTTCTTTTCTCTTCTCTTTGCTTTGCTTCGCTTCGCTGTTCTCATCTCATCTCATCTCTCCTCATGTTATTTCATGAGGACTGTAACCTACCAGTACAGATTGGATCAATCTATAGCTGCCACGGTTGTGAACCAGGGTACTGGTAGTTTTTCCTCTTTCCTGGGCTGCTCTAAGAGCTGTATAATTGATGGGAAGTGCCCTTCAATTGCTATGCAGAGCTTGTCAGACCTCCTTGGTTCATCCCAGAGGTTGCATTTCTTGACAGAAAAGCAAGCAACGGAAAGGCTGGTTACCTCTTCCCTATTCTCTCCTTAGCCACAGCTGAAAGGCAGCAAGGGAGTGACCAAGCAGCTTCTGCTGTTCAGGAGAGCTCATGCCTCATGCTGGAGATACGGCTGTCTGTGGAGATGTGGGATGTAACTGGGGAGGTATGGAGATATGACCCCCTCCCAGTCTTAGAATGCCATAGCTGATTCAAATACTTAATGTTTTTTTGAAAAAAGCCCAACCCTTCAGGGTAGTCATCAGAGACCAGGTCTTCTGTTTACACAGTTGACCTTAGCAGTCATACTCAGCTACCAGAAAACATTATCTATATTGCTGTGAGTGATCAGCAAACAACCTGCTTTAAGCACAGCAAGTAGCCTTAATCCTGAGTTTTGCCTAGGCATAATAGTACAGGGTTCAAAGTACTGTGTTCTGGTACAACGCTAGATATAAATTTCCATGACCATTGATTGCAACACGTATTGCACACAAGTGAGTCAGGGATATTGTGAAATATTTCCTAGTTACTTGTAACAGTAAATCCATAGCAAAATGTGAATTATGCTGTGATGCTAAGTGTTCCTTATCATGGCATCTGGGTGTGTATAGTTATTTTACAAACTTCTATTATTTTAGTTTGCCTTGGCTGACTTAACATGAATGGCTCGCCAGTTTGATGATGATATGGATGTCTGTAGGGTCACTGTAATTTTTAAGTTGCAATTTCTGTAACAATGTGCAGCTTCATGAGATGTGAGGCCAAAAAAACCAGTTAGAAATGGCACAAATACTAAACATCTTTATTTTCTGATGATTTGTATATTTCTTTCCTAATAAACAGCTTTATGAAGTCATTAAAAATGCCAACCTAACACAAAACAAAAGATAAACTATTTAAAGGGGAAAAAAAGGAAATAACCATCCAAAGATGACAGCACAGCCTACATTTTTCAACATTTCCAGAGTGCCCAGAAAGATACAAACATTCTTTAATACTGACTTAGGAGTTAAACTTTTCAGTTTAGTAGGTGCTATTCATACTTTTCCTGGTTTCATAACTGCTTTTAAAAACAAACAAAGAAATAAATAAAAACCTGTCACATCCACATTGTCCTGAACTCTAAGTTTCCTACCTCTTGTTGATTTTCAGAAATCTCGCTGCTTTTAGGATTCTTGATGCCAGTGTTTAAACTTGTTCCAGTAATAATTTTTAGTGTGGAAATGTAATTACTTGGCCTGTGGCTGCCTTCCTTGGTTAGCTTTCTCTTAGTTTCCAGTTTTGCTTAGTCGTCACTGAAATCACTTGAATTTGTTTCCCTTTTGTTTAACCAAATCCACGAGGTTGTCTTATTTTCCTGAAAGCGTTATGTAAAGTAATACTTGGTATTAAGTGTTTTTATGAGTTGAGAGAATCAGTCATGTAATATTTACAGATCTCATCCAGAAACATACAGGATGTTGGCAGTGTTGGCAATATGGCCCAAATTGTCAGATAGCAGAAGTTGCTTTGAGCACAAAAATCTTTCTTTACTTACTCTCCATTTTTCTCCTTCATGGTTATTCTGTTGCTTCTTTGTCTAGTTTCATATCCAGCTTTTATCTATTGTGTCATTACATATTTGCTTATTGTATTGTATTGATGTGTTTTCACATATCACTTTTTATATTGCTGTACGTAGCAAAAAACATTCACAAACAGGTATTTTTTGTCTTTTGTACCAAATACTATATTTTCTATCTTTCCTATGTAGAAACACAGACCATCTGAGGCAGGAAGGCACCTATGAAGATCATCTGGTCCAAACATCTGCTCAGAGTGGAGTCAGTGAGAGCAGGTTGTTCAGAGCTGTGTCCAGTTGGGTTTTGAGTATCTTCAGGGATGGAGACTCCACATCTTCTCTAAGCAACCTGTTCCTGTGTTGGACCACCTGCACAGTAAAAAAGTGTCATGTTTGCTACATTTCTTGTATTTCAAGTTTGTGTCCATTACCTCTCATCCTGTCACTGGGCACCACTGAGAAGAGTCTGGCTGTGTTGCCTTTAGTCCCCCCATCAGGCATTTATGCACATGGATAAATCCCCCTGAGCCTTCTCTTCTCCAGCTAGGCAGTCCCAGCTCTCTCCATCTTTCCTCTTATGTCAGGTACTCCAGTCTTTTAATGACCTTTGTGGCCCTGTGCTGGACTCACTCCAGTCTATGTCCATGTCTCATAGTGGGGAACCCAGCACTGGACCGAGTGCTCCGTATGTGTCTCACCGGGGTGAGCAGAGAGGATGGGTCAGCTTTCTTAATCTACTGCAATGCTCTGCCTAATGCAGCAAAAGATGATACTGGCCTTTTTTCTACACAGACACGTTGGTGGTTCGTAATTTCAATTTTTTAATTTAAAATATTCTACCTTATTCCTGCATCTTTGTATAGTTTCTGTCCCAGTCGTCCTGAATTTGTATATGTATCTTCAGTAAATCCTCCAAGCACAACAAATATATATTTTTCATTAATTCACTGAGTTCCACCTTAAAGCAAATATATTCGTTGTTTTCAGAAACCATGGTGGATCCACTGTTCTCGAATTGTTTTCCTCTTACTTATTTAACTAGATAACCTTCTTCTTTAAGTTTTCCTTGCAAAATTTCAGTTTCAGCTTCCATCTGAAAAAGCTTCCTTGGTTCTCTATGCCTGTATAATTGCCTGTTTTAATGTTTCTCTGCCCCTTACCAGCAACCATCTCTTTCAAAAAATGAACACAGTCAGCCTTAGCTTTAACTCTGGTTTTCAGAAACTTGCCCATGGTGCCATTCCTCCCTCTCACCCCTTCTGCCACGTCTCATGCCTCTGGATATTGCTTCAGCAGCAAACTTCAATGAGCATCATTTCTTTATTAGCAGGTGGAACTGATGATTTGTCCACAGTCATTCCAGCCTGTCACATTTGCTGCTTTTCCTTTTTTTTTGTGTTTGTTCATGGCATGGTTGCCCAGGAATACCTAACTTGTGAAAAGCTGCAGGCAGTGGTTTCTTGGCATCTGGTTTGTATGTACCAAAGTGCAGGAGGATTTTCTATTATTATCTTGTTAAAAATACTCAGCAAATTGACTGCTTTTTCTGTTGCTGCTTCCAGATTTCCTCGATCATCTCCCATTGCAAGCCTCCTGAAGACAGTGCCTGAATTCAGACACAATTTTCAACTGAATGTTACTGGCAGAGAATTTGGGATAGCTGAAAAAGTTTGTTGCTGGAAAGGTGAAAGAATAACAAGTGAGGGGTGTGGAAATCCAAGTGAAAGTAAGAGACAGTACTTGAGAAAAGATAAATGAAATTCAGCCATTTACCACTGGATGGCTCTACCTAGAAATTATAGACGTGCCAATACACCTAATGTAAGCAAACCTCTGTAATACCTCTTGGGTTTCTGCAGTTTTTATGGTATTTTGATACACTGTCAAAGAAGTCCCTTCTTAGTAGCCTGATAGAATCATAGAATCATTTAGGTTGGAAAAGACCTTTAAGATCATCAAGTTCAACCATTAACCCAGGACTGCCACTGGGGGGGGGGGGGGGGGAGAAAAAAGGAAACCCCCATCTATTGTTCAATTCTGTTTTCCAGTTTAAAGCTCTTTGCCTGATATTAAAAGCCTCACCACTAGTGACTAGTTGTCACTGAACCAAAAAGTACATTAGCAGCGTGACGCATGATTTATTTTTAACAAAGACTCGATGCAAGCATTGGAATTAGAATATGTATCATATGGCAGGATTTTATACAGGTAGGCAGTGTTCCAGCCAATCTGTATTGCCTTTGGAAATAGCATTTGAAACTTTTGTAATATAATTAACTAGTTCCTCCTTTGGATTTACACAGAAAATCTTGGCTTATCCCAGAGAGTCTGTCTAGCCACAGTGGGAATCTGACAGAAAGCCAGGAAGAAAACTGCCAACATTGTACTGAGCTAGCCCTGCAGGGATGGATAGTCTTCCTTGTCCTCAAGATGCAGACAGGTGAAACAACAAGCCCTTCCTCTTATCAGCTGGGATTTGCTGAGGCTTAGAGTTTATTAAATCTGGAGACCTGCTGAGAAGGGAATCCAGAGCTCACCTAGAGGTAAAAAAGCAGAAAAAGTTTCCTGGGGAAGAAAGCCAAGGGGAGGAGAGAAAGGTAGGTTACGGCCTGCTCTGGCAACATTAGTAAAACAACTTCAGGCTGTGCTGTCCTCTTCCTAGGATGACGTGGGCTGCTGGAGTCTCTGCTCTAGACACTGCATATGCAAAAAGACTCCTACAATAAAAGGTGGAACTATGTTCAAAGCAGCAAAAATATTTCCTCCCAGACCTAATGGTTAGTCTCATCACTAATCCAATGATGTGCCTTTCTGGTACATAGCGTGTAATTAGTTGCTACTTAATTAAGTGAGCATAAGTGAGTAATCATTTCAGACTTGTGAAGCCAAGTGTAACATCCATGTGGGATTCCTGCAGTAGGGGTGATCTGATGTAACTAGGGGCTCAGGCACTTTTTTTATTCTGCAGAGAGTGCTTTGAAATGCAGGGATCTGGGATGGCTGATTTATTTGTTTGCCACCTGAAATACTTATTTTTATCACGCTTATTTGCTATGCTTACTCAGGTTTAAAAATAAAAATAACATTTAAGATTTTTTTTCACATTGTTTGCTGAAATAGTTTGTATGAATTTCAAGCATTTAAAGATGTTTTTAATGTATGAAAAGCATTAAATGAAAATAAAACCTGGAGAAAACACCAACCCTTTCAATTATATACGCATATTTTGAAAGTTTAGATACTTACAGAGGAATGATGCATCTTGGGGAAAAATCCAGAAAAAAACCTCACTGCTGAATTTCCGCTTTGAAAATAGACTTTTAAAAAAGCTGGATGAGGCCTACCACAACATGGAATCTATGAAAGGAGCAGAACTGATGTCTGCATCCCAGAAAGCTTGAAAAATGACCCCAGAAGACTCCCTAAAAAGATCTGGCAGTGGAAAATGTAAGCAGGGTTATAGCTGCTGATAAACCCTTTAGCCAAGCTGTCTGGTCAGATGGGGAAGAATACGCTTCATTGCTTGAAGAGTTGTGGTTTGCACTACCCAGCATACTGCAGTTTAAGGCTCCTCTCTGCTGCTGACTGAAATGTCTCCTGCCCTGAGGTATTTCAGTCAGAAGCAGAGACAAGCTGCACACAGTATTTATGGTGTACACCAGTATTTCAGTACATTGTGGACCGCCTTTTATCCTCGTCATTATTTGAGACTAGAAGGGTGTTAAAAAGTACATGGGATTTAGATTTTTTGTTTTTCTTTAAAACCATCCATTTCTAAGTTATCATGCTACTAGGTTTTTGGGTTTTTTTTTGTGAGTTTGTTTTTTTTTTTTTTTAACCAAACAAAACCAAAAAAAAAGGAGGAAAAAAGAAGTTTTTGCCTTTTGGCTAGACATTGACAATGGAAAGAGGGCAGCCCGCCCAGTTCACTACCTTCTGATGCTTATAGGCCATTTGTGATTCATGTGCTGCAGACCAAATAACAGTGCTTATACGCTTATGTGCCCATATGTGGTTATGCACGGAAACCACAATATGCTCTGCCATCAATGAGATTACTTGTACAGTAAGGTACTTTATTCGGAATACATTGGTGCAGCACTATTTATGACCTTCGTTTAAAAAATATAGGCAGAACAATTTGACCACTAAAGGTGAATAAAGGATCATAAATGAAGTGAGTTTGAGATTGAAGGGAAAGATTTCTGATCTGTGACCAGACCAGTCTCATGGTTTATGTAAATTAGAGAAAGGAGAAAAGAACATGAACTGAAAGGACTTAATTAGCTGGCTGTTCATTATTAGAAAAGACTAATGCTGGGAACATAATGTAGAACGGCTTTAATAATGCTATACTCAATACTGCTGTCATTTGTCATAGAAAACTCCCTTTGGCCTTGGAGATTTTATTGGAGGGTGTAAGGGTGTTTCTTGTAATTTTCTCATATCAAAGGCCTTGCGGGTTTTTTTTGTATTTTCACATAGATTGAACACGTAAAGATGACTGGATATAACTAAAATATTTATATGAACTACACAAGAGAAATGAAATTTAATGAGAATAAATTGTATATTTTATTAACTAGAAGGAGCATGTAAGGCAGCAAATGTTCCCTCAAGACCATTGTCACTCAAAGTACAAAAAGCATATTATAATGCAACAAGAAATCAGGGAATTCATGACCCTTGCCTCTGTAGATAACTGAAAGGTTTAGAGGTCATTTGTATGATGAAATGACTATTTCATTTTGAAGTATCAAACTCTGGGTGCAAATCCTGATTGATTTAGCCATGTGGAAGGTGCTGTGCCCCCTGACTTGGGTTCTTGGAGGTAAGGCTCTGGGCCCCAAGCGCAGCCAGACTTCTTTGTGCTGCATGGGTGAGTACTGGCCATGGGCAGCTGGAAACAGTAAATACAGGTGGGCACTGAAGCTCCCCCACCCGTTTCCAGAGCAGCAAGGCTCTCTGTGCATCCATGCCCTTTGCGGAAGCACTTGGCCAAGAGGAGAACAATTCCACCACCACCTTTCCTTCATGTAACAGACAAGAGGCATCCAGGAGACTCCCTTCAGCCTGACATGTTTCAAAACCAGGCTTGCCTGGTACTCATTTGGAAGATGGGAATACTCAGATTTTACTTAGAAAATTATATTGATCTATTTTCTACCACCAGCAATGAAGAAAGGGGCAGGAAAACTGCATACAATGGAGGCTTCATTCCTGTTTAAAGACTGATATTTTACTCAAATAATTGATTATACTGGTGTAATTAATGCATCGGAAACTGCATTTCAGGCTCTAATCAAGTGCAGCGTACATACTGGGAAGCTTGAAATACAACTGATTTTGCAACTGTAAGGAGCATAAATCATTCATGATCATTCTTTATGATGTCCTGGATAATGTGCTTATCGCCTTCCCATAAACTCTTCCCTTTCAAAGATCAAAAGGATTCAAAATATCCCCTTTGTCATATTGCACAAAGTAATTATAAACTAAGTGATAACGTTAAGGTGTTATTTCAAAGTTCTTAGTCAATGGTATAGACACATCAAATGGGGGTAGAACTAAAATTGTTTGATTACTTGATAGAGCTTATTGTGTACATACCTGCTTGAATAGTACAGGAAAATTGATTTATTTTCTGCACTTATTCCTACTATTAATTTTAACAAAAAACTATGAATATTGGTCCTCTCAAAAGCTCCCTATTTATAATTTCTAGAATACAAACATTTCACCTGTAAGTGACAGGCAGCTGCCTTTGCACTATTTGACAAAACAGGCCCAGGCTAAACAGATATTTATTTACACTGAACCTCTGTGGTGGAGCCTGTAGCTGTACAGAAGGAACTTCAGCTTTCTCTTGTGTTTATGGCAGTGTAGCATTATCAGTTAAAACATATTGAGACACACTAGTTGAAAGGCATTGGTGGGCAAGGGTAGCTTGGTGCAGAAGTGATAAACTGTCTAGTACTACCCTATGGATGTGTTCCTTGACAGCACTGTTCTGTTCTGCTTGCATCAGCCAATAGTGCACCACAGTCAGAGCAGATGTGGACAGCGAAACAGCTCATGCTGAAACCCTGCCTCCATGGGTTGAATATTCTGGAGTGGTTATTTTGGACTTGCTCCCCTGTGGTCTCATGAAAGCCCATGAGGAAACTCGCACATGGCAAATTTCAGGTATGGCCTTGGTGTGTGTCCTTCTGCTGAGTTTCATCCAAATGGAATTTGCTTCACATGCTTCAAGAGGCAAACCAAAGCACAGGGAGGGCATGCAGCTGGCAGGTTTATTTTGAAAATAAACTCTTGAACTGAAATAAAAAGCCAAGATAGATGTACTTGGTCAAAATTAAAGCAGTTTCCTAGAGGAAACCCTGGGACTAGAGGGAACATGGTAGGGAAGGGAGCGCGTAACTGTGCAACTTACTGAAATGTTTTCCTTTTCTTTTTGGGGTGAGGATAGAATATTCTTGATGTGTTGGACTTGCCATAGCGAAGTACACTGACGAAAGTAAGCTGGCATGGCCTCAGACAATATCTGAGCTACATTCACAGATGAGGAGGCTAGCCAAATGACTCCCTGAGGTGCTGAAGCTTTCCCTCCCTTCTCACACCAATTCCAGCAGCTGTGCGAGGCACAACACACGTGGGGATCTTTGCAAAAGGGTCCAGGTGCCACTATGTTTATGTATAGTCTCCCAACTCGTTCAGCTCTGAATATGGACCTCAGAGTGCTACAAAGAGCAGCTTTTACACCACAGCATAAAAATTCATATAGGAGAATGCTTCTTAGCTTCTTACAGAGAATAACCCTTCTGAGGTCCTGAGTGAATGTGGAGAAGCTCACTAGAATAAACAAGTATCCCCAAAGCCTAGACTGTCAGGATGTTAATGTGCAATATATATGACAGAAATGACAGTTCTACATCTCCCTTCCATAGGCACATATATCTACTGTGCAGAAATGCAGACAGTGTTTGACTTCCTCTAGAGCACTAAAAACATTGCATGTGCATGACCAGGGAAAAAAAAGGAAATTTATTTTTTCTAAATCTAGGTGCCTGAAGGTAAGTCTTAAATCCATATTTAGGTATCTATATGAAAGTAGATTGATTTTTCAGTGGTTCTGGGGAGCTGTGCTTTTCTGGCTGTAGAAGCACTTTTTACTTTCAAAAATCTGGCCATTTGTATCTTGCTGTTTTTACATAGGTTTAGATAATTTAAAATACATTTTGAAAACTCTCTGGGGATCTTGACAGAAATGCTTTTTTGTATTACCAAATTTATTTTGCAACAGTTTAACTTGAAATATTGAGCTTCTGTGTATATAGAGCTCTCTGAATCTAAAGAAGAGGTAAAACTTATTTCTTCCTTCTCTCAATACTATTTTAACCAGATGTGGAAACACTGAAAAAAGTGTTGAAGCAGTATAAATTTGACAAGGCCTGAGATTGGTCCATAGTACTGATGAAAGATCAGAGGAAAATAATGCAATAATGTTCATATTAATATTAATGTTCAGCATAAAAGAGCTGCCTGTTACTACAGTAACTTTGTTTCTGCAGGGAGCACTTTCACAGCAAAGATATCTGTTGAGATTTGCATTAAACTACCAATTTTTTCCAGTTTTTGTGCTTTTTAGGTGCTGTTGATCCTAGTATAGCATATGATTGGGTACAATATTATTTGATTAAACTGTTGTATGAATTAGCTAGGGATGTGTAGACAGGGCCAGACTGAGGTATGTACTTTTTCTATGCCTATGCCTAAGATGACTTTGGATACAGTCCTGATCATATATCACATCACAGCAAACGTTTAGCAAAATTATGTTGATAGAAGCATTTTACCAGAATACATTTTCTGGCTGACAGAGTTGGAGGCTTCTGAGAAAAAAAAATATTTAAAAATGGTTCCTCAGTAAGGAAGTTAAAATACACTGAGAATGAAAAGAAATTCCTTGTATTATTGCAATGTATGGATGGCTGATGATGTCTCTTTAAGTAAATTCTGTACATCCTATTGGGATCAATTCAAACAGTCCGGTTACATCCTTCAAACAGTACTTGTCCTCTGTGCTTCAAGGAATACTCCCACACCAATCTCAAAGCCATATTCACTGCCCACACACCTCAAGCTTGGAGGATGAACTCCTGCTTGCCCAAGGTATCTTCATACACTGCCCTTGCTAAGACAAACTGCCTGCCTGGGTATGGCAGGCACTGAGATACTGAGTGCACCTCAAATCTAACTTACCTAGAGACAGGTTTTGCAGATGCCAAGCAAAACCCAATAAACCAGCTGAGCCGTGCTGTTTGGTAGAAGCTGAGAGGTATGAGGGTCTGCAGACAGCAAAGCAGGCCTGATGTGAAATGCATTTCTGCTGTGGCATCTCACTCTTCCTACCTATTTGGCATGACAATTTTGACACATCTAGATGTCTTGCTGTGTCAATTAAAAGGGGAATGATAGCTAGTGATTGAAATGGGGTACACTGTAAGTTGCCAGCAAAAGCAGTTTCTCTGTGATTGTTCTAGCTGTTCAATTCACCAGGGTTTTTTTGTATAATAGTTAATAAAGGGAAGTTTGTCTGCCTGGACAGAGTGTGTTGCAATAAGCTATTTTAGCAGTGCACAGTTTCATAACAAAGTTTCATTTAGACATAAAAGAGGAACCAAGTTCAGTGTGTAGCAGTTCAGTCAGTTATAAAAACCCCTCATCTCCTAAGGGACTGTCTTTCTATACTTCTGTGCTGTAGAGGATTAGAAATAAAACACATGTCATCTTAGAAGTGTATTTAAAAAGGAAATAAAAACAGAACATTGCATTTTGGGTAGGACAGGCTCACGGGAAACTTCAAACTGTTTAGAAGACAAATTTTCTGTATCTGGTCAGCTGCTGTACCTTTGGAGGTAAGAACTAAAATATACTATGCATTATATAAATATATGAAAGTGTCGCTCTTGCTTATCAAAGCGGCTCAGTTCTGTTTGTGTGGGATCACAGCCGGTAGCTGGTAAAATGAAGATGTACTTTTTCTTGTTTAAATGTATGTGCATGTTTGCAGTGTCGGCCACTGTCCACATGCGGTTTTTGCTGCCTTAAGAAGTGATGAGACCGTTTTAAAAGGGACATCTTCACAAACCCTGACTGGCCACAATTGCAATGCAACTTCAAAATGCAAAAAACCTTGTTCTCTGATATTTCTGAAGTTTTCCATAAAACCATGCTAAAAATATATTTCAGGATACTTTTAAAGGGAGTCATAACAGATGTGTTGCTTTTATCATAATTATAGTATTTTTATTGATGTTTTTTGTGCACGTTAGTATACTGTCTAAATAATGTCTTCAAACTGGAGTACTCTATTTGTTAATTGGAAATAAAAATAGGGACCATAATAGATAAACTTGGGCAACATGTTAAAAAAAATCATAGAAAAAAGCTGAGACTTCTCTGAAAACAAGATGATGTTAAAAAGTATAAACAAAGAAACTATCACTGTATTTTCCTGATTCACAGCAAATTTCCTGCTTCACTGCAAATTCACAGCTTGACATGGGTGTACACACACACACAACATGCACCCTCCCCCTTCTCTTTTACACTCTACAGCAGATGTGACTACTGTTTCAATGCTCATTAGTGCACCATTTCCCTTGCTCCTCCTGGGAAACCCCCTTCAGCCTTTTCTGTCTTTCTTGCTTTACCATTTATTGTCATCACTTCTAGAAAGTGTATTCTATAAGAGTTCACATGAATTTATTTCCCCTGTACTTCAACTGCTTAGACAGAAAATATTGCAATCATATAGTTCAGTCATGACAACAGCTAACAACTCATTAAAATAAACAGAGAAATCTGAAACATGAAATAATTTCTACCCTAGAAAGACATAAAAGCACAGTGTAAAAATATCATGGAGTCAAGTCATCCTTATGAATGTGCAGCTTGATCCTTTCCTGCCTTACATTTCATATTTTTGCTTACAGCTGCGGCAATGAGATGTAAAATGCTATCAAATCAAATTAATGGTGTCCTAAACCAATTTTGTATGGGTATAGATGATTAAGGAAAGTATGGAAGATTATGAACCAGGCTTGCTCTGTATGAAGTTTCAAGGAACTTGAGCTGAAAAAATAGACTTGAAATATAAATATAGCAAAGCTATATCTACCCACGTAGAGTTTTCATTATTTGTCCCGCCAAACTCCACTTAAAGATACAACAGCACTCAATCATATAGTAAGAATGTATTTTTTTCTAAATGAAAGAAACTGGATGCTTCTGAAGCTCACTGCCATCCATTTAGCATGATTAAAAATGGGTAGGCACTTGTATAACAAAAACATTCAGCAGTACAGTGGACATATAAAGTGTAATGTGTTCCTGGGAAGATGTCTCTCCTCACTTGCTTCATTCAGCTCCTGCAAGGAGATTTCCTCATACTCTTGGAATACAGGATTATTATACTCTCAAACCTACTCCACTTGTGCCTCCCAAGACAGCTCATATTCCCCTATGGAGGAGGTACTCCTAGCTTTCCTGCATCTCTTGGACTGTTGAGATGTGCATATGAGCAGGGCTGATGTTTTCTTTCATGGGAAGACCAAAAGGTCAGAGTGAAAAGAGCTGTGAGGAAAGGACAAGAGGGGTTTGGCTCATGACTGCTGGTGAAGGAGCTTCATGGTGCAGTCCTACAGGTCGAGATCTTCCAAAGCAGCAGTGGCAGCAGGGAGAGGAAGTTGCGTTTGCAGTAGGTGTCTTTCAGATGCTTGTGCAAAAGCACCTCTTAGCTATTCCTCTTCTGCCATGGGCAAAGTGGACCAACTGCTAGCTCAAATATCAGCCACTGTTATCATAGAATCATAGGGACATAGAACAACCCAGGCTGGAAGGGACCTCGAAAGATCATCTTGTCCAACTTTATATGAGAAAGGGAGCCTAGATGAGATTATCTAGCACCCCATCCAATCATCTTAAAAACCTACAGTGATGTGGATTCCACCACGTCCCTGGAGAGGTTGTTCCAGTGAATGATTGTTCTCACTGTAAAATTTTTTTTTTCTTAGATTGAGGTGAAATCTCCACCAACACAACTTGTACCCATTGCCCCTTGTCTTCTCCACATGGCTCCCTGTGAAGAGAGAGCCTCTCTCCTCTTTGTAGCTGCCCTTTAAGTACTGGAATACTGTGATGAGGTCCCCCTGCAGCTGTCTTTTCTCCAGGGAGAATAATCCTAACTCCTTCATTTGTTTCTCATAGGGCAGGTTCTCCATCCCTTTAATCATCTTCGTGGCCCACCATTGCACTCTTCCCAGTCTGTCCACATCTTTCTTGAATTGTGAGGTCCAGGTGTGGCCTGACAAGTGTGAGTAGAGTGGGATGATCACACCTCTATCTCTGCTAGTAGTGCCCCTGTGGATGCAGTCCAGGATCCAGTTTGCCTTCATTATTGCAGCAGCGCACTGCTGAGCCATGTTCAGCTTGTTGCCCACCTGGACCCCTAGGTCCCTTTCAGCAAGGCTGCTCCCCAGCCACACAGATCCTAGCTTGTACTGGACTCTTTGGTTATGTCGTCCCAGGTGCAGGACCTTGCACTTGTCTTTGTTAAACTTCATATTGTTATTGCTAGCCCACTCTTCCAGCCTGCCCAGGTCTTTCTGTAAGATGGCTGTCCTTTCTGATGCGTCCACCTCACCATACAGTTTAGTGTCACTAACGTTACCTTTACCCAAGCGAGCCAAGGGCACTGGAGATAGTCCTTAATCAAATGGGGTTCAGATACCAAAGATCTGTGGGTTTCAGGCATTAAGGAGAGGCTATACTCATCCATACGCACAGCTCATTGTATTACCTTCTTCACTCTCCCCATTTCCCTGTGCTGGCTGCACTGGGGCTTCCTGGGAGCTGTTTCACACCAGCCCCAGTGGAAGGTGAGGTATGGGTCCTGCAGCATATGCAGGCTCACTCTCCAGCCTAACCTGCTTGCCAGGTGAACTCCTGCATGCATGTCCTGCAATCTGGGGTGGATCCCAAACCTCACTGAATGGATCTGTCTGTATCTCCACAGCCTGGAAAAGCATCTATTTAAATGGGGGAAAAAGTACAGAAGGATCCACAGGATCTGCGTTCCCTCAAGGCAGGGAAACATCATCACCTGTGGTCCCATCTAGTAAGTCAGCTAGAATTTAAGGTGTAACCTGTGACAAAATGTCAACTCCAGCCACCAGCAGCACAAATTTAGTGCCATTCAGATCCTTGCTCAGGGACCTGAAAGCCAGACATATTCAAAACAAGCTTGTCTCTTCTACGAGTTCCCATCCCTTCCTTCTGCAATGCAAAAGAATGTCCCTTTCTCCATTGAGCTGTGATCCCAGCTGGCACCATGTTCTTTCTGTTCTCCCTAGCAACTTTTCATTTTGCTCAGGTTTTTGTATAGGACACAATTTATCATATCTCTTTGTGTAAACTTCTTGGGCTTTCCTTAAGTGTTTTGCTTATCCTGAGCCAAGAACTGGTGTACTGTTTGCCTGCTCCCAGGCTGTAATCTGAGGTCTTTATGCAAACATTGGCTCCATCTCCAAACATTGTAAGGCAGCAAATTTTGCCTTAAGCACTCACAAAATACTGGCAATACCACTGGATTCTCCATGTGGCTTTGAACGTTCATCCTGCCTTTAGGCTTTTCTTCTGTTGAAGAACAGAACAAAATCCCTAGGTCAGACATATGAGTTTTTGATATCATCTGACAGTAATAAAGACTATGCCAGATATAAAAGATGGAAATGTAAATATAAACTGGAGACCTCTGTCTCCAGTAGCTCTAGATAGAATGTGGTCAGCTCTCATTGCCAGTTCAATAGCCATACAAGGAAAAATCTCTTTGTTCACCTCACATGCAAAATGCATCAGATCAGAATTGTAAAAGGGATTGTTTTTCCTTGTACAATGGAAGTTATGCAGTTATTTTCAGGAAGAGGGAAGTGAAATCTGAATTTAAGGAGCATGAAACCCAAAAGATTGAAAAACATTAGATATAATCCCTGTGCTCTTGGAATCCTGGTTTATTCGTGCGTGTGTGGCATGGAAGGGGGAAGAAAACAGGCACAAGAAACTAGAATTAATGAAAACTGTCATCCTTATCAGAAGTAAAATGGAAGAATTAAAGGTGATTCAACTGTGTGACCAGCCATTGGTAGCAATGGAATAACAGCTTATCAGGGGTATACATTAAGTACTAGGACCAGAGGTATAGGCACCTCTCTTTTGATTCAAGCTCTCAGCACTGCCTATCAGAACTGCAATCAGATTTCCTTGCAGAGCTGGGAATAGTCAGATTAGTGTGACAGCCCTTGCCAACTTCGGAGGGTAAGCTTGTAACCCATTCAGCAAAACACACAACTCCTGAGCATGACGGGAGCCTAATATTTTTGAGTTTGCCAGTTCTTTTTCTTTTTTCCATTCCTGTCTCAGTGTGCTCTAAAACTCTTAAAATAAGTATCACAGAACGCAGTGCAAAGAAATGAAACCGTTGGTTTCATTTCCCTAATGTATCACCTTATGACAGAAGCGACATACATCTGGGTAGTAGGAAAGACAGAAGCGTCACATGCTACCTTTACAGACAATGGTTGAGCAGTGAACAGGCCATATGTTATATTTCCACTTATTTCTCAGAATCTACATTAAAAATAAGCATAGGAATAAGCAAAGAACAATTCCAGATCAATGTCAGCTGAAGTCAGTGGTGACTTTGCAATAAAGCCATCTGGGCCATGGATGACTGGGGGAAGGGAAGAGCCTTTGCACTGCAAAAAGTGCAAATTGAAGCAGAAGAGGGGGGGTGGGGGGTGGCACGGTGGGGGATGAGTTGATAACCTGAGCAGCTCTAGCATTTGGATAAGATCTCTGTGGTGGCACCTTAATCACAGCTAAAACCTAAAGGAAGACAACAGCAGAGTATGAGGAATGCCAAGCCCCAAACGTGATTTTTTCCCCCTCTTGTGTAAATAGGTTGCTTTTCATTAAATATTACCTGCCTCACACAACTGGCAGCAGCAGAGAGAGGATCCAGGGTCACCAAAGCAAAGTTTGGACACACTTACTTTCCACAAATACTTTCTTCTGAAGAAAGTTTATTTTCCCTCCAATCTTCATACTGTGAAAGTGACTTCTCTGTGCCCCAAGGAAAGCTTTTTCTCATGCTGTCTCCTTCCTGACATTTGTGTAATGTCTATATCCATGCTTAGGCAGGATTTAGACAACATTTATTACTAGTGCAGCATTTTGCACTAGCAACTGTGACACGTGAAATACTTTGCGAAGAAATGAGACTCCTTTCACTCTTCAAAAAGATAAGTCAAGCAGTTGGCAGCAGCATGGGGTAGTGCAGCGCATGCCAGAGATGCCACCTCCCCATTCACAGTTTGTGGGAAGATGTTCCCGTTCTGGTGCTCCTTCACAGTGGGTGTTTTGAAATAGACAGGCAAACTGTCAAATAACTGGGACACAGTTCTTCTGTCTTCAGAGACAATATTTGATAAGGACTAAAATGATATAATTGGATTAAATAGTAAGTGAAGAAATGTACCCACTATTAAAACAAAAGCAAATTATTTGTTCCTCTATCATACAAGATATTTTGTACTATAGAAAGAAAACCCCAGTTTTTATTTAAATTATTTTTATGCAAGATTTACCTTCTTTTCGCTGGTCTACACAATTGCTTTAGAACATCTTTCCCATTGATCATCTCCTTGACACCTATTAAGAAAAAAAGATACAGAGGTGGACTTAAGAACAATTATGTGGTAGTGGGGCTGCTAAAGCTTGTGTAGAACATTTACTGATGTGCAGATGCATGTGTGTCCTTCTGAGTGAGTCCTGTCTTTCATTACTAATGTGTCTACTCAGCTTTTGAGACTGAGTTGCCTGCTCAGAGATTGGAGATAGTTAGTTGCTGCTGGAACCTCATTGTGCCTTCTTAGAAATGCAATGGAAACTGATTTCAGAGCTGGTGGTACTCACAACTAATCCAACAGTGAAGGAGCTGGACTACCTCTGAAATGTGCACTTTCCTATGTGTTGCACTGAAATGCAGCTCTTCAAAAGTACACTGCAGATTTCTGAATCTAAGGTAGTCATATAGTAACTGGAGAGTGATAAGCAAATCTAGGGCACAATTAATCTCATTTTTATTTAGGTGTCTAAAACAGGTCAGATGAATCATGCCTCCAAAAAGCCTTGCTTTTTTCCACTGACATTTTCATGTCTAAATGTTAGAGAATTAATTCCATCCTCCTTGGCATGCAGAAGTGCAAAGTGCTAATTTAGTGGTCTGAGATTTTTTAATGAAAAAGGAACCACACCTACAGTCATTGATTAGCTGGGAACAGAAACTGTCAATATGAATCTCAAATCAACGTAGTTCAGAGGCAGCTGACAAACCACACACAGCAAGAGTTGGTTCAAAGCATATGAGAAAAAGGGGGAAACCCCCTGGCTTCTTACTGAAGTCAAGGGCAAAAATGTACATATTTAAGTGCAAGCTATTACGGCAACTATTACCACAGCAAACCACTTCTTGTTCCTCTTTTCCCAACTCACTTGTTGTTGGATGTATCAGACATGCCATTTATTATGTTATAGAGAATATACTTTGATGCAATTGAGTTAACACCACAACAGGGAGACTAGCTGATCACTTCACTCATTGACTCAAGTCCTCTAGAAAGACAGAGACACTCTTGTTCGTGTCCAAACTGGAGACCTCTCTCCAGAGCTAGTAACAGACCTACAAATGTAAGCACCACTCAATGACTTTGTAATGAACTAATAGTTTCTTCTTGTCATTTTTCTGCCCGCTGGTGGTTCCTTTCCTTTAGTGAAGGATGCTGTCGGAAGGTTACCTTCAGGGAATTGTCTACCTCTGTGAAGACCTGAACCCTGAGCTCTACAGCAAGAGTCTGGCTGAGGAAGTGGTGTATGAAATGAGGTCCATTAATTATTCTTCCACAGATGAAGCACAAGGAAAAAGCCTCCTTCAGAGATGCAGATCTGCTGGCAAGTGCATTTCCTCAGGCCGCTCTAGAGGTAGCAAGCACAGCAGAAGGCAGAAGGATAATCTCTTACAGCCTACACAGCACCCTGCGCCTGCAGGGCAGCCGTCGCCAACTATGCATGTCTGTGAGGGGCTGACAAAAAAAGACACCTACTTGGTTCCATCTTCCTGCAAAAGCATTTGCAAGAACTACAATGATTTGCACATAGCTGGGGACTACGTTGTGCCAATTAGCTCAGTCACGACAGATTTTACCTGTGACAGCGGCATAGGCCCCTTCTTGGAGTCCTCGGAGATTCCTCCCCCCATGGAGTCCGTGAGGGTGCCCCCCTCTAGTGACACTAGCCGCAAGCCACTCCAAGGCTACTCCTCATGCTGGCGGCTGGCAAGCTTAGTGCCCCACCAGCAGCCCCTCTCTGACTCAGCCCTGAATGACTACCTTGAACAGAAGCTGGTGGAGCTGTACAAGCAGTACATCATGGATAGCACAGCAAACAGAGCATCCCCTACTCAGATCCTGGCCTCAGAGCTTATAATGACTAATGTAGATCAAATCAGCATGCAGATATCAAAGGAAAGGAATATGGAGACCACCAAAGCCAAAGACATTGTCATTAGCCGGTTCTTACAAATAGCCAGTGAAAAAATATCCTCAGAAATTAGCACACCTAGTCTGTGTATTTCCCAATATAGCCACACTAATGCATAATATTGGAATGTCTGCCCTTAGAAAGTTTTATGTTCTGTGAAGTAAATTTTTAGTTTCTTACGACATTTTTCTGCTTCATAAAAATGTGTTTACCATTGCCATCTAAATTAAACCTTCCAGTACATATTAAATAGGTAAAAATATTTGTACTGTACAGCCCCTATTGTTGACCAGATGATTTTTTTATTTTATTTTTTATTTTAAGTTTTTCCCTAAAGGGTTATTTTAGTGAGCCTCAGACATTAAAACAATTTTGTAGAAAAGTGATTAAGACCAAGGGACACTCTTCCAGGTGCTCACATGTTCGCTTTCTTCCCCATGTGCTTGACATATAATTTCAACTTTCCTCTGTCTAGAGTCTGCCACCCCTACCCTGAGGGCTGTGTGAAGTGAAAGCTTACACCCACACAAGCACAAGCACAGCGATGGCAAAGCCACAGAAATACAGAATTTAGGATGTCTAGTTCATCTCCCTGCCTCAAATGGCTTTACTTATGACATCCCTCACAGAGGTGTTTATAATTCATTCTTAAAAATCATTAAGGGACAGATACTCTACAGTTTCTTCTATACTAACCCAAATGTTTAATTTATATCTTCCCGTTCAAAAGTTACCATCCCTTTCTGTGAGGCACAAACTCTGTTTCCAAACAGACTTCATCAGTGGGAGCGTGCATATATACCAGTTTGTTTTGCACTGAGCTGAACTATCACAGTGGACAGTGGTGACCTGTGATCACAAACAGATGCCACCTTTGCCAGCTACTTACAGAGCTACAGCTGTGGAATGGTTGTGTAGGGACAGTGATGGTAATAAAGAGGGAAAAGGAAAAACAACTCAACTTTGTTAAGAGAACTGCACACTGAAAAATAAGGGTTAGTCCAAAGCCCATTTGATTAATGCGAACGGTTCCTTTGAACACAGAAGAAAGCTGAAACGGACCACTAAGCAGCATGGCTAATCGCTTCTGTTGTTAGGACAAGGTCATTTGAACCTCATGTATTTCTAACGGAAGGTCCTTTATTGTAAAATTTTACTAAGTCTTAAAATGAGAAGAAAAAGAAAATAAAAAAAAAAGAGCTGCCTTGTGGCAAGGATGGCTACCTATCTTGAGTCTGTAAAACGTATAACATATAGTCAATGCAAATCCACCACTGTTTGAGTTTAAGTATCAGTATAATATAAATACTAATTTATAATAAATATTCATTAAAATGTCTTCATGTTATTGATTTCACAGTGTCATTTTGATTCTGCTTTGGGTTGGTTTTTTTTTTAAGGTATGCCGTCATGTATATTTAAAAAACAAACGTGAAGTTGTACGCATCAGTTTATTCTATTGATGCTGTTTTTCCAGAGATTACTGGGATAGCTCATAGTGCTTATGCAATGAAGGGGTATCCAAAAACCAGTTGCCATAAGAACCCTTGATGTGTGAATCCAGAAACTACATCTGTTGCTATAGCAGCCTACCCAAATACTATTAATCAGCAACTCAAGATAGATAATTTCTGGCATATAATATTTCTAGACTGTGATCAAATGCAATTTACAAATAGATAAAAATGCTATTTTTAAGAGAAAATAACATTCATGGTAACACATAAGCACAGACGTGCTCTGCATGCAAAATCCATTACCAACAGATCTAGCTCTTGAAACTCTCTCAGAATAAAAGGATACACTAGAATCTATGAAAATAACTTGCAGAGGACAGCAAACCAAGCAAATACAGTAACCTTTATGTCCTACAGATACAGATTCAGGCTTTTCAGAGCACAGGGTTCATGCCTACTGACATTCATGTTGCTGTATTTTAGTAGCAAGAGATGTAGTAGAAAGCAACTTGCAGAACTGAATGAATAAATCAATACCATTGCTGAAAGATCTGGCACCTTCAGCAGAGAACATAATTGATTCTTACACTCAACTCTACCCACTCCACAGGCCACGTCCTGTGCAAACAAAACTGCATTTTTCTCAGAATCCAGATCTTGCTTTTTCCACCCAGCTGGCAGGGCTGTGACGGAGACCTGCAGGCAGCACCCACTCACCGCAGCCCTTCCTTCCCAGAACCGACAGAGGAAAGAGCAAGGGCAGCTGGGGAGCAGGGGCTGAACATCTGCCCAACCCCACGTGAGAACACCCTCCCCTTTACGGGGCTCGCTCCACTGCTGCTGTGCCAGGGGCTCAGCACCCAGAGGACAGCGCTGTTACAGCAATGCACTACAGAGTAGTGGAAAAGACAGACAAATCTTAGGGGTACAAAAAGATGGCTTGTGCACACGGAAGGCATGTTTGGTACTTACATTTGATTAATCAATCAACTACAAATCATTCCGTTCTCATGCAGCTTTCTTCCAAGCAAATCACTTGCTATAGTCATGCCTATTTTCAAGTAAAGGTCTTATTTTGTGTCATCAGACCAACAGTTATGAATTTCATGAAAAGGTCATAATCATTGCCGAAGTTGATTTATTCCAGAAAGACAGCATCAACTGGTTCTTACCCACATAGGATTATTTTCTTTTCTTTGCCTAAATATAAATCCCCATTTTGAGTCCTGTAGCATACCTGCTTCTCACACAAATTGCATCCCATTATCCGAAGCAGTATGAAGTAGCTTTTAGATTTAAGGCAGTTCCAACATAAACAAACAACTATTTCTTACTTTCCACTGTGCTCAGCTGAAAGTGCATTTATATCTCTGTCCTTCCTCCATTTAAAACTAATCTTCCTCTGCACAGGTGCCTCCCTAGGTGTGGGCTGTTTCCTGCTAAAAGCACTTGGATAGCAATTAGGCTGCTATTACCATGAGTCAGGTTGTTATCTAAAGCGATTATCATCTTCTCTCTCCTTCTCCCTCCCTCCCTCCCTCCCCTCCTCTTCTGCCTCAGGGTCAAACGTTTAAAGAGAGAGATCCCATTTTTTTAGTAGCTCTGTTAAATAACTGATTTTTAGCCACGGGCGCATCGTTTCTTGCCATGAGCTTATCAAAATGCTGATGGAGTCCCTATGGCTGGGGAGTGCATGTCGGAGAGGAGAGTTTCAATTCTGCTCTCACTATACTTGGTAATAATATGGGTGTTTTAATATGTTTAAGATCACTTCAGAAGGCAAGGAAAATTGTAATGAATATTTCAGTAACTGTTTGGTTGATATTTTGTCCAACTATCAAGAAACTGATCTCAGAAGGATAATTTATAACCACTTTCAGCATACTCTAGCAGCTTCCTTAGGCATTTTTACAGAACATAATGCTGATAACATGATTATAGCAGGTAAGAGTTTTATTGTTTAGGTGTAGTGTGACTGTGCCCCCAAGAGTCCAAGCCCATCACTGTGGCAGAAGAACATGACCTGTGTGCCTCCAGGTGGGCTGGGTGTGCAGTGTTAAGAGAAAAAAAATCCTTGGTGGGGGAGAAAAGGGAGGGAAAAAGATGTCAGATTTGTTGCAGCCTGCAGGTCCTGCATTTGGGTTTAAGCCCTTTGCTGGCTCTGATTGCTTGTCCCTACCAAGAAGCAGCTGGGGGAAGGAAAAGAGATATAAAGTGCAGGCTGGGTTTTGTGCTGAATGTGAAAGTGAGCATTTCATGCTCTGATCGCTGCCTTCAGATGAAGGCAAAAATCCAAGCACCTAAAACTGAGATCAGTGAAGTTCTACAGCGCTGACTCCAGCCAGGCACGTGGCTGGGGTTTCACCTCAGGGAAGCTGCTGCAGGCCAGGAGCAGGCTGGGACCTGCCAGAATCGCTGGGTTCAATGGAGCACCCTGAGGTTCAGCTAGTTCTCCTTCTACTGTCCTTTCAAGGGCTGAAGCAACGTGGAGTTATTTAGAGCTATCCCTTCCCTGGGCTGCTTTCTGCCAGGGCTTTCTCTCAGAGATGAGATGCTGAGCATCGGGCAGGAGGTGGGTAAAGGGACTGCAGGTTTTGTTACCACGTTTATCAGAATTGCGGTAAAATGTCTTTGTTACTGGTGTGGACAGGGGAGCCATGCCTCATTCTCCTATATGCAGGGGGGACAATTACTGATTTAGGGAGGTCACCACATTACAGTGATTCCTTCCCACAGATTTTAAACCAATATTGAGATGTGGAAGGCCTCCTGTGCTTTTGCTAATTGATGAAGTCAGTAACTTTCCACACGTCCAGTTAAATGCAGCCTGTATGCAGCCTGTGACAGTTGCTGTGTGGCTACTTGGCATCTCCATGTTCACAGAGGGAATCCATCTCTGAGAGACTGATATGACAGCTATGGACAGGGAATCCATCTCTGAGAGACAGATATGACAGCCTCAGAAGGGGCAGGGATTTCTCCAGCTGCATTAAGTACACTCATTGTGGACACAACAGGCAGCTTAAATCGGTGTGTTAACATCTGCCAGTGCAAACTGGTATAACGGGCCTCTGGTTGGTGGAGCCATGGCAGCTAACACGGACTGAGACCTGGCTCCCAAGCTATTTTGTGCTGGGTAAAACCATCACTATCTTAGAAGACCGTTTACAGTTTAGAAATATATAGCAAAAAATTTTTAACGTGAAAAAGACAGAATTTTAGGTCAAAACAGAATTATTCTGTGCATTGCAGCGTTACTTCTGCTTCTGCTGTACTGGGAAGGGCTGACTTGCCATCTGCCCGACATTAATGCTGACAGGATTAGTGTGATTTATCAGAATATTAAGCAGGCTTTCTAAGGGCTGAAGGGAACAATGTTCCTGAGGCTCATTCACAGACCTTCTTACATCTCTGTCAAGGCAAATGTTGGATGAACTACCTTGCCTGAAGTAGAAATTCCCTCAAGGAATATTAGCAGTGCCTCATTTTGAGTTAACATCTGATTATTACTGAACTCCGTGCTGCCATTCCCCCCAGTGTCACCCTCCCAATCTGTCTTTCCACAAGGCTGGTCACTGTGGGCTCCTGCACTTCTGCCATATCCAAACCTCCAGGACTCCCCCCAGTTTCCCTCCCTCCTCCTGCCATGCTGCCCCTGTTCGGTGGTTTTACACACCGTCTTTGGCTTGCTTCTGTGCTCTCGAACCTCCCCGCTCCCCTATAACCCCCCTTGCAGATGATGATCCTGTTTTCCCTGACAACCAGGAGGACTAGTAAGATGGCACGGCCAGAAGCAGTGGTGAAGGGTATGGGTAGGGGGGAGACTTCAGGAAGGCTGGTGGTGGCCGCAGAGTTCCTGTGGCAGAGGTGAGGGACACCTGCAGAGGTGGAGGAAGCCCTTGCAGAGCAAGGTTTGTGAAATGTGCTGGGAGGTGGCAGGGAGCTGAGAAAAGAGGTTTCACAATTTTCCCCGTGAAGACAAGTCTGAGGGGTGGCAAAGTTTCCAGCCACTCCCTGGCTGGAAGGAACACCTCTGTATTTAAAGACAATGATCTTGGCAGCTCCACCTGTTGCATTTTTCAAGCTTAAAGGGTTGAAGCATCCAGTGTGGGGTCTCATTCACTCCCCCTGCAGCCACAGCTGCGTGGGAGACATGAGGGGCCTATGGCTAGACTGGTGCCCTACCAGCTGTGCTGGACAGCCGTGAGCCATCACGGGCTGGGCTCCTGCTTCCCAGGGGTGACAGCAGGGACGGGAGGCTGGGGGAGCTGCCACTCTGCAGCTGCAGCAGCAGCTGCCCAGTCACTCCATAACCCTTCTCTGGACCTCCACCCCACCGGCTGGCTCAGCACTGACCACCAAATATTTTGCTCCTTTGCTGAACTTTGCTTGCTGAATGTGAAGTGGAATAAGAGAGCTCTTTTAAGAGTGAACAATGGGAATGAAAAAAGCATAAGGCACAGAGCCAGGCTGTGCAGCAGCTTTTTTTCCAGAACCATTTTTGTGTAACCAGAGCTAGAACTATGAGAATAAAATCATAGATGGCAGAACTGACTTTGGTATTTTCATTGATGCAATTCTCCAGCTTTCATCTTTGCATGCAAGCTCCCTTGCCTAAAAGTGGATCCTGCTTGGAGGACAGGGGTAGAACAGGAAAAACAGCAGTGTTCTAACACAGGTGACAAATTAAAATCCATTTCTACATAGAAACTATTTACAAAAATAAAGAAACATACTGAACATATTATAGATAGGCTTAGCAACAGTAGGATCACCAGTTTTAAGAAAGAGAGGTTAGAGGTTGTCAGTTCTGCACTTTAAACCAATTAATCTCAAGGCGTTATTGACCTATTTAGCAAAAGCTGGCTGAAGTGTCACTTCAGAAGCACAATATTTGACTCAAGAGGAAAAGCTGAGAAGTTAAAAAAAAAAATCCACCAAGCAGTCATTTTTTTGTTAATAAGGTCATATTAAAAATGCACAGCCATGTTCTTTAAAGTCTGGAGAAATCAAGCAGAAATTTGATTACATGCACCTAGAATTCATTATTTTTAAAAAGCATAATCTAACAGGTAGGGAAAGGTTAGTCTATCAAAAGGCATTTTCCAAATATCAGCCCAGAAGAGACCAGCAACTGATCCTGAGAAGATCTAGGCTATCACAAATCAATGTGAGTTAATTTTTTAACATCAGAATGTATGTAGCATAGTTTCAAAAGTGGCCCCTGCTTTTGCATCCATTCTTGGGAAAGAAAAGTGAATCAGGAGCTGGTGGAGGGGGGTAACAGCTCTTACTGTGCCTCAAAGATTAATTTTTGCTGTTTCACAGATGAAAAACTTTTAAATTGCACATTTAGAAGCACCCATCTCTAACTTCTACCTACTTTAAGAAATGAACCAAATATTCCTTATTTTGGCAGCATGTGGCGTTTAACATCCCTTTGGTATTCACAGACCACAGCCAGTTTTTGGTACTGAGCCCCTGTGCTGCTCGCTCAAGCCCATCTAGCAGAGAGGCCTCCTGGCGTGCTGTGTCCTCCCTTGTCCATGTGAGTCACTGGAAGTCCTGTTGGAGACCTCCTTGCTCCATGCATGCTCCCCTCATGCACCGTCCTTCTTCCTGGCTATCCTGCCCCATGTGCCCAGCCCCTTTCCCTCAATGTGCTTGGCCACCTGAGCGGTCCCAGCTGGGAAACACTGATGGCTGTGGTTCTTAGTCCCAGCCATCCCAAACCTTGCTAAAACCACCCCCATCAATCACCACAAGATTCATGGTATACTCCTGAGAAGTGGCATCGTGCTCATTGTCTATAGCTCCCAAAATGAGAGATGGGTTTAATGGTAAATACAGAGGGAACAAGCAGCAGCAGCTGCGATGCAGGATAAACTGGCAGATGTAAACAGCTGGTGAGACAAAAAACGTGTGGACTTCATTGGCATTACTTCTACATTGTCTTCATCATATTCTGACTCTTCTATTATCCTGCTTTTTGGATAGATATCCAGTGTCTCTAGATCCTCTTTTTTATAACTAGGTTCATGATCCTAGTGAAATTTCAGGTTCCTGCTTCCAGTGCCTCTTCCCAGATGACACTTATCCATCTTCTAACCATCTTAGCATCTCCTGAACTCAAGGAGAAGTTTCCGTACTTGACATAACCATGTCTCAGGACAACTCCTCTCTAATATTCACAGCTCACCTTTACCAGACACTGCACATACCACTACTACATACCCTTATCCTTGCTACCCTATGCATGTATCAGAAATGCTTCACCTTGCTTCTGCAGAGAATTTGGACCTTCCCAGCTTCAGTCTCATGGCAGCCAAATTTTACCCAGAAGGGGCCAGCCCATGTCACAAAATCTGTACACTCAAGGCCGTCTGCAAATTATTTGGAAGTGTGCAACTCAAATTGCTATTAAGACATTCAATTTAATATGAAGCTGCACAGTTCATAACAGACAGCTATGAAAGTAAGACTGGATGGAATGGTAGAGAGGTATTGATTAGCAGAAAAAAGAACTAGAGGAGGTTATTTTTAATTCACACAACTACTTTTCTTTTGCTTCAAACTGTGTTCTAAATCCCATAGTGACAAGTTTATAGTTTTAAATCCAATGAGACTACCAGCTCTTAGTAAACACTTGCTTTATCAACTTCTCTTAGCAGACTTGATCTGTGAGCACTCATTTAATGTAGTTTTATTTCCTCTGGTCTTTGCTGTTTGGATATAACCCTTTGACCTTTGTAATTTTACTGTGCTATTCTTTGAAATAAGGGTATCACAAATACATTAGACAATTGAATCAGTGGTGATATACTGAGACGCCTTAAGGTATCTTTTTCCCCCCTTCTTCTATCCTTTAATTCAGGCCTTGACCAGCTAAACTTAGAAAATAAGCTACAGATTTAGTCATTGGAAAACCAATTACAATAAATCAATTAGAACAACATACGGTTTTTAGACTAAGTATAGTAAAGTACAGTTTCTGTATTTCTGTTAGCCTATAGTCTATTGCAAAAATATTTCCAGACTGGATACATAGTCTGGAGAATCCCTATGGAAAACAGAAGGTCTGGTAATAAATATACTTCTGAAGACTGGAGCAAAGGAGAATGGTACTTGCTAGAATCACATTCATTAAATCAAACTGAAATGATTAAAATAATAGATTCATCCTTTTGTAAAATAATACATTACCTTTCAGGCAGGAACGTGATTATTTCCTAGTTATTTCATGATACATCTAAGGTCCTTGTGTAAAAGTCAATTAATGTGATGTCAGTTATTATTACGTACACTATAAGGGCTATTGAACTATTGATGTATACAAAATATTCCATTGTGTTTGAAGATCAAAGGCACTTGTAAGAAGATAAATCAGTTTAGATTACATTCAGTTTGCATCCCAATTGTCATATACTGTGAAATGAAGTTAATTGGTGACCTGTTTCTTTATTCTGCTTACAACATGATCAGCAGTATATTGGAAAAATCCATGATACGTATCGTTTTGTCTAATGAAGTCCTACAGCTTCTGATCCTTGCTTATTAGATGTGGCCAACATAATTTAAACTGCATCAAAGCAAAAGAAGGGGGAAAAGAATATGTGATCTTTCAAACACAAATTAAAAAAATATTTAAATGCCAAGATTTGTTATAGGCAAGCTGTATCATCTTTACTCCAATTAAATAGTACTTTTCTTTGCAAGTCATTAGCTCAATGGACTAAGTCATGAAACAAAGTATCATTCAGTTTAAGTAAGGGCATCAGGTGCAAGCCTTTAATACACCAAGAAAGAGAATGTCTCCAAAACATATGAACAATAACTTCAGTGACATGATCGTAACTTGTAGAGAAGATATGTGTTCAGGTACTCCTACTTATATTGAAGTTCCAAACATGCAACATCCAAATCTGATCATTTTAGAGGTAATGTGTTTCCATGCATCTGTTGTTGTTGTTGTTATAATTATTTATCTATCTATCTATCTATTTATTTTTCTTTTGGTAGATGGGATAGGGTTAGGTTGTGAGGATGTGTGACCCTATTTATTTTTATTCATGTTTGATGACATGGAGGCAGGACAGCCATGGAGGAATGAAGAAAGAGGAATGGTGTGGTCAAAACAAGGAATTAATCTTCATAGAGGGGTGGGGAAGGCAGGACTGAATTGATCAAGGATGTTGTAGTGCTTGCGAATGCAGAAGCTGAGAATTTGGACAAGAACCATCTGTATCTGATCATGGAAAGCTATTGTAAATGGCATGCAGAATAAACTTAAGGGAAAAGGAGAAGTGAAAAATGTAGTTGTTGGGAAAACAAATGGAATTGAAGGGGTTTTTAAATAGTTGTTTAGACAGAAGAGAATTAAACACCTTTGTACTGTGACTGTAAAGATGCAGAGGAGTTAATTTGATTACAATTATTTATTCCCAAATGAGTCTGTACAGTGTGTACTCATACAGCTGTGTATATACCTTGCATAGTTTTTGATTTAGACACAAGTGAATTTTGAAACAAACCCTGTGAGTGAAATGAGAGACAGAAGCTGATTTGTATATCTACTGAAAGTGTACAAGCAAAAAAACAAAAAAAATTATCTGTGAAGATTAGGCCTTTAAATTGTATTATTTGAGTACAGGGTTTTTTGAGAAGTGCAGACACATTTTCTCTGGCAGTATTCAGTATCTGCAACAATAAAAATGTATCCCATGATCACCATAAATAATCAGCTTGATGATTCCTGTTTCTGTTTATACTTGCTGAAACTCCAGGGAGGACAATTTTTTGTCTTGCCTTTATTCCTCTGAAAATGTATCTTAATGAATTCCTATTGGCCTTTTATTCCTTTCTGAATCGACTCTGAACAGCTCACTGTGAGCACTCAGCTGAAATTCAAGCTGTGCATCATGATTGGCCATAGAAATGGAGTCAGGTAACATTGATTTCTTGCCCTGACTGGAGGCGTTCCATAAGCTGCCAGGACATCAAATCACGCAGAAAGAGGTAGCAGCTAGATTGGGCTAGGCAAGTTTAGAAGATTTCAAACCTCTCCTGGTCACAAAAGCCTTGTGTGAAGCACCTCTCTTAGAAAGAAATTTGAGATTTTTTTTGTTGGATGCAGAGTTTAAGTTTAATTTTCCCCTGCCCCTTGTACCCAAAGGAAAGGAATTCCTGTAGCAGTGGTTGGGCTGCTCCAGGAGCAGATGCTTCCCCCTCTGGGCTCTCCTACTTCAACAACACCTTAAAATCAATGAGCCTACTCAATGTCTTCGGTGATCCAGGCCTGTGAGGCTGGGGGTACATGGAAAGCAATTTAAGTATCAGGGGCTTTGGGAGTTTTAAAACTGTCCTCAGCAGTGTTCTGTATCATACCAGCTGTGTTCTTTGTTATGGGAATGGTTGAACACAGGAACATACAACTTGCTTTCCACAAATATTTGCGTGAAAAAAACATAGTTGTTTGCAGGAAACTAGAATAAAAAGGATCAAGTACAGCAAGTACAGGACAAATCTAAAGCTGAGCAAACAGGAGCTTTCAGAGTTAGCTTTTCATCTTCTAGTAGCTAGATATTAGCCCTGAAATAAACAAATTCTCAGTAAAAGCTTTATTTTCATGGAGACTTTAATTACTGGTGAACAACTGTGTTAAGACATCTCTGAATGGTGCTAAATATGAAGTCACGGCACAGCTAGAGAATGTGAATGAACTTTGAAAGACTGGTACGTGTCCAAACCAAGTCTTCACCTGCTATACACCTACTTCACCAGCAAGCAAAAAAAGCCCAAAATTGCATCAAAAAACCTAGTTTGGCATCAAGTTTTGATTCAATATACACACTGTTGCAATGATAGAGGTATCATTGCACACAAGGCATTTTATGACTAAGTTCTGTGTAAAAATCTAAATAGCAATCATTAAAAGAAATGCAAAAGCAAAACGGCCAAAATTATTTATCTTTTCCATTTTATGAGTGACTAGAGAACTAGTGAGTGGTAAGTCTGTGAAAGACTGAAGGTTGAGCAAAGCAAAATGAAAAGTCTTTTCATCAGAGTATTTAGAACAGTTTGGTTTTATTCAGGTTTGGGGGATTTCTGTATGTGATCTTTTAACTTTTGTGCCTGGTGAATGTGTTGAACAAAGGGCATTAATGTAAATAAGAAGCAGAAGTATTTGGGTATTTCTCAGAAATGGAAAAAATATATTTAAGGGATTTTAGCATTAATGTATGCAACAACCACAATTGAATCTGAGAGTCAAAAGACTAATTTGGAAAAAATATGTAAATAGTCTTCCTCACATTAACAGTCTGATTTAATAGTCTGGTTATATTTAGGGTAGTGAAAATATATGTCAATGCATAGCTAAAAAATGTATTTGGTTTCATGGTTCAAGAAATTTGGTTTTAAGTTCTTTTTGTAAGGTTTAAGCCATAATGCATTAGGAACATATTAGCTAAATTGACCTGTGCAGTGGTAATGTTAGTCCACAGCTCCTGTAATTGAAACACATTGCATAACGTGTTTTTAAAGTTGGAATATTTCTTGGCTTAGATGTGTCCTGGTTGTAAGATCTGATTCAAAGCAATTTCCTTCGGGAGCTTTAGTCTCAGATGGATCACAGTTTTAAAACAAACCTCTTGTCCTCCCAAAGAGCTGCATGAATTTGACATATCTTTTCATTATGCACAAGTCATAAAGTACAGGAATGGGCATGCTGCTGTGATTTATTTGTCAATTAATGTGCAAGTTTGGGGCTAAAATAAATGTTTGTAAATGAGCAGTGGATGTTTGAAGTGAACATGGATCTAGAGACACAGGAACACGTACGTCTTAGCCTCTGATGTGATCACGCAAGGATTACAGCTAGCTAATTAAAAATGTAAATTTTTTTTACGAAATGGTTGTGAAGGAAAGTTTGAAACTGGATGTGATCACAACCAGTGTTTTCTTATCTCTCTGAGTCTGCAGAGGGTCTGAAACAACTGCCTTGAGCAAAGAAGCCAGCGTTACGCTTGCCAAGTGTGAGCCGTTTTCAAAACCAGTTTTTATGTGTAGAACAGAAAGAGAGAGACAGAAAGAGGCCAGCAAACCCAAATCTTCTCTGTTGCATTTCAAACACGGAGAAGCCAACCCAGCTTCAGTGCTGCGGACACTACATGGGGTTCAGGCAGTACCTCTGCCAGCTGTCCTAGACCACATTTCCAAGCTCTTCAGCATCATACCTACCTTCTTCGCTTACTGTTTTCACCTCAGCAAGGGGCGAGTGACTCAGTGTTACTTCACCACCAACAGGAGGGTGTTCAACCAGCACATGCTCTGTGGTTTGCTTGGTGTGACAGGCAAGGTGAGTATGTAAACAGGAATGACAGGTAGAATGTAAAGGTGTGGAAATGGAACAGAAAGAAAAAAAACCGGGCTCATTACATTTTGAACAATTTCTCTGCCCCACTTCAAGATGGGAAAGCTAAGCCCATGCCATCTGGTTACCTTCCTGATGGTAATTCCACCCAGGATAATTTTCCAGATGTTTTCCTGTGGCTGTGGCTATATTTTGATGAGAATTTCTGAGCTCTAGCAGCTCTTAATTCTAGTTCAAATATGATTGCCAGGCAGCTCATGGAGAGGAAAGGTCTCATTATCTTTCGTTAGGATTCCACATTTGTCAAGAGCTGTAGCAGATGAATTGTAAAAGGCTGGTAAAAGGGCGCATCATCATCCTGACATGCAGTTCACACGTTGCTTATGTTAAAATGCCATTACTTTTCAAAGGGGTTTTACTAGGCAGACAGATTTCGGAGGCTTTCTGAGCAGATGACATACAGTCTCACAAATGCCTGAAGCTTTCGGCTTCCAGATATTTCCAAAACCAGACCTCCCTGAACCCCTGGTTTATGTATATTCTCTGGATTGAAGTGTCATCAAAGCAAAAGACGGGTAACCAAAGGAAGAAAAAGGTCGGAAGAAACAGAAGCATTTGGGTACTTCTCAGAAATGGGAAAAAATATATATTTAAAGGATTGTAGATTAATATTTCTTTATCTACTCTTGTTTTTAAGGTGGTAGGACATTAAAAATGCTTAAAAAGATGTAGTTCCCAGCAGGGCCAAAGGGAGGTTAAATTAATCTCTAAACTCACAACAGGAACAGTTAATTCTCATTTGTGAACTGTGGAATTGCCAGGTTTTATTCATTCCTAGGATTTTACAAACAGAAGGTGAGAACAAAGGAAGAAAGGAAGACTCATTTGGCTTTTTTTCTGATGTAGAAATGAATGTTCATCAATTCGCTTTCTCTAATCACTCATTGAGAGCAAGAAAGTAAAAGCATCTCATTTGTTTGGCAGATCAGGATGTAAGTATTCTCTTTCCATGCCACTGTAAGAAAAAGGCATTGCACATCTCTTTTTTTTTGGAGTTGCCTGGCTGTTTTACTGTGCATAAGCATAATAGCTGTTATTTTCTGTCATTTTCCAGCATTTTTGTGTTCTCTTAAACACAGGCTTTCAGTCAGTTGAGCTCTGTTGTTTCTACTGCAAGTGCAAACCCAGGAATCTTCACCGAAATCTGTGACCTGGCATAAACCAAGATGAATACAGAACATACACAACTTAAAACCCCAAGATATAGGGTGCTACAAAATGGCAGTAAAGCACGTGTACAATGATCGTGGAAACACTCTTTTGCCTGTGAGCTTTGTAGCACTGCTGGATGCAAGAAATATTCCAGCACCTGGGCAAGCTGGCGTGCAGGTGGGGGAGACTGGGCATAAATAAGCGGGAGGTGAGAAGAGGTTTGGCTGTGAAGAACTTGCTCTTGGCTCTTCTGCACCTTCTCCAGAGCTAGCAAAGCAGAGATGTAACTGAGGACTGGTTTAGTCTTTATCTCTGGAGCAGGTTTACAGGGACTGAAAATAGGTGTGAATTGTCACAACTTTGCCACTGACCAGAAGTACTGCTCCTATCAGACAACACATCTCCCAGCAATGCTCTTCCTACTGGCTCCGTGTTGACAGTTAGGTGTTGGATGCCCCGTGGCAGGCTATGAAGTTTGGAAGGACAGAGACGTGGCTGAGCACAGGCCAGGCCTCTACCGCCATCCTGAGCAACGGCATGAGGGTGGTATTTTTGATTTGATGTGTGTTAGACAAGCTCTGTGGTTTTTCGGATGTGCACTGCCCACAGCAGCAATCACTTAATGCATCATTAGACTTTGCAGTAACTGGCTAGTACAGGCTTCTTTACAAGAGAAGTGATTTTCCTGGCATCACATTTTATGTAAGTGCACTGTTAGTCGTATGCCATTGCTGGTATATTTGACTAGTTTGTTGTCTAATGTTTGAGGTGAATGCTATTTGAGATTTATTTTGTAATTTCTACTATGCCAATGTAAAACATAGTTTGCTGCCATCAGGTTGGAAAAAAATCACCTCTTGGTGCAAAAAGGGTGTCAAGATTTGAAACTTCCCAGTGATAAGTGACAGAGGCACCAAATATACCTTATTCCTGTATATCACTTCCTTGACTATGATGTGCTTTTTATATAACATTGTGGGTTTCATTCTTGTCCCCAGAATACCCTTGGAACTGAAGAATGCTGTCCCAGCAATGTTATTATGCTGACAAAAAGATTTTAATTTTTAGACAGTTATAAAATACATGAATGCAGGCATAATGTTTTAGTTGCATAATATAATACCAGGAATAGCTCACCAGTCATCTTAATCTGATCATCCTTCACTCAAAATCCCAATAATTTGCAGTATACCTTGTGTAAACTGAGTCCAGAAAAGACACTGGTAAGGTCAGCAATTAGTGCTGATGCTGATGCATCGGTAGATGGGACAGTAATTACAAACTGTATAACTTTTAAAGCGTCTTACAGGAGAGGCTGCTACAGTCTTGGGGTCTTTTTCGTTCCTATGAATTCTCATCCACTTACACTCGTTAATGCTTTCTGATTTGAACAGATCCACAAAATAAAAGAGCTGTCTTCAAATCATTAGCTCTCCAGTCTTTTCCAGTTAATACAGTTGATATAAAGTCACTGTTTTCAAACCTTCCAGAATCTGATCAGAGCTCTAAAATGGCATTATATCACATCTGTTCCATTCAGTTTTGCCCACTTAAAATAGTCATAATAATAGAAATTCCTCCCTGCTGAGAAAACCTTGGACAGCTGGAGTCTTCCCTTTAACCTGTGTAAAGCTAACCGGCATCACATCTTCCTTGTTAACGCCTGTGCATAACATTCCTCCTGCCAGTGCAATTTAAAGCACCTTGTTGCCTGAAGTAAGGTCAGGAAGACTGAAAAGGTGAACAACTATGCTGTGTGCTTTTTAGTAATACAAATATACTAGATAAGTGAAAACATTTATTTTTTTCATTGCAATAATGGTTACAGGTGTAACTTGGACATTTGTTATGTTCCTGAATAACAATTGTCTAAATTATTCCCATGACAGGAAAGATGTTTACAAATGCTGTAAACATCAAGAACAATTTTAGGTTAACGATCTAAGAAAAAAATGCTGGCTGAAAACTTAGCTTATCAATAATTCAAAATAGTTCAGGGCAATGTTATCTATTTATTGGCAACGCTTTATCTAAAACTGTGGCTATAAGAGTTTGATCGCTCTTCTGTGCCACAAGGTGTCATTGTTTTACCAATATCAGCCTTTAAAAGCCACACTATAGGAAAATACGTACAAATTCCTTCTCCTGGCGTTTTAAGAACTTGGAAACATGCACAGCTAATTATCTAGTTTTTAGCTGCTTGAGGAATGTAGAAAATGGCAACCTGTCAAAGACTAAATCAGAAAGATCTCCTCGACACCTAGTAATGTACCAGCAAGCTTTTAAGGTCTTCAGGCTGCTTTGTTTTTTCCTTCCTTGTGTAAAGACATACCGTGTGGCCATTCCCTTACTTTGATATGTGGTAAGGAATTTTATGATTTTAATTCTATTTCAATGGCTTGGAGGATGCCATGTGCCATTTAGACAAACCCTGGTTTCGCGAAGGTCAGGTTCGCAGCTGCTGCATCCCCATGCCTGGCTGCTTGCCCAGGGAGGGCTGCCCCACTGCTTGCTTGGTGCCAGGACCTGTATAGCTGTACTGGTATTATTAATGCAGCGATTTTTATGACACTAAGCCTGTTACACAGACATCAGGAAGGATACTGTAAAGAAGAAATTCTACTATTTCATTCTACAAATGGACTTGATCTACTATTTCATTCTACAAATGGACTTGAGCATTAGTGCTACTGTATTTTTTGCAACTGCGTCGGCCAAATAAAACCCCAAGAATATTTATCCATTCAGGAGATTTTCCAGGTAGGTACCTAGTTGTCAAAATATAGCTAAATTTCTCGGAGACGGCCTGGGAGGGGTTTTCTGTCACTTCTACAGGGCTTATCTGGTGCAGTGCTGGGAGCTGGCTGCTCAGCTGGGATTTCCCCTCTGTTCTGGGCGGGTACCACAAAGGGAGCTGCTCAGCCATTGCGCTATTTGCTCTGCGCTCAGGGCAGCCAGAAACACTATTTCAAAAGAAGTTAACTGTGCAAAAACCTTCAGAAAAGCTAGCAGATGAAAAAGAAAGGGAAAAGGAGAAAGCAAAATGATTTGGCTATGGATACAGCAGGAGAGACCTGACATTTACTTGCAAGACTGGAAGAAGAGCTGGGAAAGGGGATGTAGCAAGGGAGTTGTAAGGGAATGTCGTGCAACAAATGAGGAGCTATTGCTTGGGATTTTCTGCCCAGGTACTTCTGACCTTGGAGAGAACATCTGAGTTTTCTAATACGAGGTGGCTGAATAGTAAACTTTGATGTGTTAATAGGAACCTGTTGGTATGTTACACAGGTATTCACTGTTGAGACCAAAGATGATGAGCTGTGAGTTAAGAAGGCTGGATACAGCCATCCTATGTGTACCCATAGATTATAAAGCTAGAAACCTATTGCTGTAATAATATAATGTAAAATAATAAAACAGATATCATAGCCATGAAATCATATGACTGTCAGCTGAAAACGGATGTTAAAGATGATGCGTAGATCCTTCATTTTATAATCTGTCTTGGAAATCTCGGTAAACCTTCCAAAACTTCAAAACCATTGGAAATGTTTCTTCATCCTGGGATGAAGATTACTGGCAGAATGGCATGTGAAAAGCTTGCTGGAAATTGCAGTCTAAACCACTACCTTTTCTGTGCATAAACAGTGAATTCTCTGAAGAGCATTCAAATACAGGAAAAAGGTGATTTATACACAGGAGTTTGCTGGATTATAGAAAGACATTAGTCCAATTGCTGTAGGGAGAGGAAAATATAGTTCTTTTGCTTCAACTTTTCTTGTGAATTTTAGCAGGGGTTAGTTAGAGATACATGTGGGGTTTTGTTGAGTTGTTTTTGGGGTTTTTTTTTTGAGCAGCCAGAGTGTTAAGCTCTTATTGAGGATCCTTTCTGTGGTTCAGTATTAATATTTGAAAACTCAGTAGTAAAAAAGCACACAGATTATTTCTCTCTAGGGCTCCCGCTTTTCTTTTTTTACTAGTGAATGTACCAAGCATTTTTTTAATGTGTCTTTTATTTCATACATAAGACAAACCACACTTCTTTACACAATGTCTCTTACTAGGAAATTCTGCAGTTGGCATCACACAGCATTTGTTGGCAGCAGTGGCAAGCAGTGTGGCATCCATTGCACTGTGTGCTGGTGTCTCACCTGGTCCTGCTTTCAGCTCACATGTCTGCACATCTTCTCAGGCAAGTTTCTATGTGTTTAGCTATTTCACCCTGCTTTTATTTCTGCTTTCATTAGGTTTCACTAGGCAACATACGTGTACTTCTAAGCATTTAAACTGAAAATCTGTCTAGCAGTGTCAGTAGTGATAGTTAAATCTTGTACTGGCAGACAGAGTATGACTCACATCTCTGGGATGGAAGGTAAGATCTTTATGAGCTCTGTAAAATCTTTTCCCCAGGCTATCAAGGGTGCCTATCACCTTTGCTAATGATTCCCCAAATGACACTGTGTTAATGATCTCTTTTCAGCTCAAATGTAAGCCATGACCTTGCTTTGTGTATAAACTGCACCTCAAACCAAATGGAAAATAATAAATGGCTATTACATTTCTGATAGAAACTGCCTTTCACAGAAGGGCTCAAAATGCTGTGTAATAGTTACAAAGATAATGTCTCATCCATTATTAAAAAACCCAGGAGCCTTTACCCGTGCACTTTATTTGTTCAGCCTAGGAAGCGGTGAAATTTCAGCCTTCTCTTTTGCCTCCTCATATGTTGGTGCAGATGCAGCAGCAGTGGCTCTGGCCACCGTTTGCAGCTGTGGCTCTGACGGCATGGTGGGGATTTGTGGAGTGGGACCTCAAATTGTCGCACAGTTGCAGCCCTCCTGGTGACACTGTCTGCTGCTGGCTGAGGGTCACAGCATGGTCCTTCTTCCTCTGCAACCCTGGGGAGAGCAGCCCAAGTGCCCAAGTGCTGCTTCAGCCTCACTGGAAACAGTTCTCTGGCATTCAGAGCAGCAAGGCAAAGAAAAATTCATATTCCTTTCGGGGCCTGACAAGCCTCATTTCGTAAATGTTTTTTGCATTTGCCAGATTTACAGGAGCTGATCAGAAGCTGTTTATGCAGCTGCAGCTTGGTCCCTGAATACCTTCCAGGCAGTGTGTTACCATGTACTCGGTTTGTATAGCCTGCTTTTTACGCAGTGGGTATTCAGTAGATTCACCGAGTACCATCAAGCTGTCATGCATCAAAGAAAAGGACAAAAAAATCAAAGCATTGTCTTTTCAGAGTCCTTCCAGGCTAAACAGGCTGTCCCCAGTAGCACACAACTACAACACTCACTGCTCAGTCATGTCTTTCTCTTGAAATACTTACCCATGTACGATCACCACTGACCACGGCAGGGGTGGCATGAGTCACGGTGCCATGATAACAGAAATATCGGGATAGTTAGTTTTGGTACTCCCTTTATTATGTCATGCAAAGCGTTAGAAGAGAGCTGTGCAGACACTGAATGCAGAAACGAGTGGGATAGAAGTTAACTTCAACATGGCGAAAAGGATGTCAGTGAGATTAGTGGGGACTGCCCTAATAGTCAAGTTGTGCACTCACTAGGTTTAATCTGCTTTTTCAGCTTCAGCCAGTCTGTATTGATTAACTGGACAGGTGAGTCAAATGGATGATTTTAATCTGTGGAAAAGATAAAGTGAGATAACCCCTTAGAATAACTTGGCATAAAGAGGCTGTTACTGAAGACCTCTCGAAAAACAGGTGTCTAGTTTCCACTGTCGTTATGTTAATCAAGAGTTACAGATGCTCATCTACCAGCTTCTCACTAATGTTCAAAGGCACCTAATGCCTATTTTTGCCTTTGAAAAGCTCCCCCCATAATACCAAATAGCAGTCCTTCGTGCTCAACATTTATCACATACCCAGTAATCCCTATCTTCTCCTTCTGTGCTGACAAACGTTAACCCTATATTTCAAAAAATTAATAACCACAGGACACATTTCAAATTAACAGCAGCTCAGGATTGTCTTGGTTTCCCACAGCAACCATCACGGAATCCTGGAAAAAATGGGTCAAATGAAAACATTATATGGCAGAGTAGCAGGGAGAAGTATCATAGTCTTGTTTCGGAAAGCTGGCTGCAAAGTTGTTCAGATGGGATGTGTTTTACACACCAATTCCTCTAAATTATTCTGATTTTCAAAAAAATCATAGTGTAGGAACACTTGACCCATTTTAGTAGAGAGCAAAATTAATGGGTCAAAGGAAAACAATATGTACTTTCAATTCTGCATGGCATTTTAGTGATGCATTTTCTAGAAAACTTACACATAAAACTAATTCTGTTTTTCCTGATTGGGGCATTGTCATAAAGATTATAAATTTGACAGCTAAAACAATGTATGGTGCAGATAACAGCAAAATATTGATCTAGGAACAACAGGAGTTTAATTTTAGAACAGCTTTCTTTAACACTATCCTTGGTGATTAATGTGAATTGCACTGCTTTTCTTGCTGCTATTTGTTATTTCATCACAGAAGCATTTGGGAGAATCTGTGATGCTCTAGAGAACTACTGTACAGAATACAGAAAGCAGAGAAGATTTTTTAGGATCGTTATGGCCCTTCCCCAAAGACAATCTGTTCTTTGCAAAGGATAAGCTAAAGATGTTAGCGAATAATGCTAACTTTTGAGAAAGTGTGAAACAAAACAAACAGGCTTTAAATAGGTCAGGTACTTGGACAGAAAATAAAGTAGGACTAAATTTGGAAATATTCTGGTTAATAAATCAACAGAAAAATCCTAAATTTTTAATGAAATAGATCAAGCTTGAGAAAATACAGAGGTTTAACATTGCCACCTTATTTTGAGTAGGAATTGATTGCAATCTATTGAATTCAATGACATTGAATTTCAGAACATAGGTTGCTGTCTTTATAAGCTCAGGAGAGCAAAACTTTTCTCTGCATATAGTATATTGCTTTGGTTTTCCTCAAAACATTTCCCATGGGAGAACAAATGCCCTCTGTAGAGTTCTCATTTCTGATGTATTAGCTGCTTTTGCATTCACTGGACTGAATAGTGTGAAGCATTTTTGAAGAGCAGTTGGGTTTTGTTACTTTGGGTTTTTTTGGCTGGAAGGCATCATAGTACCTAAGTCTTTTATTTTGTTACATGCATTATGAAACAAAGCCAAAGATGACCTCTTTCTCCTGCTGATTCTGTTCAAAATCATTGCAGGAGAAATGTGGCATTGAAATTCTTTGTTCTTTTTTATTTTTTTCTTTTTTTTTTCACTTTTTTTTTTTTTTTCCTAAATGCTTCCTCCATTCTTTCTACATTTTTCTGTCCTCTGATGATAAATGCTGATTACTGTCTACAGAGTTCTTCCTCTTCCCCTTTGGCCAGGTCCTGGCTGAAAAACTGTTTCCCATCAGGGAGCAGTCTGGACTGAGTGGTTCTCTTTTATGACACCGAGTAACTTGTGCCATAGGGCACATCCCCCTGCATCACTGGGACCTGCTCAGCCCCCATAGGTCTGAGTGGAGGTTCTGAGAGGAACCTCTTGCTTCCCACAGACTCTCATCTAGACTTTTATATCCTATATCACAAACAGGAATCTTTGTTCATACATGTGTCTCACAGGCATATGAACGTGAGATTATTTTCTATGCATAATTTAAAGCAAAGAGCATGGTATTCTGCTTTTACAAATAAACAGGAAAGAAATGAAGCATTAGATACCAGCTGTTGAGCTTACTGTCAGCTATTTTGGAACAACCTGTGGCTAAAACTATGTAACAAGGAGGCTTGCACAATAGAATTTACTTTATTCTGCATTATAATGTAAATCTCTATGTCCTATGGCTCCAGGCACAGTATTTTATATCAAAACAGCTGATCATGCAAACCAGATTTCACTGCTGTTGAGACCTTGCTCTCTGATCTTTCTTCCATTCATTTGGGGGAAAAAACCCAACTATTTCCTTCCAAATATCTCCCCCAAAAGCTTTTAAGAGATAAACATTTCCCTCTCCTTCATTCTAATGTAAACTTGAACCCATAAAGTTTTGCTAAAGGAGTGTAAATCTTTCCCCTCCAGAAGTTATCTGCCATGTTTCTTCTCATCCTTTGGATGACTGCAGTAATTTTTATACTGTGCTGTCGGGAGTGTAATGTTAAGTGCTTCATTAATGATGATTTGTGCCATTGAAAAGTTTAAAACGGGCAGATCCTGGCAAGGGCCTGACGTTATTTATTTTCATTCTTTGTACTAAACTCTGCAAAGAATATTTTAAAAGCAGTTCTGCTTCTACTTGGAGTTACTATAAACAATATTTCACATGCCATTGCCTCAGAGACAGCATTAATCAGGAGAACAATAATAATGGCTGCACACATTGCTAATAAATATTTGCATTTATTTGTAATAAAAGGGTTACATTTTACTGTGTGAAAGGGAGATAAGTAGAGAGATGCTTGTGTGCATTTGGAAACGATGGTTCCAAATATTTGCTGCTGGAAGGGTTAAGAAATAATAATTGGACCTCAAGGACCCAGGCCCTGCAGAGCATGGTACAGCAGTGCAGCAGAAAGGAAACACAGCTGGAAGCTGGGGATTGCCCTAGGGGACAGGTTGGGGCTCCCTGGGCTCCCTCGATTCAAAGGAAAACCAGGGGATCACACTTTACTTTGGAGGTGGGGGTGCATGCCTCATCTCTGGTGTGCTGATGGATTTAGGTCCTGACCTGGCTCCTGGCTTGAGACCTGGTCCTGGATTTGGGGGTGTCCTGCTTGTTACTTGACTGGAGAGTGAAGCAGGGGGCAGAACTCATGTTAAAATACAGGCAAGATAAAAGTCACAGCACAACTTAATGTATGAAATCCCAAAGACTATTTTTAACATTTCGCTATCTATTCGAATATTACCTTTTTTTTTTTTCTTCCCACAGTATATAATAAGAGGAAACAAGTTTATCTGCTAAGCAAAATCCTTTGTACTAAGACCAACACAGGGTAGTATAAAATGCATATGTTTTTGTTGCTTAATTACAATTTTTGCAAGATGTTGTAAAAACATGAAATTTATTGGAAAAAATCTGGAGGAAATGTAATATTTTTTTTTATTTGATATATAAAAGGACACTTTATTACAGCTTAAATTTCACATGACCTCATTTAAACACCAGGCATAGGCAATGTCAAGTGGTAGGTAATTTCATTTGTGTGTTTTAGCTCACTCTGGCTGTATTTCTTTAGGCAGACTGAGGTTTAGGTATGTGCATTAGTAAACTGGAGAGAAAGATTTGAGGCTCTTGTCTGTGAACTCCAAGATAGCTTCTGGAAACAAAGAATGAGACTAAGCTGCCTTTCACAGTCAGGAAAAAGAAAGGTTAAAAGTGCAGCGTCCTAAAAAATAGGTTTAGGAGTATTAAATAACTTTGCAGAAAAGTAAAGGAAAGGTCAAACATGGCATTAAAAGGCTCTGGATTAAATACCCTAGAGAAATTAAATTGTTAATAAAGACTCTTATAGCCCCTTTACGATTAATGCTTCTTGGAACTTTGAAGAGACCAGGTTGCCTGTGCAATGTAAAATGTCACTGGAAAAATATTTATTTAATCAGCATGGATTGAAATATATGAATCTTTGCCTGGCTTAACTCAGCTGCAATAATTTTCTAGCACACATCTGCAGCAGTCAGACACCAGCCTAGCTGGGTCTGTGGTTCACAGGTCAAACATTTGTTGGTTCCCTTGGGCTGGAAAAGTACAGCAATCTGTTTTACAGAGTGAGATTCTACAAAAATTACAGTTCCCACAATAGAAATGATAACACAAAGCTAGATGTAAGGGGCCCTCACCAACTTCAGAGGACAGACTGCTATTTGTTTCAGTACAACTGGGCAAAAAACACACACAAACGGACTAATGACAGAGGAATGAATTACTACAGATTGGATTGAATTTTACATTTAATCAACAAGCATAATTTAATTTAGCAGTAGAGAGACAGAGCAAACAAGGAGGTACTTGCTGCAGGGGAAGGAAGTGACCCTGGGAGGAGAGGAGGCTGCAGGAGGGAAGAGGAAGGAGGGAAGTCCAGCTGGAAGAGCATACCAGCGTAGGTGCCCACGAAGGGGAGAGAACCTGGGATCTCTTCCAGCTACCACACTTCTCCTGACAAGAAATAGATTAACTTCTCACTCTCTTTGTGGGATGCAGCAACCTTGACACGCTGCTAGCCTGTGGGATGATGTGGAAAACAATAAAAGAAAGGAATGTAATCATTGTAATTGTCAAGGGAAAAAAATAACAAAGAACCGAAGATGGTTTTGTGAACTAAAGCTTGTCAGGGGACAGGTCCACCTTAAGAGTTGTCCAGGCATGGCTATTCTCAACAAATCCAATTAATATGAAGTATTGACCTCATGTCAGAGACAATTTGCTGGCAATGTTAACAATGGCAGATCTGATAGTCAGAAACTCCCAACACTTTTAAAGCAACACAAATGTCATGTGTCTACTCCCAGTTAGCAGTACGAGACATTAACAGCCTCACTGATCACTTTAAAAAAGTTTTATGAAGCCTGTATACATCCATTTGCCTTTTGACTAATGAAACTGCCTTGGGGGTTCATTTTCCCTTCCCATTTTCTCCACCTAAAAGTAGCAGTTTAGGAGTCTCATTTCCATTACAGCTGCTGGTGGTGCATAAAAGGAGAGTGCCTGTGGAGAAAGCTCTGGATTAGAGGTGCTCCCTGCGGAGTGCTCAAAAACCATCTCTGATTAAACATGTTATTTGAGTTATTTTTCCTTTGTAAAGAAACTTAGGCAAAACTATGCTGCAATTTGGTCGCAGTATATGAAGTCTGAAGTGCCCAGCGCTCGGTGTGCTGGGAGAAGCTACAGCAGCGTGGGTGAAAGCCCAGGTACGGAGCCTGCTCAGGAAACTGCACAATCTCTGAGTGGAATTTTGTATGCAGAAAAGTATGTGGAATTTCTCAAGTTAATAAATTACCCTCTTGAAATGTATCTATAGATAAATCAAAATAATTTGTCAGTGTGCTGAATTTCATAAGTGATTTAGCCTTCCACACCTTTTCTTCCCAGCTAGCGCACCAAATTGCAGTGTTTTAAAACCTATTTTTACCTGTTTCTTCTCTCACCAGAGAATCTGTTTCGGATTCCAATTTCAGATTGACCATGCTGTGGAAATCTCAGTTGTTATATTTTAACATGGCAGGGAGCTGGGTAGATAATGAAAATCCTGTACAGGCCCACTTTGAAAAAAGGCTGAAGTAAGCACTCACTTCGTGTGAAGTATCTGAGGCTCCATACACCAAGAGAGGAGGATGTATGTCCCAAGGGAGGGAAACATTTCAGGGGGAGTTAATGCCTCATCACCTTAGTCTTCAGAGACTCAACTATAAGAAATCAATCCTTTGGAAACCAAATTGCATTATTTCCAGCCCTTGTGGCCCTAGAATCTAAAAGTTCCTGACTTTTATGTGTGAAATGATGTTTTGAGATTAAATGGATCTCTGCCTCTCTCTCACTGCCCTCTCCATATGCACCACAGGTGAATAAACTGAAAATGAAAGAAAATGTTTAATCTCAAATACAATCTTCCTTACTTCAGCAGGAACACTGAAAAATATTTCTTTAGGGTCACTCACATCTACTTTTTTTCCATTCTTTATATTTCTTTACCATGATTTGAAGTATTTTATTTTCAGAGTTTCAGCCAGAAACTGGAGTACCATCTACTTTGCCATGGTTAGTGCAGAACAGCATGAGTGGTAAAACTTGTCTTTTCTTTTGTGTAGTGTCTGTAAACAGATACCCATTTCCTCCCATGACACCAGAACTGCTCCTTCTTTCCAAATCCCATGATCCAGAAGATGTGGGGAGCACAGCGTTACTTCACATGCAGTCTTGAAGTCTGTGCTGGACTGGAACTGATTGCGGCTGTTCTGCCAGAACCACCTCCTGCTGTCTGGCAGAGAAGGTGATACACATCAAAACTGCTCTGTGACCAGAGAAATGGAAAGAGACTGAAGGAAGACAGAAAACTCTGCCTCTATCGGTATCGGTGACGTGCTGTTTTAAGCCCCCTCAAAGGCTAGTAACAGAAATAATGAGTCCCTCTGGTTCCTATATTTTGCAGATCATGGCCTTCTACAGGTAGACATAAGGATGCTCTGAAAATGCTCTCTGTAGTCTGGGAACTGTGTGGCTGCAGTAGGTCTGCCAGCATCCTTAAACTAACAAGCCTGCCTGCTGGAAGGGTCATGCCACACTGATGGCTGCATGCAGGTGACAGGTGATGCAGCTTTTGGCCCATGACAAAATAATGGGCAAAGCAACATCATGCCTGTCTGCAAAAATGGTGTCCTTTGTCACCTTCATGCAGGCATCTTAAAAATAATGAGGGTTTTCTGTCCTTAGCAACAATGGGAACATTACTCCGCGGTGTAACTACTCTGGAAAAGTGGGAGGAAAGCAAGCAGCAAACAGGTAAAACAGAAGAAAAAAAGGGGAGTAATAACGAAAACAAAGGAGGGGAAGGGGGAGGAAATGTCATCCTCATCTGAGAGGAGGAGCTTGGAGAAACTGAGAAAGGTACTAAAGCATGGCACAGCATGGTGGGCAAACCCAGATGCAGGTGTTTACAAGAAGCTTTGGGAGATGATCTTTATCTAACAGAGCTGTTTAGAGGGGACAAAGCAATAAAGGAATGAAAACCAGTGTGCTGTAATTTGGCCTAAATTGAGTATATGCTGCTGCTTTTTTTTTTTTATTTAAAGAAAAAATATGTGTCTGAATTTTTATTTCCTAATCAGAGAATGTCATGGTTCCCTGGAAAATCCATGAAATATGAGTTGCCAAGATCAGTGATGATTTTGATAGATGGACCGAAAGCTTTTCAGTCATAAATTAAAGAAGTGAAGGAAGTTTATTAAAGGAATTTTTCTTCCAACTTTTTCACTTAGTCAACATAAATTCAGTGTTTTGTGGCAGTCTGAATAAAAAAGCCATATACTGTATGAATCAAACTTATGTTCACTTTCAGACGCTGAGGGTCTTTCTTATGAAAAGTGTCTATATCTGAGAAGCTGGAATACTTTTCCATATTTTGACTACAGAAAATGCAGAAAGCCATACAGATCCAGTATATCAACAGGCCACACTCATGAAATGGACTGTGTGTCTACTTTAACATTTTAGTTTGAACCAGGATCGCATTTTTGTCTCTACTTACTGCTCCTCACATCAGAGAATCGTCTTGAAGGATAAAATTCCTTGATGAAAGTGAACTGGCAGTTACTGTCCTGGTGTCTGCTTCAAGCTAGAGTAAAGCTAGTCTGGCACAAAACCCTCTGAAATGCTTATGATACGTAGGATGGTGGCTTGACTTTAGCTGCTCCAATCAGCAGATCCACTCCCGTTGGTTTTCATTGCTTCCTAATGTAGATGCTGCTTACAAGCGCTAGCCCCCGGTGCTCAAGGGAACAGCTAACCCATGGGGCTAAAGTGTGTTTCCCAGTTCCTGGCTCTGGATGCTCACCCTGGTCCTACTGGGCCTGTGGGCCACAGTGAGACCTCAGAGCACAAAGTTGTGGGGAGATCTAGACCCATGGCCAGGGGCTGAAGTGTGGTGTACCTCAACAAGGAGCTGGGTTGGAAGAGTCAGGAGTCAAGACAGCTGGGTATGCTATGCTAGCAGAGACCACCTGTCCAGAAGCATAGCCACAGCTAATGAGAAATAACTTCTATGCTGAATTGGAGACACAGAGGATGAGTTATTTAGGCCAGAAGGTTTGTCTTTATGTGAAAATATTTCTCCTGAGAGTCCCACGTGTCATTCTGCATGGTTTCTCTCTGAGAAGTGTAAAGATCTCTTCCTGCTCTTTTCAGAAGTCACAGCTGCCTTAGATGAATAGGATATCTGTTCTGAACACACACTAGCCATTCCTAAAAACTCTGCTTTAAATTCAAATTAAACAGAAATTGTATGAGAAGCCATAAATTACTGCTAATGTGTACAAAAATGTTGTACCTTCTTCAAAGCGATCACAAAATTAAGGAAAAACACAACAGGGAATACAAGGCAGGCTCCAATTTATTAATTTTTTTTTTTCACTAAAAAAAATGTCTGCCTTGTCAGCTGTAAGGTCTCATTCAAAGAGCTTTATTTTTAATGAAAAGAAACCACCTTAAAAACCCCCATAGTAGTATATAAGCATACTAGACAGGCAGCTTTGTTAAATTATTTGTCTCTTCATGGATTTCTCAGGCTTCCTAGACTGTGTGTGTGAGCAATATAGCACAGAAGGAAAACAATTTCATTTCGGACACAGAAAAAGAGGTAGGAATACATATCACCATACAGACATTTGTACTCACTCATAAACATACATGTATACTCATATGCACTGCCAAATAATGATCTGCCTTTTGCCATTGTGGTGTGCATACAGCTATAGAAGTATCAGTATCTATATCATTCTGCCCATCTGTATTTCTTTCTATGAATGATAAATAATTAGTGGTGTAGCTATAAAGCTTATGTATTTCTAGCCAATGACACCTTCAAGGTCCCTCTGCTGCCTACTGCTTGACCTTGGTTTAAAAGCACACAGAATGGAAACCTTGAAACCAGGATCAGCAGGATTCATTCTGACAGAAAACAGATGCAGCACAATGGAGAAAAATACACATTTAATTTTAATCTTTTTTTAAACAGCCTAACTATTACCAGTCTCAAAAAAATCTTAAGGTACAGACTGTCCTTCGCACAAGTAGCATACATTTTGACACTCCAATTAAATTTGGATTAGATGACATTTTAAGTACAATAACTATAGCAATGTGTACATTGTTCCTCTTTTTAGACACAGTAGCAGGAGAACATGTATGTACCCATGGAAGTAACATAACAAAGGGCTATGGCCTTAAGATTCCCGACATCATAAAAGTACAATAAGAAGCATTTTATTTCATAATATTTGGACAGGGAGGTAATGAGGCTACAATATAGACAGATGATGCAGTGATGTGACCTTAAAGGTATTGCTTTTGTCTTTCTTTACTTTTCAGTTTTTTGTCTGGTCTCAAGCCAAGTAATCTTAGGTGGAACTTAATAGGCTTCCGGTTTTCTGAAAGGGAATGAAACCACTATCTCTACAATGTGGGGAACCGAATTTGAGATCACGTCATGTAACACTGGCGTGGGTTCATAGGAAATAGACACCCCCCTGCCTGGCTCTCAGCAGCATTTGTCCAGAGGAAATGATCACTGAACAGAAGTCCATCTCAAGTCTTCCCACCAGGATGACTGCTTGCCCCTGTGTCATTTGGTGCTTTTATCAGGAAGAAAATATAAATATTTGCTGATATAGTTGTCAATTTCATGAAGATGAAAGTGGTGCTTAAGTAATAGACAGAGGCAAGTCACTTGCACAAAGCTGCCTGGATTGCTTAAGCTGCTTGAGACCAGAGAAGGAACATTTTAATACTGATGGACCGTAGGAACAAAGAATGTAGGACAATGTTTATGAGGTTATCCTGGAAAGAAGCAATACTTAATTAACTTAGAATAATGGTAAAAAGACTAGCATTGTATTTGGATAGAAAAAGAGGGGCATACTAGAAGAACAGAAAAAGATACTTATAATGTCATCTGTAGGAACAATACTGGAAGACTGTACACGTATCCAAAGTCTGTTCTTCTTAAGAGTATGTGAAGATGGTTCATAAAGACGGAAAGGTCTTGAAGAACTTTCTAATAATTTGGGTAATTCAAAGAATCATAATGTGAGCATCTGTTTCCTGGAGGCACATGACAATTAACTACATTTCACAAACAGTTGAAGACTTGATATAACAATAATTATTGATCCTAATTTCACAAAGTAAAAGTTTGCTAACAAATTGAAAAAGCGACTGAATGGATTGTTATGACAGTTGAATCTTTCTTTCTGTCATGCCACAAGACAGTTCTGCAACAGAAGGGATTATTCATTCCTTTTACATGGGTAAGCATTGTAGAATCTGGTAATCCATGACTCAACCTTTCTCAAATTGTGAACATATAACCATTTTTCAGGGCACATGCTCAACCTTTTAGAAATTCCACATATGCAGATGGTTAAAGGACTTCTGAACTTGTTCTCTTCTGTGAATTGCATGGAAGCAGCGCACAGGCTTCCGGAGCTTTCTTCATCACACATTAAATATCACACTGTTCTCTTTTCTGTGATGGACATCTTTATGGACCTCAGATCACTGATGTAGTCTCTTTCCAAACCCTTTCTCAGTTTTTCTGTTTATCCAACTCAGTGCTAGCCTGATGACAGCCTTAGCCCTGTAATTCAGCCCAATACTTGCAAATGCAAGAATTGCTTCCTTCTGGCGTTTTCAGGCATCGCCATGTCATGGCTGGTCTCCCAGTTCAGCACAGAACAAACCTCTATTTTTTCCTGTTAACAGAAAAATGGAAACTTTAACTCTTCATTTCCTTAGGGATCACTGTCTCCAGGCACAGCCAGATGGCCTTTGTCATACCTATCTTAGTAAGCTGGTTTTCATCTTTGTCTCCATTCCTGTGTACACACACACAGAGTATGTATTCACACCCATACCTGGATATTTCTGAAGCTCAAAAAACTTTGATTGTAAAGCTAAGTAAAATTTAGGAAAGAAAATGTTTAATTTGCTCTAGGAATATGGTTATGTATAATTGAATAGAAGGCTTGTCTGCTATGTTACTTTTTTTCTATTTTCTTCTTTATAAATTGAACTTGTCAGTGGGAAAAAGTGCAGATAATAATGAGAGCTTTAAGCACAAAATGTCTGATAATGACAAGAACAATGAGAAGAGAGGCAAGACATAAGAGAATAAGGACACTGGAAGAAAGGCAGAAATAATCCTGGAAATCTGCACACAGGCCTGGGAGCATATTATTGAATCTGAACCATAAACTATATTTAATGCAATTTTATCCATTACACCTAACTACAAGGGTGAGATAGGACACATTTCTGTGAATTGTTACATTTACTGTTTCTGTCTTCTATTTCATCTTACTGTTAACCACTTTAACCTAAATTGACTTTTAGTTAAGAACATTTTGTCTATAAAACAATAAGAGCCCTATAACTTGTGTTTGAAGGCAGAGTAAGCTCCTAACCTGAGAGATGAGTAAGAGGAGCCTGAGGTCTTTTCATCAAGCAGCCTAACAAATGGTGCATTGGGGACTTCAGCTAAGGTAGTGTAGTTAAAGGGAAGGTCAACTGATCACAGGCAGGGAAGAGCAAAGATCAAGACTTTTTTATAAATTAGATTTCTAAATTATTGTGCTTGATTCACAGTTTACAGTTTTGGGAAAAAAACTAAAGCAAGAGATTTTGTTATGCAAGAACAAATATTTCTTGGGAAATCCATTGCTGTTTTAAAGATCCTCTGACCAGCTTTCCACCATTTGCTGGAAGAAAGCTTGGAGACCAGTCTCCTCACTAGTGGTTATTGCCATGCTAGTTAAGATATGTCATGGATATGTCATTACTTCTGCCTGTACTGAAGCACCATAAATTAGCTAGCACATGATATATTTTGTCCTTTAAAACAATGAAATCAGGTAGAGGTGACTTTTTTTTCCCATGAGCTGGCCTTCACAGGCTTATGCACTTGGCAAAACTTTTGTTTTTTTATTTTAGAGTGCTTTTTTAAGCTGCTTAATATGAGTAGAAATTTCCCCTTGGAACTTGCTTATGTTGCTTTTGAAGAACTAAACGTGAATGGGGCAGGTGGTGTATATCAGGCAGCCTGTTTCAGGTTTGAATTAACCTACAGCTCTTGTAGGCAAACACAAAGCGCTGACAACTGTATAAAATAAAGAGAGATCGACTATTCATACACTCCAAAATGTATACTGATCACTGAGAAATAAGAAATGGACTTCAGAATATTGAAATACATAGGAGACATTGTCTGAGATTCTTTTAGTGTCAATTTAGAGCTTAGAAGAACATTCTCAAAAGGCTTGATTCAAGAGGAAAAAACCAGTACCTCTGATTTTCTAAGTAACAGCTCACAGATTAATTTTACTGACATCTTCTAAATCACAATTTAGTAACAGCTTGTATTTTCTAAGTGAGGGCCTGTAGTAAGTCCTACATTACAGTGAAATGAAATAACTTTAACTTTGGCTTTGTTCCAGATCTTAAGTCAAAAATTGATTTTTTATATTATTTATCTTGAAATTAATATATACAGACTACTGTTTAGACATTAATTTATATTAAATTTACTTCCAAAATAATATGGTATATGTAATACTTGAAAATATGGAGCACAGTATGAGGCTTCGGTTTGTCAGCTGAGTTAAGTTGTTCAGTGAGTTAGACTTCAAGCATTTAGAAATTTTTAAGAAATTAACAACTCGATTCTATACTTCCCAGTCAATATGTATATATGGACTTTTCCATGCCTATTTACTGATAGTGCAACTGTGTTGAAACTGTAATAGCAGCTGAGTTAGAAACTGCATGGAGGCTGGCTGAAAGCTACCTAGCGGGCTTGCTGCAGAGAATGGAGTTCCCTTCCCTCCCTCTCTCTGCCTGGCTCGTCCCGATATCTCTGATGGCCCTTGACAGGCAGCTCCTGGCTCTGCAGCATACAAGTCATACTGTGAGGCCCTTACACTGCCTGAGAGCTTTGTTGTTTGCATCTCCAGTAAGCTTTATTACGGTGTAAGACATGCCTTTGGGCACCCCTAGCCATGAAACGCTACCAATTCAGTTTCCCAAACCGTTGTGTATAATAAAGGCCTGAGACAGAGCCAGCATTACAGAGCTTCGGAGACCTCGGGCAGCTGCCTCCCTAGCTGGTGCTTACCTCCAACTAGGTCATAAAGTGACGTGAGATCTAAGAATCAGCTGTAGCATGACATTTGTTCTGTATTTATGCAGTAATCGTAAGTCACTTTGGGTAGTCCACTTCCAGGTGGCTGCCTTGCTCCCCACACTGAAATCTCTATTGCCTCAGCCTTGTGACTCATGATGCACCTTCAGTCATATTTTAACCTTCAGCACTGTACTCTCTGTCACACCTTAATCACCATTCTTAATATGTGCTGTTGAGCACGGCAACGTTGCACCATCAGATAAACCTCAGTGACTTCTGTACGAAAAGCAAATTAATTTGCCTGTTTTTTTAACAAGAGTTCCCATTTAATATGAATGCTTAATATGAATGTTCCCCTTTAATATGAATGTTGCATGCATGCCCTTGACATACTTGCTAGATGATAATAATGTCTGTATACACAAGGGTAAAATAGGGTATTTTTTCCCCCATATTATAAAACCATGCTGGTTTCCTGGGTTTTATCTCGTTAGATTTAAAAATCATTTTTTCAAAGTCAGTTGAGCTATAAAACACAATAGATTTGGGGATGTTTCAGGAATTGCTTTAATCTTTTTACAGTCATTGACACCTTCCCTACCTTCTATGTATTTTATATGGAATCTAGTGAAATAATGGTGACTGTGGAGAGGTAAAGGAACCCCGAAATGCAGTTGGCATTTCAGTTTTATCAATAGTTTATTCTACGGTTTTACAAACCGTATGGCTTTGCAAAACCATATCCTGTGGCAAACAAAATGTCCTATGCTATTTCAAAAGAAGGAAGCTATTGAGGAGTATGATATAGGATTGCTAATCCTTACCAGTCAAACATCACATTAATAAAAAGATTATGGGAATTTACCTTAAGAAGCATTTTTTTGTTGTTGTTTTCAATTTTTCTTTTGGTTGTTTTCACCATTTGGAAGGAAAGTGTTTGTTTTCAGAAGGTATAAAAATCCTAGGATCACTATTCAGACTGTATCATGCACAGGAAATGGAGACCTCTTTGTTTATTGCTCAGCAGGTTCTACCTTTTCTTTTCCTGTTCCCTGGCATGTGAGGAGCTGTCCTTTTTGTTACCTGCTGTTCCTCCAGCCAGGACACAGAGGCCCCCAGTTCACAGCGTCTTCTTGGAGATCTTGTTTTCCCACATATCTTACTGCTACATTCACCTGCGACCATCCCGGTGCTGTCAGGGAGCCACCGGCTCCCTCGTGCCAGTGGCTGCTGCTCACTGTCCCTCGCAAGCCCTGCTCATCACTGCTCATTCCTCTTCATGCACAGCTCTGTTATGGACACCTCCAAATTCCTCTGACCGCCCGTTTGACTCTTAGTGGTCACCAAGAGGGTTTTTCACACCAACCAACTTCAGGTATCTAATGTGGCATGCACGCTCCCCTTAGGCTCCTCTGAGAGCAAATTCTGCTTCACCTGCAGAGACTGGGGAGCTCTGCCTCCAGTCCAGCTGGATACAGTCGGTGCCTACAGTTAGAAGGAACAGTTGACTTTTATTTGTTTCTGAGATCTTTATTTTAACTTTTCCAAGATATGACTGTTGCTCTTACTGCTATTATGGCTGCAATTATATTGATCTTATTAACTGTATAATTTTAATTATTGTAATATGAAGATGATATATAGCAATAATAACAATATTAGCTATTTTATCCATTTAAGTGGAAGACTCGATATTCCAAATATGGTAACACTTTTCTACCACAGAAGAATGGTTTCCTTTCAATATAGGCCAAGTGTTTTTCCTAAAAGCCCCTCTAGTTAAACCCCTCAGTCTGTTTTTAGGAAGCCAATTACAGATTCTTGCTACACTTAACTTTTGAAAATGGGTTCATTTATGTGCTTACAGGGAGAAAAGTTTTCTAAATCTTGGTTTTAATTTTTAATTATGACATAAATATCTCAGCTTCATCATAGACATTTAAAACAATCTTCTGCTCAGAAAGTGTAAGCCATGCATTTTCCTCAAAGGAACATTGAATGTATCGGAGTTTTTACTGAAACATTACAGAATGAGACTCTACAGTAAAATTTATGGTTAAGTAAATACCAGACTGCACTGGATAGGGGAAAACCAGCAACAGAATCCAAGTGGTTCATTCCAGGGACACTGCTTTTGTTTCGAGATAAGAATTTCTTATACTTCATACTGATAATCTTTATGCATAGTATTTTACTAATGCAAAGATAAAGAGATTCAAAACTTTCAACCTGCCTTAACCTCCTTTCACTACATGAGGAAACTGTATATCATATTAAAAAAAAGCAGCAGAAGATACTATTGGCCAAAGACCCATTCAGATCATCAGATTATTAATAAAGGAGAGATATAGATTCAGTAACAAGTTAAAAGTTAACAGAATGTGCCCTGCCCTTTTTAAAATACTTAGTTTTAGGCTTTCCTAATGGAGAATAAAAAGATGTGATGTATTTGTTTTAGGCATTGTATGCTGGAGTGGGTGTGGCAGGACCGATGGTTTGGGAGGAATATTTGGTGACACAGTCCTAGCAGGTGGCCAGTGCAGTCCAGTCTGCAGCCTTTTGGAAGAGAATATAGGACCAAATTCTCTACACCTCCCCATATGCTTTCAGAGAAAATAATGCTTTATTCAGTGTTCACTTCAAGTGTAATTCCACTCAGATTTCAGAGCCTGCTAGTAATGATTCAGGGAAATTAATTGGAAAACCTTCTCCTTGAGAGTTTATGGGAGTGAATACCTCACTGAGGCAATAAACTTTACTCATATTCTAGTGAGAGACAAAAAGACACTGAGCGGGACACTAGCAAGCACAGACTTACCTCTGCAACCACAGCCAAGGAAAAGCATCATTAAATTCTCTAGCCTTTGCTTCATTAGTAGTCCTTCAATTAATCAGAAGATTTGCAAATCGCTTTCTTAGCTTTATTCTGCTTGCTTTTATCCTTTTCCTGCTGCTTTGATGGATTGTGCAGACAGGATAAGCAAGTGACAAGACAAATAATTTTAGAGGTGGGAAAGTAACAAGTTTGCAGTGCAGAAAATGCATGTCCTTTAGTGCTGCAGTCTGAATTTTAATTTAGGAACTCTTGTTTCTGGGAAAGAGTAAAAGGAAGTTACCTGTCATCTGACCTGCTGGATGTGTTTAAATTAGCATTTTAATTTGGATCTGGAGAGAAGCAACTCTCTCAACCCTTCTTGCTTGTGGTGCTTTGGTGTGCACTGTGGGACAGCCTCGGAGTGTGTGGACTGGATTGTCTTCAGCTGAAACCAAACCCAGAGGAATGAACCAGGAGCACAGCCACAGTGCTTCAACCACTAATGGGCATTAGTGGGCTCGACTGGAGTTAGTCTGAAGAATGCATGCTCTGCACACGGAGGGTGAATGCCAAGTCTCCAGCTATAATGGTTTCACTCTATGGATCGGTTCCTATTGCCCTATTTGACTTGCTATGTGGCTGTAAGCAGACAAAACAATTGTGAATCGTTCAAACCTCAGACAGAATAAGCAGCTCTTACTTGTGCTGCAATAGAGCTGTCATGCTGCTTAGGTATGTATATATATATAGCATGAATATATAGGGGCACCTCAGGCTGGAGCTACTTCTACAAAGACAGAATTTGGTAGGACAGAAAGAAAAAAATTCCTAACACGAGGAAGGTCAGGATTCCTGTGTGGGGAGAGCAAATCTACTTTGCTTTCCATGTTTGGAAGCCAGCAGCATTATTATCAGTGAAACAGAAGGACATATGCCATTTTATATTTGCATGCGAAGACTGCATATAGGCATCAACAAAAATCTCATGTTATTAGATGAAATTTGCAGCAGCAGGTGGGATTGATTTCTAGCAAACAGAAAATCAGAGTGAGGATCTAGAGCCTGGAACCATATCAAGTGCAGAGGAACTAAGGATGCGATTGAAAGTGGAAGTTCAGTGCTTTGTGAGGGTAAGACATATAGATGGTGAAACAGAACACTGAGGCTGAGGCACGCAGGAGCTGCAGCGCCTTGAGCAGCATTCAGGCAGGCACTGACAGATATTGACAGATGGAGAGATGATCAGGGCTGCTGCAATTGTCTTAAGCAGAAATACCTGTAACATCGCTCAGACTAGGAGAAGGAATAGTAACAAAAGCTGACACTCATTTCTCTGACTGGTAACGATGACAGTAGCATCTATCTGTTTATCAGTCTTGGGAGAGTCCTGTGTGAAATCTGAGCTAGTTCTAGGCTGCCTGATTTTTTATCTTAGGCCAAAATAATGGAAAGAAATGTAAAGGAGAAACTACAAAATGTCAGCTTCCACTGAATATGGTTAATAGGGCAAATGGCTACTGTATGCAAAAATTTTATTTACATGTTTCCTGAGAAGGTGGTAACAAGATCAGCCTGCATGTCTTGAGCCATCAAAGAAGAGATTGTGCAAAGTATGTCTAGCTTCTCTTTAGATCCACAAGACATGTGAGTGCTCAGCACCTTTCTGAAGCCCAGAGGGGATGCTACAACCTGCAGTAGACTTCTGGTGATTAAATACAAATATGTAAAGTAACTAACTAAAATGCTCTCCAAAATCTACTTTTACAGACTAAATGATTCTATTGAAGGCTGAAAATAACTTTTTTCATCTGAAATTCATTAAGATGCTATTTAACAAATCAAACATAGTTAATTAAACAAGGACATAGTACATGTTATTTTATTCAAGGTTTCACCGTGGAAAAAACCAACAATCTCAAATCACACAGGACTTGCAATTACTGTAGAATACAATGAGAAAGAACTCATAAAGTCAGCCAGGTATACTGCTGCACCACATGCCTTCCCTAACTAGAAAAAAGAGGATAGAAATGAAGAGTCCTGTGTTCTATGTTAGTATTAAAGACTGATGACAAATATTATTGAACTGTACAATAACTAACACTCTGTAATCTTAAAAATATCTACTACAATGTCATAAAACATTGTATCTCTATTAAATTTGGAAAAAAAGCTTATTTTCTTTTAATTCTATAGGATTTTTCTGAAAGGTGGAACTATTTTAATACTATTGAATATACTTAAGTGAAAAATTATTCTTTCTCAATGGAAGTTTCAGGGGATTAAAAACTATCTGAACATTAATCTTTCATATCAGGCATCATTAGCAGAACTAAAAACTCATTTTCTACAAGGTTTTGGAGCACAGCTGTAGAATACCTAGAGCACACCTTCCAGCAGCAGGAATTAAGCAAGCAGTTGCGTGTTTTCAGACAAAGCTCAGCTCTGTTATTCAAAAGGTTGCTTACTAGAACAGAAATTTCATTCTTGCTGTTCCAGACACCAGCAAATCAGGTAAGCAGATAACACTTATTTTAAACCCATGCTTACATTGTTTGCTGGATCAGGACCATAGCTGGAATTCTTGATCTTCAGGAAAATCCTGCCAAGAGCCATTTCCTCCAAGAGCCTTTTTCTCGGTAGCTTCTACTACTGTGATTTGAAATATGGCTTCAGTAATGTACTCAGCATAACAAATTCCGAGTATTCCACTGGACATAAACAAAAAGACTGAAAAGGTCCTGTTAAATAATGAGATTTTTAAAGAAAGGTATGAAAAGCATTCAGGCCTTTTTTTATGTGGCTGAGGAAGGAATATGTGAAGGAAAATGCTTACTATAATACCTGTTTTTCAATAGGTCAGAATAGTATCCTGAGCCTTAAGTAACTGCTGGCACATCAGTGTAGCCTGCTTATGATGGAGGAGAGGTAAAGAAGAGGGAACTAGCTGATTCCCTCCTTTCTTTCTCTAGAAGTGGCTCACTACACAGTCCTAAAATAAACTAAGATGCAAGGGACCTCTGCAGGCCACCTGGTCCAGACTCCTGCTTAAAGCAGACTAATTCTGACATTAGATCAGGTTGCTCAAGCCTTGTCCAGTCTGGTTGTAAGCACCCATTTCACCGTGTCCCTGGGCACCCACCTACCAGCGGCACCAGAAAAGGGGGTGACCGCTCATACTCTCTTAACCACAGCTCCAGGCTGTGTCTGAATGTGCCTCTCAGGAAACATATATCCCCCTTCCCCCAAAGAATCAGAGAAGTTTAAGTCCAAGTCTCCAGCCCTTACAGCTCCATTTAGGCTGTTTCCCTTGCCTCTGCTGGCCACGTGAAACAGAGGTTTGGAGCTTCTCAGCGTCTTCTCATCCAGTACAGTGAGGACCCTGTCCTGCTGCTTGCACACAGATGTCTGTGCTAGTTCAGGCAGCACAGTTTGAAGTGGTAAAAAATACAGTCTCCAGTGCAGTCATGTCATCAGGACTTACTAGTGAGTTACACTTATACTGCCAAAACTGCATTTTAAAAATATAGCTTCCTTTCCTCAAAATTCATGGCTTTACTGTGCTGGCTGTTCTAATAGAAACAGTCCACAGACTTACCAGTGTAACTGCAACTGTTTTCTACCAGGGAAAGCAGCTCCTAAGATAGCTTCCCTAAGATAAACAAGAGAATTTATTCCAGGAAAAGAATGCCTACACTGAAAATGACACTGACGTAGCTGTACAGATGGAGCGGCAAGTTTCCAAAGACTGATTCTTCACTGCACTTTCAAGACTGGCTGGCTGAAGTTACATCCCTAAATCTATTTTCTGGCACACAGACAAGCGACCTGATTTTTGGGAGTGCTCAGTGCTCTGCAGATTCCCCAGGAAACAGTTTACTTTTTAGTCACTATTGCCACTTTCAGAAATACTGCAAGACAGACAAACTTGGGCTGCAGGTTTTCCTCCAACTAATTACACGTGTTAATCTTTTTTTCTGGTCGTCATGCCTAAAAATAGAACAAATGCCACAAATTTCATTGATTTTCATTCCCTTAATTAAGAAAATCCCCATGCTTAAACAGCATCTCATGTTATGACTCTTCCCTAGCATCTGGGAAACGGTCCAATCAAAATGACATTCCTATTCCATGTGATATATGATTCCTCCAGGGAAAGAAAGTCGAGTCCACAGATAACACATTCTTCCTTTCTAGCTTTTACAGACATTATTTAGTACCCTACAACTTCTTGTTGAGGTATTTATAAACGTCTTCAGTGAACTTTAACCCAGAATGCTTTAAAAAGAAAGAGACAGTCATTATAGTTAGGTGATGGAGAGAAAATAGTCACAGAGGAAGAAAAATATGATTTATGAGTTGCTGGTTGTTAACTAACCAGTACTCATGCATGTGTGCACACACACACTGTCCCTTGGGAAGCATGGCCCAGGAATGGCAGCGGTGTGGGAAGTGCTGCTTTCTGGCTTCTTTCCTCCTGTGGGGCACTGGTCGGATCAGGGAAACTGCTGTGGGAAGGGAGGTATTTGGTAGGTTTGGAGTGTTTTCCCAGAGGACCAGAGGGTGACGCCATGGCTGCTTTGGCCTGGTTGGGATCACTGACTGGATCTTCAGTTCCTAATGTGACAGTGATAGTACATGTTGCCCTTCATTTAGGATTTTTGGCACTGTTACAGCCTAGTCCTAATAAAATCTCAAACAGTGCTTTGTATGTTGTTACTGCATGGAGATTTTTGGATGGTACGTTTGTATCTTTTTACGTAGTTTTACTTGCTGCTGTCTGAACACAATGAAGAAGTCTGTCTGCCTGTTCTAGTTAGCATTTGTTGTGGGTCTTTTTTAAAAGTAATTTCTGACCTTGTTCATGCTGTTTTGTTTACTGTCCTTGAGCTTAGCTTTAATCTTAAATAAAAGCACAAGAAATGCTACATTTTCAAAGATGGAGCTGAAAAGCCATTGACAACAAATATTGTAATATTTTTATTCCACTTTACTGAACTCTTCTACTTGTTAGGAGCTCTGATTCAACCAAGCTAACAAGGTTATCAGATTATATGTCTATTGTCTTGTTATGACTTTCTTGGCTGAGTTCCTGCAGTAAACAATGCTGATGTGATGCTTTGTTCAAGTAGCAGAACTGGAGGGAGCCGGCAGGAGGGAACAGTGCAGGGACGAGGGTCACGGAGCTGTCAAGGCCTCCACAGTGGTGGTGTGGCGGGGAGCGCTACCTGTGGTCAAATTAATCAGTCTCTTGCTACATGTGCTCTAAGTAGTCACTGCCGGTCCGTGACAGCCAAGGAGACAGGTCTGGGAATCTGCAAAACATCTCGCAGGATAACAGGGACGCAAGCAAGCAATACATTGCAGATATTATTTATCCAAGATGACACACGCCAAAAACCTTTAAAGGGAGGTAATTAAAGGCGTTTAAAAGCATTAAACCTATGGTTTAATTTAAAAATACATTTACACTCACCTCATCATGTGCCAGAGTGCCCAAGTGACAAGAGTTACTGTTTAAATTACCAGTAGAAAGGAAACATCATTGCACTTTACCTTTTCTGCTCTGCTGTGTAAATGCCATGCGCGTTCAGATTTCCTCTAAGCACTGTCATAAAGTTGCTGTCTTCCTGCTGGCATAATTACTATATGCAACTGTTGCTATCTAAATAACAGAGGATGCCAGGGCAGCAGCTGCACAGTTGGAGAGATCGCATCAGCATCGTGCCAGTTGGCTAGTAATAGTCACTTTTTGGACTGTCACTATACTTTGAGAAATAGGAAAAATATTAACTCTTTCTACAGTACCAGTTGGTAATATGGAAGTAACAGGAGATATCAGGACTTGCTCAGGAAAATTGTGCTTGCTCTGGGATGATCAGATGTATTAGATTCCAAGGCTAAATCATCTGAGAACTCCTGGTCACTGATGTGCTGGAGGTGGGGGCCACCACTGCCGAGATCTGAGTCCCCCAACTCGGCCTCCGCCAATCCCGAGTTATAGTCCCCAATCACAGGACTATGGCTGGATTTGCAGCAAAATTCAGTATTTATTTTTTTCTGGAATGGTGTACACGGAAGTACAGGAGACATCATGGAAACCCTTGATCCTCTTCTCCTTCTGGCTCCCAGCAGCTTTCAAGTAGCTAATGTTACTGTTCACATTCTCACCAATAAGGAGTGATTAGTTGAAGAGTCCAGTGGGTCGCTTCGCAGGTATCAGATAGGGGTAAGAGACTTTGAAAAGTTTTACCGGTTTTATTCAACACCTGTAAATGCTAAAATTTGGCATGTTTCTTTGAACATTTTATGACTGAATGATAAGAATACTCACTGTTTTCAGCTCTACACTGACAATTAATCTGTGGCCAGCATCCTGCTTCTGGACAGGATTGTTCAAAAATTGTATTGCTGCCTGTGGGAAAAATGTATGTGGACTAAGACCAACAGCACCATCACTTGAACTGTGTGCGAAGCAACTACCTTTGGCAGGATTTTAGCAGGTGTGAAGACAGTGCCTGGCCCCAGTGCCTTGTCCCGTAAAGCTGTGTACCTCCAGCTGTGTCCCCAGCACCGTACCCTCCATCTGTCTCCCTGTTTCTGCTCCCCCCGCAGCTGCCACTCACCCCCAGTGGTGCCTACCCCTGTCGGTGCTCTGTAGTGGGCACCAGTTGCCCCTGCGGGTCCCGGTGCTGGCTGTAACCAGCACAGGGCAGCTCTCAGCCTCCTCCTGCCTGGGTACCCCGCCGCCCCCCACCCGGCCCTGCTGCCCCATGGGCATGTGTAAACTGCACCTTCTGCCTTAGCCTTTTAGCCCCTCTTTCCACTTTCTTAGGTATGTGCTGATTTCCCGTGAGTTACCAGCATGTTTCTTCACTGGCCTCACTTTCTAAATGATCTCTATCCCTTTTGTAAGTGCTTTTTCCAGGGGACACTGCCTCAGTTTGAGCTTGCAACTGCTCAAGTAATTACACCCACCGCGGACACTGCTCCTCACTCTTTCAATTAAACTGTGGCTCAGAGCCCACTCAGTCTCTCACATCGCTGTAGCTCTTAGCTTCATTTACCAAAAAAAGCCACCCCAACCAACAAATAAAAATGTGCTGTTTTATTTTAGTTGGGTGCCTTCAGGGGACAGTAACCTGGGAGCAGTGGGGAGCACGGGACAGCCCTGCTGCGTGCTGCCCACAGGCATCTGTGTGTGCCAGCATGCCCCAGAGATGCTGTCAGAGCACCCAAATTCAAGAACACTGCTGTACCTAAATAAATCAGTCAGGCGCCTTCAAAACCAGGGGCAGACCGGTATACTCTGCACCCTGTCCGCTCTTCTGTTGCGTGCTAACATTGGAGGCTGAAGGCAAAGAGAAGCCAAGGGGAAGGATGGCTGGTTCCTGCCATCTCTCCAGCTGCAGGGAGCCCTGCTCGGGTGGTACTTGGCCTCCCCCAAGCAGGACCTGTCTCCTGCCCATGCCCTTTTCTCTTTGGCCTGGGAAAGAGTCAGCTGTGCTGGAATGGTCCGTGTCCGCACCCAGGTATGCCCCTCGTTAGGACAAGAGCTAGGGCTCCAGCTAGTATTTTAAAATAGCCTGCTGTAAAATGCCAGTGAGGGCGCTTCCAGACTAGGTTTTTTTTGGGTAGCAAGGTTCTCATACTGTGTGCATACCGTGCACAAGAATAGCTCGATAATTACAAAAAAAGCTTCTGGCTCCTGACAAAGCTTTCCTGGGTCACATTGGTTTCAGGCCATTGCAAGGTATTTAATTCTCAGGCTGTTTGATGTTGCTGGCTTCCTAACACTTCAAAATCTACTTTACTTTCAGGTCAAATACAAACAGGGCACTTACTATTCACTACAACTAGGCATTCATAGTGACTCAAATGCGACTCTCTCAAAGGGAAATGTCAGAGGATCCAGAAGGTTTTGTGCAGGTATTTTTCCTTTAAAAGCTGGTTTTCATCTGACCTTCACTTTTGGCAATTCTCTTTGTGCCAGTAAAGTTTCAGTGAATAGAGTTGAAAACAAGTCACATGGGGACTTCACCAAAATGTCTTATCCCTATGGGAGCAGGTAACGGAGTGCAGTCTTTGTGATCCAGGAAATGGTGATCCACATAAAGGACTTCAGCAGAGCCTTTGAGTCTTCACACCCTTTGAAGACTTTATTTTCAAAACACAGGAAAATTGTGGTGTGAGAGACACATTTCAATTAGGGACCTGGGTGAGTAATTCATGACTGTAGAGTGCAAAGACTTCTCAGTCATTTGGGTTCCACAGCCCGAAATCCCGCTTGAAGAACTGCACTTCTAACTTTTCAAATCAAACACTATGGCATCCCCTACAACAAGCCATGAGACACCAACACCATGCACCCACCCCTCCCCTACCCCAAAAAGGAGCGAGAGAGAGAAGAAGATAGAGGGAGAAGGCCATGTTTCACATGGGGAACACCTGACTAGTAGCAGTCCTTCAAAAATTATCTGGGGACTACAGTGGGTGACAAATTACATGTGTCAGCAATGTCCTGCTGTCATGAAAAAATTATACTACAAATTAGGGTGCATAAACAAAGTTATAGTTTTCGAGGCACGTCACAGACTTTTTCCTCTTTGCTCAGCCTAGTAGGGACTTGGCTGTATCCAGCTGTGGACACTGTGCTAAAAGCATAGAGTGTGCACAGAAGAGTAATAGGATGATCAAAGTGGTTCTTACCTTGCCGGTAAGAAAAAAGGAAAAACAGAGCAAGTGGGTGCGCTGTTCTCCACTCTGGAAATGACAAGAAGTGACAAGTTTAAATTGTTGCAAAAAAGGTGAAAAGACAAGATGGAGAACTGTGCAGCAGTGAAGCAAGTTGCTTTGGGAAGCTGAGGGAATTCTGTCCATGCAGGTTTCTAAGAACAAGATAGACACACCTCTGGTAGGAGTAACATATACAGCTTTGGTTTCCTCAGGCAGAAAACTAATCTGTGTAATTACCATTTTGCATGAGACTTTTAATCACTGAACTTCCAAGTGAAAGGGAGTGAGCTGTGTTTTGTGAAATCTGCTTCAAATGTATAATTGGGTCTGGAAAAGGAGAGAACTGGGACATCAATTTTTTGTTGAAGGGAGTTTTCAGTTTTCTGTTTGGCATTGTCCAGCCTAGGGTTTTTTTTCAGCACATCCTGAAGTAGCTTCTGTGTTTCTGTGAATAAGTATTCATGAAAGCTGGTAGTTTTAGATGTCCTCAGATTGAAAGCAAGCAGTAATTTTGGAGATCTGGGTTTTGGATGTGGATAAGTAATAGCTTGTGGTCTCCCTGCATCCTTTAGAACAAAAACTGTCTTGGAAAGACTGTGGGCAAGCAGGAAGATTCAGGGAACCATAGGCTGCTCAGCCTGACCTTAGTCCTTGGGGAACCAATCTTCTTGGAAGTCACTTCCAGCCACATGAAAGACAAGAAGGTGATAGGGAGCAGCCAGTATGGATTTACTAAGGGCAGATTCTGCTTGACCAACCTGGTTGCCTTCTCTGAGGGGATGACTGACAACATGGATGAGGAGTGGCTGTTTACCTAGCCTTTAGCAAGACCTTTGACAGGGTCTTCTACAGTATCTTTAAATCGTTGAGTTATAGACTAGATGTTAAGTGAGTTGCAAATTGTCTGCTCTGTTGGGCTAAAAAGATGGTAATCAGCAGTACGAAGCCCATCTGATAGCAGATTAATAGTTGTGACCCTCAGGGCTCATAATAGAGCCAATACTGTTCAACATCTTTATTAATGATCGGGACATCTGATCGGGGGAGCAGTCAGTGCAAAGGAGGAGGGCAGGTTCATTCAGAGGAACCCAGACAGGTTGATGAACTTTGTGAAGTTCAGCAAAGGCAAAAAGAATGTGCTGCACCTGGCTTGGAATAACCCTGTGCAGCAATACATGCTGTGGGCTGACTGACTGAAGAAAAGCTTGTCAGGAAAGGACCCAGAAGACCAGTTGAGCATGAACCAGCAGCAGGGCTCTGAAGCAAAGAAGACCAACAGCATCCTGGGGTGCAGCAAGTAGCTCTAGGGACTTTCTCCCCTCTTCTGCTCCTCTCTTCTCCTCTCTCTGCACACTGCTGAGATCACAACTGAATCCCTGTGGACAGTTTTTTGATGTACAAGTACAAGAAGGCCCCAGTACAAGGAAGACACTGGCATGAGTCCAGCTCAGAGCTACCATAGCATACAGGGGGCTGAAGCACACAAGAGTGTGAGGAATGGCTGAGAGAGGCACGTTTGTTCAGTCTGTAGAAGAGATGGCTCAGGGATATCTCACCACTACCTGCCACTACTTGATCAGAAAAGATGGAGCCGGATTCCTCTCAGACATGCACAGTGGGAGCATAAGAGGCAATGGCAAAAAGGGGAATTCTGATGTGACATAAGGAAGAACGTTTTCATTATAAAGGCAGTCAGATAGTGAAACAGGGGCCCAGGCAGGTTCTGAAATCACCATCCTCAGAGATATTCAAAACATGACAGGACACAACCCTGAGCCACCTGCTCTAACCAGACCTGCTTCCAGCAGCAGGTTAGGCCAGATGGTCTCCAGTGGTCCCTTCCAGCCCACAACATCCTGTGATTCTATAAAAAACACTGGACTGGAGTTTCCTTAAAGAGTTTACTTGACGCAGGATTTTGCTTTGTAGATTAAGGTGAGTAAAGAACATCAATATCCATATAATTCTTCTGTTTGAAACTAGTATTTAAATTAAAATTAAATGGTCAGGCACTTGGGGATTAAGATGCTTTTCCAGTGTTGAGGCTGCTATCTTGTGGTATGAGTGAGCAGAGAACTTACCAGCAAACCCTGGTGGTGCATCAATCTTAATGACATTTCACCCTCATATCTGCTCCCCAGCTGTTCACCTAAGAGGTGCAAGGAGAGAAGATTAGATGTCTTCCTTTAGGCATGCTTGAAATTCTTAGCCTTTTCTATCCTGAGAGTATGTTGGTGTGTGTCCTGTTTGGCAGGAGGCAATATATGCCGGCTAAATATGTATCTGGTCTGCTGCCTCCCTTCCTTCCCTCCCCTATATTATAGAACCAGAAATACACAGAATGAATCAGTAATTTATGTAACATTATTACATATGTTTCACAAAACAAGCTGGCTGGCTTGTCATAGCTAGACTACCAGCCTTCAGGAGTCAGCAACAATGAAGTGCATCTTTTACCTGAAACAATTTTTAATTTGGATCAAAAATTCTTTCAGGTTCGATTTATAAGCACTGTGTTACACGGTAAGGGTATCCAGGAGTGAATCACTTTCCAATTCAAGCTCTACAATGCTACCAGCTTATCCAATTATGTATATCATACGCTTTAGGCATTTCAAGTGTGCTGCTAAAATTTCAGTAGACAATTCCACAGCACTTGGTATTATTCAGATGAGCTGGTGCTTTATTTGAAGTTCATGCCTATCAGCCATAAGGCTGTGCCTGGCACATGGTTGTGAATGAAAAAAGATTTTTTAAATAGTCTTTTTAAAAGTTTTTGAACTAGACTGATTCATTTGCAGCTGGACATAGGAGACATGTCACGACCTGATCAGCAAAGGTAACTTCCTCATATACGCACTATAGAGCCAAACAGCTGGGATAACCAAACTAGGGTCCATCACATGCAGGGCTTATAAACTGATTAGGAATAAGCTAAGAAACTCAGGTGAGATCTGAGCTCCTGTCACATCTTAATTCAAAACTCAAACCAAAGAAAAAATAACCATCATTCATGACACTAGAGTTTGGTACATTTTTTAATTTCTCCAGCATAATTTCCCAGAAAAATGAAGCTTTTGTGAGTTTGACATCTGTCTGTTAGTGCCCTTTACACATTTTTTAAATGTTGGACAATTTCAACAACAGTGATAGAGATGTTGTGTTTCTGTCTCTGGCCTACATATCTTATTGTTCCAAGCAATTGTTTCTGATTATCTTATGCAGGATATGTTTCCTGGGGCAAGAAATGGAAGAGCAGAAATTCCATAAGAAGTAGCATTTCTATAACATTTCTTCCCAGAATGAGCCAGGGGAAAAAAAAAAAAGTCTCACATGTATGCTGTTCTCAAAGGCTCTCAGCATAATTTCTTAATTTCAGATCTTCATACACACAAACACACACATATATATATGTTTAAATGTTTAAACCCTTTAAGTGATTACGCCTAAGAGAGGCACACCTTTTGTGAGAATTATTAATTTTAATTATAGGGATGTGACACATATAGGTTTGACTAAATAATCTTCTTGTGTTTTTTTATGATTTGCTCTTAGCTTGCAAACTTTGGGATGAGAACTGTTTTGGAGTCCAGTGTTTGCAAAGCCTAGCAATAAGCAATATAAATAATCATAATTTAGCCTAATCTATGGAGTTATAGATAAAGGTGGTAGTTGGGTCAGCCTGTCCCAGAAACATTTTTCTCTGCACTGCTGATTTGAAGCATTTTTGGCATTTCATTCTTACTTTTTTTCCCCTGTTTTTGTTGGGAGTCGTTTGCCTGGGAAAGATTTCTTGAGGGGATTTGGCAGCAGGCTTGGCTGCTGGGAATGACTACTTTTTCCTGTCAGGGAGATAAAGGAATGGAACAATATGATTTCATCTCATCTCAGTTTTGTGGGAGCAGGGTTTGAAAATGCAATATTCAAGTGACCTTCCAGGGCAAGTTAGGAAATAGTATTGTGCTCTTCTGTTTTTTTTCAAGTCCCTAGGAAATGAAATAGGTCCTCTAACTTTGTGTAAGGTATTAAGATATCTTTGGCAGTTATGATTAATTAAAATATAGTACCCATGCATACCTTCTGACTTTGGCCTTTTGGGAATTTGACATGCTGGATCATGACTGAGTCTGAGGCATAACTTAAGGTTGGTTTACTTCCCTTTTGCCCTCCCCGAGAAATCTTTAACATGCTTCAGTGTAAAGACTATTTTAGTTCTGGATCTGAAGGTCTTTCCTGCAGCCTTCTGGAAATGTCTCTGAAGTGCTTCCATGCTTCAAGGTGTACTACAACAGCAAAGTACCCAAGGAGGTGGCACATATTTATATTTGTCTGTCTGCTGAGTTAAGTCTCCTTCATGGCAGCACACATAGTCAAAGGTCAGGGGATCTGTGCAATTATAAAAGGTGTTGAAAGTGCCCATGATGTCACTGCACAAGTGGGATGCATTTTTCTGAGATAACATGCTGTGGGTCATGCTGCACTCTTACACTCTCATAGACGTGTGTTCTCCTTTTTTCGATATAAGCTGTAATATCGTATCTTGTCCCTTGTCGCTCTGATTACCATGTAGGCCAGTAGAGGCAGGTGGGAGGCTAAGTGTATGGTTAGATAATAACAAAATGTTCTTTCTATTTTTTCAGTGTGTCCAGTCTTTCTCTGGTGATGGAAATACAGTAATGAGTTAAGTTGGGATTTTTTTTTTCCTGTTTTGCACTTCTACTTGTCTTTTTATAAAGAGGTATAGACAGAGATGGACCTGAAACTCTTTCTTCTTTTCCCAGGTTCAAAACTCCTGAATTTTGTGCATGTTTAAAATCAAAGCTGTATCTAAAAATGATAATCAATCCTTATTTTTACAAAAACTCAAAAATATTGCACACCACTGATATTGCAAAGGATGGAGTTGAGGTGAGAAAAGCTACCTTATACTATCTGAAGACCTCGATCCCATGCTGAAATCTGTCATATTGCATCTTCAAATGCAGATTGATATTTGGTGGCTTGTATTTATTTTGCTTTCTGTGAGTAGAAATTTTAAAGAGTAGAAAGGTACTGACTATTTGCACCACAAATTTCTTTAGTTTCTTGTCTATTAACACTAACAGTGATTTTGTGAGATGCAAAGAAATCCTACATCTCACAATTCAATGCTGAAAGAAGCTGAACAGAAGAGTATCAGTGTTCTTCATGTCAGTAGCTATAGACACGCGTAGCTTCCCTCACCTTGTGGCAGGCTAACAGCAGCTTCATAGCGTCTTAGTACTGGAAGCACAATTAGATTGATGGCAATTTGAATTTCCTCTTTTTTAAATGATTTTTTATGTAGTGACCTTAAAAATTATTCAGAATAACATTTGGTTTTGTTTAAATTGTGAGTAAAAAGTAAAAGGTTAATGCATTATCAGCTCATTCTACTGCTTATTCTAGGCTTTTCAGTTTTAATTATCTCCTGCTTCTTACAAGATTAACCAGAAATGAATGAATAGAAATACCAAAGCTGAATAGATAACAGTGTTAATCAGCTGACTTTTTTATTTGTTCCACTTTACAACTTTTATTCTTAAGAGAGGATGAAAAATCATACGGATACAAATGCTTAAGGCACTAGACTAGCCTGTGATTTGGAGACTCATTCAACTGCTTCTCTGAAATGCACTTCTTGTATGACCTTAGGCTCTTGTAAAATGAAGATAATAGCACTCTGTAGCCCACAGAATGTTGTGAGAATGAATACACTGAATATTTTGAGATGTTTCAAATGGATGGGGATTAGATGGGTAAGGAAGGTAAACCAGCAGGTGAATTTACATCTTGTTTTCTAAGGAGGAAACGAACTCTTTTAAAGCAGAGGTGATTACCCAATAAATCAGTAAACTCAGTTTCACCATTTCAAGCTCATGTAAAGAATTTGGGAGCACAAATTGTATGAAAAGACAAATTTAAGTTCTGAAACCTTTGGAAAAATATACCTTTTTTCTTTCCCTTGCCCCTATAAAATGTGAAAGTGGCTTTATTGCAATGTAAAAATAATTATCAAGATCTAAAAGGAGATTAATACAATTCCATTTTTCTCAAGTAAGATTTTCTGTGACACCACAGGTAACTTAAAATGTGTTTGGACTTGTGTCCTGATAAAATAGACTCATGCATATTAGAAGGTAAACCCTGGGTTCAATGAATGTACAGAATAGAACACAAAAGTCAGTTTATTTTTTCCTTCAAGTACTAAACAGCAGATTTTGGAGTATCACAAGAGTCTAATGAACAGTATATTACATAAAAATGAGAGCTCAGTGCAGAAGCATAAAACAAATGACACAATATACGGGAGAACCACCATTTGTTTTAGAGACAATTTCATTTGAAGGAATTCTGTTAGTACTTGTAATTGCTTAAGTATGACCTTAACATATTTGTCAGGAGGAAAAAATAATAAGCTTGTTTTCATGGTATCGAGGTGAACAAGGTCAAACCAAAGCATGAAACGTGATAATACCAATCCTAGTGTAGATATGAGAACACTTTAGAGGCTAGTTAAAATACTGTAATGACTTTTCCAAAACACACCTCTCTATGAGCGGTTTGAATATGATTTCTCAGCTATCTTTAAGGGTATGTGTTATCCACAATAAAGCGAGAAATTGTCCATAATAAACCTGGGAAACTAAGTTAGTTAGTTCTAAGTTAGAACGATCCATATTTATTTTTTAAGCAATCAGACCTAGCTTCTCTTCCTTGGAAAGGAGAAGTGCTGTTTATTTCAAACCCTTCAAATTCTTTACTAAGCAATGCTGCTGTTGATACTGTTGCAAGGTGTGCCTACTGTTATCAACAAACAAAATCAAAAAGGAGATGGTGTTTCCTAAAATTTACTGTTGAGTACTGCTGACCATGAGGGTGGCAGCTGATCTACAGGAGCTGTGAAGCGGCACAAGGCGCAGCCCTCCAGTGTTACCAGCATGCCGGCTGTGGTGACAGCTCACTCCACCAAGCGCTGCAGGGGGAGGTCCAGTGCTTTATTCAGTAACATGGCTAACGTTAGCCTACAGTATATCCTAGTGAGAAGACTGACCTTTTGGATCATGGCAATTCGTTTATTCTCCAAATTACTGAGATGAATAGTTACTGTAATTGCTGTCTCAGCTATGGCAACTGCAGATGCTTTTCTTTGTATGTTGGAGCCTTTTAAAAATCTAAGTAATTTGCCTCAAGTATTTGCTATTTTCTGTTTGTTACCTTGTGTTTTCATAAAGTGCCCTCTTGTCCTTCAAAACAGGAAGGCTTGGTTGGCCCTTTCTGTTCTTTTCATTCTGTTGTATAACTGGCTCGTATCTTTTTTGTGCTTTCTTTTCCCAAACGGAATAATTAATCTTTTAAATCTTGTTTTAAATGGGAAAACATGCCTCCTGCATTTCTTTCCATCATTCCGCAGTCTCATTTTGCCTTTTTTTTTATTTTTTTACCTTGATTTCCTAAGGCTTGCATGTGCACTCTCCTTCTCTGTAGATGTCTATATACCCTTATATGTCAATTTATAACTGTATTCAATTCACTGACCAATTTTATCTAAATTTGTCATGGGACAGAGGTCTCAAAGACAATTAGTTTCCTATAAATAACTTTTAAACAAACGGTTAAGAAAAGGTAACAGTGTGACCTCACTTAAGTGGACATCAGAGAATTCACACCTCACAGGGCTTGAGTGTCCTCCAGGGGAAAGTCACATTCAAAGGATCTCGGATGCTCACCTGCAGACAATTACCAGGACCTCATGGAAGCACCGTTTTTAATGAGGGGATTAACTAAGAAAGAATAAGGAGCTGCCAGATGTACTGGAGAAATATTTGTGGTTTTGCTCTTCTTTGCCTTAAATACCTTTTGAACTTTTGTCTTTCAGCTCTCTGCTGTGCAGCGAGGGGCCAAATCCACCTATTGTCCAGGTCCTTGTGAATTTCTTTAACAAGATGCCCCAGCTGCACCAGCCCCACATGGCCAACCTCCTTGCCTCGAGCAGAAAGTGAGAGCTCTCGGGGCACTGGATACCTCTGCAGCCCAGCACAGTAATGGTGACAGCCACAAGGAATTCACAGCGGTGCAGGCACCCTTCCTTGTTGTGTCTGCTACTGAATTTGCTCGGTGTCAGTGCCAGAATCAGGAATGTGCTAGCAGTCATATAAAACCTTGCAGCTGCAATGGGGACAGTGTCAGTGGAGCAGAAGCACTGTGTTATGAAATGAGTGTGTGCTTAATGTGTGTTAGGAGGTGTTAAACCTCTAGAAATGAGTACTACCTCATAAGCATATTCTTATTTTAGATCAAACCAGATCACAGCTTTCATTTTTAAACTCAATATATTCTTTTCTGTTAACTCTGTAATAATAATATTAATTCTATGCTGTGTGTGCAGGAGAGTAAGAAGGGTCCAAACTGGAGACATCTATATTGTTCAACAGGCAAACCTGAAATACCAGAGGACATCAAAGAGGATGATAATGGTCTCCTGTGTTGCTTATATGCATTCTTAAGGAATATTTGCACTTTTTAAAAATTCTTTTCACTTTTTGTTTGTTATTCTTACTACTATGAAATTTCAGCTTAGGAAATATACTTGATTATTTCTGGTACTGCTACATGCTCCTTTGTGTTAACCTTCTGCAAGAGATGACTAGTGAAAAATAATGCAAGGACAGGGACTGTGAAACCCAATAATCCTTACTTATGTGAGCAGCCTTAGTGAAGAGAATTTTTCTAACAGCTGGCTATTCAAGAACTTTTTGCTTTGTGTGAAAATAAATTATTTTGTTTGCTTACTGTTTTTTCACACAAACCCTGTACTAACTGCATGTGCTGTTTGACAAGTAAATTAATGCTTATTGAGAGAGCCTAATCCCCACAATACAGCTGATCATAGTTAAGAAGATGCCATTTTCATATAAATGGGGGGAAAAAAAGGTATTTCCACCTGAAGCACACAAACTGCTTTCACCTTTCCAGTCACTACTCATAAGGCAATGTTATCAGTACTAAGGTAACATGGATCAGGAAACCCATTTATTTATCTTTCATAGCCAAAAGGTTTTATCGTAGTTAGGAGACAATGTTACATTAACCAAAAACTTCTGCTGTGCGTAACAGAAAACAATCTGAATTATGTTTTGAATGTTTACTATTAATTGTACATAACAGTACAGCTTTTATTCTAGTCACATCAGCTGTGATGAGGACTTGTAGCATAGGCTCTATCTAAAACTATTCCACTCATTTATATATATTCATCATTGATTTTTCTGTAACATTAAACATCTTTTAAAACCACATAATTCTGGTGCGCAATCAGTCCCTATTGTGCAAAAATTGCCAGATGGGCCCCTCCCCAAATGCTACGGGAGCTTTAGGACTGGTCTGACAGGCCCTGCAAATGAGTAGTGTGGAGCTGTCAGCCAGGGCACCAACCTACCCTTTGTGCAGATGATCTGCTATCTGCAGGGGCTCTGATGAATTCCTAAAGTAGGTAAGACCGGCCCTGCTAGGAAAAAGAAGACAGGTTTGACTTCTCTAGCAGCAGAACTGAAACAATTTTCAATGTAATTTTTTATTTTGACAACTCCAGTAAATGTTTTACCTTGCTCACAGAGATGCTTCTGGAACATCATTCCCCTGAAGAACCATTAGAATGACTATACCCATCAGACTACTGTGTAAATCTTCCCAACAGAGAGCAACATTCATAGGAATAAATGTAATTATGATGACAACATATTTACAGAGCTCCACATATCAAAGGCATTTTCTTTGGAAAATAACATTAGAGTCATATATGCAATCGTTTTCACAAGTGGAGAAATTTGAATATAGGCTGTTTTTCTATAACTCAATTTAAGTGATTTTGTCTTACCTCCACGGAATTTAGAGGAGAGTTGCATCCAAAACCCATCATACAGCAACAGATTTCTTTGGACCTGTTTCCATAACTTGTCTTCATTCAATGTAGTTTTGTAGAGGCAATTGCCCTGCTGCTAAAATGTCATAGCTCTCCTAAAGCCAGTGCTTCTGCACTTGACTCCCACCAAGTACACGCTTTGTAACATAAATAATAATAAAATAATATAAAAAATAGAATAGAATAGACTAAAAAATAATATAAATAATAAAATTTTAAAAATAAGATTCTGAGCATATTCCATACACAGGTAGTAGCTATCTATATGGAGAAGCATGCAGTCCTGCAGCTTTCCTGTGAATAGGAAAACCATCTGTCTGAAGCCAGTGCTAAATGAAACAGACAAATCCAGATCTATTAGGAAGAGTTCATATTTCAAAATATGGCTATGTGCTTTTTTTTGAAATGTATGAATTTAGCATAATTTTATGTTATAATGATTTAATTAATTCTATTCTATAAACTTTGCTTCTAAAATAACAAAAGTTTTAAAAGTTGCTGTAACAGACAAACTGTCCCTTTCTGGAGACTCAGTGGTAATGTTCATCTGGTCGTTGGGTCAACTTTTCTCTTGGAAAGTTAGAAGTTTTTGAATTAGTCAGAGATCTAGGGAAGTATAGCAAGGCGCAACAGTGGAGTGGCCATCCTATTCAGAATGTCACTGATGAAGCAACAGTGTGAATGGGTCATCTGGGAGAAACTCCAGTGAGGCTGCAGCTGGCCTGCCAAATGGACTGGGGCTATGAGCCTCCTTCCCACAGAACAAGGTCTAGGCCTACCAGAACCAACATGGCCCCGACAATCACATCTGCAAGACTCTTCTATTACTATGGGGAAGCTTAGCCAAGTCACCAGACAAGCTGCAGAAGCAACAAGATGAAATACCTAGACATGCAGTCTTGGTCCTATGGCTAGTAAGACTCTGCCTTTAGGTATCTGTGGTCATTAGAAAATGTTTATGAAGGGAGGCAAAATCTGGGATGCTCCACGGACCAATGCTCAGACGTTGTGTTCAGCAATGCTTGAAAACTACTGTTAGTGTAGGATGTGGTTATTTAACGGAGTATGTGATTTTTCCCTCTGAAGTTCATTATTTGACACTGTTGGGAATACTGTAGGACAGGATATGTTGTGAATCACACCCAGCTGGGGCGCTGTCAAGGGACAGGCTAAATACATACGTTGCTCAGAGTAAATAGGTATTCCTGATTCAGTGCCTGTATGAACTGTATTTTTAAAAGGATGAAAAGAAACACCGGTGATTCACAGAGCCACACAATGATTTCTGCCTCTCAGGGCTTCCCGTGAGGGCAGTGACTGGAGCTCCAGAGCATCCTGAAGCATTTGTGGAGAATGAGTCACAGTTATCAAATATCTGTGAAATGTTCACAGCCTCAGCCCTCCACCACCCACCTGGCATGGTCCCAGGTGTGTCATGGGTGGTTCCTGAAGTGGAAGGGTAAATTGAGATGTGGTGTTACCCATCCTGCTTCTGACACTTGATCTGGTTTAACATCACTACCTACAACAGATGGCATGGTGTGTGCCCACCCGCAGGCATTGAATTCAGACACTTTGCCTTAGGGGACAGAAACATCTTTCACCATGAGGAAGACGAACAGCTAGAGTGCTCACACCCATGACTCTGCTAGCGAAGGCCTGCAGGAGGGTTTCAGAGCATACTGACTGCTCTCTGTTCTCCGGGAATTGTTAGTGTAAAACAAACAGCTCTGGTGTCCTACATGCCAGTGAATATGGTCTCCTTCCTGCCTGTCCTCAGGAACAGTTTTGGGTGATGGGTGTGCTGCATGAAGAACTAAAGCTCACAACTCGTATCTGGAATCTGGTCTTCAAGCAATGCTTTCACGAGCTAAAAAACCCCAGGTTTTCTCTGGAGAGCTTGAGCTCATCCAGAAATTATTTCCACTCTTACTGCTTTTGTGACCACAATTACTTCTAATTTTTGATGTAATATTTTATGTGTTTATGTGTTATTATATTTATGTGTAATAATGTGTTATTATTTTAATGTAGAATTTGTTGAAATTCAGCTGTGGTTACACTCAAAGGGATACTATTTTTTTTTTGTCTACCTTTATCTTGCTTCACACAATTAGCCAAAGGGAAATCGAGGGTGCTCAGTATAGGGAAAGAAAATCTATGGCACATGTTGTGTAAGGGCTTACTCGACGAGACGGCAATGGTTTATTTTAGCTTCTGTGAACATACAAAGCTATTACTTACAGTTGTAGGACTTGGCAAGACAGCCTTCTATTTTCTCTCATTAGCTGTTTTTCAATAAATATCAATTGTTTCATGATGGATTTTAGCATCCTGAAGAACTAACCATGAGATTTTTCAGTCTCAGCACAAAAGTCAGGAAAGAGAAAAAGTGTACTGTTATGCCTATACTAAAATACTTTTAAAGTTGTTTACTTGAGAAGATTTATTGTTTGGGTCTTAGAACAGTGACTTTAAACAGGGATAGATGGCAGCTCTGCTGTCAAAGCTCTGCCAAGCATGTATAGCATTCCCCAATCTGGGTAAGTTTAAACAAAAAAGAAATTGCATGTGTATGTGATTCAAAGATGTGTTAGCCTGACTGACTTCATTACAGATTACCAGAGTCTGGAAATTATTATTATTTTTTTTTTTTTCGGTTTCTTTGCACATAGGACACTCTCTTGCCCAGAGATTAGAGCACATGCCTTCCTGATAGTACTTACCTCTGCTTCAAGCATCCCTCTGCCCTGGGTAACAAAACTGGAGAGAGTGTGTATATCTCCATTATGTGCTCATCCTTTTTCCTGGTGAGACTCAAGCAACATGGAAGAAAAGAAAGAAGCAGCAGTTCCTCATTTTGCAGTGTTTGCCCTTGAATTCTAAAAACAGCAAAAGTAGACATTTAAAGAAATGCACACTGGCAAGGCTTAAAGTTATGAAAAGGTAAGCTACCACCATTCCTTCTTTTTCTTTCTGTCTTTTACCAGAAAGCACTAGCAAAGTGCTTCTTGGTTGGTGATATTGCTCATCAATCGCTGTTGAAAGTCTGATCAGGTGGTGAAGATACCCTTCAGCCTGCAAGAAGGATTACAGTGACGATGACTGCTTTTGGGACACAAAGTAAAATTAACTTCTAGGTTATCCCCGTCAAGGACCATTAAGTCCTGAACTATGAGGGACACTGTGAACAAGTCATATTTTAACCTCCCATGAGCACAAAAGCAGTCAGGTTCTTCTCCTCCCCCCAACAAATCTGACCTTCACTGAAATTTATGTGAAAATGAAAAAATAAAAGAAGGCTGTAGCCCTGCCAAACTCTGATGATGTGACTCATTTTAATTACCAGTATTTGGAAATTAAATGGCCTGAGTTTCATTCGGTAGTTTGTTTCAGGAAGAATGATTTAAGCAAGCTCCAGAGTTGCAGCACCTTTTACAGCAGGTGTGAAGCAAGGCATTCATTTTTCTTTTAAGAGTGTCCTTGTAAGCATAATAACAATTAGGAAGCCGGGTCTTCACATCAGAATCTCCTGTGTGCTCTGACATTACCTCCTTGGGCTACTTCATCACTTCTAATTTTCTCAACAAGTTTCTCAAATACCAGTTTCAGGAAAATGACATTGAACAACATTAGATGTATGTGATTTCTCTAAAAGCAAACATATAAGAGACATGGACAGCTAGAACACATGCACTGTTGATGTAAGCTTCTTAATTAACTGAACCTCTTTCCCTTTGAATGCTTTCCCCTTATCAGCTTCGTTAAGCCAGAACACCCACTACACTAAAGTAGTAATTCTTCATTCTATATACAGAAGAGTTGAAGAAACAGGAGCTGTCTTATGAGAGCAGTGGTGGGTTTCCTTGCTATTGCTTTTTCCTTTTTTTGCATAGTATTTTTCAAACTGCTAGAAGAGAGAGAAAAGATCAAAGGAATATATAGTAGCAATAATAACACTACCAACTAGTTCTTACAGATGTCTCAATACATTTGTTCTTTTTACAGCTAATCTAGCTGTATTTTAACAGGGTGACTTTTCATATATTTAGTCTGACTTTAAAACAGCACAGATCAGCTTCAAAGGATAAATGAATCTGCAGTGCTATCTCAAAGAGAGATGATGGGCTTTCTTGAAGATAATTTTTCAGTACTGTTCAGTATTTCTGATTTTTTTTTTTTACCCAGAAGTATAAATTCACACTTTCAAGAATGAGTACATGAAGCACAGCTTTCAGATTTATGTGGGGAGGGGAGCTTAAAATGTTAATTATTTTGTGTTTCTTAAGTTCACTTAGGATCCTGGAATTATTTAAAATATTTTTAATATGTTTAGACTATAATTTACACTGATGTTTTCAAATATGATTCTAATGATTTCTACTGTTTTTATTACTGAGGAAATTGCACCAATTCAGACTGTTAAACACATCTTGTCAGCTTTTGAAACTGTATTCTGTACATCATCCAACAACAGTAGGGGATAACCAAGGTATTTCAAACTGCTTGGTAAACTATACCTTAAAAATGATAGGAAAAGTGAAGTTGCTACTTTTCATTAACAGTTACGTTTTCCTCATTGTAAATCAGGCTGAAGGATGAGACCAAAGGACTGAAATACAGTTTGGACTGTTCACTAACAGAATTTAAAAAAACAAACAAACAAACAACAAATCATGTTTATAAATACAAATCATGAAGAAATGCTGAAAATCTCTAGATATGAGACAGAATTGAATGTATATGTCTGATATGTGTTGTTATTCAGTTTTGAGAATCTGCTGTTGTAAAAATAACAGGATAGATCACAACAAAAAGCAATATATATTTTGATGTGAGTCATCTCAGCTGTGCACTGTAGGTACAAGTTTTTGCAGATAAACTTCTTTCCTCATTTTTCTTATTTTCCTGTGCCTTCATTTTCATGAGAACAGGAGGTGAAAAGATGTCACAAAACCCCTAAAAAACAGGGAAAGATTTAAAAATTAGCTTTGTAAAGAGAGGTAATGAAATAAGTTCAGAAATATATCATTAGAGTATATTAGTCTGTATGTTCCTAAATTTACATTTTGAAGACCAATTAGGAATTATGTATTAAAGGGAAGATATTATGGAAAAATCAAACACATTTTGCTGACAATACATAATTAACTCATTATAAAGAAGGACCTTTCATCCTCAATTCCATACAGATTAAAGCTTCTTTTCTTTAAATGTTCTTCAATACCCTTTAACCATTTCAAGTTAAATTCTAAAGAATTTATGAGGGCCATACTGGCTCAAGTAGAAGCCTCGGAATAGTACACATTGCATATGACCCCAGTAAAGTGCAGAATCCTGAAACATCTCCATTTAAGATAATTTTTTCCACATACTTTAAAAATATTTTAAGCAATTGTGCCAGCCTGTGATACATACTCCCTTCTCTGGTGTTTCTTCCCAACTAGGTTTGAGAAACTGGAGTTGTACTTTTGAGCAACAGCAGCTTAAGCTACAGTTTAAAATGGAAATACATTGCTATCTATTAATCAGAAAGGTATTAATGCACACCTACTGTTCTTTTGGACAGACAAAATTTCTGCTGTTATTGTTTCTTTGGAAGCCCCTCCTCATAATACATCTATTTGAAGGTTGATACTACAGGGCTACATTTAGAACATTAGTGCTATAGTTCCAATAGCTATATTACAGGAGGATTTGGAAGTGAAGCTGTGTCAGATCTGTGACAGAGCTACACAGTATTTCTACACCAAAATTCTAAGAGGGTCCAGATGAATTCATGGTCTAGTTAATAAGAACAATGAATGGCTGAAAACCAAATTGCATAGGAAGGGTATGCTATATGTACAGGTTACAGTTAGGTGCTAACAGCTGTACTCTGAAATGAGCAAAGTACCTTGTACACTATAAAAGGGGGATCAATATTAAATGGTCATCAAATACATAGAAAGTCATATTTAACTGAAGTATTTCTGTCCACCAATACCAGAAAAAATATTGGAAGTGAAGATTATAATAGGAAGAGGCAGGAAAGAGATGGATATTGCAGCAGTGTTTGCAACTACTTCAGTTCTGAATTTAAACTATTCTCAAAACTTACCTTATTTTCAGTGAAGTAAAAGCTAGGAAATGGAGCAGCAAAAATGCGTTGCAAGAGTTTCTAAGAGAGAAAAGCTCTCTACTTCTCTGTAGAATGGTTATTTGCATTGTTATGACCACATTCACATTTCCTTTCTTTCATTTTTGAAGGGCTGACATTTTCCTGGTGTACAGTATGAATTTATGGGAAGGTTAGCAGATAAGCATAGAGGATGTACACCAGCGAGGTGAGTCTGTTATACGGTAGATCTTAGGTTGGGTCGATGGCTCGTGACTCTCAGTAAGCACCTGGTCTGCTCCCGTCACTAGTGGGCTTTGGAAAAAAACCAGAGGGTATTACTTCATAATCCCTTAGGATGGAAATTAAGTAGGAGCTTAATTTCCTTTATACAAAGGGTAGTTTCATCATTGTTCTGATGATTCTACTTTGACAGCTACATGCTCCATTGATTCATATTTTACTTGTGTTCTTTGGCAGAAAGAATTTAATACTCAATTCTGAATTAAGTCTATAGTTCAGAAAAAGAGTGCTGAGCTAAGTCTGATGATTTTGTTTAGCTGGAAATTCACTGGTGTCCGGGTTCTTGTGATACACACCCCTGTCCTCTAAAGGTGTAACTCTCAAACTGAATAACCACATAATTCATGAAAAGCCACTAATACAAGTATTGATGGAGATGATTTCTTCCTTGGTGACATACAAATTAGGGTATTCTATTAAAAATCATGCCACCGTGTATCCTAGCACTGGGTATGTCAAAAGACTGATAAATTTAGCTTCTTCCACATTTTCTGTTGACTTCTAAAAAATACCTAATTCAGTTCTTGTAATGCAAATTTTATCAGGAAGAAAAAGTAGGGAAGAGGACTGGCCTGTGTTTATTGACATAGTCCTATGATGAGATATAGCCTGTCAATGTTAGGTGCATACTCACATGGCCATTCTGATGACATGCACATGGAAGGAATGATTTTTCACATGAGGTAATCACCTTGAATTATTCAAAGTGCAGCTTCTTCCTTCCATATCTATCATATATTACTGCTGGGTCAGATAAGTTGATGTTAGATGATGGTGACATATTTCAGTCCAAAGTGGGCTTTTAAAGATGAATTATAAACCCCTAAAAATAAAATAGGGGTTTATCATGGACCTTCAGCTACAGAAGCACTAGTAAGCATAATTAATACTGAGTTCAAGAATGGGCAATCTGCTACAGTCCTCCACTGGAGAAAGAACATTACATGAATCAGAATGTAACGTAACAAAGAAAGAAATCTATTATTACAATAAACTCTTTCTTGTTCCATTATCTTCACCTGCAAATCTGTATCAACTACCATAGTGATATCTATGGAAGGAATATGATAGATGTACACAAGGTTGTTGCAGGAATTCTGCAATAAATACAATCTGTGCTAAAGCTACAATATGTAGTGAGATACCAGTCTTTAGTTAATGGTCAAAACAGATACAAGCACCAGTAATTAATGAAAGGTTAACATCAAGGATGAAATTGGGATAATTATACCTGTGCTATAGCTTTATGGAGGGATAAAATTGGACTGGCCTTGCCACTCAAGTTACAAGGACTCTGATTAGCAACCTGAGAGCAGGTAACAGGAGAAGTGCTCTTAAGATATGGCTGAATCATAGCTCTTTGGAAAAAGCACTTTTAACATCAGAGAATATGCAGCAGGATTTATAAAAGAGGAGCATTTTTTGTTTGGCAACAGCAAAACACTGAGTGTCAAACCTACCCTGATCCTCATCCATGGATTCCTGAACAGTGGATTCCACTCATCATTATGAGGTTTTCATACCTGCATTTTTCTTGTATTCATATCTATAGTTCGATGTGTGCTGTCACATATATTACTCGCAAAAGAGCCAACATTTTCCTTCATTTCTGAATAAATAGAAGCACAGCTGAAGTTTAATGCCAATTGTATTTAAGCCAACTGTAGATCTTTATTACTATTCACAAATATCAGTACAGCCTAACTGAAATATCGTCTAAAATGCAGGCAATTTTTGTTTAAAAAATAGCATGAACAAAATATGAAATATTTGTTTTTAAACATGCCTACATCTTTTTTCTCTTTTCTTCTAAATTTTCTTTAAAAATGAAGCATGGGGAGAGGGGATAGTAAATCTTATTATTTGGAAAAAATTATAATACAAAAAAAGTTGTCTTTTAAAAAAATCTCCACACCAGCCTCTTGCTTCCTCTGCAATCTCCACATTGCATGTCGTGTAGCTGTCCGTTGCTTTCACATATTCACCTATTTGAAGTGTCCTTCATATTTTTTTTTTTTTTTTTTTTAGTTCTCATTTATACTTTCCCTGGCCATGGAACACCGGGGTTCTGTCCCCTGCACCATGTAAAAGAAAATGGCTTGCCTTGTGTCCATTTCTTTTTCTGCAGTTGATAGCTATGAGTCTTAACATTTCAGGTACAACGTGTTCCTCTGTACTCTAGTGGTAGAAAAAGGGCAAGGTTTACAGGAAGAGGGGATATCTTTTACTAGAACAGCTGGAAAAAGTGTATGGATTTTAAAAAGTGCAATTCTCAAATCTAACATAATTGCATAAAATTTCCTTAGATCATTGCAGGTGCAACAACATTACAACTGCAAAATTGCAAACGTGATAATACGAGAATATTCATAAAGAAAAAAGAATCTGAATCAAGCATCTTATTTCTGAAGGACGTATTTTGTATTTATGACATACTGGTTGACAGGAATGTGTACCTAAAAGCTTGTTTATTTTTCCAGATGTCCCAGTTGGTTTTAGGTAAAAATTTTCCTTTAGTACTTATATTATGCCTTGCTTTTACTCACCGTGGCTGTAACAATGCTACTACTTTTTGAATATAACCTTCACCTTGACTGAGCTTCATTTCATTGTTCCTCCTGTTTTCTATATTCTGTACCTCTTACTATACCAGTAACTTTGTAATGTAGTATTGCTATTTCATCTTGCTAAAGCTTTTACAGGATTTTTTTCCCCTTTCCTTTAAGCCATCCAGCACTTGAATGTATAAATGCTGAAGCTTGAATTTTGGTACAGTTTGGTACAGTGACCTTTTAATAGACAAGTATAACTTAGCTATAGTCATATGCAACTATATTATTGCTGTAATACTTCCTATTTATCCACAAATACACCAAAATCTCTGCAGATCACTACAAAAGATGAATGTCCAAGAGTGATTTTGAACATTATAAACATTTTGAAATATTCAAAAGCTCCATTCATTCCATTAAACACTTTGAAATTTTTAAAAGCTCCATTCAGCAGTCTCACTCACCTTGCACCTTGGAGAGGAGGGACTAGGGACATCACTTTCCTACTTTAGATCTATTTGACCTCATAAAATGTGTTAAAAGTCTGATTTAAAATAAAAAGAAGCATTAAGCCTATTATTCTGCTTATGTTAAGATGACTTATTGAGGGTCATAGAAACAAACAAGGAAGAAGAGACAGATGCATATTCGTGTTCTATCTGCCATTTCATGTCAAAGTGAAACAGCTCCAAGCAGTAACTTTTTTCTCTGCATGCAACATAAAATCATAGAATCATGGAATGGTTTGAGTTGGAAGGGACCTTAAAGATCATCTAGTTCCAACGCCACTGCCATGGGCAGGGACACCTTCCCTTAGACCAGATTACTCAAAGCCTCATCCAACCTGGCCTGGAGCACTGCCAGGGATGGGACATCCACAGCTCCTCCGGGCAACCTGTTCCAGTGTCTCACCACCCTCACAGTGAAGAATCTCTTCCTTACAGCTAATCTAAATCTACCGTTTTTCAGTTTAAAGCCATTACCCCTTGTGCTACCACTACATGCCCTTGTAAAAAAGCCCTCTCCAGCTCTCTTGTAGGCTCCCATTAGGTACTGGAAGGCTGCTAGAAGGTCTCCCTGGAGCCTTGTCTTCTCTAGGCTGAATAACCCCAACTCTCTCAACTTCTTTTCATAGGAGAGGTGCTCCAGCCCTCTGATCATCTTCGTGGCCCTCCTCTGGACTCCTTCCAACAGGTCCATGTCCTTCTTATGTTAGGGGCTCCAGAGCTGAACACAGTACTCCAGGTGGGGTCTCATGAGAGCAGAGTAGAGGGGGAGAATCATCTCCCTCGATCTCCTGGTCGTGCTTCTTTTGATGCAGCCCAGGATTTGGTTGAATTTCTGGCTTGCAAGTGCACATTGTTGAACCATGTGGAGCTTATCATCCACCAGCACCCCCAAGTCCTTCTCCTCAGGGCGGCCTTCAAACCATTCTCTGCCCAACTTGTATTGATACCAGGGGTTGCCCCAGCCCAGGTGCAGGACCTTGCACTTGGTCTTGTTAAACTTCAGGAGGTTCGCTCAGGCCCACCTCTCAAATCTGTCAAGGTCCCTCTGGATGGCATCTCTTCCCTCCAGCGTGTCGCCCGCACCACTCAGCTTGATGTTGTCAGCAAATGTGCTGAGGGTGCACTCGATCCCACTGTCCATGTCGCTGCCAAAGATGTTGAACAGCACTGGTCCCAGTACAGACCCCTGCGGAATGCTACTTGGCACTGGTCTCCACTTGGACATTGAGCTGTCCACCACAACTCTGTGAGTGCAACCATCCAGCTAATTCCTTATCCACCAAGGGGCCCACCCATGAGATCCAGGTCTCTCCAGTTTAGAGACGAGGATGTCATGCAGGACAGTGTCAGAAGCTTTGTACAATTCCAGGTAGATGACATCACTCTTCCCTCATCTTTCAGCACTGTAACTCATAGAAGGTCACCAGATTTGTCAGGCACTGTTTGCCCTCAGTGAAGCCATGTTGGCTATCACCAATCACCTCCTGATTTTCCATGTGCCTTAACATAGTTTCCAGGAGGGTCTGCTCCATGATCTCGCCAGGCACTGAGGTGTGACTGACCAGCCTGTAGTTCCCCAGGTCTTCCTTATTTCCTTTTTTAAAAATGGAGTTATGATTCCCCTTTTCCATTTTGTGGGAACTTCACTGGACTGCTGCAGCTTCTCACATATGATGGATAGTGGCTTAGCCATTTCATCTGCCAGTTCCCTCAAGATCCATGGATTCACCTCATCAGGTCCCATGGACCTGAGCATCTTCAGGTTCCTTAGATGGTGTCAGACCTGACCTTCTCCTTCAGCGGGTGGTTTTTCTTTTTCCCTGTCCCTGCCTTTGCCTTCTGTGACTTGAGTGGTGTGGCTGGAGCACTTGCCAGTGAAGACTGAGGCAAAAATGTTATTGAGTACCTCAACATTTTTCATATCCCAGGTAACCAGGTCTCTGTTTCCTTCTGCAGAGGGTCATGTTTTCCTAGTCTTCCTTTTATCACTGAAATTTCTATAGAAGCTTTTTTCATTGCCCTTTATGTCCCTGGCCAGATTCAATTCTCTCAGGCCTTTAGCTTTCATAACCCGATCCCTGGCTGCTCAAACAGTTTCTTTCTATTCTTCCCAGGCTACCTGTCCTTGCTTCCACCCCCTGTAGGCTTCTGGTTTGTGTTTTATTTTTCCATGTTCACTGAAATCACTGAAATGTCAGCCATTGCAACACTTTTGTACTGACCAGAATTTTCATCTGGCTCTGGAGTTTTAATAAGATGCTCACCAAGCCCCTAGAGCTGCCAGTCTGTTAACATCAGCAGCTAACGCCTCTGTTAGCATCAGCAGCAAACTGAGTTTGTGCAAAGCCTCTGGGGATACCACACTGAGAGAGGTGCTCCTCCAGATGCTCTGTAAGAGGACAGTTTAGCCAAAATCTGTTTCCAGAACAGGTTCTGTGAATCTCCTCTACCAGAAAAAGCATCTTTTAACCTGTTTTTAAAAACAGTTTAAGTCTGTGTTGGACAATAAGAACATTTATTAAATTGCCACACTGGAAACTTAATAATCTCTTCTTCTTGGTGAGACACATAAAGCAATCAGTCATGCCCTGTCACTGTCAGGTGAGATCTGCATGAGTGAGGCTGGAAAATGCAGTAGCAGCTATACCAGCTCAGTTGCTTCTATGAAAGAACAGGTATTACTCCCCTGGCCATCCTGTCCTTCTCAGAGGCAGTACAAAATGTAGGGAATAAAAATACTTATGAAATGAGGGAATGGACAGCAGAACAGAAAGTGAGAATACAAGCTCCTGATATGAAAAAGAGGGCTGGGTAAGTGTGGGACTAGGAAGCACATCCAGTGTGGTGGGGATAGGGAAGGGGCTTGAAGTAAGTTCTTACAACAGAGGGGAGATAGAGGCTTTAACCTGGACATCTCAGAGGTTGTGGATCTCTGTCCTCAGAGACACAGTTTGTCCTTTAAAGACCTGACTGCACAAAACCCTGAAAAACCTGATCTGAACTCAGGGTTGAACCTAATTTGAGCAGGTGATTGGACTAGAGATGTCTCAAGGTTCCTTCCAAAATGAATGCTGCTGTGAGTCAATGACAGCTGTAAATGTGCAGATCTGTAGTGGGAGTGCAGAAGCACCGATGGGCCTGGACAGGCTGGACTGACTGTGCAGATTAATCTCTTAAAGCAGATGGGGTCTTAAAGCAGATTATCAAGTCGGTAGTGAGACTGCCTACACAAAAAGGAGACTGCTATGGCACAGGAAACCGAGTATCCAGCATGTACTGTATGTATAGAAGGCATTTGACCTATAGAAGCAATGGAATATACAGTTTTCCACTTAGAAACACATATTTAATATGAAGTGTGATCTTGGAGAGATTCTACCCTTCATCTCCTGTCTCCCTCTGACGCCTGAGTTTGAGAGGTGCTGCAGCGACAGCACACCCTCTGCACCTCTGGCATACAGCCACTTCTTGCTGACAAGCTTATGTATGTTACTGCTCCATGGACACAGCTGTGGACCACTTTTTTATTATCTATTGCTTTTCCCAGTTGGTTGGGGTTTTTTGTTTGCTTTTTTTTTTTTTTTTTTTTTTTTAATTTGTCCCAAAGCTACACATGCTCTTTTATTTGATGTCATGTTTTTATTTCTTGACACATTTTTCAGCTTCTGGCTACTGTTCCATTTTTCCCACCTAACTGATTCTCTCCTCCACCAACTAATGTGTTAGTTAGTATTATCCTTCCTTGTATATTTTCCCCATCCAAAATATTTTTGTTATTTTGTAACAGCTAAAGTTTGTTTAGCTTTCCTTCAAGGATTTTCTCTTTTTCTTCTACACTTTCTCAGTAATTTTTCAATCATATCAGAATGTCACAAAGGCAGTTATTTATAAGGGTTACAAATGTAAGAAAGCTGTTTTAACTTGTCACCCTTCCGAAAGCATATAGCCACCTGTGAGAACATACTGTGTAGACCATATATGGCTGAAATACTGTTCAGATCTTATCATATTGCAGGTATTGTAGGCCACAGCCTTGACTAGACCATTCATAATGAAATGTGACGGAGGAGATGGAGAACCCTGTCATCCTTGTATTCTATATTACACATTGTCATCCTGTCAAGTAAAATTTAATATAAATGAATCACATTAATCAAAAAATGTGAATTTCTATTTGACAAGCTAAAGGACCATAACATCGTCAATTAGACTAGCTACCTAAAATTAGCTACTGACACAAGCAAGTATACATGGTCAATTTGCCTGCCTGAAACTGAAAATGGAGTAAGACATACTAGATAACAGATAGCCCCAGAGTGAATGCAAGGCTGTAAGTCATCCAGCATGCCATGCTGACGTCACATGAAGCCAAAATTAATTCAGCTATGTATTCAGTTTGGGGTCATCGGTTGGTGTATGATTTATAGTACATATTTTAACCTTAAATGCTTCAGACTCTGTTCATCCATAATTCAGTTCTTTGGTTAGAAAAGATAGTAGAAGCAGGTGCATTGTAGGTGTGTTCTTAAATCCTGTGCTGCTCTGGGATCCCAACTATGAAAAAATGGTAACAGGCTGGATAGGCCTTCTATTTTTGTTGATTCAGTGCACATTAGAAACCTATTTTCCACAAGTTTATTAGGATGAAATAAATGCAGGAAAGGCTAATAGGGAGAATATATTGCAGATTCAGGTGAGCAAGGACATAAGAGGCTTGAGCATAGAAGATAAGGAAGAATGGTTTCTAGATGCATTCACTGAGCATAGAAGATAAGGAAGAATGGTTTCTAGATGCATTCACCCTGAAGCTAAGGTTTGAAATTGCTGAAAACCTCACAAGGGAGGTTGCTAGCTCATGATCAGGTGATTGCTCTGCGGCTACCATGTATTCTTCAGAGTCCCATCCCTGGAAAACTGCGGGTATGTGTTCCCTTTTCAAGTGGAGAATGTAAGACCCCTTCTTGGCACTCCTGTGCTCCACAGGTATCAGTGTTTAGACTATCATTAGCCAATTACTGGCTTAGAGATGTGTAAATCTGCGTCTCAAGGCTAAGTTGACTCTTGCAGTCAGTGTGGCAGAAAGAAATTAAACACAAACTAGACTCTTAGATTAGCAGATATTTCTAACCTTCTTCACAGGGAACCAGAGATAAATTCAGAGGATAGATTACATGCTTTTCTTACCATATGCCTTGTAGATCTTCATAAGGTAAACCAAAATATATGATGCTAAAAATTTCTAACATTTCTAGGTTTGGAAAAAATCTAGCTTCTTTCCATAAATACCACAACTATAATAATTATAGAAATAGTATTAATTAAAGACCAAATAATAGCCCAGCACATGCAATGTCAGCTTAATTTAGGCTTGTGCAGCCATGGTTGTGTCTGACTGACACAGAAAGCTCTGTACCACAGCTAAATATATATCTGCTCTCTTCCTTTCCCATTTCTCTTTGTCAGGCTTCTGTTCCGTCTCCTTCACATATTCCTGGTGGCTCACTGTTTTTCATAGGTTTCTTCTTTTTCTTTCTGAGTAAATTCCTCCAAGCTGTCACAATCTGTTTGATCTAATGCAGGCTACTTCCATTTCCTGTAACAGCTCAAACTGCTTGATTAACCTAAACCTCATCAATTAGTTTGGCAGCTTAATAACTTTTAGAGAAATCCACTTCCGATAGAGAATAATAAGCAGAATAAAGACATATAGATTTTGAGACGTGAGGGGACCGTGATGATCATGTAGTTTGACCTGCTGCACAACATAAAACATAATTGCTGCATCAGGTTCTTCATCAAGCTTTAAATCTCTCACTGTAGTAATGTGTTACTGAGTGAAGAGTTTTCTCTCTAGTTAGCTTTTCTAATATGGCAACATCTCTTCTTTGTGTGAATAGCTAGTCATCTTCACTTTAAAAGGGTAGCTGATAATTGTCAGAACTTGTCCTATGACTTTCAGAATGATCCTGCTAATATATTAAGAAAAAAGAAAGGCCACAGACAAAGATTAAATACTTTAGGCGTAAGGTCGGTAGGCAAAACATTGGTTTTTTGTAATTGGACAAAGACAAAGGAGAACAGTTGCATCAAGAGACAGAAGTTCAACACATGATGAGACAGTACATGCGTATTGGGTAGGTGGACATCCTCCTACAAATGTCTGGCTACATCTACCATATGACAGAAGTAACTTCAGATGCCAGAAATAACTCATTAAGCCACCTCTGTCCACTCCAATACAATGTTGAAGGGACACTTGGAGAACAGAGCATCAGACCAATTGTATGACAGATGAGTTCTTCTGGTGGAATTTACCCATCCTGCCAGCTGCAGACCAGTTTGAAGAACTGTTTGAGGGCTCAGGCACATGAATGACTTACAGTAGCTCACCATGAAGTTTTCCAGATTGAGTTCATCATGCTTATCCTGGGACAGCAGTCTAGGACGAGATGAATCATGGCAAGGGTGCCTCTCTGCGCTGGCTCTCTTTGAGGGTAGCCTAAATTACTCTGATTGTCTACCTTTTATTTGAGATGAATTTCACTTCATGCTTACGTGAGGTGTGAGCTCATCCCAACTGTACCACTCAACTTAAGTATCAGAGGTTTGTCCTAAATAAAGAAAGGGTATCAAAGGGTATCATGCAGTTACATTGACCCAGATGATGAGCAGTAATATAATAGCAAGCTACAATCTGACTGTCAGATCCCCACAAAATGAAGTTCTAGAACCCTTTGAGATTAATTTGGACCTTTGCCTGCTGTGTCATCTTTCCTTCAAGAGCAGGAGTTCTTTATACATAGCACTTTCAGCCGTAATTCATTCAGCGTACTAGCAAAATAGATAATGAAGAGCTTCAAAATTATATTTGTGATCTAAAACCAGAAAAAGATCTTTAATAATATCATTTATCCTTTTCTTGGCAGCAGTATGCAGTATCTTTGGAAAGCTCCAGAAAATCCCACAACTGTGGGAAGAGTTTGACCCAGCTTGGATCCCATAGTTAAATCATTCAGTGGGGTTCAGAGAAGACTGAAAATCTCACCAGAAAGTTTGTTTTAATCATAGGCAATATTTTTCCCCACATACTTGATTGAAAAATGAAGATTAATTGTATACATATAAAAGGACTGCTATCATTTTCCATTTCAGTATCTTTACAGTTTTTAGTTAAATACCTCCAGCATCTTTTGTCAGTTTTACTTATGGTTTTTAAGAAGTTAATTGAAAACAGGAACAAGCTTAAACAATTTTTTTACTCCTTTAGACTTTATCTTTTGTGTTTTCTTCTCTCTGTACCTCTCTTGAATATGAAGATTGTACTATTACTATGAAATTCTTACTTATAGTGCTTCCTTGGCAGACTGCTCCCCTCTTAGTTTCACTGGTTACAAGAAACCCTATGTGGAAATGTGCAAGACGGTTCCAGAAAGCTAACACAATTTAGTTGAATTACTTTCTGAGTGATGCCATTTACTTGTTACATAGCAGCTCACTTGACGAGTAAGCTGTTCAGGAGTTCACTGTTATACCACTGTTATACTACCACAAAAAATCTGTTCTGGCCAAGACTCTGGGACATCATACAGAATCTTAATTACCTGTGTTATTAGCAACTAAAGGGAATTTCTACTGTTTTTATATTAATTTCTATAAGTAGCAGAAGAACTTTGTCATGCCTATTCTCTGACTGACAATGTAATAGTCAGCCATAAACATTTGCAACTCTATGCTGTTCGCAGCTGTCAAATGGTTGCACTTAACTGCATTTATGAACTTTTCTGAAAATTGGATAACATATATGGTAATGTAAATAGGATGCTTTACAAGTTTTCTTGCACTTTTCACACACTGATTTTATATTTCATTAAAAGACATAAATGTAGTCGTAATGCAAGTTGTTAGTTTTGATTTTCGTATTTCTTAGACTGTTAGCACAATTAAAATTATATTAAGAAAATATATTAAGAATAATTAAATTAAGAAAAGGAACCGTTAACATGAATCAAAGCCAAATGATGTTTGGGGCTCAGTTGTTTGATTGTTATTATACATAGAAAGGTGAGGATACTGTCTAAACAATAAATCATGCTATTATTAGCGTGGATTATTAACATACATTCATCACATAATCTTCACAAACTTCACTTACATCAACAAAAAGAATTCCCCACACCAAAGTCAAAAGAACATCATTACAACACTGCTAAAGGTGCTGTTGTAAAGGTATTATTGTTTTTTTGGCAAGCTGACTTCTCCATGACAGGAAGGTCAAAGATTTTCATCACCTAGCACATGACAAGAAAACCATAAAAGCTCTTGCGATAGGAATCTTCAGATTTTCAGCATTCTTGGATTTATATATTTCTAATACTTCACAGAACTGCCAATAATAAGAAGGAATGACTGTGTAATGTTAATTCCAAAAATCTAAAGTGAACATTGAAAAAAAATCAGAAAATATTATTTTGAGGATATAATTTATCAACGGTATCATTTCATATAGTTGCTAGAGCTACTATGAAGACTGGGCAAGGGATCTGTAGAGTATCACACTAAGCAATAAAAATCTCCGTAGAATTTCAGCCTTTTAAGTGATACTATCTCAACTGTACACAGTGTGGAAGATCTACTAGTTCTGCTGAAATCAACAGGAATGCGAGGCCTGAGCATCCTGCCAAATAAAGCCTTCAAATCTATACCACATTTGCTTATAAGGAGAAATGGGCAGGCCCGCCCTATTACAATCAGCTCCCTATGATTCTAGCTCATATTTTAGAAATTTCCCTCTCCTGGAGCTTGTGTGGCAGGATTACTCTTCTGTGGATTGCCTACGTTTCAGAACACTAGGCTTATGTTGTAATAAAACCTGAATTTTCCATCATATTAAGACAGCTGTTAACATTGAACTTTGCCTTCACAAGTAGGGGATTTTACTACCTTGAGAATAAATATATCAGAATGGAACAATTAGAAGTTAAACATAACATTCCTTTAAAAGTGGTAATGACTGTATTGCTCAGAAAGAAGCACTTTAACTGCCTTTATGCCAATTATGGTTTTCAGAAAAGAATAAATACAAGAAAAATTATATTCACTTGACTGCTATTATCAGGCACTGAGGAAAAAGGAAGTTTATACACTCATTCCAGGGTAAGAGAAACTTTGAAAAATTTGGCCTACTTTTTCCATGACCAGTTTGTTAGATTCTGAGTGCGTGGTATTGTGCCAGCACCTGGTCTGAATGAGAGACAACACAGCAATAAATTGTATTAACTGGAGATGTCTGAGTGAGTCAAGAAAGTCTCAAGTTTATAGAGTGCTTTTATCATGATAAATAAAACATTTTTAAGTGTATTGAAACATTATGCTTTCCTTCTCCCTTTTTCTTCTGAAAATTCATCCCCCCCTGGATCTCAAATTCCAAGGTTGAAGAAGAACAGTAATAGCATTTGGAGAGGAGAACTCAACATATTCTTTCCCCAGAATTTTCTGTTAAGAGAGAAATTATAGTTCTTAATCAGATATCAGGTCTTTGGTTTTAATGACAAAGTTGAAAAGGTAAGCCTGAGTATTTTCAATGGGAAAAAAAAAAAGTTATTTAAATAAGACATTAAGAAATAAGATTTTAAGTAATTTTCTTCCACTTAGGTACTGACTGTCACAGCTATTTTGGGTATCCTCACCTAAAGATGAGAACACCTAAGGAAAGTGCTGGGCAGCTCTCCAGACCAGCAGTTGTTCCTGGTTCCTGACTGTTGTAATTCTGTTTATATTATTTTTCACTCCCACTCAATTAAGCAACCTATGTTTCAATTCCTTTAACTCAAAAGGATTTCCATTACAGCTGCATGCATCTGAGGATCTTCAGTTCTCACACAAACTCTGGACTCCAATTCAATGACCTCATGGATTAAATAAAGTAAAACAAAGACTGACAAATCAAAAAGAAAATCAGCAACAGCCACCAATATAAAAATAAACTGTCACACAAAGAAAAGTATTGCAAGCCTCTGAGCTGGAGCCCACAAAAAGCTTCAGAGCTCATACTGAACTTAAAAATTAATAAATCTCAGTGGATAGTTCAAAAAAGATGATACAGTTTTCACCTGTGTAAGACATCTGTGACTTTAATGATGTGACTATTGGTTTTATCTTCATTATTGTTGGATCTCTGATTACATGTAGCCCATAAAACCAGGAAATATTCTGCTGCCTAGTTCTGTTCCACAAGTTTCTCTCCTCTGCAATATTACCCCCTCTCAGACAACTGTAAAAAGTTTAAACCTCCTTGGCCTCAGTTCCTTGAGTGAACAGTTCCAGCTGTGACCCGTTCATTGATGACTGAAGCTTCACTCTCATACTTTACACTTTGGCAATAAATTTTGTTATGGAATTTTTGCCTTTTTGCCAGAGCCTTTTGTGTTTAACTAGGCTTATGAACGGGCAAGGGTTGGAAGGCCAAAGCTTGAAGCAGGCATAAAAATCTGTCCAAAGTCACAGGAATCTTGGAACTGCATACTGATGGAAGTGAGCTACACAGACTGGGTGCACTGATAATGCAGAAAAGCTACTTGGCCTGTTTGCTGAATAAACATCACATGGAAGTCATAGAAAACCCTGGTATGGCTTATGCAAACACATTTATTTAGTTCACCTTGCCCAGGGATTTTCCACAGTAGATTTGACAGGAAATAGATTCATTAAATGAGATTTCCATTCATTTACAATGTGATTATTAAGGGTAAATGAATGTTTCATTTTCTCAGTCTATGTGTTTCAGGTAATTTGTTTTACAATACCTGTCAGTTCCACATAGAATAAAATCTTTAATTTATAGGAGAACAAATAATGGAGGAAAGGTGTAGGTAACAGGTCTAAATTTATTTTTGCAACTCACAGTTTGTCTGTCTCAGGCACTGCAACTTTTCTCACGTTTTCACCCCCAGAAAACCCATATATTCTCTGGTCTAGCCTCAGTTTTCTCTTCCTAATTTTCAGAACAGAGGGATGCTCAATAATCGTTCTCCATAGGATGCCAATCCTTTCTTGCAGCTGCCCTACTGATTGCTCAAACTGTGATTTCACTCACCCTTAAAATGTCTAATAAAATCTTCCTTCTTGCTCACAGGATTGCAGCTACAGCAGAAGCCGAACAATGCTAATTTTGATTTTCTCTGCTTTGAGAGAATTCTTGCAAAATGCAGAACTGCTGAAGCTCAGCTTCTGCTTTCACTTGGATAAAAGCATTAGGTCAGTGATCTTTCCTGATTGCAAGGCTATTATTAAAAATCTCAGAAAAGGTTTTTAAACAAAGGAATTTTATTTACCTGCAGATTAATGGGAATTTTCTTGGCAGCTGCTCTCTTCTTTCTCTCCAATGGCTGAGAGTCTATACACATAGTTTTGAAGTTGAGAGTATTTATTCAGACTTGCAAAAGCAAAGCAATGAAGTTAAACCACCTGGTTAAACATATCCTTTCTTCTGACCACAACACATGATTTATCTTAGAAAACAATCTACATATAGTCTTATCTCTCCTTACTCAGTCTTATCATCATGCTATCCTTAGCAAGCTATTTTCACCAGCTGCTGAGGAATCTGGCACCATAGCATGTTGAGAAGACTGAATGGGAGAGGAAATGCCAAAAATGTAATGGTCATATTAAGTTTGCTTTGCAGTGTGAAGGAAACATGCTGTTATGAGACTTTGACATTACTGCTCTTTGCAGGTAGATTCTGTGCCAGTAACTTTGAAAGCTTCGAAATAGAATATTTCATATATTAATTTTTAGACATTTTTAATGCTTAGTGAAGACTTCAGACCTACTGATGGGAATGGATAAAGCAGATGTTGCGACTAGCTTGGAAAAAAACCCCAATGACTGTCTGGAAATGTATGGACCAACAAGAGTTGCATGTAAAGTCTCCCTGAGGTAATTAAAAAGCTGTTTTGCTATTCCTTTCTAATGCCATAGTTCTGCATGAAAATTCACAATAAAGGCTTTTCAAGAACTAGTTTTTTGCTTCACAAAAAGCCTATTCTGAAACGCAACTTTAGCTGTAGAATAACTCTCAAAACATTTTGATACCTACATATCTTTGTCAGTCACCCTTCTCAGCATATTGAAGAACACACATCCAATCCCTTTATTTTAAATAGGTTGATATATGTCCTCACCTATTTTTTCCCTCCTTTTCAGAAGTTTGGTTCAGCAGCTGCTCAGTTGCCTTCTCAGAGGAAGCTACACAAAGAAATTTAAGAAAAACTTTTTTAGCTAAAACTGAGACACAATTTTTGTTTCACACATTACTGAAACAGTGTTCAGCATTCATTTTCAAAGACCAAAGAGGATACTTACAATCTATTTATGATTTCCTGTCTTGTTTGTAATATATATCTATATTTAAACAACCCTTCAGGAACCACTAGATTTTTACTTACATTTGACTTCCTCCACCACCGTCATTAGGGCTGGCTCTGACAATAAAATAGGTATTGTATTGAGAATACAAGAGTTTTAGTATTGAGATATGGCAGTGTAACAAAAAGATCCTCATTTGTTTGCAAACTGATGTACTTCCACTGAAATCAACAAAGCTATGTTAACTTCCTGTTGATCCTAAAGTTTTCAACTGAAAATAACTTAGAATGAAATGACATTACATACAAATTGGAAAAAATAATGTGACTCTATTTATTTCAAATAAATAGTATTACCTGTCCTTAAAATGAAAGGTAATCTGCTTTTATACCCTACCACAGCAGAGAAAGACCTATTCTAAGGTGATTAACAACAGGCAGTACCTGATATAACAGAAACTAATGAGGCTAGCACCATGAGAATGGTACGACCCTGGCAAAAGAGTGTTTGTTGATGTTATATATGTGAGTAACAGAAATAGGAACAGGTGAGTTGTGAAGGACAGTGCTACTTGCAGGAATAGTTTATCAGTGAACATATAACCAATTGAAAGATAAGGATATGCAGCCTCACAGCAAAATACAGAGGCTATATTTGATCAAGGCCTGCACACAGTAAAATTACTTCATTTTTTACACATTGAAAGAAAATAAATTGCTGTAACATAATCCTAATGACAAAACCTGCATGGATGCATAGCCTATCAACAACAGTAAGCAATTACAACAATAAGTAAATAAGCATTCAGACCTTGTAAAAGACAAACAGGTCATTTTGTTTTTAGCAAAATGTTTTAAAACTATCACACTCCTATGCCAAACGGTCAGCAGCTTAACAAGCAATTATTTCAATTAATTTATGAGAATGAAAAGAATTCTAATTCATCTCTGCTGTCCTTCAGAAGTACTGCAAGCTGTGACCAAAGGACTCTCAACACTTCTTTCTTCTCAAAGGAGTACTACTGTTTGTATCACTACTATGTAGCACAGAGAGCAGTCAAGGCTATTTCTACTGGAGGCATGTTGATACAATAGCACTTTCCACATTAAAGTTGTCATGATCAGTTTCTAGAGTGGATGATCCAAACCAGCTTGGCAGCACACAAATTTTTTGAGGAATTTAGGACTTGGACATCATGAGTTAGCTCCGTGAGCTTATACAGTAACATGCATTATAGTAGAATAAATTTGGCTATAATTTGATATTCCATTATCAACTGTCACTCCACCTGCATTTTAACCTGTTTCCTTGAGAACATAAAAGTAAAAATTAAGCAATCACCCTAAATTTGATCACCAGTCTGCTTAGCAGTTCCCCATCTCAGTAACTTTTAACTGTTTGTCTGCTTTTAACCAAAGTTGACCCAAGACACATAAACGGTACATTCCTACAATATGTGAACTAAGTAAGTGGGATCAGTGGGAAGGAACTCTGTTAATGGTCCTGCTTTAGAAAAGGCTAGTTTACATATTCTTCTCTTTAGACATCAGAAAAATCTGTACTAGTACCTACTCCTGAGACCCAAAGGCAAACCTTGTTCTATATTTAGCTCACATGGAGAATGCTGTGTGGAATGCATGCTTGTGCCACAAACAAGAAGTATTTAAACACACCTGAGACTTTTGCCTTTCTGAACATTTCAGGAATACCTCACTCTCTGATAGCCCTGAAAATGCTTTTGGGATGTTTGAATGCCCTCCAAAAAAATCTTCAGGCAGTCTTTGAAGAAAGTAATCCAGAATTTCATTTTGCAAGATGGATTCATTATGCTATTGAATACATTTTTTAATGCATTAATTTAGTGATTTCCAAGAACTGCAATTTCAGAACTGTACCCACCGTATTAGAGAAGCTAAGAGGCAACACTGTAACTTCATCCTCAGAAGTACGACAAGACCAGAGTAGCACTTTCGGAACTCCATCATCACAAGCCCCTGAAAAGTTATTTGCACTGTACAACATTTATACAAAGATCAACCGTGTATGGAATTCAAAAGTATTTTTACTGTAGAATACTTGTTTGAATCCTTGACCACAGTTAAAATGTTTCTTGCCTTCGGTACAAAGATCAAATTCTTGTTAAGATTTCACTGTTCGCTTTAAAGGCTTTTGAGAGGGAGTAGCATTCATTTTGGTCACATAAAAATTCATTAAAGAATCGATAGAAACCCATCAGCATTTGGACAAATGAAGTGAAGGAATTGGAAACTCAGTCAGCTGTGAGGGATTCTTCAAAAGCCACATGAGCCATAAAGTCCTATCACAAAGGTAAATTCCTTACAAACAATAGATTCTAAGCATAATTAGATCAAATTACAGTATTTACTGTAAATCTAATAGTCTTATTCCTTCATTTCCTTGTATTACCTGTTCAGTGACTACATTTCCCAGATAATTCAAGAAAGCTAAGTACCTCTGTATTTTTCACACCATGAAGAGTTTTTGAAATATCATACATGTGTTCATCTTGCAATGAAGTATAATAGCTAAGAGGAAGAATTGTACTTAAATAGAAATTATAAGTTGGTGTTGCATCCATCAGAGATCTCTACAGCATCAATTAGAAATATAAAAAGATGAACAGGACAGCTGAGAATGCATGAGCACATGCACAGTGTTGTATATCAGAAGTTTCAAAGAAATAATGGTGTGGGTAGTGTAAGGGTGACTTGGAGTGTTAACTTTCTTATTAACTTTTAAAATTAAGCTCTGCTAAAATGATTCATGGAAAAACTTTTAATGGATTACAAGTTTAACCAAAGTACTTCAACGTGCTGTAATACCAATTTAATTTGTTGTGATTTTCAAAGAGCTTTTTTGTTTTTTTAATATAACGGACATCCTCAGTATTACAGGACAAAGGAACCGAGATATGAGTTGATGACCTGATGAAATCAGTTATCAGATCTAAATGAAAGGAAACCTGTAGGTGTAAATTTATCTTAAAAAGACCCTCTCAAGAAAGGGGTACCAAAAGGCTCGACATCATGCCCTTTCAGGAAAGAAGGATTTTCTAGCATTATATGTGGAGCTCTTATTACCCTCTGGTAAGATACAAATGCATCACAAAGCAGGCAAACTCTTTTTCATCTGGCCCCCAAGAGAGGTCTTATTTACCTCCTAACTTAAGCAGCAGGAAAACCTTAAGGCAGGAGTTGAACATGACAGAAACAGCAACATCTGGGATGACAAGAAGTGGGTTCTAGGGAACATGCTGGACGTTTGGGTGAGGAGCAAGTTACCTGCCACAGAGAATCCTAGGGAGGAATCTTTTCCACATACTTCAACATATATTTGGTTTTCACCACAGTGTTAAGTGAAACCTAATTCTTTTCATTGAAGCCAGCCAACTTCCTTCGCATTTTCTCTTCCCACTAGTGTATTAACTGCACCACTCATTTTGGTGTCATCTGTAAACTTGCTAAGGAGACACTCAATCCCACTGTCTGTGTCATTGAAGAAGTTGCTAAACAGTGTTGGTCCCACTATGGATCCTTGAGGGACACCACTCATTACTGATTTCCACTTGGACATGGAACTGTTGATTCTCTGCGTGCAGTCACCTAGCCAACTCCCTATCCATTTAATAGTCCATCCATGAAGTCCATCTCCGTATTAGAGGTAAGAATGTTGTGGCAGACCAAAGGTGATTTAACCAGAAATGCTCTATTCACATAGTTTCAAAAAATCAACTTTATCTATGAATAGGAACACTATCAAAAAGAGTAATCTTCATATTGATCATTCCATATCTTCAAAATTTACTGCACTTAATGCAGAAACACCCAAAGAGAAGTGTTAGGTTTCACACTGCAGCTGGTTTATGATATTGTGAAGGTCTTAATGGTGTCACCGTTGCTCTCTTGGAGAACTGTTCCGTTTTTGTTTTTGTTGTGAGGTTCTTGAGTGTAGTACAAGTCCTCTGTGACTGAACTACAAGCATTTCAGCATATGTGATATCTGTGGCGTGGCAGATCACCACACAGACTGACTTCATGTCTGCAAATGGTGATACTTACGTTCCAGCCTGCAATTCAAAATCTTGCCCAACACCAAGTAAGTTATTTTTAATACCCAATGAAGAAGTATACAAGAAACTATACATGATGATGGATGCTGATGAGAAAAACTGCATGCAGAGGAAGAAGCAGTGCCCTTCTATGACTGTCTTTTTCCTCTAAGAACTTTATTCTTTGGGAAAGAAAATTTTGTCTTTCCCAAAACAGAAAATACCAGATAAAGCAAAGACATTGCTGCCTTCCATCTGCATCTATGCTATTTCTGTTCAATCTGTTCCTGAACCCTGGCCTAGTCATATAAAAATGTTCCTTTTCTGAAGAGTTGTCTCCTACTGGTGATTCATGTCTCTTACAGACATCCAGTTTATTCTCTTTTTCTCCCTGGGTTCTCTGTATAAGAGTTCCAAGAGCATCCTCTACTTTGAGCAATTTTTGTTGTTGAAAAGTAGCCTTAAATTTCTTTCCCCTGGAAGAATTCTGTTTTTCATCTACCTCATATTAGGATCTGCTACAACAGCTCTCAAGCAACAGCTGTGGGAGGGAGGGATAGATAATATTATATGAAGCAGTATCTTTATATAATATTACTTATATAGAATGTATATAATAGATTAATATTAATTTACTACCTACATTAGCAAGTACTGCAGTGCAGCACAGTGGGAGCTAATGCATTGAATGAAGGTTAGTGCTGAGGATTCAATGTTGATACTATATGCATTCAGGGGTTTTACTTTGCGTTAGCTCCACTGTGGTCTGTAGAACCAATTCTATTAGCAGTTGGAGAGCATCAGGTACATTTCTGGAGAGAAACTTTCAGTTTACCTTCACCCAAAAGTATCTAGCTTGTGCAATCCAAAACCACTTTGCAATGCATCCAAAGCACAGTCTGTGGGGTGTTTGAGGTGGTGCATTTTGAAAAAGTCTTTCTGATCTGAACTAAAATACTGGCTGCACTACTGTATTAAATTACTTCCTTGAACTTTTCTTCTTCCTTTCCCCCCTTCTTTTTATCCTTCAGAACTGGGTGGGAAGCAAGCTCTTTAAAAGGAATAAATATAAGTGTTCTCTTTAACAATAGCACCTGTGATGGTGGAAGAACCAGCTGAGGTAATATTATTTTAGCTCTATTATACTTTTCTTCTCTTGATTTGCTGCTTAATATTTGCAGAAGCACATAGCACAGTGTTGTTATGAAGAACATTTTTTTAAAAAGTATCATGCGAAGACACACATCACAAAAGACTAGAAGAAAACAGCTAAACCATTGTGAAAGAATGTACATAGAGGAAAGCAAAATATATTTCAAATACTGTCTTTAAGTTTGACATTTATTATGCCTATATACTATTTTGAATATTTCTGAACCGTTAGGGATCGCTTGTTCATTGGTGTCAGAGAATTAGTTGTTTCTTAAGAAATGTGATCAATAAATTCAAGTAAACTGGCAGAGCTGTCTAAGTTTTAAAGAAAGGACAATAGTGAACCCATAACTGTCACCAAAATTAATTAGGCAGGAATGGAATAGCATCAGCTATTAAATGAAGCTAGACTTTTTTAAGAAAGCAAGCAAGCCAAATATAGTAAATATATATTCATACCTGTTTGCCATGCTGGGCAAGGCAAATGAATCAAAATTTGCATTTTAGCTGACACACATGGTAAGAAGAAAGTAGAAAAGTGAGAGTGTGACTTCAGACTTATCACTCAGAAGTTCCAGAAACTAAGTATGTCAATTAATATAAGGACAAATGTGATTTTTGAAATAGCAGTCTGTAGACATGTAGGAAAACATATTCCCATTACAAATAGACTGATCTGTAGCCTCAAAGAGGGGCCTCAATGCTGGCCCCTGAAAGGGGTCTGCTGTTCTTGCTGGAACTACTGCTTTTACTTTTCATCTCACCTGCATTCAAACACCGATGAACCCAAGAGGAAGAATGTCACAAGAAAATCCGAGGACACACTACAGATAAAGTGGCAATTTTTCACCTCAGGTCACTGCAAGAAATTCTAAACCAACCAATCAATTAAAATTAAGTTAGTGACTTTATTCCCTCCTAAATGTCACTGGCTTTATTACAATGTTACTTTTTTTAAATTAAAAAAAAAAATTGTAATTTATTTGAGAATGTCTTTGTGGAAAAAAAAATATCAAAACTAAACCAAGACAGCCTGCACTCTGGCCAACTCTACTAGCTAGTCGTTAAAGAGATAGGCTTTATAATGCCCATAAAGAGTCTGCCGCTGCAGGAGATCAAAAAAGCAGAAGCATTTCCCATAAGGAAAAAGAACCCTTTTCATACATCTAGTTGCAACCACGTCAGCTGCCTGCTGCTGCCTGCCTCTTCTTTCAGAGGTTACTGCCCCCAGTAGCCTGAAGGCTCAGCTGCTTGCCCAAGCTCCCCTTCTGTGGTTTTGGTCAAGCTGAGCTGAAGTTCTAAGGATCACGCATTTGTATTTTATGGGGGAAATAACACAACATGAGGCTGTACTGCAGCAAACTGCCTTGTTCTGGTTATTAAATTTGCAGCAGGGGCCTCTTACTCCTCTCTCCAAAAAAAACATGGATGTTCAGTGCTAGACCTCCTTTGTCATGTAGAAGGTGCTTCAGAAGAGATACATTATTGGTATGTATGTATTGTATATAGGTATGTAAGCATGCTAGCTAAACCTATACGAAGCCAGTATCACTTCACAGTTCAGAAGATTTGATACTTCCTTTTTGATTTTTCTGCCCACCTTTTACCTTTCCTTTTTAAAATCCATAAAAAATCCACAATTTCCAAGCAAAAGTTTGGAATATAAAAATCACATGGTATCATAGTTTAAACATGTAAAAGATAATTCAGATTTCAAAATTTTGAAAACCTTTAATGAAAAGCTTTAATGAAGCTGCACATGCATGTTTACTGCTGTGCTTTTTTGTGTGCACATATATAGCCTGAGATCGGCACACTAATGACAGGTTGTGCTAAGGAATTAGAGATTCAAAACACGGACATTGGAAAAAAAGCAAAATCAGATTCACAATTAATCAGTACATATGCACTTCTCAAATAAAAAGTAAAAATTGGCAACCAGTTTTCATAAGAAAGATGAGGTCAGCTTGCCCTTGTGTGCTATTGAAAGCTCTCAGTCATGTAAGGCTAAGATTACTCTAATAGGTTGAGTCTGCTGGTTGAAAAACTTTTTCCCCCTGATGGATCCAAATTAAGATTTTCCTGGCTTTGACAGAAAGAAGCAATTATCTAGCAGTTTTCACTCATCTACAGCCAAATGAAGGTTGGACAGGCATGCTATTATAGTATCTTTGTGAAGCAAACATAGTAACAGTTCTTGGAAAAAAAAAATATTGACTGCTAGGAAACTGGCTGTGTAATTCCAAGACCTAGGCTTCCCTGTAATGATTTTTTTTGTCTGCATAAAATTTCATAGTTAAAACCAAAAAATCCTAAGAATGCATTTGGCCCAAATAATGTCAAGTTCTTTCTGTGTATGTCAGTTTGCTCTGTAAATTTCCTAATCTAAGATTTCATATTCCTAATCTTTCATTGTATTTACTTTTGAAATAGAGAGAATTGAACTAACCACAACCGAAAAAAAAAATAAAATTGGAAAACACAACTCCTTGTTTACAGAAGACTTGGACTATTTACTAATTTAATCAACTAAAAAGAATTTCCCTCAGCAGTTTTTAGACATTTTCACTAGTGCAGACCTTAATCTATATGTCCTTGTATTTTGAGGAAAAATGTGATCAAATTCTTTACAAGTGCTAGGGCGCAGTAGAATGAAATGCTGTGTGGAGATATACCCCAAATAACTTTAAATGAACTACTTTATACAGTGAAATTGTTAATAGTTTTGATAGTGTGCCTTTCCAATCTGCTGCTTGGCTGACCCATACCAATGCAATCATACAGCTCAGTGTAGTGCTCTCAGAGATAATCAAGTCAGTTCCCAGACTAGCTCTGCCTGTGTTAAGTTGTGCTAAGTAGACTATTTCACATTGAGAACTTTAACTCTATTATGGGAAGCAGCTGGGACCCCAGATTCAAATCTTATTCAGTACTGGGGAATTTCCAAAGTGAATTCTGAAACCAAGGTGGATTCAGGGAGACTTCATCTGGATTTTCAGTAAAATCTTATTCACTTCATTGTTTTTAATTGTTTTGTATTTTGCTTAAAGCCTGGTACTCCCTGCTAATCTTTTTTTGTTTCTTTTTTTATATATACTTTTTTTCTTTTTTACTGAGATCTATACCTTTTTTTTAATGAAACAATATTTTTGACACTGCCACATAACAATTTGCTATGCAAATACTGTCATCTTTTAACATATTTTGATGAGAGTCAAAAGGTGTGAATTATAAGACTGATAGCAAGAATCAAGGGAATGCCTAGGGCTATTAAAATAGTAGTAGTTCTCTTATTCTCTGACAAGTATGCAATTCTGAAAGCACTAGCGGAGCTAAAGGCAGCACTGGATTAAGGTTAGTACTCAGCTCTGCAGCTGTGATTAAAAGCACATAGAATTGAGCTGAGTGCACTTACATTTAATGTAGCCTTTCCTTATAGTAGACTTTCACCTTGAACAATGCCTCCTCCAGAAAGTCTGCTGAATGTTTTTCCCATTATAAGCACACAGTCTAAGGGGAAAATACCCACAAGTTCTGTCCAGTCATGGTATGCAAATATTAAACAACAGAAATTCTTAACACAACCACTTGAAATATTTCAGTCCAACCTCTTCCTATGTCCTACTGGCAGCTCAGGAGCAATACAAACCACAGATATCACAGTGACCCATGACATCTTTCGCTTAGCTATAGATGAAAGAAAATTATGTCTTACAAGTAGAAGAAAAATTTTCAATAATAAAAAATTGAAGAGAGAGATCTGGTGAGGTTACCTATTGTCAGCTGTGTTTGGAAGCCATCTTAAGTGTATGGGCACATTATCTTTTACCTTTGTCTATCACAAGGTATGAACTCCATCTAGATTTGCTTATAATGCTTAAAAAGAAAGGTTAATGAAAACCAAAGATTTTTAGAAATCAGTAACTGAATTTTGTACAATTAATGTATCTTTTTCTTTAGTGATTAGTAGTGCATAGTTTGGAATCATAGTTCCAGTTAGAAACCCATTATGAAACCTGTGAATTTTAGTCTTCACACAGTCTCAGCTGGAAACAAACTTTATTTCTTAGTCTGAAACATTTGACAGAAAGGACTGTAACTGTTCATATATAATGTCAACAATGTGGAAAATATGTTGAAAAAGATGCATTTCCTTCCTTCTCTCCTGCCTTCTTTCCACTGGAGGTCATTTCTGACTCATACTGGCAGACCAGCATGTACTTTTAGGAGTAAGAAATGATTCTTCAGCACTGTTCTTCAGCAATCCTTAAACAATCACAAAGTATAACACTTTGTAGTTCCTGTCTGGAATGTACTCTACAAAAACATATTTTTATATTTTGAAGTCCATTTATGAATTTTTATCACAAGAGGCTGTTAATAGTTGCCCTTTTATGTTCTTCAAAACATAATGCAAATCCTTACCCTATTTGAGATTATTTTGGTGATCAGGAGCTAGTAACACAGCCTGAAAATAAACTTTTGAAGTATAATCTAATTCTGCAGTGTGGTAATATTTGGGTTTAAATTAATTTTTATAACTAGTCTTTGTATGGAACATCTGTTTAAGATGGTGTGGTGCCAGCTGAGGCCTATATTAGCATGACCATTTCATACCATTTACATTTTATACACCACCACACCATGCTTATTACCTCTTATCCTCTTGCAGCTCTTGTTCTACACGATGCTGGCTACCCAAAACATGAGGAAAGCAAATAGAGCTGCCTGAAGATGGACCCTGCATAGCAGCTAAAACTTTGGGATGCATAGAGAACTGCTCTGCAAATAAAAGAGAAATCCTGCATTTTAAAGAAACTGTTGTATTCAGAGATCAAAATTGTTGACTGATGCCTATTAAAAGGCAGAGGAATACCCGCTTCAAGATTTATTTTTAGTCAGTTGCATTAGCCACCATGTCATTTACATATTTCAGAAGCTGGGTGTGAATTAGCGTCCAAGCCCAATACTGTCTGACTGGGTTCTTTTAGATATTCCACACACAGAGGGTATAATGTTTAATATCAGATTTACCTATTTAAAGATTATGTTACATGGGATTTCTTATTTAGCAGAGTGATACAAAATAGATACAAAAAACACATTACAAATGTAATTTACACTTAGCAAAATGCATATATTGCAATTGCAATACACAGTTCCATCACAGTACCAATATGATTCTCATTACTGGTCTCTAGTAACACCATCATGACCCCCAGTCAACACGAAAGTGTAGATTGGTTGAATTCAGCTCAAGCCTAGTGCTCTTTTTGAAATTCTTTTGTTAGTTGTTCAGGTTTTATGCTCCACGTTGGGCTGAGCCAGGTATTCACTCCCCCTATGCTGGTCTGGCTACCTTGGAGGACATTCACACTCTTCCAGTGAACTGAGGGAGTAGCATTTCTACTACCACTTGATGCACTCATAGCTACTTACCTAAAACAAAAGCCATGCTCTGGTCCCCTTGGTGTTGAGATAAGTCAACTTCGTTGAAACAACTGTGGTCAGTCCAACCATGCATTATGCCCTGAGCTTCATGGGCACATCTCCTTGCCCATGTCCTCTGAGCCTTCTTCCATTGTAGGGGTTTGTTAGTCAGTCACAATTAGTCTTAATTTGTAGACTTAAAAAAAATTATCATAAAGAGTAAATTCAAATACAACCAAAATGCATGGAACAGAAAGTGCTAGAGTCAGTGGATACAGGGTGGGGGGTGGGGGGCGGGGGAAGTATGAATATAAAGATGATAAAGCTGGAATTTAGCCATACTCTGAGGAGCTGTACAGGAGCAACTGGTTCTAGTAGGTTGAATATACCCTTTCTAGGCACACTGTTCATAACGTGTGTCACCGCCTAGCATTACAGCTGGTAAAACTATCAAGTAGCTTTATAAACCTCACTGAGTAATTGTCTCACTGTCATGAATAGACATTATTTTCAAAACATGCATCTGCGCTAGGAAGATATTAGTCCCCTTTCACAGATGGGAAATTAGAGTCTGAGACAGACTGTTTTATCCAAGGTCAGTCACAGTATCTGCTGTCCAAGCTGGGAAATGAACAGAGATCTCCACTGTCCTACAACAGTACTCTGCCAACATCCCATCTAATTCTACCATTATGTTTAAATTGAATATGATCTTAATTTAGACTTTATATCAGCTTAAAATAAACTGCTTGCAAGCCTCCCTGGGAACTTGTAAGGAGTTAACAAGGTTAAAGCTAAAACTTTCAGTCAATGTGAGTTATTTTAATTACAGCCCACAACAGTATGTTGTTTTTTTTTCTCCAAACAAGGACATAAGTCTCTACACAATAATTTTTTCAAATAATTAAAGAGAAAAGTAGGTCAGTATCAAGGATTAAGTGGTACAGCAACACAAAGTTAATAAAAGTTAATATTTAAATCACCAGGAGAATAATCTTATTTCGTTGTGCTCCAGACTATACTTTTAAATGAAGTGGTAATATGGAAATGGAACAGTGTTTCACTTTATTTCTTTTCAGTTCTTAGCAATTCTAGTATGAGCTCTGTAACATCACATCTTCCATTGCTGTTAAATCACAGAATACCGCAGGCTTCATGATTCCTATAGCACAATAGCATGTGTTAGACCTAAAATCTGAAATTTATAGCAACATATTCATACAATTAGGCCAACTTTACAGACCTTTATAACCGTTAGAGCATTTTCAGTTTGTATATCTATATTTTTCATTTTCTTTGTATGAAGAAACAAAAATAGAGAAACTTTCTTATTTTATGCTTTAAGATGGTAATTATCTAAAGAACCATTAACACGTGGGAAAAAAATAGAGCATCTAATGGCAAGCAGAAAGATGAAACAGGTAGTAAACAGAAATAAATAAAGGCACTGTTAGGAAAGCACAATAGGCAAATTTAATTCATTATTATATTATTGTGGATTTACTGAGTTCCTTCAATGCACTGCCAGCATTTTTGTTAAACAACACCTTTTTTTTTTCTCTCCAAGGAACATATTTCTATTGTCCTTGGTATCTCTTCAGATTTTGTTGTTATGAAATCATTTTAGAAGAGTGTTTCTAGTGAAAAGAACACTTGGCTTTCACTGTTCTTTGCTTTCTGAATAATGTGCATCATGTTTTTAAAGGTAATAGATGAAACTTTTAATAAACAAACTTTTCTTTAGACAAAATCCCTTTACTTAGGTGTACAAAGTCATAAAAATTTCTGGATTTAATTTTTGTTTACCAGGCCGTCAAAGCATAGACACTGAGATAGAAGCAGAGCTGTTCTGCTTATGTTTTCCAGCTGATCATAATCATTTTGAATCTCAGAAAAATAAACTTGAAACCCTCAATACAATCACTAAGTCAAGGTAATCAAGGAAACTGAACAATAAAAGAAGTGGATATGAGATACATCACAGTATAATTGCATATGACAATATGTGTCTGTGTGGTATACTTGAAACCATTAGACTAATAACTGCATACTATAAACTGCAGTCTAAAAATACCATTGTTAATGTGCTGAAACATTATCTTGTTGAGGTAATTTAGAGCTATAACACATGTCCCTTCACTTCTGCGCTCTGTGGCGCAGTTCTCAAGCACTATAATTCTGTTGTTCAATGGTCATCACAAAAGCAGGTACACAAAAAGGGGAATTTCAAGTAAACAAATAAAAAATTCAAAGTACTGTGTCATAAAAAATATGGATGTGTTGCAATAGACATTTATGTTAATCTACAAGGAGCTGTGCAAGCTAATCAGAAAAAAACAGTGATTTTATCACAGTTCATGCAGTATTGATGGGCGTATTAGCTCTAACATGTAAGAAGAGTTTACTTGCCTTTTGGTTTGTTTTTGTTTTTTGTGGGTTTTTTTTGCTTAAATTTTGATTCCTGAGTTGGTGGATAAATTTGGTTTTAATGCCATTCTATAGCAGATACAGTTTAAACTATCTGATCTTATTTTCCAAAGCCCAAAGAGACTATAGTCTTAGCAGTGCAGGATTTGGAATACTTAAGACTTTAATAATCTACTCTAAAACAGTATTTGTGAGTATCTGGAGTGTTTATGTACTGAGAAGCATGAAACTGCTGTATCCTTAATTCTGTTGTTAACTTGCTCGGAAAAGTAGATAAACCATACATACCTATTTCTCTTTCTGTAATTTGTTCTAAACAATAAAGACAAGGACTTTGTCTGTCCCTAACTCACAGCAAGTAGATAAGGAATTACGAGCAATTAGCAAAATGAGGCTCTGATTTACAATGAACCGCCCCCCCACCCCACCCCCTGCCCAACAGCAACCAAACAAAACCAAACAGAAAAACAGAGGTGGTAGAATTACAGGATATGTTGGTTTGACAGATTGATTTTATTTCATCTTATAAAGAAAGCATATCTATATAAAGTATCTTATGCAGACACTAAGCTACTTACCCCCTACTGGCTATGCCGACTATTTTTTATTAATATTACTAGCCTCATCGCTAAGACCAAAAGTTACTCATTGCATTTTAGGGGGCATATTCTCTAGTGAATCAGCTGCAGCTTTCATTGGAGTATGGACAAATTCTTCTCTGCAAATGGAATGTCAACCCGTACCTTACAGACAACAGGTATAGAAGGCTGCGTAGTCAGAAAAGGTGCAAAGTCATCTACAGCTGTTTATATGCTAGCACCTTGCAGTTTGATAGTGTTGCTTTTACACTTAGGTGCATAGGTTTTACCCTTCCTTTGTTATAAGAAAAGCCTCATAGGCTTGTAGGAAAAGAAAGGGAAAGCCAGCACAGTTTCATAGCGTGCTGCTGATAAGAATGTCTGAACTATTACAATCTATTTGAAATGTCCTTGGAGCTTTAACTTAAGCTTCTCTGGGGGAAAGAAAAGTCCTAACAGATCATTCTTCTAATAGTAATGATAGCAAATAGAACCGGTATCAGTCAGCTGCTGTAGATCAGGAAAAATTGCCTCCTGTTTATTTTAAAATGGCACATTCAAGCCACATCTGCACTGTCTCTTATCACGCATTTTCTGGAGAAAAGGCCTCTCCTGCTTGTTATTTAGTAAGGGGATAATAAAAATAAAAAAGTCAGCGACAAATGGGCACTAGAAGCCTTGCTGAAATAACATGTGGATATTCTTTACCTCTTTACCTCAAACACTAAGTTGTTTGAGACGGTAGGTGAAACACACTGTAGCCCGCTTCAACATGATGCATGATATAGCCCACATTTCTTTCTATCCAGTAATGACAGGAACATATTACTGTCTACTAACTGAAAAATGGCTCAGGCATTTGTGTTTACTGATGAAAATTTTTTGAAGGAATAAACCCCCTTCTCTGTATTGTGGTAAGACAAATGGTTTTGAGTTAGGTTGTGTTAGGCCTGGCTGGACACAGCCTAGTGCCACAGAGGTATGGGGTGGGGGGTGGGAAAGGAAGCAAAACTGATTAGGTCTCTAGCTTATCTATTAGTGATCTTTGATTTTTTTCATACATAACACATAGTAGTGTTTCTACAGTTCTGAATTCTAAGTAACAGAATGGTCCAATGTTGTAATGAATATGCAAGCTAAGCAGAATGCATCTTTTGCATTCTTTTGCTAGAGCTTCTTTTGCTCTAAGGTCCAATTTGTGTCATTTCCACCTGTACCCAATGAATGAAGTCAGGACAGAAAGAGCCCAATAAGACAGGAAGGTTTTATTTATTTTATGGTGAAAATGGCTGATAGCAGAAGTGCAGTGAAGAAATTAAGACTAAGCCAAGCCAAATATCCAAATCTATTTGACTAATTTGGTCTGAACTTAGGTGTTACAGGACTAAATTGCAAAGCTGTGATAAAGAGGTTAATTGAGAGGGAGAGGTTTAATTTAATTCACTTAAGAATCACAAAGGCACATTCTCCAGCTTTTGAAGCTTGCAAACATTATGCTCAGACCAGATTTGTTCAAGTCATATGCCTAAAGTTAAGCACTGACAGAACTTTCCACAGGTTTAGGCCTTAAGTAATGAAGTTCACAATCGTGATGATACATAGAGTGTGCAGTGGAAAACTAGGGACTAACTTGATGCCAGAAAGGTAGGATGCAATTTATATGAAGACTGGTCAAGTTTTTGTTCCCCCTGATTACTGGATGAGTACCTTTTAGGACTTGGCTCACCTATGACCTCTTTATACTGCACAGACCCTGAGTTAATGACTAAAAACCTCACAAGTAGAGGATTAAGTAGAAACTAATTCAAAGACATCAAAAATATTAGCTGTAGAAGAAACTACTAGTTATTGAGGGAAAGGAACGGACAGATGGACACATGGATGGATGGATGGATAATGGAATTGCTCTGCGAGTCAAAATAAAATGAGCTAGAAGGCAAATCAAGGTGTTCACAACTTCTCAGAACAACTTTCTGATATAATTATTTGTCTGAATCACACTACAGGTCGTGAATTGTTTTTCAGCTGTTCTTGTTATCCTGATGTTTTTATGGTTTTTTCCATCACTTTCTAAAAGAATCTGGGGGCTTCTTTGGGTTGGTTTCTTTTTGGGGGTGGGATGGGGGGTGGTGAGGTGAAGGGGGTTGGTTGGGTTTTTTTTGGGTTTTTTATTCATTTGTTTTGGCCTTGTGGTTTTTTTTTCTTTTTCTTTCCCCAGTTAATTTCCAAACGAGTGGATTTGATTCTGTGTTCTTATTTTTTAACCAAAAGAATTAGAGCATCCCCAGACTGGTAAATTGAACATTCAGCTACAGGTTCAAACCTTTTACCTATCCATTTAAAAAAATTACTACTCCTGTAACCACTGGGAAATGGATCTGTATTCTTGTTACACACTTGTATAATCTAAATAAAAATGAAAACCAAAGAAAAGAAGGTTCTACGAAAATCTATAAATCTGATAGTGAATCAAATGATTCTGTATTGCTCTGTGATCTTGCCTCTAATTGATTAGTGTGTTTTAAGAAAGCAGTCAACTTTTCAGCACTCATCAGATCTTGAACTTGTCAATTCATTAATCCAGTCATGAACTGCTTCAGAAACTCCTGATTGTTTCAGAATTGAGAAAGTACATCCATATGGTGATATGTATGAATACATATTTCTAAGGCAAATCTAATAGCATCCCTGGCATATAAATATGAAATTTATGGAAATTACTTCTTTTCTCTTGGAACAAGCAAAAACCTCAAACTAAAACAGTTGTTTTGCTTCTTGAACTAGATTTTCTCCATTGCCCTGAGTTAAACACTTAATTGTCAGCACTGGAAAAAAGGGCTAAGCATAAGGTAATAAAGCTAATTGAAGCAGAGCTTAAGTGTACCAGTTTGCTGAAAAAAGTCAACAAAATTCAGTCAGAATCACTCATTTAAAGTGAATTTAATGGAAATAAAAAATCACATACATTTTTCTATTTGTTGTTTAATTTAAAAAATCACATATCTCTTACATACAATTAAGTACCAAATCTTCTACAATTAAGTACCAAATCTTCTGATATTCAGCAGTCTTAGCTACTGGGAAACTTTAGACATGCTTTGATTTTACAAATTTTGCTCTGTGCATGTATTCTACCCATCTTGTTTCCATTCCTTACTGCATGGCTCTTGGTCTGCAATGAAGAAGCTAAACAAATGTAAAGTTGCTAAAGCAGAGCGCAATGTTTTCTCTACACATAACTCCAGGGTTCATTACTTTTATGCCTGTTTTCACCAGTTCATTATGGGACTGTTAAGATGCACTGTTTCACAGACCAAAATTGCTGGCCTGAGCAGAGTTAGATGCCCTGACAGTAGATAGGCGATATGCAACAAGATTATCATGCAGGTACAGCTTTAAATTGGGAAAATAAAGTCTATTTTCTTCATTAACTAACTATTTATCACTGAATAAAAATACTGAAGTTTTCACTCTTTTTTAACAGTCAAATCTAAGAAAACAGCCTGCAAATTATGTGTGTTAAGTTGGAGTCTCACAATGTCATGTTTTTTTCCCAGATAGTGTCCTTGAGGATATTAAGCTTATGCTTAATTTCAGCATTATACTAGGTTTCTACATTGGGAAGTTAGTTAGATCTGTCTCTTTCACTTGATCTCCTTCCTGTTTGTTTTTGTTTAACTTGACCAATTTAACACAAAGAACTAAAATACCACTCTGATTGCTTTATATGATTATGAAAGAACATCCAGCTTCTATAATGATATTTTCCCCAGGAACAGTGCATGTTTTCAAGAAATGTGACACAGATGTGAGATAGTATCTTTCATGTTTTAGAGAAAACTACTATAGTATGACTGGATCCTGAAGTTAGGGACCGTGTAATGGATACAAAAGCATTTTCAGAGAAAAACTCAGGCTTTAGAGAACGAACAGCTGCATGAAAACATTATACAAGAAACAAAGAAGATTAAAAAAAGCGGAAGGGGAAATGTTGCAGTATTTAATCTGCCCTGGGGTAATTACTGGGTGGAAAGGGCTCTGGCACATCATCATCAAAGGACAAATAGGCCAATGTTGTTAGCAACAGTACTAGAAATGCTGACTACTCCATTAATGTTAACTTCCACTATTTCTCTGAAAGTGGCACTTTGATACAGAACATTTAATAGCCAGCATGATTCAGACCTTTGTGAATACTGCTCACAATCCTCAGTGCTTCATTGATGAGGAAATTGGCTGACCTCTGTTTCAGTTGATCAAATAAATCAGTTTCCAGTTTGGTTTTGTATGTTCAGCAAAATGAACATACTGTATTGAATATGGCCTGCCATATTTTAAAATTAAGGTGTATGCTAGGCCTGATGTGGAATGGGGAATAATGCATGAAAGCCATAATATGTGGGATGAATCTTAGCCTCATTGAATCTAGGGGAAAATTGAAACAAAGCCATAGTTCCAATTCTGGTTTTGATTTGCTAAATAACCTCATGGAAATAATTTAATCTTTGTTTATTGTGCTCTCTGGCTTTGAACCTCTTTAGTCAATTGTGATAGTCCCTGTGCTAAACTGTTGACAGTCTCTTATTACCAGCTACAGAGCTCCTAAGCACAATGGCACTTTTATCTCAGTCTTCAGTTATCATCATCCTACATAAATAATAATATAAAGGCAGACCATCACAGGAAATCCACGAGCTCCACGAGCACTCCCTATTTTCACTGGGCCAGGTTGCAGAATTACTGGGGATAATGATCCGTACTTACACATGAACCCTCACTGAAGAGCTTTTGATAGCTACAGACAACAGCAAACACATAATACAGAAAACCGCAGCATCTGAGATGCATGGCATTGAAAAGAGTATATTGATACACAGTACCTATAAGCCAGAAAAGGTGGGAGAATTTAGAATAGGTTCTATCACTACATTCTTTTACTTGCACTTATAACACAGATTACAGCTGATAGGTCTGTTTCTGTGTCACAAAGCCTATTGAATGCTAACACTTACCCAGAGCAGGGCAATTTAGGGTGACAAGTGCTACTTGAAAAATGTCCTTTAACTTTCCTTAATTGTCAAACTTTAAGAGTTATCTTAAATTTAATTTTGTTGCATTTAAAGTCCAGCTTTACGATGATATAATTTATTTTGGACATTACAGGTGACATTGTTCTGCCTGTCAATGGAAACATGAAAGAGTATCATCATAATGAATATCCATGGACTCACATAAATCACTCAAAATACTTCAGATACGCACGGAGCTTTTCCATTGACCCTGTAATGACTTTAATGAAACTGTTTCAACATAAGCTGTGTCAGCAACAAAGACATGAAATGATGGTGTTTCAGCAATATCACCTCAGCTTTTAAATGTTTTGGAAAAACACTGTTAATTTTCTTTTAGCAGTGTATCATCCTTCCCAAATTACAGTCTCATAGCACAGTGTAGACACCATATGCCAAGAACACATGGGATTTCTTTTTATATTGCTTCATAACATTAGGGAGCTATAGATATTACTTGGAACAAATCAAAGTTATTAGGAGTATGTATACTTATCAAAATGAAGATGCGAAACCACTGTAGCTTTAATTTAGCCATAGAAATGAAGGTGATATAGCTGACGGCCTGGAGGACTTGGACGGTGACTGTCATTTCCATCATGTCATTGCTACTCCTTCTAGACTTACTAACACTACTCCTTCTAGACTTACTAACCCTATTCCTGTTTAATTTTGTGGATAAAACCTCAGAGGACTTCCTTTGAACAGCTCAAGGCACCACAATTTTACGTCAGCCCTAACACTGGTGTAATTCCAGTGATCAGAGAAGAATGCCATGAATCAGGGAGGAGTTCAACATCTACCACGACATGGAATCAGACTCTTCATATCCTTTGGTAATCAAGACCTCGGAAAAAAACCAAACAAACACTCACCTAGTTCTAGTAAGGTAATTTTTCTGTCTCCTCTTTCCACTTTTTTTATAGTCTAACCTGCTTCTAAGTGAACTGTTCTTTGCTTACCAGGAAAGACTGGCAAAGATTCAGACTAGCTGTGACATAGAAACTTTTATAACTGAACTGTTATGGGATTTGGAGGTAGAAAAGAAGACTATTGAGAGGAAAAGGAGGTCTCCAGGGACTTCTGGGATTTGTGTGTGTAAAGGGTTAACCCTTGTCAAGTCTGCTTTATGAGACATAAAAAGAAGCTACAAAATATCAGATTAACTTTTCTATGTTTTATGTGAGAACTATTATTGTAAGACCAGAACACAGCTAATTAAAAGTACTTCAAATCAAAAGTAAATGTGGCTGTTTTACTCCAAACTATCCTTCATGTAATTGCTAAAAGTTTTAGATATTAACATCTACAATCAGCAATGCTGTCATTCCTCATTCTCAGACCATGCTCCTGAAGTTCTGAAATTAAAAGTTCAAGTAATTATGTGATTTATTGTGTTACAGGCGTACAGAGAAAACTTGTCCTTGAAAAGAGTGAAAGATTTAAACTGAGTATGTTACTGGATGCAAGAAAGAAAAAATGAAGTGTCAATGATGACATTTTAGTTGTGGTTTGTTGATTTGTTTTTTGTTGTTTTTTTTTTTTTCTGGCACAAACCCTCTGCATGGTGCATACTGGTAAGCAAAATAAATGATGAAAGTGTGAGAGAAGGAATTCCCAATCTTTCTTTTCTAAGGGTACCACATTTTCAAAGCCAAAACCTGGAAAGAAATGCCTTGAGATGACAGTGAAATCAGTGAAATAGCAAAATAGTCACTTTCTAGTGAAATTTCACTAAAGAGAGCTACGTGAAGTACGTTTTCCGCATGTTGGAAGGAGAAAAAGAGGATGCCTTCCTTCTCTAAATCCAACTCCCTATTCTGTTTCCAAACCCAAACTAACCAACTCCTTAACAATAGGTTACCAAGAAGGAGAAAAAAAGGCAATATATTTATCATTTTTTCCTGTTTCTACAGGCCAACTATCTTCATTCTGTCTGTCCTTGAAAGGTCTCTCTCCTCTTGCAAGCTCCACTGTATTTTCAGGTTTTTTTCCTTTGCCTTTCTCTATTTCTCACCACTTCAAAATTTTCCACTTCCAGTTTTCAAAATTAAAATTTTCCTCAATATGCCACTTACTATCCTTCATTTTCTATGTCACATGTACATCTTGTGGCTACTCTATCACCATCCAGTGGCAGTGCCTTTCATTCTTCTTTGCAGTGACCTTTTCTTTCACTCATTCACACATTTCTCCTCCATGGTGGGTGCCTGTCACTCAGACAGCAACATGAATGTGTTTCACCGTACCTTGCCCCTCTGAACTGAAGCCGCTAGTATGGACATTGGAGATTAGCAAATTTTTTGCTCAGTAACTTTTCTGTTCAATGCTTTGCATTTTCCTAGATATCCAGAAGAAAACCCTCAGCAGACAATTCAGTAAAGATAAACAAACTTCCCCCTTTTTTAATTCAGCATTCAGTGTCTCTACCTTCCCCTTTTAATGGTCACTGAAAAAACGACAAATCCTTCATATTTACCAAATGTAGGAGTGTAACACTAACCAATAATATTATTTTAAAGATAATCAAATCATGAGAACATTTTAGGTTTTCATTGCAGTTCCCTGAACTAAAATGAAATGAGAAAGGTATATCTATACCTCAGTGCTGTAGGCTCTTTTTCACTTTTGCTTCTAAGGGAATCCAAAAAAGATAACACATAACATGCGTTATTGAAAAGTTAACATAAGTGGAATTCTCTCATGGAAACACACTAATTTCTAATTCTAAATGAAGTTCCCTTATTGCTTGGTTAGTATTCATAGCAGAACAATCTAAATGTTATTAAATTAATTGCCTATTATACCCTTATTGAACAATTAACTCTGAAATAGAATATGATCCTTGATTTGGGGGGGGTGGGGGGGGGTGGGTAAGTGAAATGTATGCTATTGATTTCAGTGTCAATATCCCAGCATTTAGAAGTTTCAGAATGTTCTGAGAAGTGGACCTAAGAAATGCAAGTCTATCCACTCAAGTCTGTAGATATTTGAAACATCGGAATATTCACCATTTTTTCTGTTGTTTTGTTTTTTGCATAGTACTGTACGCATCTAACACAATGCGTTTCAGTGTTATGTTCAGTTTTCAGTTATGAGGAGCTTAAATAAATTTTCTTCCTCTACAGCAAATTAATTGCAACCTTTCTGTAAAAACAATGGCGTAGAGATACAATGAGGTTAAACCCTCTCCACTGGAATGTTTTTTTGCAGGATGGGATGGCAGGTACGAGAACTTGTAGCAAAGATTCAACAATGAACAAATTTGCCTTGCTACAAAAAAAATAACGAAAGCATTTTCTGCTTTGCCATGCTGAACTCATTATCAGAAGGAACTACAGAATTGGTGCTAAACAGCTGTGCTTTCATCTTCATCTTCATAAACTGAGGCAGTTTATACTTCTCTGTCTTCTAGAAGTGTAAACCACTGGCTGTTTAGGTGAGTTCATACTTATTGCTCAGCTAAGTCAATTATGTGGGTAAAGAGACCCAACAGGGACTTGACATGAGGGAAAGATACACTAAAGAAATGCACACTTACGTAAGTACAATACTTCAGTACTAACCCTTCATCAGAAGTTGTTTATAGAATCCAATATCTTCAGCACACCCCCTTCTTTGACTGTTTAAGAAGTCTGAACTCAGTAGGCTACAACAAGGTAACAGCCAGGCACAGATCTCTCCCCTGTACTCCACAACCAGTCTCAAACACTCAAAAATGTAATCCTTGTAATTAACAGAAAGTATCATGAACAAGCCACAGCTTATTAATGTATCTACCATTCTTCAAGGAGATACTGCAGTATATTTAAAAATGGCAAAGCTTTTGAAAGAGTAAAAAGAAAACAAAATGAAAAGATTTTTAACTATCAATGCATTACTCCCAATGTTTAATTAATACCAAACAGTAAAGAGGGTATATGCAGTCCAATGTGCAAACAGAATATAAATAAAGACTTCTAAGTATTGTCATTTTCTTCTGCCTTGTTTTTGCTTCTAAGGATAATGAGAAGGGAAATTATCTTTCCATATGACTCTTTCTGAGCTGGGTAATATTTTTTTCCTCAGAAATACTACTTATGATATTCTCTAATGATGCAAGGTCACAGAGTAAGCATTGCAAGGTAGTGTCAGTGCAAAGCTTGGGATGCACATCTGAGATGAAATTGCCTGATGTAATAACATCTACAACCACACATACTAGAAGCTGCACAGTAGAAGACATACAATGTATCTTAACAGCTCTGGAGATGCAAGAGGAATTATACTAAAATCAATGTACTGCTGGAAAAGTGAAAGAGGGCACCTGAGAAAAAGCACATCTAGAGTTATTGCCAAGAAGTATTATGAAGGTGGTGGTAATAGCTAAAAAAAAAAAAAGATGTACAAACCAAAGTATTTCAGATAATGAAAGTTACAGTAAAAGAAGACATACATTTGACTACTGTAGTGAGTCACTGTGTCCTAGCAACACCATAAAGGTATTTTAAAAAATAATTGGCAAGTGTTGAATCAATATCAATAGTTTTGCAATGCTAGCCACAGAACCTTAATACTTATCTGCCTTTTTAACTGTTGATTACAGCTTTAAGGTTCTGAAATGGCTTGAGTATCCGCATCTTAATGCCCAGCATGAAGTTGGAAGAATTTTGCTAGCTTTGCCTGCATTCTTTATCAGTCAAGGCTGATTTACAATTCAAGTGCTTCACTATAGGCTTGCAATTCTGCTCCTCATTGCTTAGTTACACTCTACCTGCAAACCTACCCAATTGCATCTTTGTTTATCTGATTCTGAGAATGTCTAAATTGTCCAAGCCATGGAGTACTTCTGAGCTCTTTGACCAACAATGTCCAGATCTTGATTTGGGTGAAACCCAAGCATGCAGCGCTTCTTCCTCTTATTGCTGCACCTTGGTGTCCATGGGAAGTAGCCTTGTTTCAGGAAGCAGCAGGAATGGCTTTCTCTGCAAAAGAAGGTGAGCCAGAGGCTGGGGATCACAGCAAAACAGACAGGGGCTGTTTCCTCATTGACAAGGTGTGCATTTCCACAGTAGCTCCACAAGTAGGGTGAAGCAAGTCCAGTGAAAATGACCAGGGTCAGGCACAGAACAGTGGTAAGCAGGAAAGCCTGTAGCAGGTGCAAGGTCAAGTCAGGAAGTCAAGGCAGAGGGGTCAAAGTCAGGATCAACAAGGTGCAGAGCTGGCACAGGCGTATCTACAACATAGCTCGGACCAAGAGCAAAGGTCTGAGCATAAAAGCAACTCCTGAACAAAGTGGGGGAGACCTCCAGCAAAGCTTCTCACAGCTTTTTCTCACATAGCTCTGATCTAATGCTATGCAACTGCACATATCAGAGCTGGCTTTGAGCACAGCCAGCTAAACCGTAAGGGTGGGGGACAAGATGCTGCAGAACCTCTGCACCTCACTTAGGGCCATGACATCATGGCTGCATGGATTGAAACAACAGGGTGTTGTGGCAAAGTCCTTGATCTGGACCATGTGAACAAGTGCAATACACTACAATACACCACTCTGTCGAGGTCCAGCCAAAAGTAACCACTCAGATAAAACATTCTTTAGATTTCTGGTAGGGCATTTTCCCGAGTCACATGACATGCCATTTAAAACATCACCACTATGCAATACCAATAAAGAACTTAATTTAAAAATTAAATTAACAAAACACACTTACCGAGAAGAATATTTCCATCTCTAACTCAAAGGATACCTAGGCATTCTTGGATAATGGTCAGTAGTGATGAGGAGAAGTAATCTTAGGCCAGAAAACCTCCTCCTTTGGGTTGCTCAACCTGTTTATATGTAATGCATTACAATGCAGCCAAATGCAAAATTGAAATAGGAGGCATCCTACCTCTGTTAATAAACACCTCTGTTGTGGAAAGAAGATAAAAAAATTATTTAGGGAGTTGCAGCAGACAATCTAAAGTGAGTTCCCTGTTGTCATGGTTTAATCCTAAACAGCAACTCAGTACCATGGAGCCGCTTGCTCACTACCCCCCTGCTTCCCAGTGGGATGGGGAGGAGAATCAGAAAAAGGCAAAACACATGGCCTGAGATAATAATAGTTTAATAGCTGAAAAAAAAGTGGGAAAAAAACCCCCAAATCAAAACAAACAAACAAAAAAACCCCAACAAACACACACACATACCCCTGCCCCTAACCTAAAAATAACAACTGTAATGAAGAGAATAGGGAAAGGAATAAAACAAATAATTGTAATGAAGAGGATACAGAAAGAAAGGAATAAAACCCAAGGGAAAAAAAAACAAGTGATGCACAGCACAATTCACAGTATCACAGAAAGGTCAGGGTAGGAAGGGACCTCTGGAGATCTAGTCTAAACCCCTGCTAAAGCAAGTTCACCTGGAGCAGGTTGCATGGAATCACATCCAGGTGGGTTTTGAAAGCCTCCAGAGGAGACTCCACAACTCTGGGCAGCCTGTTCCACTGTTCTGTCACCCCCAAAGTAAAGAAGTTCTTCCTCATACTCAGACAGAACTGCCTGTGTTGCGGTTTATGCCCATTGCCCCTTGTCATGTCTCTGGGCCCAGCTGAAAAGAGCCTGGTCCCATCCTCGGTGACACACTTGCCCTTAAGATATTTGTAGACACTGATAAGATCCCCTCTCAGTCTCCTCCAGGCTAAACAGGCCCAGCTGTCTCAGCCTTTCCTCATAAAGGAGATGCTTCAGGCCCCTCATCATCTTTGCAGCCCTCTGCTGGACCCTCTCCAGCAGTTCCCTGTCTCTCCTGAACTGGGGAGCCCAGCACTGGACACAGCACTCCAGGTGGGGCCTCACCAGGGCAGAGCAGAGGGGCAGGATTACCTCCCTTGACCTGCTGGCCGTGCTCCTCCTAATGCACCCCAGGATCTCACTGGCCTTCTTGGCCACGAGGGCACACTGCTGGCTCATGGGCAACTTGGTGTTGAGCAGAACTCCCACGTCCTTTGCAGATCTGCCTTCCATCCAGCAGGTCAAACCCCAGCCTGTACTGGTGCATCGGGGCTTGTTCTTACCTCATACTTGCCTATGTTGAACTCCATGAGGTTCCTCTCTGCCCACGTCTCCAGCCTGTCCAGGTCTCGCTGAATGGCAGCACAGCCTCCTGGTGAATCCACCACTCCTCCCAGTTTGGTATCATCAGCAAACTTGCTGAGGGTACACTCTGTTCCTTCATCCAGGTCACTGATGAATAAGTTGAACAAGTCTGGGTGCAGTACGGACCCCTGGGGAGCACCGTCAGCTACAGGCCTCCAGCTGGACTCTGTGCCACTGATCACAGCCCTCTGAGCTCTGCCACTCAGCCAGCTCTCAACCCACCTCACTGTCCCCTCACCTAACCCACACTCCCTGAGCTTACCTGTGAGGATGATATGGGAGACAGTGCTGAAAGCCTTGCTGAGGTACAAGCAGACAACATCCACCACTCTCCCCTCACCTACTCAGCCAGCCATTCCATCATAGAAGGCTGTCGGGTCAGTCAGGCATGATTTCCGCTTGGTGAATCCTACTGCTCACCACCCGCTGACTGATGCCCACTCAGTCCCCGAGCAGTGATCAGCTCCATCACAGCCGAAACCTGGGCACCATTGTAATATGCAATAATGACTCAAAAAGGCTAATATGATCCTTTAATGTGTGAGGTTTAGAGTAATGAATGTGAGTTGGGCAATTACTATATCTCTCTATATAGCACTGGTGAGAACAGTATAATTGGACTACTCCGTGCCATTCTGATTTCCACACTTGAAAGAGTGTTAGAAATTGGCAAAAGTGTTGCAACGGCCACAAATTATATCAGTGGAAGCGGTCTGAGGAGAGAAAAAACCCTCCAAAGTGTTAGTTTGCAAGCTCTGTCTATAAGCTGAAATCTGGTTTACTTATTTTAAAAAAAAAAAAAAAAGTTACTATTGACAGGGATAATTCCTGTGTTCTTAAATTGATAGGAAAAGATGTACCAGGAGCCTAGAAGTTACAAGCTAGATCTGGAAAGTAGAAGCACAAGTGTTAATGCTATGTAGTAAGACTGATAAAAACCTGAATAAACAACCAGTAGAGCTATGGGTTTTTATCTCTTGGACTGAGTTTCCAAATCGAGATTGAATGGTTTCCTGCAGAGGCATAGAGCAGCAGAAATTGCACTTCAGTCAGCAAAAGCTTGGTGTTTAACAGTGCCTTTAGGAAGTCCAACAAGGGGAGGTGATGGTTCCAGTCAGCCTTAAATTCTCCGAATGCCAGACCAGCCAGCGATGTTGTCTGGCTGCAGCTGAGATAGATTAAGATGTTAGCACTTCTCACTGTACTTTGGGCTATCAATGACTGCAAGAACACTAGTGATACCAACATAACTGCTGGGTGACTCACTAATCCAGTTTGATCTAGGTTAGCAAAATCCCTTCTTTAAAGAGGGTGAGCTAACCTCATTATTTTGACAAAACTGAAGAGGTAGTCTTATCTCATCTGCTAGCAGAGCAGAATGCCATATGATTTTCCTGTTAGCTATAGAATGTGTGTAGATTAAGAAACCTGGTGGACTGTGATTGAAGCAAAGAATGTAGCCAAGGAACTGCAGAAGTTATTTAAAGGTCATATATATTTGAGATACAGATTTTAGGGTGAACCTATAAATCATCTATGCATCTTTCAAACACATGTATGAAGAATACTAAAAAGGAAATGAATACATTTTCTAACACCATAACATCAACTAGATTTAATGGGAAATGGTATCACCAATTCACCAGAAGGGCAGTATTTTTAAATATCTAATTTGGGTGAAATATGTCTGAATTAAAACCTATGGAAAGATGTATGGATTTTAAAAGCCATCACATTGATTTTCACATAAAATGCGTGTTAACTTATAAGCCTATTTGAATGTAATTTTTTATTAGCAGTATATCCTCTGATATTACTCACAAATGTATTTGTGAACTTGTCAGTCTCAGACAATCAGCTGCAATAACATATGTATTTACACAGAAATTTCAACTTAAGAATCAGGGTAATAGATACATAGCGCTCTATTGACACTGTAGTGCTAGAATGTGCTTTATCCTTTACGCCACAGCCTTGAACAGTGTATTAAAGAGCTTAATTTGCCAGCTTTTAGCCTGTTGTTCATCTGTTGTTCTGTATCAGCAATGCATGCTTCAAGGCAAATAAATGTAATAAGCTCAGTAATTGAAAGTTATTTCTACACTAATATTTTATAACTAAATTCCCCTATCCAAGTGTCATTAGCAAGAGTACAGATCAATTTCAGATGGTATTTAAAAGACTAATTTAAAAACAAATCTTGCTACAAGCCCTTTCTCCTACCCCTAGTGTTTCTCTCAGGCTTTAGGGTTTTACCTCCCTGAGGGAGCAGTTCCACACGGTGGCTGAGTGGATCAATGGCTTGCAGCAGTGGTCCTGCTCCTTCCCCTTTCTCCTCCCACTCCTGGAAGGGAGGCCAGGCCACTCCTTTCCACATGCTCTGGCACTCATCTCATCCCTACCTGACTGAGTTCAGTAAACTGGCAGAAAACTGTAAGTTTTTTCTTGACAGGTTAGGTATTTGCTGAATCAGCCGAGCAGAATTCTGCTGTATCACACGAGTGGCACAACTTACCAGGTTGGGCAGAAACTTCAAAAGTATCACAGGGGAAAAGAAAGAAAGGAGGGCACATTTCAAGGTATCTCATATCTCTGCTACCTTTCTTGTAATGACTGTTATAAAAATGCTGCCAGCTTAGTAAAAGTATTTGGCTCACCTAGGTATCCAGGTGAGTGCCAGAGCTGGCACAAGGAAAGCAGTGGCAGCAAGCACGGCTTTGGGAGTTACCTTTTTCAGCTCCAATGAGCCACTAGATTAGCTCAGCTGGCCTTATGGGACTGGACCTTTAAGCATGCCACACTGGCAGATGTCTGGGAGCTGTACAAACTCACTTGGGACAAAAAAATAAACTGAAATGGCCGACCCCAACAACATACCTAAAGGTACAGTTTTAAATTGCTGAGATCCACAGATCTTTACAGAGCCCAAAGATCAATTAATCTTTTTTTTTTTTTTTAAATGGGAGGCAGCTGAGTGCCTTCCTGTAAACTGAAGTATTGCTTCTTTTCCCCTAATCTTTCTTCCCTGAAACCTAGTTGCATTAGCTCAGATGAATTAGTATATGGGTGCAAGCAAAAAAGGTCTGGGATATGTGAATGCCATTGCCACACGATGCAAAGCATTGATCTGACACACAAAAAAACCTAACCAGCAAACCAAAAAAAAATAAACAACAAATAAACCCCAACAAACAAAAAACCAACCCTTTGGCATGTTTAGGTCTGTTTAAGATATATTGAAGGGTTGACTTTGCACCATTACTGTTTATACCAGATTACATCACCTACTTTCAATTAGCTGGCAGAAAGGTCTAAATCTGGTATAAACTCTTTTTTATATGCTCTGGCAAACTCCATAAAAATGTCATTATATGCTCGTCCTGATCCAGAACACATACTGCTAGGTGAGCTGGTGGTGGGATACAGTAACACAGTCAAATCACAGCCTTAGGGCAGCTGCAAAAGTTCTGTAAATTCAGGTTGGCATCTCTTGACTGGGTACACTTCATCTGTCTTTGGCTCAGGCAGCACCAACAGGCTCTCAACATGGTCCTCCTGGGGAATCCATTGCCCATCAAGGAAGGAGACAACAGTGCCATCAGGAATACATGGTACAGCATATGGGCAGAAAATTGCTCATGGTGATACTTTTTCCTTAATCCCCACTTATTTTCAAGTAAACGTCCCAGGAAAATAGAACTATGAATGGTGGTCAATCTAACAAACGGACAGTCATAATAGTAATGCATAAAAACAACAATATATTTTAATTCCAAAACCTTGTTTTAATAGAGTATTCATCTTTTACAAAAGGCATCTTGCTATTCATATCCTTATAACAATATTCCACATGCAACCTTTTTTTTTCAAAGAAAAAATTAACTTCTTTTGTTCTAATCACCAAATCAAGCCTCAGTTTTACATCTGATCTTAAGATCAAATTTTATTTTTCAGCATTTATAGTGGAAAGAATAGTAGGTATTTAGAGGATATCAGGATGCAATTCCCCACTGGAAAAGGTCTCTCTCAAGCTAATGGTACACTAAAGCACTGACAGCATAAAAACAAATGCTTGTTTGGTCTTGTTCTGAAACCAAAGTCTTGCCCTCTGGCCAAGAACCAAATGTGCTACCAGATGAGTGATACAGAGACATTGAAAAGCAACATGAAAGAGTAAGACTGCCAAGACTGCACTGTATCACCTTCACATCCAAGGCTTTTGTCTGAGTTAGAAAAAAAAACAAACAACCAACCAAACAAAAAAAACCTAAATGGCAAAACACACACAAAAAAAACCCCAGCCCAAAACAAAAACAATCAAAAAAGCCAGAAACAAGTAATCCTTTGTCTGGCAGCATGTAAATCTATTCATGACTGTACCACAAGGAGCTTGGTAATACTCATGTAACATTATATCTTTCAGCAGAAACCAAACACATCCACTTTTTGCTAAAAGTGTTTTCATGCATTTTCCATCAAAGCACAATTACCTGTCTGTGAGGGATTTTGTTTTCTTTTTGGTTAGAAACAGAAAGCTTTGTTGCCTTTAATTTAGCTTGAATGCTATGGAGAGGCAGAACTCAGACTTGAAAGTAAAGACTGTTCAAATTGTTAAATATCAGCTTGAAAAACACAAATAAATATTTCTAGGACATTCTTAGTGTTTTAGCTGGAAAAGAGGTGATCTACCCTGAATAAAATGCCATGTACATTAGGTAACATTAAGAGTTAGAAAGAGAGAACATGAGTGCTTACATGCACTTGTGAGAGAAAGAGATACACTTATAACTACTGTAATGTAATTTTTGGCATTGCATAATAAATCATTTCTGTTTCAGTACTGGATACCCATTTTGACATAGTTATCAAAGATAAAGACTTTCTGTATAAGTTGGTTTAGAAAATGAACTGTGTCAGCAAAGTCATATGACAGTAGAACTGCATCTACATTTGAGGTGTGGTTGAAAAAGAAATGGCTTGCAAAATTAAATACCTGCAACCAGTATTGTTACATCAGAAAAAAAAATATTATTGTAGACCTGGTATAAAAGTTAAATATTGCCTTTTTCTATGGCCCTATGTCAGTAGCATCCTCTCATAAGAAGCAGAACGATCCCACAACTGGAGTCCAAGTTCAAAACTGCAAAGCCAATGATCCGTGTCTCAACTATACCATGCTTTCCCATAGATACTTTCCAAGTTGCAAACTCATAAAAACCACAGTTAGATTCCACAGTCAGTCCAGTAATACGTTCTTCATGGGAAAAGTGCTACTGAAGCCAACTAAAAGCTTTGGGATGCTTATTTTCTAAAACTGGCAAGATTTATCTCTGAAGTTTGTGGACCCCTCCTCCCCCCCAAAAATCCTACCAAACCTACCAAAAAAATAAGAACAAAAACAGACTAAAAAGGCAGAAAGAAACCCTCTAAAATCCTGACATGTTGAGAAAATACTGAAGAATATAAGAAACAATTCAGCATGGCAAGAAAGTGTTCTAGAGAAATTAATGTTTTCCTATTATCAGTGATACTTTTCAAATGAAAAAATAGTTAACATTTGATATTATTAAATTTGCTTTGCAATTCTAAGCAATTTTTTTTTCTGAAAGGATGTTTGGTGAAATGGCATTGTACTCCAGGGAACCGACTGACCTGCCTGCAAACTGTAGACATCATGTCATTGGTGCAATGTAACAGTTCTTCACTTCTGCAAAGCCAAAAAAAGCTTTACAATACTTGGGTCTGTGGAAAAAAAAATGCATTCCACAGGTAAAACCACAGGCAATTAATTTTTGGACAACCTGCATTTACTTGAGGCAGATAACCCACCAGTGCTTTATATAGCTTTACATAAAAGTGCCTTTTGTGTCATTTGTAAAGAATATTGCTTCTGAGTTGTGAAGTACTTATAGAGAAATGACTATACGACTGTATAGCCATGTAAGTGGATTGAGTAGAACTGACTTTACAGTGAAAATAAATTGCTGAGATCCAGCCTAAAATTATACTGTTTCTAAGAAAGCCAAAGCATTCAACGGTATTTGCTTAAAAAACATGTATACTTTTATTGAAAGAAAATGCAGATTTCCAGGGGTGATTTAGGCATCCCTTGGTAGCAGGCAGTGATGGAGCAGGTTTCTTGCAACTGGCTCCTTTTTCTAAATCTGTGCCCAGGTTCTTCCAGTTTGCACAAAACATAAAATGTTTCCGTTGTAGTCCATATACAGCAGACAAAAGTAACCCTACTTTCTGTAGCGATTAAGTATTCCTCTCTGTTGCACGCATTTTTACGGAGAAAGTAAATGTGCTTATTTTTCACTCAAGAGTAAACCCACATTTGGACAACTGCTATTCCCTTATCCCTGTTGTGTAAATATCAAGGCCTGGAAGCATTGTTTCCTTGCTTTGGAGTCCATATGCCACTTGAAGGAGATGGGTCCCTGAAAATGGATATCTAAGTCTAGGAGGAAAGATTCATTTCAGGACAAGGGGAACCTGAAAGGCAAATGGAAATGTTTTAAATCGATGGACGGAACAAGGTGAGATCAGAAAGATAAGCCATGCATTGCAAAGCAGAGGAAGGGAATTATTAATGGAGGATGGTTTCACAGGGGATCAACATAGATGCTGCAGGGGGTGCCAGCCCCAGGGCACCATAACGGAGCCTTCTTTGCACCCCAACCTCACAGAGCCACCTGAGCAGGAACATGTCTGCTTCTCCCTCCCTGCGGAGCAGCACTAAGGTGTTAATTAGGCACATGGGGCATCACTCCATTGGACAGGCATATGCAAAAGCCCTTGGTATCATTAGTGGCATCTTCCTTTTCGCCTCCTGCGGGAATTATTATTAGGACCAGTTGTGCCCCCCTCCCCCCCGAATATGACCTTTCTCCTGTCCCAGGCCGCTCGGCTGCATGTTGGGAGGGCGGCTGGGACGGTCGCCAAGTCTCCATGTAGCAGTGAGACCCCGCGGGGGTCTCGGGGACAGCGGCAGCGGGAGCTGCCCCGCAGGGTGGCGGCGCATGGCGGGGGCAAAGCGACAGCGGTGTGAGCTCCCTTCCCCTTCCCCTTCCCCTTCCCCTTCCCCTTCCCCTTCCCCTTCCCCTTCCCCTTCCCCTTCCCCTTCCCCTTCCCCTTCCCCTTCCCCTTCCCCTTCCCCTTCCCCTTCCCCTTCCCCTTCCCCTCCCCGCCCTGCCCCGCTCAGAGGAGCCTGGGATGGATAACACACACCGGGACGGGGCCCCGGAAGGATGGGGAGCGACGGGACGCCCCGCGGCCCCGCACCGGAGGAGGAGGCGGGCGCTCGGCCGCTCACCGCGCCGCAAACCACGTAGGGGGCGGCCCGCTCCCCGGCTCCCTCTAGGTATCGCTGTCTCGGGAGGGGAGGGGAGGGGAGGGGGAGGAGGGCTGGCTGTATTTTCGATTTTTTTCCCCCTCCTCTCTCTCTTTTCCAGCCAGTGAAGTGTGTGCCCCTTTGATCCGCTGGTACAGCGCCTGCGGCTGCACACACGCACACGCACACAGTCGCCCGCCGGCTATAAATAACTTAGGAGCCGGGCAGAGGGCGAGCAGTGCGCGTCTCCCGGCGGCCCGCAGCTGCAGGCACTGCCACCGCCCCGCCGTACCCCCGGGGCGCCGTACCCCCGGGGCGCCGTACCCCCGGGCGCCGTACCCCCGGGGCGCCGTACCCCCGGGCGCCATGGCGTGCCTGGAGCGCTGCCGCTGCTGCGCGGACAGCAGGCGGCACAGCAGCATCCTCTACAACATCCTCCGGAGCGAGGAACGGGAGGCGTCGCCGGCGGGGCAGGGGCCGAGGCAGGGGCTGGCGTCCCGCGGCTGCCCGTGCGGGACAAGGCGGCGGGTGGCCCTGAGGAGCCCGCAGGTGGCATGCAAGGCGGCCTCGGCCGTGCTGGTGAAGACGCTGCGCTTCGTCCAGAACGTGCCCTGCTTCCAGGAGCTGCCACTGGAGGAGCAGCTCCTGCTGGTCCGCAGCTGCTGGGCGCCCCTGCTGGTGCTGGGGCTGGCGCAGGACCGGGTGCACTTCGAGACGGTGGAGTGCGCGGAGCCCAGCATGCTGCAGAGGATCCTCACCACCCGGCGGCAGGGCGAGCGGCCCCCGCCGCGGGGACCGGCACCGGGCCGGCCGCACCGCGGCCCCGACGGCGGCGGCCCGCACCTGCCCTCGGCCGGCGAGATTCAGGCCATCAAGGGCTTCCTGGCCAAGTGCTGGAGCCTGGATATCAGCACCAAGGAGTACGCGTACCTCAAGGGGACGGTGCTCTTCAACCCGGGTGAGTGCCGGGGGGGCGGCGGGGTCCGCCTCACGGGGAGGCGCGGGGCGGGCGGGCAGCGGGCTAACGGGGGGAGCCTGCTCGTACCCCCGGCCAGGCGGGGCGGACCCGGGGCTCTTCCTCAGGGGGAAAGAGGTGGTGGAGGAGGGGGGCGCAGCGCAAGGTTTCACCCCGCTGTCCCCTCCTCACGGCCCCGGCTGCGGGCCGGGAGCCGTCGCCGGCTGGAGGCGGTACAGCTGCAGCTGGGTCGGGGGCCCCGGCGGCGGCCGCCCTCCGCGGAGGCTTTCGGCCGCCAAACCAAACCCGAGGCAGTCGCTTGTGGGGAGCTGGGCGGCAGCAGCCCTCCCTGCTCGTTTCCGAGCGGGGCGCCTGGCAGCGCCTCCTCAGAGGGGGGCGGCTGGAGCGGGGGGAGCCCCCGCCGCCGCTGGGGGGTAAGCGTGCTTACCGGGTGTAGGTGTGCTTTCCCGGGGGGTCTGCACGCCGTGGAAGGCAAGCAGGAGAGGGCTCAGGGCTTCCAGCAGCAACGTGCTGTTTCGGCTGTGCGTGTAGCGTTTGCTGGGGTTGACTTGCCACCTCGCGTTGCCGAGGCTGCCGCAGGTGCCGCGGGTGGTGCTCACGGCCGTGCCTTACCCGGGGGCGGCGGGTGGGCTGCACACGGCGCCCGGCGCTGCCCTGCGACCGGGGGGCCCGGCCCGGCCCGGCCCGCTCCCCCCGCCGAACGGCCGGCTGGCCTGGCGAGGGGAAACCGCGCTCGCTGTCCTTCAGTGTCCTCTCTAGGTGGTTCACCAGGAAACTCTTGTGTTGTACACTGGAGTTCATGCTTCTTGCCACTTGTAATCTGGAGCTACTCAGAAACTGTTGCCAAAAGATGCCTGAAATGTGAATACTACATTTTGTGGAAACGAACAAGTTAACGAGTTATTTTTATTGTCTTCCTCGCTGCTTACAGGTTGCATTTGCCACTTTAAAGGTGTTTTGGAGAGCATTCTTCAATCAAAGTTTTTATCAGCTAATTTATTTAACACTGAAGTGAATGTTGGCAAACGTATTTCAAGTCTGTGTAGTGAAGAGGAGTATTGAATTTCCAGAACACCAACATGATGAGATTTTGAGCTGCAGTTTAAAATTTGGCATGTTGATTCTGCATGCGAGAAGTCCTCTAGCAATTTTGTTTGCTTCATTCCTGGTGTGATAAATACAACCTGTAATCTGTTAGTAGTTGTTCTGTAAGAAAAATATTGTTTCATAATCAATACCTACGTAAACAAAATAATTTATTTTTCTTTTCAGACCTACCTGGACTGCAGTGTACACAGTACATTGAAGGACTGCAGAGGGAAGCACAACAAGCTTTAAATGAACATGTCAGACTCATTCACAGAGGTGATGAAGCCAGATTTGCCAAGCTGAATGTTGTTCTATCCTTGTTAAGATCTATTAATGCTAATGTGATTGCTGAATTATTCTTTAAGCCCATCATTGGAGCAGTGAACATGGATGACATGCTTTTGGAAATGCTTTGTGCAAAATTATAAAGGCATGTAAAATAATGAAAATAAGTCCAATGCAAAGGAAGCCCTAGAGCAGAGTAGTGTAAAGTACTGTAAATAAACTAACTTATTGTTTTTACATAGATAGTATTTTTGTATTCCATAATAAATATTCTTCAAGTTCTGAAATTAATTTTTATTAAACACAGTGGGTTTGGAATAAGATTACAGTCATCAAAACAAGCTTTAAGGTTGTGGAGAACGTTCATATTCAAAGTCAACTGGCTATTCTTTTACCATGTCTTTGAATAAAGATCACGCTATGTTGTACTTTCAAGGTGAGTACTCCCTGCTTTTTCAAAATAAGCAGCAGTCGAGGTTTACATTTTAAACATAGCTGCCATACAGAAAGGGGGAATGAGCAAGCCATTTACTTTGCATATTTCAGATATATTAGAATAGGGTACAGTAGCCACAATTCTGCTCATACTTGAAATACTCGCTCTATCAAAGGTTACTGCATTCAGTGAACTACCTCTATTGACTTTAACAGAGTTGAAATCTATAAAGAATATTAAAGAAAATAATGACCTAAGGTTTTCTACCATATGGGTAAGATGTGTAAGGGATATTTTGAGGCTTAATGAACCTTAAAGTAGCTTGATCAACTGTAATACATTCAGTTCAACACATGCTGGGCTCCAGGAGAAGAAAATAACCCTTATTCCCCCAAACAACAAGCAAACAAAAACACCTCTAAAAATATCCAAACAGCAAATGCTGAACAGGGGAAGGAGAACTACTGGTGCAGACTCCACTCTTTTCTTTGCTTTTCCTCTAGGTAATTGCTAGTTGGATTTCCATAGCCAGATTCATCAGACCACTTATTCCTATAGAAATACAATGCTGAAATGTGGGATACCACTGGTACATCCAGAATTTGTCAGCTGACATGAAGATGTCTTAATTAAACACTGAGCTTACATATTTATTTTTTTCTCTTGGACTTGATCCAAGTTGTGGTTTCGCTGAAAAAAAAATTCTTTAAAAAAAATCAGAAAGGGAAAATCAGTGATTTAATGAGGATTTGTTTCATGGTTTTCCTTTCTCAGCATGTAACCTTCTAGCCTTTCTCGTGGGGAATACTGGTAGAAAATGGAGAGAGAAGTATGAATGCATTCCCAAAGTAAAATATATTAGTAACTCCATGTATCATTCACATATATATTTTTGATTACCAGTAAGAGGTGTTTTTTAAAACACAATTAATAAAGTTGAAGCAGTTCCTCTCCTTAAGAGGAGGTCTGCAGGGGAGAAAGGAACGAGTTTGAAGAGCTTTCTTTTGCTGCCACCTTGCGCAAAGGATAATCACAGCCCCTACACTCAGGTAAGGAGGAGGGGGGTCTCTGGTTGTCTTGTACCTATGTGGATAAACCTTGTAGAAAATGGAAATGGTTGGAGAGGTAGCCAAAGGTTCCTAGGGGGACAAGTTCACCCATAACTGATATCACTGAGGTTTGTATTGCTGTGGTAATAACCATCGCATCATGGACTAGGATACTGTCACTGAACAAACAAAGCAAGAAACACAGCCCCCTTTCTGAAAAGCAATGGTGTAGCCTAAATATACACTATTCTGGTGCTTATTTAACCAGGTAGGGTTGTGTGCCCTGAGGAGCTCCCCAAAAATTCCAAAGAGCAAAAGGTGTATAAATAAAACACTCTTCACTACCAGTCCAGACTTCAGACCAGATCAGACCATAATAGAGCAGACCGTCTTTGTGTTAAGTTGATGCTTTTATAAGTACAAACATGCATGTACACATATATAGCAATACAAACATATACATATGCATATGGAGAATATTTACTGTGTATGTATAAATGTACTTTGAGTTGATAACAGCTTCTGAGCTCATCTAACAACTCTGTAACATAAATATATGTGTATGTTTCCCTTTTTCTCTGTAAACAACATATAAGCTTACAATAGTTAACTTTCAAGGATGCCTGACAAAGAAATCTCTTTCCACAAAAATGCAAAGCATGATAATCAAACATTTAATTAGTGGTTAGTGGCAGATGATGAATCTTGGGTAAGAACTCAAAATTTCAACAGCCTCAGATCAAAACAACTTCATTAACACTGATAATTTGTTAATGCACACACTCGTGTTCAGATTTTTCTGCTGAGTGGCAGAAGAGATTTGTTGGCAGTGTTCCTAAGGATTAATTGTAATAGCTGAACCTTGGTCACCAGCAAGGATTTTTCAGCTAACAGTCACCTTGAGACAGTTTGGATCTATTGTGCCACTAAATACAAAAAGTTTTTAACGACTTGGGTAGACCTGCTTACATCTCCAGGTTTGGTATCTGAACAAATTCTGTATTCTGCTCGATTTTCTGAAGTTGTCGGGAGAAATATTGCTTCTGTGCACAATTAATCCACCTTGAACTCACTGTACTTTATCATATTTCTCTTGGATCAGCAATACTGTTAGTCATTTCAGTGTTGTCTATTCAAGTGGAAGCACCTGGGAACAGTAAGTAGGAAATCTGCATGGGAAAAACAGTTTATCAAGGCTTTCTGCAAAGAACAGGCAGAATGTGTCTCTTCACAGGTCAGAGGAACAGGAATGATGAAGCAAGAAATTAAAAAAAGACTCGTAGGAGGAATCAAGCTGAAGACTTGGAGAACCATGCAGGAATGGGAGAGAAGAGACTGGTATAGTTCTGGATCAGAGTGGGTAATGACGGTAGTGTGGGGACAATGTGCCAAGAGCTGACTGGAAGTAGGTAGAGAGACATTGTAACTCAAGGAAAGCCAGAACTTGAACAAAAGGGTGCCTGTGGGAGGACTCTGTGTCAAGTCCAGAAAATATTGCAGAGCAGGGAAGAACCTAACCCAGAAGCTCACACAAGAGGACGACACAGGCATCCTCATCAGTCTGCTGGGACTGGGTGGCCTGTTCTCTTCTCCACTGGTGCCACCGCTGAAGAAGAGGCCATAGTGGCAGCTATGCAGGTGTGAAGCGCAAGCTGCTCATCCTTTGTGGGCATATGGTGCTTGCAGACATAAGCAAACTGCTCCGTTGCCCCAGACCTTTGACCTTGGGTGCTCTACAGCACAGTTTTCTACTGGGTAGAAGGACTGGGCTAGATCCTTTTCTGCCCCAACTTTGTCCTGTGCAGGGTGAGTGAACTCTGAATTGGATAGTCTATGTGGCCATGGCTGTGACACAAGAGATGATCTCTCTGGATAACCCTAGCAACAGGGGTAGGACAGCCTGCTGGAGGCCTCAGGCAGGTAGGGCAGAATGGAAGGCTGGGCATAGGAGAAGGGTGCTGCCATGGTAATGTCGCCTTTGCTAGAAGGGGTGGGGGTCAAGACCCTCCCACAGCTTCAGGTGCCCAAAGGGCTAGTGGACAAGACCTCTGCTTGTCAGCTATCTGGGACTCCTGCAGAGGCAAGAGCCTGCCTCCAGCCCCGTCTTCCGCTGAGCAGTGCTGCGCTGTGCTGTGAGCTCTGCGCTGTTAGACGCAGCGTAACATTTCTCCTTGAGCTCTGACATGTACCAGTAAAGACCGCTTTCCACTTCAGATATCAACATGATTTCTGAGGATTTTAAAACAATTTATCTGTCTGCTCTCTATCCCTGGCATTCTGGGCATGAATCTTCTCATGAGCACATTTTTTTTCAGCCCTCCAGGATGTTAGAGGCGTTTTAACTAAGAGCAGCCTCCCAAGCAATTGAATCCTGCAGTCCCCACAGCGACTGTCTCAGATAGAAGCAGCGCTGTACAAAAAGCCATCCCCACCCACCTCAGTTAGATGCCCATCGCTTGTGGTCAGGACTGCGACACCAGCAGTCCAGACACTGGCTTCTAATCACAAAGCACCATTCTGCAGGGGTTACTGCTGCATGATGGCCTTTTCTCTGAACAGATCTGGGAGAGGATACTCTAGAAACCAACTTGCATTTTTAGTTACTACAGTTATGAGTGTTTCTTTTAGATAAGGAAAAGCATGACATTTATTTATAATCTTGCTTTTCTAAGTTTAGTATGTAATCGTTGTTATGGTAGTCTTTCTAATAGTTTGCTTTAAATCTTGCAGCCTTTTGCTATTGTGGGTAGGCTATGAATACTGTTAATGCTTAATAAGCAGTAACTGTGCTCCGAAAGGTGGGGTTCTGCAACTTAAGTTTTCTTGTTTTGAATAGTCCTCATATACTGACTTGAATCTAATATACTGTCAGTCATTTTCATCTCTTTTCAAAAGACAGAATTTATTCTTCTAGTGGACCTTCTGGGCATTGCCATATATGGCAAAAAATAAAATAAAATAAAATAAAATAAAATAAAATTTCAGAAAGCCAGCTGGTGATCTGTTTTTCCTTCACTGAAAATAAGTCCTGAATAGCTTAAGCAAGTATTATCTCAAGACATTTTGAAATGTTGAGATGCAGCTTGAGATCTGCACACATATTGCCTTAACATTGTTAAAATTTATTTAAATTACGGATGTCTAGTATTTTAAATCTGAAACGTACACAAGTAAGATTCAGTATCTAAAACATAGAGACTGGCAGGGGAACTTTGACAAAAAGTCCTTAAATCAGCAGGCACTGTGAGGTCACAGGGCTATAACTTGTTAGCTGGCACTGTATACAAATCCACAAATCGTTCGCATTGTTGCTATAAATCAGTGGTCATTTCACTGCTTGTGTCAGCAATGAAACTGGCCCAGCTTCTTTCACAACGTGGCAGGTGTAGGTAAGTAACCACACAAGTGTTTATACAAGCACACATGATATACAGACACCTTTTCTTCTATGTATACTTATGTCATTTATTTTCTATAAGGAAAGTTACACTAGTTTCACATTCAGAAAAAGAACTTGTTCATTCATTTTATATAACCAATCACGATTTTGTTACATAGGATAAATTTCACCTTGCTTAAACTGAGCTGTCTGAAAATTTGACATCCAGTCTAGTCAGGGCATCTAGCTCTGCCTGGAGTGGATGGAGAGGCATTGAGCCCTCCAGATGGCGTTTGATCCCCGCATACCTATTTCTTGTACTTTGCAAAATATGGCTAAATTCAGGTTATACACTGAACTGTCAATCAGTACAGTTCGGCAAAGTCAAGCTTGTGAAAATTGGAGCCTTTGGAGCCACCCTCACTTCTGGCAAAGCATTAGCCATCTTCTCTCAGCTGAGACTGTAGTCCAGCTTCTCACATATACACGTGCCCATACACACATACACATACATAGTGAAATATATCAGGACAATTCATATCTTCTTTCTCTAGTGGGGCTGGGTTAAAAGAAATAGCAAAAAAGTCAGTAAAGCCTGCAGTAGCCGAAGAAGGGTATTTAGAAAGGAGACTTGTATAATGTAACAACATTCATGCTAGGAGCTAGCAGGCCTGCTGCTCCAGGTTTTAGGTACACAACTAATATCTGCCATCTTTAAATAAGAATAGCTAAAGAAAATTAATCCATTTCACAAAGAAAGAGAAAATCCAGTTTATTTTGTCTCAGGTGACAGATCTTTTTCTTATTTTTGAAAGTGAAATGAACGGTTAAGACTGAGTGACCAAATGGTCAATATAATAAGCACTGAAATGAGGATGCCTTTTCTTTTCTTTTCTTTTTTTTTTTTTCTTTTCCCATATTTACCAAATTGGGAACCCATAGGAACAGATATGATGCTCTGTTCAAAGTGTTGCACCTTAGCAGGCAGCGGTTATCCAGTGTGCTACTACTCCTTTGTCAAGGACTTTGGTGACCTGATGAACCAGAGCTGGAGATGATCTTTAGGGAGAACTTCTGGGAAGCTGAGGAGCAGTGTTGCATTTCTAATGTCTGGAATGATTAGATGGAAGCCCTGGTTCTCAATCAGGTGACTCTCAAATGAGGTAAAGAGAGAAAAATCCTGTTGCAGGTGGCATCTGAGCATCTGAGCTGGGAACATTAACTGCTCCCAAACAAGGTGAAATGAACAAGGAAGCATTTATGACCTGTAAGTTTTTTCTATCTAATTTCAACAAGCTAAACTGCACATAAATGAGGAATATAAGAATGATGGTTGATTGAGTGGTGATAAAAAAGTCCCAAAGCTCAAGAAACTGCCACTTCTAAACTGATTTGCAACAGTTTATTTCTATCACTTCTGTGATATTTGTTGTGAATAGAAAACTTTCACTGACATTTGCTATGGACAAAATATCGCAGCTCAGTTGACATGCAGTAACTCTTTACATTAAGGAAAGTGGATCATACAGCTGAACATTTAATGGGAATCAGTTGGAACTCATTATTTTATCTAGAAATTCTGCTCAGAAACAGCTCGGACATTAAGACTCCAGCTCAGTTAGAAGAACTGTGCCCTCCAGTGCCTGACTGCACATCCTAGATATAGCCCAGCTCTGCTCTGGGGTGAAACTACACTGTGTGTGCCAGCAGTTTCCTCTCTCAGCTCTCTCCCTCCCTACCTCGCAGTCCTTTGGTTTTTGAGGAAGGACATCAGATATGTAGGCTGAAAGTAGTATGTGACCCCTTCCAGTTAGGTTGTTGAGCTGGACAACCAGGAAACCAGACCCTTGGGACACAGTGCTGCCTGCCCTGCTTACGCAAGATGCATTGTGGAAGGGGCAGATGACTGCTCTTCTCAGTATTGAGCAATAAATACTTCTGTTATGCATACCTTTCACTTTTTGTCACTTCCTTGCAGCTGGGACAAACTTTTGAAAGTATTTGCTACCTTATTTATAGGACAGACCTGGAGCCTTTATAGACGTAAACTGATAGCACAAACTAAGCGCTGCTTACTTGGTTTTGCCTGACTCCCAAACTATCCAGTACACTTGGACATGCTATGGTCTCAATGTTTCCTTAATGTAAACCATAGAGTAATACAACAAAGAAGCCCTTTTCCATCAGTTATTTTATTACAGAACAGTAAAGATGACAAGAAAAAAAATATGAAAAGAAGCAGTAAAGTTGAAACAGGTTATAAATTATAGTGGGTGTATATTCTGTTCTCCTAAATAGTCATATGACTGGAAGGGATTTCGGGTGATCATCTAATCCATCCTCCTCTCCTAACAGGGTGAATTATATACCATGTCATACCTGACAATAGCTTGTCTAACTTGTCTTTACAAGTTTAAGTGTTGGGCTCTCTAAGATACCCCCACTCAGTCTATTTTTGTGTCACTACCCTTAAAATTCAGAAGTTGTCCTGGCATCTAAGCTGATCCTTCTGTATTGTAACACAATCCCCTGTTTTCTTAATCTACTCACCAGCCACATGGATAAACTTTGTGACAGAAGACCCTTGCATATTTGAAGGCTATTAATCTTAAGTTTTGTGGAAAACTACTTGCCTGGATTCTTTCAAGCACCCATGTTTCTTAGATGTCTTACCTCTTCTGGACGCCCACTTGGCCAACATCTTTCCTGAACTGCAGCTCCCAGATTTTCTATTGGAATGTGACACACACACACCCTGCCCCCAACTTATTAATTATAGTCCTCTACAATCTATAATCTATTTACACTATTTTGTCATTTTTTCTTAAGGAGCAAAGTGAATCCTTTATAGAAATATTTCGTATGTATTTCTTTTGTATCAGTCTAGCACTTTCTGAAAGTCAATGACCATGGTTAAAACATATTTTCCATCTGTAGTTCTAAACATTCTGCATAGATATAAATCACATTTTGGTAAATCAGAACACTTTTCTAACCTCATGGTTCTAGTATGTGATGTTAAATGCAGACATGTTTGAAATATTTCTTGGATTTTCCTTTTTCAAGATGGTCTTGACACTTGTGAAATCAAAAAACTAGACTGGCCCAAATGCTTAGAAATAACCTTGAGGGACTGTTCTTAAACTGTCAGTGTGGGTGGGTAAACTCACTGGATATGTAATTTTCAGTGCCTGATTGCCTTGAGTCTATGAAATGCAGTGCATTTCACCAGTTCATTACACTATCAGCATGTGCCATTGTCTCAATGACCATTATTATGTTTTCCTGAGAGAAACAGGTTCTGCATAACAGTGGATTTTAATTTACTTCTTTAAATTGCCTTAAACAATAGAAGCAAAAGAAAAGAAGAAAAGGAACAAAGTGCTTGCTTAACATAGTGGTTCTGCTGGAATTATTATGCAGAGAATACAAAAAGAAAACAGCTAATCTTGTTTGCAACATGCCCAAAGAATGCTCTATGTCAGAAGTTAAATGCTATCATTACTGCAGACGTTTTACTTCATAAATAACGCAGGTTTTTACACATCAGAAATTTTGCTAGAGAAGAGGAAAAAAGAAATAAAATAAAAAGAAAGCAGAATGATTAAAGGAGTATATAACGGCTGCTATAGAGCCTGGCAAAATCTACAACACAGCAGGTCTCTGTGTCCGTTATGCCATATTCTGTCAAAAGCTATGTGGTGAAGGAAACGCTAACATTTCTAATCTTGGAAACGTTCAATGGTGCTATCTCAGTTTCATCAAAAGGCTGTAATAAAAAGCATTCAGAAAGCTTTCTTTTGTGAAAGCTCAGTGAAATGCAATTGTTGCTGCTCCATATTTTCCCAGAGACCCTCACCCAGTCCCTTCACAGAGTGTGGGCTTTCCATAGCCCTAACACTGCCTCTAACAGCAGCCTGCCATTTCCATCAACATTTTCCTCTGCAGAATTGCTGACATCATGCAACACTGGGCTTTTCTGCACATTAAACTGGTTAAAACTAAGGCAGTAGTAACATATCATTGTTATTGCTGCGGAAGAAAGCAGATACTGTTCATATGCATCCAAAGAAATGAGAAGGAAAAACCCTAAGTGAAGCCTGTTTCAGCACTTACAGAAATGTAAAGCACAGCCCAGAAGGCAAGGGAATTACACTAATCAATATTCACCTTATACCCGTGAAAGAGGGATTGGGGTCCATGCTGACATTATCAACAGCTTTCTTTCTTGCTCATGTAATTTTCAATAGCAGGCTTATTTCCCCTCTTTCTTGAGACTGGAATAGCCAATTAAGGTTTTTAAACATCCATGGATTTTTCCAGTAATCTGCAGAGCGAATATTAATCATCTTCTATATCTTACAGTGCTGCTTCATGAAAGTCAGCATTTTTAGTTATGGTCTGTGATATCCTTCAGTTTTCCTTGAAATCTGATTCTTTTTTTTTAATCTGTATTGAAGTATTATTTTTTCCTTAGTTTAAATCGGTTTCTCCCTCAGAATAGTTTGCCTGTGAATATTGGTATAACAATGATTCCTGTTGAGTAACATTTTCAAATACTATAATAAACGCATGAAATCACTCAAATTTTGTGAATCTAAGCAAGTTCTCATTAATGTGCCTATTTATTCATTAGATGAGCAATCACTGCTTACACGTGGAGCTTTGAAAGTTAGACATACAAGGCAGTCTTTGTCCCTTGAGAACCTTCCTCCATTTGTAACTCAGCTCTTGTCTGAGCTTTCATCATCTAACACTTAAATGGCAGGACGTATTAAGATGTACTGTTGTATTTGGGTAGTTTTAATGGGGAATTTTAAATCTGCACATTGTTGTTGCCAGCACTGATTGAGGTTCTCATGGCTATCATGGTGACCAGTGGACTCTTGGGGCAGACATTACTTCAGACAAGTGGAATAAATCGGTCCTGTCAAAGGAAAGAACTGCATTCAGGAAGCTAAGCAGCAATCTGCTCAGACTTGTTAAAGAATGGTGTTCGTTCTGTTAGAGGAATTTGGAATTGGAAATTTTTTAAAAAAATAATATGGTGATGAAGTAAATCATGCTGGATCAGATAGCTTAAAGGAAGCAAGGCTGCTGCTACTCTGTCACCCCAGGTCCAACTGGTAGTGAGGCTGAAAACGTATTCCCAGCAGGCACCCGCGCACAGAGCACATGATGCACCGCCATATACATATACAGACAGACAGCTGGTTGTGCACATCAGAGGCAGACACACATGGCATTCACAAAACGTGGACAGCACTAATGGCCTCGTCCTGCTCCCCTTTCTGGCTGGACAGGTCAGAGGACTGTTACTGGCAGTATATATACATATACACAAGGTAGATCCATCCAACAACTAGGCTTACTCAGTCACCCCAGCTGATGGCACCTGGACATATGAGCTCCCAAGGCTGTAGCCCCACTCCAGTTACTGGCAGCACAGTTCAACAGACCGGCAAAGACACACACAGAGTAAAAAGTCCTACTGGAAAACAGTTACAGGCAGACTGTGATGATCAAGTGCAGGACAGCACCAGACAATGGCACTGACCAGCCTGTGCTTATGTGCAAATTAACACTTTTACTTTCTTATCCCTCTATTTGCTCCTCCCAAAATTGCCTAAATCCCTTCCTTTTTCTCACCTTTGATTCCTCTCTTAAACATTCCATAGTAAATCCTGTGCAATCCTGAAATCATCTTCCCCTGTATCCCATAATGTGCCCGACCCCTAGACAGCAACCACCCTTAGTCCAAAAGGTGATCCACAGAGCTGCTCCCAGTGACTCAAGTGACAGGTTTCACACTTGGAAACTGGGGCTGAGTCTCTGCTGGGGCAGCCCTGGGAGGTGCCCAGGCAGGGTGTCCTTCCCTTCTAGTCTTCAGTTTGGGTTCCCACCTGCCCTCTGTTTTGTCCCTGTGCTTCTCTGGGCTTTGATGGGCTGGTGGCTCCTGGGATGGGCCTGGCAGTGGCTGGGCAAGGTATTATTTGGGGTTTCCCTTACATTGTGTCTCTGAGCCCCTTTGTGGGTGTGCAGATGAGATTTTATTAGGTAACCTAACACATTAATTTTGTCTTGTAACTGCAGTGACCAAAAATTCAGTAAGGCTAGCTCAGCTGCAAAAGAATAAGAGATAGCCCATCTTAACAACCTGCCTTCTGAGACAAATTTGATAACCTGTGTGTTTTTGCTGTAATGATATATGTAGCTATAGCCATTCTATTACAGATACCACTTACATGTTAGGCTGCTTTATCTCCTGTCTTTCAAAAGGGAATGCACTCCCATCACTACAGAAAATATTTTTTCTATATTTCTTTGAAAGAGCGCAGGATGACAACATCTCTTGAATAAATTTTGGTAGATCATAGATAATTTCATCACCGAAATTACATCAGTTATCATCCTGTCTACATTTGTTAGTTTTGGGGGCGAGTTACTGGGGAGATGTGATGATGGTGTGTCAATGTGTGCAAAGGCAGCTTTTGATTCCTAAGTGCTTCATAAAAGTAATGTTCCTCCATGTAACTGCACAGTGTCATTCTTGCCCCCTCCATTATACTTTGCCCAACTCATTTTACTGGCAAACAATGTGAAGCAGAAAAAAAAGTCAATGAACCACTGTATAATATCAAGGCAATGTAAGCAGGTTGGCAAGTTCAGGCTAAGACGACACCCTCGGTTAGTATACATTCAAGAAACTCCACTGATTTTTCCACAGGCAAGAGAAGTAACTTGAGCAGAACTTGGCCCACAGCATGACCGACATTTCACACCGCCATGGTGCCACATCGCCCACCTCCATCACCAGCAGTATTTCAGCATAGCGTCTGAGTACCAAACTCACTTTCCAGCTTCCATGCACAGTTGTGGTGTGAGATAACTCAGTAAAAACCTCCTTCATGTTTAAAAAGTTGAACAGAGTTTCCTAAGTGACAACTGTGTTAGAAATGGATCTGAGAGACGACTATCCCAGAATGCAAAGTAGTGTTAAAACCCATGGGTAAGACATGCCGTCAGGCACCTGAAAAATGGCCTTTTCTACTCTGCCCCAGAGCAGTCCATATTAGTTCTTGTTCAGCGTCGTGTCTAGTGGGTGTGCAAATGCTTCATATAATAGTAAGCTGTAAGTCATGGTATATTCACCTACATAGCGTGCTGGAAGCATTCCCAGCTGCAGTGCAGCTTGCATTTGTAATTAAGGTCCTCTAGCACAGCTGGTCATCATTTGAAAAATAAAGTTTGACTTGAACTGCAAGACTCGGGATAATTTGAAGAGATTATAGAGATTGTAGTAACAAAGTGACTGTCCCAAAGTTAAGGGCTTCTGAACAGATACGTATAAAAGTGAGCTTTTGCAGTTGGTCATAACTAGCACCCAGAACAGAAACCCCTCTCTTCCAATACAGACAGCTTCAACTAATTCTCTGCAAAATGCAGTCATAGCTGTTTTATATTGACAGCAGTTCTAATTTGCCTTTTTTGAAAATAAAATGGGAAAAAGCAAACAATATAATGGAATTGCTTGAGCTGGAAGCTAGACATGATATCAAGGCCAGTACTGGAGAACATATAATAGGATTTTCAACTGATAAGGGACTTGATCTTATCTCTTATCTTCAAAGGAAATACCTCTAGCAAGCTGGTGTTTGCTGCTATGGTGAAAGGCAGGGATGCAAGGAGTAGGCCTGAGGGAAGCATACGGCCTGGTGAGTTACCAACACCTACACATTGCAACATTTAGATTTTTTTGGAAGCTTCTCACCCAGATACCATCCAGCCCCATCTGTGCTCAGCTTGAGAGCTCTGCTGTAGCCAGAGCTCAAAGCTGCAGGCCAAATCAGAGATGCATGAACTGATCAAAATTTCCTCTAATCCTACCTCAAGAGTAAGTGACTGAAATTAATTCCATCAACTCTATACATTTGCAGCAGTGCCCCTGGCGCATTCAAGCTGATTGGCTTATTGCCGTAATGGTTTCAGAAATATAGTGCACTATAAATGCATGAGTTCTTCACAGTAGTGCATTACAATCAAAAATTCCTACACATCTACACCTGCTATTATTTAAATTGCTCACTGCAACTCCGTTGAACATGGCATTTTATTACAATGGATGCTTAGCAAGAAAATCCAGTAAGAGAGGACAAAGGGATAAAATTGCAACAAAATGAGAGCACATAATTGAAGAAAAAATATATACAATGCTTTGGGATTTTCACTTTTATGCTTATGACATTAAATCATTCTCTTCTAGTCAGTAGGGGGAGAATCGAATGACTAAGAAAGCTAAATGCAAGTTTGCAATGCTGAAATAGACACTAACAGGTGAAAGAAATCATGACGGAGCCTCCCAGCAAATTCAGCATATCTAGGATTTCATCTGACGTGACTAAAAGTGTCTAAAAAGAATCCCAGATATGTTCAATACATTTTCTTACTCATAACTTGGGACACTATGTAAATCATACCCTGCCTCTAGAGAGGGAGAATAAATTCAAAAATATGATGCATTCTTCAAGGCTACGCAGAGTAAAATGTCTCTAGGGAGCCCGTTCAGCAATCCGGCTGCATGATGTCTTCTGCATCTATAGGTGGCACAGGCCTGTGACTCAAGCAATACTTTTATTTTTTCCTAATATATGGGCCTTAGTGGCTACATTTCTTAAGATGGAGCTTCTCAGTCAGAAGAGTTAAATCCTCTGAGAATGTGCAGTTCTATCAATATCAAAGCTTCAAGAATTTTGTGCATTTGACAGTAATTTCATTTGAAAAAAGAAAACCCGTGGATTGTTTTGATAGTCAAACATCCTTCTCAATATCACTGAAACAAGAGATCCATTTTTGTTTTTGAATCACTTGTCTAGTTTTGTCTTTATATTTTAACTTTGATGAACACCAATATGAAGTAGCAAGAAGTAGGTTTGATTGACAGACAGCATTTTTCCTCTCCCCCTTCTACAGGCTCTTTTGTAGATTGTATAAAAAAAATTGATGTGTTTCATTTCAATTCAAAACAAAGATAATTTTGAAATTCTCTGTGCAACAGAATTTCTGTATTTTGTACAGCTTTATCATTAGACTTCTTTTTCCCTAATGGCAGGTGAAATGTTTGGACACATTTGGAAAGTATTTCTCATTGGATCTTCTTTCCTGGCTAATGATATTCTTCAGTTAGCCAGTATATTACATTAACTTGGCCTTTATCAGGCATTCTGATCTTGGAAGAGGCTTCTCAAAGTCCCACAGCAAGAGAAATCATGTGGTTTAAAATCTGTGATGATAAGGTTTCCGATGGCGCGCAAATACTTGAATAATAATAGCCATCTTTATACTGTGTCTTCACAGTACATCTGACTGTGCTATTTTCTAGTTACTCAAAAATTAACCCAAATTAATAATATGATTTATTAAAAAAATTGCTAGTTAAATCTAAATTCTCTAAATATCTGACTCACAGAGAACTGCACAGCTGTGTAATAACCTGCTGTACCATTGTTCCTTTGCTACATTCATCCCCTGTTTTAGGAATCCATCCATATTCTCAGACATATAAGAAGAACATGTTACTTTCTTGATAACTTTGTCACTATTACATTTCCATGCCATTTTCATTGCTGGCTTTTCTTGAAGACTCAAAGGCCAGAATTGTTTTGTGCATGTATTAAAATGCTTAGGCTGAAAGGACTAAAGCTCAAGATTTTGTGTATTAAGAAGAACATTTGGCTCCTATCTGGATATCAAATGCAAACAGCAAAATACATCAGACTCTTTCCTGATTACTAAATATAAAATCTTTCTATGTCATATACAAACTGTTCCATATCTCAACCCTTTCCAACTCTTTCTCTATAGGCAATCTGTATGGTATTGTTTTTCATAGATTAAATTGCAATCATTTATGTCTCAATAATATTCAAGTAATCAACTTGAAAACTAGAATACTTCTCAGTTTTAGTGTAAGTCTTCCTCTAGGAGCTGAAGTTATGCTGAAGTTATATTGCCAAACAAACAGTGAAAAGTTGCTCTGTTGTCTTGTGTTCATTAATTTTTTGCTGTATTCATTTCCTCCCAGCCTTGCCCCCCATTTGTAAAGCTCTCGTTGACAGATCGAAGACTTGACGTCTGAATTGTTTAAACTTTGCCATGACAAAAAGTGGTATTATTACTTGAACAAATACACTTTGTGACTTGGCAATAAAAAAAGGCTATAACTGAGATCCATGAATTGCTAAATATCATTTGAATTATGCATGCAAACTTTATGGAACAGCCTATCGACTGATCATCTCCTTTTTGTCATTTGATGCATATTAATTTTATGCTCTACTGCTTCAACTGCTATTTCATTAGAATGTTTACTGCTGCTTAAGGTATATTACTTCACAACAGAAATAAAAGTTGTTGTTATATGCACATATTCTTTTCCCCTTTGACACTGTAACCTGTGTAAAATTTATTTCCTACAAAATTAAATACAAGAAGATAATGACTACAGTGCTGTAACTTTTGTGATTATGCAGGCATGTTGGTTTTTTTCTCTTCCAATTTTTTAAAGATTAATTTAAAAATCAACAATGGAAAAAATCAAGGATCTCCTTCTTAGATTATGTTCTGAATATTTCTTTTTAAACATGGGAGGTAATGGGGAAGTTGGGAACCAGCAGTATTGATTGAGCCAGGCAACACACAGACAGATGACATAAATATTTCACTCAGAACTCCTGGTTTTTTTAGGTCTAAAGGAGAATTAAATTAAATATTTGAAATTCATATATCTAGACATACCTTACTGAAACAAAATCCACCCCCAATCCACCCTCTGACTAGTTTAAAGTATCTGTATTTTTCAAAGTGATATTGCAAGAAACTGGTAATTTTGCTTTGCATCTAAAAGTTTCTTGGTACTGTTGAAGTGAATTTTCCAGTCACCCCCATTTACCATGCCTTGGCTCACACTGTGGATAGGTCTTGAAGAACAGGAGCTATGTTCCCATCAGACGAAACTGAGCTGGGAGGTGAGCTGCAGCTGCTTGTCGGCATCCAGTTCATGGGACTAGGCTAGAGTTAGTTCAAAGTAAAATATTCTTAAGACCTATAGTGTGAAGAATAGGTCTTCAGCACAGTGTTTCATTCTACAGGTCTTCCTGTGCTGCTTTACTTCTGGTGCAGGCTTGGTCTTTGGCCCTGCTTGTCTTAGCTTCTACCACAAGCAAGTTTTGATGCAGTCCTGGAGCCTTTATTCTCTCCTGGCACACTCTTGTGAGCCACCCCCAACAATAATCCTAGACAGCTGGTAGAAAAAAACAAACAAAACCAAACCTGGAGATAACTGGTTAGGTTAATGCTTGACTGAATCTGTTTTGGAAAAGCAAAGGTTTCATGTATTCATTGGTCGTATATTTCCCTCTCTCAGCTCTGATTTTGATGCTATACCAAGGAAAAGGAGAATGAAAGATCCTTTTATCTTTGCCATGCACATTTTGTGAGACAGTGAAGACACTCTTTGCCTCCGTCTTTCCATATCGCCTTCTCGGAGGGCGTGTACTGAACAGTCCTTTCAGTTGATATCTTGAATAATCATCATGACATTATGGTCTGTTTGGCTTTATAAACAGGCTGGGTCAAAGCACTTGCAAATTTGCTTCTTTAATGTGAGTATGATCTCCTCTGGTTTGTCATCTCCTTAGCCTGATGGATGGAAACTGACAGTTCCAACTAACAGACCTACACTTCCACAGGGAAATGCAATTATAAAGTCTGCATAATGAGATGACATCTACATTTGCATGATTGCCATAAGAAATTAAGAGAGATAACTACCGGCCACGGAAAATACATAAATAAGGTATGTAACCTGGAAAGCTGAGATGCCCTGGGGAAAAGAGGAAAGGGAACACAGCTCTTTGCAATTGAGCACCACCAGTTCTGGGGGTGACAGGGCAGGTGTGGATGTGGACCAGGTCAGTGGTCACCTGCAGGTCACTCCACGTTGGCCAGAATGGCTGGGTCACAGTGGTTCCCTCCCCAGGAGGTCTGCTGAAGGTCACACAAGCTCCCAGACCAACAGAAAATGACTTCTGTATGGCACACTGAGGCTAAAGGTCCTAGGAGAAGTAAACAAGCAAACAAACAAAATATCCTTTTGAAAACTGCTTTGTTTTGATAGTTATGCATAAAACTATCAGTTCCCTGTATTGCATATACTTCTCTTAGAATATCAGGCATGTTCCTGTAGGTGAAAGAAGATGTGCTGCTGCCATGAAAAGATACAGAAGAAATGAGGAATATCTTGTTAAAAATAATCACTACCCTCAGAGGAAATTTGTGGTATTTTACTGTCAGGGTTTAAACCAATAAGAACATGGCTTCTCCTGAAGCAGTATGATTTGTCACAAGGGAGTTTAACTTTTTATTTTGTTTTCTCAAGCAGTATTTCATGGCTGCTTTTCCCCTTACTTCAGTGAAACACTAGATTTCATGCAAGTGTGCCTTTTCCTTTCCAGTTAAAATATTAGGCAATGTGCATTACAGTCTGTTTCAGAAAAATAAGCTAACCAAAAAGCTCACAATATATTTTTTTAAATATAGGACTTTCCATTTTTTTAAGTAAAACTTCTATTTTTAATTTGTAAAGAAATAAGGTGTCTGTATTTTCTGTTGTGAGAAAAAAATCTCCTTGAAATGTTCCTTTTTATTCCAGTAATGTTAATGCAAATGGGAATCATGAACAGCATGCAGCACAGTGAATCAAACCACATACCTGAAGTAGGAATACTTAGTTTTAATTCTGTATCCTATCGTAAATTGCCCATATGATCAAACCTGAAATAGTTTGGTCATAGCTGCTTCTTATACAGGGAAATACCTCAAGTACAGTTCATTGGATGAATGTCCTATGGAGTATGTTTTTTTGAAGTATTCGGAAAACATAGCTCTGAAATTTCAATCAGTTATTTCAAGATAAGCATTTATATTGTATACTTATATTTACTTTTTATAAACACAAATATATAATGCATTTATGTAAATATAGCTGTATTAAAACAAATTTATATAAAGTTACGTGTTTGCATAAGTTTACATTTACATGATACTCTTAGTTACTTTAGATACTTAGTTACTTTTTATACCAGACTCGTTTTGGACCATGGTACTGTATAAATAGTAACTGGCAGGAAAAGTAAAATAGCTGAGCTTCTTGTTTTTGCCTTTGCAACCCTGACCACATTCTGCTGCCCTGTGATGAGAAGGTCTGGTCCCTTGCAGTAGTATAGCTGCAGCACATCCCACATGCCTCTTTTAATTGCTGAGGATATGGCAGGTCCTGTCCACTCAGTGTCTTTAAGGTCTGAGACCTCTACTTTAGGTGCAGTGTAAATTTGGTTTTGATTTCTTACTGGAGCATCATATATATTTTAGCTCCATGAAACAGTGATGCAGGATAATGTCACCGAACACTTATGCTGCAAGTAAAACTTGAACAAACCTTACCTGCTGCTTTGGCAAACTGAAGCCCCACATTTTGTACACCCACATCTGAAATTTTGATTCATGTCTTGCTCTGAATAAAGGAATTACCGTGCACAACCCTCTGAGTCCCACAAAAACGTAGAAGTGAGCTGACTGTATACAGGTGTTTGCTATTTAAGTTTACCTGAAGTGTAGAATACCACAGCTTTATAACACAATTTTACTACCTAGTTCTAGCAAGGATCTGTCAAATGGCACCTCCCTGCAGACAAGCTGCTGAGGGGCATGGTACTTCAGTGTGCATGCATGGGGAGGGGTTAGAGGAGGTGGTTGGAGGGTACTTTTGACATCTACATCTAAATTGTCTGAGGACTCACTCTTGTTTGGCATGCATTTATTATCATTGCCAAAACCTTCCTGCTTATGAGACATTGTGCTCTCAAGTCCCAGATCTAAATTCATTGCCTTGTCCTTTTGCCAGATTTCAAACACTAATATACCACTAAGCCACATTTAAGACACTAATTTTCTTGTAAGCTATATGTAGCCTACTGAGAAAGTACAATGATCTTTGCTGCACTTGTAGTAAAGAAAATAAAAATACATCAAGAATGTGGCAGGGGAGAGAACAGATCACTGCTTTTGGGAAGCAAAATTAAACATGTTTTCTTCTCTTCTGCTTTGGTGTGGCTGATATGAAATGTGAAATTGGTAAAAAGCAGGTTTTGTACCTTAGGCAGAACTTTGAAAACTGAGCAGGTGAAAGTGTCAATGGCATGCCGCTAAAATACTGGAATGCAGGGCAAGAAGTGGCAAGATTTGCAGTATCAACTTGTGACTGTACTTGAAGTCCCTGTGAGTAAAATTTTGAGATAAACAAATAAACAAACAAATATATCCTGAAACATGAAATTTACTGGGGACTGACAAGAAATGCTCATTAGCATATGGAAATGAGAATTTTGCAGACACATGGGAACAACAGCAGCAGTAAATGGGATTAAATGGATTGTTTATCCATCAACTCATCTCCTGTTCACCTTCCTCAGCATTTTACATGGCTTACCACAGTGATAAATAAGAGTTTTGTGTGCTCAGAAGGATATAAAATGTCTCTTTGACTTCCCAATCTCAAGGATGTTATTTAGTATATACAATAATATTCAGGTGCTATTATTTGTCAAGCATCAGTAGAATATTTGACTCCTCACAGGTAACTCTCCATATTTTGTGCTCATTACTGTTAATCTGTTTTGTAGGGTAGGCAGGACAATTTTTGCCTTGTATTGCTTCCTAATTTTTTTTCCATTTGGTTAATTATTCTCATATGTTTACAGATTTTCTAAGAAACAGTTGTTACAAATTATTACAGGTTATTTTATTGTCTTCCTCGTATTATGTTTTTAGGCTAGCTGAATACTTTTATTACTTTACCTCAAAGCCACCCTGTTTATACTAGTAAGTCCTCCTTTGCCTGAGATAATACTGTTTTCATATCTACTTTCTAAGTCAACATTTTTTATTTTTAAAAAAAACCCAGAATTTGCACATACGAGGAACATTTTCAGAATGCAGTAAGCAAGCACTTCAGAGCTGTGAGGAAAAATGTCAAAATGTAACAGAAACTTAAAAATAGTTTATCATTTAGAAGGAAAGAGAAACAACCCAACCTACAGCAACCACACAAGGTAGTCATCTTGCTGGCTGCTAGATTTAAAGACATTAATGAGAAAAGCATGCTGGGAAAATCCCTGTCAGAACACAAAGCCATGCTGAAACATTCAGTGATACCCACAGGGAAAACTAACAAAAGAGATGTTGCTGGGACAGAGACAATCTAATTCTGACAAACTGAAAAAATTGAGATGATTATGTCACTGTGCTTCTAGGTACTATTATATTTGTGTGGTAATAAAATCTAGATTATTTTAAAAAACATTTTTGTACTTAAAATTTAGTAGCATAGTAAGCCTCTTGCTCTACTATATGAAACTTTCATTCAAATACAGAACATATTAAAGTCCTTACCAACTCCACAATGTAAGATAGCATAAAAATACTTACTTAGATAATGTATCTACTCAAATACTTCATAAAATTGGATTTGTTTTCTTGTTTCTGCAAGAATCTTAAAAGGCTATTAAAAAAACTTAACAAAATAATTTACACCATTCTAATGAATTAAAATTTTATAATTAAAAATAATCTATCTCCTCCGCCCCGCCCCCCCCCCCCCCCCCCCCCCCCCAGTTTACTTTAATTAAGACTTAAAAACCTGATTTCATCAATTGTACGCATGATCCTGGGAATCTACACAGATAAGTCTAAAAAATTAGGAGCATATTTTAAGAAATATTACAGTAAACAAGGAAGCTAAATAAAACTGAATCTTGTCATAGCAATTTTACTTTCTCCCCCGTAACAACAGAAGTGTAAACAAAATTAAATTTTCTTTCGTCATCTGAACTTTGAACTTTTATTCCTGAATATTTCACTATTGGTAATTATGACTGTATGGTTTTTATAGACTGTAGTGCACAAAAGTTTTTTGTTACCTTTTACTCCACGTATATAATGAATTCCTGATTTTTGGTAGCTATAGACCCTATAGCTTTTCAGTTTTATAGGTCCAGTATATTTTGGCAAATTACCATTGAATACCTAATCTTCTGGAGAAAAACATAAACAGCCTGCACAGTATATATCATTATCACAAGACTTCTATTTGCCAGTTGACATATTACACAGGCTTACAAGATTCATTGGTAAGTCTTCTCATACAGTAAATTACAAAAAAAAAAAAAAAAAATCAGCAATGCAAATCTATTATAAATTGAAAAAGATATAAACTATAGCCTACTAAGCTATCCAGAAAGATTGCTGTGTAGGAATATGTAATTTAAAAATAAAGATAGGCAAAAATAAGGATATGCAATAATAAGGGGAAGTGCTCTCTCTATGACCCTGTACTTTTAAAATTTCATCTTCAGTCATTCTTTATGCACATCCCCTTAGCGCATTCAAAACCTCTTCAGGGCTGGCAAGGGTTCACATTACTCCCTGATTCAGAGTGGTCAGCTTCTAGCCTGTGAATCAGCTTATGAAACTGCACCCTTTAACCCCTCCGTAGTTCCAGCTTTCAAGGGATGTATAGGCACATGCCAAAGAATAAATATCTATTGCTCAGGTGTTGCCTAAAAACTATGTTTTGAACCACCTCCTCTCCTGAACTTTATTAGTGCAGGCATGGGTTACATGGGTTACATGGGTTACATATGAGAAGAAAGGATGGTAAGGATAGTCATCATATGTTTCTGAATGTGTTCCAAAACAGGTTGGTACTAGTTGTAGTCCCTGGTAGATCATACCAGATGTTGTTCCTAAAAATGGCACCTAGTTCCTACTAGGTGTAGGTAATTACTGATGGATAACATCAACTTGTATAACCCAGAATGCATGGTAATTTGCCTTGTAAAATGCGAATAGTTCTTTGTTCAGTCTTTCATAACTTTATGCTTCCATAAAGGAATATTTTTTTGCTGATGAGGGCAAAACCCTGACAATGATGAAGCCAAATAGCTGTTTTCCTATTGCTTCAACAGGACCAGCTGTTAGGCTCCTTATTTCCCTTAGGAATGCAGCTGCATTCCTGACTGGAACCAAAGTGCAGATTTTCAGCTTAAATTTGAGATAAAATTTCAGAAGGAACAGGGATTCATCCATGCATACAATGGGTGAATTACACAATAAACTAGTGTATATTAAGCATGATGGTGGTGTCATTTATTTCTGGATAATGAACAATATTTTAAAGAGGGAGATTTTCTGCTGTAAAAATGGAATTATAATAATGACAGGGGAATGGAAGTAGACATTGATCCCCTAGTCAGGGACATATTTGGGTGTGGTGAAAAGTTATTCAAATACCATTTATTTCAAGGTTAAACTATCAAATGTTCAAATTTGTCTGCAGCTAACTCAACAGCATTATAGATGAACAGACACCATGCGATCAGAATACATTATATCCCTACAGAGGCAGCCTGGGAGGAATGATGCTGATAAACATGCCCAGATTAAGAGGAATGACAGAAAGACTAAAAATAATGGTTTACGATAATGTAAAAGTACATTTTTAGAAATATTTTATTGAAAAAGGTCATACTGGATCTGTCAGCATAAAAGAGTATATACAATTAATGGATTTCAGGTTCTGCTTCTTGCTCTGACAAAGCATCTGACTAAATTACAGCACCAAGCAAGTATTTCAGGACAGAAATCAGGCCTCAAAACAGCTTAGATTGTCCTGCAACACTTGGTGTGAATCTTCTCACTCTTCCCTCACTCCTCCACTCATTCCCAGGGAGGTTCAAGAGAAGGCTGTGCAAGGCTTTTTCAGTTGACTGTAGGGAGCTTCCATATGCTTGTTTTTTCATTCAATCCAGGCTTCCCTGAATGACACCTTGTGCTGCTAAGGCTCAAAAGGGGCAGAATCAACTTCTAAGTTTTCATATTTTCTGAGGCATATGTTACATACAGAGATTATCTGTAGCCTCATAGAGAGTATAAATTTAAATATTTATGTGTAGGGTAATTTTGGCTAGTGTTAGCTTGTCTAAAAAGTGCAGCAGGATGAATATAAACTTTGTAAATTTTCTTTTTTTTTTTTTTCTCCTCCATTATTTTTCTCTTCTGCTGTACTTCAGTGTCTCAGTTCACTCATGCAAATTTTACATAAAGCAAAATAGTATTACAGTTAATTTGATAGGAAAATATTTTAAATCTTCTAATATTAGGGATTTACCTTGGCATAATACTCATTACTTATAGTGGTACAAATGGTACTACAAACATGGAAGGGTTGAAGTAATACTGAAGAAAACCACTAAGCTTTACTGTGGTCAAATTTAGTAGACTATTAATCATCTACTTTGCCCCCCCCCCCCCCCTTCTGATTTCTGATTAGTTGATTTTCTTGCATATTTCATGTGTTGGCTGTTAGTATTCCCATCCAGAATGGTTGCCATGTTCTCATTCATAGCAGCTAGGGAATATGTGAACAATATTAAGGATCAGGAAATGCAGAAATGGTCCTGAACAGAATATAGGCAGAACATCTTCCTCAAAAAGCAATGTTATTTTTTAAGTAACCAGAAACACGTATCAAGAGTCAAACAAGTTCATATACAGCAAACAGTGTGGCACATCATCCTTACTGATTATCACTTCCAGACCAGATCTATGTAGTTCACAATACAAAACATTAAATTTCAATTTGTTCCTAAAGTTTGTAGCAGGGACAGTTAGGGAGAAGGATATATATAGTCTTTGTAATAAAAATGGTCATTCAGTGCTACAGCTGTGTGATGTAATGATAATGTTGACTCAAACATGAACATCATCAGTGATGATGATAATGAGGAAGGGAAATAAGGTGGCATCTTATAAACAGCATAAAGCCATGCAGTATTTCTACCTTGGAAGAACAAGCTTAGCGTAACCCTTGTCCCTAAGTAGTAATCAGTCCTGCTGATGTCAAACTAAGATAGGGCAGTAAAATTTGCATTCTTTTGATTAAGAGAACTGAGATTAACATTGGAAGTCTCCTCTGATTATATCTGAGAAGAAGGGATGTGTATGAGAAGTCCAAAGGGAATGTGCTAGCCTTTAAATGAACACATTTTAAATGGAAGCTATCAGGTCTCGTGTTCCTTTGAAGGCAGAAAAAAGAATAGCTTCAGACTAGTACCAGCAAATCTCACGCTGCTTATCTGATGTTCACTAACCACTTCAGGGCTGCTGCCATTCTGAAGGCCAAAGGAAAATGTGATAGTAAGAAGCAAGAGAAAGTGGAAAACAGTGATGGTAGGCAGCAAACGTGTGTCTGCTCAGAATGTGGAAGAATCCTGAAGTGAATAACAGAGAAATACAAAGTCGCTTTTATGTCTAGTTGTGCTGATATATTTCATGAGTAACAATGAGAACTCACTTTTAGGCATAAAACAAAGTGAAAGAAAATACATAAATCCTACTCAAAAACTTTTGATGAGAGGGTGTGGCTACATTTCTGTCTTTTATAAAGCCAATTACAAACTAGTCACAACTTTATAAAGAGCTGGGGAAAATGGAGGAAAGCATCTGTTTGGATTCCTGAAAAAAGAGGTAACAGACTTATTGATGCAATTACTTTTATTCGTTCCTTTTATCACTATGCCATATAAATGCAGAGGGACAAAATTTCTTTACTCATGTTCTGATATCTTCTGCTGTGGCAGTCTTCTCAGCCTCCAAGCCTGCATGCCTGTCTTTTGGGTTTTTTTCAGGAAACAACCAGCAAGATCAGCTGATTCTTTCTGCATGTTACAGTTGAGAACGTTCCATGCATAGCCGATTATTTTGCTTAACATTAATTATGATTTACTAGACTTTTATTGGCCTTTTTCTATTCCTTTGAATTTGAGATTATAGTATTGTATTAGGATTACTTCCTGCAAGCCTGCTTGGCTTTTCCTACAAACAAATGTAATGAATGCACCGAGTCAGGAGAAAGACCACTGCACTTAGTTGTCATGTCCCTATTAGCAGCAAATGCAGGTGTCTAGAGAATGAAGCAACAGTGCACAAGGACTTACAAAGGTGCTCAGAAATGTAAGGATTTCCTTGAAAAAAAATTGTACCCAAAGTACTGTTTTTAATAGCTTTCAAGGACCAGCTGCTCCCATCTGTGCAGTGGTCTAACTCTTTTCTGAACCCATGAAACCCTGGCTCCACAGTAACCTCTGGCAGTAAGTTCGCAAATCAAACTGGTTGTTTAAATATTCTTCATAATAATTGCCTTGGTGCTTACCAGGGACGTTCTGTCTCCTGGTAGGAAATCACAGATATTGATTTGACATCTCCTCACCATGGGAGATTATTTTTTTTTCTTTTAAATCTGTGTTATGGAAAGAATTATTTTGCTTTCAATATTGAAAACACTTGCTCTGAAGACACTGAAGCCTTTCAGATTTAAATTTTAAAATGCAAAATAAAATACTCTTCCTTCTTCAGAGAAACCCTCAAATTGTTGGGCATGCTAGAAAGAGCCCATAGCCAAAAGAAATAATGGAAAATACAAAATTTATTCTGCTCATCCCTACCAGGTGCTCAGATACATACTGCAGACTGCTGAGACACTGTTTTAGTTTTACACGAATTTGCCTGAGGGAGACGACCACGGTCACTAGCCCGCTGCAGGGATGCGGGGACACAGCCTGCAGATGGCACTGCTCCCTCACGACTGCTCTTTCAAGTGAGCCGTGACTCTACTGAAGACATTATTTTTTTCTCCTGGGGACATGTTTACTTTGTGCATCCTGAGCCACAAACAGAAAAATGAGTTCTCCTTCAATGTGATATTAGAAATGAAAATCCCGTTAAACCTTTAAAGACCCGTATGGGCCATGTTTCACTTACCTTTTTGCATCAGACTGCTCATACAGTTTTAATGAAATTGCTCTTCCTGCTCCAATGGACTAAAGCTCTTGCTTTCTGTTCAATTTAGTGTGGGATTCCTTTGTTTCTAGACCAAAAAAAAAAAAAAAAAAGAAAAAAAAAAGAAAAAGAAAAAGAAAAAGAAAAAGAAAAGGCTTGCAGGAGCCCACTTAAGAAACTTACAGACCTAGCAGTAACATGAAAACTTGAGTGTTTCTTTAAGAAAAATAAAAATAAACTTTCAATTGATGAACAAACGAATTAATGAAGGAATAAATTTACACATACAAAAAAGGAAAGAAAAGTAAACAAAAGTGTCCTACTTCAAGCAGCAGCATATGTTTGATCGGGCTTTCACTGGAGATGCAAAGCTAGCAAGTGAATTGGACAAGGAGGAGTTTTCTCTGTTCTCTGCAGTGTGACACCTCAGTAAACAATGCTGGGTGGGATTTAACAGCAGGCTGTGGCAAGCGAAGCAGCACACTAGCAATTTGGTGGTTGCATGCTCTTATTTCTTTTAAGCAGAGACAGCAGTAATGCTTGCAGTTAATGTTTCTTGGCGTTTTCAAGACTAAAATTAGATGAAGAGATGGTTTACCTAAGTTACAGCATCTCCAGTTGTTTCTTCAAAGAGCCCTATTGTCTCTGTTTTTTAGACACTGGTTTCAATTTTGGCAGACGACTAATCTTGAGGTCATAAAAGTGGCCATTACTTTTGCTTGATTATTTACACTGATTTGACCAGCTTATAAAGCCTTTCAAAAACCGTGTTCTTACATGCTTAACAGAACTCTTCAGAGACTTGCTGTAAAAATCTTGCAGCATTCAATTTGCTCTAAGCATGCACTCAACTCTACAGCAGGCTCTGTAGGTCATCCGTCTTGAGCACAGCTTAGAAACCAGGACTGCAGCTGGCCGCTCCTCATGCTGCATGGACAAAACTGCACACTCTGCCTGCCTTAAGTGAACATGCACGGGGCAGCATACCAGCGAGGAATTTCTGCACCACATCCAGATCTCAAGGGTTCGATGTGAATAGTTGCATTCAAAGGCTGCTAATAAGGCAGTGACAGATAACCCATTTTATAAGGAGACATAACTGGACAGATTTGTACTCTTTCTTGTCCCCATATATATGGTACTCAGCGCTGCGGCTGTAGCCACTTTACCATGCTACTTATCACGAGGAGTTTGCCACATCCAAGAAAATCCATCACCACTTCGGCTCCTTCAGACACCCAGAAGAAGAAGGGGGACCCCACATTCCTGGTTTGTCAAATTTCTTTCATGTCCAGTAAATTGTAAACCACTGATACATTGTGGGGCATGTCTCCTGTTGAAGACAGAAACTCCAGTGATTACTTTGCCCAGACCTTAGCTAGCCACAGGTTTCGTTGAAGTTAACTAGCAGACTGAAGCTGGAAGCAGATTGAATCTAAAATTCATTCCTGAGGGACTGCTGAATATTTCCATCTTTTGTCTTTTCTCCTCACACTCCTGCTACTCTTTTGCTGCTCTCAGCTTGATTTCCTTTTTTCTTGTGTTTGTTTAATGATGGCTGCCATTTCCTCCTCACCACAACAAGAAAGCTTACCACTTTCTTTAATGTTCTTATTTGAATTATCTCTGTGTAAATTCACTAGGATGATAGAAGTGTTATTTTGCTATCTACTCCAACTGTGAGTCTTGCCAATTTAAACACAAATACTTTAAAATGAGGTTCAGATGATGATTCTTTGTTCTATTGTCTCTACAGAATTCACTGTTCCAAATGTGTTACTTTGGAAAGAAAAAGATTTTAATATCCTGTGCTTGAGGCACTCTTGGAAAAAGCCAGTACCCCATGCGCATAAGAGGGAGATACTAACCCGAACAAAAAGATGTCTATTAGATGTATGAAGACATTCTCTATGCATTCTCCTTTGAAAAACTGTCCTAATCTCACCCACCCCACTTCATCTCCCTATGGCTCATTTTAATCTGACTCTTCTGAAGTTTCCTTGACCTTTCCTTACCACCCTCTCTTGACTTTTCCATTTCATGTCTTTATATATGGTACACAGTTTTCTTTGTACCTCTGGCAGCTTTTTTTATAGCCACCCTGTGGTTCTGAGGAGCATTAATCTCTGGGCAAAATGGCTTTTAACTGGATTATTCAAAACCAGAAAAAACAACAAACCAATTTATATGATGTTCCAAACCAAGCTTTTTAAACAAGAAGGAGAAGGAAAATGTTTGTCAGGGCTGAAGGTAAGCACTTCAGGTAATGAAAGCTGATTGACAGTGACTGTTGTCTTTTAAAAGGAACAATTGGACTGAGGTATTGGGAACAACTATTGTATGAGCTAATAGCAATAAGGAAGAGAAAAGCTTAACTTACTGATGCACTAACAAAAGTAAATGCTAATTGCCTTTTAAAATGAGGAGGTTTTACTACTGAGCAAAACAAAGTTTACAGATGACACACACAGATCTATGTACATTGTTTTGTCAATGCTGTATCTAGAGTTGGCTTCAAGCATACAGAAAAAAGGCAGTAGAGTGGGTCAGCACTATAGGAGCATGGAAAAAAAAAAGAGTTACAAAGTGGCCGTGCCCCACTGACTACTCTGCCTTGGTCAAGGTCCTGCAAAGACAAGCTGACTTCTGTGACTGTGGAAAAGTTTGGGGGTTGAAGGACAGCAAGTGTGGCTGTGGAGAAGTAAAATTCCTCTTGGATATCAGTAGTTCATTCCATCTCTCCTGCCCTATTTCTGATTGCAGCAGGAGCAGCAAACCTGGTTCTCCTGGACCCATTCAAATCTGATGCTTCCACAAAGGAATAAGTTTTTTTCTGAGATCACCCTCATAGCTCTGCCCCTTCCTCTGGCTTCTTCTGTGCCAATGGCAAAGCAAACCTGTCTTGTCTCCACCGCCTGCAGAAGCAGACCACCAATCCAACTCGACTCTGGATTTATATCTTTGCAACTGCTGTGAATGCATTGCACTCTATATAGAAATAGATCATCAAAACTACCAAGTCAAAGGCTGTCTAAATGACACAATGGAAATTATTGGTAATTTTTGGCATGAATGGTTCTTACGTTAAAGTCCAGAGCTTTCTGTAGAACGGTGTTTGGTTCCTTCTCATCTCAGCCACCACCGCAATAATGTGAACACAACTGTCAAGCACTGAGATACTATAATGCAGATAGCTATAGAAAACCCTGTGAGGAAATTAATAATGCTTTATTTTCATAGCAAGGATTTAATAACGTAGAGTAAACAAGACACAGGGCCATTGTTAAACAGCAAAGATAAATGTATTAATATCTACAAATGCACACACAGCACACATAAATAAATACATAAATACATCTATAAAATAGTTGGTTCAGTTAAAGCCTCATCTATAGCTGTAAGAGAAGTTGGATTCCTGTGGAAAAAAAGAAATAGTGTGCAACATGTAAATAAAGATAACCATATCTACAACATCCACAACTATCAGCAGCAAATTAAAATCATACATGGCACCCAATTCTTACCCAATCACTAACAATGATCTTTTGGATTTTTCAGTTTCCTGAGTTGAAGTTGTTGTTTTTAAAAAAGAAACAAGAAAGAAAAATAATCATCTGGCTAGTGCAGTCTAGGCCCTCTGAGCTGACAGAATTTTGGATAGAAGAGTTATCCCTTCCTCGGCAGACCAGCACTCAGGGGCAAGGTGTTTTGCAGTGGGTTTCGCAGTTATCAGCTGATACCAGAGAAAACTAAAGCTGGAGTCCTGTTTTCTGTTCCAAGCTCTGGGCATGTGTTCTGCTGGGTATGTGTTCCTCTGCTTGTTTTTCTCTAATATCATCACCTCTCCTCTGCCTTCTTCAAAATTTTCCTCCCCCAATCCTGTCTCCTGACATGCCTCAGCCTCCTCTTCCAAGCAGCGCTCACCTTCCCCCTGCTGCCATGGGCTCCCCACAGCCCCACATCCTGTGGTCCAGCCCTGGAATGCTTCATTCTTCCTGCATGAGACCATTCTGCATTTGAGTTTGCCACAGTCCTTGTCAGGCAAGAGAAGGTTTAGGGCAAGAAAGTACAAGTTTTTAAATCACTCTCACGAAGTTTGAGAGAAAGACAAGAAGGTAAGTTTTCCACCTTTAATTTCATTACCCGAGTTTCCTCCAGTATACCTGGGAACAGTCCCTGCAGGAAAGATGTCCTCAGAACCTCACAGCCCGTTGCTGCTAGCTGCTTCTCTTCCTGCAGAGACAGTGCACTCACTGCCTCCTCACCTGTGTGGGTTGAGAGGGGACAAAGTTATTCCCAGCTGAACAACCTGAGTAATTCTTCATATTTTCAAAAGCTTATATTAGTTCAGATGTCAGTATATGTTCAGAAGGCTCATACAAATCACAAAAGCCACCCCTGATATTGCCAAATATGAAATCACAGCTTAGCCACGGAATTTCAAATAAAATATTTATGTGTTTTTTTAACATGTGCTAAATAATATATTTGCCCTATATGGGAACAGATCAAGTTTAGAAAGAATATTACAAACACCTGAAAAAGGGCCTTGTTATAGGAAAAACAAGATGAGTCAAACAGTAGAGGTTTCCACCTCCTTTATGTTTGTTAATTAAATGACAATATATATTGATTATCTTTACCTGCATATCCTTTAACATTTTCTTTGGATTTGGAAGACATATTTCTAAGCACAGCTTTAAAGTTACTGGGGCTCTCCCATGGAAAGAAAAGGATAGCTTTGTAGGTAAAGTACTAGAAAGGAGCCCAGGAAATTAAGTTTTTGCAGCTCCCACAAATATAAACCTAAGGATGTCCTCTAATCTTTGCAATCTTTATTTGCCAAAATACAAACATTCTAATATTTACAGGCTATGCTATTCTTCTAAAATAAAGGTCCCCGCTGACAAAGGAAAGAAAAGATAAGTCATTACAAACTGAGCTTGCTAGCCATAGTTAGATGTTCGGCACCTTGTTCCTTTAGGCTCCTTTTGAACTTAGACATCTAACTTGCAAGCTTTTAGCAGGAGTAGTAATTTTTTGTATTTGTTTTTATTTGTTTATTTGGTTTTATTCTCTGCTACTTTTGCATTCACAGTAGTAGAGAAATGCTAAGCTAAGCTTAGACTGACCACTATTGCAAAATAAACAATAGACAACTTGTATGTGCAAATGGACAGTTTGATGTATGCTTATATAAAATCTGCCTAAAAATGAGAATGTATATTTTCTCACAAAAATATGTATATCTTCATAATGCTATCACAATTTTAGACATTCTGCTTGCAGTTATGTCCTCAGTATCTTAGGTCTTTCAGTCTTCCATGTTTCAAAATATCATGCTTTCCTGTCTTAAATTACAGTATGAAAGCCAGCTGTACAGCATACCAATTAAGAGGTTAATTTTTCAAAATTATTATGATCAAATTACAATCTGACAAGACTGTAGGATTTAAACTACCGGATTTCTGTGTTTATCTACCTGTCCTTCTGGGTGCCGCACTAGGTAATATCTGAGTTCCAAGAAAAGCAAAACATTTCTATAGTCTCTTCAATTATACAATGTCCAATACTGTGATATTGTCCTTTATAGTTGTATCTCTGTATTAACTGCAAATTACTTTCTTTGCTGTGCCTTTAATAAGCCCAGTACCAATAATGACACATACTGTTTGACAGGCTGAGGCTGAGAAATATGCGGAGCATGATTAATTAGCCAAGTGAAAGAAACTATCCAGCTGACAAAAGTAATCATTGGCCCAAATGACCTTTGATGTCTCAGTGCTTTTGACCAGAGGGTTTGGTAACTGCGTGAGGGGGAATGCTAAAATAATCTACAACTAAAGCACATATTAACATTCTGAAGATAGGCGATTTTCATTGCAGAAACTGTGTATTTTAAGAGAAGCCAGTTCAGTTGTTATAAAGCCTGGTGGATTTAGTATCATGGTAAAAGAAAGAAAAAACACTACTTTAGTTTTTAATAATATCTTCTCCATTTCTATAGTAAAAAAGAACCACCTAGACTTCTTAGTAGAGTCCAATATATCCTCAGGCTCTGACACAATGTTAAGCCTGTTCCCAATGTTATGGCAAATCCCATCATGTGACAGTCAACTATGAGAGTGATAGTTTTTTAATAATGATAAACCAGTTTTCACTGAACTGAAATATCATGTACTTCTAGAAACAAGAACATTGAAATACGGGAGCTTTGAAAACTTATATAGTGAAGACAGTGATCATTAGCCTCTATGGCTAATGATAGAAAAAAAAATATTTCTGGAGGGTGTTTCGATATACCTGTCCTTGCCGTATATTTGAGAGTGGACTCAACAGAATTCTGGCAGTGCTTCTTTTCCTCTCCACTGATATGGAGAGATTAGACAGTTCACCAGTCTAGCTACCTGACTTTGTAGGAGTTAAGTTTGGTGAGATGAATCCACCCACAAGTACATTGGTGCAATGATATGTAATGTATACATGTGTATATACACATATTATGTATAATTAATGTATTGAATTAGTATGGCACAAGACTATACAGTGGGGTCGTGACTCGGATCTCTTGTCACCACAATACAAAGGAACAGAACAAAAGTACATAACATGTAGAGGGGTTAAAGTTTTGCCAGAACATCTTAAAGGGCTTAACAGGAATAGTGCTGGGAAACTGCTGGAGAATCTCCATGGGTGCTATTACCACCACGGGCATCTCAAATCACTGATGGTTGCTTCTCACTGGAGTTCAATTTTAGTTTGGGACTGTGCTTTTGACGTGAATATTGTGACCATCCCCACTCAGTGTGCTTTTGTTCATGTTGCGGTTGTCTCATCACATGAACTAGGTTTTGCTGGGGTGAAATTAAACAGGCAGATGTGCTCCAGAAGTGCATCTAATGTGCTCCAGCCATTACAGGGTATTTATTCCACAGGGCTGGAGTAGAGCTAGCCATCCAGCTGTTTTTGCTCTTTTGTTCAATAGATCTGCTCTTGTAGGGCTGAGCAAGCTGATAATGTAAGCATGGTCGCTACATACTATAGATCATACCTGTTCAGTCATGCCCATCCACAAAGTTTTACTCAGCACTGGATGTGTCATTCAAGCTTGTTTTATTGAAGGAAGCATGGTGAGTAGGGAGGTTGTCATTCCAGTGACCAAAAAAGAGCCAGATATACAGCTGAACAGTCGCTTGGATGAAAAACTCTGCTTGCATGCAGAAGCATACCTGATTATTTCAATTTAATCCTGACATGCATTCAGTACATGGCTATCACCTCCTCTCAAGTATTGGTCATGTATTTCTCAATGTATTTACTCAGTAATTTGCTTAGCATGCAGTCCTACTAATATCATGTGTTCGGTCGTGCGCATGCCATGTCACTCTAAATGACACACTTGTCATTTCTTCGTCTGCCCAGCCCCTTTGACCACTACTCTTTCTGTGTCTTAAAAAAGACATTACAGGTATCCTTACGGTGTTGGTACAGACCCAAGAGTTTGCTGTGGTCAGTGCCTTCCCTTCTCTGTCACTCAGCTGTAAGTAGTTAACTGCATACATGGCTTAAATACTTTTCCATCTAATGTGTATGTCTCATCTCCTTTTTGCCAGTTCTCTGTTAAATTACAGTTGTGAGAGTAAAGTGTCCTGGATTGCTGTCAGTCTGTATAGCTCACCAACTGTATTAAATGAGTGTCTTGGCTTTTATGCTGCTACTGGCCTTTGCCTTCCAGCCTTTGTGGTTGTAATGGAGCGACATCCTAATCTGTAGGCACTGAAAGCTGAGAAAATGCTAACGTTTGTTGACAAGTGAGATAAAAGGTGCATCTAGCTTAGATTTGGACTGTGAGATACAGGTGGTCACTGTTAGCGCTTCAGCACCTGCTCCTGTAAAAAATTGGTCCAGGAATGCATGAACCTAAGTGTATATATAATGACATATACGAAGTTCAACAGCGTTAAGCTCATATTGCTTAGGAATGGCTGACTCAAAACTTCAGCTCAGCCTCATCCTTCCCTGTCACATCTTAGAAACCTTTTCTCTAAAATAAAACATTAGTTCAAGCATCTAAATCAAGCCTTACTGAGGCAAATGGCAGACTTTGAAAGAAGAGAGTCAGGCTGTATTTTTGCTTTAAAGACTGCAAGCATCAACTTTAGTGTTCACATAATGTACTGAGGGACTGTATCACTGCAGTGCCTCCATTTGAAAGTCCACTGCCACAATTAGATACCCTGTGTCATCTCTGTTTTATGTTCCCCAAGGATATGGATACAGTCTCCAGACCAGCAGGCCCTGAAGATATGCAATGCTGGAAATGGTGCCCATTAGCATGTAGCAAAGAGCAACAACTGTTTTACTTGCTTTTCTGTAGAAGTCACAACTCTTTAAGACTGCTAATGTAAATGTTGTATTAGAAATTTGCTAATAAACACAATATATATTGTTGCTAAGATCCCGAGTAGACCTGCAAGTACAAAAATCAGATGGCATGACTTGCGAAATTCTGTCTTATTTCAATATCATTAACTGACATTTTGTTTAAGAAGGATTTTTAAATAGGAAATTAGAGAAATTAAAAATGCAGTGCACCAGCTATTGCTGTCCAACACAGACATATCCGATTGTTTGGAAGATGAGCTTTTTTGGATGACTGACACCTCACCAGGAATGATATCGTTACTTCCTTGGTATTTAGGTCAAGGCAAAGCATTTAAGTTTGTATGGAGGTGGTCTTCTTAAAACTATGACATTCTCATCAATACCTTTAAAACTTGAGGTATATCTGACAGATCAGCACTGTTAAGCTAACAAAGCTATTTATGGAGCTAACGTGGAGCTACCTTATGGAGAGGTCCCAGAAGACTGGAGGTTAGCCAGTCTGACACTCATCTACAAGAAATTCCAGAAGGAGGATTTGGGGAACTACAGGCCTGTCAGCCTGACCTCATTGCTGGGGAAGGTTATGGAGCAGATCAACCTGAGTGCCGTCATGTGACATGTGCAGGACAACCGGGGGATTAGATTCAGCCAGCAGGGGTTTAAGAGAGGCAGGTCCTGCTTGACAAACATGATGTCCATTTATGACAAGATGACCCACCTAGTGGATGAGGAAAAGGCTGTGGATGTTGTCTACCTGGACTTTAGTAAAGCCTTTGACACCGTCTCTCATGGTATTCTCCTGGAGGAACTGGCTGCTTACGGCTTGCACATGTGTACTCTATGCTGGGTAAAAAGATGGCTGTGTGGCCGAGCCCAAAGGGTGGTAATAAATGGAGTTACATCTGGCTGGTGGACAGTCACAAATGGTGGTGTTCCCCAGGGCTCAGTATTGGGGCCGGCCCTGTTTAATATCTTTATCGACAATCTGGACAAGGGGATTGAGTGCACCCTCAGTAAGTTTGCAAATAACACCAAGTTATGGTTCAGTGTTGCTCTGTTTGAGGGTAGGAAGGCTTTACAGAGGGATCTGGACAAACTGGACCAATGATCTGAGGACAATTGTAGGAGGTTCAACAAGGCTTAGGGCTAGGTCCCGCACTTGGGTCACAACAACTCAATCCAACACTACAGGCTTGAGGACGATCACTGGAAAGCTGCCTGGAGGAAAAGGACCCAGCAGTGTTGGTCGACAGGCAGCTGAACACGAGCCAGCAGTGTGCCCAGGTGGCCAAGAAGGCCAACAGCATCCTGGCTTGTATCAGAAATAGTGTGGCCAGCAGGACTAGGGAAATGATCGTGCCCCTGTACTCGGGACTGGTGAGACTACACCTTGAATAATGTGATCACTTTTGGTGCCCTCACTTCAAGAAGGACACTGAGGTGCTGGAGTGTGTCCAGAGAAGGGCAGTGAAGCTGGTGAAGGGTCTAGAGCAGCAGCTGAGGGAACCAGGACTATTTAGTCTGGGGAAGAGGAGGCTGAGGGGAGACCTTGTAGCTCTCTACAATTACCTGAAAGGAGGTTGTAGAGAGGTGGGTGTTGATCTCTTCTCCCAAGTAAAAAGCAACAGGACAAGAGGAATTGGCCTCAAGTTACATCAGGGGAGGTTTAGACTGGATCTTAAGAAAATTTTCTTCACTGAAAAGGTTGTCAAGCATTGGAACAGGCTGCCCAGGGAGGTGGTGGAATCACCATCCCTGGAAGTATTTAAAAAACATGTAGATGCAGTGCTTAGGGACATGGTTTAGTGATAGACTGTCAGTCCTGGGTTAACAGGTGAACTTGATGTCATCTCAAATGTCTTTTCCAACCTAAATAATTCTATGATTCTATGATTCTGTGAATTTGTTCCTCCAGCTTGTGTTGTCTTGGAACCACAGCCCTTTTATGCTGCCCAGTTTTCCTTGCTCCTTTTTTCATTTTTAGGAAATACCTGAAATTCTTTAAACATTTCAGGTCAGAGAAAGGCCATTATTCCACTTACCTTAATTGTGTCTTTGAATACCTACTGTTCCTTACCTAAAGAAATGGACCCACTCCAACTTACTGCTCAGATTTATTTATTTTAAATTGTGAGAAGGTTCTCCAGAACATTTGATGTTTGCTGGTCAACCAGAACAATACCTTGGACATTCTTACTAATATACACACAAAGTATCTACCTTATGAAGCCAGCGAAACAGCCAAAGATAATTAGGATATAAAGAATTCCACTATGCCGGTGTTATTCCAGACAGCAATGTCTAATGAATGAGAACACAAAGGCATGCAGCAGCTGTCAGTTGAATGCATGCCACAGTGCAAAGCAGCTCTATAAATGCTTCTGAAAGATTTATAGACTTCTATTTCTATTCTGGTATTCTGTGAGCGTATTTTATTTGGAGGATAATGTAGGGGGAGATGGGATAAGGGTGGAAGAAAATGAGATCCCAAATTAGATCACAGATTAAGATGAGGGGTAGAAGTGCTTATGAATTATCATGGGCTCATAATAGAGCTACTGTATATTCCACACCCCAGAAAAGCACTTAATACATTCTGCTCAGTGCCAGGGTGATTTTGGCTAAAAAAATAATAAAAAAATTAGATGGAATTACAGCTCGCCTTAGCTAAGTACACATTCAGTAATTAATGCAGATTTGGAAGGGTTGTTCAGGGCTTTGTTTTGTTACACTTGTGAAGCTGTTGGGCTGTTGTTCTGTCAGCCTGTGTACTGGGATACACATACATGTCACAGTATGTGCTCTCAAAGATCAGACAGGTGTCTGTGCGTGAAACTGCGTCTGAAGGATGATTAAGGCAGTGACTATGACTGGAGCATATGGCTATGGAAGATATATTTGCTTCTTTTGGATTTTGTTTCTTCTCATTTCTGTCTGGCATTCTCTGTCAAGTTTCCATACTTAGCTTTGTCAGCCTTCATTTCCCTACCAAGGCTCACTGGGTGGAATTCAGCTCTGAAAATCACTCTCTAAAACTTGCTAAATCAGAGCTCAACTAAATCACGTTCATCCATATCTCATCTTTTTCATGGAAATCACTGAAATAATAGGTTAGGAAAGCTTACCAGGAGTTATTTAGTTTATCATTCTGCAGTAGGGCAGGATTTGCTCTCAGTATTAAACCTGTGCATGTTTTATCTCTACTCTGGAGTGTTCCTAATGGTGGTCCTCCAATTACCCCTCTCGGCAAACCTCTCCATTGTCTAATTGTCCTTGCTTTTAGCATTTTTATTCCTTATGTCTAACGTAAATTAATTTTCTTTCTTCAAGTTTCAGTCCGTTGCTCATTATATTGCTCTTAATCACTTGAAGTAATCCCTCCCCATATTTCATGTTACTTCTCCTGAAGTAGTTAGACACAGTTATCATATCTGCTCTTTGCCATTTTTCTTTCAGCTGTTCAGGTTACATTTCTTTCCTGGTATTTTGTAGATTGTGCCTGCTAAACTATTTATTGTTTTTTGCTACATTCCTTGCCACTTTAATTTATTCCTGTCTTTTTATAGTCAGGAAGTCCACCATACACAACCAAAATAAAACCTGCTAAATAAAGGAAAAGTAAACATGGAGGCTCACTTTGTATCAGCCATTTTAAGAAAGAGTTTTGAAGGTTTATCAAGGTACCATGTCTCTAATTAGTCACTTTTATGAGTACTGAATCACTGTGTTCTGTGCCAGCATAATTAACTTATGTTAACGAATCTAATAAGCAGTCTGAATAAACAACCTTCTTAAAAGTAAATATATCATTTAATAAAAAGTTTTTGTTTGGTGTCCTGGCAAAATCATTTAAAAACTAATTTAATCTCTTGAACGTTGCCGGATTTGTAATTATTCTGAACTATACAAATAGTCTTGGAAAGAAGAAAAAATTCTGAATTAAGAAGGCTGTAGATGACATTCAACATGAAGACAGCAAATTCCCAGGTGAGAAAGGTCAGCTGGTGCCAGTAGAGATAACTGCATCTGCAGCGGTGAGGAAGAAGCTCTCGTTTGTGTTGAGAGCATCTTTCATGCTGCTTCATTTTGAGAGGGAGTCATACGTTAAATAAGTCCCTATTAAAAAAACCCAAAAGTTATAGAAAAGTAAAGCTTTGATATCTCATTATGTATGACCTTACTTTGTCCTTGGGCAGGCAATTTCAGAAAGCTGCTTTATATTTTTAAACTGGTAGTTGTGTTTTGAAACCACACCAGAACTCTAGCCAACAAGGTGTGTCTGATCATCAGCAGCTTAGACAGGGCCCGTAGCAACGCAGGAAGGCTCCAGAGATCAGGCAATTGTCTCCAATGTTTCTTGAGCAGCTTCATATAATCCAGAGTGAACTTGGGAAGGTTTGATCAGGAAAGCTGCAGCAGTTAGGAGCCCTTTAATGTTATTGCTGGACACAACATCAAGACATTCTCTTCACTGAACAGTTTATAACCTAAATATAAGACTAGGGACAATGCTTAGGAGGACATTTGGAGAAACCACTGGCTACATCTACTTTGTGTTCCCAGGTTCTGGAGCATGCTGAGTTAGGTGTCTATGATAGAGGAGGAAAGACAGATTGGGTGTACACCTCTTCCACTTACAATCTTGGTGTCTACTGCCAGAAAGGAGCCGTGGTGTACTTAAAGTATTCTGGTGCTGGAGCAGAATAGAGCTCAGCTATAGCAGGAGATCTGGCTTGTCATCTAGGAGAGTTCAGAAATGCCACCATGCCCTTGCAAAGAGCACTTGTTAAATTCTACTTCACTTCATATAAATCACAATGAAGTCTGTAAAAGAGACTTCAGAGATTTCTTTTTCTTATATTTCAAGATCAAGAATGATAGGAAAAATTAATCACAGCTTTGCCCCAAACTTGCTTCTAGTGACAGGCTCCAGGATGCTTCATTGCATGGCTTTGATCAGAAGAATGACTGTGTTTTGTATTTTAAAGAAACAAAACCAGCAAGACATCTTAAAGTCAGACTGAATTTTATGAATTTGCATTCTGAAAAAAATAGATTGTGTTTTCATAAAAATCTTTGCAGTGGAAATAGCTTTTGTTTTGGGTATTTTGGGTTTTTGTTTGTTGGGGGTTTTTTTTTCTTTTTGTTTTTTGTTTTGGGTTGTTTTTGTTTTTTTTAGCTAATACACATGGAGACTCCCACGTTGTCTTTCTTTCACTGGAGTCAAGCCCTAAACAACATAACTTAAATAGGCATCTTTTATAGCACAGTGCAATTACATGGTCAGTCTTGCAGCTCAAAGAATTTGCATACCTTTATTAGAAAATAAATTGTAGCTTTAATCTCAGGACCATTTAATACTGTATTAGTTACACTGCCCAACCCTTGGAAGGTGCCAACTGTATGTGACAATATGTGATTTCTTTATTGGAATCTAAACTATAGTATTTGCAAATGCTATGCATGGCATTATAGCACATGATCCATTTCCCTCCTGCTGAAGCAATTCATTCAGGAGACACATGCCTGTTTGGCTGCTCACTGGAGCAGGCCTGACCTGAAGCATATGCTGTGTGGATGAGGGAAACAGGATGAAAATGTGTGGGTGGGGGACCAGACTGAAATTTTCCCAGATTCAGGTCCTTAGAAAAGCAGGGAAACCGTTTCATCTAAATTAATGGCAGCGTACCATGCTGGCAGCTTGCAGTCATTTCAGAAAACACAGTTGAGAGAAATGAAAAATCAACAAATATTATTGTCCATTTGGAAGCAACTATAATTCAGATAGAGCTCAGCAAATGGATTGCTGTCATTTAGGATCTGGAGAGAGCTGCTTATAATGCAGAACTGAGTTATACAGGCTGTTATTCTGCAATAGCTGATGTGTTTCGCACCTGAACAGATCCAGGTTCACTTTCAAGAAAAGATAATTCTATCTATAACCATCAGTCTGACTCTCTTTGCACATATACCATTTTAAAAATAATGTATTTCTTCATGCCCATTGGAAAACCTTCCGATTTGGCTCAGAAATTTAGGTCACAATAATGCCCTGAGAGCATGCCATAGAGCTGATAGTCAAAGTGAGCATTCTGAATTAGTCTGAAAGGGAAAAGCTTAAAAAGACCAACAAGAATTCCAATATTCGGCAAATAGCATAAGTGGAATTTTAACCCAGACTAAAGTCAGGTTTCAGTAGAGCTGGTGAAACGGGAGGTATGACTAGAACAAAATCACTATGTCATCACAGTGTTTTGAAAAAAAAAAAATATATACATATACCTCTGTATGTCAGTAAGATAGCATACGTCACGGAAGAGTCTGGAGGAAAAATCCTTACTGGACAGGATCTGAACGTGGTTCATGTTTCACCAAGAAATGCTGACAATACTTGGCCTCCCCTCTGTTATAAATAACTCATTTGGATAACTGCTTAACAAACTTAACTAATGACGAAGTTTTTAATACAGTTTCTTTGTAGAGTCATTATTGATGTAAATAATTTTATATAAGAGAACAGATATTCATTTCTGGATTAAGAAAAAGAAAGGAAGTAGGTCTTGATGGATAATATTCTCAAAACTTCTCTAATTATTCCTGTTAATTCCTTCTGTCATTGTGATCTAGCAACATATTTAACAGTGTTTCATTGTTTAATTTCTATGACATTGACCCATATGTATTTCAAATACATTAAGCATATTGCCATTTTTTTTTATTTGGGAAAGATTTTAAAATTAATGTACTGTTGATTGTGCCACAATTTTTCCAAAATACATCATATTTGGAAATATAACTTCATCCTAATTGGTGTTTGAATATTTGAAAATATGGTGCTGTCTTGTCAGTGCTATCAGTAAAGCCACATTGAAATTGATTTCTTCCAGATTTTTGTGTGTAGTTCTGATAAGTAACCAAATTTGAGTTGAAAATAATTCTCGCTGAAGGCCTTGGGTTGGAAAATGCCTTTTTTATAAATAACAACTGCTTCAATTTAGGTTTTCATTATTTCTGATGGAAAAGAGCTAGTAATATACTGGAACTGTGATAATGCAAATTGAACAGATGGAATTGGATGAAAATGGTATAAAATTCTGTTTAATCATATTTATTACTTGTTTTTTCTTTTACATGTGAAAAGTATAGTTGTTTATTCTTTGAATGAAAACAATGAAGAGGATTTTGCAGGAGATAAAATTTAATCATATTTAATATGGAATAAGGCATTGCAAAGTAACATAGTTGTCATTGAGAACAACTTTGTAGGGAAGTCCTCCACTCTCACTCAAGAATACAGATAGGGTATGAAAGAAGCAGTCTGTATTCTTGCAAAGTTTGTTGATATTTCCACAATAAATGTTAATGTGTTCATCAGTCTCAGAAAGAAATATCTCTTGTTTTCTTTTTCATTTTCCACAAACTTGAAAACAGCCATAAACAATATCATATTTAGATAGTAAAGTCTTCCAGAATGATTAAGTCATGATTGTGCTCTCATTTGTGCCTTTGTAACAACAAATTTATAAATCCAGATATTCCAGTGCATATTATTCCCAGCTTACATTACAGAAGAAAAATTTAAAAGATCATTTACAGTTTTTCTTTTTCATACCACATTAAGTAGAAGCCTTAATGATCTATTCCCCAGTAACATCTGGAAATCTCAGTTAGATAAAATGCTGTTGTGTTAGGTCCCCTACAAACATACAGTTCAAAAAAGTCCAGCTCCAAAGGAGCTCTCACTCAGAAATGCTTGAGGAAGGAAAAATAATGGTTCACTTTCTGTAGCTACAGACACGAATCACTGAAAGGTGATGTGACTTGCTGAGGGATATACATGCAACCTTTGGCAGAGCTGGGATTTACACTTTCATCTCGGTGTTCAGTGTTTTAATCAGAAAACCTTCATTTCTCCTGCAGCCTGAAAATGACCCAGCTTTGCTGCAAAACATTTGTTTTTGAGGAAATAGTATTGTCCAGCTCTTCTGAGCCCTAGTGTTCCATGCAATGTGTCTGCATGAGTTCCCAAAATCTCCCTAGCTGAACTGGACAGAATTGAAATTTAAGGACTGGTTTGCAGAATTCACAATAAACATTATTACAGACTGAGGGGATTCAGTACAACTGTGAGAACATATTTACAGCTGCCATCATAAACATTACTTGTGGGCACTGTCTTGAGATCTCTCAATCATTAAATTAGAAAAAGTGACTGAGCTTTAAAAGCATTTCTTTGTTTATACTCACTCATCTAGCTCTTTCCCTGTGTTCTTGGCAAGATATCACGTTCTTTTGTAATTAATAATTTTGTATTCTAAGGAATATAACAGCTGGGTTTAGTACATGTTATTACAGTATTGCCATTAATTACCAGTCATCGCTATACAATGATGTTTGATATCGTATTGGGGTGAGGGGGCTGAATTTCTCTGTGGTTGACATGCTAACAGCAAGGTTTGAAAAGGCAGATTTTAAAAACAGTGAGCAAAATGATTAACATGAGACTGAAGGGCAAAGTAATAAAACTTTAATACCACTAACTAAGTCTGGGGGCCATGTAAGAACATTGTAGTAGAGGCACAGATGGTGTGCATACCAATGAGCAGGAAAACATAAAAGCGAGAGCAAAACTGTATGGCTAAATGGAGAATTAATAACTTTTACTGGAGATGCATTGTTTTCTAAAGCAAAACCCCACTGTAGACAACAGACAAACTCAGATGGAATGTTAAAGTAAATTCACAACCAAAAAAAAAACCCCAACCAAAAAAAAAACCAGGCAATGAAGCTGTGGAAAGAACAAGTTACAAAAGATGGAAAATAATGAAGTGGCAATGGGAGATTTTGAGACACAGAAAGGAGTTATGCAGCCTGTTAGCAATTCTGGGAGCCTGCCTCTGTGACTGCAGAATCTCCACTGATGGTGTCGAATCTCAAGGTGTCTATAGTCACCTTGTTGGCTTTTCTTGGCTGAATGCTGAAGTATTGCAGACATCAGCCCACGACCTCTTTTCTTCTCATGCCTGAAGCTAGTGAGCTTCCTGTCTTCTGCCTTTGACTCTGAACCATGTGTGTTGCTCAAACTAATGAAACGCACAGCACTCCCTCTGGAGGGAAATTTCTAAAACACTCCTTTATTTTCAGTCCAGCTAAAGAGTTGATGATCCATCCATGTTATAACATAAACAAAACATCCTGCTCTCCTATTCTAACAGTGGTGTCTTCTCTATTTTAAGATGCTAGCTCTTGCCATCTACTGAGATTAAGCTAAATACAGCAGATAAAGATGCAAAATTTCTGTAATTGCCTTGGAATAACTGCCACTGAACCTGAATTTCCATTCTAAAGTTCATGGATACCTGCAACATTTACCATCAAAAACACTCCCAGGTTATTATGGTGTTTAATAACATATATTTGTATTTAATTAATTTTGTAATTATGTTTATATTTAATAATACCTTGATAATAAATAATATGTTATTTATTCTGAATCCATGCTGCCAGAAAGTCCTGAGAACCACATTATTATGCAGCACCCTTTTCTACTTGAAAGGCTCAGGTCTGGATGGGAATACACCCCTGGGAGTGTCAGCCAGACATGTGGGAAGCAGAGTAATGGAGAAGGTCAGGCAATCACAGAGGTTGCTGATCCAGCATTTCCCTTGTTTCCAACAGATCTTCTGAAGCACCTTAAAAGCCTCTGCTCATTTGTTAAACTCTTAAATGGTTACTTTCTCCAGGGAGTGCCATCAACAGATGCTAATTACAACTTTTGGCATGCTATTACTTAATCTAGCCTATCAAATACACTGCTTCACAGCAATAGAAGAAGATTTTCTGTAGAAACTGAGAAAGTATTCCCACTCCTTCTGTACAACTTTTTAGATGCAGTGTGCCTTGCTTCACAGCCTGTCTTTGACACATCTCATTCTGCTCACCAGCTGCATCCAGATCCTCAAAATCAGTTTCTAAGTTTCCTTCATTTTTAAGTTTACTGCTATTCTGCCAAAATTTAATCAGTTCTTTTATCCTCCTCTTCACTGTTCAGTGCCTACACATGTGGAGTTCTTTTTGCATCTCCCAATTTAGAAGACATTAAACATTAGCAATACCTCCCCTTTTGTTCTTAAGCTTGACCCTTGTGTATTTTCTGAGCTTCTCAGCTCTGCATCTGAACTCAGCATGAGGAAGTGCTGTGCACCATGGAAAAAGCAAGGCAAGGTAAAATTAGTTCCATTTCACATTTGTCTAATATTATACTAATAGTAACTGACACGGGACCTTGTGGGTGCTGCACTGGATGGTTACTTTATAAAGAGCATTCCTGTTTTATTATCTGTTAACTATCTATGGTTGCAAAATAAATTGTCTAAGTATGCATATGTGATAAACAGTACTGCTGAAATGATGCGAAAGCTTTAGAGGTGTCATTGTGGTCTGTGTTAATGGACACGTTTTCAGTAGTATTTTATTTTTATGTGTGGCTTCAAATTTCACAGCACTGTAAAACAGATTAACAATGTCAGAAACATGAGTGAAATATACCTAATGAAGCTATTCTGTGCCAAAACTAAATCGCTGCCCTTAATTCAGTGGCTGTAACTTCTGCCTGCTTTCCATGCTTTAGGCAGGAGAGATGAGACACAGTGCCACAACTTGGCCAGTGACATTTATTGAACTTTCTCCTGTTGTGAAGCCATGTGCTAGTGTCTGAGGTCTGAAAGTGCTTTCTGATCCCTGTGTTGAGAAAGTCCAGTTATCTACAGTCCTCTACCTTCCACGCATAATGGAGATACAGCTCACCAGACTGTGGCACCAGTACCTCTCTGGATGTTGTGGAAGGCTTTCAGCAAAACCAGGACATGTTACCAGAAGCTTGCTATGAGATATGGTAGACAGAAGTATGAGTTGGGCTTTAATAGCTGGGATACTTATTAAAACACTAAACATAGCTATATAACTTGCTTGGTCCTTCCACATAACAGTTCTGAATTCACTAAACTATATGTGTTGGGTACCTTTTAATAGGCAACACATTTCTATTCACAAGCACTTAGCTCTAATAGGAAATACAGAAAACTTTCTTAGGAGGCAGAACCAGCAACAGTATATCTGAATGATTGCTGGGTGAATCACTCCTCTACCATAACATTGACAGCAGTCTCGTGTTTCTTCACGACAGGGTCTTTATCACAGGCTTTCTCTGTTCCGTTTATAAATCACTGCATATAACCCTATTTTGGACGTCTCAACCCAGCACCTAGAAATGCATATGGGCAGCCCTGCCCTGTCAGAGCTCATGTGGCTGTGCCGTTGCAGTGTACAGCTTAGCACGAGAGCATCCTCCCCGCTGCCCTCCGGCACACCGTCCCCCACTGCTGCAAGGCCGTGGATGCAGGGAGAGGGCAGTGAGCAGGATACTCAGGTTTACTGAGCGTGGCTTTCTTGCTGCTTCTTTTTTTCTTTCCAAATGCATTTCTACTCTCCAACCAGTAAACGGTCATTTACGTTGACTCCCTAAGTGGTTTTTGAAAAATCCTGGGAAGAACTCACTTCTGTATGCACTGAAACATAGGAATAGCTCTTGGTGTGCCCTGTCACCATCTCTGGCCTAGCTCTGCTCCTCACAGAGGGACAAGGGTGCCAGGGAAGGTCCCTGCCTCCGTCTGTCCCCAGCTGCTTCCTGCCCTGGCCACGCTGCACCCTGACAGAAGCCTCATGGGTTGCAGGTGGGAATCGAGAATGGACATGAGTAGCTCTCTGCTGCTCATGGGCCATGAGGCTCTGTTCACAGGTGATCAAAAGATACCCTGCGGGACAGTCATATAGACCTCCTTTGTCTTAGCCTTCCTTTGAGAATTGCTTCTTATGGTGACAGGATGATCTAAGCAGGCCAGCGATCATAAATATCACACAGAAATAAGAGAAATGCATCGAGGGCATGGATGCTAGTGGATATTTATGGCAAAGGAATGGCATTTTAGAGTGGATTTTGCTGCTTAGTTCATCCAGCTCATAACCTTCTTTCCTTGCTTGAGTATCTTTCCCAAGAGGTCCTCAAAAACCATCTGCAGACTTGACAAACTACTCTGCTGGCAGTGACATCTCATTCTCTGTCTTTAATTTTTCCTGGGGGCCTTGTGAAGGCTCTTGACTGTATGACATGTCAGACAGGTAGTCAAAAAGGAGAAAGGATTAAAGGGCCTTTGGAAAGACAAAATCTATGAAGGAGCTGCCTCTGCCATTGCTAAAACAATTATTCTGGGTCTTCCCTACATCGTGTCTGTCAGCAGTTCCCAGGACAGAGAGGGGCTTGCTGCAGTCACGGGGGTTGCTCTGCTGGCTGCAGCTCGGTTTTGGTTGCTCTTTGCTCTGGTACAGTCAGATGTAGGCAGGTACAATTACCAGGATGAGTCGGCTTTGCATGGAAGCTCTGGAAATGTTATGGGGTCCCCATGTAAAGGGTTCTCCATAGAAAACAGTCCATGGTTCTTTCAGATGAAAATTGCACACCTGTGATGCCTCCAGCAGCCCCTAAAAGCTACCTCCTGTTTAGTTCCCTGTAGTGTCAGGTCCCAAAGACATGGCCCAAATTCAGCATTTCTTGTTTGTGAGAGGTCTGCTAAATACTTCATGGTGAATTCCCTAGCTGAGAAGAAACTGCACCGTAAAATGTTTATCTTCCATAAGTTACTTCTAATTCTTTAACTATTTCCCAAGCACATTTTGTTTCTATGAAAATAACTATCAAGGTTCCCACTAATCTGGGATGTTTGGCTTTTATTGTGATGTGATTTCCTTTCATAGATTGGCCAAGTGTTGATCCTTACTTGTTAATACAGGTGTTATTTAGCATACATAAAATTAAATTAAATGTTATTATAGCAAAATCTGTATCTTGCTGGCATGTGTGTATCTGTGTATTATGTATGCTTCTTATTATCTTACAACAGGTTGTATAATTCAATATGAAGATACTTTATAGAGGACTCAGTCATGGTTTGCATTTTAAAGATAATTTAATGAGTCAAATCATAATTCTAAACACAGCAAAACAACTCAACAAAAGAGGTTTTCATGACTAGAGCTGTTGAAGATGCAGGACTGTGTCACTGGGAAAAATAAAAAAAAGACAGAGTGAAAAATATTCCTGGATCAGAAAAAAGGCACAAGGAAACATTCTGAGTGGAAAGAGTAGTGTGCTCGCCTTTTGAATGTTCCAAATTCTTTCTGAGCAAAAATTTAAAAAAAAATAATAAAAATTACATGTGTGGGAAAATTACTGGGGGGGTGGTGGTGTGTGTGTGTGGTGGGTGGGGGTGGGGGTGGGTGTGTGGGTGGGGGGTGTGTGTGGGGGGGGTGGGGGGTGGGTGGGGGGGTGGGTGGGTGGGGGGTGGGTGTGGGTGTGGGGGGGGGGGGGGGCGGGGCGGGGCAGGAATAGAGAAAACTGGGACCTAATAGAAGCACAGTATTACAGAAAACTTTTTTTAGGGTAAAATACATCTGTCACTTTCAGGACGGTTGGCATGCTTGGAATCTACCAGGGCTCCCTAAGCAACACGCCCTGCCAGCTCAGCACATGCTGATAGGAGTGACGGAGGGTGGAGCGGAGACACCATGGCCAGGCTCTATTGTGCTCCCTGCGGGAATGGGAACTTGATGGTCTGATAAGCTGCATAGCAGTTGTCACATGAAGAATGTATGAGAGGATGTCTGCTACTGAGCCAACCATTGGGGTGAAATGACTTTCCCCAGATGAAATAATCTCATTGTAATACTAACGCACACCTCCAGCTCAAATTTACCCACCTTCAAGGTACCACTACACCTCACTGGGCACATGATACCAATCAGTAACAAAAATACGTTATGATTAGAGTCACTCAAGCTTCACCTAAAAGTAAAGAAAATGGACTGGTCCTGGGCTGAAACAAGTCCAAAGGCAGGGAATTGTTGTCTGAACTCCAGAATCACCACACTCTGATTCAGTGTCACAAGGTTAGGTCAAGCTGACCCACTTTTTAAAGCTGTCAAGATTGATGAACAAGAAGAATTCTAATCAAGGGATTCAGCCTTGGGAAGGACAGAAGCTGGGAAAGAAGCATTCAAGCGAGGAAGTTCCAGCCACAAGAGATTAAGTGTTGCAACCCCCATACATTGAAAGTATGACAAAGGTAACCATGGTAGTGGGAGATGGTGACCTCTGACTCAAATAGCCTCCCCTGAAAGAGAGCAAAACCCTGCTTGAAGTGCTTGAATAATTAGTGAAAAACTTCAGTAGTGCTATTGGAGGATGCATACTAATTTGCATTAGAAGGGAGAAACTTGTAACCAGTTCTATGTATGGTAATGAATATGCAATGTACTATGAAGTATAAAAAGTAAACAAAGGAGAGGAGAACTTAGGGAAGACTGTCATAACTTCTGGTATCAGCTAATGGGCTGAACCTGTCTTCTCCCCCATAGTGATGTCTATTGGGTAAGAACTTTATTCTATGACTAATTTAATTTGACGACTAACTCATGCTAGCTGTTATTAGGTGCATTGTTTTAAGCTTGCTTTGCAGTCAGTGGGCTATCACTTGCAATCTTTGAACCTTATTCTGTCACAAACTTGCATTTTGTGTAATAAAAATCTTCAGCTGAAGTTCATTTTGTGCAAGTCTCCGGAGATGTCAGTAGCTGTTCTAAGGGACTTGACTCAGCGATGCTTTCAGCAGGGGTCCCTGAACAGGTTGGTCGAATCACCCCCCGATACAGGGGGCTGTCAAAACACAGGTAGCGGACAGGCTGATCAGATGCAAGGGTCTCGTCTTTCTTGGAAACTGACAGGCTGATCAAATATAAAGGGTTCCAGGACCACCCCTACCCCCCCCCCCCCCCCCCCCCTTTTTAATTAATGTGACAACATGACTAAGAATTCTAAATATTCAGCATTAGATAATATTATCCTTTGCAGAACACAACTACTATTTTCAGCTAGTTCATACAAAGAATTCCTAAATGTTCAGCTCCCCACGTCTTCATATTCTAACTAGCCAAACTTGATGACTTATAGTGAATAAATAAAGTTAATATTTCAAATATTTTAACCTAATTACCTTTACTTAATTAGAGTTGAGTTATCTATAAATAAAGCTGTAACTGTTGGAAACAACATGAGTAGTGGTGCCAGGTAGTATATCTTGGAAAGCTCTTTGCTTAAATTTAATAGGTAACATTAAGGAATTGCTTACTGAATGTTACAATTACCTAAATATTCTGCAGCTATAGAACTGAGAGCCTGAGCCTTCTCAGTTCTCATGATCCTTTGAAGAGTGTATCTCTTCTTAAAATCTTCTAAGATTTTGAAAAAGCAGGATAAAATATTCAGTAGAAAAAAATCTTCAAAAATATTGGTTTATGATAACGACATTAATAATTCCAATACTAAGCCAGATCTTTTCATGTCTTTATAAAGAATTTATAGGTCAAAGCAACCTTGTTGATTATGCAGTAGTTCTTAGTCCTGCCAGTTTGTGCTTTCATGTTTTTACAAGGTACATGCTGTGTATCCAAATATTTGAAGATATTTCTTAATCTTTTATCTGCATTGATATTATCTTTTTATTTATTTTCAGCCTTCACCTGGCACTCCTTTTTTATTTTAAACATTAGGGAACTTGTAAAAAAGGTTAGGTTCTTCTATATGCTTAAGGACATTATTGTTAACTTCATTAATGCAATTAACAACGTCTTTAGCTTTTTGCCAAGAAGTGAAATTTTAATTAATTCAGAAGTATTCACAGAAGAGGAATTGCTTTTGTTTGAATGCTGTTGCAGAAATTCAAGATCCATTTTCAAAAAGTTGATCATTATTATTTAAAATTTTTCATTATTCCTACTTTTACATTGTGTAATTAGGAAAATCGCACTCTTCTTCCACTTTATAAGCCAAATTTTTATCTTCTATTTTTTTGTGATTATTGAGAAAAATATCTTCAATCCACTTCAGAAAGGTAAAGTACAACCACAGCAGGATTGTTGAACAACTCAAAAATCTGTGACACGTATTCTGTGAGGAAGAAAAAAAGTCATTTACATCAACATGTTTGTTGACTCTTAGTTGCAGAGATAACCATCCCTTTTTTTATTTTTCAAGCCATAGGGACATCTGTAGGCTGCTTAATCCAAACACCCTGCTTAAAGCTTGCCTCAGGATAGATCTCACATGGATATGTGACTACAGCGAAAATAGCTTGTATGCTGAGATTCCTAAGGAATACCTCTTCCTGTATTTTGTTACATACTACGAGTTTCAAAACAATTTTTACCCTACCTGTGGGTGTCTTGGATGTGGCAAGAGGCACGGCACCATGCCAGGGAATAGACTGAGGTGTATTTCCCATGTTATAATTAAGGTAGAAACTATTTCTGCATGACAGCAAAACTAGTTACATGATCTCCCAAGTAATACATCCATGCTGGTCATGGATTTCGCATGATGTTGATGGCTGGATTCCACAAAGGTTGTGAATTCAGAATTATGAGCCAGCATATTCATTTATGGTCTGACAGCAGGCAGCACACCCATTATAGTAATTTTTCCTTAGAAGAGTTAACCTCATAACTACCTCTGAGCTGAGAGTCTGAGTCTTTGTGAGACAAGCCACATAACTCCATGCTGCTGGTTCAAATGTTGCTAGATGCATAGCTAGTCAGGCTGTGGGTGGTTGGCTGGGCATGCAGCAGGTGACTGCCTATAGCATCCACCAGCCAGGAGGGAGCAGCTTGCAATGGACTGACCAAGTCCAGAGCAGGCAGAGGGCTGTTAGACTGAAAGGCGAAGTTGTCCTGGTTCTCCTGGCAGTTATGAGAAAATGATGCACACCAGGAGACTTATTTTCAAGTGCTTGTTTAGTTTTGCCAATACAACTGTTGTGTTCTTCTTGACCTGTGGAAAACTGGGTTGAGACTGACATCTTAAAAGGCAGCGATAAAATCTTTCAAATATCTTTCTTTCCAAGTTTCTGTAACGTATCATCTTCTGCATTCTCACGGTTTAGACCTGAAAAATAAAAAAACCCAAACAAATGTCCTTCTCTCCCAGAAGTATAGCACCTGGGCAGGTAAGATGATACAAAAACACCTAAACATGAGTTGAAGCAACATCTAGGAGTGGAGTGTATTTCATAACCCAAATCATCCTAAACTTCTTTCATAGCATACAGAATCAGTATGCTTACACCTACACTTCCAGTTTTAGACTGAGGTCTTTCATCATCCTTCTGATGCAGGCGATTTTTTTTAAAAAAAATTTTTGTGTGTTAGAACCTAAAGTATGCCAGAGTTTTGAGGTGAGCCCATGTAGATCTTTCCCATAGAAAGCACTGTTTTATGTTCTAGTAAAATATGGTATTTTCCTTTATGCTTAAACTGGAATGGTCAGCTTTCTGAACAAAGAAAACTAAAAGTAAGAAAACTGGTAAGAAATGTTTTAAACACAATTCTACATCTGTCCATTATGTCTTTGCTTCTAGTCTTATTTTCAGTCAGCTCACTGCCTTGCTGAACTTCCTCTCACACCTAGAGAAATTTCACCTTGACACATGGTTTGTTTGCTCCTTGCTGAGAATTTTATTCTCCTGCTGCACTCTGCAGCATCTAGAACATTTTCTCTCCTGAGTGAGTTCATCTACCCTCCAGGCTATACCAGCTGTTTTTAAGGGAACCTAGAGCTAACAATCCAGACTCTAGTCATCCCAATCACATTTTTGGGATAAAATGAATTATATGGTGACTGCTGAGTTTATTTATGTTGCATCATATCCAAGCCACTTCCCTATTAAAAACAAAAATATTCCTATTTTATTTAAGTCTAAAACTACCAAAACAAAGTTCAGCAATTACGATTTCAGTAAATTATCACATTAGGGTTTATTTGTGTTGTACTGAAAAAGTGATAATAAACTGACAAACATAGAACCAGGAGTCCAAGGAAGGCCCACTCCCTCAAAACCACTTACAAAAAGCTGCAGAAGAAAGAGCAAGTGAAACAAAGCAAAACCTTCATTACAACACTCCCAGTCTGAATACAAGCATAAACCCCAATCATCCTGCTTTTTAAATCTGTAGATTTTGGTATAATGCCAAGATAATCAAGATAATTGCCAGCTCTTTTTTTTTTTTTTTTTGTAACATTAAAAGAAAATGGTTCAGCAAGCTTCTTCATGGTAATCAGGAACACCTCACATCTGCATTATTAAATGGACAATTTAAAATATTTAGCTTAAAGCCACAATGCAAGACAAATGGCATTCTGTATTTCACTTATCAAAACAACAGAACACCTGACTGCAAAAAAAGATCATCACATTAAACAGAACACCTGGCCATCTTACTCTAATACTTGAATTGCAGATATGGTTCAGTATTACCAGGTAAAGGCCAGGAACGCCTTCTATTCCTTACTTAAGTTTTGGAAATGAGAAGGCTTTGTCCAAATTTCTAAAGAGAAATATTTCTTGATATCCCCTTTAGGGACTGCTTCAGGACGTCATGCGCCTGTGTGGAGGCAAAGGATGTGTGATTCTACAGAAAGGCCAAGTGTGAGCTCTCAGAATGAGGGCACTTGCTCCAGCTTGGAAGCCACCATCCTGAGTTGACATGAGATCTCTAACCTTCTTCCAGCTGAAGTGGCATTCTTGGTACTATCAGACGATGTTAGCTCTCTCTCAAATATCACCCCAGTCCTGTCTATGGGATTGGAGGGACATGTCTAGGATTTTGTGCTTATTCAGATCCCCTGTGCAGGAAGGCTGTAAAGTCCCTTTGGCACTTTTCCATCCATTCCATAAATATTTATTTCTTTGGCTTGAGGGCAGCTGTCACCTACTCACTGCATATCCTGATACACAAAATAACCCCTGGATGCGGATGATATGGGTTCAGATTGGCACTTCAGACAAGAAAAAGGGGGTCAGCCCCAGCCCCAGTCTTTTACATGAATGAGCCACTTGTCAGCCTGGCTGTAGCTGCCTGAAGGCTTTTTTGACAAGCGTTCATCACACCTGTAACTTTCTAATGGGAAGTTTTAAGTTCTAAAAACTTCCATGTCTCAGGGACTATCAGGGTCAGCAATGGCTGGGGCAGGCAGTGGCAAGTAGGGGGGCAGGGACCTCCTGCAGTGGCCCCATCCCACTGGAGGCAGCAGTCAGAGTTGTGACCAGGGTGGTGACCAGGGCAAGTGAGGCAGGGGCAAGCAAGCGGCTGGGCTGGATGAGGGCTAGCAGTGACATAGCTCAGGTCAGGACCAGCGAAAGGCCTGAGTTTAGGGGCACCTCCTGGGCAGAGAGATGAAGGTGCATGAGAGGAGGCCAGTGGTGGGGCTGGTTGGGGGCCATGAAGACCAATTAGTGAGTTCAGAGCACTGACAGTAAACTTGGTTCAGAAATACTCATTAAAGTCAGCACCAGACTAAACGTCCTTTTGTCTCCTACCAAGAGTGATGGTGGTAGGCAAAGGAAGAGTGCAGAAGAAAGACTGAAACCTCTTGCCTCAAATGCAAATTGAAATACTTTCAAAGCAAAACATACGCATTAATAAAACATATCCTACTGAGATAATTCAGCATACGATATGATCTATACAAGAATGCAGCTAACAAACTCTATTTTTCATTTTCATGTAAAGTGAAATAGGATAAAATCTTTTCAGACCACTATGTAAATCAAAACCTAAATAAAATCATGCAATTGCTGACCATCTGCTTGCATAGAACGTTTTTGACTGTGATAAGCTATTTAATGTCGCCCACACTAACAATGCCTATGGATTAGAGGAGTCATGTGCCTTGCAACGGTTTGCTCTTATGTGTCTTTCCCTAAATACCTTTGTTGTCATTGTTAGACCCTGACATTGGAATTTATCCAAAGTAGGGTGCAATTAAAGCTGGCTGAGAGCTTGGTTCTTGGAGCAGAATGTCAAGCTTGGTCAGATGAATGCTGTTTCAACATCTGCCGATGACCACTGACTAATATTTCAGCAAAGGCAACATCTAAGGTAACACAATGTACCCGGTCAAGTTTTGCAATACTGTCCATGGCTTATAAATTCTTACTTGAACCCAATGTGATTTACTTTATCCCCTGTGACATAAAGTTTGATTACCCAGCTTATCATGCATAACTGCAGACGTTGCTCATAAGATTATCCACTTCTTTTTAAACTCAGCTGTAGTGCATGAAGGCTTGAGCTTCTCTAGCAGTGGATTGTGGAAATTGCCTATCTAAAAATCAGAAGTTATATTCACTTTAAATACAAACACTTGTTATTAAATGTATAGCATGGCTTACATGATTGCAAGAGAAACTGAATAAGAGAATTTGAGTTTTCATTTCAGGACACAAGAAAAAAGGTATTACTGCCAACACTTAGCAGCAGCTGAAGCCAGTCCTAGACTCAGGAACTTAACTCCCTGGAAAAAAGAGGGATGTTGACTCTGTGTAGCAGGATTTCTGAACTTGTGGGTAATATGTAGGATGAAATTCTTTGGGCTTATTTCAAATCTTCCTAGGATACTTGGATTTATACCTGTAGAAGTCAGATTAGTGGGTTTTATGAAAGGACTGGTTCAGTCACCACATTACTTATAAAGGGGAAATATGAAGGATCCAGCAAAATTCATCTTCAAAAGAGTTCTGGGGCTAACAATGTATCATGCTTCTGTTGCTAATTGCTTGGCTTGCAAGTAGAGCCAAGCAAAATGTTCCCAGTAATATTCTAAATGACATGAAATATGCCTGTTTCTTAGGTTTCATTGCAAATGAAATCATTATAGTCGTTTTGTTGAGATTCACAAAAACCTTTTGAGTGAAAATGGGTCTTTGTTGAGAAGACATGAATTGGTATTTATAGCAAAAGCATTGAAAAGACACAGTTTTTGCCATTCTAATGTGAAAGTAAAACTTGCCTAAGCTTTATTTTGTATTCTCTGATCCTTAAGATGAACCTCAGGAATTATAAATACAGGTGGAAAAATGAAACAAGACTCTAAATGATTACTTACCACATTTCACCTTGCTTTATTCTTACTACTTACAGCTAAATTAGTAAGAGAAGGGAATTACTTCATTAAAGAGGTAGAGATGAATGCCTTACAGAACTTGAAAAATGTCATTACTTGCATGCAAGATAGAGTGGGTCTAATTTGCATTTATGTAAATCTGGTGGAAGAAATGCAATTATGCTAACATAACTTAATGTGAAAATGAATCAAATTTGATGTCTTTCTTTATAGCTGTGGGGAAAAAAGCTGGGTTACACAAAAACCCTTTAAGGTGAAACTTAGGGTTTCTACTTGATGGGATATTTCAATGTTTCTGCCTCAGGAAAAAAACTAAAAAACCTTCTTTTTATTGTTTGCCCTCTGTTCATTTTTTTTGTTTGTTTGTTTTTGTTTGTCTTTTTTTAAGTTAAAACGGGGATTGCCTGAGAGTTACTTTTAGGTTATGTGCATGTTGGTCATGTATGCGCTGTAACTGAGCTAGCTGGTCAGCAAAGCTCAGGTTTGGTTGTGCTACCCTGTCAATTCTACCCTTCGCAGCTAGTGACATCAGGCTCTTTTAGCAGGGACTCAGAGATACCTGGCCTGCCTGATATCCACTGCATGGTGTCACTTCAAAGTCCAGCCAGAGACTGCACAGTGCTGGGGCTCACCCCCCCAGCAAATGTATGGGACACACATGCATACAGCAGGGATCACAACCACAGTTCCCTACACATGCTATCTATGGTTTAACTGGACCAGGCATCACCTCTGAAGGGAAATCATCAGGACCTGAGTCCACACTTGGGCTGCTGCAACCCAGCAGTAGGGCTGCAGCCTTTTGCAGGGACAATACAGCCTGGAAGATAGGGCAGTGTAGACCCTGAGCCAGGTTGCAGGTCTGTGCTGCAGAGCCTTTTCCTGCGCTGCCTTGTTTCTCACAGCAGACCACAAAAGCAAGGCAGCCAAGGCTTTTGGGAGAGGGAGGAAGAAGGGCTCGTTAGTATGTGGTTAGTGGGTAGGTACATGTGCTTACCCAACACTGGAGTCCCTGTTTGAAAGACTCACTTGCTAGGAGTTGGCAAGGATGGACAGATGCTGTGTGCTACCCCAAATGCCTTTGATCCCTCACCCAGCAATCCCTCCCTCCTACAGTCTCATTTGTCCCCCTGCTCAGACCACCTTCCCTGTCAGGGTCTCTGAACACCCTCCCTGAAGCACTTTGCATTCAGAGACCAGTTAACTCTGTCATTCTGCTCATCCGACCATTGCTTCTCCCACCCCTCTCTACTCATAGGGTTCTCTGGTAGTTTCCTGGCCCAGTTCAGTGACTCACCCACAATATGCGTCACCTCACAAGATATGTCCTTCTATACTGGAGATTATAAAAGTCAGAACACAGCAACTTATGCAAAGTCTTCACAAATAAAGCAAATCAAAAAGAGGTCCCCCATCACCCTCATCAGTGATTGTATCAATGCATGGGTGGACAACCATCCATGCAATTTCTTTTGCACAAGTAAAAACATATGTTTTACATGCTTAAAATAAAATTTTTCAACAACAGGTGTTTGAAACCAATAATCTAGGGAGATGCCTCTCTCTTCCCTAAATTGTCATTGTCAGGGACCAAAACCCTGGGAACCTTGGTCCCTGTTTATTGGTCTGAATCTCATAGAAGACTAGTTTTTTAAAAGAGGAGCTCTTCAGGACATTCTTCCATATTTTTTTTTCTTGCTGGAGAATTATTAGGATTATAATTTACATTATTATATGATGTGCTTAGTTATAGCCAGTTCTTCAGGGAAGTTTTGAGGTGGGGGCAGAATCAAAAGGGCTGTCACTCATTGAAATGACTCCTTAGAGTCAGCAAGAAAGTGGTTATCTGGAGCTATATTATTTTCTGCATTTCAGACCAGACTTCTAAACCATCTATTTGCAGAACAACTGTGTTATCACTCTATGTCAGAAGCAAACATTTCAGTAAGGAAATTGGGCATACTGTATCCTAGAAACAAGTGTCAAGAAAAGGATGCATTGTCTCCAAAAGATCTAACCTGAACTGACATTGATGTGTATCTGGTTGTCTTTTTTTTAGTATATAATATTTATATAAATGTAATAGTTATATAAAAGATATATATTTATATATATAAAATATATAAACAGATATATATCAACATATGTCAACAATCAACTATATAAAAATTAACATATATATGTACAAGAGGAGATACAATAGTGTAAGTGAGAATAGAATCAACTTCTTGGCAGTTATTTTACCTAAACAGGAATTTTAATGTTTCATTCATTTTAGGGTCAGAAAAAAGGCCATTAAATAATCTCCAGGATAACACAAGAACATTCAAAAGGCACCTGTGAAGCTCAGAAAGCATGATTACAACAACAAGCACTAAGAGGTTATATGTATGTTTCAGAGTAGTCAGCTTTATATTTAGCTCAGGCACCAGAAACAATCTCATACTAAGATACCGAGCACACTTTGGGGTTTTCTCAAGGTGTGTGTTGCTGAAGATACACTAATTTTATGACTCATACTGGTGTGTTTATAACTAGCTCAGCTGTCTCTAGGTGAGGGTGAGGCATAGAAAAGTTCTATCCTTTGATGGATGGTTAATGCATTAACCCAAGAAAAATAAAACTTAATGGGCACCCTGTCCCAATTGCCACAACACTGCAACAGCATCCTTGAAGATGCTTCAGAAACCAGCTGGAGGTTTCTTGTCTTGGTTATTAATTTGGCCCCATTTTTTTTTTGCAGGAAAATTTTAACAGGTAGGTAATCCTGCACATGATTTGTACATAATGTCAGAGACATAATAATGTCTATAAACATAACTAGACAGGTACTGTAAGTTGTTGCAGTCTGAGAACTGAATGGTCATTAAATAAAGCAACAGCACAAAAATCAACAATAGGAATGTACAAGTCACCACATCAAAAACTGATTTTCTTGCTACCTTACCTCTCAGTGCAATCCCATACACAAAATGCCAGATTTAATCAAGTTACATTAGTTTAAAACTTCTATCAGTTTTATACGTCCTCTTAAGTTCATTTACCACTCAGATATAGCAAACATGAATATGACATTTTCATAGACTTCAATGTACTGTCTTATACAAGTAAACACTCTCAATTTTTTTGACTTCTGAAATACAAAAATGCAGTGTGGAAATCATGGCAGGAAAATAAATGTAGTATCCTATAATGCCATTTTTCTCTTATATATGTCTATATATAATGACAGCCTATAATGTCACTTTTCTCTTACTGAGCTTTAAAATCCCCTGATTTTGATCTGTGACAGAAGAACTGTTTTAAAAACAATATTTCTTTCCCCAGTGAAATTACTGGTTTTAGGCAATTCTCCTTTGGCTACCGTGCTGCTGTCCATGCGTAATGACATGTGATTAAGGTAACCTGGGGAAGCAGTATTACCAGATGTCAAGTTCTATTGTTTTTCATGTTTTCCCATTTCTTGTCTTATCTCATCTCAGAACCGTTGATACAGTACATAATACAATTCTTGGTATTGAACCAATGAATATAAAGTTGTTATAGTAATCAGGCTACTGGGGCGTAAAGGTTCCTTCTCCAGGTGTGCAAAGAAGATATGAAATGCACCAGGGATTCAGAACACATGTATCTATACAGCTGTCCCAGGAACGAATAGGGAAGATGCTTTTAGGATAGCTGCAATCAATGTAGCTCTAGCTCCAACTAAAATGCTGAAACCATGGAACAGAAAATGATTTTATGTAGCTATACTACAAGAGACTGGAGATAGGCTGATTAGTTTGATGACCACACACTAAATGTGTGCATGGGTGAAAATACCTTCCTGTTGATACAAAGACAAGACTCTGAGGCGTGCAAGTTAAAAGCTGACCAAAACACTGGTTCAAATACAACTGCTCTTTCCTAAATAGCTCTACCAAGTTGTTGTGTTCAAAGTAACAACTTGGAAGTTTGACTGGGGGCTTTTCACTTTCAAGGGCAGGTGGAGGGAAAGAAAGCTGAAAAATCTACTACTTCCCCAGTCTTTGCAGTGTGGAATGACTGGAAGACAACGAACATATTATGAGCAATCCAGACCAAGTAACTGTTGTAATAGCAGGCCGAACAGGCCTCGGCTGTACCAAGCTGCAGGTGTTGTGAAGGACATATGCAAGGCCAAAAGAGACAAAGAAACCGTGTATTCACGGAGAGATAAGAGAGTTGGACAGAAAGATGAGAAAAAACAGGATGCCTGCACAAGGGGGGAGCAGCGTGTGGGCACCACACCGGGACCAATCACATGGGAGGTCGAAGCGTGTGAATGAGTAGTTTTAAACTGTCACCTTTTCCATAACAAAGCCTGTGTAGCGTGTGTTTTTTTAGCTGGGGGAATAAATTGGTATGGGTCTATTAATAGCACCTGTAGAGTATAAATTGCTGTGAGTCTATTAATAAAGTGGCACTAACTTGATCACATCGGTCATGTAAGTTGTGTCTGAGCCTTCCGCGTCCACATTGCAGATCGAGTTATTCAAGCTGGGAATAGCTAGCTACCAATTTCCTGACTTGTCCTGTCTTAGTGACAGTGTGTCTGCAGAAGGAAAGTTGCATGTCCCACCGTAAGAATTCTCTGGAAGCCACTGCATCTCCATAGCTATGTGCTGACCAGTATCTCTGTACATCTACTTACCATAATGCAGTCAAGTGGCTTGCAGATACGTGATTAATAGAAGGCTAGTCTGTTATTCAAATTGAAATTTAGACAAAATATTGGAATATCTATAGGGAAGAACAGGAAAGAGTCTGAAAGACAGAGGATCTTGCAGACAATTGGTAGAATATGGCCTTGGAAGAAAGGGATAGACACCATAAACAGGGCAAGCTGGGGCATAACAAGATAAGCTCAAGGAGAACCAAATGGTTAAGGAGACCAAACAGAAAATGACTTGAACTATGTGTGAACTATCCTAATTAGCATACTAAAAGATCCACCCCGGAGCAAAGAAAGCCTCCTACTAACAAAGCCCCTTCCCCACAGAACAAGGCAGTGAAAAAAACAACACTGTACCTTTAAATGGAGATGAGGCTTGTAAAAATCTATGAGAATCAAGTGTGAATAAACGTAATTGTAAACTGTTCAAAGTGTGTAAAGTGTTTTACTATGAGTTAAGAAGTGTGCTAGCTTTGTGAATTTACCATCTAGCACCCATCTCTGTGCAGACATGTAATAAATGATATCTTGACTCTGTGTGTGAGACTGGCTCTTTGCACACCAGGTAATGAACTCCGTTTTTGAGACAGAAATAATAATTACTGTACAACCAGGCATTGACAACTTACAGCTCAATCTCAAGAGCACACTGACGAATTGCCATTGCAAACAGGTATTTTGAGTGAAATTGGTGTTTGAAACTGCCTGATCAGTCTTCAGTTTGAACCAGTGATAAATATGGAATATTAGCTAGTGCATTAATAAACAGTTAACCAATATTGGATTTAAAACCTAACATAAAAATAAATTAAATACAATAAGAAAGGAAAGAAAATGAAATTCTTTAGAAGTAAATATAATTTTGTAAGTGTATCCGATACCTGTGGCATTGTGTTACATTTTCCCCTAGTTTTTTGTTTGTTACAAATTTCAGTCTTCTTGAGTGGATGTGCAAGAATTATGCAGAAATTCATTGATTTATCCAGGCTTATTAAAGTATAGGTCTTGCTACATGTAATTTTCTCATGACAAGGAGTACACACAACTTCTCAAAGCAATAGGAAAAAGATTCATGTAGCTGATCCATGGCCACAATTCCTGTGTGGTTTTGATCTCTCAAGAATCCCTACAGCCCTGTCAACATCTTAGAGTCAAGTTCCACTGAGACTGAAATTTGCAACTAAGCATGTGCATTCCAGTAGTAGCTTTGACCTGAGATGTATCGTACCACATCCTGTACAAATACACTTTGAAACAATTAATGGAAAAGGTAGAATGAACGTATAATGATGAAGTGTGACCTGCATAGTAACATGGTGGGTTTGTTTGCTTCCCTTTCTCTGCAGTCTGTCTTTCAGGTATGTGCCTCTTCCACTAGCGAGGATTCCCAAGGCTCTGCCACTAGCCCAAGTACGAGCCTTTCCTAAATTCAGTGTCAGTTGTGAATGATTTTTCCATTATACATGTCTCCTTCCTTCACTCCCCCATTGTCTAGATGATTTAATGACCTAGTTTTCCCTTGCTAGCATTTCCATTTTTCCTTCTTCCAGCTAATCTCTTCAGCTCTTCCTCCCTCCTACAACTTTAGCCTTAGAAGTATGAAACACAAATAGCTGATGAAAACAGAAGGGCAAAATGGAGATGAAAAAAACTAATTTAGTATCATCTTTTGCCAACTTCATCTTTTTAGAAACTCATCAGGGGAAATCATGTTGCTCAGGCAGATTTTAGCATAATTTTCAAACTACCTTAGCACAACTTGGCTGCATGATCTATTCTATTATCTCCAGAGCCGGACAGGACCCACAAGAATTAAAGGCCCAGGTGAAGATCATGGCTTGGTCTCAAGCAAACTGTGGATTGAAATATGGAACTTTACAAATTTTGAACCTTTTCGCCAGAAACATGCAAAGAAGGACACCCACCATCATACTGTTCATATCCTAGATCTGAACTTGCCTAGCATCCCATCAGGACGCTGCTCTGCTTCAAGAAAACTGGATTCCCAAGCTTGTTCAGTTCACCTTAGGAGAATATGCTAATCAAATACAGGGGGAAATGTGATTTCATATAACAGTAGAAGGCAAACCCTTGGTGTTACTGAAATTGGGAATAAGAAAACTCCTTAACACCAATGTAGCATCAAGAAGCAAACATTCTTAATTGCAGCACTGGATGCACGGGGGATCATTCCACGTAAGGTGCATGTCATATGATTCATTCAAACAAAATTATATTGTCTACACTTATGTTTATGCGTTACATTTCTTGGAAAAAAACCCACATATTCATTCAACAGGTGGTAATATGTTAATTAAGCATTGTGTGTGCTCCTTAGAGTATCTCAGTCTTCTAAGAGATCTCAAGCAATAGTCAACCCTATAGCTACAGCTGACCGATCACTGAACCTTAACGTACTTCCCTTATATGGAGAGTCCAAGTTGAGTCCATGTTTGTTCATTAATTACCTATACAAAGGTCCCCTCAGCGATCTTATGTTTTAAATGACTCTTTCCCTCTCAGCATAAAATTACACAACCAGGGTTGGTTAGCAATCTCTCCATCGTGATTACACTGAAACAAACAATATAGTTGCAAAGGTAAAACATACTATGTAAGAAATAGAGTTGCAAACTAAACCAGAACATATTACATGGTAACACCAGTGCTTTCAAGTTAAAAGTCTGGCCATAAACATCTGCCACTCTGTACATACAGAGCTGACCAGTGAGATTTGTTAGGGGAATGAAAGATACCACAGGCAGCATGCTACAGAACTCGTGATACTCTTTCACAGGAAGAATAAATGGGCGGTACTGGGGCTTGTTGCTGCAGAGGAGGCTGAAATCCCTATCTGCTCTTCCTGAAATCAAACACAGCAGACTCATGCTCTGCAGCAGACCAGCATAGGCTTTCTCTTTTTTTGTAAGCAAGGTTGATGAACCAAGCAATGAAGTGCTGTTGGTGTACTTTATTTAAGAAGGCAAAAATCCCCTAGGGAACTTGGGATACCTTGTAGTACAGTGTCTGAAAAGAAGCAGGAACTAGCTTCAGAATAACTTTCTCTGCCCCCCCCCTCAAAAAAACCCACCCCACAACCCATTAAGAGGAGACTGTGGAAGGAAAGAAATGTCTGACTCAGAGCAGAAAAAGTAATGCAAAAAGAGCAGCCTCCATATACTGTAATAAAGAGACCTCACTTGTTTTTAATTAGCTCATTATAGAAGGATGTAAAGCAGATAAAGTATGGAAATATTAAGCCAAATGGTGTTAAAAGGGGAAAGCAGGGAGGAAACAAGTTGCTCATGATACAAGTTGTGCTGTTAGTGTGCTGTTCTCAGCAGAAGGGAAAAAGGAAATATCTATAAAGTGTAAGGAAGAAGGATGAAAGGAATAAAAGTCTGGGCATAATGTGCTGTATTGGAAGTGTCCATAAGAAGTGAATAGGGAGATTATATTACTGCCACCATCATTTTGCATACATGTCCGTATTCCTGAAGAGGACCTCTCTTTCAATATCCATATTTACTTTCAGTTCCACCATAAAAAAAAGATGTGGCATGATGGGTCAAAATGTAGACATCAAGGGTAACGTTATCTTGACATTTAAAGATAAATGACAGTCATGCTGTATCTACCTAGCCTCTGCTGTTATATGATCTGCAGTTCTTCAGCAAATGAAAGGAGATGAGCACTTTAGGTACTGCAGGTGTTCTGACTGCAGCTCACCATCAGCATAAGTTATGCTCTTCAGCTCTACACTTACAGAAATGACCTGCTAGATACTTTGGCACATGCATGCTTTGTGCTTCTTTATATTCCTTTGAGTTGCCAAAACAAAGCGAAAAGGTAAATGGGCTTTAGAGACCATGGCATAATGCATTTAAACAAGTTTTTGGAAAAATTATCACAGCATAGTATAAGAAACACAAAGACCTGCCTTTGAACTGACTCATCTCCACTCAATTGAAATGGAGTGCAAGGTTGTTACAATAACCTTCTCTGTGACTCTTGGTATGAGCTATGCTAGATGAGTAGTTAGATGAGCTAGATCCTAGATGATATTGACTGCTTTGATCCTTTCATGGCTACACAAGGGATCACAGGGGTTGTACTCTTTTACTCCTTTGGCCTGCTGAGCTCTTGCACAGAGGAGAAATACAGGAGTTCCTTCTTCCAAACAGGAAATGTGCCACTGGTGAGTAGACACAGGACTTCTTCCAGTAGCCCTGGTACACAGCTGTGGCAGCGTGCTCTCTGCATCGCTTAAGCTGTAACCACCAGTGGGTGTTGTGATGGTGGCATCCAGCTTGCTCTGGACTTTGGGGGAATGGATGGCTACATGGTGGCCAAAGGCTGTCTGGAACTGTGACCCAGCCACCTTCCTTATATGCAAATATGACTATAAGTTAATCATCTTACTTTATAAATAGTGGACAACTCAGGGCCCATTGAGCTCTCCTGCATGGAAGCAGGCTGCACAGCAGTGGTAGGGACACATCTTAAGGTTACTGCTTGAGGTTGAGAGATTCTTTGCCCCAAGACATTGTCAGTGAGTGATTAATAGCATGCTAAACTTTGAAATCTTAGGTAAGTGCTATAAAGGATTGATTGTGCATATACAATCCTTTAGACATAAACTGTTGACCAGAGTGGATTCAGCTGCACCTAGACTTCTTTCTCAGGAGTTTAGAAAGCAAGGTGGCCCTTTCTGAACCTCATGACTTAAAGGGAGAGTCTACCTGACAGCTTCGTCTGACCCTGTCCCAATGCAGTAAATAAATGTACCTTGCCATCAAATCTTGTTAAACCACTGTTGCATTTACCATTGAACTTTGTTACATCAATAAAATATATTGTTGCTTCTCTCCTACAAATGAAGTGCATGACTCTGTTGTTGGTGACAGTACTCTCTGCTGTCTTCATCGGCAATCAGAGTAGCTGAAATTATGAATAATACTGAAAAAAATCATCTAAAAAGAGAAAGATGTAAACTCAGTCTAAGGTGAAGGAGAGGAGAGGGAAAATTACCTTTCTTCTCTGCTGGCAACATAGCCTTAGGTGCATCAGATCAAGATGGATGATACAATGGTAATCTATCCCTGTTGTACACTTTACTAGATAAAGTACAAATCTGACATCTTCCTAGAAGGAAACATATAACTTGTCACATTTTGGGTGTGCATTTTAATATAAATAAATTCTGAGGATATTAATACCTTAGAGATTGACCTGTAAGGGCCATCTCCTCCCTTTCAGCATCTTTGACCTTGTCTCTGTGGTGCATCCCATCTTGCAGAGGGACAATTTCTGGTTAGTTTTTGAGAGAGTAAGCTACATGTGAGCCAAATGTTTTCTTGTGAACATATGGTATCCATATCAGTAGTGCAGGAACTTGGTATACAGTTTATGCTAAGCCACATAGATCTGCAACTACATGACAGCCTAACACTTCATGTACGTGCAAGTACCCTACAGGCTAGCACTTCACTCTGCTCTGCTCTGACTGGTAGGAGCTAGATACTGAATAGGCAGTTGCTGAGAAATGGTGAACTTAATGTTCCCTGTACATAAATAAACAAAAGGTTGCAAAGCAGATGAGAACGGGATCTCACAGTCCACAGTCAGGACTGTGAGTCCTCTGCAAATCTTTACACATTGTGTATCTGCAGGTTTAAGGTAGGCAGAGCACCACTTATCTCTTGGCTTCAGCTCTATTTTGAGCTTTCTACACTCTCCAGTCTCATTAGACAATTTACCCAACTCTAAGAAGGACCAAAAGAGGCAAATTCAGCCTAACATAAAAAAAAAACATAAAAAGTTTGCACAGCACATAAAGTTTCTGTTTATATTGTATATGTAGCAAAATAATTTTAATGAGGTGCAGTTGTGAATTCAAAGTGTTGCAGTTAAAAATAGAATGGGTATTACATTTCAGAATCAAAATATCAATTTGATTTATACCAATTTACTAAAATTTTAGATCATTACTTCAAATATTGAACTTGAAAGTTGTTATATCTTAAAATTCCTATCTTTGTTTATTCAGATAAAGTCTTCTGATACTGCTTGGAATTGTTATTCATTCCTTGCATAATCAATTTAATTTAGCTTTTAACTAAACTGGTTATGTGTACTTCATGACTCTCCAGAGGGGAGAAACTCTTCAAACAGGAAAACATAATTTATGGAGCTGCCTATGAATACGAGTTTTTTCTCCCTTCTTATTCTCCACTGTTATATCTTTAAGAAAATGAAGACAAATGGAACTCTTCTGGTTCATTCTGTCACTGGGAACTAGTGTTTAACAAGGTGTCCATCCATGGCTGAGAGTTCCTGGTGATTTCACATCTAATTATTAGATAAATCTATCACCCACTCACCTTAGTGAAGTCAAAAACATCAACCCTTCCTATAGAGAACATTATAAATCATTGCCTCCAATTCTTGCAGCTGTAGGGCTTGAGAAACATAGATGTATTTATTTATACAGTTCAGTGTCAACAGTGATGACTCAGCTTTGCTGCAGCCCGAAGCATGGGCAGTGAGGTAGCCCCATTTCCAGACCCCACTGAACCAGTGGGGGCACAACCCCACACCTACACGGCTGAATGGTGCTAACTTGCATCCTCCTCGTCTGAAGCCTGCTTAGAGCTAGCTTGAAACTGTCCACACATTTCTTTTGGGAAGGAGCTTGTTATGCTTCAGCAGCTCTTACCTATATTCATGGCTTATTCTTCCTCTGTCAAACAGCATCACAGACCGCAGGGTCGGAGAAGCCTGTAGAAGGGCACCTTGCTCATTTCTCACCTGTCCCTGGCTCTAAGGCAATATCTCAGTTACAATAATATATATACAGACATATATATATATACACACACACACACACACACACATATATATACACACACACACACACATATATATATATAAAAGAAAGAGAGAAATAACCATAACTACTACTGTAGATAAAGGAAAAATCCCAGATGTTTTTAGACATTCAGAAGAAAAAGAAAAAAACATGCCTTGGTGTGTCAACTTCTGAAAGAGCTGTTCTGTGCATTTCCTGGGGAAATACTAGGAATTTGTAGAGTCTTTTGAAACCATGGCACACAGTTATCTTACTTAACCACCTGTGACATTCATAACAGCAATATGGAAAATGTGAGATAAATATCAAGGGCTTGATCCTGCCCTTTGGTACAGCAGTTGAGCATCACTTCCAGTTGTTTAAAATCAGCTTCTGACTGCATATGTGCTTGAAATGTGGGAAGCAAAACAGGAAAAACTCTTTCGGCTGTGCATCTCAGCACAAGAGGTGATGACATTTTATTCAGGAATTGCTGCTAGTGATTTCATCTTATTTTGTTATGTGAGAAATGTGATTCAGTTTTAATTTAGCTGCCAACACAGAGCAATAATGCCACCAAAACAAAAATGTAAGAATAGGCTTTTTAAAGAAAACAAAACTGACCTGCCAAATGAACAGTGCCCACACAACACAGTAATTCTCAAAACCACTGCATTGTACTTATTTTCCCCTCAGCAATTTTCAGAGATGTTGGATGGATTTTGTTTTTTGGGGGTTGTTTTTTTTTTTTTGTTGTTGTTGCATGATGCTTATTCTTAGGACCACTGTGTTTCACAAAGGTCCATATTTTCAGAAAAATCGTTTTAAAATATCTCATAAAAATAGTTTGGAGGCAAAACAGATTTATTCATATGTCTGAAGATTCCTTCTGTGTCTGACTGTATTTACCCAAAAAACTCCAGAAAATTACACTTTTCCTATATGTGGCCAAGAATCCATAATATCTGCTGTAATGGAAGATATATGGAGAAACAGAGGAAAAAGGGATGAGCAAAGGAGAAGTGAGACAGGACAGACTCAGACAAGTAATATTAATAAAATATCTAAAGAAAATAAAGGTGTACAGGATGAACAGAATAGAGAGAGGACAAGCGATTTACTGAAACAAGCTAAGCAAAGGAGTTAAAAATCTGATTAAGGAACAGAGATGACTGAAACATGAAAGAAGAAGGAAACAATTAAGTAAAAAAAATCCCAGAGGAGAAGCAGAAATACAAATGCCTGTTCCTTCATTTGTGACACAAGTACTGTTTTTCCATTTACTTTGATGAGAATATGATAATACTCAATGGAAAGTAGAGAAATAGAAAGTTTTCTTGAAGATGAGGGAAAGGCAAGAAAATGATCCTAAGGAAAATAAAAAAGAATTAATTCAACATTTTGAAGATGAAAAGTACTCTAAACCTGATATATATTATTATTGGGAATTGTAAAACTCACAGAAATTGGGAAACAGAATCTATCTATATTAACAACTCACAGTGGTTTCTCTTTCTGTCAGAAAAAGATCTCTGAAGAAGCACTGAAGTCAAAGAATCACAACGTACAGTTGTACCTCTTTTAAGGTTTTTGCCTTTTGGCTCTTTCCTTCTCCTCTCCCTGATAAGATGAACTGAAAATGGGTCTCACTCTGTAGAATTCATCTGGTACGTTGATCAACAGGGTACGTGACATTTAATACTCCTAAGGTATGCTCAGAGGGCACAGGAGAAATATGTGCCAGCTAAAGCTGCTTCCCTGTAGCGAATCTGGATAAAAGATCAGTCCCTGACATGCCTCTGGGCCTGAAAATGTTATTTTTATGATTACCCTTCTATGCAGCACTGCAGCACGATGAAGGAAAGGCATTTTACTGCTGCTGTCGAGAATAGCATATGTCATGGTATGGGCGCTCCAAGTCTCACTGGTCCAAACAGGAGGGGAGACTGTAAGGGTAGGAGAGTGAAAATGCAAAAGGATATATCTGATACTCAGTGGTGGAGTTCAAAATGCACCCCAGCACAACCCTCCCACCGATTCATGGATGCATTTGTATATATATGTTTATATGTCGATATTTTAATATTTTGTATGTTTTTATATATATATATACATATTTTCTTATATGTATATGAAATTTCTGTCCTCCCCTTCCCATTGACTCTACCTCTTCATAATCACAGTTTCCTCTTTTTTTCCTGTTCTGTAACTACTTTATTTCTTTCACAAAGGGTGACACCCCCCAAAAAGTAATAGACGATAGAGCTAACTGACCACACACTGGGGAAAACATGAAAACCATAACTGGAAAAGTCCTGCAGGATTACCTTGGGTGGGGAGGAAAGCAATGGACATCATCTGAAAAGGCAGCAGAGCCTGAGTTGCAGAAGGAGGCAGAGAAAAGAAAAGTTTGGATCACATTCCTTTGCTGAGAGGAATGAGTATGAGCTGGGTTTAATAACAACACTATGAAGTGAAGTATTTCTGCTGCAGCAAAGCAGCAAAATGTTGTGGGAACACATGTTTTGCTTGTAGGGACAGAGAAGGATGAATGGATTTCTCAGATATATAAGAAATAGCAGCAGGATTTAATGGCAATACTGAGAGGAAAAGAAATGAAGAGAGAAGTTTAAAAAGCAGCACCAACTTTGTGACACTGGGTGACTACAGGAGACGAGCGAGTTGCCAGTGGTGACAAAGCAGAGGATTTATGTGAAAACCGTGCAAGTTAACCTCCAGCAAAATGTGAAGTATCAGCAAAATCTGGAAAAGGAAGTCTCTTGGATGATTCATCTTGCCAAGGATCATCTAAATGTTGTGGTAATTAGCTTCTGAAGTCCTCAACTTCAAAACATTTTAGATGCCTACATTCCTGCGTTTTGCCTTATTCCCTGATTAACCAACAGAACTGTAACTTGACTAATTTTGGTTTTATCTGTGTGACTTCCTGGGAGCTGAGTGAATCGATGAAAGGAAAACAGCATCACATAAGGTTGAACTTGAGAAAGTTCAGTCTTGTCATGAAAGCAATCACTTAAAAATAACTCCCACTGTTTTCAGTACATTTTAATCTAACTTCTGGCTAAAAGTCAGCCACTCACTTTTAGTGACTCAGTTTTGCTGTGTTTCAAGTGCTCCTTGGTGGCTTCCAGCTGCCATTGTTCCTGCATGAACTGTTGTTGTGTGATAGGAGAGGAAAGCAGTTATATGGGAATGTCTCAGCGTGGCATTTGCCTTTCTTCAAGAAGCATTTCTGAGAGGGACTTTGTGTTAGGTTTGGGTAACTAGAGTCTCATGTAACAAAAATACCTCGGACGTGATCGGTGCTTTGGGCTCTGGTCCCTTTCATAGTCTGCAGTGCTGGAGAGGTATGAAAGCAGTCTAAAATATTATAATACTTCCCAGGGAAGATCCCTCTAGAGCAGAATGTGTGGAAATAGTCAGCAGCTCTGTGGAATCAGAAGTTTTAATGACTCCTTGTGCCTCAGTTTGCCATTTGAAAAAAAAATGAGTGCTAATTTACCTGCACTTTAGAGATACTGTGGGACGTGACCTACTTAAAGTTTGAAAACCATTTTCCTTTTTAATTTTTAAACAGTGTTATTTAGCTGGAATGAGAGCACTTGTGAACAATTGTAACCATGGGTTTGAATTCATAATTGTAAGGCATATTTTGATTAATAAATTCATACTGAGAGAATTGGTATTACTTTCACTGGTTTCAAGTACTTTAGTGTAGGCTCTAAACCAAATAAATGCCCCCATCATAGTTATAGAACCTTCTCTCATTGTTAGCTTATGATCTACACAATAATAATAGTAATAGTAGTAGTAGCAATAACAATAACAGCAGCAATAATAATAACCATCATCACAATGAAGCATTCTGGTTTTGGCAACTAAGAATCTTCCCATTGATTTCAATTGATACTAGATATAAGATCAAGTCTTCTAAACTTAACATCGTTGACTGGATCTTTGTATAAAACTTGGTGTAGAGCTGTTGATGTCACTCTTGTAGCAGGAATTCACAAAATAAAGTTTTCAAAATCTAATGACCTCCAAAAATACTGAAAGCCATAGAGTCAATTGAGATATTGGTTTTATGGCACGCTGCAGTTGTTCCCAAGCCATTTCCTGATAACTCAGTGTTCCATAGGTGATAATTACTAATTTCTCTTTTTGTCCCACAGGAGATGATGACCTTATCATCTCTTTTCTAGCATCCCATTTTTCATGACTGGTGCCATCCACATTTTTCTCTCAGATTGTCTAATTGAACATAATTAAATTAAACCCAGTGCAGTTATTTCCAGTCTAGAACTGCTTTGAAATTGCTACTTCTATTTCAGACCTTAAAAATATCTTTTATTTTCCTCTTATTTTTTCTACAAATCTAGCTCAAAACCAGTTATCACCTTTCTTAAAAATCTTGAATTGCTGAAGTTGTCATCACGTTAACTGTATAAAAGAAGAAAAAAAAAAAAGACTTACATATCTATATTTTAGACTGTATTCTGAGCTTTTTGAAATGTTTTCTATAGCCCCAGTTGCAGTCTCAGCAGTGCTATTCCAAAGGAAAATGGGAAGGCCTTCTTATGTAAATAGTCACATTTTATATAATGTTGCCAAAAAAAAAAAAAAAAAAAAAAAAAAAGGAAATGCCTGGAGATAGTCAGTCAAGGCATCAATTTTCTGCTGAAACCTTCAAAACTCTTATCTGAATGGAGGCTTCTGGTTTTTTTTTTCCCTATAGATTAGTATAGTTGTGGAAAGAAAGAAAAATTAGGACATGTATCTAACCGAAAAATGTAATCACACCCAATTCAAATCCAATGAGCACCTCTGATAGAAGTCTATATGTATAAATGTAGGTATCATCTTACTATGTTCTATTACATTACTCATTGGGACCTGAAACAAACATTTGTGAAACTGTCTACTCCAGCTCAAAGACAGGACTGAAAATAAGAAAGCAGGGAAATATAACTCTAGGAAAACCATGTGTTGGACTAGCAACTGTTTGCTTGTTTGTTAGTTAGTTTTCTCTGAATCACGTATCATTATGTGTTTTTTGATATTATTGTATATCACATCATGAGTTCGCAAATGATCTTGTTTCCAAACTATAACATTTACATTATTGGTCCAGTATTTCCAGGAGATACTCTTTCTTTGCTGTTCCTCAGGGAAGTTAAAAAGCAGCAAAAAGAGAAGCTGGAGTTACACTTTCTTATACCAGAGCCCACCCCTGTAGCTGATGGAAAGACCCTGGCTTGAAGTGAACAGCTGGGAGCAGCACTTACTCCAGGGGAGGAGTTGCCCAGACCCTGTTTATGCCTTGGGCTTGGTGATGGTTCAAGGCAGCTCTGCAGTGCTGCTATGCTGGGAGTTTCTGCTGTCAGCAGATCTCTCAAGACTGAAATACAACCTCGTGATTACTCTCATTATATCTATTAACCCAGATCTAACCAGCTCAACACAGGAACAGATAAAAAAATGATGTTAATTACTTCCTAGTTATGACTGTTGTGGGGTAAAAAATTCTTTTGTATAAGAAGCCATATCAGGAAAGCTGGTCAAAGTTTAAGATAATATAAATAAAGTGCTGACTTCCTAAGCAAAAAAAAAAAAAAATTAAAAAAAAATTAAAATTGTGTCTCATTCAGCTTTATAAAGAGCAAAATTAGCAAGAGTAGAAAATCTCTTATGTGTGTCTGCCTGCAACTCCGTTTGTTTACTTGTTTGGTGTGACTGAATATTCACTAAGCCTGCTTCTCAAAGGTATTTTATTTTGGGATCAGAGTCTAGATCACAGACTTCATAATTTTTCTAGGGTACCATGAATGACGAATATGAGCTTGACATGCTAACAGGTTATTCTGATACTGCTAAACCCACCTGTATCAGCTAGGTAACAATTCCCTTTTCTCTTTTAATTTTATTACATTAATGTAAGGAAGAAACTGCAATGTAGAGGCAGATGCATATGCAAAGCATGCTACAGTGTATGATTGTACAGACAAGCATTTAATCTATAGTAACTGCCCTGGGCAGACTCCTTTCCCACAATGTATTTTGGAATAGCAAGTGCTGTTTACACTCAAAAGCAAGAAATTGACAAGAATGTGCATTTACCAATGAATAACTGCAAATGACCTGACTCTGTAAATTCAATCTCTAGCCTGCTTTGTGGTAGGTTGTTCATAATTTCATATACTAAAACCTGACTACAGATGAACCTCCACCTCTTCATCACTTAGCAACGCAAGAAATCGCTTATGTTGGGAAAGTTTGTGTGAGAATGTGTGAGTTATATCAGCAGGAAGCACTGGTACACTGGTATGGCTGCATGTACACTGGAATTGTAGCACTATATTACTAGCCCCTTTCATGTCGCAATCAACACAGGCTAGTGCAACATTTGTGCATAGATTGGATCTAATAAACATGATAATGTACAATATAAAATGGCCCTGCCTTTGCTTAAATGATGGATTAATATGCACACAGATCACCTCTAAGCAAAACCCCCAACATTTGGCTTTTGAGTGGCCCCATGATTACTAGAACAAAGATGGATTCAAGTTAATTTGCACCTTGTCACCTTTGTAGAATTGACTGCTTGTATTTCACACGTGCCAAACTTTTTTGTAGATTGAAATGCAGACTAATTTCCTAAAAATTGATCCACATTATATGACAGTAAATAAACAAACAACTAATGAGCAGGTCATTTTTTTCTCACTAAAAAGCAAGAAAATACAAAATAAATTATTTTATTATTTGAAGGGTGACTATCTTTTGGATTATTTCAGATGCAAACAGTTTTACTTTACATGCTACAAGTACCGGCAATTTGATGCTAGACACAGTCCTAATTTAAGCCCTGGTGTTTTGTCAGTCTAGCATAATGCTTTCAAATGGAGGTTTGTAACCTTTTTGGGCATTGTGAAAAAATGCAAAGAGCTGCAAAATATTTAAAAAAGCAGTGCTTTCATATTTGCCTAACGCCTACTTATAACAAGAGGAGATGCTGCTGTCATTACTAGCTACAAATATTTATATAAAGATATGTCGAGGTTAAAGTGAAGTGCTTTGGAGTGCTGCCCCTAGTATAGTTCCCACAGAGCAGAGGAATGAACATTTACACCCATGCTGAATAACTGTAGAGAGTTCTTACTTTCCTGCCCTGAAGAAGGTTTTCTCCAGTGTCCCAGAGATTAGCTGAGAAGGGGCTGCTCTTCTGAGAAGTCTGAGACACTCTAGTACATCCAGCGTAGCCTGGTACTCAAAAAAGCCAGGCACACACAGGAGCAAAAAGTCAATGGCCGTGGCAGATACTTAGCCCCTTGGGCAATCAGGCCAGAAGGCATTCTCTTCATCTTCCCACAGGTGGATCAAGTGGAACAGAGGCCATGAATAGTTCAAAGCTCTTAGAGGAACAGGTGTACTTTATAACTTTTTCATTTCTGCACTGTCTCTCACCTTGAATTTCTGTAATCTTTTCTAACTCAACCAGCAAGAGAAACAGCCTGCCCTGTGGCTGGTCTCTCTAGTTTAATTAAAAGCTTTATTCCAGCTTTGCACAGATTGTGTGTGCCTACTGGCAGCAGTTTCAGCAAAGGAGAACACTGTTTTCAGTCCCACCAGTCAACTCCAGGTCAACAGCAGAGGTAAAGTCCAGTGGAGGAACAAGGACTACTGAGATTGCTTTACAGCTCCAGTCACTCGCATGCTTCTGTTTCATCTTCATCTTTATTTCACTTCTTCCTTCTCCCTTTCTGTAGAGAAGAAAATCTTTTGCTCTGCACTTTTTTAAACACATGTAGTGCTTTCTATATAAATAAACACTCACAACTGGCTCCCCTTAGCATGAAAACAACGCAGTGGTCAAGCAGAATTACTTCCCCATATATACATTATATTATATTATATTATAGCATATATATATTATATATATAAAGCTCAGTTGTATTAGCATCATAAATCCTAGTCAATTCTAATGGAATATAACTGGCATGAGACAATGCTCTGACAGGGACTGCATGGGTTAAGAATATCTGAAATGTTTGCAATAATAATATCACAAATGCCAATGACAGTTCCACATTTCAGCCCCTCACCTTCAACTCACCTTCAATCCATTGCTCCACTGCAGCTCCATTTGTTTCTGGGCCATGCCAAAGTGCTCATTTTGCCATTGCCATAGCAGGATGCCAAGTATCATGGGCTAGCTTTCGGCTTGGATTTTATATTTTCTCTCTCATTAACACTCAAAGTTCCCTGCTAGCTTTGAATGGTAAGCTCAGTATAAATATTATTTTTTGTCCCAAATCGATTTACTTTCTTAGTTTTAAATATGCAAATTTGGCCCCAGTCACACCAATTAGTTTGAATAACATTTATCTTCAGATTGAGCTTCCAATATGCAAAAATCTTTAGCCTTTTGCAATACTTAATAGATTTTATAACAGGTTCAAGTAGATTAAAAATGAATATTCTTTCTGGAATAAAAATAAAATTAATAATATGTTAATTATGCAGGTCTTTCTGTTTTGTAATCCATTAAAAAGCCATCTAGAAATGGTCCTGGGCAACCAGCTCTAGGTGGCCCTGCTTGAGCAGGATGGTTGGACCAAATGACCTCCAGGGGCCCCTTCCAACTTCAGCCATTGTGTGATTCTGTGATTATTAAGGATTAAAAGACAGCAGAAAAAAAAGAAGGGAATATCTCAGTATTCTGAAGATTTTTTAAAAGAAATTGTCAAGATCATGATGATATGTGGTCATTATAACGTAATGATATTTTTTGTTGGTGGGACCCAGGTATTGATGGGTTTTGGGAAGCAGAATGGTCAGGGCACTTTTCTATATTCAATGAGCATTTTAACGTCAAGACTTTTCTTGTTCTTATCTCAACCCCCCCCCAACTTTTTAAACATTTTGTCCCAGATAACCAGAGACAAAGTAAAGATGCTACTGCTTGTGATTTTCAGGTGACGTGCAAGCATGTGTAAGTTCTATGCCATATTAAGACTTCCTGCTTTTCTTATAGATTAATATACTGAGGGCTTCTTTTGGGTTAGCCCTTTCTTTTTCACAAGGCTGCGGAGTCCACTTAAGTAGATGTTTTCTTGTGATGCAAGGGTAACTGCAGGTAATGGTTCATCCTGTTCTGCTTCCTTGCATTCTTTCTTTCAAGTGAAGGCATTTGGCTGATGTGCAAAGAGTTCCAGCCAAGAAAGCATTTTATTTTTGTCTCCTGAAAAAGTGAATGGGATTTCTTACTAGCAAAATTGTGTTTGCCCCAAAAGGCATTTGGAACATGGATGGGGCACTTCATTATATAAACTCAAGGGATAAACACTGCTCTTGGATTTAGCTAGGTTAAACCGGCATGGATAGACGACACCAAGGTTCAAGACTCTGGTCTGAATGACAGAATTAATTTGGATTGTCAAACTCTAGTTCTCCTTTTTTACCGCTAAGCTACTGACTACTATGGAGGTGTCTACTGGTGGGTGGTTGGGTGGAGGGGAATTCCAGGAGTTCAAACACCAAACCCAGAATATTTTCCAAGCACTTTTAAAACAGCTAAGTTGTTTTTGACACACCAGCATTTTCTGATTAAAAATTTATTCGATGTTTTCAAATTGCTTCTGAAGCTAAAGAGTTGGGACTTACAGGATAATCATATCAGGAGATTCTTACAAGGATCATTGGTGTTAGTTACTATTCTAAAAATGAACTGTATGGAATTGCAGTTCAAAACTGAGACAAACAGGTCATTTTCTACCACTGCATGATATTTATGTAAGGCAGCAAACAGGTTACTTTTGGAAGATATTTGAAAGGATGTTCTTTTCCAATAAGGAATTCTGCAGTAATCAGGAGCAAAGAAGGTTCTCTGAAAAAGAACAAATGTTAGGGCAGCTACAAAATCACTAAGGAGAAAGGTAGATATGCATTACAGAATTAATCAATTGGCAATAACTGTTTAGAATAATTTTGGTGTATCCTTTTCTGATTTCTAACTTCACTAGTGATTTTGCCTGAAAAAAAGAAAGCAAAGAAAGACTGAGGAATCTCAACCACTTGCTGCCAAAACAGGAGAGACACAAAGATGCCATGAGGTACATCTTCAATGCACCTGTTATGGCTGAAGGCCTGAAGTGTAACAGGTCAGCAATCCTATCCAGCTATCCCTACTGGCAACAGCTGAAGAAAATACACGATGAATACCTCAAATAAGGACATCTCTTGTGCTTTTGATGAGTTGATTTATCCAAGGCTTACCTACATCGAATAACAATTTATGTTAACTATGTCAGGAGAAATCCTGCTGAACACCCAAGCAGTGCTGCTACATGTAGTCGAATGTGGTTGTGTCTGTCTGTGCAGCTCCTTGCAGAGCACAGGGATCATAATGACAGACTCTGCTTTAACTAAAAAAAAAAAGAAGTAATGGCTGCAGCTGCATATGAAAAGCAGACAAGTTTCTTAGGCAACAGAGTAAAGAGCAATGGTAAAATGTATTTGTGACTGAGATTGTACCTAACCTCCACATGTTCAGTCACAGATGTATAGATGTGTTTCAGAGAAGTCAGGAAACTGAAAGCTGACCTTACAGCTTATTCTGCTTCCCAGTCACCAGTCTGTCCCCAGCCCTTGTTTCTGCTGAAGCCATGTTGTCAGACCCCTTTTTGTCACCTAAGTTGTGATAATCTGTTTCAGTTCTACATCCCAGACAGCGTTATTTCTTCAGTTTCAGTATCTCCCAGTAAGCAAATCCTATTTCTATTCTTACTTATTTTTCATCTGTCCATAACACTAATTGGAAGCTACTTTGATAACAGGTTTCATCCAGGGCTTGGAAAGCAATTCTCTCAGCATACATGTCTCCTTGGAGTCACAAGAAGTGTGACTGTGGGAGCCTTTCACTTCCCACTGGCTTTTTCTCCCTAATGAAGTTCATCCATCAGAATGGAGACATCTGTGTATTGTCCCAGAATGATGTACATATTTCATGAGATGGGTGGGGGTGAGGAAACTATTGAAGTCCTCTCTTGCTTGTCCCTGCTCTGCATTGCTGGCATAATCAAATGGTCATGGTGACAAGTTCAGTCCCTCCCTCCCACCAGCACACTTGGTCCCGACATCCCTGTGTTTTCTAGGGGAAAGGCTTAGTAAACTGAGGATCTGCTCCTGGAAGAAGAACAGCATGGAGGCGGCCCTCAGTTGAACCGGTGGAAGCCAGCTGGGGAACAGAGAAGGAGGGTGGCAAGACTGATGGCCTCAATGCATTGTTCCTAGGGAATTCCATGTGGCGACACTCCGATTCTGTGAACACACAGATGCTCATGTGATCGGTGACAAATGAAGGCTGGTAATAACAATTGTAATTGCATTCAGTACTATTTTGCTCAGGTGCAGTAGCTTTTAACTTTCCAAAACAATTGCAAATTACTCTAATTAAGTGCTTATAAAAGCCCCAAAAAGACTTGTGCATAATGTGAAGCTGTGTGCAGTGTGTGCTGTGTTCGGAGTGCTGCCTGCTGCCTGCAATCACAGCCATGGTCACTCCAAGGCAAATCATACTGAAAAATTATTCTGACGGCATCTGATACTCCTCACAGTGTTTGAGGAGATAGAAACTACTTTGGACATTGAAATAAACATTTTTTCTCCCTTTGCAAGATAATTTATTATTCTCAGCACATAATCAATCTAAAGACGCATTTGAATACACGGAGATGTGCCATTGCTCTGCATAAGGAAAGGTTTCTTAGTCTAAGGCATTCCCTCTGGCTACTCCCCTGCCTGAAGGAAAAAGCAGATAGAGAAGCCTTCTCGCTGTCTTTTCTCTCTCCAGACTATTATTTCACATAAACCTGCAGACAAGTGTTCTTTTTTCTCTCCTCTCCTTTCCTCCATGTTTTTGCCCTGGACTCTATTGGGTACATGAATTACACAAAGAGCCCTAGGAAGGGGGTGGGAACACATCCTGCTGTGTAGCTGCCTCAGAGTCCTCCATTTACTCTTATCCTGGGTAGAAACTCCACGCACCACATGTGTTCCAAAAGAAAGTTAGTTTTGGAAGTGAAAATGCAGTAGTTGTGTCAAAATAATAACTGCACTGGAAGCCAGTGGGCCCTACTCACTGGCGCAGGGCTTTTTATCTCATGGCTATGCTGCTTCTCTGACACCAGCTAGTATCTCTGCTTGAGTACCAACAAGCCTGCCTTTACAGGGGATTTCCAACATAATCTGTGTTGGTATGCAAGTGTCCTTAGTGATCATAATTGTAATTACTGCAAATATATATGTAGTATATGCACAAACATACACACATCTATGTCAACACTTATATGTACATACATATCTATATACCCACACACTAATACACACCTTGTGTACTCACATCCTCCCTGTCAATTGTTGTGACACAAGGAAACCGACTTTATTATCAGGGAGACAGATTAGCCATATATAACACGAACAGAGGCATTTGCCTGATCAAGTGGGACAAGGAACAAACGTAAATTTGCTGATTTGAGGAGAGCATCTTACTGCACTTAGTATATTAGATGGGCATTTTATTGCACCATGTCTTCTATAGTGCAGCTGAGTCTTTCATCAATTTGTACTTGAAGTGTCAGAGTTCGTTTAAATAATAGTACAGTAGGGGGGAAAAGCTATTCAGAGACAGGATTTAAAAGCGTATACAGGATGAAATAAAAAAGGGTTTGTTAGTGAACAGCATCATCTACAAGGAACAGTAATTTCAGTTCAAACAACACCTCCCATAATTGTGAAAAGAGAACACTTTAGAGAGGTAAAGCTCTTCATCAGTCCACAAAATCATTTTTTAAATTTGAATGTATGAATTTAAATGTTTTGGTCTGGGAAAATTGCTTAGTAATGTTTCAGGTTTCTCAGACCTTTAATTGCCTAAGGGAAACTTTAACTGGAATAAGCACCAACTGTGCATGTATGCATCACCATATATTATGAAAGAAAAGCTTCTTTTTATCCTTTTACTTGTGCTTGTGAATGAAACATTTATGAAAATATATACTACTTTATCTGAGGTGTGATTTGTGTTTTGTTTCATGAAAGGGACTGCAGCTCAATTCATCTTCCATAAAGCTGCCAGATTTGTTAATAGAATCAGCAAATATAAGACCCTGGTACATGCCAGCAGATATTTTTTACAGCCGCACAGGAATTTGAATGATAAATCCACAAGAAATCATCCTGTCCTGCAGACTGAGTAGATATTGCAAACAGGTTCCTTATAATGTGAAGACCTGTTCCTCCCAGGAGAACTGGTGAAATCCTTAGTGCTTGACCCACACCACACATTGTCAGCAATAACTGGGAAAGGTCGTAGGGTAAGGAACAAACCTGCGTGGGCCAGGGAATAGACTGGTGAACTGTATAGTCTTTGCTAACTCTTCTTGGATGAGATGCTGTCAAAAATCCACTGGAGAAATCATGGTGGAATTAGCACCAAAATATAACTTTAAAGTAGTTTTAGTGAAGAAAAAAGTAACAATAGAGTCTTTACGTACTCCTTATCTTCTTGGTCTATGGATGAAAATTCAGTGTAATAAATGGAAGTCTTCCACTGGACAAGAAATATCTTCGAGAAGTATGTTTTTGGGGATAAAAAATATCAGATTCTATCTTTGATTTAAGATATGTACCATGAGCTGCATCTAAAGACTATTGAAGTCTAAAGGAACAGTTTTATTTGATAATATTTAGTCATTCTGAAAGCTATATGTTGAAGATTCAGCATTTAATACTTTATATCATATCACTTATTTCTGTGAAGATGAGGTATTTTTTCCACTTCACTCATTACTTGGTGAAGGAATGAGAAGGGTAAAGTTTACATACAAGTGCTTGATGAAATTAAGATTATATACACAAAAAAAAAATTACTCAGATGCAGAAATTTTCATGATGACTGCTGGTACTATAGTTTTATGAAGGTGTGAGTGAAGTAATAACCATCCAACCTGACAGGCAGAATCACAGCTTGAGGAACCACATTTCTAAGAGGAAGGACAAAAGATCTCAGGAACAGAGCAGGGGATAGGAGTATAAGCCTGGTAGCAGAGGCAAGGGGAAGAGTGTCCTGCTGTGCTTCTGCTGTTAAAATATAACGTCCTGGTTACGTGCTCAGGTGGGAGCGGAGTGCTCCTTGCCTCAGAGCAACCTCTGTTCCTACATGCAGCCCACCTCCTGCTACTGCCTTGAAAGACCATAATCCTTTCCAAAATGCCCTAGACCCACACCTCTACTCCCACAGAGGCTGCCTGCATGGCCTGGGCTTTCTCATACCCTCACAGCACCAGAGGACCCCTCACACACCATCCTGCCCTCTACCCAAAATCCCTCACACTTTCTGCGCCAGTGTCACCATCTGGGGAGCACCCTCCGTGCTTGTTGCCCTGTATCAGACCTCAGTGCAACACATAATGTCATGGGTGGGTGGCCTTGTGTATTTTGTAACACACACTCACACACTTGTGGGGTGAACTTAAGGCTGGGTAAAGGAAGCAGGGCAGGTAATATGGGATGTGTGCTAGCTCTACCCTTACTGATGCCACGAGCCTGCAGATCGGACTCCATTATACTATGCTCAGTGTCATGGCTTTTAATATTCTGTTATGCTTTTGAAAACTTTCAGTCATGAAGAATATTAACCTGCATTTTCAGACTTTAGTCTGAGAGTCCAATGCAGTTAGATGAAGAGGAGGGAGAGGAGGGGAACTGTGAAGCATCAGAGACAGCCAGTCATCGTACATGTGACACAGCCCATTGGAGAGGGAAAGATAAGTTACAGCTCTGTGAGCACCTCCACACCCCGCGGTAAGTTTGAGCCTGCTTCCTGATGAACTGGCACAGCTACTTCGTACCAGGCTTGCAAAACCCATACAACCTACTTATAGGAAATTTTGCTTCATAATCCAAAAGGATTATCATATAAATTCTATTATTAGGATAGGGCTTATATCCTCACATGATGCGATCCTTTTCCTTTGGGATTCACCTGAATCACTAAAAGTATGTTAAATATTTTCTAGTATGCTTTTCAAAATAAAAGTAGTTTTTCTAATTTTTCTTAAAAGAAGTTCGCTTTTCTAAAAAGCATGGAACATTTTAGATTAAAACACTTAGCTGACAACTACTGTTTCTTCTGTATTAAATCTTTATACTCTTATTCTTTCAATTCTTCACTTATTGAAATGAAAGGAAAATAAATAAAATAAAACTATGGGGAAATAAATAAATAAATAAATAAATTTAAAAATCGGGAAAAGATGAGTTGGAAGTTTGAATTGAAGTGTTGAAGCATTATTTTTCATTTACATAATTTGTCTTAGGAAAATGACATAAAATCTTTCTGCTTTAAAGGGAAAAATCACTAGAAATAGTAAAATTTGCAGCATGTTTGAAAAAATTATTTTCCAGCAAATAAATCATTGATGGAAAAACTATGAACAGTTCTTGTTCCACTGAAGTTTATACCACTTAGCTTGAACCAAAACATGAATTTTACAGATTAGCTGTAAATTGTCTAAAATAAAGATTCCCTTTCATCAGTTTATAATCTGACACTTTGTAGTTGTGTGAATTGGAATAAAGAAGAGTTCTGAAATTATTTATTTACTAACTACAGACTTTTTTATCTTGTTCAGTTCATTTCCACTGTAAACAGTCCTAATCTTCTTAAACTGTTTGTGACTTTTTTATACTTATAATAATTCTTACTTCTTGTCACTGAACAGTCTCAATTTCTGTAATGTTGTATTTAATTGGATAACCAGAGCCAAATACAGTATTACATGTATGGTTGTACAATCTTATCTGAAGACTTTATAGTTTCAGAATTAGTTCTAATAACACTATGTATGCTTCTTGCAGATTTCCATGTGCATGCATGTGCTTTTACTGCCACAACCACAATTGGACTGAGGTTATTTTGTATATGAAATGGTCCTTTACATTTAGTTAAGAGGTTAGCTAACTTAGACCTCATCAAATGTACTGGGGTATGTCCAATTATTGTCTTGCATTTATTAATATTGAACTACAGCTGCCTCCATGCTCTGTATGAGATGTAGCCAAGCAGTTTAGAGTGTTCCTAGACTTGATGGGGGTGCTTCGCCTGGGACTGGTGTTGCTCTCCAGTCCGTTCTCTAACTTGCAAACATTGCTACATCTGTGTCTGTGATCACACCCCACTGTTACCCTTCTGCCCTGCTAAAAATGGACCATTTTTTCTACTTTGTCTTCTGTCTTTAGTTTTTCCTAATCCCTGACAGTAATTTATCTTTCTTGTTGTGACAACTTAGGTTCCTCAATAGATTCTTGTAATCTACTTTTTCAGAAGCTTATGAATAATATCTGATGAATCACAGATTCAAACTGCTCTCTGAACATGCAAGGGCCAGGAAACAAAAAGGGATTCAGTAGATTAAAATAGTTTTGAATTACGTCAGTAAATGAAAACTGATTAGTCTGCTTACTTAAAGAAATACTCTGCTTGCTGCAGAAAAGACCTGGGCTCTGAAACATAAGACAGAGTCTGAAAATTTTATTTTGACATGGGAACCAATGCACCAAATTATTGATCTCTTTAAAAGCCAATTGAAAAATATCCCACCTAAATGTCTAAGTTGGCTCTCTGTTTTTAAGGTTAGACCTAGGTCTGTGTGCCTGATGGGAGCTGCTGGGAAGGGCATGGACACAGCATGGGAAACTGAAGAAGGGAGATTGAGCACAGTCCTCATACTGTCTAATGCTTAGCTCCACAGGTGTCAGTGACTCAAAGCCTTTGACAGGAGAAAATTGGTAGAAACACAATGGGAAATATGACTACTGCTAAGGGCAGGCTGTACCTGACTGCCATGTGATGAAACTTAGTAGTAGTATGGTATTGTAGTGCTTGGGGGGTCCACTTAGAAGCCAAGACTGTATTTCACTGTGTGCCTGCACATAGAAAACAGGTGTCTTGAATGGTTCAGTCACCTGAGATGTGGAGCCAAACCCATCGTTTCCTTCTCCCCCGGCACAGAAGTGGGTGCGATGTGCACTGTGGTTCAGTGGGAAGCTGAGGGTCACCAGCAACCAGAGTGACAAGTGGCTGATTAGGAAGCAGTTCACTCCTTTGTTTCCTTCTCTCACATGTGAAGAAACTGGCATCTTGCTAAAAACCCCGAACACTTAACAAATCCATGAGGAAGCAAAGCATATTTTACCATGAGATGATATCACCATATTATCTGAAAGTCGTAGTTCATGGATGTGAAAGCCTAGGTGTCCCTCGAGGGAGCAGTCAAACATTAAGCTATCTTTTTCCCAAATCCACTGTAGTTTCCTTACTGTAATGGCCTCTGAGACTTTGTCAGCCCTGGGGTCCTACAACCAGCCTGTGTGAAGGAGAGGGAGACACAACCCAGAACAATTTGTTCTGGGAATACATTTCTTTCTTCTATTTATCCTTCAGGGCAATTTAAAATTCCTTTTAAGCCCTGAAAATGGTATTCATCTCCCTTCCACTGTTCCTTTTCTTTTTAATGTTAATTCTGTAATGACATCTCTTAATGCTCCAGCTCTCCTCCTACATTTCCCCACCCTGGTTTCCCTAGTATTTATCAATGCAAACCACTAAATGAGAGAAATATAGAGATGGCTGCCAAAGTAACATCTGCAATGGAGAACCTATAGTAGCTCCAGATTACACAGGCATACCCAAAGTAACTCTAAAATTTGCTACTTCGGATGATAATAACAGCTACTTCAGCTGCTAAGACTTTTTGAGCTTTTATAACAGCTGCAGAGTCCGCTGCTGCTGCTGCAGTCTCACCCTGGTCCAGTGCTAAAATAATGAGTATTCAATTGCCTGCTGCAGCTGTGTTTCTAGGAGGTGCAATAGTACCTTTGACTATAGCGTAGATATAACCAACAGAGATCGTAAATCACCACAAGTTATAAAATTGTTCCATAAGTTAAGAATACAGACCAAAGCTGTTCTTAGCTTTCATTTTCCTTTAAAAGGAAGAGAGCTTTGCTGCAGCATAATATTCTTGAAGGATAAAAAGACAGTGGTTCCCATGGTGATGAAAGAAATGATATTGGAATGAAAATGTGAAGGTCTCTTGAAATAACTAGCAAACAAATGATTAGTAATGTGGATGATACATTAAGTAAATCACAACTATGGAAATGTATAGCTGAATCAAAAGAAAGGCACAAGATATGGGCTGCTCTGAGGGTCAGGGAATACTTTATTTTGTAGTTGTTAGGTATATATATAACCTTTGTGTGTGGGAAAACTAGGTACACCATAAAATAAAAAACATAAACTGCATTTTTACTGCTAGATATGGATGTATATTTTTGCCTTCCAAGTATATTTATCTTGAAATATTTTGGATTTTAAAAAAATATAATTTATGTGTAAGTTATCTATATTATGCTATTAAAGTCCTATTTTAACAACCTTTCTAAAATTACCAGAATTATGTTGCCTTTTTGAAGGTCATCAGATATATTGAGTCTGGATTTACACATGCAGGATTTCTAGAGATCATAATAGTGATATAAATTTCAGATCAATGCTGAATTCTTGAATCTACTAAAATTTTCAGTATAGCACATCCACAGTAAATGTATGTAAGAAGACATGCTGTTAGAGAATTTCTATAACATTTCTCCCCACTGCTTCCCCCAAGGAGATAGTTCATGTTAGAGATTGCTTGTATTTGGACTTCTAAAACATATGGCTGCAGCATGGTAAATCACCACCTAATTTGCAACTTTTCAGGCATGTTCAATCACCAGATTTGAGGCATAATGAAAGACTGAAAAATCATTCTGTGATTTTCCCAAAGAAATCAAGTAAATCAAATATAGAAACAAAATTATTTTTTAGAAGAAAAAAAAATCTTTTAAAGGAAATGTAAAATTGCTTCCAGTGTAGGTGAGAATGTGACTGAAAAAAAAATCTCAGGGAGCTGACAGAGAATAGCAGCCTCATACCACATATCCATACCCCTAACTTGTCAAAATTTTCATAGATTAATTTGTTTTTTGACAATATGAAAGAGAATTGTTAAAAATGTATGTCCCTTCTCTGAGTCTCCAGCAAGCCAGGGAGAGCACTGCAGGGATCTGGGTCAGCATGGGTGCTGTATTACGCCTTTTCACAGAATGGTCAGGCTTGGAAAAGACCTCTGGAGATCACCCCCTGCTAAAGCATGTTCACCTAGGGCAGGTTGCACACAGTTGTATCCCAGTGAGTTTTGAATGTCTCTAAGGGAAGGAGACTCCACAACCTCTCTGGGTAGCCTGTACCGAACTGCAGCCTCCTTGTTTTAAAAAACATGTTTTAAAACCAGCAGCACCCTTCATTGACTTATTTTTTCCTTTCCTATGAAAAAGCCACCTGATTTTGTGTTGGACTCTGTCAGCAACTGATGCATTTAACCAGCCAGCATTATTCACATCTTCCTGCTTGTCTGTTCAGCTTTTAGGATCTCATGCAGTTCCTGAGAGAGAGCATTTAGAACCAAATCTATCAAATGACCTCACACAGGAAATAATCCATTTTATTGAATTTCCTTTGCCATGGATTTAGCTTGCAGACTTGATATACAGAATCCTCATTTTGGTGTACTAAACAAGATCAAAGGTGACTCTGACTATTCCAAATTCCTTTGAAAAGCTAATCTGAATCATCATGCTTTAGACAACTTCTCTCCTAGGAGGCTTGTCTTTAATGAACCATTATTCAACATAGCACAGGATCTGCTCAACTAAAATAAACGCAAGCATCTTAGAATTTTACAGCTGCTGCAATTAAAGAGATATACTCAGGCCAAACTTTCCTAAAAGCATGGAGCAGAATATTTCCTTTTTAGATGTTTGCATATATATATATATATATATAAATATATATATGTATTAAATTTAATGGAACAGTCAAGAACTTTTTCAAAAATATTCTAAATCCAGATATAATTGCCTGTTGCCAATATGCAAAAACTGAATAGGGAACCTAATTCAGTGTTCATTATGACTAAAAGCACTTTTGAGTTCATTGCTTTATTCAAGCAGAAAGCAAGAAACAATCTTATGAAATGATAGGGCTTGATCCAGTGGAACTGAATTAAATAGAACTGAAAATTAAAGTGAATGAAATCTTTAAGCTCTGTGGCTTTCAGCAGGTGATGTTGCATTAGTGGTAGCATTAACAGCATCTGATTTCTTCTGAAAATATATCTGGGTGAGAATATCTCTTCAGTACTCCAAACATGGTATCTGTAGGTACTAAAACATTCAAAGTATTGTCATGAAAATATTCATAAGACTAGTGCTTGAAAAGACGAGAATCCATTTTCCATAAGAGAGGCTGATTCCATTATCTGATTTCCTTTAAGAAAATACGTGCGTTAGTTTTCATGTTTATTTATGGCTTCTGCTTTCATTATGTCATGCTTTTTTATATGCTATTTCATGCATTACGCAGGAGCAGGTGAGAGGCATGGGCTGAGCCAGGGTGGTACCCAGGAAGAGGCTGAGCTCCCCATCAGCTGAGGAAGAAGACATCAGTGCCCATCCTCTGGGAAGCACACTGAAGAGGCACCAGCCACGTATTTCACACACAGCAAACCCATGTCTCTGTGGTGATAAATGGAGAGTCATGTCTGAAATATGGCCGTTTTTACACACACAAGGGAACAAAGCACAGTGGCTTTGACTCATTATCGAGATAACCTTAAAATATTACTGTATCTAATCTGATGTACAGAATTTCCAGTTGCAGGTAGCTGATGCCTTCTAGGTCATGCCATTGAAATGGTGCCACTGATAGGATGCCTTTGCAGATTAACAACACTGGATATGAGTGACCAACTTTTACATCCCCTTTGAAGTCTAGGGACATCCTTTGTATTTAATGTATTTTAAAATATACATTTTCTCTCTGTCTTTGCTGGACTTCCTAATTAAAAATCACCCTCCCTAATTCACATGTCTATTTCTAGTCCTCTTTTAATCCAGCCAGACTTCAACCTTGAGAAAGACGCTTTCATTCTTTTAACATTTGGTTTCACCAGTCTTCTGTAACTTTTCTGATAGCTGAGGAAGCTCCATAAGGCATCTTATTACAGGTATTATTATGACATCTGATTAATACAGCCACCAATATGTGTTTGCATTTGTATACAAAACCCTTGTTCTAAGAAGACAATTGCATTTCATTTTCTTTTGATTCAATTATATTGGTATATTACACTTGCATTTTAATTTTCCATTTTTAAAGTGTTACATTTCAATAATGAAGTTTTATTTCTTTGCAATTGTAAATGTTTTTAAAGATTATATTTGATCTCAATGATTAGATAATCAACAGAAAACATATAGCTGTATATAGAAGAACCTCCTGTTACCGATACTATTATATATTTTTCTGTAATTTGTTACTTTGAGTCTTTGGCCAAAGTCCATGAGAGTAAATGAAGTACCCAATACACTGTTAAAGATGAGTCACTTTCTGCTATGTGGGAACCGGATCTGAGCTGGCTCAGAGACACTGTCTGAGGATATGGCAACCTTCAGTGTAGATTCTGTGGACAGAGTGGGTCTAAGCAATCATTTGGGTCACTTCCTGTTAAATACAAGAATGTTATCATTAACATTTTAACCTAAGCAAAGTGACAGTTACCAAGAATGATATCTCATCTTCAGCTGATGTCTTCCTACCATAGTTACCTGTCACGGGCAGAAGAATGGTGCTAGACTTCAAAAGGCATATGCACACACAAGAAATTTGAGGAGAACCCTTAACATAGATATTTCCCATTAAAAATGTCATAGAATCATAGATTCATTTAGTTTGGAAAAGACCCTGAAAATCATGGAGCCCAACTGTTAACTTAGCATTGCCAAGTCCACCACTAAACAATGTCCCTAAGTGTTACATCTACACATCTTTTAAATACCTCCAGGGATGGTGACTCAACCACTTCCCTGGGCAGCCTGTTCCAGTGCTTCACCATCCTTTCAGTGAAGAATTTTTTTCCTAAAAACCAATCTGAACCTTCACTGGCATAACTTGAGGGCACTTCCTCTTGTCCTGTTGCTTGTTACTTGGGAGAAGAGATCAACACCCACCTCTCTACAACCTCCTTTCAGGTAGTTGTAGAGAGCAATAAGGTGTCCCCTCAGTCTCCTTGTCTCCAGGCTAAATAAGCCCAGTTCCCTCAGCTGCTCCTCATGAAACTTGTGCTCTAGACCCTTCACCAGCATTGTTTCCCTTCTGGACACGCTCCAGCAGTGAGGGCACCAAAAGTGATCACATTATTCAAGGTGTAGTCTCACCAGTCCCGAGTACAGGGGCACGATCATTTCCCTAGTCCTGCTGGCCACACTATTTCTGATACAAGCCAGGATGCTGTTGGCCTTCTTGGCCACCTGGGCACACTGCTGGCTCGTGTTCAGCTGCCTGTCGACCAACACTGCTGGGTCCTTTTCCTCCAGGCAGCTTTCCAGCGATCGTCCTCAAGCCTGTAGTGTTGGATTGAGTTGTTGTGACCCAAGTGCGGGACCTAGCCCTAAGCCTTGTTGAACCTCCTACAATTGTCCTCAGATCATTGGTCCAGTTTGTCCAGATCCCTCTGTAAAGCCTTCCTACCCTCAAACAGAGCAACACTGAACCATAACTTGGTGTTATTTGCAAACTTACTGAGGGTGCACTCAATCCCCTTGTCCAGATTGTCGATAAAGATATTAAACAGGGCCGGCCCCAATACTGAGCCCTGGGGAACACCACCATTTGTGACTGTCCACCAGCCAGATGTAACTCCATTTATTACCACCCTTTGGGCTCGGCCACACAGCCATCTTTTTACCCAGCATAGAGTACACATGTGCAAGCCGTAAGCAGCCAGTTCCTCCAGGAGAATACCATGAGAGACGGTGTCAAAGGCTTTACTAAAGTTCAGATAGACAACACCCATACCTTTCCCTCATCTACTTGTCATAGATGGACATCATGTTTGTCAAGCAGAACCTGTCTTTAATAAACCCCTGCTGGCAGAACCTGATCACCCGGTTGTCCTGTATGTGCCAAGTGATGGCAGTTAGAGTGGTCTGCTCCATAACCTTCCTCAGCACTGAGGTCAGGCTGACAGGCCTGTAGTTCCCTGGATCCTCCTTCCAGTCTTTCCTGTAGATAGGTGCCACATTTGCTAACCTCCAATCAACTGTTACCATTCAGGTTAGCCAGAACTATTGATAAATGGTTGAAAGTGGCATGGTAAGAACTTCCACAAGCTCCCTCAGTACCCTTGGGTGGATCCAATCTAGCCCCATAGACTTGTGTCTGTCTAAGTGGTAAGCAGATCACTGACCGTTTCCCCTTGCATTATGGGGGCTTCATTCTACTCCCCATCCCTGCCGTGCAGCTCAGGGGGCTGGGTACCTGGAGAACAACTGGTCTTATTAAAGGTTATCTAGTTAAAGAAGGCATTAAATACCTCACTTTTCCTCATCCCTTTTTTCCCCAACAACCAGTAAAGTATTGAAGTTCTCCTTGGCTGTCCTGTTGTTTACTAATGCATTTATAGCAACATTTTTTATTGACTTTTATGGCAGTAGCCAGATTAAGTTCTCATTGGGCTTTGGCCTGTCTAATTTTATTCCTGTATAACCTAATGACATCCTTATAGTCCTCCCGAGTTGCCTGCCCCTTCTTCCAAAGGTGGTAAATTATCTTTTTTTCCCTGAGTTCCAGCAAAAACTCTCTGTTCAGCCAGGCCAGTCATCTTCCCTGCCAGCTTGTCTTTCAGCACATAAGGACAGCCTGCTCCTGTGCCTCAAGGTTTCCTTCTTGAAGAATGTCCAGCCTTCCCGAATGCCTGTGCCCTTCAGGACTGCCTCCCAAGGGACTCTGTCATTCAGGCTTCAAAACAGGTCAAAATCTGTCTTCTGGAAATCCAAGGTGGCAGTTCTGCTGACCCCCCTCATTATTTCTCTGAGAATCAAAAACTAATTTTGTTGTTGCTTTCCTCAAGCAGCCTCCAATCATCACATCACCCACAAGTCCTTCCCTGTCCATAGACAACAGGTCCAGCGGGCGCCTTCCCTAGCTGGCTCACTCCCCAGCTGTGTCAGGAAGTTATCTTCCACACACTCCAGGAACCGCCTGGGATCTTTTCTCTCGGCTGTATTGTATTTCTAGCAGATGTCTGATAAGTTGAAGTCCCCCACGAGATCAAGGACTAGTGACAGTGAGATTTCTCCCAGCTGCTTATAGAATATTTCATCTGTCTCTTCATCCTGGTTAGTTGGTCTATAACAGTCCCACTATGATATCTGCCTTGCTGGCCTTCCCCCAGCCTCTTACCCATAAACACTCAACCCTATCATCACCATTATTAAGCTCTGGACAATCAAAACTCTCCCTAACATGCAGGGCTATCCCACCACCTCTCCTTCCTTGCCTATCCCTTCTAAAGAGTTTATAGCCATCCATCGCACACTCCAGCTGTGCAAGTCATCCCACCAAGTTTCCATGATGGCAACTATATCGCAGTTTTTCTGCTGCACAATGACTTCCAGCTCCTCCTGTTTGTCGCCCATGCTGTGTGCATTGGTGTAGAAGACGCACTTCAGCTGGGCTATTGATCCTGTCATCTTTTTGGCAGAAGAAGCTCTAAATCCTATGTGACCATTCTCATGTGCTTCCGTGGTTCCTAACACATGTATAAACCCATGCACCTTTGCTGCTACATGGATCTCCACTCCCTACCTCCAGTAAGACGGCAGACTGAAGGACCTCCCTGGCACATCATCCCTCAAACATTGGTGTGCTGCCCCCGGGCTTGTCTCTAGTGAGCCTGGTTGTATCCCTTCACATGTAGTTTAAAGCCCTTTCAATGAGCCCTGCTAACTTCTGTGCAAAGGTCCCTTTCCACCTTTGACACAGGTGTACCCTGTCATACATGGAACCTGCACTTAAATCTCACTCTCACGAGACTTCTGACAGCGGCAAAGCTTTAAAAGCCAGAGACTTCATGAAAACTTCTCTGGGCAGAATTAACTATGTCAGGTTTCATTAAAAGTAGCACATGAGTTAGATGGGAAATCAGGGCTGTGTCGTACGCAAGTTAGATTTTTTTTTAATAACTTGAAGGCTTTTTTTCTTTCTTTCCCTTTTCCTTCCTGCCCACACAATAATTTTTGTTAAAACCTTTCCATGGGGTGTTCTGGAAAAACACCAAATTGACATTTTTGGAGACGTAGTGGTCTCTGCATGTACACAGAACAAGGAACAGCACATAACCAAAAGTAAAAATACCAGTGTACTGCCACAGAAATGAAGTGTCAGTCTGACTCTGAACATTTACAAATAAAAGAAGTGTGAGTTTACTACTCACTTGGAGTTTTCCACTCCAGGGCACCCAAACACATGCCAATTAGTGCCAGTTGTGCTGACAGCTATTCATTAAGTCTATCAGGAGACTGCTCTGAGATTTAGGCATTTCATTAATTCTTCTAAAGGCATCAGAGATGGTGCTTTATCTATAGTGGGAAATTTGAATGCTTCCTTTTCAAATGTCTCACGTACGCTTCAGTGTGGTCAATAATAATTTTGGTGATGGCTGTAAGTGGCAGAATATGCTGCTTGCTTTGCTTTTGCCTGCTGAAGTAAAGCAACTGGCTCTTACCAGCAGCTCTGGCCCTGATGGCATGTGCTCTCCTTGTCTACACATTGTAGTAGAATCTCATCATGTGCATAGGGCACCCAAACATGTGATGTGATCTGTAGTTTTCAGGGATAAGTTCAGATCATATAGCTAAGCAAGAAGAATGACAGGAAGAGAATTTCCATTTTCAAAGATTTTCCTATACTTCAGGGAAAAACAGCTGGTTTTTTGTCCCTTCCCACTCCCCGGATAGGTGCCCTTGGCACCAGCTGGCTCACCCTACAAAGTCTTATCTCTCATGAGGCAGCATTTATCAGTGTGGACCTCAGCTATTTTTTGTCCTTGGATTCAGTTGGCTAAGCTCTCCCTAGCAACAGAAATTACTGTGGATGATTTTCCTCTTTCATTTATGACACGAAAGATGAAAGTTTAGCACTTGATACTTTTTCCTAACTGACACAGCATGGATGCTATTGTTAGCCGCATACAGCTCAGTTTCTTGTATGCCCAATTTTTGCCCTTTGAGTTACAATGATTGCATTTTTGTCTAGAAAGAGAGAAATTCTGAACACTGTATCCATTTTTTACTAAATATCTTTCCATTTTTTGTCACCACTTCCTCTTTTTTATGAAATGCATAAATTTGCAACAGCATCTGTTATTTTTTATATGTAATTATATATGCCTGGTGTGTATCTCTATCATATAACTTGTGTCTCATAAACACATTAAACATGCTTGGCCATTGAAGTCCTTAATAAATAATTCAATTTTTAACATTTTTTTTTCTCTTAATAAGTTCTTTTTCTGTACTATAACTTAAGGCAGTATAGCAGAACTGAAAATACTATTGGTACAAGGAAGGCAACAATAATTGATGTAATCTAAGCACCTCCCCCATCTCTATTTTTCTTTCTTTATGTTTGCAGAACATTGGAGTTAAGATTTGAGACACAGAGAATGCCTCAATGAAAATAATGTATGTATGTGCGATATTTTTTCTTCTTATTTTTTTTTCCTTTTTAACAAAGGCATTTCAATTTACTGTTATTCATTCAAATCCCAAGAAGTCTGTATTAAACAAAATAATTATGGTATTGTGGTTTTGAATTCTCATAACTCAAATCTTTCCAAATGGGACCAACATGTTTATTATTAATAACCCTAATTTCACAGTCTCCCCATTTGTATATTGCCTTGACCTTACACAGTTTTAACTTAAATGTAGATTACATGTGGATTACATATGGATTACATGAAATCAAGAACAACTTAATAAAGGTGGGTTTCTTTCGGTTTGATTTATTTTCCCCCTGAAACCATTACATATAAATACCTACCTAGATGTTATAGTTTCAAAAGTCATTGTGTAAGTCTTCAGGACACACTGTGAAATCCCCATTGACACTAACAGGAGCAGAATTAGTGTCATGAACCAAAAACTTCTGAAAACTTTGTGAGGCCTCCATGTGTAAAAAGGTTTGCAGGAACACTAGAAGGGACCCAGGACTTCTATTTTCTCCATCTACAATTTATTAATGCATTAGGCTGTATTAACTTTGAATTATTTTTTTCTCTTTCTTGATGTTTATGACAGATTTTTCTGTCATTTTTCCTTATTGCTGGAAAAATAGCTGACTTGAGAAAACATTTTACCATTCAGGCAAGTGTAATTGATATCTCCTTTTGTCTAGAATTTATAAAGCTTTGACTTGAGCTGCTTGGCTCCTTTCTTTTCTTTGTTATTTTGTAATTGTTTATGCCCTTATTTCTTTTGAGTGGTTCAGAAGGTGACCTTGAAAACTAAAAGAATAAGGATTTTGAAAGAAATAAAAGAACATAAAGTATTTATATAAAACACTAAAGCCTTGTATTACTATCATTAAGCTGTGTAACTACTTTGCTGTCACAGGTCTAGACTGGCCAGGTCAGGGGGCACTAGATGCCAGAGAGGGCTCAGGCACCCCTGGGTGCATTTCCCCTCCAGGCACCACTACTTCAAGTCTTCATTACCTCTGAACTGTGTTGTCTGCACAGGCTGCAAATAACTTTGCTCATCACGTAGCCCCATGGTCTTTGACTTTAGGGTCTGTTACCGGCATTTCATGCCTTCTGGTCTCCCTCCCCAAGAGTGTTAAAGAAGTAAGAAGTTAGGGGCAGTTACTTGCAAAATTTGATTGCTGCTTTGTTTTTCTAATTCTTAATGGACTAATCTGGCCAGTAAGACCTGAGCAGATGTAGTCCAGGGGCCACTTTCCTGAGTCATGTTTTTGGGTGGGCTTTTCCACGTGACAAATGGCTATAAGGGTTCAGAATGGGACTGTGGACATTTTTATCCAGCTAAGGATAACTTATGCCCAATTCATGATGGCATTTGTTCAATTGTATCTATGTGCTCAGGTGACATCATGTATCCACAAAAGGATTTTTAATTCTTATGGGAAAACTGTATTCCTACCGAGACTGGCAGTATTTTATTTAAACCCTGATCGTTTCCACTGTAGAACAATGAATTTCAGCTGATCAGCTTATCTGTGAAATGCTTCCTTATGCCATAAAGTACTATAGGGTAGGATGGACTCTTTTCAAACAGCACATGTGTACTGCTGCCAGAATGTCTTTTACTTAAATAGAATTAGAACCCACATTTAATGATGAAAGTGCTTACATGTGATGAAAGGGCTTCTGCAGTTGCACTGCCTTTCTAAGTAACACTTCCCAGCTACAAACCAAACTAACCAGAAGTAATGAATTTTATTAACAGCTCCAAAATTAGGACAGAAAATAAGATTTACAGTGCTATAAATCTTTTCCTTCTCCTAAAAGAATGAAACACTTTGTCTAAAATACTAAAAGCATTAATTTCTTAAGTTCAGTTGATAATGGGCAATTGGACAAAACATAACCAAGAAAAAAATGAAAAAAAAAAAAAAAGCGAAAATGAGAAAAGTTCCTATGAGAGATGTAGGTTTCCATTCTTTTAGGAACCACAGTCCTGGGTCAGGTGTCTGTGTCCTGAGGCCCCCTTGCCACAAAGGGCAAAGGAAGGAGCAGAGCTGTCCAAGGCAGCTAATGGGTTTTAAAAATGGTTCACCTTATTCTGATGGTTCTATCTCTTGAATCTGGTTTGATGTTGTGAGCTTATGTCGGTCCTGTCTTACAATATACAGAGAGGTGCGTATCTTTTGGGGTAGAGAGAGCAGAAGTGGAGATAGAGAAATGACAAGCTTAGGAAGCCATACCACCATGGTGGTATTTACCCAAGCGGGCTGCTTTGTGTGCATGTGCCAGAGTCATGTAAGAACAGCTGAAGTCTTGGCTCCTTCATAGCCTGCAAGAGTATGCACTGACTTTAATGGAAATGGGTTTTAAGTTAGAACTAAGGAACTTTTTTCACAAGTATATTTATTAGATTGGAATACAGTTTCCCACAGGAAGTGTCAAAAGCAATAATGCTAATTCACTTCAAGAGCATTTTTCCATTCAGCTTCTGTGATCCTATGAATATTTTGGTTTCCATTTCACTTAAACGAATATATTTTTAACTCCATCTTTGAGACTAAGAAATTACATGTGCCCTAGTTGGAGAGGCCCTTCTTTTCTAAATATCACTTATTTCACCAGATTAAATGAGGCAACATTTTTTTTAGTAATCATGAGAATAATGAGAAAATTGATAGCATGTATGTCTAAATGTATAGCCAGAGTGCTAGACCCAGCTGATAGGAAAATGTAGTAAAATGGCATTTAAATTCTCAGTCTTATAGGGAATCATGGTGACATTTCTAAAGATGTTACTAAATGAAGGATTTCAATTTACACCAAAGGAAAAAAAAAAGCTAAATTTTCTGCAGAGGAAGTAATAGGTCCAATTTTCCAACTATCACAACTTCAGAAAACTTCAATTATGAAGACCATTAGTCTGACCTCATTTACCAGCACAGAATTCACTTAAAACTGATTATAGTAGCAACTTATCTGTCATGCTCTTTTTAAACAGAGAGAACAAGAAAAGTCAAATCAATGTGGTAATTATACTAAAATATCTTAATTTTTCATAATTGTTTTTATATGTTAACAAGAAAGAACAATGTAATGAATGAATTACTTGTTTCTATCTGATCCCCATTTTTGTAAAAAAAAAAAAATTAAACCCATGAATTTATTATTTTAAAACTCTTCTTTTACCCTGACTTACTTTTTATATCCTTGAGACCAAAACCCGATGCTTTCAGTGAAATAATTAACCTAAATGATCCTCTCTTCTGCATATATTCATGTAATGAATGTGTGTTGAAGAAAGAAAGCAGCAAACAAGTCAATGAATGGACTACTGTAGAAACTGAAATCTTTCAATTCTTTCCCACTTGTATGGCTTATCCTAGGCTGAAAGGGAATACAGTTTGATGCCTTTTCTAACACAGTTTTAGATAGGGTTGCAGCTGGGCCTTAGCAGCAAGATAGTTAGAGGCATTTGAATTCTACTCCCTTCCCTCCTCCTGTGAGCTGGCACTGAGCAGAGCAGTACACTGCAGACAGTGCTCAGACACTGCTGTGGGGATCCACGCAAGTATTGCTCTAGAGAAGTGTCCCCCTGAGCTAGAGTGGCTACAGTTATATAGGTTGTTACTGGTTTAAGCTGAGGTTAAAGTCAGGATTTGCATTAGATGTAGGTTAAGTGAAGAAACCTGTTTCAGGAGGATGCAGTGTTCAGGGTAGCATCGAAGCTGGTGTTTGCATTCACTGGTTTGTTGAACTGTTTGGTGCTCTTTTGCAGTGAACACAAGTCTCTATGGCTAAAGTGGTGCTGGATTTTACTGCATCTACACATTTATAGATGGATGCTGTACATGTTAATATTAGAGCCAGGTGTCCCCTGAAGTGTACATAACTTGTCTGTGTTTCAGAGACATGGTAAGACTTTCAGAGTTCAGTAACAAGTCCATGTTTTGTGAAGGCTGCTGGCTTCAGTCCTACTTCCACACTTAATAAAACAGCCCAACTCAAACCCACTTTTCAAGAATTTCAGGAATTACAGATACAATACTCACTTACACATCTCCTTCAGTTTGGAATTGTTCCTGAAACCTAACTTAGATTCAGTTCTAAGTCAAGATTTAGCTATGTGAATACATACATATATGTGTATGTATATGTAAATTCTACACATATATATACCTTTATGTATACACACAGAGAAACACATTCAGTCATGCAACAGTGACCACTATTACCCTGGAATGACAACAAAGTATTCAACTTGGTGACAGTTGCCCTCACTCAGTCAGGACCAGCAATTAAGCTAACACATCAGTCCATCCTCCCCAAAAATCAATCTCTAACTTTGAGTTTACTGCCATAGCCTTGCAACCCCCACGTCACCCCCTTAAATATTCCTATTGTCACTAATCTTCATTCTAGTATTAGAATTTAGAATATTATCCATGGAGGCACTTCTGGCTCCCAGCCTGACTGCAATTCACACTGAAGCCAAATTACCAATACCACAGTGGATCTCATTATCCCCTTACTTAATGGCAATAACATCTTTGCAAACCATTACTCTTGTGCTGTGGTACCTGGGCAAGAAAGCTAGCATTTCAGGTTCTGCTGAGTCCTAACCCCAAATCTAACACCAACATCAACATGAAACTTGATTGCTTCTAGAGGTGCAGTAAATTCTACCTGCTGTCAGAACTGTGCAACAACATTTTGCACTTTCCAACAACAGGCTTTATGTGAGCCCTCAGGTTCTTTCACTTCCCTACAGGAGATTGAGGTGTTCTGCCTTTAACCTGATCCTCACCCATAATGAAACTTTAAACATAATTAGACTACAACTTTTCATGGGTTACTACCACATGCCTAAAAATTAGAACTGATTTTAAATTATTTGTTTTGTCTGACATCCCTGATCCTAGTATTAGCAGCTTCAGAGGATCTAGAAATTAATGTACCTGATGAACTGCTGCTGAGACCTGATCCATATTGCTCCAATATCATAGTCTAGTTGCACCTATATAAGCCAGAACCATAAAACATAATCTCAGCTCCTGCTGACACCCAGACTCTTAACTCTATACATTTAGAAGGGTACAGATACAAACTTAACTCCTGAACTGTAATCTGCTTCTGAATGCCAAGTACCATCCTTTGCTTATTTGTGCTCCAATAACCTTTTCTTGTTCAGGACAACCGTCCAAGTTGTAACTACACCAGCACAGTTCTGCCCAGCCCTGCAAGCCTTGTTGTACCTTGCTTTTATTAAGAAGAAAAAATGTTTTCCTCTGGCTGTAGACCAGAGATTACCATATCCCTTGTTACTAAATGTAAGCCTTTCTTTGACCATAGCAATAATCCTAGTTATTCAGTCTTTCCTGTCCTGAACCCTAAACTGAAGCTGAACCACATCTTCCTCATCCAGAAATCATTAGAGGTGCATTAAGATTTTCTGCAAGTTTTCATCATCTTAGCCATAAGGATATAAGATGATTTAGAGCAATAAACTATTTCTTCAGATATTACTGCTTCAAACTCGAATTCTAATATGCTTTTCTGACAAGTGGACCCTTTGTGGTCCTGACAACAGTATGATACTTATTCCTCTCAGCCAGAGCCTTCTCAACAGCCTTGCATGACCCAGTTTATTCATTATTCTTTTGCCTGAATGGTATTCAAGACACAAACCTAACTGTAATATTTAACCTAGTCCAGTGGCCTAAAACCTCCTAAAATATAAACCTAGCCTAATCCCCACCCACTCAGAAGCAATTTCACATCTTAAATTGGTAATTTTTTTCACATCCATCAACGCTCTTCCTTCCTGCCTTGGCAAGCAGATGAGCATGTGATGAGATCAGGCAAGGTCTTATTGTTAGGACTGGCAAGATTTGAGTTAGCACTAGATTTTGCTTTACCATTTATAACAGGGGTTGAGAGACAATAAGGTTTAACATATGAAGAACCTACCCCTCAAGTTAACCAGTGTCAGAGGCTATCTTAACCAGTGATGGCTCAGAAGATAAATGGGTATAAACGTATAATCATGTGTAAACAGGAAAGTTGTGTAGATGCTCATTTTTGCTTGTGTGTCAAATAGAAAAATTGTATCTCTTCTTTTCTTTGAGGAGAAAGTGTGTTTAGATTGCTGTTCTTATAGCTATTTATATAAATTGTCAGACAAAGTGATGTAAGTGGAAAACCAACGGGAAAAAATTTGAAAAGTTCATCTAACTAGCAGTGCCCATGGCTTGCTAAAGAGTGTGAGTTATAATTCTGTGTATAAAACACCAACAGAGTCAAATTATTATTATTTTTTTTTAGCTTTTTCAGGAACCAAGGAGAAGCTAGCTGTTTGACTGGAGGAATAGTTCATAGACCTCTGGGATTATTTGGGAGGCTGTGATCTGGCAATCCAAACTACTGTTTATTCATTAAATAAACTTGATTACTACTGCTATTAAATATGCTTAGCTCCTGCCTGGTCTCTTCTGAAACTACAAACCTAAAATAACATGTTTCTGATTCTGGTAACTTGTTTAATTCTATAATGCCAGTATGACTGTCTCCAGGCTAGCTGAGGGCTGTGGATGACGTGAAATCTGGGGACCAATAGGGAACTGGAGATATTACTGATAATGTTAGGATTTTATCAAGGCAGAATTTGTGTTAGAGTTCATGATTAGGACTGGTTGTCATGACTGCTGCCCCTAATGGGGGAAGAAGTTGGTTTTCCTCCAGAGTCTGTAAGAGCTAGTGGAAGGGACAGGTGTTATAAGCGTGTAAAAATCCCATCCTGACTCTGTGGGTCTGACATGATATAGAAACACCTGGTTCTTTAAATCCTGTTACTTCTAGTCTTAACCCTAATAACATTACAGTGCCACCACCCATCAATTCCTAACAGTCTCTTAAAACATTCACTTGTGAAAAACTCTTACCCCAGCCTCACAGGAGTAAGCAATAAATCTTCCAGTGCTTTCTTGCTCTCCTGTCCCCTAACTCTAGTCTTAATCTATCTGTGACAGTATACAGCAGAATCTGTCACTAGCTCAAGAATTAACATTGAGTTGCCCATGTTAGCGCTGTGACTGACTTCTCTGAAAACACCCAACTACTTTTTGTCAGGCCAGGAGCTGTCAGAATATACCAGAAGCTATCGATGTCAGAGCTGCGGTACAATTTAGAACAGTGAAGACAACTGTATATTTTAGTCCTGCTAAGACCAGTAAAGGTTATTGCTGAAACTGGGGAGGAGGATGTATTAGAGTGGTTTTCATTATGGCTGGGGTTAGGTGTGGAGCTATCCCATGCTTCTGCCTGCAAAAGCTGCATGTCTAACTACAATAAGCAATCCTGGAGCAGGGAAGGTTAATTCTGGGGTGTTTGAGGACTTCCAGATCGTACCTGGAAGGAGAAGGAAGGCTAGTCTGGATCCTGCAGGATAAAGGGAGGGATTTTTTTAACCCAGGGTTAAAACTAAGGTTATCAGAGGCTGAAGAACTAGATTAACTCCTGGATTATTGCTGCCAGATTCAGTTTGTAAGTGCTTCTGAGATTGTAAGGGATGAGTGCTTTATTGTGTTAAGGCTGTGTTTAGGCTTGTAGTTGGGGTTTAGGGCAGTTGGGGTAGAGGAATTAATGTTAAGTATGAATTCTGCATGGCACACAGAGCTGGTACTTTTAGAAATATTTTTTGATAAAATCAGGATTAAATGAAGCTAATAAACTAATATATAAAATGTAGGTTTGGTATTGGGCTTTAGGACTAGAGGGATCAAAAATTATTGTATTATATTGGGCTAAGTAGGAGTTAGTGCCTAGAGAAGTAAATGCATGGTGATTTCTGCCGAAGGGAAGGTTGCTGGTTGACTTTATTGAAGCCAGGGTGACATTGGAGTCAGACTTAATGTCAGTCTTTAGGAAAACATGCTGAATTTAACTAGGAGTTAGCTTAATTGCTTGACTGTATAAGAATAAACTAGCATCAGGTTTAAAACACAATTTGGTCTTAAGATCCAGATAACTGCCACTGGAAGAAGAGTATGACTGGAAAATACTGAATAAAGGTGAGCTATATGTTTGAGATTACTGCTTGAGTTAATCAAGGTCATTACACTATTATGTTCTCCCACCAATGCCATAATTTGGTTTAGGATTAGTATCAAATCTGACCATTGCGGTTTACTGTCAGATCCTACAAAGCCTGCAGAGTGAAGATGAAGGTCAGTGTCAGCAGTGGCATTTGGCTTTTGATTGATATTGGAACTCAGGAAGGTCACTGCACTTGTGTGTTAATGGTTGTGTTAGGGCAGACATTTGAAACAGCAGAGCTAGGTTTATTGATTGAATTCTCAAGATTACCAGGGCTGGGAAGGTATCTTAAATAGGTCATACTTAGTGCAGGGACTAACAAGATTTGCTGCTCTGCTGTGTTAAGTTTGTAATTAGAATTTGCTGTGTCAAGGACTAAAGAGCTGAGGCCAGCAGGCTGGAGAGGAATCAAACTGAGGAGATAGGCTCGTTTGTCCTGGACATAATTATCCTTTGGCTGTGGGATAGGATACCTGGTAGGATAACTACTTAAATGAGTCTCCATTAAAAAAAAAATAAACAAAAAATAAGAGGGGTGGGACAGTCCAGGTGATGAAAAAATTTTGATAATACCCATTCCTTGAAACTGATTTCATAACCCTACTTCTAGTCTATTACAATTTGTAAAGCTCAGACTACACTGAATCCCCTTCACTTCAGAGCTGGAAATGTTGCCTAGCTCAAGTATAGTGTAGCAAAACCACATTTATCCTGCACAGGTACAGCACTGAATTCTAGCTAATAAGGCTTCTAAAATTCAGAGCAGTGGACAGCTCTGACTGTGCACAGACTCATTCTGCACCTGAGGCACATCAGGACTTATTATTTCAGATGCAGCTGAGATTGCCCTGAAATATTTTTCTGTTGTAAAACCTAAACTTCTGGTGAGTTCTGAAGCCGATCGTGGGGAAAAACAAAACAAAAGAAATCACTCAATCCCCCACCCCCACTTAAAAAAACACCCAAAAAACCAACACCCAAGCCACAAAAAAACCCATGATACAAATGCTGAGAACACATTTGCAAGTAACCCCAGAATAGGATACTTTACAACTGTAACATAACTATTGTAACTAAAATATTATACGTATGTGGTAATCAGTGTTGTCTTCTACATATATAGATTTGGAAGAGGACTTCTTTCCTGATTTGTGCTGTGGAAGTAAAGAACAAGAATAACAAATGATATTCATAATTCTATTACTGGAAATATTAAGAAAATATTACTTTGTGTTTGTTTCAAAAGAAAATTTCGCTTTCAAAAAATGAAATAAATATTGCTAAAGTCCTAGAAGCTTTTAGTTTTGTTTTGACATAAGTATTCAATATGTAGCTGTTGTGGTTTAACCTCAGCTGGCAACTAAGTACCATGCAGCTGTTTGCTCACTCCACACACACCCCACAGCGGGATGGGAAGGAGAATCAGGAAAAAGGTAAAACTCTTGGATTGAGATAAGAGCAATTTAATAATTGAAATAAAAGAAAACTTAATAATAACAACAACAACAATTGTAATGAAAAGGAGAGAGAGGGAGAAAAGAATAAGACCCAAAGGAAAAGAAAAACAAGTGATGCACAATACAACTGCTCACCACAAATTAACCCATTCCCAGCCAGTCCTCGAGCAGCGATTGGCAGGCCCCTGCCAACAACACCCAGTTTATGTACTGAGCATGGCATCCCGTGGTATGGAATATCCCTTTGGCTAGTCCAGGTCAACTGTCCTGGATCTGTGCCCTCCCAGCTTCTTGTGAGGCTGCTCCCTGGCAGAACATGGGAAACTTGAAAGTTCTTGATTTAGAGTAAACACTACTTAGCAACAACTAAAACATCAGTGTGTTATCAACATTATTCTGATACTAAGTCCAAAACAGAGCACCATACAGTAGCCATATAGCAGTTGAAAGGATCTGAATTAATCTGTGACTTGTATAAAAGAAAAAAAACAAAAGGTCCCAAACACTTTGTCAAATGGTTTTAAACACTTGCTTTAAAGGGAAGTAAACTGAATTAAAAGGAATGACTTGCCAATTCTCTCCATCAAAATAGAAGAAATCATCCTATATTCAGAAATTATGTGATGTAATTTTGGGAAGGATGTACTGTCTTTTACATACACTGAGTAGCTGAAGCTCTGCTTCAAAATCAGAAAAATTAAACTGGGTAACCATTAAGGATTCTTTGCTTTTGATTCTGTGATGAGTAAGAACATATATTTGTACCAAATCAGCACAAATCCCCTTCATTCCTACCTGTGAAAACACTGGGTAATCTCACGTTTGACACTCCAGGTGGGGCAATGAGATTTAGTATGGCGCCCAAAGCAGCAGTGGCTATACTGATTTTAACTTTTCACTTTATTACTGGTACCTACAGTGTTGCAAGGAAATTGGTAGAGCAATGAAGGTCATACAGTGCTCTGAGGATTATAATACCATAAAAGACACTGCTACCTGATGGCCCAGTAGCGGCCCAGAAGACACTGGTTCTTCACTAACTCTGGTCTCATCTGAGCATCAGAGAGAAGCTGATGAGAGCATTTCCAGCAGCCCAGTCAGATTACGAAACAGCATCGATAATGAGGTCTGGGCTTGTTATAGCTGTAAATGACAGGGACAAGACTGGGAAGAAAGAAAAGCCAATGTTTAATGGTGAACAGCATTGACCTGAGCACAGAAATCTGACCAAATGCCCATTCAAGTCAATAGAGTGATATCATATGTGTGCATCCCTAATAAGTGAAAAAGAGGAAAGGATTAGGACTTGAAAACAGAAATTAGCACTGATAGAAAGATTTTAAAGGGAATTTTCCCATCTGCCACAAAAATGTTATGTAGAGACTGAGAATGGAAATTTCCTTACTGAACTATGGTTATGTAGCTATTTAGCATATATTACAAATTATGCTCCCTTTTCTACTAGAACAGAGAGATAGGCATCATCAGAATGGGATTAATTCCTCCTGGTTTAGCTGTTGCATTACATTTGGATGAATTACTCTCTGAAGATACCTTAGTCTCCCAAGTTTGTTTAAAGCAATAACAGAACAGGGAAGACATTGTGTATGTTTTTACCTGGTATTACCTGTTTGATAGTTGTAATTGAACCATGATGTTTCACTTGCAAGTACTCCAATATTTAGCATGGTAACAAGTTCCAAGAAGTCATAATCCTATCTCAGACATTTGGATAATTTCCAAATTAAAAAAATAAAATAAAATTTGAGCAATAGGATATATTGTTTTGATCTTTAATCTAAAAAGGCAGCTAGATCTTCTGCAGCATGCTTACTTCCTCTTTTGCATCATTAGTACATTCATCATCTTACAAGTGCACGCAAGTACTTTTAAAAATAACATATGAGGGTTGATGGGGTCTGCCATATTTATAAAATCATTTTGTCTGACATTTTTATAAAACCTGCATCGAAAGTGCTCCCATGAGGCTGTACCCATTTAGATGAGGTCAATATGTTCCTCTTGCTGTATGGTAAACCTACTCATCTTTCTGAATATGAAATGATTTTCTGTAAAGTCAATTGTAAAACAACAGTAACTGGGGTAATGCAACCCATGGTAATGATGGCTGTTCTCCAAATAAATTTGTATAATCTTGTTCACTTAAGTGATAAGTTACATACATGTGCATGTGTTGGCTGTAATCCTGCTCTTTCAAAAATACCAGTTCAATGGATAGTAAACAATGCCCAGTCACACTAATTTTATGAAAAGGCAATTGCACTTCATACTTGTGTGTTAGTGTAGAATGATTGACACTGATGTATTCTAGAGTTCATGTTTGCAGGTAATTTCATTTCCAATTCACAACAACTTTATTTTGCAAGCACAAAGGAAAAGGAGGGTTATGTCTGCGCTCCTCAGTCAGGTGCCACAATGAGTAGACCTGGAGAATAAACCTGCCGGTGCTGAGCACCTGATGTCCACAATATGCACATTCCAAGCAGGGGGACAAGTCTTGCCTGTTTCCATGGACTGAGCTCCCACTTGCATGTGGGGCACATTAAGTGATCTGGAGAGTTCATTGAAGTTCAGTTATGTTCAAAAGGAATTCAGATCAAGAGCTCTGAGCCACATCTGTGATGTGCACCAAAGTATAACAAACAGGGAGCACTGGAGGAACACTTTGAAAGAGTACTCCTGACCCAAGTAAAACACTAATCCAGATGCTCAATGAGAACAGGCCTCAGGAAAGTACTAATGAGAATAAAAAAACCATTGTTTTCACCTGCTTTCAATTTTGGAGACATAAGAGCCAATTTACATCTCACCATCACCAGCTGGCAAGTGAGATGAAGCAAAGAGTTTCCTTTCCTCTCTGCCTATAAACATTGAATTATCTTAATCGTCTAGAATTCTACTTGCTGGGATTATCATGTCAGATTTTGACACTTAGACTAACACTTCTAATTGCAGGCATAATACCAAAATGTATCCAGACATGGAAATACAGTCCTTATTAGGTAAACTGCTATAGAAATAGTCCCTTTCTTATTGAACAAATTGCCGATGCAGCCAGTCATGTTATCCTCTTCTTTCCTTATCACCTGAAGTGTTAGGGGTAGCAGGGCACTCTGGGACAAAAGTACCAGGCACCCAAAGGCAGCTTTTTGAATGCTACCTATCCTATCTGTTCTCACAAATCTTTGGTGAAAGCATCAAACTGGTAGCAACTGAATAAATGCGGAATATACGCAGCAGAATGTTATTTGAGTTGGATATATAACATCTGGCCTGAGGAAAAAATAAAATATGAGCAAATGAATTAAAAATAAGTTAAATATAGACCAAGGAAAATGCCAATGTGAAAAGACATTTTTCTGATTAAAAATTTAATTGAATTTCCAAATGCTCCTCTCTAGCCAAATGCTGAGGAAGATTATTTGTGTAGTCACAATTTTCTGTATGTCCTAGAACTGATTGATGACAAACATGTTATCATTTTGTCACAAGAGACAGTTATATATAAAAACAAAAAGGAAACATTTTCTCAGCATGAAAACTGCAGGTGTATTTAGCAAGAAACTTGTTTCTAGTACAGTGCCGTTGCATTTTCTTAATAGGTAAGACATCTGTAATCAATCACTTATTCCCGAACACTCAAATAGATTTTGAAATGTTACCATTCTGCAGACTAGCCCATAATTACACTGGGGATACGGGTTTAAATGCTCTTATTTAGTTAATAGTAACATATTATGATGTAATCAACACACAGAAGCAACTCTTTACTGTTTGTGATTGCTAATGATGTTTAATTTTGAGAACTAATGACTTGGATAAAATGAAGAGTAAAAGCAGAAATCTAATTTGTGAGTAAGGCAAGTTTCAGTTTCATAAATCTGCTAACTGTTCAGAGAGTCAAGGACAAGAAAATGCCACTTGAATCACAAAAAATATGTAATTTCAAATTAGAGAGCTTTTTTTAAAGTACTGAAATAGCAACCAAGAATGATGAGGAGAAAGTTTGTGTTAGCCAAAGCACAAACCAGATTTTTGTCAGAGTGTAACAAAATCTAATAAAAGCCACTGAAAGGTTGTTTAAAATGTGCATTTTTGGTTAATGAAATTTACAGCTTTCATGGACATTAATTTTAAGGGATTTCATGTCACTTACAAGTCATGTGGCCAGACATGGTCCATCAAGAAATTTGAAGTATTAACATCTTTACCATTTATTGTTGGAGACCAAATCATGAGATTTATCATTAAACCTGTTTTTTCATGGATTTCTTCCCCCCCCACACACACACACTTTGGGAAGACATGCTGAACAGACTATAACTGCAAATGAAGAAAAAATAATATTATTGCTTTCATAGCTACTAAATCATACTTGCTACACCTCCCATGTCAACTTCCATTTCCTCTTCCACAACCTACTGCATTCACTTGAGATTTACTATGAGCTTGGATAGCTATCAAAATAAATCAAATATGATAACTTATTGGCATTAGATTGTCATTGTAAATATCAGTTAGAAGTGTGCTATTTTTAATTTTAAAAGGGTAAGTCAATAAAAGCCAACTTCATATGCTAAAGAGTGTCCAGAAAAATAAACAAACTGACAAACTTTTGTCTCGAATGCAGAAGAAAAATGTAAGGTGCCATCGTGGTTAGTGATCTTCTGATACACACTATGCCTGTGCTTTTCAGGAACTAATAGATCTGAACCTTTTTGTTATTTTAGATTTAAACTTTGGAAGATTAAAATCTGAGGGAACATAATGAAAAACTGAAATTAGCAGGCTTCTGATTACTTTTCTCCTTAATAAAGACATTAACAACTCTTTACAGGAAGCACACCATTGGAACTTGTCAAGTCGGCTTCCTGTTAGGAAAAAAAAAATGATTGGTGACATGGTAGGGGTATGTTCTGAGTACCACTTGCTTCAGCTGGATGCTGTGCATGTCCTTGGTAATGTGGATGGTCATAAATGTCAAATTCCATTGGAAGTTGCCTCCCAGGTGGGTTAGGCTGCAGAGGAGAATGAGTGGCTGCAGGCAGCCCTGACCATGACTGCCAACCTTGCTGAGATGCACATGGGGTTTTCTTCAGAGCCCTCACCTTTGACACAGTACCCAAGGGCTGGAAAGAAGTACCTCTGAAATTCATTGTTTTCTAGGAAATTAATGCAGGTAGCTTTCGATCTTCCCATATTTTGTTTTTCAAAGCCTTACATGTAAAATCTCTATCACTATTCCCATCACTGTTTTGTCTTCAGGAGGAAGAATGAAGTTTTGAAAATGACTGCATGACTGCTTTCATGATGACCAGATTATTCATGTTTTTACAGACTAGTTGTACCTACATTGAATGCAAATCTACACTGAAGAGGACTGTGCAACAGAGGAGAAGAGGGGACATCCTCACTGGCAGCTGCCCACATCAGGGAGTGGCAGAAACAGGTCTCGTGCCTCTCCAATACCCTTAGGCAGGTAGGCAGTGCCTTGTCATACAGGGAGAGCATCCAGGCTGCAAGACCTTCTTCAGGGGCCACAAGGCAATCTATGAAGGCTTCCCTGCTTTCATCTTTGGATGCTTCCACTTTAATTCATAAGGATGAAAATAATGGGTTAAACACTTTGTTCCTGTAACTGCTGTGAAGTGGAAGCAAATCCTTAACAAAGGATTTTAAATGACAAATATTTATCCTTTATTCATAATCTAAGTTCCTCCAAAAATTCGGAACGGTATTTGCTACCAAAGATTAAAGAGAAGCTAGTCCTGGAGACAAAAATCCAGAGGAGGCAGACTGAAAGCTGCAAAAAAACCAAAAGAAAAAATTGGTGTGGAGCTGGGACTTCCATCCTCTGCAACATATATTTATGCCTCAGCTTATTTTCAGTTGTTTTTTTCCATTACTAATGTAGATGTTTCTGTTATTCCTGGAAAACCCAGAAATATTTGTCTCAGCTTCATCCTTATCATTAGGAGTTCTTGAGGGATAATTCTCTGAGCTCTCCATAGGGTGTAAATGGAAGGCCACTGCCACTGAAGCTGAACTATATTTTATTAAAAAAACAAAAAGTCACTTCTATTTAATCCAATTATATCCATGATACACTAGGATAAATGTATTAACCAGCTGTATGTATAAGCTGGTTTACAAAGGAATTAAGAGTAGTGATGTACGCCCACCGCTGTTGGGAGTGTTCCCAAAAGACCTGTTGGGTTAGAACATTTGTTCGTGGCATGCGGCCTGAGTTCAGCTGAGTCCCAGCTGCTGACAGGCCTGATGTCAGTGCAGCCAGTATCAGGGAGGTTTCAGGAAAGGCTATGACAGTCTTCTGTATTGGATTCCATCACTGCAAGGGCATTTACAGGTTTCACAGAGTGCAAGGAAAATCCATTTGGTAAGTATGTGTTGAAAAACATCCCAAGGGACACAATACACTGAAGGTTTTCCCAAAGAGCTACTAGCACAGGTTACTCCAGAATGCAGCCCAAAAGCATTGCTGAAATGATGTAGAAATACAGCAAACCTGGTAGCTAGCCTGCCTGCAAGGCAACTCACAGCCTTTCCAAAAGATGACCGTGAAAATAACAATCACTCCCACACACACATGCTAGGGAGCACTCTGTTATAGAGCCTATGTTATTCAGTTTCACCTAATCCACTAGTAATGCCTGGAAACTATAGGGAAGACGTAATAAAAATTTTAGTCCGTGACATTATGTATTTCACCTGAAACATACTCCCTGTTAATTTTCCTACACATTAGGGGTTGGACCCTGAATGGCTGCATAAGAAGTAAGACAGTTAAGAATCAGAATCACTGCATTTTATACTAGTATTTTGTTATTGTTATATATAGCACAACAGGTGCATCTGATGCTTGACAAACAGGGGAAGAGCTTTTCTGTTAAAACTGTCAGCAACTTCCATACAGCTCTTTTAAAAATTGTGTGGAATTAAGCCAATAAAAAGCAGAAGTTTCAGAAACTTGGCAGTGGGTACAGACACATACTGAAGATGTCTTTCCATTCCAGATCCTTTGAGTGTTCTGGCATGGCCCGTGACCAGGCTGCTCACAGCCTTCCCTCTATTTCTCCTAAACTGAGATCATAGTGTTTTAATCCAAATGGTGACATGGTTTATGGTAACAGTCTATCATGCTGTTCATTGCTTTTCTGAATTTAGACTCTTATCAAAGTTGTGCCATTATGTTCTAGCAAATGTGTATCACCTTCCCCTAGTAAGGATCATATATAGAGTATTATAGTGACTAAAAAGAATGGGAATACTTACTCTGTTGCCTCTTTCTGGATGCAAACCAAACAAGAACATAGTATAGTTTGTTGCTGTTTTTTAAAAGAATACATGCTCGTGAATAGGTAACATCTAATGCCCCATGTCACTTAAGGTAATAATTTTTAGAGATATGCTATGTTAGTAATATTTAAATTCAGTCTGGCTTAAGTTCCGTTTTCTGTACTGCTCAACTGAAATTCGGATTCTTTACTGTAATTGAAAACAGATATAAACTCTGATAGAAAGTGATTAAGCTATTTGTCTAGGATAATTTAACATTTTTGAATTTTAGAATGTTCAGATTTAAAATAGTTATAACAACTTAAATTCTTCTTAAAGCTACATACTTCTACATCTAAGCTTCTACTAATGTTTAAGTTTCAAAATCTAAAAGCAATTAAATTTTATTAATTTAATAAAAGTGATTAAATACTATATTGTAAAAGACAATCTTCTAAGTAAATGTTAAAAACATGAAATTTGCTGTTCAGTTAAGTGGGACTACTGCAAATTGCTTAGATCACATATGCGTTACAATTTGATAATTGCCGCAAAATTGGTTTGAGACATCCTATTAAAGATGCTCCAGAAACACAATGTACTGCTCATTCATGTGAACACAGGAATGATCATGGAAAGAACTTATGACTTTGTTTGTACTGCTTATGAGGGTGCTGAGTCAGGTTGTGCGTTACGGTAGCCTGAGAATCACTCTCCTGTTACCAAAATGGATTTTTTCTTACAGGCAAGTAGATGACATTGGCAGATATGGAATAGGGAGAGGGGAAGAAGGGCCAGATCAGTGTTATGTAAAAAAAATCATCCATCTGGAAAAGGAATGAACACAATTCTCAAGAACAGTGTCCTCTGAATTACCTTCAAAGTACTCTTCAACTTCTCTTGTGAAATTTCATTCCGACCATTCTAACTGGCAGACTCCAATGCCAAGCATGCTCCCTGGTGTTGTGTTCATATTCATTATAGTTGGAGCAACAACCATCACACAGAAGAGGGAATGTGGATGCTGAGGCTGAATGTGCACCATCAAGACTAGAAAAATAAATATAATTTAAATATTTCTATACATACATTTTTCAATTTAGTTTTGCTGTTGACTTAATCTAACAAGAAATTATGTCTCCATCCATAACGTTACTTAGAGCTACTTTAGAGTTCTTTTTAATATTCAGACACAAAATAATTGATTCATGCTAACAATGCTCTAGGTTGATGCTGCATTTGCTCAGATCAGGGTCTGTTCTTTTATTCCCCTGGATTTTGCCTTTCTTTTTGTGAACCTTCCATATTTGTGCTGCAATAATCTACTTTGCAAGGTATGTCATGTATTCTGCATCCCATAGATGCCAGAGAGCTCTGGCTGAAGGATGCCATGCTTGATATAAACATTGTGGAAATCACTGTGCCTTACTCAAACTAAATATCTGTCAGACCTGAACTTGCTTGATAGCACAGAGTTTGGGCAGAGTGTGTACGATAGATAAGCAAAACCTAATGTAAGAAACCTAAGTCTGAATGGAGACTACTTGATTTTCAGTTCTCTATTTGTGGGACTAGTACAGTAGTCACCATTAGTGTTGGTACAGTACTATCCAAGAAAACAAGAAGCTGATGAGAGTAAAAATAAGGTATTTTTCTGAAGACAAATATTAAGTAAGAAGCAAGATTTTTTGTCCAGTTCTTACAGTCCATCCATTGTCTTCTTTAGTGTTTCTGCCATCTGTGTCATGGTAAGCTTTAATAAGTAACAGTTTCTGTATTTTCTCCATTTATCTGAACCTAATAAACAGTGAAAAGCACATTAAAATATGTAACTGACTTTTAATAAATTACAAATTATTATGCAGCCATTTTCACCCACTGTATTATATCAGTTCTTGTGTTTGTTTGCATTATTATTCCTGTCATGTAGTTATAAATTCTTTGTTCCTCTTGGGCATACTTTTTGCCCTTTAATTTTTCAGGAAGTGAGCCCCTCCCCATTAAAACCAGCCCACTCACTTATATCCAAAGAAAAGAGCTAGCAAGAAATTCCGAGTCCTTAAAGGCAAAAGGCAGGTATGTCAGGCAAGGAAAGAACAATAAAAGGTTTTTTTACTGATGAATGTGAAACTTTCTGAAAGGTAGGTAGTCTCAATATAGTTTTTCTTTTAATGCCTGAACAGCTACAGAATTTTTCTTAGCTGTTAAGGCTAGTAAATTAATGAATAAGTACATTTGCTAGGTTTTTATGAAAACCCTCTATACCTTTTCATAACAACAAATAAATTAAATGGAAGAAAGCACAATAAAGTAGTATGAGCAAAGCAGAAGGACTCTGGGGAGATTCTAACCTTTAATCAAGGCTGTAAGAAATCTCTCTTGTTTGAGACATACTAGACAAGCTTCTTGAGGGGCAAAATATCCTACTCGTGGAATTTTCTGAATCCTCACATTCTGCTGAAATGTTTACAATGTTTAAGTTTCTCTTCTCAGGTATTAATCTTTTAGTTTGCCTCATTCAGGTATACATTGTCATGGAGTCATGAGGGACTTCTGGAAACTCAGCAATAATCTGGTGTCAAATCATTAAAGAAACTGTGTCCAGATTTCTTAATTTCCAAATACAAATGAATTGGAGAAAAAAAATCAGCAGTATTTATTACCTTGACTTACAGAGCTAGTATTTACTGTTACTAATTTACTTAATTGTTATGGAAAAGTGCATGCTTTACTGTGAAACAATAGGTGAGAAAACCAAAGAATATTGCAAAAAAATCCATCTACAAGAAAAAAGGAAAGCTAAATTCACTGATAGAACCAATATATCTGGGATCTGATGCCTGTGGCTGTCTCAAATTTCTTGGAAAAAAACTAATAGTTAATTTGCTGGAGAGGGTGAACCTACAAACTTTAAGCAAAGTGGAAACTGAATGAATGGAGAAGGTAAAAGACTTTAGACATCCTCTTCATTTAAAAGCTCCTTACCCATAGGCTACAAAGTCATTTTTCCTGTGCTTTCTGTGGACTACTGAATATTTAGTTACTGTACGTGAAGTGGAACAGCTTCAATAGAAGGGCTGTATCCTGGCACAGAAATCCTTACCTGATAATGCTTAAATCAGTCCTATCATCCCAGGCAGGAACAGAGGATGGAGTGAGTGAAGCCTTCATAACCCTTGCACCAGACTGAGTTGGAGAAGGAGTTTTCATAGATGCTTAGTTCAGGGGCTGAATTTCTGTTGAGGACAACCTGTGCTGGCCTGAAGGGAAATGTCTGAGAGAAAGCTAGACATATGTGTTTGTTTTGATTGTTTCATATCCTCTGGCATAAATGTTCATTATTCTGTGTGCCATTTTCTGTGATTCGCCTTCTTAAACATGAGGTTTTCTTTCTGCATGGTGCGAAAAACATAAACCCTTGGGAAGGGCTGTGGGTGCTGCTAGGTAACTGTGTACTGTAAAGATGGACAATGCCTTTTCAGTCTGCCCTCTGAGACTAACTTCTCTTGAACAGTCTAAAATTCCTCTGATAGAACATACAGACATACACATGTGTTTTGACCGGTGGCAGTGACCCTGGCACTGAAAGATCCAGTGATAGGCACAGAATGCTAACAAAATTATACCTTTGGTTTCCTTCTCCATCCAACTTGAGGTATCAAAATCAATCTTTTCCAATGTTATCCTCCATTCTTTATAGCAAATGTTCTCCAGGTCAAACATACCCCCGTGTACCTTTTTTTAACCCTGCTGATTTCCCCATTCCTATGGTGACAGCTGTGTAGTCACATTACCTTCATTTTATGTCAGCTGCGGCACCTGGGCCACCCAAGGACAACAGTGAATTAGATCATTGCCTCAGATTGCTTTAGACTGCAGTTAGTGTTACTTTGGTTATTTCTGTGGAGAAGCCTCCACTTGTACCCAGCTACAGCTGGCTCTGCAGGACTGATAATAGCAGGAGCAATAAAATCTTACATTTTTTAAGTACATTTAACAGATATTACTCTGAATAAGTATCAAAAATGATCCTGCTTCATAGGAAACCCAAACATTTTTACTTTAGGCACTTTGCAGAGCCACCTCCCTATTCTCTGCCCCAGTAAATTTCAAGAATTTGATTTACGTTGACAGAAGATAAGAAGATTTAAAATAATGCCTGACACTTCATCCATAATGCTCACTGTGGTGCCATCTTCTTGCCCTCTTTTAATTTAGTTTAATACAGTGGCAGGTGGCAAGGACATGTTAGGTGCCTTCACTTTAGATTTCCTGATTCTCTTAGACCGCTGCGGTCATTTGCATGTCATTGGTACGCTTCATAACAAGAAACACTTCCTCCTGTGTGGAAAGACAATAAACACAGTCACAAAGAACAAAAAAATGAATTCTAAGCTGTGGCTATGGGGTTAAGATAAGAAGGAAATTAGATGATTTAAACATGCTTCAGTTGAACGACCTGTGCACAGATTTTTCAAGGGAAATATTTAGAAGTTAAAATTTGGTCAAAAGTATCTTAATTTGCATTTATTTGGCTGTAATTATATGATCAATGTAAAACCTGGACAACCAGAGTAGGCACATTTTATGCTTCCTAGAGAACAGCAATCATCTTTCCACATAACGCTGAATATATAACCACTGGACCTGTGTAAATTGACATTATTGTCCTTCATAAATACACACAATGACAAGTTAGGAAAGGAACAGGAAAGCTTCCAAAATAATATCAGATGGTCTCAGTCCATGTCACACTAAAGTAATGTATCGGGGGTTCCTGGCAAGGTTTTGGTAACAGAGGGGTTGCAGGAGGGGCTTCTGTGAGAAGATGCAGAAGCTGCCCCCATGTCAGAGGGAGTCAGTTCCAGCAGGCCCTGAGATGGACCTGCCGCTGGTCAAAGCCTCTGTGACAACATATTCAAGAAGGGTAAAAACTGTTGCACAACAGCAGCTTGGAAAGAGAAGTGAGAATATGTGAGCGAAAGAGCACTGCAGACACCAATGTTGGTGGAGCACCTCCTCCCGGCACCAGAGCAGAGATTCCCCTGAAACCCGTGGTGAATACCACAGTGAAGCTGGTTGTGCCCCTGAAGTCCTTGAAGATCTATGGTGGAGCAGATATCCACCCAACAGCCCATGGAGGACCCCATGAAAGAGAAAGTGGATGTGCCCTGAAGGAAGCTGTGACCCCATGGAGAGCCCACACTGGAGCAATTCTGACTGGACCTGTGACCCGACAGGAGACCCGTGCTGGAGCAGCCTGCTCCTGAGTGACTGCACCCTGTTGGAGAGGACCCACACTGGATGGTTTGTGAAAAACTGCAGCCTGTGGGAAAGACCCATGTTAGAGAATTTTGTGGAGGACTGTCCCCTGTGAGTGGGACCCTAGAAGAGTGTGAAAGGAAGTAGCAGCAGACAAAAGTGTTGTAGACTGACCTTAACCCTCATTTTCCATCCTCCTGAGCTGCTAACAGAGAAGAGATAGAGAAGCTGGGAATGAAGTTGGGCTTTGGAAGAAGGGAGAGGTAGAGGGAAAGTGTTTTTAGATTTGTTCTTATTTCTCCTAATGCTACTCTGGTTTTGATTGGTAATAAATGCAATCAATTTCCCCAAGTCGAGTCTGTTTTGCCTGTGATGGAAATTTCTCAGTGATCTCCCTGTCCTTGCTTTGACTACCAAGCCCTTCACCATGCTTTCTCCCCTTGTCCTGTTGAGGAGGGGAAGTGAAAGATTCGCTTGGAGGGTACCTGACATCCAGCCATGGTCAACCCACCACATGAAAATATAAAGACATTCCAAGATTCTACAGGTATAGCTCCACAATAAATAAATAAATAAATAGGTAAATAAATAAATGCAATCACCATAGCAACATGGATAGAGATATGTGCAATAAGAATTATTCAGCAATCCGGCAAATTCAGTTACAATCAGAAGAAAGTATCTTCAGTGGTCTGTCCTCAGAACTTGTTTTGAAAGCTACTAGTATTAGTAAGAGTTGCGTGAAATAGCATCTCAATGGTTCCAATACAGAGGAATGCCTGAGGTCAAAAAACCTGAAACAAAACAAAGCAATGGTTTTATTTTTTTGTGTGTTATCTTTGTGTGTTAATCCAGATCAGGAACTTTCTTCAGATACTCAAAATTCTTTTCAACTGAATCAAATAGTGTGACCAGAAAAACATGGTATTTTATGTAATGGGAGGCAGGGAGGCCTAAATCACGTCTTGGAAAAGCTTGTTGGATAGAACCAAAAAAAAAAAAAAAAAAGGAACAAACCCCCAAACACAGTGACTGTTGTTTCAAATAGAAAGTGCAAGATTTACTAACATGTACCAGCTTTTTATCTCTTTTTCTCATATTACACTACTACTACTAATGTATTTTTGTTTCTATCGTGAATTAGTTAAGTCTCATAGATGGCAGACAATAGATCTTAAAGCTTTGCTTTCTACTTTTGTTGCTTGTAGCTGGCTGTTCTTTCAAACCCATGGAAAGCACATTTTCAAATATTACTTGAGGTGTTGTTTTGTGTTTTCAGTTAATCCATAACCTGTCACAGTCTGATATTTCACATCAGAAGATGCTGCAGACTTTTAGAAGCATATGTGCTGCTTCATGTCCCAGTTATTTTTTCTCTGGAAAAAGCTGAAGTTCATAGTTAAATTGAGTTAGTAGTTGGACTGAAAATGCATAAGAAATTAGTGAAAACACCTTTCTTATTTCTTCAGTCTTGATTAAGTCTACTGAGTATAGAAATGAGGAGAAAATAACAATCAGAGTTCAGAATACCATTTATGAAAAGTTTTGCGTCCATGTAAAAAGTGGAATTTTTTCTTTCTCCACTGGGAAATTAAAAAAACCCCAGTCTGTCAATGGTATCATACTATTGAGCTGAAGGTAGCTACTTTCTATATGCTTTTCAACGTAATATGACATTAATTCTTTCCATCAAATCAAAATACCTTTAAATTTTATTATAAAACAATTTCAGCCCCTACAAACAAGAAGAGTGCCAAGGCCAAAGGTTCTCTAGGCTGTTCGAAATTCCTTGCTATCTATTTGGGGGCAGAGGATATTATGGCCTTAGTACTTGACACTACATATACAAGTAGGTTGACTAAGAACTCATCTGAAATCTGCTTGCTTGCAAGCCAGATGGTGCTCCACAGTGCTGAAGTTGTATGAAGTCTGTAGTTTCAAGTGGTCTACAGTCTCAAGTATTCAAAGCTGTAAATTAGACCCTTCTCATCAAATTCACAGGACTTTTACTATTAAAGGGAAAAATAATTTAAGTCTCTAAACCTTCAGTATGTTGCTGCTTAGTGTTTCCCAGATGTTTTTTGAAATCATGAAGGCTGGGCAATTTTTTTCTAAAAAGCATGGTAAAACTATCCTCAAATATTTCTTTTTGAGTGTTTAAGCTTTAAGATATACTCCAAAATGTGTGAAACTCATTATAAGATTGTGAGAATTAACAACTTTCTGCCCTCATTTGAAGTGAATGTGAAGGAAGAGCTGGGGAACACAGTGACTCATCTACACAAGTTAATTAAACATTGCCTGTGGTGCTCTATTATCTCACCTTCATGTTGTTAAAAGGGTCTCTGGCATGATTTTGCTCTGGGCCACCAAGGGCTTTCCTAGTCAATGCCTGAGCAAGTCTGCGTGACTGTTCCTAATAGACAATTTGGATAATGTACCTCTTTTGGATACCAAAACTGTTTAATAGTGTTGTTGCACCAGTTGGCCTCAGGGCCAAAGAATGGGCCCAGTCACTGTTTAATTTGCTAGTTTCAAGGTGACCAAAGTGAGGAAGACTTGTAAAAACATACATGGAAAAAGTATAGAGAAGAGCAGTAGACTTATTGGGAAACTTTCTTCATCAAAAAGCATAAACAAAAACCTCACTAAGGAATGGGAAAAAAAGGTACATACTTGCAAAGTGAACCTAGAGGTCTCTATGATTATGTAAAATCAACAATGACAAAAGTCAAGCTGATTTAAAACTTGCAAATGTACTCATACCATAAAAATAGTCATATAAATAAACAAGAAAAGACAACCCATCTCCACCCACAGCCTTGCTACTCCATAAGGATGGAGCAAAGATTAAAACCAGCATTGGCATGAATCCAAATGTGAATAAAAGCTTTACTTTTTTTCTGGTATGGTCGATAAAGGTGCATAGCTAACTATCCCAAAAGATAATGGGAACGGCAGCAGGCAAATGGAATTACTAATTCCAAGACAGAAGTAAAACTCCATTTTGAGATATCCATCCCACAGGTCTAAAATACTGCACATTAAATCTAGGTCAAATAGTAAGAATCATTAATATTTTTATGAAGTTGATAACTATACGTCAGCTAAAGTATTGGAATTGTAGTATCTACATTTAAGAAGTGGAGAAAAAGTGACCCCTGAGTGCAGAGTCCTTTATCTGCCTTCATCAGCAGGCAGGATATTGGAATATTTTAGAAGAGACTACTGAAAATTATGGGGGCAAATAAAAATGAAATTGAATAGTATGGGTCTATCAGATATGCATTGTGCAACACCATCCAGGTAATGCCTCTGGTTTTCTAGAAAATGGAAATAAAATAGATCTAATAAATCTAGATTTCAGTTAAATTTAATATTATGCTGCACGGTAAATTATTAGTCAATAAAGATAAATTCATAAATGAATAGATAAAGGAGATTATGTTGGATTATGTTGAAGTCAAATCTGACAAGAAAGGCTGGTAATGGAGCTCTTAGATCAGTCTTGTGTACAGTCTTGTCATCAGTGCCTTTCCTCTTAGCTGTGCTAAGAAAAAGTTCTGATTCCCAACTTTGGGATGCACTTTCAATAAAATGTCTAAGAATAATACACATAAACAACAGAAGACCTTAGGACTTAACTAAAGGCTGGAAATTGATGAGGGATTATAACAACTGCATCCAAAACCCAATCAAAAATAACATCTAATTCCAAACCCTTTGTATAGAGTTCATAGTCCATCATGAGGCAGTTCTTGACTTATTGTTCTAAACATCCATAAGAAAATATTATTGTAGTCAGGTGTCCTGGTTTCAGCTGGGAGAGAGATAATTTTCTTCTTAGTAGCTGGTACAATGCTTTGGATTTGGTGTGAGAACAAGGTGGGTAACACAATGATGCTTTTACTTTTTGCTGAGTAATGTTTGTACTAAGTCAGGGACTTTTCAGTTTCTTGGGCCCTGCCAGTGGGAGGGCTGGGGGGGCACGGGAAACTGAGAGGGGACACAGACAGGACAGGTGACCCAAACCAGCCAAAGAGGCATTCCATACTATGGGATGTCATGCTGAGTATATAAGCTGAGGAAAGAAGAAGGAAGGTAGGGACATTCGGTGTTATGGCATTTGTCTCCCCAAGTCACTGTTACACATGATGAAGCCTGGCTCTCCTGGGGATGGCTGAACACCTGCCTGCCCATGGGAAGTGGTGAATGAATTCTTTGCTTTGCTTTGCTTGCTGCATGGCTTTTGCTTTACCTATTAAACTGTCTTTATCTCAGCCCACAAGTTTTCTCACGTTTACTCTTGCAACCCTCTCCCCCATCCCAATGTGGGAGGAGTGAGTGAGCGGCTGCATGGTGCTTGGTTGCTGGCTGGGGTTAAACCACAACATCAGGAAAAATATGTCCGAAATAGAGAAAGACATATCAGGGACATTTTACAAGGCCTTGGTGGAAGATTTCTTGCAGACCATTAACGGGATACTGCAGGATCAATTATATTCAAGAAAGATGTTTTCAAATGAGAACCATCATGGATAAACTTTAATTATGCTGAGGAAGAAGAGTATTATGGGAAAACTAGACTACCTTGTCTCGTTTATCTTTATAAGAAAAAAGACTTAGGAGAACATGAATGATACCTATACCCTATTACTTTGTGTGTAAACACAAAGAATCAGAGAATTATTTGAGCATAGAAAGAACATTAGTACAGAAACCATATATTTAGGATAAATGTTTAATGAATTCTGAACAGTAGCAAGTGACTGTCTGGAACAATATATCTAAGAGAAACAGAACAAAAATTATTTGGATTTAAGCTTAAGAAAAGTACCACATTGGATACTTATAGTAAGGACTGGACTTGACAACCAGTAGTGTTTGTCCTAGTGCAATATTTGTAGCACTGTCCTTTATTTCTACCCAGTGGCACCTTCTAATAGCTATCTGAGGCAGGTACCAATCTTTTTTTGGACTTGTCTGGTCTTCTTTTGTGGCATATTTTTTTCATAACTAATAGAGGAGATTTTACACTTAGAGTCCACAGCTTTACAATTTATTTTCTACAGTGTCCATGTTCTGTGAAGTATTTTAAGACAACAAGAAAATCAAGAGATAAATATTTTCCACAGAAATAATTTCCTGATTGAGGGAAGGGTGGGAAAATTACTTCACATTCGTAGTTCTGGGAAGAGGGTGAAGGTTTCTCTTTCCTACAGTTAAGTCACCTACAAGTAGGAGTCAGGAGGAAAACCAAATTATTTTCTGCTGTTTCTGAGTGGTGGTTTTTTTAATCAAGACTAATATAAGGGTGAACAGTTGCATAAATTCCTGAACTGTGAGCATAATCTTTCCAGGAACAGAGCTTTCTCTTTCCAGGTTGAAATAAAAGTTCCATAACACTATCACTTGTGTTCCAGATTCTGCTGGTGTATAAAACATATTAGATGGAAAATCTCTAAAAAGTATCTACTTAAAATTAATTCTGCTTCAGACGACAATAGTTTTTGCAAAGTAGTCTATATGTTTGAAGGCCAGACCTCATTTCTCAGCCCCACAGGACAAGCTCTGAAGGGAACCTCCAGCAACTGACATTGTATTTCAGCAAGAAAACAGAAATCAAGGATGGAATATAAATTCTGTTTTTTTAAAGCATTTTTAAAAGTTTTTTTTAAAATGGCTTTTGTCACTTTTGAATCAAATCATTGATAGTGTTTAAGTATTTTAAAATAAAAGTTATAAAATGCATTATTTACTCAGGAGATTAGATCAGAGCCATTCCATCCTATTTACAACAAAGACAGCCTTGAAACACCTTCTAATCTATTATATAAATACTTATTTAATCAGTTTAAGTATGCTAATTATTTACCAGAGAGACTGAGGCAACTTCTACAAAGTTACTGTGTAGGAAAACAGCTTTTGAGCTTTTTCTTTAACTATTATGTACTTAATAACTTGAACAGTTCCTTTAAAGGATGCTCAAATATTTTTGGTAAATGTGTATTTAGGTTGCTATATTTTTATTGTATTACATTTAGCTATAATTTAAGGAGATGTTTTTCCTAGGAATCTATTAATTATATTCATTACTAATTAACTATCTACTTACAAGTGTATGTTTCATGATTTCAGTCATGAGAAGAAATGTTGCTCTTCACCTTTACAATTTCAAACAAAGTCTCTGCTTAAATACCACCTGTACTGGTTTTGTGTGGCAAGGCTTTGATAGTGGGGGGCGTTACAGGGGTGGTTTCTGTGAGAAGTTGCTGGAAGCTTCCCCCATGTCCGATGGAGCCAGTGCCACCCGGCTCCAAGATGGACCTGCCGCTGGCCAAGGCCAAGTGCACCAGTGACAGTGGTAGCATCTCTGGGAAAAAGCATTTAAAAAGGGGAAGTGTTGCTCACAGATGAGTGAGAATATGTGAGAGCAACAACTCTGCAGACACCCAGGTCAGCGAAGAAGGAGAGGCAGGAGGTGCTCCAGGTGCCAGAGCAGAGATTCCTGCAGCTGGTGGTGAAGCCCATGGTGAGGCAGGCTGTCCCCCTTAGCCCATGGAGGTCCATGGTGGAGCAGATATCTGCCTGCAGTGTGTGGAGGACCCCACGCCAGAGCAAGTGGATGCCCAAAGGAAGTTGTGACCCCATGGGAAGCTCATGCTGGAGCAGGCTTCTGGCAGGACCTGCAGCCCCATGGAGAGAGGAGCCCAGGCTGGAGCAAATTTACTGGTAGGACTTGTGACCCTGCAGGGGACCCACACTGGAGCAGCCTGCTCCTGAGGGGCTGCACATTGTGGAAGGGACCCATGCTGGAGCAGTTCATGAAGAACTGCAGACCGTGGGAAGGACTCAGATTGGAGAATGTGGAAAACTGTCTCCTGTGGGAGGGACCCCATGCTGGAGCAGGGGAGGAGTGTCAGGAGTCCTTCTGAGAAAGAAGGAACAGCAGAGACAATGTGTGATAAACTGACCACAACCATCATTCCTCCCATTCTCCTGTGCTGGGGACCAAGTAGAAAATATCAGGAGTAAAGTTCAGCCCAAGAAGAAAGGGGGTGGGGGGGGTAGGGGAGGGAAGGTGTTTTAAGATTTAGTTTTTATTTTCTCATTACCCTTCTCTGATTTTGATTGTTAATAAACTAAACAGATTTCCTGAAGTTGGGTCTCTTTTGCTAGTCATGGCAATTGGTAAGTATCTCCCTGTCCTTATCTCAGCTGTCATTATATTTTCTCTCCCCTGTCCAGCTGAGGAGGGGAGTGACAGAGCAGCTTTGGTGGGCATCTGGCATCCAGCCAGGGTCAGCCCATCACATCTTCACTTTTGTATTCCTGAACAAATATACACTCCTTAACTTTACAACCAATTTTCCATAATAAGGATGTCCTCTTAGATGTATTAAAGCAAGCAGGATATCAAAAGCAGAAACTACCCTCCCAGAAGACAGCAAAATAATGTAGTGTATTGACGGTACATGAAATGCTATGGCAAAGTAGAGAATATCATTAGTAGTTACCTTCAGATGAGTTCTGGAAATTAATTTGGAGGAAGTAATCATTTGCACTAGGGAGCTGAGAGGTGTTTCAGCTAGCACTGCACTGACAAATTCAAACGGTGCCGCTCAGCATTGTCTATCTTTCTCATCTGTCTGGGGCCAGAAGCTGGGACCAAGCAAGGCCTGGTGGAAGCAACAAGGAATTAATCATGTTGCATGAGATGTCAACTAGCATAGGAAGAGTAGTTCTTTTTCTTACATCCTCTTTCATGGTATATTCCTCTTTTAGTGCTTTTGTATTCTTTCCATTCTCCCCAGTACATGTGGTGTTACTGTGGGGTCCAGGATGATGCTTGCTGGAGAACAAAAAGCTTGTGGTTTTTGTTGGCAGTGTATCCAGTGCTGCTGACAGAGAAGCAATGGTATATTCCCACATCAAATCTTTTGGTTATGTTGCTCCTGACAGCTGTCTCCACCGTAGCCAATACTAAATATGATAAAATTCAACACCCAGGTTCGGAAGGCAGAAATGATAGTGCCATATAAAGTAATTATCAAGGGCAAAGGCTTTGTCCTAGCTTTACCTTGCTCAGTGCATTTTCCCCTGCAATTTAAGAGATATGGAGATATGGAGAACATACTAAACTGGTTAAATTTCATCAGCATTCAAAGCCTAGAAGAATAGGTATTCGACTTTGTGGCATATATATAAAACTAAAAGAATGAATCCATTCTGAATGTAATTGGAAAGTAAAGCACTTTAAAGATCTCTGAGTAATTTTCTGGAGCATATTTTTCAATCTCTAGACAATGCATTTAGGCATCACTTCTATGTTTCTGTTTTATATCTTCTGTTGGCATTATTCTCAGTACCGTAGTTCCTGTTCTGCTGAAAAATATGATCACTGTTCATTTTACTTTTGACATTTGCTTTCATTGTGCTTCGAAACTAACCTGTGTGTAATCCATGAGTCTATTCAGATGAGGATGTGTTTCCTAGAAATTTTGGAGAGATTTTGAAAAATTAAACTGCAATTACATGCATTGTAATTGCATTGTAATGTCTCTTTTTCCTATTTTTAGCATCACCTTTTGTAGCATATGACTATCAGGGTATCTTTTAAAATTCTTAGCAGGTTGTTTAACAGAAGACCTTGTATATAGTCCTCCAGCTGAAATAAAATAGCTCTTTATTTACAAACAACAGCTTTATTTGCACTTCAGTGGATACCATAAATACCTGAGCATTTAATTTTCTGTTATGTATGTATTACTTCAAACAACATTCTGATCTCCCTAATGCAGTAGTTAACAGGTAGGCTTACAAACATGTGAATGGTTGCATTTCACAGCTTTGCTCAAGAACCTGTTTCAATTACAGATACCATACTGAATTCCTAAGGCAACAAACCTAGTACTTAAAAGATGCATATTTTTTCATTATTTACCAAATTCAATTATCTATGCCAAATAAAGTGAATATAAAAAAAGAACAAATAAAAAAAAGTACATTGGGAAAAATAAAAGGGGACATAAGTACTCATAAAGGAGAGGGAAAATCTATAATAAATGATTGGAATTGATTTTAATAATAATAACTTGGTGATCCAAAAGACCTTTGAAAGCAGAGATAGTTTCCTAGGCTTAGGAACTTTGTTTCCAGTATTTGAGTTACAGCATGCTGAAGAGGAGGGCTGTGTGAAAACAAGAGCTCATAGGAGAAGAAAAGAAAAGAATGATTCTGTGGTGTTGTCAGGAAACAGCCACCATGAAATGTAGAATTCCAGATAACCACGCTATGTGGTGTAGATCAGGAGTCTCCTAGAAAACTTACTAAATGTACCTTAAGTATTCTGATCAGTAGTGGAGCTTTTGGGGGCTTTATCTCTGTCTTTTTGTTTGTCTCTTTCTCTATACTTATTTAGTTAGCTTTTGGAACCAAGACTCCAGCGCTCTTCAAAGCAATTTTCTTCTTTACTTACTTTTGCTGGGATTGTGTCTCTTCAAGCATACAGCTCTATGTGGCTTCCCAGCCTGTTTATATATGCATGATTTTGGGAAGGAATGCTAGCAATTAATAAATTTCTGCATTTATACTTAAGTCATGAGTCTAAGAATTGCAAGGAATGCACAGTGATGCAGTAAAGAATAGCGCATTGCATTCTTGAATTTTTTTATTAATGTCTGTTTAATAGCAATATTAAAAAATGTAACTAAATATACACAAATAGTTTTTGAATTTACAGTGGATACCATATTTCTGTGTACTTGACATGCTGGTAGTTGAGTAGTCATAACTCTTACGATGCCTAACAGAATGCTAAATGCATTTCCTGCTACCATACCAGGCCAATGAATCATGTTGATATTGGTGAAACCATGAGCATTTGATCAAATGATCTTACTGATATTTCATATAGCAAAGATAAAAATCTCATGAGAAGTAGATGTAGCAGACAGCTTCGAAGTTCAAAAAGGTGACTGTCTGTAGAAACAATATTTTGTAATATAGGTCACCTTGACTCCAGGCTCCAGACTGCAGGTGCAAAATACAGTGGTTAGATTAAAAATACATTTAAATATGAGCTGCTGCAGGTAAACTGATCCAGTTGTCATGTCTTAAAAGTCTTGTGATACTCATGAGCTACAAAGACACAAGTGGTCTATGGCCTGAGCCATAGACTAGATTGCTAGCTTTTTTGCCAACTTAAGCTCTAGCTATGGCACATGACCAACCTTTCTAAGAGCTGCTGTGCCCTGCTGCCTGTCTCTTATTGCAAGGCCTCAAATTCTTGTATCACAGAGGTTCAAAACTGGAGCAATTCCCCCTAGAATCTGAGGGGATACACAACTTAAAAAAAGTAATGAAAGTGAAAACAAGTTAAATGTTTCTTGCATCTTTAAAGAGTTGAGGACGTGAGGGTCTTGATAGGAAAGCCAAAGAGAAGGTGGTTGCAGATCATGTGACTGGTAATATGGGTATAAATCCATTGCCATATATAATGACATTCTGATTTATGCCACTGCAGTTGAGAGGAGAACCACAGAGCTTACAGTCTGTTCAGAAAACCAAGGATGGAATTTCTTCTGACCCAGGCATAATGTCATATTCAACAAACTTATAAAAGAAAAGCATTCATCCAAGTTTTCAGTAATGCCTTTTTGCACATTTTCTTGTTAGCTTTCATTTGTACAATGACAACATTGCTGTGATTTGAACTACTTCTGTTCCACTGATAGGGTTCCTGTATCAGGCAGGGTCTTCTGCTCTGCTTACACACACCGCACACACACACAAACACTGCTAAAAATATTATTCACTACCATGTTACTCTATTCCCCTGTCACTCTGTGGTTCCAAACAGTCATAAAATTTGAGCAATGCAGTAGTAAATCAAACATGTGTGCATGCGCACACACGTACACACACACACAGTCTTTCCCTCAGAGCTGACTGCACTACTTGCTTTACTAAGAGTAAACCCACAACCCTTCATGTTTTTAAGAAAAAAAGAATATGCATCAAATATATATATCCTGAAGAAATATCCTTGAGAAATAAAACAGCAGAACAAAGGGGAACAACGAGAAAGAAAATGTTAATGTAGGGATATTTACTGTTCAAAGTATTCTTTAGGAAAAGGTCAGGTTCTCATCTGGTGTAAGCTGGAGCAGCTCCATTGCCTCCAGTGGAGCTGTGCCAGTTTATCCAATGCGTAAGCTCTGGCCCACTGGGTCCTGCAAGTTAAATCACTGAACTGGAATCTTCAAAACCTTCCTTACCATGCTGTTGAATTTATATTACTATTAGCAAAATTTCTTTTTAAAAAAGTTTGCATAAGCAAATTATTCACGTTGCTTTATTTTTTCTTTTTCAGTTCACAAAAAAGTATTTCAGGTTGTCATAACCTTGCATTTAGCCAGTGAAAGAGCAATCTTGAAAGAACATTTTTTTACAAACTGGATACATACCCTGTTTATTTTTCTTTAAAATTTGCACACCATAAAGCAAATAGGGTTTGGGTTTTTTTTTGTTTTAAAACCTTCTTCAGTTATTATTATACAAAAATATTCATATGCAAGTAATAAAGATTTTTTCAAACATCCAACTTTTTTAAACCTAAAGCAAAGTTACACCAAAAGGTTTTTTTTTTGTTTGGGTTGGGGTTTTTTTTGTGTGGTTTTTTTAATCTAGACAAAGTACACCTTGTGCTTTAATAAACCTATGGCATTGTGTGCTCTTTACAAGGATTCTAGTGAATATGCTTATGTGTCAGTATTCATTAAATAATGTAAAACTTGCCTAGTTTTGTGGAGTTTATTTCCCTTAATCTTTCCCTCCCCCCTCCCCCGCGTGTTATTTATGTTTGTATATATGTGTGGAAAAGTTAAGGCAAGTGCACTCAGTTACAAAAATCAGTATTTCTATTGCTAACATGTGCAGCATTTGTATCTATTTAGTGAGTGATGTCTTCTCTCCTGTAATAATAAAAATTGATGAAAATGCAAAAATATTTTATATGTCATAGTTACAATAAGGTGTTGTTTTATATGCCAGGCTTGGTGAATTTTCCAAGAGTTAGGCTAACATAAACCATGTTGTCTTTAAAGTAACATACACTGAAACTAGGTAACATTTTGATCAAAACTTTCTTGCTTCTCAGCAATGTGTGTAGTATTACTACAAAAATGCCGTTGCTTTTAGCTATGACCCATCTAATTTATTTAGAAAATAAATATAAGTTAATCTCTTTAGCTAAAATATTTAATATACAGTAGACATAAATATAGGTTGATGAGTCTCTACTCAACTTTAGTGCTTCTATTTTAACATCAGTGATTTGGAACAAAGTGTATAAAGGAAGCGGCATATTTTCGAGTTTTTAGTCATATCTATAGCGTTAAAGAAAGCCTTGATAAGAATGCATCTGTTAATCTGTGGTTTATATGGCAATAGTAATGAACATTTGGAAAAGGCAATGGTGCTGAATCTTCAGTTATGTTGTAGAATAACCAGAAACCCATGTTCACAAATTCTGGGCCTGATTCTGCTCTTTTTTGCACCAGTTATACACAATGTTAATTCTGCTGACTTGAGCAGAATCTTTTTTTTTACTTCTACCAACCATTAAGGAAATGAAAAAAAGCATGGCACTTGTTTCATTCCATCAATGCAAAATGTTTTAAAGTTGGTAAGTATACATTTATATCTTCAATGTGTGTGCACGTACTCAGTAGGAGCTACAGAGCATCTCAATTTGGTTGTTCCCAGGATTACAGGAGGCTAGCTGGGAGCTTTATTAACAAAGTGCTTTATTGAGATGCTTATCCAGCTATGAAGTTTGAAAAGTGCGCTCCCAAGAAGGGACTGTTACTGCTTGAGTTGTGCTGTGCACTCTGCTTATGGACAGGCAGCTCCTCCTGAGCTGAGTAAAGTAACAGAATAAAATTAAAGAAACTAAATCCCCTAGACAAATTGCGGCTCGTAAAAAGATGCTACATTTGACATTAGAATCAAACAACTCTCTACATACTTTTGCTTCTTCAGTTGTATTACATCTGCAGCTTTTTTACAAAAGGGAAGGTGGTGAAATTTTTCTTCCACTATTGTAACTAGGCTCGTATTCTTTCTTATAAAGGTCTTTTTGGACATTTTGGTTTCTTGTCTTCTGAAAAAAGTGCAGTTATGTACAATATGGTAATAAAAGTATTTACTGATGAAATGGTGCATATGCTTAGGTTTATATATTATGAATAGTCTCACAACACTAGTAACTGCACAGACAATAGTGTGCTTTTCTTGCAAAATTTGTATGGGACTCAAAACCACTGTGAGTGACAACAGTGGATATTTAGATTTAATGTTGGGAAGATAATTTAATTCCATTCTACTGTAAGCGTTAAGATGAGTATTTAGTCTTCAAGCATCCTCAACTCACCAACTGTGCTGGCTGCCTCACCTCTGCCCAGCACTGAGCAGCTGCCTACTTTAACTTTATCAGATGCTGAGCAAGTATAAAATAAAAAAGATTAACAAATCTGCAAACCTTTACCATGAAATCCAGATGTTATATTAAACTATTTCTGAATTTGCTGACTAATATAATAATAAAAAACCCTAGACCATATTTTTACAGGGTGTGTAAAATGAGCTGGTGACTATCTAGGGCAGAAGGACAGGAAACGGTACACAAACAGGGGCAGATACCTGCCTTGTAGTCAGCTGTTCGAAGCAATCGATATTAGACATTTCCACTGATTCACCTTGACTTTGAAGTACATGATTTTATTTAATTTTTTGAGTCTTAGGAGAACCTTAGCAAGCCAATAGATGGCAATCAGGCCAAAATGAGAAGGAAGCTTCAGGTTTCTCACAGAAACCTCATCTCTCAGTGAGCACGTGGCATCAGATTCGCTGTGTCTGAGATTCCATGTATTATGGCACCTAAAAGCACCATTTTCCCTTTCGAAACCTCTTTGTTGGGGTGCCTATGAAGTGGAGAACTGACTGAAATGGGAGCTAAAGAAATCCAGCAGCTCTTTGAACAGCTGCAATGTGTATGGGTAAGAAACTTTCAGCCCAGTTTATGGCTCCTTTACTTCACTTATCTGGAGCTCAACTCCTTTCTAACGTGACTATGCTAACTAAACTAATGTAGTGCAATTGTATCTCAGTCTTCATGTTTCTTATGAAAACTAAACCAAACCAAACCAAACCAAACCACACCAAACCACACCAAACCACACCAAACCAAACCAAACCAAACCAAACCAAACCAAACCAAACCAAACCAAACCACAATACCAGGAGCTACAAGGGATGAAAATATCCTTGAAAATCATATGAATGTGCAGTTCAGTCTGTCTCCAACCCCTTATGCTCTAGATTGTTCTTTGACAACATTTTGAAAGAAACATGGCAGGTAAGGTGCCAAAGAGGACTGAACAGGGAATTTTTCTTCAATATTCCCTAAAGAACAACTTGGCAACTGTCATTTCAAGCAGATAGTGGTTTTGCTGCTGCTTCTCACTCTTCAAATATCTAACAGTAAAAACAAAAGTACAGGGATGCTGTTTGTTATATGCCACTGAGACCTATTCACAATGTCTTTTGTTTAGAATTGTGAAAAGGTAAGTGGAGAAAATAGCAGATGAACCATACTGACACTAATTATTATTTACAATGATAGGAACTCTGGAGATATTGCTATGATTCAAGTAGATCTGTCATCTAGGAAAGACATTTCCTACCTCTACCAAGGTTATATAGGCTACAGGAGCATCCAGCAGGTCAAGGAAGTACCTGGTGAGCTCGGGTATTATCTAGTGTCCTACAGGCAAAGGGTGTCTGTAATCTCCCGTGGCAACAGGACTAGATGAGTGCTAGTCATGTACCACCTACCTGCTCGTGACATGGCCAGGAAACATCTTCGCTGTACTTCTCCCACCCATCACCTCTGGCTACGCATCTGTGTCACAGTGCCACTTCGCAATGGCATGGATACAAGTTTGTCATCTTGCAACACATGGAAAATGTCATCCTGCAAACAAACCTAGGTTTTGGGGAGTTCCTTGAATTTTTATGAGAGTGATACTTATCTTATTTTGTTGTACTGTTCTAAGTTTAAATGTTTATAAGTTAAAATACCTATGTACAGGCATAAAAATGTATAAAGTGCTTTTTGTGATGTAACTAAGATCTGAGAGTGCTTATTGCAACATTTGTTCCCCAGATATATGCACATTTTGTGGATTCATGTGTTTTGCTGAGGTAGACATAGGTTAGTGATCTTAAAGAAGGAGCCTGGTATCACTGAACTATTTTTCTAAGAAAGGTGGAGAGTCAGTTGTGTCCCTGTTTTCCTCTCTGCTTTGTATTCACATAATTGTTCTATTTGAGGTTGCCTGGGTTTTAAGAAGGCAAATGTTCTAATGTGAGGATGAAGATACATGTGTAATACTAATTGTTTAATTTTTCTACTGAAATGTCCCTAAGAACTTAATTAGGGCTACACTGAACTGTTCACCAGAGAATATTAGCTCTGGCAAACAATTTCTTCTAAGTCTGTAAATTCATTGCCACTTGTGTTTTAGACTCACAATGTAGAATTAGACATTCTAAAAAAAATAAATAAAATCTCCCTGTGATTTACCTGTCATGTGAAAAATGAAGGGAAAATGTAAAACAATCTTTCACATAATTTCCTACAAAACAGTAGGAGAAAACAACCTTCCCAGAAAAAAAAAGAAGCCCTTAAAAACAGGTTTGAAAAGGGTTTAGTAACTGCATTGTTATTTTGCTTTTCTTTGTTTGCTTTTGTTTTTTGAAAGTGTGTGCAGACCCTGCAGCTTAATGGCAGATGGATGGGTGAAAATATTTTGACCCCCTGTAGAGCTTCTCAGTTGCAGGAATGTGGTGCAACCCCTCACTGCGGCTTGCCACCAAATGTGTTTGAGTATGGGCTCTGTAGGTATTATTTTTTTCTGAATTATTTTGTATTTTTGAGGGGGGAAGAAAGAACAAATATTTGCTAATCAGAAAATAGAATGTTGAAAAGTACATCCATTTTATTTTTTTGAGTAATTTGTGTGTTCTTTCTGCTGTGCCTCGATGATTAAGAGAGATGTCTTTCTAAAAAATATCAAGAATATCTCCATCAAATTCTAAGCTCTCAAATTTTGCTTCAAGTTGTTTTCCTAATTCTAGTAACCAGCAAAGAGATGTTTGCACTTTCTCTAAACTCAGTATTGGATCAAGATTATCCCTATCCTAGAGAATCATGTTACTCTTAATCCACCAAACCAAAAAAATATTTCAATTGGCTATTGAATGTTTCTGAAATTACATGAGCTATGACATTGGCTATTTAATGTAAGAATGCTGATAAGCTTTTGGAATGAGACTGATTGTAATAACAAACAGAATACTTTCCTTCAACAACCCTCAGTTTCAATGTACTCATTTTTTAATAATATGAGCAGCTTCAGAATGGATACCTTTTCCAAATAAAGTATCAGGCCTGCCTTTGTAATTTCTGCTCTGACTACTTTACAACTCCGTGAACTCTAGACCTCCTACCCACAGAGCATACTAGTGCAAAGCAAAGGTCAAACTTTGTCTTAAACAGAATTTAAACAAACAAAAAGCATAGGAAAACTCTTAATAGCTGAAACGTTCCTGGGGCAACAACTCGGAGTTCTGGAACATCAACCCAAGGCCAGATGGAGAAGTGCAATGCTGCCAACACATGCTCTTAGAGGATAAAGCCAGAGTTAACGGGAAATAGCCCAGCAAAATTACATCACAAATGACAGCTCACTATCCATGCACAATTCCGTGAGTCTCAGAGGAAAGACACAATGGTGTTCAACTTCCACTCAGCAGGCTATTTAGTAGGTGAAGAGTTGTGATTACACTGAAAAAAATGCAAGGAAACTTGCAACATTCATTAGACAAGGAAATTCATTATTATGAAATTGCTTACATTTTTTCTGATGCCAGTCACATTAAAATTTTGCTCAGCTAAGAAATGGGTTTAAAAATGTGTTCTAGTAAGAGGGAATCAGATAAGGGGTGGCTATTAAAGGAATATAGTTACTCCAGATAATAAATTCAGCCTGCTATAGAAAGCTTTTTTAGCGCTGATAGATTTCTGCCATCCTCTGTATCACAATAGACGACACACCAAAACCTCTCTGTACTAACTATCAACAAGTACAAAATCATTCAGAAGTGTACTAGACATACAGGGACCTGTTTGTCTTGCTGATCTATCTGGACAGGCCCCCAAAAAGCCAGTTCCTTGATGCAGGTCATTTAGAGTACAGAGCTTTGCATGACAAAAATAGCTACAATACAGTTAAAAACCAGGTGGGTATTTTGACCTTTCTTCTCCATTGGCCTTTATCCTAATTTTGAGCTTACTTTACTGCTGTGATTTATTTTTTCTTTTTCTTCTTTGGATTTTAATTAAATTCTTCTTAGGCTTGCTAGCTTGACATTTTCTTCTTTATTTTTTTTCAATTTAAGAATGAAGGAAGTCTGTTTACCCAGTCAGTTTTCCCCAAATCTCACTGTGTTATGTATAATTTAAATGTGTCATTAATGCACAATATCCAAGTAAAACTTTGTGAATTTTAATCAGGTGGGTATAACAAGCTTTCCAATTATTTTGAAGCTGATTATCACCTGTTACGTAACATACACGTGGTTTTCACAGCTGTGCAGTAATAGAAAATTCTTAGTTTGCATCTAAGCCAAATAGTATTTAGCTCTGAACCAGATCATATTGACAGTGTTTGACGCTGGCTGTCAGGTGAGAACTGGCTTCCTACTAAAATTCAGAAGACATTTTGCTGCTGCTTTCCTTATGGCCAAGATTTCAGCTTGTCTCAGACAGCAAATATGAATTCCTTTTCTGTTTGTTTTTCCAATTTTCTTCTCCTGCACAAATCAATCTTACACTCATTCAGCTTTATTAGATTTAGTCCCAAATCATCCTGCTGCAACTGAGAACAGAATCAGACCCAGCAATGCACTTTGCCTTTAGAATCATTAACCGCATACTGTACAGTTCCCCATTTCTGTCCAGCTATATGTGCTGTCCAGAGAACCTATATACTGAATTTCCACAGGTTGTGCAACAGTGTCCTTTAGTTTTATATCAAGGACTACCCTGATTAGAGAGAGCCATATAAAGACAAAGCACCACACTTGGGTAATTCATGTGCATAGAATCCACATACAGACCCGAAGTTACTGACCAGGCAAAGTAAGTTTTTCCGATCATCACACTGTGGAGTTTTTAAAATAAAGTGCTACATGCTTATGGCTAAACCTTATATGTGGCTATTGCATGCACACTTCAGGCTGCATTATCAAAAACTGGAACACCTGCACCAAAAAAGGACGGAGCCTAAGCACTAGGGCAATGACAGGTTTGGTTGGGTGTGGTGTTTTTTTGTTGTTTTTTTTTTTTTCTTTTTCATTTTATTTTGCGTTCCAACAGAACATAGAACACGTGAACACACAACAGTTTCCTTCAATGTTCCCCACACAGAGCTGTTCATAGAGGAGGAATACTAAGGAGGAATGTCTCTAAAGCCATAGACAGCTTCTCCATTTATTTCAGATTTTCTTTTGTGGTTTGGTTTTTTTTTTTTGTTTGTTTGTTTGTTTTTCATTTGTGTAATACTATGACAAAACAGTATAAGAAAAACTTCTTTTAAGTAGTGTGAATATCAAATAGTATCCATCAATCCCTGAATCATGCTATTCAAAGTGCTTAAATCTACACTAAAAACAGAACAACAGAAAAATACTCTGCAAGTGGCTAAGGAAACACCTACCAATCGTCTAAACGCAACTGTGGTCAGAGAGTTACATTCTACATTTATTCCACATCTCAGTCTTTACTTCAGGGCATGTAAAAGGGAAGGAAAGGGGGAAATAATATTGCATTACTGTTAGAGGATATTGGGGTATTTGGCATCCAGATGAATGAAGGAAAATGCCATCCGTGCCTGACAAGTGTCTGTAAGAACAAATAAATATTAAGTTTCTTACACTATGAAAATAACCAAACGTGCAAAGCTCTCTTAAATTTTTGTGTGGCCTGGAAGCTTCATTTCCATTTTTGTAGAAGTTTGGCACATGTCCAGAGGGAGACACCGTAGTAAAGAACAGATTGTAGAAAAGGACTTGAGCAACTTGTCAGAGAAATAAACATTTTTAAGCAAATAAAAATCAATGCACATCCCAAATCTCTATTAGCTTTTTCTGCAGATACTGAGATTGCTTGACTTCCACAACAGGAGCATAGCCATTTCCTCCCAAGCTGTCAGTTAGGGATTACTCCCACAATGATCCCCCAAACTGCAGTTTACCCACTCTCTACCCATCACTTCTCATTAAGAAGACCAAAATAATACAAATTGTACTTTTCTTATTGTGACAATCAGGATGAACGAATCCCACACATCCATTACATTGGCCAATATCATTCAGCTACCATAAAAATACCTAAAGCTAATTAATTACATAAATAGATTGTAAGGTCTGTTTGCCAGCATACCACTTACATTTCTGCCAGGGTAAATCAAACCCATGACTACATGACAGTGCTCTGCATCCAGTAACTGCCCCAGCTCCTCTGCTTCTGCTAGCAGAGACTAGCAGAGAGCTTGGCCTGAGTATGTTGTAGAGCTACAACACTGCTCCTCTCTCTTTCTAAAACCAGAAAATACTTTTCCATTATTTAAAACATAAATATGAGTAAGATGCTTATTTCATTTGTCTTAAAGATGTCCAGATGTAAACATAGTGGGGTTTTTTTTAATTCCCTGGCAGCCATGGTACATGCATTATTTGCAACTTCTCAGAGATAGAATCATACATAAAAAATAAAACTAATTTATTTATTCATTAAAGTGAATAAATTGTTTTTAATACTTCCAGGTCTGATTTAAATATTAATTTTGTATAAATAAAGTTTATTCTGAAAACAATTATATTTGTTGGTATTCATGTCATTTTTTTCTGCCTGAGTTCTTATCGAAATAATGTTGAAATTAATGAAGTTTTACTTATCATTACAAGCTAAAAACAAATGAAAGAAGATTTCTTAATCCTGAATATATCATTTTAAAGCACATACAGTTTTTGGAACATTAAAATACAAGGGGACTCTGTAATCCACAGCAAAATAATGTTTTGCTCTTACTCTTTTAGAAAAGAACACTTTCTATAATACAAAGTGACAAACCATCTACAATATTGTCTTTTTATTCCCCTTTGGTTTGGAAGTCATCACTGTAAATATCAGCTGGACACTGCACTTCATTGTCTATTGCCTCACTTGTCTTACTTGCCTGACAATTGTAAATGATCTTATTTGCAAGATTTTGAAACGGGGGAAGGGAAAAAGTGAAATGCTTAAAAATAAAATCCACAACCACATTAATACTTTTCCAGGAAGTGTTAAAAATACGGTTTGCTTTTATATTTATAAAAGACATACAATCAACTCATCTTTAAATTGATAATTAAAAAAAAAAAAAATCCCAAACCCAAGAAAGCAAAAACCAAACCATCTCTAGTTTCTACACACTCTGTAGTGACTACTGTGAAGCAACCGATACAGATTGGGTATATTGTGTTGTTTGACAGGTATCTACCAAGTTACATGTTAGACGATCAGACTGTAGTGTTACCCCAAACGGGGGTCATTGTAAAGGCAGGGAAGGAGCAGTGCACATTATGGGAGTAGAAATGAAACTGGAGTTCTCAGTGAGGGATGGTGTCCTTCTAAGAACAAATATTCTCCAAAAGAGGTGAACTGCAGCAGGCATGGCCTTCAGGAATCAGGCTAGGCAGGCCAACAAAATGGATGGTGCTTCTGATATCAACATAGCTTTGTCCAAGCATTCCCAAGAGAGGTTAAAAACAAACAAACAAAAAGTCTAAAACTATACTAATGAAGCAAAAATGTTTCCTATCTATACAGCAGTCTCTTCATTTTAAAAAATGTAAATATACAAATTCCAATGACATATAAAACAAAGTTGAAAATGCGAATGGGAAGAGACATGGGTAAAACAGGAAGACTGATGCTACAAAGAAATTGCAAAAAACATATGTACAAGACCCTGTTTTTCCTCGTATGTTATCGATTGTAATGCATGTTTAACAGCAGCAGTCGAGGATGTAGTTCCAGGCACTGGACTGCAGACTCAGCTTCTACTCAAGGGGGTTCATGTCCCCTTGCATTTCGGTCACCAAATGACACTTGATATACTGGTCTCCCGTGGCAAGAGGGGCAGTATCGCACTGTTTGTGTGAGCCTCTTCTGGATTCTGCTCCCTGTTAGTTTTTGTCTGCGGCCGCTGCCCATTTATAAGTGTCATAGGGATGTTACAGTAGGTGTGCTGGTTACCTATTGAGGTAAGTGGCAGGGTGCCGGTAGGAGGTACATCGTATTCATAGCTTCGATAATAGTGTTTCTGGCGCAACTGTGAATGGTATGTGTTATGAAAGGTGGAGCGCAGGTCTGGATGGGCAGTGGCAAGAGCAGTGGAGGTGGCAGCAGCCATGGAAATTGCAGAGACTGTCTGCAGTTCCCCAAAGGGCCCCTGCTCACTGACATCTAAAACCTGCTCGTGTGTGATGGGTTCAATCCTCTTAAAAGGCATTTCGTACTGTAAACGTTTCCAGAACTTAGAATTCAACTTGTTGCATTTTGGTCCATGCCATTTAATGACAGTGAGGAGCTTGATGGTGTGTTTTAGGGCCTCAACCTCCTGGTAGTTCATAACTCCTCGTAGTTCACTGCATTCAATCAATATCACTTTGATTTCGCCCGTGACTAACATGTTTCGAAGCCTCGTTTCCAGTTCAAAGATGCTCCAGCCTCTTCTTACCACGTAATTTGGAGTCATGACGATGATCAGTCGCTTGCTTTGGTCTACACATCTTGCCACATCTTCAATGTAGGCTACAAAATAAGACAACCGCTCAAAAACCAATCTAAGAAAACATTCTGCTCCTTTAGACTGGGGAGAAACAAGAGACAAATCCCTTCTCTTGGAATGGTTCACTGAAATATGCAAAAACATCACTTGCAAATGTGCCCAGTTGGCTTGGCAGGACATGGTCCCGGACAACCCACTCTAGGTGTCCCTGCTTGAGCAATGGGGTTGTACAACATGACCTCCAGAGGTTCCTTCCAACCTCAACTGTTCTGTGATGCTGAAACTATTCACAAATGCACTATGGATTGTGTTTGTTCATGAGCTGTGGTTTTGTATCAGTACCTATATCCTTAGTAGAACAAGTGTGTTCACCATAATTTTTTCTCTTTAAAAAGGCAGTCAACCAAGCAGGCAAAGTAACAGCAACTATGTGCTTCAGGGGCTCAGTCTCAAACCCAAATGATACTCTAAGGTGTACTGTAGGCTTAGAATCTTCTTTTCCTTTCATGTCCCTACCACACACATTCTTAAAAACAGTGTTGTCTCCTGAAAATTAACGTTTAGTTTTCTGTAGATTGAAAAAAAATCCATGTGATTGTTTGATTTTGTGTTTTGTCTATATCAAGCATAATTTCTTACCTTTAGTAAAAGATATTATCTTAGTAGCTGGCTATAGATTACACTGAATTTACGAAGAATACTACAATTTACAGAAAATTACTGTACAAAGTTTGGAATGTGTGAAAGAAACATGAAAAAGATCTACTTGTACCAGCTGGAATTAATTCTAATTTTCACTCTCTGAAAATGATCCAGTACCTCCACTACACATTTATCTGCAGTGGACACTAGCAGATCTCACTACTTTGCTCTGCTGTAGATGTTACTGCTCAACCTTTCCCTTAGTCCAAACACTTTTTCCTTCCTGTCTGAATTTCTGTGATAAATACTTTGAATCATGGATACCTTTCCAGGCAAACTCTAAGGAACAGAAAACAAAGATCTTTGTATTTATTTCTAGATATGGAAGCTCTCAAAAAATATGTTAAAAAACGTTAGTCTTATTGATTTCCTTTGCTTATGCATGCCCTTTCTGCACCATCTCACCTTCAATCAATATAACACAATTACTAAAACCCAATCTTCTTGTCTGGGAAACACACATTAAGTGTGTTTGGTGGCTTATCTTTACCGTTCTCTAAGACAAGGGAGGAAAGATGATGTTCTGAAGGAGCAGGTATAGAAATGATACTAAAGCAATCACTGTAATCACTGCATTTGCTATTTAGGAGACACACAAGAATAAAGACATGACTTACTTCCTGTGGGAATCAAATCTCGGTCTGGTATGAATAACTTGTATCCATAATGCTTTTCAAGCATATCTGGTAGGATCTCAAGAGCGAATCTTTCTTCTTCTCCAGTTTCTTGATTCCACTGGTCAGGATCCACTTTGGTATAAGATAGATATGCATCGTAGTCTTTGTTGTCTGAGGAAAGAGAGGAAGAAAGTAAGATAGTTTATTCACTATTCTTGCAGATTTCCTAGATAATTCCCCCAAAATAATTTCTGGAAGAACTTTCCAGGAATAGGAAATTGTTTAGATAAAATGGCAAGCTTTCACCAATCTCCAGATATGAATCCATTCACCTTTCCTGTTTCACCTGGTGAAGATAATCCGTATTTAAATAGATGCAAGGGATATGGGATTCACAACCATAGACTAAAGTCAGTTTGTGTATAAACATTTGTGTAAGGCTCTGTATGAAGGAAATCCTCTCAACTGTGGGGTGACAGCTTGTGAGCTCAAAAGAAAAAAGCCGCTGAAAAGAATTTGAATTCTTTTCTAGCTTTAAAAGGGAAGAGAAAAGCATGGAAATACCAAAGCTCATGTGCAACTGTCTCTGTTGCATAGCAAAAATGTTTCAGTCTTCCCAGATTTTTACTATAAATTTAGAACCTGGGGCTGAAATGTTCTTAGTGTATGTTAGTTTTACTTGTAGAACTCATTGGCTTTCCAGATCTGAAATTATTGCCAAGCTTAAATCTTTGCAGCATCAGCTCCTGATAACGCAGTTTAAATCTCTTGAATTGTGTGCTTAAATTTGCAGATTTAATGTTGCGTTAATGTACATTTCATTGCTTAACAGTGTGTTATTTCATTTCAATAGGAAAAATAAATGTGCCTGTTTCTTAAATGTGCCTGGTGTGCCTACTTGAAAGACTGAATCAAAAGAGCCATAATTAATTTTCATTAGGAGGTCAATAATGCCAAGTGCTTTGGAACTAATTCAGTAGAATGAGAGGTCATGTTTTGACTTTTGTTGTGAAGAAAGCAGAAAAAAATCAATGGCAAGAGTAATGAAATGTTAACATCATTCTAACTCTCTTGACAACATTATGCACAGGCTATCGAGAATATCAATCGCTTGTAAAAGAGACCTGATTGAATACTCCACTCTGTGTCATAAGTAACATTATATTCAGTCAATGCTGACTCCAGTTATTTACTAAGCCACTCCTTCCCTCATTTAACACCTTTTTGTACTCTGGTAGCATTATTCAGAAAAGTCTGCCAAATGTAGGGTGGGTGCAGAGAGCATAAATGAAAGTCATGCAATGGTGCTAATCTTGAAGAGTCCACTCTTCCTTCTGAGAAACCATGCATACTATGCTCATTAACATTTGCAAGTGGCAAAATTAATTATTAGGTGCTCATTCCTTCCCCTGCACACTTTTTATGTCAATATTATCTATTGGATTGGTATATCCACAGAAAAAAAAAACAAACAAAAACAATAGAAAAAAAAAAGACAAGAGAAAAAGAAGCACTGTCTTCCATGGTTCATTCTTTCCGTTATTTTTCTTCAGTATATTTGTGAAACCATGATCCTTAAGAGCAGAAAAGCTCCTAATGACTTTGACAATATGCTGAAATAACACTGGCTGGATCAGGAATGAGATAGAGGGAGATTACATAGCGGGTTTGTGTTTCTTCAGTAGGACAGTATTAACCCAGCAACCAAGTTAACACATAGAGAGGTCAAGAAATAAATGGGGAAATTATGACAGCTGGCAAAATGCTGATACGGTAATGCCATTTTCTGTTGTTACAGTAATGGTCATAACTACAGGACATACTTGAGAACAGCGTTGCTCTGCTGAAAGTCTTTAAGTAAAGATGAGAATCTCATTTCTCAAAAGGAAAAATAATAAATAATGCAGTATTCAAACTGTTTTAAAGTCTCAGGGTATTGTCTGTTAAAATGGTTTGCACATTCTTACTTAGAGAAAAAATTATTCATGCTATGCCACTGTTTTTCTTACATATGTAAATATCACACTAATGCATGTATTTGAAATACACATTTTTCATACCATGGCAGCTCCAGCATTTCCACTGACTACAACTGTAACACCCTGTATTTCAGGGAACATTTCTTTTCATCCCAGTTCCCTAGTTTTAATAGCATTTGAAGGACAAAGAATAGCCAGGATCTACACAATGTCTATATCTACTTAAAGGGTCCAGGCAATTGTGAATTCATTTAAACTCCAATCCAGCAACATATGTAGTCCAGTTTGGGAAACTGTTAGATGCATTAGCACAGTGGTTTCCCTGAGCTATTATATTCCCCATCTGTCAGGTTTTTTTAAACTTACTTTGACAAAAAGTAAAAAAGTTCAGCTTACAGCAGAAATACCTTATGTGGTAATTTCGTTATCTGATGGGCTGACATACTGGCATGAGCAGTTAATTTGCAAAAGGTGAAATGCCTGGAATACACAGGGGATGATCACATATGCCTTCATTTTACTTCTGTGATATTTATGTATTAGCCTGCTTTTAGTTAATTAAAATTATTTGGGTTACATTGCCAGCTTTGTGAAACATTTTAAGAACTACAGCAGGCAGATAGCTATACAGCCATCAGAAGCTGTCTTTTCTGTGATGTGATCAAAGAGCTATGGCATTATTTGCTATTTTCTCTAATTGTTACAGATAGTAAAAAAATGTAGAATTTAATTTTTAATGAAAAATTGAGAACTTAAGAGATTGTTGAAATCTCCTATCTCCAGGAAAGTACTTAAATACACAGTAGTTAGTGTCTCTTCCTGTGGTTTTTCTCAGTTAAATGCTCCCACCTACTCCTGCTTGTAATGGGTGGGACTGATGCCTACATTCTAAAGAATATTTCTGATCCTAATTAATGGTTTTTAATGTGCTGTCCCAATGGGCTGAGAGGGAGAGGTGGGAGCCTGCAGACATCCAGATCTTATGGCTGAGTCAAACCCTGGGAGCTGGGGCTTGCACCTTGCCAGTCTTTTGGCCACGTTACATGGAAGCAGGAGGCTTTTGGCTTTTCTCTCAAGTCCTTTGCTCTTGGGCTGTTTCCCATGTTCCTTCCTTTGAGCAACACACCTGGAATTCCCCAGACTCCCAGCAAGCATGCAAAAATCCATCACACCTTTGTGTTTTCTGGACCATTCACTGGAACAGGTATTTTATCCATGAAAATATTTGGTGTCAGTATATCTGCCTTTTCCAAGAAAAAGAAAAAACTTCACCAGAAAATTTCTGATCTGGTCCTAATCACAAATGAAGTCACAAAGGACTGGATATTACTACTTATATTATTATGTAGTATGATAACTACAGATTTAGCTATTCAATAAGTACAGATGCTGGCTGGATCTAATATTCAGTGGCAAATTAAGCTTTTCTTTAAAATGAGAATTTCCTTATTTCCCTTCATCAGCAAACAATTAAGTCTTCCATCCAAGAATCCTTAAAATGAAAATGTGATTGTTGCTTGCACTTTGGCTTTAGATATAGATGATGCCATTTCAAAGACTTGGTTTTGTCAGGCTCCTGCGCACTAGCAATAAACTGGAATATAGTTACTCACTGTTTCTTCCCACACTTAGGAAGAAAAATACCTGCTAATAACCAAAGGCAGGGATGTTGATCATTTAACCTGAAACTTTTTTGCTTTCCCATGGAGATTGAAAGCAATTATCTACATATACTTTTTTATCTGAAAGCACTTTTATTCCCTTAACCATTTTTTTTAGAAACGTATCAGAATAAATCATCTTGCTTTGCCTCCAGGTATGTTGCAGAGCTGTATTATGTAATGGCTGTCCTTTAATTTAGTGAACACAGCTGAGTATGAGATACAGTATCATGCAACAGCAATATTTTGAAACAGTTTAGTATAATGAATTTCCTCTTCCCATTCTTTGTGAATGGACAAGTGATCCTCTTCAGTTATGTGGTTTGTAGTTGCTTTCTGCTGCCTACAGGTTGTATATAGCTAGAATGAAGCTCTTCGACTCAACAGCCTCCATGTCTGTGAAGTTTTGTTGTATCCATTAATTGAAACTATTGAAACAAAACCTAAAGCAGACCTTGCATGGCCAAATTCAACCAGACTTGATGCAAAAAATGTCTTCATTATTGCACTGCAGATAACCATGAAAGCATGTGCAAGCTCTGGATTAGTTCATCACAGCAGGCTCAAATACAGCCTGTGCTCGAGGTATGATGCATTCAATCCAAAAATATTTCAGTCAGCTCAAAACTACTGGTACTGCAAAGACTCTGGTCAAAACGGACTGTCACATACAATCATTTTAACTCTTTATTGAGTAGAAAGAGAGTGAGGACACTGAGTAATAAACATGGAGCTGTGCTCAGCTACAGGTCTGACAAAATTGGATAAGTCTTAGGGGTAAAAATTGAGGGTGAAATCCCAGCTTCATTAATAACACACTGAAACGTTACTACTGTTAGTGGCCCGGGATTTTAGCCAAAACACCTGTTACTTCATTACAGCATGCATTCCTTATTGCTGTCCATTCCTTTCAGTACTTATCCAAATGTAGAATATGTTATCATACTGACCTGACAGCCTATGATGGAATGACTGGCTGGGTAGATGAGGGGAGAGTAGTGAATGTTGTCTACCTTGATTTCAGTAAGGTTTTTTACACTGTCTCTGTAACATCTTCACAGGTAAGCTCAGGGAGTGTGGGTTAGATGAGCAGACTTTCAGGTGGATTGAGAACTGACTGAATGGCAGAGCTCAGAGGGCTGTGATCAGTGGCACAGAGTCCAGCTGGAGGCCTGTCGCTGGTGGGCTCTGTAGGGGTCAGTACTGGGTCCCATCACATTCAGCTTATAATGACCTGGGTGAAGGGACAGAATGTACCCTCAACAAGTTTACTGATGATACCAAACTGGGAGGAGTGGCTGATTCACCAGGAGGCTGCGCTGCCATTCAGCGAGACCTGGACAGCTGGAGAGTTGGGCGGAGAGGAACCTCATGGAGTTCAACATAGGCAAGTGTGAGGTCCTGCACCTGGGGAGGAACAACCCCCCCATGCACCAGTACAGGTTGGGAACTGACCTGCTGAAGGGAAGGCAGCTCTGTGGGGAAGGACTGGGAGTTCTGGTGGACACCAAGTTTCCCATGAGCCAGCAGTGTGCACGTGGCCAAGAAGGCCAACGGAATCCTGGGGTGCATTAGGAGGAGCACGGCCAGCAGGTTGAGGAAGGTGATCCTGCCCTCTGCTCTGCCCTGGTGAGGCCCCATCTGGAGTGCTGTGTCCAGTGCTGGGCTCCCCAGTTCAGGAGAGACAGGGAACTGCTGGAGAGGGTCCAGCAAAGGCTGCAAAGATGATGAGGGGACTGGGGCATCTCTCTTATGAGGAAAGGCTGAGAGAGCTGGGCTTGTTTAGCCTGGAGAAGAAAAGACTGAGAGGGGATCTTATCAATGTCTACAAATAACTTCAGAGTGAGTGTCAGGAGGATGGGACCAGGCTTTTTTCAACAGGGCCCAGCAACAGGCCAAGGGGCAATGGGCACAAACCGCAACACAGGCAGTTCTGTCTGAGTATGAGGAAGAACTTCTTTACTTTGGGGATGACAGAACAGTGGAACAGGCTGCCAGAGATGTTGTGGAGTCTCCTTCTTTGGAGAGATTGTAAACCCACCTGAACGTGAGTCTGTGCAACCTGCTCTAGGTGAACCTGCTTTAGCAGGGGTTTGGACTAGATGATCTCCAGAGGTCCCTTCCTACCCTGACCATTCTGTGACTTTGTGATCATACTCCCTGTAACTTTCTACAGTGATAATCCAGCAGAAGCAATATAAAGTTTTAGAGGATGAAGTTTCAAATGCTGCTTGTTATTCCAAGGATGTGCTCAGCAGCAGTCACTTAAAGGCTCAACGTAAGCATAAAATGAAACCCAGACTCTATATGCATCTACTTTGACACATGCAAATGGGATCTTTGGGTAAGTAAATTGCTATCAGACATCTAAGAACTTATCGGTATGCATGCTCTTTTAGCAACCACACATGAAGAAATGGTAAGTAAGCTGGTGCCTACAGAAAGATAGATAAAACTTTCTCTTCTACAGAGACCACCAAACAGATTCAGCCTTGCGTTTGTGTTGTAAATGTACATGTTTTCTAGTGATTTCCATGTTACGCTTCAAGAAGTTAGCAGTCTGGGCCTTTGAGGGTTCATTAAACCTTAAACATTGCAGATATTTCTGATAATGGGGGCAGAAAAATGATATATATCTGGATGGAAAAATAAAAATAGCAAAAAAGCCTTTATAGACTAAGTTTTTTCTTATCAGTCGTGTTCAAGCAGATGATAAATTCTATCTTTCAGCTGACATGACACATTTAACACAAGACAGATTAAAAGATCAAAACAAAAAGAAATTCTGCAATGTTGTGTTTCACAGTGAATCTTATGTTAATGAAGCTGTAAGACTTGGACACTAGGGTCAAGCCATGCCTCTGTGCGTCCTGAAATCCTTCAGAGTAATTAGCAGCTCCTACAGAAACATTTGGTGCACTGAAGGCAGCTGATCACACACAGGCTGCTCTGCAGCTAGGAATAGCCAGCAATACGTCTGGCTCCTGCAGATCTCCCATTTCTAGATCAATAGGAAACTGGAGAGATGATTCCCCTCCTCTTCACCAGAGCACATGCCAGCCTAGTAAAGACTCAGATACTCATTATTGGAGTGTAGGAGCAATGTGCTGATTTACCTTGGAGTTTCAGGATTTCAAGTGAGGTTCTTAGAAATGACAGACTGGATCCTCCCCGTGCTGCAGGGAGTTGGAGTCAAATTGATTGCAGGGGGCTTTCCTCTTTAAAAAAAGTGCTGTATTCAGGAAGAGTTGCAAACTAGTGGGCTTTCAAGATTTCACAGAGACTGCACTTGCTTCAAAATTATAATGATTATGACATTTCAAACTCTGTATTTGTATCATTATTTGTGGGACCATATTTAATGTACACAATGCAATAATGTTCATCACCCTTAAGGTAATGGAAAAAGTAATTTAAATGCTTAGCTGAGTAAAATGCCCAAATCCTAAGTCTTTCAAAATGTTTATAATTTTCCTTACACTATTTACTGTTGCTTATCAATATCACCTTAACATTTTCCTTTATTTTTAAATGTCAAGCCCTTTTATTGTTAATAAAAATTAAGAATACCAACACCAGCTTCTTCCACGGAAAAATATTTGTTAAGTGTGACATTCCTAATGATAATTCATATCCTTGTGCAGAGTGGGTAATGGTGAATCAGAGGAAAATTTTGTAAATGCAGCACTGGGGAATAGGTTAAAAAAGCGCAAATAATTCTAAAAGTGATCTTGAATATTCTCCGCACCATAGACCAGAAAAAAAGTAAAGTCCTTTGTCCCTTTTGTCCATAGTAGACACATTTATGAAAATATTAAAGCAATGGACATACTTCCCCCCCCCCCCCCCCCCTTTTTTTCTCCTCTTATTTCTTCTCCCCCCTCCCCAAGCCATATCGAATTTTGGAAGTCTAAAGAACATGACAAAATAAAAGAAATACCAGTTAAAAAGTTGATGTTATAAGAACATCTATGAGAACCCCAAGATATCAATCTTGCTTTTGACATTTCTTCAAAATTGGGAGTGATTCCCAGCAGACAAAAGTTCAGCCAAAAAAGTAATACGATAAGATGATTCCAAGTGTGAAATAAATTCTCTTTGTAAGCTATATTTTCACTGGTTTTCTGTAATTACAGTTAAATTTGTCATTGGTAGATAAGTAAGATAGAATATTACTTATTTAAACTGAATAACCTATTATTAAAGTTTTTTTCTCTTATATTTAGGCTGATTTTGTATTCCTAACTAAATGAAGAGAGCATCTCAAATGTTTCTCAGTCATTCTCATTAACACAGAATTTTAAATTTATTATTACTACTGAACACATTCTACTTATTCTACTTTCAACATAAAAACCTGATGAAACATTAATCTTAGAAGTTGCCCTTGACATATATGAACATTCATAAGGTCTTGTAAGAGTTTCAGAACATTAAAAAATAAAGAGGTTAAAAGATGATGATCTAAATTATTCTCTTGGTTGCTGTGAATTATTTGCAGGTCAAACACCAAGCTAAAACCCCCTGTATTGTTAGTAGATATTGAAAACCTAAATGGTAACTACCTAGCTGGAAACATAGCATAATAGTTATCTATGAAAGATTGGAAGAAACTAGTTACTTGCTAGAAAGTAGGAAAAGACACTAATAAAGACTGTCATGTAAAGTCTGGAAACGGAGGAATATGATTTTTTTCTATAATGGAAAAATTTCTTAAATAAAAATCATCAAGAAGTGATGCTTTTATTATGGTCTTAATTCAACAAAGTAACTAGTTACCTGTATAAAACACATGCTTAATTTTATGTATATTCCTTAGTTTTGTTGATCTCAGTGACAGTACTTGTATCTTGTCATTGGGTTAAGTATTTTGAAAACCAGAGCTAAGACAGCCTTGATCTAGGCAAAAGCAGCAAAAAGTTAATATAAACCAAACTTAAGGGAGAAATGGCTTGGAAAGAAACTTTCAGTTTAAGATTGTTGAAATCAGATGCCAATATGCTGTGTTTATCTCATTTACTTTTGAAATCTGAAATGTTCTTTGGCCTTTGATATAAAAACTTTAAAGCTTAGAACCATTTGGCAGAGGTGCTGGTTGAGGAACAAAAGGTATCTCAGTCTTCATTGATTTCTATATTGCAATTTTATTTTTTTTTTTCTATTTTACATTTGGAATTTCTAACCTATAAAAATCTTTTAGTTTAGAATCTAAAGATAATCTTGGTGATATTGTTATTTTATTTTTTAAATATTTATATATATCTGTAGTTTAGAGTCTATGAAACAGGAAAAGAGAACGAAGCAGGATTTTGAATTAGTAAGTTTCAAGGACAGAACCTAGAAAATCTCTTCTTCAGTGAAAATATAAATTGAGATTTTATTGTTTGAATTGCATTTCAGATGTAAATAAACAACATAAACAGGAAAAGTTAAAAGAAGCAGTTCTTCAACAATAAAACTGCAACTAAATAAGATAGGAATCCCTTTCTGTAACCAGTAATATTTAGAAAGATGAAAGCTGTGTTTTTCTAAAGGTGATTTTAATAGAATTTGAAATTTATATTCATAGAGGTGCATTTCTTATTGCTACAATTTGCCATGGCCAATAAGAATAGCTACACGGTGGCAAGGCTGCTATTGCAAACTTATTCTATGGGTCCCCAGGGAAGATTTTGTAATTGCAAAGTCACTAACTTCAGCAGTAATTCCAGTATGCTATACTTGCATAGCATACTCATTAACATAAGTGCTTTGGCAGCGCCTAAGCCATTGGCAAAAGTTACATTCGAAAGTTAGCAACCAAGTCACACTGAAACATGAAGAATCTCAAAGCATTGCCTTTCCTTGCTGGTAAGAGGTTTACTGGGGTTCAACCCAGGAAACCACGGCAGAGTATGTCTTACCTGCTCTTGTCTTCTACAGTTAGTATTATCTGGTCAATCCCATAGATTTGTCCGTGAACCCTGCTTAGCCTTTTGCAGCTAAATAATACTAATGACAAAAATCATGGTTACCTAAGGACTCCCAGGTGCAACAGAGACTTCAAGGTAGAAACTGTTTCACCAGTCTCCTAATCTGAGCATTGATTTGCTTCCCCTTAGCAAGCAGTAGAAACTCATCTCCTAAGAAAGTGCAATCAGCACTGCCAAGAAACAGCCGCTATAGATGTCATGTACCAAAGCCAAACACAATTTCCTGAATTTATAGAGCTTAGCAGTGACATACTTTAATCATGTTAGGAGCACTTTGGGTTTTTTTAGCAAAGGGGAAGGAAGGGAAGCGGTAACCTGCAGAATTGAAAGTGAAACCAGAGAACTCCCCAGCTATGGCTCCCAGGTGCCTTCCCTGCCTGCACCCCAGCTGCACAGCTGAGAAGAAGATCAAGGACAACATGCAGTGCTCCTGTCCAACACTGTAGAAACAGCTGATGAGACATAAAGGCCCCAAGGATCACTGAGAAGGTCATCATACCAGCTACTAAGCAAAGCTCTTACTTTCTAGTTATCAGCTGCCTATAGGGTTTTTTTTTGTTCTTGAACCTAAAGCTTGACTTCTCATCAGCCGAGCTGAGAGAAAGGAAATTTTTAGTAAATTTCATTATAAAACTATTTACAGCACATTTTTTCAGACTTTCCCTTTAATTGCTATTTTTTTAATCTTATCCATTTTAATACCAGCCTCTTAATGTAAAATTTCTCCTTTTTATGATAGTGTTCACCCCTTACTTATTTACACTTGTAAATGTTTACTTGCATTTTTATTCTTCTCTGGTAGTTAAAGTACGATACTTAGTTTGTTCATCAAGTTATTTAAAAACTGGGAAAGGCAGCAAGAGAAGATCCCTGGAAAATAAAAAGATATAAATGGTAACTACTAAAACACTCCTCAGAGGACGAACGTGCTGTAATCTCTTGTGCTGGAGCTCAATGGACAGCAAATGGAAGAAATAATGACTTCTAAAAGTGGCTTTTACTAATAATGTGTTACTCCTTAATGGAGTGCACTTTATGGACAAGGCTTTTTAAAGTAAGCTTTTAAGTTTAGAGCTGCAAACCTGAAAAGGTTGCCTGACATTTAACAATGATCAGCCCTCAGAATTTCCCAGCAAAGTATCTATTTCTGAAAATTTTGTTGTTTTCAGAATAATACTGGGCATTTCTTTGTTTGCATACCACTTCAATGTATCCTTTTTGTTACATATGTGGAGACATATTAAACTGAAATTCTCCATGTAAGCAGATTTGGGAGTTTCTGACCGCCAAACAGGTAGAGGTGAGTTGTACTTCTGAGATGCAAGGTCATGCCAAGTACCTGCAGGTGAGAAAACTACCGCTTTGCCCAGGGTCAGTGCTTTTATTGCCCCTGTGCTCCATCTCCCAGGGGATGTATCAGACTTTCACAATGAGGTCCCCTGACTAAACACTGACATGTGGCACAGCTCTACACTGAAGGACACAATATGGTGTCCGTCTTGCGGTCCCCCTGTGTGGAGTGCAAGCAGAGTGGGAGGAAAAGCAGTAAAATATACACTGGATTTGATTATATTCCCATTTAGTAGGAAAGGCAAGGAACTAACCATGAAAACAGAAAAAAGGGTTTCAATGCTCATTCCCAGAAGACAATAAAGATGAGACTGAGTTAGTGTTTGTAGGAGCGAGAAAAAAACAGGAGAGCCTAGTCCCCAGCATGAGGGAGAAGATGGGAAATTCAAAGCTGCAAGTTACCGAAACGAGGAATCAGCAGCTGTGATCACTTTCTTAATTTGCAGTGGCCCTACAGAAAGTAGTAAAGTTGCATTAGCTGTAAGGGTTAAATACTTTATTTTCAAATATTTCTCACAATTTACCCATGCCTCCCACAGAAATGTGTATGTTACCCTGAAACTAAATGATGTGTCTAAGGCTTTCAAAGGAAAAAGGAATTGTGATGAGATTTGACAACCTGAAGGGCTTGTTCTCTGATCAGGGAAGAAATGAAGTATTGCATTTTAAAAAGAGATTTTCAACTGAAAATTTTAATTGGAACTCACTTCTAAAGTGTTTCAAATCCTCTCTTGGTACAGTATAGTGCACACAAAAAAAGCCTGTGATATTTTGATGTTTGCTTATCTACAGGCTGTCCCAAGTATGACAGAACATGGTGTAAATTATGAATAGCATGTGGGCGCTCCGCTGTTGCACTGCAGGAGATGTGGTTGAAAGAAGATTTTAGAGTTCAGCATTTTATGTCTGTAAGTAACAAACTAAGCCAAAGGAAAAAATATGAATGTATGTCTGTAATTTATTTCTTCACAGAAGCCATGACTTGGTCTTCTGTGAGACATTTTCTCTTTGTCTTCTTGCTTTTGCAAGAGTGTAAGTGAAAGAGACAGAGTAAGAAGGCCAGCTGCAGTAACTTCATTGGGACAGTGGGTTTTATCCATGTTGCTAGTATATTGAATACAGTAGGAACTGCAGATTTCCATTGGGAATCTCATATTACTGTGGTTAAGAACTCAAGTTACCAGTGTTTGTGCTGATCATCTAAGAAGAATCCATGCTTTATCTTCTTTAATGATGGTCTTTGCTGAGAAGTATAAACTGAATGGATATTGGTTTTCCTCCTTTTGAATCTCAGAACAGTATCTTTTAGAGGTCACTTTTTTTGTTGTTAAAAATGTGTGATTAAAATATTGTTCTTCACAGGTGACCAGTGTTTGTTATGGAACAAGAGTGTGACACCTGGTAGAGTAAGTTTGCAAACAAATTGGAATTGCTTGAGATAACAATAAATGAGAGCTGTAAAAGTAAGAATTACTGATACCGAAAGAAAAAAAAACCGTTAAATTGCATCTATTTAAATAATTAATAATTAAGCTGTTTATTTCTGCCTAATATAATATGACTATTAGTAAATTCACACAATTCATGCAAGTAAACATGCCCATTTAAACTGAGGGCTGCTTTGTGGAGAAGAGAATATCTCAACTCCTGATAAAAAAAAAAGTGTCTGCCAAAATCCACCACAAGTCATAGTCCCTCTAGGCCTCAGTTTCCTCCTCTGTAAATAAGTAGAATAACTGTGCCCCACCCCTGCAATCCCCTTCCCCACCCCACCCCCCAGCTGCTATATTAGTGCATCCTTTTTGCACATCCAACAGAAGCATACAAAATGTTCTAATGTTCTTGGGCTTGTTGTTCTGAGCATATTCTATTTTGAATCCTTGTGCATTTTTGGATGGGAGGCAGAAGCAGGTCACTCCCTAGTGATCTTATTGTGGAAGTTTTTCCCTTACACAAGGTCCTCTAATTCTGCTGCCACCCTTCTCCCTTCTTGGTGACAGGTTTGGCCAGCGCTTGTTTATCAGCCGGTATTTATTTTAATAAGTCATGGTGACTTCTGTCCACAGGCAATTACCTTGAACTGTAAAATGACTTTTATTAGTATTTCAGTAAAAAAGAAGGTCCTGTCACAAAAGACGTAGTGGTAGCACAAAACACCAGGAACTCTGACCCAAGAAACCAAACCTAATTAATCAGAGCCTGCAGCTCAACCCAGTTCGCTGTTCAACAGCAGGTTTGAACAGTAGAGCTAGAGGCAAAGATGACCTTTTTCTTCAGTGCTTAAAAAGAGAAGAAAAGAAATTGCATGGATGCATTCAACAAAAACTGGTGTATACACTGTGGATTACTTTTGTTTAGGCTGGGAGTCCTTGAAACACAGAAAAACTTTAATGGCCATTAGCCGCTTTCTCAGTGATTAAGTAAATGAACTCAAGAAAATGAACTGCTGGGTACGTTCCTAAACACTCAGTACTGTTTATTGAAACTGATCAGTTTAAACAAGCAGTAAATTGAGATTTACTTCAACCTCTACCTATTTGGCAAATACAATTAGGGTAGATACTCCCTAGCTTATGGACAAGTGAAGCTTATGGAGAAGTGAAGCTGCATTTCAGTGCAGGCAGCAAGTGAAAATCTTTGATGCATCAGTGTTGGTAATTTACATTCAGTGTTGGGAATAAAAATCTAGAAGACATGGGTGTCTTCTGGAGCTCCAGAGAGCAGCACGTAGATCAGCTCAGTAATCACTGCTGCTAATGTGTTGTATGAGGAATCCATATTCAAGTCAATGCCTAATGCAGTGATAAATAAAAATTGCAGTTTTAACACATCTTGAACTGAAAAGAAATTTGGGCCTGAGTGGACAGAAATAAAAGACAGGCATGCTTAGAAAGTAGAAAATGTACTAAGATGCCTTACCTCCATCTAGTTCTTCAGCTCCAAAATGATTCCTGTAGAACAGCATAATCTCTATCTTGTAACACTTGTAGATAGTCACTAAACAAACAAGCAGCAGCAGAATAGCACCGAGCCCACCAGCAAGCTCAACTGTGTACATCAGCTCTGCAAAGAATTACAAAATGCAGTAACAACCACATTCCAAACCAAAGAAAAATTAGCAGCATACCTCACACTTAAGTTAAACATTAAAATAAAATAATGATTGATGGATTATTTATGTTAATTACTGCATTTATGAGCCTTTGAAGAAATACTTAATGAATGGAATTTTTTTTTTTTTCATTAATAAACTAGGTTTTCCTTTGGTACACCATCTGAATTGCTCATTTAAAAAATAACAACTGCTGGGGATGTGTGTCTGTGTGTATGAGTATGTGCATATACGTAAGAGGTATTTGACAAGTCCCTTCCTTCCCTGTCTCCATAGTTAGATCACAGGTTACTTTACCCAGATAAATGTTGACATTCTACGCCGAGTGAAAGCAGAGGTGAATGTTTCTTCCCACACACAAATAAGATGAGTTCCAGTCTACCGGGTAAGTTTACCCTAAGGATTTTATTTTATTTTATTTTTTAAATAATAATAATAATAATAAAAAAACAACAACACCAAGAACTTGAGAGATGTGAAGACAAATTACCCAAGGAACCCCACAGCCTCACATCCCAGTTAGATGTTAGTATCTTTGACACAGTATCCCAGTTCTGCAGTGCATCTTCATTCTCCCCTTCCCCTCAGTGGGGTTGGCTTATGGTGTAGTCACAACAAACCATCCCAATTTGTCCATTCTGACATTCCCATTCAGACCACGACCCCCTGGTGTCTTTGCTGCACTCTAACATTGGAGACTCACATGACGGATTGATGTTGTTGCCATGTGGATCCATTCCTGAGGACCGGGACTCTGGTCAAACGTGGCCACAACTGTCTACCACCAGCAGTATCCTCAGTGGGGCCAGTTATCAGTGCATAAGTAATAAGACATCACCTCCCCCAGTCGTAACCACTGCACACTCAAGGAAGCCCAGGCTGCTACCTGGCATCCATTTTGTTGTTACTTTTCATTTGCTTATTGAAAGAATACTGGCAATGTTAAAAAAGGAGAGTGGGAGGAGGAAGAGCATTACTAACACTTCTGTAATTTGAAATGAGTAATAGGGGGCATATCTGAAGACCATCCATACTTTTTCAATATCAGTTTTGAGGAACGACAAGAATTCAAATCTTGAAAATCCAAGACATACAGTTTGCTTCATGAAAATCTGTGCTGGAGAAAATTCAGTTCCATTCTATTTTCACAATATCCTTTTCCAGTGGGCAGCTTCTAGCTAAGTGAAGCAGGGTAGCCCTAAAGTAACCTTTGTTTTATGTGTGTGGTTATGCAGATATGATACTCCAGCGCAATACAATTCAATTAGAGAAATAAAAGGTTAGAGGAAAGTGACAGTTCCATTTATTTTCACTGTGTCTACTGAGAATCACACATTTTTTTTATTATTTTGAGGCAACTGTAAGAAGATTTCATTGCTCTCTAGAAGACACTAAAAGTGTAATAAAAAAAAAAATAAAGAGGCATTTATATTCCATGTCATTGTCTCCAAAACTGTGCTGGAAACTCCTTTGTGTTCGATATTTTTATGACCGACACTGTTATTTCAGACTTCCAATACTTTTCTGGTCCAGAGAGGGGGATGTTATTAAAAAACCCCAACAAGATATTGTTTGCATAGACAAATGATACAGTATTTTAGAATATAAATGGAAATGGAAATTACTCTGCACTGGCTTAGTATACCCTGTTTATCATTTTGTACTACAGGTGACGCAGCTGTTCAATGATAACTAGAAGAAAGGCTTTAATATTTTGGGTTGCTAGGCACAAAATACTCTATTTATGTGCCTGCTGTTATGACTCATTAAATGCAAGGAAAAACTTTACAACTGGAAAACAAAAAATTTTCCTAAATTAATGATTTAGAAATTAAATGGGAAAAATAACTGCAGGTAGTCATCTGTTCTCTTTCACTATGCATGAAATCAAACTAATGCACTGCATCACTTTTGCCGTCAGAGTCCCTCTTAGTTATCTATTCCCCCATAAAATAATTCAAGATTATGGCTGTATTTTTACTTCAGTAAAGTCAATCTGAACACACATGAAAATTTTGCCTAATTTTGTCTAATATTAGGCAACCAAAGCAAACAACGAAATTCTCTAAGTCACCCTGAAATGTACTAGAAATCAGCTTTTCAGGTGTTGCTGCTAGGCCCATCATGATCATTTATGAGCACAAGGATATGGGCGTTCTTTCTTAAACAGATGCATTTGCAAAATAAGCTTCATGCTTTCTTTGTCTAGCTTAGCAGGCTTGTAATTTCCTCTGTGCTGGACAACATCTATCAGTGCATATTCGCTCGCTGTCTTAGGTGCTATTTGTCAGGTTTCAGAGGCAGAGAGGAGCAGTGCTCAGCCCTGCAGGGTGCTGTGTCCTTACACCCAGCCCTGCAAAGGCCTGAGCAAACCCCCAGAGGGCTGGGAGTGGAACAGCCACATCTGGGCAGCACCGTGGAAGGTGGCACGCAGTGGCCTGGGCATAACACCAGATCAAGTTGATTGTTTTCAGACCTTGAGTTAGTGTTTTTGCAGAATGCTAAACCATGCTAAGGGGGCACTAGCTGGCTTTGGGCTGCCACAGGTGTTTTGTGAACAGCATCACCCAGGGCTGTGCTGAGCTGGAGATGTGAGGAGGAGAAGGTTCAGTCCTGCCTCTGCTGTTGTACCCTCAGGTGACCGAAGCCATTTTCTGTGGTTTGGTTTTCACAATGTGAATTGAGAAGGGTGCTTCTGACTCTGTCATAGGAGAGGGTACTCCTGGAAGGTGCTCTGTGAACGCCAGTCATGTTGGCGATGAGTATATCAACCATATCAGCAATGAAGTAGTGGCTGTTCAGGCTAAATTAAAGTAAAACAGCAAGGTTAGAGTGTAAGGTTACCTTCAAAATAACATTTTTTCCTCATGTTTTATTCTGCCTTTTGCACCGCAATTTGAGCACAGTGTGCTGCAGCAGGCATTACAGTCCCTTTGAAGTGTGATCTGTTTCTCCTGCTGAAATTCAAGTTTTCTCTAGTTGGCTATGCACTAAAAAGATTCAATTTCAGCACAATTCCACATCAGAGAGGAGAGACAAAAAGTGCAAAGCTTTTGAAATCTATTTAGCCTCTGTGTTACAGTGCTCAAATTACAGATCTGGCCCTCCTTAAGGAGCTGAGACTGAGTGTAGAAAGTAGCAGAGGAAAATTACTCGGCTAACCCCTAGGGGGACAGGCATTCTGTTAAACCCAACAAATGAGCTGGTGCCAGGGAGTTACATCCAGAAGCACAGAAATCATTTAGTTACAGGCAATTAACAATAGTCCTCCAGTAGCACAGGAACAGTTCAACTCCAAGGGAAAACACATTGATTACTGCAGCAGTAGTAGAATGGTTTCTGAATAAATAGCTTCAATTTAAAACAAGATTTGTTACAAGCATTTTGAGCAATGGCTACAATTTTTTTTTCCCTTATCACGAGGCTTTGGCCAAGCAACCAAGAGAAAGAGATGGCTAATTAAAATAAAGTAGGCATGCTTTCCAAATATCCGGCACAATATGACTGGTAATAAGTGCACTTATTTTATATGATTCTGTCCTAATTATTAGGCACATTTAAAGGATATATCTTTGATCTTCACCTGACTTTAATATTTTATTAACTTCCTTTCACTGTGTCATGCAAGTAATTCACTTATTGTAGCTGGAGTTGTAACAAGAAAGTAAATAAAAGGATGCCTTCCAAGATTCATATCTTTTCACTTATATGACATGCTTCAAGGACTTTACATTTAATGATCAGTGATAATTTGAAATGAATCTTATTCTGTTCATTAGTCCACATATATATAAGCTTAAAAAAAAAGTGATTTTTTTGTGATTTATACCTCTTTAAGGGCATGTGGTTTATAGCTGTGTATCCAATTTCTGAGCCTTTTTCAAAATCCAATTACAGTCTATCTAAGGTTTCAATTTTGCAATCACTTAGGCAGATTGCTTAACTTCATGGACTATAAGTAATCCCTCCAAAGTCAACAGGATTATTCACAGAACTTCAGGTTAGTACATACATACAGTTTTGCAACTTTGTGATCTAAACTCATTTCCGTTCTCTGCTTATCTTGGGCAATTTCACTCACAAAGCTACAAGATTTGGTTAGAAAGAGTTCTCAATTTGTCTAGGTACATTTTCATAGACTTCAATTATTAAATGAAACAAAAAGGTAATTAATATAATTTGGAAGGGGAGCAGTTGAAGGCAATGCTAAAACTTTTGTGATAACCCCTGAGACAAGGTAAAGAAAGCAAATAGTGACAACCACTGCAAGACTGATGTGTGAAAACATGCAGCTTTGGTTATAAATGGGTGTGTTTCTTCTGAAGGAAGAGGGAGGCTGGCTAGCACAGGAGTACTCGTCTGATTCTCATTTCAGACATTAGCAGTAAACAGTATGCAGAGTTTAGGTTAGGAAGAGAGAAACCCATACTAGCAGTTTAAAAATGGAGAAGTATGTGCTTTTTCTCTCTTCTCCCGCACCCCCCCCCTCCCCTCCCCCCAACTTAATACAGTATTCATTATGGCATGGCTGTAAAACAATTTATCTTTCTGAGGTATGGCATATGGAACCACAGCTTTATCCAGCATATGCACATCAGACATGCATCTCTCTACATATAAAATCTATTCTTTACTTTTTGAGACTTTTTGTTTGTTTGTTTCAATGTGCCAAACAAAATCTGTTTGTTTTTAAGGTACCTAGATGGCTTTATGGATACTGTTGTGAATAATGACTGATGGATATTGTAGGACAACAATACTGATACCAGTAGAAACAGGTTTGGGAGGTTCCTTAGCTTGATTATGAAATCGATTCTTAGCATAAATTATATGCTTTCTGCCAGCATAGGCCACGCATGCCTGTAGATATCTGCAGAGTTGACTTAGGGTGGCTAAATTTAGTTACAGTTTTTGAAATGGTTTTCAATGCAGTAGTTTCATTTTATTTATTAGATCTATCGCAACCAAGTTACCTCACTTTATTTTTACATCAATATATTCCTAACCGATATAAGAAAAAGACCTAGTTTGGTTTGGGATTATATGTATATATGTGTGCAAATACAAGACAGAGATCTTGTTAATCTATTCATTAGTATGGCAGGCAGAGTATCTGAGCCTTGGTGCTGTTGGATTTCCAGTGTTATTAGAATAGAGACAGTAAATTATTATAATAGAAGTATACTCTTACTGATAACATTTTTATTTCTTCTGAGAAGTACAAGGATACCTGTTCCCAGCAGGAGAATAATTACACTGACGATCTCCAACAGTATGTTAGCTCAAAAGAGGATAAGGTTGAAAAAAACATAGATACTGCAATGTTACTGGTTTACTATATTTAAATACACAACACTGCATTTTAAAGGCAGTTTATACTTCAGGTTGAAGGAAGAAAGTGTCATGGTGAGGAATTGCATTAATCTCTGGTTAGCTTCCCCAAATAAATGAATTGTATATGACTTAAAACCTTACTGATTAAGAGAGCTTCTATTTGCTTATTGCACTACAGAAATCAGACAGCCCACACAATTACTTCTTTTAGATCTTCTGAAAGAAATGAATGTAAGAAGCTCTGGGAGGTGATAAATATGGGGAAAAATGGAGTACCAAGTTCTAAGGATGTAAGATCATAAAACATACTGTTTACACTTTTTTCTGAGGATAGCATTAATGAATAATTTAGCTCTGCATTGATTATGGGAACAATTTGTGACATTTTATTTTAAAATATTTTCATCCTTGCCAATCAAGGTTAGAATTGCACTTAGACATTATATAAAGAGAAGAACTATGATAAAAGTAGTACACAAGCTGTTTTAGAAAGAAATCTGTTAAACAAACCAACTTTTTTGACGTTTTGTCAGAGGAAAGTTAGATTTGTTGGAGGAAAATTAGATTTAGGCACATGCTAAATGATTTGAGTAGCCTTTCTACTGGAGATGTCTTAGTCCAATTTTTAAAGGATGAGAAAAACCTTACTGGTGAAGGTCTCATGAAGAATTTCTGTCAGGCACTAGGGTTTAATATTCTACCAATTTAGTGATTTTAGATGCAACTGAGTGTAAAAAGAACAGTCACTTAGAGTTAGGTTTGGTACAGGAAGGGAAGTGTTATTTGACTTTTGACCCTGTGTCACAAACCTCTTGGACGACTGAACCTTTACACTGCCCAGCACAGTGAAAACCTGAAGGCTTCTTCAGTGGCCATAGGGGGGTGAAAAATAAATTACCATCAAATCAAATAAAATAGAATTTCAATTCTAATTCTAAAACCTGGTGAGGAACTTGGAAAAGCTTTTCCTGTAGTGCAGAATAAAAATGGAATGCTTTATACACTGGAAGATGTGCCTGTGTAAGATCTTAACTGACCAAATGGGTCAGAGTTTTACAACAGTTTTGCTTCCACTGAGATTCAGAGAGATTTGCTGGAATGTTCAAGTAATTAGGACCAATTAACAGCAGTTGAAATATAAAACTCATTGCATACATGATGAGTTCCCATTCAGAAATTTCAAAAACATCCTGAAGCTTTATGGCAAAGGGAGGTATAACACCTGCTGGTTCTTTGCAAAGGTTAGAAAAGAACTGATTTCCTTTCTCTTTTAAGTCTTAATTGTCACTCATCACTACCACTGTGTTAAATCATGTCCTAGTGACTAAAAATGCTCATGAGATCAAAACTTTAACATATTCAAGTCCTTAAGTAATAAACCAGATTTACACTATGTGAATGACACTGTAATTTAAGGTACTCGTCAGCATTAATAACCATACAAAGAAAATTCTGAATTGCTTGCTGTTCAGAATTTGCTATTATTTCATACAGGAAATATTAATATTATGTTTATACATTAATAAATGATGAGTTTAAAGTATGCCTAACTCTTCATAGGTTTCCTCATGATGCATTTTCTGTAGAATATATTAACTTTTTTCTTTTTCAAACCTATATTCTCATGGGCAATTTCAGACAGAAAAAAAAATCTCTTCCTTTAAACAATTTATTTCATTGAAAGTCTTTTTTTTGCCCCAACAGAAAAAAAAGGTTTTTTAACCATGTCTCATTAGCTTATAGTCAACAAGACCCGTATATGCCCACTGAGAACACCTATGATAGAGAAAAACAAACCCCAAACATAGAAGAGGCCCAGGACAGGAAATTAGGCAGCACTGATAATGTGGGAAGAAAGGGAAAGAGATACTTTGAAAAAAATGCATAAATTATATTACCTGCTCTTAATTCTGGTGTCTGTCCCATGAAAAATACAGGTATATTATTAAAATTTTAAATAATACCAATAACATAAAAAAAAAATGATGCCAAGATAAAATTTGATATTATTTTGCTTTAGAGTTTCAGTTGTGAACATTCAGACAAGAATTTCCACAAAAATAATCACATAATTAGATAATAATCTGCATTTCCAACATAGTCTATGATTAAATGAGGCTATGAAGGCTTTGATCCAGCATGAAAGTTATACTTTTCAATACAAAACATTTTAGAAGAGCATTCTATCTCCTTATACGTTACATTTTATCTACTACATTGATAGACTATGGTCTTGTCTTCTTGAATTAGAAACCTGTGAAAAAAATAGAATTATAGTGTGTTATCCAGCCCTTATATCATCTGCAATATGTGGTCTGTCATTAATAAATTTGCGCTGAGCTGCTGTCAGTGCCACTATGAAAATTAATTTCTTGAAGGTTCCTCTACCTGGCTGCAGATTAACCTGTAACTGCTATGGATGGTCTATGACAGCTATCACTGATACGTAACAAAATCAGCCTTAGATTATAACATGTAGATTTAACTGTTTTTCCTCACACAAAAGAGAAAACAACTTGATTATTGTAAAGGTGATAGACATTTGACCAACAGCTGGAGGAAGGGAAGTTAGATGTCCTGGTTCTTGATCCCTCTCTTTTTTTCTGATTATTTTTGAACAAATTTTAGTAGAAATGGACCAGAAAAGGAAACAGCAATGGTATTTTCATGCTTAAAATATTTTATTGCCTTTAGCTTTGAGCTAAATGCTCTCCCTATGCACAGCATCTGAGGAAAGCTGGGAGTCTCAAGCACAAAAACATAGATCATAAGTCTTCTCCACTGGCAGTCAGAAAGTAAAAGCAGCTCAGGAGAAAATGGGGGCTCAGCTCCTTGAGATGCAGAGGGCTGGCATCTGGGCTAGAGGGAGGTGCCAGGGGCCCCAGCTTTCTCCTGGTGCTGGATGCCCACGCTGGGTTTGCTTTTCCTGCAGCAGTGGTGTTGGAATCTGGGGGAGCTGCGTTCTTCTCCCCTCCTGAAATGCCTGTCTGGAAAGGGGAGGCTCCAGGTTTCCATTCCAGCGCCATGTCAGGGAATGAGGAGAGGCTTTCTCCCTGGCTGGCTGTGCCAGGTGCTGGTTTGTGTTGGGGACCACCATAAGGTGGGCCCAGCTTGTGTTTGCTGTGAGGTGAATGTGTGTCTCTGCTGGGCTGACCAGTGGGAAGAGTGAGCAAGATGCATCCAGGTTTTTGCTGGTGATATAGACTCTGAACTTCTTGCCCTTTCAGGGCCCATGTAATTGCAGGCATATCCAAAAGCTCCCCCTGGAAGCTTGAATTTAGAGAGAACATATTGACCAGGGTGAAGCAGCAGTTGCAAGGCTGTTTGAAAGGCTTGAATTTTGTACCTGAATCCCCACTGCAGCTTTTAGCCCTAAATACCTCATTTCCCGGGAATGCTCTGTTCAGTAACAGCCTTCTTTTCTCCTGTCCCTTCTGATCCTGGTGATAATGTACCACATAAGAAATTTAAGAGGGATTGGAATTTCTTTTTCAAGTATCCAGTGAACATTCCAGATTCAGCATTTTTGTTGGCTTATACTGCTGGAAAAAAAGGTCACTAGAAAACCAGCTGAAACTAACACCTCTGCGAATGCCTTGCTGTTCAGGAAGCACATTTACCTACTTATTAGGTCCCAATTGCTCTAAGTAAGCCAATAATCAGAAGTTAATAAACAACTAACTCATTCCTAGCAGAGATTAAACGTGGATCTAAACAAGGAAACCCAAAACGAAAGTTGTCATGGTGATATACAGGCCACTAAGCAAGCAGTGCAAAGCTCCTCTTCCTAGGAGACCTGAGAGACTAGCTCAAATTTTTATCTGTCATGGTTAATCTATCATTTCACTGAAACAGTTGTCAACATACAAAGCATGTAGAAGGTTTGTATCAGGTACTTTTTGCTTTGTGAGGGCACAACAGAATTTGTTTCCGAATCACAATTTCATATTCAGCCTTACTTAAAGAGGAAAAAATATTTGGGGGAGGTTTTGCTATTTTCATTTTTTTTGCTATTTATAAGAGTAATTAAATATTGAGATTACTTCCTCTTATGCATGTCATCATGAGGCCACATACTGTGGTGTGTTTGACATACTGATTTCTCCAAGAAAGGAAGCAAGAAAAGTAGACCCTTGCAAAATACATGGATACACACTGTTAGATTAAAAAGCTGGTTGTCACAGAACAGGAAAGACTTAAGCGTTATCAGTCTTGGAGCGACTGCTGGTAAAGGGGGAAAAAAGAACTTACCAGCAGCATGTGACTTAACATGTGTCAGTTAATTAAGTGTTGGTTTTGGGGTAATTTAAGCCTTAATAAATCTTTATTTTTAGTGTTCCATGCACTAACTTCATTATGAAAGACAGGCTATGGGATATCAGTGTTTGTGGGGTAAAGCTCTTTCTCTGTGTTCAAATGTCTCTGAATTAGGAGTATAAGACTACTAGCCGGTAAACTGTTGAGGTTCAATTACTTAATAATTTCCTATTTCAGTAAATTCAAGACAATATGACAAATGCCAGGCTAAGCAGAATATCTGGTTATTTACATCTGCATGTTTTAAGAAGGAATGACAAGAGTTCAGAAAAATGTATTCAAATTAGTTCTATTCAATTGGTTTGAGGTACACAAAAATGCATTTAAATAAATGACTCGTACTGTCTTGATTTATGGCTTCCTTTTAAACTTAAACAGATTTTGCATGCTGTAAGACTAAAACTAGGGAAGACATCACCGCTTTGGTATAAATTGAGATCCCACAAGTAGTTCAGCACCACAGTAATAACCTGGCTTGCTCACCTTTACAAACATCCTAAAAAAAGCACAGTAATGACAGCAAAGTGCAAACGGTGCTCCTGATTATTCTTTGCTCTCTTAAACCAGCAGGATGCTGCATGAGGGTGGGGACCATCAAGCCCAGGCATGTGGAGCACTCTCTGGGAGGTAAAGCGAACAAAGTGGATCTGGGAACCTCACTTTGCAAGACATTCTTCACCTCTCTGTAATTATCTCTGTGGGAGATGGCTGTGGCCATTAGGCAGGTTGGAATCATGGCATGTGAGTGGTGAGTAGAAACAGGAAGGTCCTTAGAAGTTTCTGCCATATGCTTCACTTCAGAAATGTTGGTGTTAAACAAATGTGTTAGAATAAAGATAACCACAGTCAGGCTATGCAGGAATTCCCCTGGCGTGGGGTTTAGGTGGCATTTCTGATAGAAGTGGAATATATTTTTGTTGGCTTTTCTGATATTTTATTTTATTTCTTAGAGAAAATTATGACAGTTGTACTACCTGTAGCTTCCTACTATTTTTTCTCTATTGAGCGCCTTTACTAGTTTTAAAGTTAATGAATTATTAAATGTATCTTTCATATAAATATAATTGAAAGGTGTTACTGTATTTTTTCCAGCGACAGAGGTAATTAACAAGAACCTTTCTGTTTTATTGTGACAATTGTGAAAATGCCTGGGGAAAAAGAATAATTGACTAGAAATATCTCAGGAAGCCAAAATTCATGCTTACGTCAAAAGCAAGTTCTACAAACTGACCACCCCTATGTTGTACCATTTCATGGAGAAAAGCTGCATATTTACCCCTTTTATGGAGAAGAATACTGGCATGCCGGCGTCCGTTTCCATTCTCAACATAGCACGAGTAATTCCCCAGGTCTGTCTCTTCCACAGAATCAAGAATCAATGAGATGGAAACCTCCTGTTCCCCAAGATGTTCCTTGAGAACCCTGAGGAAAAAACAAACAAACAAACATTGCTGCTATTCTGCTTGCATCGCAGTGGAGCATTAGATAACCATGACATAATAATGCTACTTACAATTCACAACTCTGGCTTCAAATTTGGCTATTAAATCTTAACTTAATTTTATCATGTCTTTTTCTTCCTCACTTCCAATGGGGAGGTTTGGCTTTTTAAATGTTAATGAAAACTCCAGTTTATTGTTTTCTTTAAGCAAAATGATGTGCACACTGATAGTATATCATTGCACAATCTGGTGGAGACTCTGTATGTAGTATGTGAACAGTATCTGAAGTCTTAAATTTTAGAAGAGAGAAAAGTGAAAAGAGTTATTTTGGAGTTTAGGATCACACTAGGAGTCTGGGCCAAAAACACTATTTGTGCACTTTCTGATGCTTTTTAATATGACACTCAGAAACATTGTGTTCATGCCATGGTCTGAAAAGTTATTTCTAGAATGTATTATAGAATTTGGCTATGTATTGGAAATCAGTAGAAAGAACTTCTATACCAAATGCCAATTGCTCATACAGATCATAGATAAAATAAAAGACCTCCTGTGTAAGGTTCACCTGTCTTTGCATTGCTTTCTTTCCCTCTTAGCAAGCCCATCAGTGGTTTTAGGAACCCAGGAAAGCAAATGGCAGGCTGTGCCCTCATGTCACACTTGAGGAAGTGGAAACTAGCCTTTCTGCTCCTCCTTCCACAAAATGAGAAAGTTGTAGCAAGGCTCTTGTCACTTTCTTGGCAGCCTTCAGAATGCTATCTATTATTTATAAGGTAAATAGTAAAAAGCAAGTTTCTGGCTGAAGGGCTTAGGAAAAGTTTTAGATGCGGAATACAGCTGATCTGCTTGTCACGTGTTGGTCTTTATAGAATAAACTTGAAGTACACCGGGGTGAAATACGCTTCCATTTTGCCTGTATCTGGGGGTCATAACCTTGAATGTCAATATGGCCTTCTTGATTTTGTTAAAGGCATTGTTTCTGTTACTTTGATTACACTGAATTCCAAGCTTTAGCTAAAAATGACTGTGACTTCGTGTTTTTTGATGAGATAGTAAACCCTTATGTAAGAGGTGAAGTGTAAATAAGCTCATTTTGTTCTATTATAGACAATCACTGTGAATAACACATCTGTGATTATTTAGCTTCCTTTGTAACACACATTTAGATATGCATTCATTTCTGGGTTTGTCCATGATGCATATACACAGTGATATACACGTGTCCAGAATCACAAATTAAAAAGCAATCTCTTCAGACCCCAGTAGATACTTCACATTGGATAGGAATTGGTAGACTATGTCAAGCATGTAATTCTCTTTACAAACTCACTTTTTTCTTAATTTCCAAATAAGGCAGCACTTTTAGGAGTGGTAGAAGTACATGACACAAATTGCCAGATCCGCTCTAAAACGAGTATTTCAGCAGATATAAGTAGCCCACATAACAGGATGCTTGGCTCTCACAGGCCAGATAACATCCCAGAAAACTCTTATTTTTTCTTTTCTTTTTTTGAAGTAAAGAAATCAAAACATACCAAAAGAGAAGCCAGACTTCAGCATTTATTTAAGGCTCCATGTTTTAAAAGTCTTTGAGCTGTTTTTCTTGATGTATTTATTTTTCTTTATTTCACCTTTGTAAATGTCTTAAAGGTTGCTATTGTAGAACACCACAGTTTGAAAAAGTCACTGTGCAAATTCCAGTAATTTTAACCCTATGGTACTTGTCAGACAGCTATTCTGTCTTTGCAGCTCTCTGACATCAGATCTGGCTGAGGCATAGATTTTTCTGTTCTCTGCTGGTGGAGTTGAAAAAGTAAAGAATGGATGTTGCAAACCAGGGATCAGACCCAAAGTGTTCCCTGAGTTAGTCTGTGATAACGGCTAATACATTAGCTATCAAAAAAAGATACTGACTGAAAAAAAAAATGCTTTTTATTTTACCTGATGTCACTTTCCCAGACTCTGCTATCATCCAAATCTTCAATAAACTTCTCCCCTTTCATCCAGTAGATTAAAGGACTGACATCTCCACTATATCCAAAGAAAGCTCGACACGTTAGATTAGCAGAACCACCTGTTACAAAGGATGCAAGAACATGTATTATTTCAAAATCTGTAAAAAAAGATTCATTTTCTAAATGTTGATAAAAAAAATAAATATCTGTGGACACCCTCAGTTTTTAGCTGCTGTTGAAAATATCCAAAAGTATCTGCTTGTCTTGCTCCTAGTGTTCAATATATTTTCTGAAAATAAAAGCTATAAAAATTAAATCAGATGTTACATAACAACTGGATTATATTTTGTATTCTTTCACCAAATTTTCTATGTTTGCTAAGGAAATGTTAAGGAAAGACTATTTTTTTCAAAAATATCTAAGTTACCAAATGATTTCCATGTTTTTTTCTGAAAGGTTAGGTAAAATAGATGTCTGATCACATCTGTGATAGTTTGGCTTTGCAATGGTTTCTGCAAAGAGGCTGGTGGATTCCTGTAGGGTCTTATTTCCAATGGACAGCCAGTAGAAAAATGTGTGCTCATTGCTAAATGAAGCAATTTAGCAAGAAAGTAGTAAACACTGAAACTTGAAAAAACCCCAGCCAACCCACATGTGAACTCATTCTGTACATTGTGGAACATGTTTCACCATATAAATGGCAATAACCATTAGGTACATGCATCAAGGAGCAGAAATCCTATATATGTGCAGCGTTGCCTAATCATTATAGTGAAATTTAAACTGCAACATACCTTCACTTTGGTTTATTTCCATTATGTAGCCTTACATTGTGTTAGCACCACTCAGCTGCTTAGCTTTGGGGTTTCAGCTAGAGCACATACAGGGATCAAAACAGTACTTCATATGCGTCTTGTAAGTTGGTAAGACTGGCTAAAACCACAGGACAGCCACATAGTTAAAGATCTCTCATTCATTGCTCTAAAGGTGTTTGTCTCAATATGCATCAACTCTCCAAAACTGCTGTGTGCATTTCTATAGTGGACAATTACACAGTGATTTAAAGAAGTGTTGTGATTAAGGACGTTTTTTTCACCCTGGAGGAGAGTATTTCCATGGAGTGTGTATTACTTCTGAGACCAAAATCATATTTTATTTATACTTTCGATTTTTGATCTTAGGATTTTAAAGCTGACTGACCATAGTTCCTGGGGGAAAAAAAAGAGATGTGTTGTTAACGCTACTGCATTCTTTACCAGGATGCCATAATAAATTAATCTAGGTTCAATTAATTTATTTAAAAATCCACTGCTTTGGGTCAGGACCCGGCCCTTCTCAAATGTATGACATTGATATTTGAACATCTTATTTAATTTTTAGTAGAGAAAATAATGTAAGATGCTGTATTACAAGAGGTTGAGTAATAATTAAATAAATGCCTAATTTATCTGAAATTATTTGTGGTTTTCTGTAAAAGCATCTTACTTCTCTATTTGACTTGAAGTCTCACATCCACACTGTAAAAGATGCAGAGTCAAATGTTTGTAATCAAGATGGACACATCAAGACAAGTAACATCTACATCGCTTTCACAAGCTGTTTAGGAACTGAGTTGCTCTTAGTCATTTAATGAATTTGTGGTTGGTGCCACACGCTTTGCCAGCGATGCCTGAGAAGGAGACAGGAGCATCCAGTACTTGAAGCTGGGATGCAGAGGAGGGTCTCATTCATGATCAAAAAGCATGAAATCAAATCTTTGACTAATAAGACATTTTGATAATCTCACCTCATTTAGAGAAAAGTTGCCAAATGCAAACTGAAGATCTTCAGTGAGAGAGCAAAAACTCTAAAGACAACCACAGCTCTTGTTTCCACACCCTGGGGAGCAATGGAGTCCTGGTTTCAGCTGGGGTAGAGCTAATTTTCTTCTTGGTAGCTAGTACAGTGCTGTGATGTGAGAACAATGTTGATAATGCACTGATGTTTTTAGTTGTTGCTGGGTGATGCTTATCCTAAATCAAGGCCTTTTCAGTTCCCTGGGCCCTGCCAGCCAGAGGGCTGGAGAGGCAGGGGAAACTGGGAGGGGACACAGCCAGGACAGCTGACCCAAGCTAGCCAGAGAGGTATTCCATACCATGGGATGTCATGCTGAGTATATAAACTTGGGGAAGAAGAAGGAAGGTGGGGACATCCGGCATTATGGTGTTTGTCTTCCCGAGTAACCGTTACACGTGATGGAGCCCAGCTTCCCTGGGGATGGCCGAACACCTGCCCGCCCACGGGAAGTGGTGAATGAATTCCTTGCTTTGCTTTGCTTGCGTGCGTGGCTTTTCCTTTCCCTATTAAATTGTACTTATCTCAACCCTTGAGTTTTACATTCCTTTCCAATCCTCCTTCCCATCCCTCTGGGTCGTGCTGCATGGTGTTTGGTTGCTGGCTGGGGTTAAAACATGGCAAATGATCAGGACACCTCCCTGGGAACTTGTCTCCTCAAGCTCTACATAGCTCAAGAAGTGCTGGAGAGAAAGATTTTTGCAGTCTTGAAGCCATTTGCAGGGAATGAGATGAGTATTGGGACAGCACTTAATGTGGGTCATGAAAACCTGTAATGGAACATGATAAGATTCCTGGTTGTGCTCAGGACATTTTAGGAGATGCAAACCCAGTTTCTTATAGCAGTTGCACAGCAGATATAAACTAGGGGGAGGGGGGGGTGTTTGGGTGGTTTTTTTGTTTGTTGGTTTGGCATCTTAGTAATGGTACATGAACACGTGAAAGTCAAAATACAAAACCTTAAAGGATTAGGAATATCTTGGCCACGTATATCCAATCTAGCACATGTTCAGGGTTGTGAAATGCCTAGTAGCCACAGCACTGGTGGTTTTTGATTGCTTTTCAAATGGGAGAAGGTACCTGCACATCTAAAGCAAAAGCAGGCTTCTGTGATAATTGGATAACCCCTATGGAATTATCTCCCATCTTAGAGGGAAGACTGCTACCTAATGCATCACTGCCACTTTTTGGCTTTTTCTGGAGCTTACCCACCAAGTCAAAGCCCAGTTGAAACTTTGCAGATTTTAAAAGATGGCAAGATCACAGCTAGAGGGACTGTAGCTTCTGGCCAACTTATCCATGATACACAGAGATAGGCACTGCAGGTGTTGAACCATTGAAGCTCTTCAGGCTCCTGCAGCTAACAGGCACCCACTGAGAGCTGATTTTTCAACTGTGCAGGCCTCTGAGCTTTTTATGAGTGAATATTAATGTGCATAGGTTTATTTTTTAAAAAAAGAAATGTCTTTCATTAAGGGCAAAAAATGTCAGAAAAAAAGGAGTTTGTAAGATTAAGGTTTCCTTCTCATTAAATTCTTAAAGAATTTTCTCCCTAGATAAAATAAGTAAACACATTTTTGAATACAGAATCCAAAGTTTCCATTCAACATGAAATATTTGCACCTGAGAAATATATTAGGATGGATGTACTGCCTCTTAGTAACGCTGTGTGGATTACAGTCACTGACCAAAGGCCATTAGCATGCCAGGTGTTCAGCTATAAATTACCTATACTGTCCACCTTGACCAGTCTTCACAATAAGCCAGTGGGAAGTTCATTAGCAGGTCATCAAGACAGATTCAGGTACCAGCTAAAGACCAACTTGTGACCATTAATGCGGAGCTCACAGCTCTTTGCAGAGGGCAGTGGAGCTCACTTGGTGGAGCAGAGATGCTCGTAGCTGCAGGCACATGTAAGTAATGGGCAAAGGCTGACTGAAGAGAAATTATCATGAGGGGACTGAGTATTTTGGGAGCACATTTTGATCTCTGCTCCAGAGGGAGTGGGCGTATGCTGTAGGATGGGCTGCATTTTTCCCTGGAAGTGCTGCTTTGATGCAGAGGATGCCTAGTTTGGCACAGAGCCGCTGCTTTGCATGGGCAGTCTGTTTTTAAGAAGTCTGCAGATTTTTAGAAAGCCTGCAAAATTGAAGTAAGTAAATACAAGACCTGCTTTGCTTCATGTTTAAGCTAATGTAGAAAGCAACCTGTCAGTCAGTTAATAGAACACTCACAGTTTACCCTGCACAACTATTCCCTTCCATGTGTTTTCTATGCTAAGAAAAAACTATAGAAGCAATTTGAGAACTGTAAAAGTTTAGTGAATGGATATGCAATGCTTTCTATGCCATTAATTTAAATTTTCCTGTAAACGCTGTACTATTACAGTTCTATAATCTATCTTTGAAAGGATTTAAATACATGTTTTAAATTTACTACACTTTTTAAATTAAATTACTAGGGAAATTAATCTCTTTATCCCATTTGCTGTGAGATGTTGTAAATTCTTGAGAATGTTCTGTCTTAAGTTACATCCTGAGTAAACTGTTGTTTGGGGTGGTTGTTTTTTGTTTGTTTTGGTTTTTTTTTTTTTTTAATGGACCCTGGAAAAGTCCAAAGGCATGAAATTAGAATTATTAAGTGAAACTGATAGTGTTGTTGTTTTTATTAACACACCTCAACCCTCTCATCCCCCCAAAACAAAAAAACCCAAAACCTCAGACACACACTGCCAAACACCATCAAGAAAGGATAAAGATGACACTTTTGACTTCTCAGTATAATTATAATTTTTTACTGTGAAATAATGCAATAAAGACATGTAAGAGAACACATTAAAAGGTAAGCTTCAGCTGCATATTTCTCCATCACCCTTACTTCTGAAGATGACTATACCCTTACTGTATTGAGCTGATTTTTGTAAAAATGTAAAAAATGAATATATAGCCCTAGCTCCTGCTGGTTCGGTGATAAAGTTGCACTTTCAACTCTAGCCAACTGGGTTCAGTTTATTCAGTTCAATTAATCAAAACCTCTTTGCTGCCCAAACTGACAACATTTTTTGTTATACAGTTTGCTTTCAAATAGAGCAGAAAGCAAGGTGTGACCACAACAAAGTGTACTTCCTTGAAACCAGCAAATCCCTTCAGCAGAGCAACGCAGGTTTTGAATCCATTTTCTCTAATTGGCAACATTCGGGGCACTTTGCAAACTACTGCTATGGGAGCCAATGTCCAGGAGAGGGCACTGTCTAACCTCGAAACATTAAAAAAATAAAAAAAAAATCAATGTAAATTCGTAGTGTATAAGCTCTAATTAAAAACACCAGCCTCCGAAGAACCTGCTAGTTGTAATTAGAAAATAGTGAATGTTTTGTGGTTAGGGAAATGTCATCTTGTATGGGCAGCCTAAATTATACTTGCACCGTTAGTCATACAAGTCAGCATACACCGTGATGGCACCCATTCTGGCTTTTGATTTGACAGGTTCTTCAGTGGAGGACAACCATTTTTGCTGGAAGCAATGGTAATTATCAGACATCTTCTTGAAACCTCTTTTTAGAAGAATCCGCAAAAACATATTACAGAAGTGAAGCACTTGAGAGCCATGCTCAGCATCTAGTAATGTTGAGAGCCAAAGGAGTGGAAATGTTAAGTGTTAAATGTTAAGTTACTGAAATACGATGGTACTGTCTTTTACTGTACAAGGTAAACCGTTTATAAAACTTATGCACAGGCAATACCTACACACTTATAAGTATGCTTTATTTGTAATGTTAACATTTCAAAAAAAAATTGTAAAAGGCCAAGGCAGACACAATCAAAAGATCTCACACGTGACTTAATTATCATTCTTTTCATTCATGTTAAAGAAAAAATGCTGACAAAATATCAGTCTTCCAAGTGGAGGGATGTAAAAACTGTTAATTTCCTAGATGTGACAGATAAGTGCCAATTCCTCACAAAGTCCATCATGACTCACTTATTTTGCCAATGTCATCTGCCAAGCCCAGTAGGCAGATATGTAGAAACTGCCTATGCTTTCAGAGAATTCATATGTCCTAAAACAGTTCAAAAGTTCTTGAAAACCTTCTTGTAAACATGATTAAGAAAAAAAAAAAAAGTACCATATAGTTTTGAGCCGTGAGCCTTGATCATATGATCAGATTCTTGGTATCTGTAAGTCTTCCCTTAGAGCAGGATAAACTGCAGAGATTCATTTTAATTCCTTCCTTGTCCATGCAAAGCATCACCTACTGCTGTGCTGCCCTCCAAATTTTTATTTTATAAATATAAATAAATACTTTATTTATCCAATTTACATATATATTTTCCTGTCTTGATATCTTGCACTCTTTTACCAGATCATAACTGTCTTGCTACATGTTTCATATAGGCGAAATAATAATGATAATAATTAAAAAAAATTAAATAATGCTGGTTTCTGAAATGTAACTGCAAGCTGGAAACTGCTAAATTCTAGCCTCCTCACCAAGTGGTATGTTGTGAAGTCTTTGGCTAGCCATCAGGTTTTGCATCCATATATTTATGAAGATACAATTTGCAAATTCCCTCTACTTTGAATTCAGTGGATGTGGGTTTGAAAGGGCTGGGTATTATTATTCCGTTAATATCATGCAAGCATCATACAGAATGTTTGAATGTGATTACACAGCTATATCTCTTTACTAATAGACCAAGACACATATTTTGCTGTGCTGAGGAGTGGAATGTGATTGCATGGGACTCTGAATTACATATTGGATAAGTTCTTCAGGCCATAAATGTGTAAATTTAGAGTACACACCATTCTTCTACCAACACAAACCCCATCAGCTGAAAGTTGGTGGGATCAGAGACAGACTGTAGGTTTTCAACTTTCATTGAATTTGTAGATGTTTATTGGAGAGGTTAAAAAATTACTTCCTTAAATTTCTGATTGTTTTTAAATTGAAAAAAAACCCAAAACCAAACCTAACTCTTGTTCATTAGGGTTTTCTTTGTTGTTTTTTTTTTTTTTTTTTACTTAGAAACTAGCCCTCATTCACTATAAGGATAAACTGTTTTGCCCACTCATAGTCACCCACTGCCATATGAAAAGCTCTTCACCCTGCAAGGCTTCCAACTGCTTGCAGTTCAACTGCAAGACACTTAACCGAGGTGTCCCTGTGTCGCTGCTTTACATGTTCTCTGCCATCAGCCCCGAGATGTTTGAGTCTGCAGCACTTAGTAAGGTGCTATACTGAAACATACACGGTAAGACCTAAGATTAACTTAAGAATATTAAAAATTGTTGGTGGACTGCCTCATAGCTTGTGAAGGAAAAGGAACTGAAATCCTTTCTGCTTTGAATGGGCTCTTTAGCAGCAGGACTGTCAGAGAGAGGGTCCATAAAGACAGCAACCACCACAGCAGACTGCAGGAAAAGAAGTGATGTATGGGACTTTGGGCTTGAAATGCCCAGAAATCTCTCAGGTACATATATTGTTAAACCAACCTCCATTTCACAAGAGGTAACAAAACCCCTAAACCAATAATCTTGATTTTCCTAACAGCAGGCCTCTCCTTTTGATAGATAGTAATGTCAGGCTGATAAATTAGTCGTTCAGCAGGTATTTTTCATTCTTTCCTCTTCAGAAGTAGAGTCCAGAGTGGGAGACAACAACTACCACAAGCATAAAGCAAGAGCTGCTAAAGAAAAGGAAAGTCACTGCAATTGTTTTACAAGCTTGACTTTACTTTTACTCTAAAAACTCATATTTCCTCATGTTCTCATGTTCTTTTTTTTTAGACAAACGCATTTCTCAAACACTTTTCTCCTGTGTCCGCTCTGCCAGGTCGAAAAAAAATTTATGTTTTAAAAGCTTTGCTGTTTTTAGATATGTCACAAAAACATATCCTAAGTAACAAATTATCTCCAATGGAAAAAAAAAAAAAAAAAGGTGTCAGACTTCACAAGTTTTAGTTGTTACAGACTTATGACTTGGAAGCTTTAAATCTGTCCACACTGTGCATAGTTTAATATTGTTCAGCATTTTGTTTCTGGATTCTTTTTCAATCATACTGCATTTGACTGTGATGCTGTAGCTTTTTCTACATGGTAATAAAATAAGCTTAGCTAGCAGCCTGAAGTTCCCTTTTGCATGAAGGAGTCCCACAAGGGCTCACTTAAGTAGTTCCATATGGGACACTGCACTCCTTATGGTCTCTCCCTGTGCCTCAGAAGTGAGGTAGGTAGGTCACCCACCCAGGGATACCACTGCCCCTCAGCAGCTTCTGACCACCAGAATGGCCTCTTGCAGCTTTAGCTTTGTGAAGTCCTGCTCTGGGTCACATTTTGGGAAACTCCCGGAAAAGCAGGAGGGGTTTCCTGCTTATCTTTTCATTTTTCAGGGAGGTTAGATTAGGAAAAAAAAATAATAATTCAATGTATATCTCTCTGGTAAAGAATATTTATTGATAAGAAATACATTAAGAACTGTAACCTTCTGGAATTCTGCAGATGACTGTGGGCCCCAAGCAACTACAGAGCTGGAACAATTTCTCTATTAGTTAAGGAAGACAATTTCTAGCCATTACAGCTCTCATAACATTTTCCTCCTTCCCATACAAAATCCAGGGGCAAAAGAGTAACAGACTGAAAGCGGGACTTAGGCAGCTTCTCTCAGAATGCAGCTGTTGCTAGACCTGTTTTGCTAAGAAGCTGCTTGAACTTAATGATAAATCCAGTCCACCCACGACTACAATGACAATAACTTTCTAATATAGCATGCTTGCAGTAACACAGCTCCCTTTTCACTTTCTTTTCTTCTACCTGGGGAAACTAGAAATAACTGACTTTTTTTTATTAGTATTATTTTATTTTTTTTAACCAGAAGAGTGTTGGCCCAGCAGATAAAAGCATTCAAATCTCTTGCTGTCGAGGTTTTTGTTATAAAACCTGGTTTTTTATTCTTTCTGCATGGAATACAGTGGGTTTGCTTTGGTCTCTTGTGGGTGTTAGTCTGTGTCAAAAAACCCTGCACATAAATCAGGGCAACCAGCTGCAGCCCCAGCAGCTTTCTCCCAGTGTCCCTCTCAGGTGCACACACAACACTTTTGGTACAATGCAAACTAGGACCTGGATTCTCAATAATGATAAATAACACACTTTTTTCTCCAAAGCAGTTAACTCTAAGGAGCTGTAGCAAATAACTTATTGTGTCAGATAACCCTTAAACAAAAATACCAATAACCTTAAGGAACAGATTTAGCAATTTGGTTTACATACAAATTATCAGCTATTCAACCTCTTGCAGCTATTTCAGCCCCTAATTGAGGCAGTTGATTTCTTCAGACGTAGTGCTTAATAGAAACTGAGTTTTACTATGATGTCTCATGATACCTGCTCTTTAACTGCTTTGGAAAGAGGGATTGTAGTGTTTGTGCAATCATTAGATAATCTGAGTACATACAGCAAATTTTCAGCTTTGCATTCACACATATGTACTAGATAATATGTTGTGGGTTTATTTTCCATTGGTCAGACTGACCACTATTTTCCTCCCTTTGCTCTTTCTTCATAAACAGTCCCTGCATGGATTGAGTAGGTTGCAGGGAATTATTTGGGCAAGGAAATTTTCTGAAAAATATTGTAGAGATGGGCTGCATGTGGGAGATGTTTTATGAAAGTAGAGCTTTTAGAAAGTAACAGGCAGTGTCACCTACGCCTGCCAGGTTGGTGTTAAGGAAACTAAGACTCCAAATAAAAAACATCAAATAATTAAACACTGTATTTTCTTCTGGTGATCTTTACTCTTCAACACACACTGGAAACATTAGCTGATCTAAAATTTTCATGAACTAATTTGTTCTGTCAGGTCACACCATATGATAGAAAATGTCATTTGGAAAAGACCCAGGCTAGTTTGACAAGCATGTGGAAGGGGAAAACTACCATTCCCATGAAGCAATGTGGCACAACAGGATAAATACAATTGAAATAAACCACATCTATTATGTGAATCAAAATATTTCAGTTTGGTTCAAAATTATGTGAAACTACTTCTCTGTTTAATTTTTTACCAGGAAAGCCATTAAGCACCACTGAAAATTTGAGCTCTGATGAAATGAAGCTGTTGATTACCAGTAAAACAGATAAATAAATCAACATCAACTTTCCCTTTTACTGCAATAAAACCTTTGAGGATAAGAAGGTATTTCATGCTTATTCATACTGTTTTTTTCTATGTAAACAAAAGTATGATAAAGAATGGCACATGTATAGTTTAGATGTGTTTCTGCTTTAAATTGTGGTGTCCCCACCTTGTGTCATGAAGATGTTGCAATGGACAGAGAAAACACCTATTCTTAGTATGTCCCCAGAAACAGGTGATGTTTGCCATTTAATGAAGTATCACATGGACTAATACCTGTTTATATAATTTAAAAGTCCTAATGCATCAAATATTTTTATTGCATAAAGATGTGAAGGCATGCTGCTTCTAACAGCACTAGATTTTCTGGTTTTATACTACAGACATTACACCATATAGTGTTGGTATTTCTTTTGCATGTGAGTCAATCCCCTCTTTTCCAGAGAACACCCTGAAACAAAAGCCATGAAAACAAAACCCTCTCATGCACAAAGATGCGAATGGAGAAACTCGATTCCTTGCCTGTGACAAATATGCTATATTCTTGGACCATACACATGTTGGAATCTACTGCTATTGATCAGCTCTCTTTCCACACGGAAGGCAGACAGACTTTTTCAGCATATACCTCTATATAATTGCATATTGACAGACAACACTTAGTGAGGGCAGCTGCACAAATGCCATCAACGACATAAAAAGAATCCAGCTAGCACTGCACATGTGCTACCTGATTTTAAAGGAAAACCCTGATTCTAACGGAAAACAGCATAGAAATGAGGGAAAGCTGGAATTCTTGATGTTGTACCCTGCTTTCTGACCTGCAGATATATGAGTTGAGTAAAGAATCTGTGTTATAACCAGAATTCCCACAGGAAAAAAGATGGATCTAGCCAGAGACAGGATTCCTGCTGCATGCTTCTGAGCCACAGAGCATCTTCTCCCTCTGGGTCCTTGCTCTGCATGAGAGCTTCTGTTCCATGGCAGGACCTGCTTACTGCCTCCAGCCCCAGAAACTTGCTTTCACTCACTCTGATTTTGGGGTAAGGGAAGACCTGTCATCTCCATCTCCTTCCATAGATAGTAGCTGTTCTTGCATCACACAGGCAATAGTGGGAGTGTTGTTCATATACTCCTAAAAAAAACCTGCTTGAGGGCTGACTTTACATTGGCAATCACTCTTGAACAGGGAAATGATCTGGCCAGGCTGGAGGTACAATAGGAAGAAGCAGAGACTGAGATCCCCATCTGTGTTTGAAGTAGGTGCAGTTCTGGGCATCATGAAGTGTGATGCGATAAAATTCTTCCCAAACAACTTCCTTCTCAAGAACGATTAATCATGAAATTATTTTGGTTTCTTGCACATTTTTGTCAAGGGGAAATGCTCTTGAATACTGGAAAGTCTGGATCCCAGCAAATCTTAAATGATTTATCTTCTTGCAGGAGCAACGTGGGCCTTGTTTCTCTAGTCCAGCTACATCCTCCTTTAGTGGTTATTTCCATAGTTGCACTGTACAGGGTCCTGCCAGCAAAATTTCTGAAAGATTTAGGGCTCCTGTATCTGAGATAAAGTACCTGGGGTCAGCAAGCACGGTATTAATCCTCCTTGCTAGTGTAATTGTGAATTTCCTGATCAATTTACACAACATACTCTCCTCCTGCTGCACGCCCACCAATACTGTAATTTTCATTTTAATTCTCTGAGTGCTCTCTGAGGCATGGGAGCTGTGACATTTCTTAGGAGTAGAGGAAAATGAAGGAAAATTTCGCCCTGGTTCATTCAAGCCCCAGGACCGCAGAAGTTATCTACAATGTTGTTTGTGTTTCTTAACAGTTTTTGCAGGTCTTAAAGCAGGGACTAAAAGCAGAGTTTGAGTAACAATAGAAATACAAGGTGTGGTAGCTGCTGGTTACAGGATCAGAGACAAATATTCATTATGCAATATTTACAATGCAAGCTGTGCAAGAAGGAAGGTGCCAGGCTGATGTCCCTGACAGTGCAGCTCTCTGCAGAGGTTTGGGGTGCCACCCTGAGCAGTGGCCCTACTGCTCACCCAGTCCTCTGCCCCATCAGTTGAGGCTGCCAGTCATCCTAATATGCACGGCAGCTTTTTACTGTGAACATCTGTCCATGAGGGACCAGGGTAAGTTTGCAAAACCCCTTTTCACTTGTGACTTAGAGCTAGAATTTTAATCCAGTTCTGGGGAAGAAGAAGTGTCCACCCTTGCACTAAATAGCCCATTATCAGGTCTAAAGGATACCATTGCAGCTATAGGCTTTGATTTTTAATGATGCAATAATTTGTAAGTGCTGTTACAAACTAGTAGGTAATAAAACAATGATGAATTTTTAGAAGGTGTTCAGTACCGTGTTTACTTCCAGTCCTTTGGAATCTAAATGACATCCATACCAGTCAGAATGTCTTAAAATTGCAGACATATGAAAAAACTGGTATTATTTATAAAACACTCCAAAATGAATGGCCTTAGGCATTAAGTATTGCATGATTACATACCCAGCCAGTTTCCGAAATGTATATTGTATACTCTCAACAGAGTTTAAATCCATACTTATTTAAAACCAAGTCACATGTATTATCTGAAGTAAGAATAGTGGAGGGGGGTGGGCGGAACTGACTTTAAAATCCTTTTTCTTTCACAAAAAACCCTTATGCTTTTAAAATTTTAATTTGGGAACATTAATCCTTAAACAAAGAAAGTGGGAGAGTGTAAAACAGCCACCTGTACTGAATCAGAGCAAAGATCCACTATGCCAGCATCCTGTATCTGACAGTATTCAATAGCAGGAGGGCAAAGTCTGGATATGAGAGTCATAGTCCCTGAGAACAGCCTTAATTTTATGATGAAAATGTTGGAAGACTTTAAACTATATAATGCCAATAATAACAATCCAGATCATATGGCTGTTCTCTGCAGGCAATTAATCCATCCGTCCTAACAGAATGCACATATAAACCAGGACCAGTAATCAGTTTCATTAGCACTAGGAGACAAGAAAGAATAGCCTTCTGATAAAAGTTGAGCAATGTCCTTTTTAACAAAAACATTGCATTTATCTAAGAAGTTAGCAGATGGAAATTTATTGGTATGATATAAAGCAGCTAGGTGAATTCAGCCAGTAGAATACTTTGCCCCTAACTTGCTATCTTTCAATTTCTCCAACTTTCAGGATAATCACAGGTAGTTAGGACTAAAGTTTGGCAAGATTTTTTGTTGTTTTATTATATTTCTTTAAAGCATTAGATTTTGAAGAACAATTATATTAAGATTTATTTTATGTAAATTACTCTCCTAAAACACTTTGTAGTGTGAGATGATGAAGTTCAGGTGTTAAATAAGAAGAGAATTTAAGAGACATGAAAAAGCAGTGGAAAATAATAAAAGGCAGGGGGAGAAAGGCAAAGATGTTTCTACTCTAGGTAGTCATTTGAAGATGAAGTGAGGATTTTTTTCAAGACTGTGATGGCAGGCAACATTTCCTTGGTGTCCAAGGCATGGGATGGTTGATCCTGTAACTTTCCTGTTTCCTCTGAGTCCATCTCTAAAATTAATACTTGTCCTGATGAGTGAGAGAAAAGCTAACTCAATGGGAACATTAGTAACTTCTAAATGTCCTGCTGAATTATATCTTCTTATGCTACAATAAAGGATCCTTGTAAAACTATTTCAATTTTTAATGTTTAGATCAGTATTGTGTCGAAGGGGTAGCTGGGAAGGAGAAGATTGTTGCTGTTGAGATTAGGACCTGACCTCTTCAAAGGTGTGGGGATGGGAAGCTGGGCAATGCTAATTGAGCTCTTAGAGATGGGCTGCTGGTATCTACCCAGTGACCCTGTAGTAGCTCAAAAGCAAGTTCCAGTAAAAGGCTGAGATGAAGGAGGAGAGTATTGTTTTTTTTTCCTCAAAACAGAAGCCCACAACACTCCTGTTGCCCGGTGTTTCCAGTTACCCTTTCTCATCCCATCCCCTCCTCCCCATACAGAGACATTTCCTGCAATTGCAGCACCTCCCTAACTGGAGACGGCTCCAGGACCAGACCTCCAGCACCCAGATCAGGAGAGAGGCAGCCTGAACCCTCCTTATATGGATCTTACACCTCAGTCTTCCTGAAGTTATGATGTCTGAAATCTGCCAGGCCCCTAACATAAGAGATCATCAAATATTATGAAATTAATATGTCTGAGGAGTGATCTGGAAGAAAAAAAACACCAGAAAATAAAGCAAAACACTGCAAAAGAAACATGGGAGAACAGGTAGCAGCAGTTACTTTCCTTTATCCATAAGAAAGATTTTTCTGATGTAGGTTTAAGAGTGGCATTGTGATAAGAACTAAGAGAACCAGTTTGCCATCCTGAACAAAATGAATCATTCCTAATATGATCAGCACATGTTCATTAAAATGAAACTGAAATGTAAGTTTGAAAAGAGCATTTGTTGAAAAGCCAGAAGAAAAAGGTTGACATGACATTTTCTGCATAAATGAAGGTTTTGAAGGAAAGAAAATATCTGATTTTATGTTCATTTTAGAGATATTTCTATTAAAAAGCTATTAGTTACTCAAATGTCACTTTTATGAATAAAAGCTTATCTTGGTGACATGGGTGATATTGCAGAGGAGCTGTTTGTGTAAAGAGCTGCAAACCCCCAGATTTTCACTAAGACAAAGAATGCAGAGCTGCTAGCTCACTCTTTCATTAAGTGGAAGCTTGAAAAGCTCCAATAGGTTATTTAAAATTACCAAAGCCAATTGTTAGATAAGTTAGACAGGAACAAAACCGTATCTCCCTTAAATTTTTTACAGTTTTATTTATGAACTAACCATAAATGAATGAATGATAAACTGGATGCACTGTGTTCAACAGAATTGTTTCTGTTGTTCTGACGTGGGATGGGGAAGCAGAGGTTTCCAGGAGACAGAATTTCTGATAAACAAGACTTGCCATTCTGTTCTCTTTGATTTTTTTTCTGTTAGTTTATTTAATTTGAATAGACTAGCACCTTAGAGCTGTTAGCCCAGGATAGCCCCAAGAGCAAGGCTGGCCTGTTAAGCCAAGATGCTGGGTCTCTCCCAGGACTTGCAGGTTCTGAATTCAAGTGCTGCAAGAAAACACTTGGAAACCCTGTTGGACCTTGGCCCATATATTGTCTGAGACTTTTAAAACTCTCTGTTAAGGAGAATAACTTAGCTGGGGCTGGGGATCCCAAGGCTTTATTGCTAGCAAACTTCACATCAATGATCTACTCTTCCATGTCTTCCTGCCTGGAAAGACCTTGGAATTCCAGCTTGAGCTTCTCAAAGCTGTAGTTTCTAGGCTGCCTCCCTGTTGACCATCTCAAGGCCAGCTAGCTATGCAGCAAGATCACTGGCATACCAGTCAAGTTGCACAGCAAGGCTGCTTCTGAGGTGGAAATTGTTGCCCACAGGAAATTCAGACTTCAGCTTTCCTGGCCAGATGTGAAAGGCCCCACATGACTGTCAATATTCTGGACCAGAGTGTTGTAAGCTTGGGGATCTCCACTGATTTGGCATAAGATGTTTGATTTGCCAAAATGCTGTGAAGCCCATTTGTTCTGGGTGAGACTATCTTTTACCAAAAATTTGTAACCTTGACATTAGGTGCAGTTCCAGCTCTGCTACAGGAATTCTGTATGACTTTGGGATACTTACTGACACTCTCTATTCTAATTTAGCTGCCATCAGGGCTCAGAGAAATTTGTCCACCAATCCTCTGTTTTGTTTAATTAAACTGCAAGGGCAGCAAGTCAAGTCAATGAGATGCCACAGCTGAGATTCCTCAGCATCAGCTGAATGAATGAGTAGGCCTGGGTACATTACATAGTAAAAGAATATGCAGGTATAATAGTTAAAGTCCTGAAAGCAATACAGCTGTAAAAGGCTGTATTAGATCATCCATACTGCTTCTGTACCACAGCTTACTCATTCTGAATCACAGTAGTGATATAACTGTAGGAAGAATTGCATACTGTAGATCTATCATTACTGTTTGTTCTTTAGAAACCGGATTAAAATGTCAATGGATCCTGCTTCTGGTGTAGGCCAGTAAATGTCGCTGTAATAACAAGTATTGCTGGTTATATTTGTGATTGTTCATTTCTTCATTCACTGTTTCTTCATCTGTTCCTCAAAGAGGTTACTTGTTTTGGCAGGCTACATAAAGAAGTGTGAAGAAAGGGCAAGAGTTATTAATGCCTTTATATAAAGGGTGTCAAGTTTAATTCAGTATAATCTGTAGGGCGATATTACTTTCAACTTATTAGGAAAAGAATAAATAAAGCTTGAATGGCTAGACACTGGAAAGGGCTCTAAACAAATTGCTAGTGAAATCTTAGCAGAAAGCACCCTTGTTATCACCCTGGTCTAGGTTACGGTTCTGCAATGAGGAAACTGCTTAACACTCTGTAAGCTACAAGATGACTCATATGCTTCAAATTAAGCATTTACATAACTGTTTATAGGCTGGAGGCGTTGGATGATAATCTTCATGAGGGAAGAGAATAATTTCTCTCATGCTTATCACACACCTAAAACTTCATTCTTTTCCCGGAAATCTTCCTGCTTCTAGTAGGAATATCTTTGCAATATCTGTTATAACATCCTAGGTATCTTTTTCCTTCCTTTCACTATTGACTTGAAGCAAACAGTGTTTCTGGATGCTTTTGTACTGGGAAGGCAGGCACAGGTAAAATGAAAAAAAGCAAAGTAGTAAAGACAGAAATCGGGGAAAACATTTTGTAATTTATTGTATTAGAGAAGGAATTATATGAGGAAGACAAATGTGTGCTGCTAACGACTCTGTTAATCTTTTATTGATATTCCATGTCATTAACCTACAATCATAATAAAAAATATAGCTGCATATCATTTAGAAATAGGTACGTGTTCTTACACGTATGTCCACATTCTATTTAATTGTCCAGGTACTATTATTTCAACAGATTCCCAAGTTTCTTCAGTCAATATGTGTATGTCTTTTAAAATACACTCTGAAAGCATAAGTACTGTTGTGAGTAGTATTATATTAGGGATGAATTTGGATCCTAATAATATAATCTTATAGTTTTTTACTGGTTAGAGACAATATTTGCTAGAAAATGCAGATGTGAAGAAACTGAAACATTCACCACAAACTTAGAACAAATACTTGTCCTGTTCACCTTTAAAAGCATTCTCACTTCCATGCTATATAGCTAATGTGTACGCCATATATTAATTCATAGAATCACAGAACCATAAAATAGTTTGGGTTGGAAGGGACCTCCCAATGTCTAGTCCCACCCCACTGCAATGAGCATGGGTGTTCCTATTTTTTTCCTGGTTTTCCTTTTTTTCCTATTTCTGCAATCCAGTGGGAAAACTTGGGTCTCCAAGTTACATAAACTTTGACGTGTTTCTTTTCACAAAATGATTAATTTCACCTCTACTTTTATGGATAGCATTTTGCATTTCTTTGCTGCCTTCATATTGACCATCTAAGGTATTCTACAGTGCTCTTAAATAGCACAACAACTTTCCTGATACAAATGGCTGGCTTCAGGCTTTCTTCCCAATAAAACATAATTAATACACTTATATGATTGCTAGCATGATGAGAAACCAACTGCTGTAGTACTACCCAGGCTGACAGCAAAAATCCCGTCCTATCTGGGATTTCACCCACTGTCTTCACAGCACTGCAGCATTTTGCACCATCTGTTGATGGCTGGCAAAATAGCCCTCACCATTACCACTTCCCAGCTCAACAGTGTAGCAGTGTAATGAAATACAAAACCATTTAAGGCTTCTATTGCTGGGAGATAAATGCATGAGGATAGTCCATATTACTCCTTCCATGCAAAGGTGTGTCGCCTTGGAGCCTTTTATAGCGGCTGAACAGTAGGCAAATGGAATCTGTGTGTCTATGTGGACGGAGAAAAAGAGAGGTTAGTCAATCTTTCATCCATGGGTCAGTGACTGATTTTCAGTGCACACAGCCATTACTGATGTGCTTCTTGTATTTCTGGTTCATGTTTTCAAGTAAAGTCCTGGTAAATGCTGCCTGCCTTCTACCCCCAAAAGTGTTTGTGATGACCACACAGAAAAAAAAGTGTGGTGAACTGGGAAAGGGAATATGAGAGTAGCTCCTCTGAAAGCAAAAATGGAAAGTTAAATCTCAGTCAGTTGGAGAAACTGACTAATTATGAGGAAAGAAAAACAAAATCAACCCATACCTTGCAAGAAAGGATTTTATTTCTGGTGCTGGGTGATGAACACTTACTGTCAATACAAAAGGTAGTCATGGAAACATGGTGGCTGCAGCAGAGACCTTTCAGACCACTGAGTCCACATCCTCAGTGCAGGATATAGTACTCATACTTCTAAACTACTTAGCAGATATTAAACTGAAGTTTTACTGGAGCTTAGCCAAAAGACTCACAAGAAAGCTGCATGATTATGTGAGAGACTTGGACAGAAGCCAAGACAAATGTTTTTTGATTAAATACTATATACTAAGTTTTTATTCACTATAATGTTTTAAAATTCTCTGGAATGTATCCCTTTTATTGGTAGATTGAAATATATTCTCTTTGGGAGAATATTGGAAGGAATATTTACCCTCATGAAGTAATTATTTATTCTCAGTCTCTTCCCAGCTGCCTGATAAAACAGTTGTGGCAATTGTTCCTTTGCCAGCTTGGCCAGTAATCTCCTTGGCTTGCTTGGATTCAAGTGGTATCTTCTTGTTGAGGGTATGGGTAATATCTCTGTTTAAAGTGTTAATTCTTTCTTCCTCTTGTACTAATCTCACAGAGAATATAAGGTTTCTACACGGTAAAGATGCAGTAAGAAAATAGTTTGGGTTTTTTTATGCATAAAAAGGAAGACTATCCAGAGACTACAACATCATGGGAATTGACCTATTTAATAATGCTCCAAAGAAATGCATCTTAAGTGAATTAAAAGGTTCAGGTACATAAATTGCCTGGAACTATTTGAGGATGGTAATAAAAATAAGATGAAATATGTAATTCTGTTGGTAGAGAGGGGAACTTCTTTACAGATGGGAGAGACTAGAGTTGGTAGAAGGAAGAAATACCTACTAGTCATGTATAGTAGGGCTGCAGGCTCATTTGAAAACAGAGAGAGGCGAGACCTGTCCAGATGCTAAGCAGGGTGCATTAGCTCTCATTCAGAACTGTGGGAGTTCCACTTACTCAGGACACCACCAAGAACAAAATTCCCAGTAAAAGAGCATGTAGACCATGACTATGTCTCCTTCCTCGGATGTACAGAAAGCTTTTATACAATTCACTTTGCCTTGCGCAAAACAATGTTTTTTCAGTGAATATTTAATTTTAGAAAACAAAGGAAGAAAGATGCAAAAGCATTTGTGAATTCAGATGGGTTTTGGCTGACAGGTTCAAGAAAGGTAGAAAATATCAGCAGACCTCTTTTGACATTTTCAAATAAACTTTGTCAATTTCTTATTCATATATATATATATGTATAATATATATATAGTTTTATGAGAAATGCCCTACCTTGACAAAGGAAAAATTTTTCAAAAGGGATTAAAAAACAGGAAAGGAAATGCAACTTTTTGTTTTGTGTTGAACAAAAGAGTTGGCTACTGCAAAATTAAATACTGCAATGCATCATTGTTGCACTAAATATTCCTGGAAACTTTAATTTCTACCCTAAAAATTGCACTCTTATTTTTTATCCTGGCAGATTCAAATCACAAGGGTTGAACTGTGCTCATTAATGTGAGAAGAGATTTCTTTAAGGTATTAAACTCCTGTGTCTAAATTGTCCTTTCACCATATCCTAGCATTTCAGGCAAATGGTATTTGATAGAGCAAGAGGGAAGGGAGAGGTATTGCATCTCTAGATATTTGAGTTCTGTCAGGGGGTGAGATATATAAACACAACCAAACATAACATTTGACGTGCCTTCGAGTGTCCTATACTTGTACAAAGTCATGTAGAAATCATGCAGAACTTCACTAAAAAAATATGTAGGATTTTTTTCTGCCAGCCTTTGTACCTCCAGATGTGACAGAACATTAGCGGTATATAAATTAATCTTGTTCAGAATACACTTACTGGAAAGACTCCAATCTGACAATCATTGGGACATCTGCACAGCAAGAATTGTCTTGGCTAAACTGTCTTCTGTGAGTTCAAATTTCCTTTAAAAAATGTGATGTGAGTGAATCGTAGCAGATTACGTGTTTGTATGGTCACTGTCATCCTGCTGGGATGAAAAGCAGCATGTGGACATTAAATTACACAGAGCCTAAGAAACCACAGAGGAGCCTGCATGGCTTTCAGTTATCTGCTCAGAAATCTAAAAACAACAGCCTGAACCAAAGGACTCGGAAAGATGACATGGAAAGAGATTTTCTGTAGGTCCTGCTTTTGTCTGGGCAATGTATCTCCAGAACAACACATTTTACAGCATTTTAGCAAAGAGAAGTTTATCTGTTTCTATTTATAACACACACACACACACAAAAAAAAAAAAAAAAAGAAAAAAAGGAAAAAAGGAAAAAAAAGAGAGAGAGAGAAAAAAAACTTTCTGATGGTGTATCAAAGTTGAAATGTTGAAATGGACTATGAAACCTTAGGTCTGGAACAAAGTGTGCCATCATAGAACATTCTCTATACATGTTACCGTGCTTTCAACATCTTAAGTTGAGGTCATTTTGACCTTTGTTTTAGCACTTCTATTCTAATATAAAGTCAGAAGAATTACTTGTAAATGTCAAAAGAATAGACAAAAGGTGTTAAAATTTCCTGAGTCATTCAGACAATGGTTTATATTTGGAGTTTAACTTATATTTCAAATAAAAATTTCTTTTCTGCCCTGTTCCATGTACATCTGTCATTCAGATTTAACCATCTCAAACAAGGTATTAACTGGCATGAATGACTAGTGCTTGCCATGTGGATCATTCTCTCTGTTTATGCCCTGTGTACCTAGAGTTAAATAGAATGGTATTTTTAATAAAGTTTTAATTAAGGATTTTTTTTTTTCTAATGTTCAGACTACTTTGGGTTCATATTACAGAAGCTGGCTGAAGAATTGTCCTAGGCACTTGGAGGGCAGTGCTGGGATTTCTGCTCTGTGATTCATCAGAAAAGTCTCCGCTGCAAAATAAGGTTGCAAAGAAGTTATCAGTGTAACTGTAGAACTAACCAAGGACACGCCAAAACTCTTACACAATGACACAAACAAAGACATAATTTACTAAACCAAACATGCAGCTGATTCTTCCTGATTCTTGCTATGAGAATAACCCAGTGATCTGGTGAAACTGGCAAATGGCCATCATTAACCACACATGTAGGACACAAATTTTCACACAGATCAGGCCTAAATACTCTGAAGATGAACTTTTGTTTTATATTTGATCAAGGTTTTGATTCAGCAGCATGGTAAAGAATATGCTTTACTTTAAACTTCTCAGTCCCATCTCTGCTGCACTAACACAAATGAAGCAATTAAGCAAAACTCACAGTTTATAAAGGAAAGTACACAGTTAAGTGCTGAATTGAATTGGTATAAAGCTATCTTTATCTAAGGGCAAAAGATCATTTCCATCCACATGTCTCAGTATTGGTGTCATAAGCATTGTAACAAGACTACAGAATTATTAAATGTACATTTCACATTTTAATCCTTGCGCATGAAAATGCTAGAGGTAAAACATAGGAATAGATTAAAAATGTACAGAGATGTATGTATTTGCTTAGATTTAAGTACCTGGCTACCCCTACTGAATTATTCAGAATCTTTAGATTGAACAAAGTTTTGGGTTTTTGGACAAGTATCTCACAGTATTGAATTTCCCAGTAGACATTCTCTATAATAAAAACTATACCATGCTTTTCATTTTCAGTTGTTCTAACTTCTGGAAAAATCCCCTCATCCATTTCTAAAACTTTCCAAGAGCAGTCTCAGTCTCACTCATGACCATTACCATTGCCTGATGAAGAATAAATGAACTTTACACATGAAGAGAAGAAAACACAGTCCAATAGAAAATTATAATTGACAAAAATAATTTATAGGCTATTTCCAGCACCATGAGAAGAAAATACTATTTCTACATCAAACTGAAAAGTTTTTATTTATGAGAATTTCAACGTTTTTCATTGTAGTTTGAGTTCATATAGTGAGAACACAGCCATGGAAAACAAATTTAAAGCATAATTTACCATGTTAGAGATACCATATGCCTGAGTAGAGCAGAGTGGCACAATCTTTCAAAAAGGGTGAATGTCAAGTATTTGCTAGAAGTTACCTTTCTAATGACGCTCAGAATAACTGAAGGTGTTTCAAATGATCAAAATGTGTAGGATTAAGTATTAATCTAGGGTAGAGTAGACTACACTGTTCTTTTGTTAAGGATATTTAAGTAACACATGTCAAGAAAATACAGAGAAATAGAGATTTTTGTGTTCTGAGCGTTGACTTATTTAATACAGATTTTCACAATAGCAGGAGACTGTCCTTGCTAATCAAAGAGTCCCTCTAAATCTATAGTCTAATAAAATTATTTTTTCTTGAATGGAGGATAGTTATCAACAGAAACATACAACATGTAACCCAATAAGACTTCTATTTTAAAGGTCACAAAGACAGGAACTTTTAAAATATTAGGCTCAGCTATGCCCACATGCAACCCATGGGTTTCAAAAGGAAATTGTAGGTAAAAAAAGAAAGACACAGCCTGCTCACATTCAAGTTACTCTGAAATATTTAATTTGTACAACCTGGCTTTCAGGTTATTAGCATGTCTGTATTTAATGTGTCCTTTACTAAAGTGTGAATCATTTCAAGTGACTGACAAAAATGTTATAAAAAGCTGTTTAATCCTCCTGTATCTTTCCATTGCATTCTGAAAGGTATGAGTCTATTCAAATACTGTTCACATATGACACCATTTCTGAAAACAGACTACTGTCATTAATAAAATTAGAAGTAGAACGTGAAATGTATACTATAAAAAGGGGATTTTGAGCAAATAGATCTAAAAATTCTTCATTCCATGGAAATTATCACCTTTGTTGCTCTGTTAAAAAAAAAATAAAAAAAAATAGTTGTTTTTTTCATGGCCACAGTCTGGATATGACTTTGATTTTAGATTGTTGTAACAGGAAATTTGAAATAGATTGATGTACTATGGTAAATACTACATGATCTTTGTGGGACCAAACACTTGTAGAAATGGTTCTGTGGCTAATGCATGCCATAATTTCGTCTGAATGCCAGGTACAGTTTAAGCAGGCACACACTCACTGGTCCCTTCAGTGTGGGCACTGCAGCTCTTGGCTCCCTGCCTGTTGTTTCTGAGCAATTTGTAAAAATTTCCCAAGGAAGAAAAACTACAGGCAGCAGCCCAGAGAATAAGGCAAGAAAAATATGATTGCCAGCTTTCAGCAGGCCCTGCATAATGAAATGACAGTAACTAACTACTGTGGTCAAATCTTGTGTAGCTCATAGAAAGAAATAATAAAGAAATCTGCTATTCTGGAAAGGAATTTTATTCAAAGTAAATTCTGCACCCTCACTGCTTCAACAGTCTTCATTGAAAACCATGCTACTTAAAAAAAGAAACCAAACAAATACATGGACACAATCACAGCCAACTACAGAGAGACTCCTTGATAATTTGAAGTCAATTTACATTACAAGAGCCAATGGACATCACTTGTCTCATCATTTGTCACTAAATGAGGAGATCTAATATTCTGCCTTAGCAGGTGCTCTGCTCCAATTATTGAACATAAATTGCAAATCCTTTGCTAGCCCTAGACTTTCTTTGAAGTCTGATTTAGGAAGAAAAGTGATCTCTAGTACCCTGGGATCTGATGTCTTTGAATTAAAATGCTGTAAACAGCTGCTCATAAAAATGAAAAAAAAAGACGACTGCAGAGGGTAGATGAGGGGGAGAGTAAAAGGGGGAATTACATTAAAGAAGTCAAAAGGAAATAGCTTAAGACCTTCAAAATGTGGATGTTTAGACATTCCTAAACATGGGGAAGTCAGAAGTGGAGGAACTGGGTGAAAATACCACTTGCTTTCTACACCCGCCCAAGGGAAAAGAAAGCATAATATGTCCTTTAATTGATAGCAATTGCTTGCATGTGACAGAAGGAAAGCGACTGTGAACAGATCTAGCTCTTGCTCTATATCATGCCATAAACGTAGAATTTGTCTAAATCTTGTTATTTTCTTCTACAGCATTTCTGATATCTGCCCTTTCCTAACATCCCTAACTTCAGAAGATCCACAACATCTCATCTAATTTCTGCAACAGCCTGATCTTTAGCAGTCATGTGATATGTTCTCAACTATTGCCATAAAACCCTGATTACTAAGATCAGCTTATTTGAAAGCAGCTTTGACTACCAAAATCATTCATAACCCCACCTTGCAAGCCATAAAAAACACTTTTATTCTCTCCTTATTCCATCTTGGGTTTTTTTTTTAATTTCTATTTATCTAAAAAATTTACCACTCCTAAATTATCCAATAATAAAGTCCAGTACAATCTTTTAATTAGGTAAACCTTTTGCTAGAAAAATAAACGAGTGTTGTTGTTTGGTTTTTTTTTTTAATAGAAACAAAATTAAAAAAAGATGAAATAAAAAACTATGTTGAAAAGTTTTGACTTACCTGATTTATCTTGAGAGTTTTGTTCTTAAAAGCTTTTATGATTTTGAGTTTATTTATTCCAACCAAATAATTTTTTGGGGAAAAAAGTCATCTCAGGACATGAAATCTGTCTTTTAGCCAGTTATGGCTTCTTGTATAGACACTTGATTTTAAGCGAATATGCACACTGCCACTTGACAGAAACTGCTTTTACTACTTCCTTTTCATCTTAATCCCTTCCATTAACCAAGTTAGATAGGTTACACTGGCAGAACAGAAATGATTGATGTATTACCACGGTTTCAATAGATTCAGGATAAAAGTATAAATATCTAGTTCATAGCTTTAACTCCCTCCCTCCCGTTCATGTTGCTGGTCTAAGGATTTTTAGTATTGAGTAACTTGTATTTTTGGTTAGAAACCTTCTCAGACAGAGTTTAGCTGTGATAAAGTTTAAAAAGGTTCTGGTTTTCAGGGAAAGACTGCACTAGAGACTTAAAAGAAAAAAATAAATTAGAAGCATCATTTCTTCATTGCCTACTACTGGGCTTTAATCTTCATTAGCAAATGGGTGAATGGATACAATTTCCATCTATTAATTCATTTATCCAGAAGAAGTATTTCAGGACATTTTTATTACCTCTGGAATTTGGGATGTTTACAACTATTTTATAACTAAAATAATTCTTTCTGCAAATGTGCACACAATGAGATGTGTGGTGGGCAGAGCTGGCACCATAGAGGCCTGGGAGCAGAGGGAAGGGCAATGTACTGTGCAGAGCAGAGACATGAAAGAGGTGGGATATTTGTGGCAGCACACAGAAAGTCAACCAAAACAACCGCTCAACTCCATCTTGGATTATCAGTAAACTGTTGCTCAGCTATGGATACCAAAGGAGAAACCAGATACTTGATCTTTGCTAGCTAGAGGAGGATCTGCAGTCGTTAGATCATATGCCTGCAGAACTCACCTACCTTAACATACTGTTCCGAAAGGAGGTGGTAGCTCAGGAATGAAGCTGAGATGACCATGTTGGAAATAACCCATGGAGAACTGGCAAAACCTGATTAGCTTAGTTGAGTGGAAATGCCATTTTTCTTAGACTGTGGTGTTGTAAGGTGGCAGGTTCACTGTGCCTTCCAGTTGCTAGGTTACATAGGGCACTTTGAAAATAAAAAAGATGGTTTTTACCTAAATTCCCAGTGCTGCAAACTCATGGTGGGATCCAGTACACCATTTTCACATGTTCAGTGTTCAAAGCGGAACAATTTTTTTAAAGGTCATCTCATGAACTGAAAATTTGACATACAGGAAAAGTTCAGCATAAGCACCCAGCTGGATGGTGTTTATCTCTCTCCCACCACATATTTGAAATCTCATCATTCATCTTCATGCCAGCATCCCTTCACTCACCATGGGCCCCTTAGATTAAAATTAATATTTGAACTACTTAGCTGTGTTGGTACGTGGGTAGAAATAGATTACGTTTTCATTTTCTCCTTCAAAGGGTAGCTGTGTTGGCTCACTATGGCGTTAATCTTGTGCAAGTTTATTGTACGCAAGATAAAATTTGAATAATTTAGACCAGCAGTTTTAAAACTGTAGTGTTTTAGCTATCCTGAAATAATTTTTTTCCTTCATAACAAAATTAACTCTAGAGATATTAATATTGCCAATCTTTTGAGCAGTCACTTTCAGTTTGAATAAGATGCAAATAGCTACACCCTGAGAAATGAAGAAAACTCGGCTGCTTTTTATTTTACAGCACAACATTGAAATTAAACGTGACATTTTTCACCAAAATATTGTTTCCCATTACTGAAGAGAAGTGATGGGCCTGAGGGCCTCATGCATTACAAATCTCATGTGCTTTAAATTGCTAGTAAATCACTTGTGGTTTTGCCTTTAGTAGTTTCTGCTGAGCTCAACATTTATTGCTTACAGCTGAATACAGCCACCTAAATCATCCATCACATTTTTATAACCTACTGTAGCTTTCCATTTCATACACCAAGGAACTGGCACATCTTCAGAATGGGAATGGGTGAACACTCTCTCTGCACACTGAATAGTACTATACGTGCCGTTTGATGCAGTTTTTTAATAGAACAGGGAGAAATACCCAGGAGTTTGAGCCCTCAGCAGCTGTGGGTATTCGAGCTCACCCACGGGGACAGAGATCCAGAGATGCAGAGCACTCCCCACAGGCTGGCGCTGACACCCTTCATGCTTGCTGGCATCACGTTCCTTAACTGTACATGAACATTTCTCTCCCAGTGGCCCCACAAGAAATAAGATGGAATTTCACCCAGCTGTGACAGAGACGCCAGCGACCATGGAATACTGACCAAACATGCTCAGACCTGGTTTACATGATGGGCCAAGATTTTGCCATGTTTAAACCTCAGGTTACCTTGGCAGGACGCAGATAAGAGCCAGACTCAGTATTTGTAAAGTTTCTTGTAGCTGGAGGTAGCAAAATGTCTGTTCTTAGCATTTAAATCGCCAAGGAGGTAATACCTTTGACAGCAGTGACTGAATATAGACAGAGGTAAAATTTGGTTCTGTGCAAGAGTCCACCACCTATTTATTCACCTGTGAGTGCTGTACAAATCATGATTTATATGGAAGTTGAGAAGTTCAGAGCCTGGGTTTCTGGAACCTGACAGAGAGGTAAATAGAAAAAATTCAAAAGGTTCAGTGGAACCAGTGCATTACCAGGTCCAAATTTAATGCCACTATGTAGTGTTCATACGTCCAATTTAGCTTCATCACTTGCTATTGAAGGCTTTCTTGCCATATTTTCTTGGGATCCAGCCATACTGACTGAAAAACATCTAGATTATGGGCTTATTCCAAAAGGGGCTGATTCAAATTCCTAAAATGGATTTTTTCCTCTTCAAAGTGCACATTATCCTTGCATAACAGCAGTTGACTCCAAAACTCTGAGGTTACACCTTATTGCTCCAACTCTGAGTTTTTCAATGAATAACTCAGACCGTAGAATTTTCCAGAAAATTTTGCTACAAGCTTCATTTTAAACTCTCATCTACCACTCTTAAAGAGTTTCTTTTCATACTGTATTGAACTGCCTTTTTTTTCCTTGAATAGGAAACTAAATGCATAATGTAACAGACATTTCCACACTTCTGTTTTAAAGCAGGATTTTAGATTATTACAAGCATGTTGCCTCAACAGTGCAATCATGTCCTGTATGCTTAGAGTTAGCAAACAATTCTGTCAGAAATTATAGAGAATGTATATAAATGGATATTGCAGTCAAACCTAAGACTCCATCCATTTTACCCAACAACTGTAAAGTCACTTAGACATATTCTTAAAGAGAAAAAGAGGTTTATTGCCCTGCAATTTTATGAATCTGTCCTTTAGATGCTACAGGTATAGATACTTACTGGAAAAGAATAAACAGTTTTACTGCAGGTACACTGTAAGTGGGATTTATAATTATTGATAATAATTAATAATTGCTACTACTCATTAGTCAGTTACTAATCAGTATCAACAAATCGTTATTTATCAATTATTCATATTCACCTAAGTATTAATTATTCATTAATTGATAAATATTAACCCACTAATAGTTTATAATGTATTATTATTAACTACCTAAAAGCAATAAACACTTCCTTCACAGAAGTACACTTTTCACATTTTTCAAAACTTCTTTCATATATATTTTCTTCCTTCTACTTCTAAGGGGAGAACCCCTGCTCCCAGTGATATGTCCTCTGATCCTTTGGGTGCAGTGTCTGTGTTTGGGTCAGTAGCAGCCTGTCACGAAAAGCCTTACATCCTTAGTTTGCCCTGGTGAATTAGCTCACTCCAATAGACAGTGATGCATTAAAGAAAAGCCAAAAAAAAAAAAAAAAAAAGGTTAAAAAAAAAAAAAGAAAAAAGCCATTTACCGAATTGGTACTTCAGTATTTGAAAACAGCTTTTTGGCGTATTCCAAATAGCTCAGTGTCACTTTAGGAAATTCCAAGACATCTTCAATCAAAGCCCACCAGAATTCTTTCTTTTTTTTTTTTTTTATGTTTTGACATACAGCTTTAACTTTCTTAATTCCGAGCAACAAAGAAGTATCTACAGTGGGCTAATGGGACATGCCACCCAGGAATTAGAAGCCCCTTTCAATGTGCTGAGTGCTATCCAAACAGAGGCAATCTGATACTTACCAGACCTTGCAAGTATATTTACAGCTTTGCGTGTCTATCCCAGAGTGCAGAGAGTCTATCAGGAAATATTGTCTTATTTTCTCTGGACATAATAGAAAAACCTTAAATTTGTGAGAGTCACGCCAAACATTCAGGCTGTGTAATGCCTATGGAAATCCAGGAGCCTTCATCAAGACAACTTTACTAAGGAAAAATAATATTGAGTTTTTGTTCTGGAAAAATAGCATTAATATTCCTTTCCATTTTTTAATTCAAGCTGTTTCTACTAACTAAATTCATATACAACAGGATACAAACAAAAGGAAAATGATTTTAATAAAACTGGGAGCTCTATGATTATTCAGAAGCCAAGGTTAGAGTGTGTTCATAAATGCATGTCATTGGCATTTTCATATGTCTAATAAAGATTGTTTCTACTGAAAAACTTTAAGTTTCAAAAACCAAAAGAGAAATGCAGACTGGTACATGACGACCCATTGATTTAGGAAAAAAATCCACAAAACCAAACTCATAAGAACTAAATCTGCTCAGAACAAATTCTCATTTTCAATTGGTTTTCTGCAAACAAACTGAAGGTTTAAATGATCCTGAGCTGAATATACCTGCTTATTCGGTAGATGGTTGATGACACATAACGTGAGGGAAATCTTCGAATCTCAAGTTAATGGACTTCCAGTTCTAATTTGGGTCTTATCTTTTTCTTCAAGTAATGGAAATGCTATAGCCATGCTGGATCAGTTTCAAATTATGTTTATTCAGCTGCTTTTTAGGCCATAGTAGCTTTTCTGGCTACAACTTCATTCAAAAGTCGTGAAAAAAAATAGAAGGAATAAACATGCCTGGTCCACAGCTGGTATAAATCAGTAGAGCTTCTCTGTCTTCAGTGGAATGACACCAATTTATAGCAGCTGAGGATCTGGCTCTTGAAGCCAAATTATGAGCCAGATGAGCACAATGGGATGAAAAAAGAAGGCATAATGTAGCCATAAATTTGCTCAAAGGCTCTTCACATTTAAATGATAGTCTCTTTGTAGAATTCAATTAGCATTGCTGTTTCTACTCATAAAATATGTGCCCTTCCTGAATAATTTTTTCTTATTCTTTTACACTATCCAAAGGCCAAATCTTACAGCTGTTACTGAGGCTAAGTTCTATTGATTTCGCAAGATCCCTTCAGTATGTAGGATGGACTATTTGAATATCTATGTTAAAGAATATGAACCTGGAAAACAGTCTGGAAAGATTCTTTGGAGTGCAGAATCTAACATTTGTCAGATGTCTCAGCCCCTCACAAGTTCAACCCACAGTGCTGCCTTACTGCAGCCATTTTATTTTTGCAATTTATCAACTACATTTTATGTCATGTTAGATTTTATGTGCTGTTTTCCTGATGTATTAAAAAAAGCTGAAAGTTGTATGCTATAAATCAATAAATAACATAAAGAGTCATATCTAAGTATCTTACTTTGTGGTAATATTGTAAAAAATTGAGAGAATATTACAGGAATAGTTTTTAAATTGAGTTTGTTGTACAGCAAATGAAAAAGTCATTAAAACCAACGAGTTTCTGTTAGCATGCCATTTGCAAACACTGCTGCCCTTAAAGGCTTATTAGAATTTTCAATATATGTAATGTTCAAAACTTAGGAAAAACAAAGACAAAGCCCAGCAATACATCACTATTTTTAAAATATATTTTCCTGCCTATTTAATCTTAATAGACAGTTTGAGCCTTTTGACTGAATCAAAAGCCTAGGAGGAGCAGCAATTGTAACCAAATTACAGTCCATTCCCTGTTCTTCCTGGGCTGAAAAGTCAGGGCAACTGCAAAGGTCAGATTGTTATCCTCCTTACACGCTGCTGTTAACTGCATTATTTAGGTGCTAAATCAAGACTCTTTTTCCTGTCTGCCTGAGAGTGATATTTGCATCCCAAGAGTGGCTGACTTTCTCTAGCCTCTTCTATGTACCATCCAGAAAGTTTTGCAAAAACTTACTGCAGGAGGGAAAGAAAGCCATTGTTCCTTGCACCGCCCTAATATTCCATTTAGGGTACAATTATACATTTGGCCTTTTTTCCAATTACATCTCAATTTTAATCTTTTCACTTTGCCCATCCAACTTTCTCTTTCAGTTCATTGTTTCACACAGTTGCTCATGCAACATGTGCCCAGCCTCTCCCCTTTCCTTTCAAATTCCTCTTCAACAACCCTTCTTAGAGATCACCCACAAATTCTAGCCAGATGTTTTAATGATATTGCCAAGGAACTGACATGAATGATAAAAATACTAGATTAGCAAAGTCCTCTGAATATGGACCTTTCTAAGAGCATTAGAAAAGATGATTTATCAGCATTTTTGTGTCCAATGAGTTGCGTATGTCTAGTCATTGCCCATCTCCTTTGTCTGTAAATTTTTAGGGCAAGAGATTTGTCTTCATTCATATTCTACGGAATGTGGAGATGGTTGTAGAGTGCTTCCTGAAGATGGATGATCACAATAAATGAGAAAGTGCTCAGAATCCTAAGCAGTCCTTGGGCTGGGAACACATAAAACTTATGAACATTCCGAAAGAAACTAAACGAGCTGCAGGATGAGACTACACCACTACAGCACAGTCCACTGAACTGTTGAACTTAGAATAGATCACAGGGTGTACTAGTCAGGAAAAATACATCCTTTAAAATAAAATAAAAAAAAATCTATAGTATGTTGGAAGATACTTGCCCAACATAGAAAGATTTAGGAAGGTAATTTTAAAACCAAAACTAAAAACTATGAAGAAATTATTGGAAGCAAAACCGAATATTAAACCATGATAGAATTAACAATATTCTAACAGTAAAACTAATGACAAAATTAATAGTGCACGTGTTCTTTAATAGTGCAAGTGTTCTTTATCAAAGTCATAGTGAGTTTTGAGATGAACTCTACAAGATTTTCTATTCTGTTTTATCTGAGCAACAAAACCTCAGAAACATTTTAATCTAAATATAAACTTCCCTTTATAAAGCATCCTATGATTTGAAGGATTAAAACTGCCATTTTCTTTTGTGGTTTGTAATTTTTCATTATGTCTGATTTTTATTTCTCACATCTAGTCTTATAATTCTGCAAACACAGAAAAAACTTGCAAATTTTGCATGTTAATTTATGCTGAACCAGTATTCAAAGTGAACCACTGTTTTTGTTTGGTGGTATTGACTTTGAAAGTGCCCAGACAGGTTAAAATGGACTGCAATAAGTTTTAGATGTTTTTATCTGGTCAGGTAAATTTCAATCTACTTCTTTAGCCATATGTCAGAAATGGTGTTTTTGTTCTCTGACAATAGCTGTTACATACATGAGCAAAGAGCTACTTTAGCAATCAAAATTGGTTGTGCATACATGATCTTACTCTGACCTTCATTCTTCGTTTCCTGTGGACGTCGTTTAAATCTGTACAAAACGAGCGTAATGAATCTGTTTCATTTTGGCAATATTTTATCCCCATACCGCTCCGGAGGTAAGCAGTCTTTAAGCAACAAAGATTTAAACACATTCTTTCCTCTCACCCCCTTTGTGCAGCTAGGGTCTAGCCTAAGAATTTTTCCTCTTCAACAAACAGAGAAAATCGTTATTTTTTTTTTAAAAAACAAACTACTATGAGAATAGGGGCTACATTTTATTTTCCCTTTCTTTTTATTTTCAGTGATACCTGTTAGGCTCAGAAAATCTGACAAAAAAGCTTTTACTTCAGTTTCTCATACTTAAAGCTTTAATCCTGTGCCAGATTCTAAGTTAATGTATTCTTCTGGCACTGCCTAGATGCAGGAGAAGAAATCACAGGAGAACCTAAGTGTTTTCTCTTGTCAGGCAGAAAAAGAAAAATTATCTCTTTTCTCCCCATTGTAACTTGAACTCCCTAAACTGCAATGTTTGCCAAAAGAATGTCCTCTAGTCCCATTTAATTTTTTAATCTGATGTCACCAATTAACTAAATTAACTAAATAGCGGAGAGTAAATTATTCACCAGAAACATCAAAGTCAGGTGAAGATTTGTCTTCTATATTTCAGTGGATGTTAACAAAGGTTGTAAATAACACATGGTTAAAAAAAGATTCAAATGAGCATAGTAAATAGTTGGGCTTCACTAATAATATGTGCTTATTATGGAAGTTTTCTATGGGTCTAAATTTTGATCATACGGCAATTTTAAAACAGGATTTTTTTTCTGACTTTACCAATTTACTTCCCATTACAAAGTTATAAAGAAGATAAAAACCAGATTATGAGTGAAGCTGTCAATTGTGATGCCCAAATTATTAATGTTTGATTAAGAGGAAATATCAATACACAGTTGTGACTATTTTTTAATAGGCTGATGATGGCTATATGCTAGGGTCTCACAACTAACTATAAAAATTAAAATTATGATACTTAAAGGAATCTGTCACAGAAATGTTCAAATAAAGTCTCCTTTTCTTTTCTTAGAAAAACCATTAGAGGTTTGTCTTTTCTAATGAATCAGATTATGAAAGTTTTTAAAAATTCCTTTTAACTTAGAAGTATATGTAACAAAGGCATTGACAAAGTCAGAATTCATCATTGTTACATGACACTTTTTTAAAGAATTCAGGTATGCAGTGTGATACACTTGCTACCTTTTCCCAGACAGTAGAAAGAAACAAATGAGAAGTGAAAATTGAAAGCTTTTGAGAAACAGCTGCCAATTAATCATTTATATCTTCTTATTATCACCTTGGTATCTCAACCTGTGACCTGAAAGTAATGCTTTACATCCATTCTTCAAGTTTTCCCAAGAGGCCAGCATCTGGAAAAGAATACAGATTCTAAAACCACCTTCTAAGAGCTCACTTGAATGCTTTGATTCCTCTGGAAGGTTCAGAAACAGGAGGAAATCACCCCCTGGATGTCAGAACCCCTCACCTGGTACCACTGAAATTGGAGCACCATGATGAACCCCCAGGTTCACTAAAAGTCACCCTGTGAAATGTGCAGTGTCCCACTTCCCTGGCGTTAAGAAGATTTGGACCTGTGTGTTTGTAGAACAGTTAATGCATTCAAAACTGCTTGTTTCTAAGTTTTTTTAATAAATCAAGGATGACCTTAATATTATCAGTCTTGGTTAATTTTCTGTTGTTTGAGTGGTATTATTCCATAATGCTTCAAAATACTTATATGCCTAATGTAATTAAGTTCTTCACACAGAAAGGTTTTTCTGTCAAGGGAAGTTCCTTTGTACAAGAAGACCCTTGTTCCTGAGGAGTACATTGTTTTGTGTTGTGTGAGATGTGAAAGGAGAATATTGTAGGTCACATGCGCTCTTAAACAGATGCTGTTAACAACATACTGAGGTGTTCTGCAAGATGGCATCTGAAATTCCTAAGGCTCAAGGAGCATGGTAATAACATATATAAATGGATAATTAAAGAATATTGACAAATATTTTGCCAGTTAAACAGTTTCCAATTTAAAAAAAATGAGGAAGGAATGAAACACTGAATTTGCACAGTGACATTTGAGATCCTTACAAGGACATTATAAGTAATAAATTAATTTAACTATAGATATTAATTCAACAATAGTTAGCTAAACTCTAATTGCAATGGGTTTACTAGATTAATAACTGCTTTAGGGGATTTTCTTCATCTTTTACCTTCTTATTGTCCTGATGTTTTTGTATCCAGTTCCACAAAACGTTACTGCCAAAGCCAGTGAAATCACCCACATGTATATGTTTAAAAGCTTTGCTTCATCAAAGCACTTCACGTATTGCTACAGTCAAACATCTCTGTACTTTCTGTGCTTTTTTGGTGCCTTTTCTGTTTTTACTTATCAATCTGTGATGTATTCCAAGATATATAGTTGGAAAGAGAGAGCTCAGTGACCAAGCTCCCTGTATCTGCTTGCTGTCTTATTTCACACTCCTAAGCTTTCCTGGGGAATGGTAATAACTCTTTAATGTACTTGTCTGCTGTCTAGTACAATTGCCCCAGAGCACTAACACAAAACATAAATAAAAACATAAATATATACATAACAAACCCAATACTGCAAGTCTGTCCAGACTTTTTTGGTATGCCTCATTGTTTGAAATCTTGTAGACAATTGGGATTAATATTCTGTTGTTAAAGTTTTGCTTTAGAAATTCAAAGAAATATTCTTTTGCATTGAATTATTTATTTATTGTTGTTCTTGGTTTTGACTCTTGTTGCTTATGTCATCCTGTCTCTGCTTTTCAGATAGCTCACAAGGATGAGAACACTTCTCTAACTCCATGCATCAGCATGATTATTTCCAGTCACTGAGTGCCACATAAACTGTGTCATCTTGGTGCACTGGACTTCCCAGATCTTTAGGACCCCTGTGTTGAAAATCTTAGAACAGCACTAATTTCAAACAGGTTTCAGATAAACTATGCTTTTTCATCTTTGTCATTATATGACACTTACCTGCCTGAAATACTAGGGACACTTCCTTACAAGCTATTTCATAACTACTTTGTCTACTTTAAGTATGAATGATGTTCTTACACTATTTTTAACTATAAAAGTGGCCTAATTAAAAGACATATGACACTTATTTCCTCTGATTGTTTGAACTTTTAGGAGGTAATTTAAGGTAAAAGGATATATCTTAGATGCTTAGGAAGAGCCTTGGAATCACCTTGATTTCTTTCATTGTGTTGTTAATATTTTTAGTTTCAGGGACCTGAACATTTGAAACCATGTTATTCTCGATGTGGGAGTGCTGGATAAAGTTTTGCCTGTGATAAACCAAGATGGTTTTAGGAGGTAAACACTGGTAGGACAGATTTTTCCTTGATAGCTATATACTGCTTTCCTATATAAAGCTATTGATGGATCTTCAAGTAATTCAGGCAGTCTGATCTTTACAAGAGGGATCACATTGTGAAGATACAAGACTGAGCAACTGGAAATATTGTCATTTATAATAACTCCAATAGGAAGGGTAGAAAACGATGTTAGTGAGGTAGAAAATAGTGATGTTCTGTGAATAATTTCTAAGAGTATGTAACTTTAATCTTGTGGGGTTTTTGTCTCATTAGTTCAGATTATCTAACAGGAGATATTGCTTCTTGCCACCAACCTCCTGTAGTGTTTGATCGGGGCACTGTGAACATTGTCACCTGGTGTCCTCTGTTCTGAAGGATTCTGCATGCTGGCAATGCTTGACTGAAAATAGCAAAAATGCTGCTTTGGGGCTGGAGCGGTGAGCTTGTGAAGGATGGTACTGTACACCTTTTGCCTAAGCAGCAACGTTCTGCCTGGCTTTTTCTGGACAGCTGAGGAGCTGTGGTACTCCACTTGCTGTGGGCAGGTAGAGCCACACACTGCCACGAGTAAGAAACATACGCATGCTCCAGAACAAATTCATCCAAATTATTGTGGAGCTTTGACAGAGCTAAGAAACTGTAATTCTCAGCATGGTTACTCCTGCTGCCTGTCCTCGGAGGTGCTGTGACAGCATGCTTGTTTATCTTCTATATCAGCTGTGAAACATCTCTTGTTTGCTTTTCAACTGTCATGTCATGAAAAGCTTCGTCTTGAGTTCACCTTTTAAAGCCATTATAACAACAAGCAAACAACCCGAGACAGTGATTAAAGATACAGTTTTACATCTTTTCTGCAGTGGGGAGGAAAGAACAGATTGGTATTTTACCCCAATAAACTGCTAGTTCTCTTTAGGAAGATATCTTCACCTTGCTCCATAAAATCTATGTTTTGGGTAATAGAGGTTTTAAATTCAGCTCTCTCTGTGCATGATTGATAACTAGAATGAGTATGCAGAACAGAAGGATTACAGAGAAAAATACTGAAATATGTAAGAGGTCTGACGGGATTGACATACAATAGATTAAAATTTTAATATGTGTAGAGTAGCTAAACAAAAACTAAGAAGGGATTGATAGTCATGCAGGGAGTAAACACAATAACTTGAGGCAAATAAAGGAAATTAATCAGAAGAAAATTAGAAAAAAAATAGGAAAACTAGAGCCAATTAATTTCCCAGAACAAAAGGGGAATTCCCATCACATCGAGTCCTAAATCCAATATAGAGGAAAAACATAATAGGATGTTCCCTTGGGAGAATTCCTGTATTGCAAAGAGATATTACTTTCTGACCTACTAGGTCCGTTTTATCACTAACATGTCTGTATATGAAATTAACTTTTGGAAGAATGCCAGAGAAAATACTGCAGCAAATCCTGTAGAATATTGTCTCCTTATTTTTATATGGGCAAAGGTGATAGATATTAACTGTGACATACGATGGGAAACATACTGATTCTGTGATTTTTAAGCAAATGATGGTAGACTGTAAGCCAGGCTGGAAGCTTCATGAATATTCAAATTAAATTATCTTTTTTTCTTATCCTCCCTACTTTGCCACCTGTACGTTGTAATGTCTGTTGCTCAAAAGGTTACCCAGAAACAAGCTTTAGGAATATATTGTCGCTTGAGAAATGTAATTAATTACTATTGTTTCTCTCAAAGGATTTCACTTTCAGATCATTTATTTTCTAGAGTCACTGATGAGCTGACTGGGAAAATGAAACACTTGAGTTTAATTACCAGTTAAAATTACAGCTTTTTAAGCAGGTACTTCATCTCAAACCCCTTTTATAGTTGTCTCTTCTTACGATATAATATGCAGTTATATCTACTGCCTTTCACACTATTAACAATGTCTCACTACTGCTTTCAAGGCAAAATGAATTTTAGATGATTGTAATATGACTTAAGTGTGGCTTAAGAGTGCACTAAGCACAGCACAGTTTAACCTCTCACAGATGCTTGCATATTTTCCCAAGACTGGTGCAGAAATGAAGAAAGGAAACAAACAAGTAAATTACCTGAAATAACATATTAACTTTAAAACTTCAAGGTCTTTTCAAATTTTAGTTTATAAAATGTAACGCAAATAAGACAGTGGATATAAAATGCATTCTTAATTTCAGTGAGAGACTTCAGTGACCACAATGCAGAACTTGAAGTCAGATTCTCAGTGGAAAGACCATACCCTCAGGATCTGAGTTTTGCTCTGCAGTGTGAACATCTTCAAGGTAGGGTCATTTATAACTAAACACATATTAACACTGTTAGCCACAAAAAGACTAAAAATGTCGAGAAGTAGTACTTTATTTACCACTGATTTTATAAAATCCAATTTTGTTCCTAAAAAAAGAATAGCTTTCTTCTTCCTTGCTAGTTCACTCAGGTATTTGCAGACATATTATTCTTTATATTACTTATGCTGGATGATTAAATGGAGTTGGAGACGGTTGGTTAGCTGATTAGTTGTTCTGCAGTCTTTAGGCCCCCACCTTCTTATGTTGCTACTCTCATTCTCTGGCACTATCTTTGCAGCATTATTCTTTCCCTTAAGAGATGGGAGAGAGGAATTCAGTGTGGATGGAACTGTGAAAATCAAATTTAGGAATCGACCACAAAAGTCCAGCTCAAACTGCAACATCTGGTCTGTTCCAAGTAGGAAAATGTTTATTGCTATGCCTTATAAATCATCATTAATTCTGGTATGTAACTAAAAATACTTCAGGAGTCTTGTAATTTTGTTTTATTTTACATTTGTAGTTCTGAATTAGAATTAGTGGAGATAAGTGAACTGCTAATGGGATGGAGTTATCACAGTTAATAAGTGCATCTCTTTAAAGATGATAAAGATTTTCAGGAATGGATAAATTTTATTCTTATTAATTGCAGATGTGAATTAATGAGACAAATATTATGATTTGAAACCATGTCATGTTTTAATATGTGTTATGTGTTGCCTAAGGAAAGTGACATCCAAGAGGAAGATATGACTATACAAGTGTAAGTCAATTATTAGGATGTTGACAAACCATTGGATAGTGTGCAGCTTGCTGAGCTCTAAGAAATTCACACATAAATTAGAACTGAAGATCTCCAATACCATTTCTATTCATCTAACTGGCTTCAGACATCAGTCATTTCAAATTATTGTAATCCTTCCACAAATCAGAAAATCTATGATGCTCAGTTGTTTGCTTATGTATCAGTGACCGCATACCACTTTACTCCTGTCTGTCTCCAACGAGAGAAATATATGTCCTTTGATTCCTCCATAGTTCTTTGTCTCCTCCACTAAGAAAACCCCAAACTAAGACACTCAAGACACAATTGTCTCTCCAACATACTGTCTATAGATTGCTGCACATTTCTTATTATCCACTTCTGCTGGCTAATACACACGGTCATATGCCTGACAGTTATTTCTTGGGTTGACTTCTGTTGGTTTTGGGTTAATAAGAAAAAAACCCACCAAACCAACAACCCCTAAAGAAAAAAAGCACTGAAATCAGCTATAAAGACCACCCAGAGGAAAAAAGTAATACACCCACACATTCCCTACTCTCTCTCTCCTTGTTTCTGGGATGTTTATTACTTTTGTTTTGAAGGTGTAAAGCTACTGTTTGGTTTTGGTTTTTTTTTTTTCTGTTGGGCTTTTTTGATTTCATTTGGTTTTGCCTTGGGTTTTTTTTGTGCACCTCAGACATAAGATATTTTCTGAAGTTTTTCACATACAACCTTTTTGTTTCTTACAATTGTTTATCTGATTTTTTTTAGATTTGAGACAGGGTGCGGGTGTTTCAAGTGATCAGATGCTCAGAACAGAGAATTTCTCAGGGTGAGTAAGGGATGTTCTAGGTAGTTTTCTTTGTCATCTCATCCTGCCTGTCCAGTCTCCCCTTTGGTCTTTATTACATTATGCTTTTAAATTTCAGAAGTGGTTTATATGACTATTACTAACAGTTTTGAAGACAAAAATACCTTTTTCATTAATATTTATATTGTTTTCTTTTCAGAAGACAGGGAAGACAACATTATCATAGCCATCAGGGAGTATAATAAAAACTTAAAAATACAAGGATCTAAATTAAGGTGACAAGAAGCAGCACATCACACGTCAATGTATTAAATGAAATGAAATTCTCTGAAACATAACATCACAGCATATGATCTATCTTCTAGAATATTTTGCACAAAGAATGGGTTATGTGTCTGTTATTTAAGTTCTTTATAGACTCCAGCTAGATCAGTGAGGACTTCAGAAGTGAAAGTGCTCAAGAAAAAACTCTGGTTCAGGTTTTGATCAGGAGTAATTCATGATCAGAACAGAAGAAATCTCTTAGGTCACCAAATTTAATTCTCTCACCTTGTTGGCAAATAAAGCCAACAGTCAAAATGCAGCACTGTTTCCTTAGGATGTGCAGCACCTATACCCTCCAGTTTAGATTAAAAGCTTCCCTAAACAACAGAGACTCAAGAATTCACAGTAACTTTTAGTAAGAGACAGAAATGAAAGAACTGGAAATGTGCTTGTGATCTGTTTCCAGTTATAACAAAAAGCTGGTTTTTTCTCAATAGATCATTACTGACCCTTTCAAAATGGAATATCCCTCCTACAGGAAGCAAGATTTCTGAAAGACCTTTAGAAAGCCTAATTTCCAGAGCAGCTTCTCCCCTTTTCCCACTTCCATTACACCTGCAGTGGGTGAGTACTAATCTTAAGAATAATTAAAAAAAAACTTTAAAACCCAGTTCCAGTCATTGCAGACACAGCAAGCTGGGAAATCTTGTAATCTATTTTTATATGAAGATGTAACAAGGTCACCTGTTAGGCCAAGATAGAATTGGATAGTTCACATTAACCAAATGGGGAATACCTGACTGTGAGGTATTTTGATCTGCCTAAGGCATTCTCCAGTGTTTGCTCAAAACCGTAAATCTTGTATTTTTTTGTTGTTTGTTTTGTTTGGTTGTTGTTGTTGTTGTTTTGTTTTTCTTTTCCCTTAGTCATAAAATGTTCCAGACAGGAATACAGCTGTTTATCTAAAAAAAAAAATAAGGTTCTTCTTGTTCTCTTTCCATAATAATAGAAAGCAAGGTAACATCAATTTAATCATTATTTTTACTGTAGTAGCTAGGCAGGCCGACTGCCGCATTTCTGCTGGCAGCGTATAAGCACAAGAACACACATATTCCCTACCCTATGATGTCTAAAGTCACAAGCCATTATGAGGCAATCAGATCCAGCAGCAGATCCATGATTTTGAGATCATGGGAATTTCAAATCTTCGATAAAAGATTCTTTTGCAAAGCTTAGACCTAAAAAAGCTTTCCTTTGCCTCCTGTTTTCTGGAAGGCAAACTCTCACCTTCTGCAATGTATTTCTGACCTAACTTTGTTCCTGCATGGCTCACAGAGGGCTCCATTTTCCTTATTCCAGCCTTCCTTGTTTGAATGTGCTGTTGGCATGATAATATACCATCATCATTAATTATTAATTGAGGTGGAGTGAGTCAGTGACTTTTCTATAGTATTTTTTCAGCTCATATCTTACCCTGCAGAGGCAGTTAGTGAGCCATCAAAAGCAGGAAGATCTTATGAGACCTGTAATGCCCCATAGCTTTGATATGCAGTTCTCCCTGACACCTCAACCAGGCAATAAATATTTCAGAAGAGAAGCAGTCAGGTGAGTGAATAAAGGAATTACTTCATAGATTCTTATTTATGAAATGCTTGCTCCCAGATTCTGTTAAAGATTTACTTATTAGTGAAATGGAAATCTGCTTTCCTGAAATGACCATCAGCCTCTCCCCACCGCAGAACTGGTGCTGTGAATGGCACACAGGCTAGGGCAGAACCTCCTCGTGAAGAAAAAACGTTTACCCTGCATTAGAGATCAAAAGCCCCAACAAAATTGTTCCAGTCTCATCACACCATTTGTGTAAGAAGATATGCCTATCATTTAAGAATAGAAAGAAAAACAAATGTATTTTAATTATGGCTCATTCTCCTTCGACTTTAATTAATTTATAGGAGGTCAGAAATCCCATTTATGCTTCAAACAAAGCTGCTTTACCCTTTTGAGATAGTTAGTCTCTTTCAACTTGTTTCCTGATAAACATATGGCTGTGTTGAGGCCACCCTTATACTTTTTCTTCTTTCTCTATCTATCTGAGACTTTCCTTGCTTGGAAGTTATGTTGTTTGGGTTTGGGTTTTTTTGTTTGTTTTTCTGCAAAATGTTTATCTATTACTTAATTGCTGGTTTTGATCTGTCACAGAAACCGAATATATTTCAATTTCTCAAAATATTTACCAGTGAGGTATAATAACAGATCCTTATTAGAAGCCAACATTCATGTATTTTAGACTGTTCTGTTGCATGAATTGAGCAGGACAGACTGTCTGAGGGAAGTCTTCCTCTCCCTCCAAAGCAACAAGTATGTCTGCACCACGCATTGCAGGAATATATCATTACTTCCAAACAGGAGGATTACTCTGTACAACAAAGCTGTGCAGGGATGGCAGCTCATGTCCTGAATGTGTTATAGGCATGTTAGCAGTTTTTATACAAAGTCTTCTACGCTGAATGCAATTGCTAATGCTTTTGTCAGTTGTAACAAATGGTACAGATTTGCTCAGATAAATGCCTTTGCTTCCAGCCAAGGCTAGTTGCCTGAGTGGTAAGTGGTAGTAGCACAAGCAACATGTCTGAGCTTTTTGACTGGTTGTGGTGTGTTGACCCTGGCTGGACACCAGGTGCCCACAAAAGCTGCTCTATCACTCCCCTCTTCAGCTGGACAGGAAGAGAAAATATAATGTACAGTTTGTGAGTTGAGATAAGGGTGGGGAGATCACTCATCAATTGCCATCACGGGCAAAACAGACCAGACTTGGGGAAATTAGTTTAATATATTACCAGTCAAATCAGAGTAGGATAATGACTCTTAAAAACACCTTTATCTCACCCTTCCCTCCTTCCTGGGCTTTAACTTTACTCACAGTTTCTCCACCTCCTTCTCCCTTAAGCAATGCGGAAGGATGAGGAATAAAGATTGCGGTCAGTTCATCACACATTGTTTCTACTAATCCCTCCTCAGGGGACGGATTTCTCGCTCTTCCCCTGTTCCAGCATGAGGTCACTCCCAGGAGAAACAGTCTTCCATGAACTTCTCCAACATAAGTCATATCCCTGGGCTGCAGTTCTCCGCAATCTGCTTCAGCCTGGGTCCCTTCCATGGGGTGCAGTCCTTCAGGAGCAGACTGCTCCAGCATGAATCCCCCAGGGGGTCACAAACCAGCAAACCCGCCACAGCCTGGGCGCCTCTCTCCATGGAGCTACAGATATTACCAGGAGCCTGCTCCAGACTGGGCTACTAATGGGGTCACAGCTTCCTTTTGATGCATCCACCTGCTCTGGCATGGGGTCCTCCAGATGGATATCTGCTCTGCCATGGACCTCCATGGGCTGAGGGGCACAGCCTGCCTCACCATGGTCTTCACCATGGGCTGCAGGAGAATCTCTGCTCCAGTGCCCGAAGCACCTCCTACCCGTCCTTCTTCACTGACTTTGGTGTCTGTGGAGTTATTACTCTCACCCATTCTCACTCATCTGTTCTGACTGCAATTGCTGTTGCACAACAACTTTTTCTCCTTCTTAAATATGTTAACAGAGAAGCGTTACCACTGTTGCTGATGGGCTAAGCCTTGGCCAGTGACGGGTCTGACTTGGAGTGGCTCTATTAGACATGGGAGAAACATCTAGTAGTTTCTCACAGAAGCCACCACTGTAGTCCCCCTGTTACTAAAACGTCGCACAAACCAAATATATTCCACCCCTTGCCCCAGTGAATCAAGTATTTAAGAATTATCATTAAAATGCACATTCATCACAATCTTAACAAACTTCAGTCACATCAAAAAAAAAAGAATTCCCCACATCAAAATCAAAATATCATCACAACACCAAACGGAAGTGCACAATTTGCACAGAATCTACCCCTCATCCCTTCACCAGAAGTACAAGAACCAAGATTCCCCACAATTGTTCTGCACTGTAAATTTGTTCAGTCTATGTTCTTCCCATTACCTCTCCCAGTCATTATCCTTATCTCAAATTCTTCATTCCCCATGTTGAGTGCCAAAAAGGCTGGACACCAGGTGCCCACCAAACTACTCTATCACTTCCCTCCTCAGCAGGACAGGGAGAGGAGAAAATAAGATGGAAAAAAATCATGGGTCAAGATAAAGGTAGTTTAATAAAGCAAAACCACAATCTGTGTATAGAAGTAAAGGAAAACAGAAAATTTATTCTCTGCTTCCTATAAGCAGGCGATGTCCAGGCACTTCCTGGGAACTAGGGCTTCAGTATGCATAGTGGTTGCTCTGACAAATACCATAATAATGAATGTCCCTCCTCCTCCTCCTCCTTTCTCTTGGCTTTTATTGCTGAAGAGACATCATACAGTATGGAATATCCCTTTGGTCAGTTTGGGTCAGATGTCTGGACGGTGTCTTCTCCCAAGATCTTGCCCACCCCCAGCCCACTGGTGAGAGGCAGAGGGGAAGGTTGGAGGGCCAGCCTTGGTGCTGTGCGAGCACTGCTCAGCAGTAGCCAAACCACTGGTGTGTTATCACCACCTTCCAAGCTACCAATAGAAAGCACAGCACTGTGAAGGCTGCTATGGGGAAAATTCACTCCATCTCAGCCAGAACAAACACCATTCTTTACACTCTATAATGTTCATATTACAGTCTTAATGTTTTCACTAACTGCTGCCCCAGTGGACTGAGAAATCTCTTCATTCAGCAAGCTGCACTTTATTTTTCAAATCAATATATACACCGCTATAATCAGATTACTTAATACAAATAATTAGCCAGAAGAAATATCCATAGAGATCTCTTTGACCTAATAATTAGGACCATATACTCTGAAAAGAAAAATGAAAGATGGCCGGCTAACAGGCAGATAATAAACTTACCAAGTTTTTGGCTGAATTACGGTTAATTTATGTTTTTCTCTGTACAAAGCTGAAGAGCACAGATAAATTTTCCATTGACTTAACATTTTGCAGCACAGTGATGTTAAATTAGATACACTAGTATTATTTCTGTGAGCGTAAATCTCTAATTCAGAGCTTGCATTATTTTGTTTGTGATCACATGCACTGTGAATAACTCCAGTGGACATCTGGCCTTACAATGTACAGGAGGCATAATATCTCCCTATAAGCAAACATCCCATGCCAAATCTTCTATCCCTACAGTCCCATGACACATCTTACATAGCAAAGCTTCAAAACAGAAGCAACTGTGAACAGAGAACCTGGAGTTGAAAATCCTAAATTCTGACAGAATTAGGATTTGGGGTTGGGCCTTTGGAAAGTATGACTCACATTCTTCAAGAGGGTATTTCAACTGTTCTTTGCTTTTGGTGAAGGAATTGAAGAACTTCATACCATCTGTTCTTACTTTTCAGTCCTTATTTATTTCCTTTTTAGTAAGCCAGTAACACCGAGAAATGCTGGTTCATTGTAGCCATCACTCCTTGATCAGTCAAAAACTTTTTATACTTTGTCTGTAATCTTTTTTTCTTCTTAGGTTCCCTTCAGTTTGCAACATGGGCAACAAACACACATCTTTTTATGTGAGTTCTCTAGCTGACTCTTTCTGAACTCATCCATGTATCCAGGAACTGTTAGAATGATACAGTGAACATTTCTGGTATTTCCTTCATCATTCTCAAGGTCTTTATTTCAAATCCCATGGGGTATAAACTGATGTTATAATTCAAAAAGAAAATAGCAGCTGGGATTAAAATCTGGCAGCAGGAAGAAGTAGAAAGCATTGCATGTTTGTAAAGTTTAGGCAGGAGAGGGATCTTTGTTTCAGTGATACTAAAAGCCTTCAGCTGTACTGATATTTTAAGACAGAAGAAACGAGAGAATTCTTAGCCAGCTGAAACTGTTTAATTTTATTGGAAAAGCAGGACCATGGACTCATAGTTACTATGACCAAAAAAAGAAGAGCACCCACATTTTTAGTATAAATTCTCATTCCTTTCAGCAATATATGGTTATTTAAATACATGTCAGTCAAATTGAATAGACACTACACTGAGCTGAGTGAATCTGGGGAAAAAAGCTGTTCTGCTATGTAGAGAGCAAAGCTATAGCCCATTTACCTCTCCTTTTTCCAAATGTTTATAAGTCTCTGCTTGGAACAGTAATGATGGTATCACACACTTTGCATAAAATTAAAAAAAAAAGTTCTGCAGATTCCAAATGTATAGTACATAGATACTCCAAAATACATGCACATCTGCTGAATTTTTAGTGCAAACTCTTTACTTTTAAAATAAATCTTTGGAAAAATCTCTGCTTTCTTTTTCCTATAATACTACAAAGCAAAATAAACAAGACACAGTACAATGCCAAAAAAGGAAAATGCCACCTAAAAGCATATTAAAGGCAAAAAAATACATCATTGTGAATTCACGGCAACATTTCATTTCAAACAATCTCCCATTCTTGACTGCTAGAAATGACCATTGTTGAAAAGCTATGTGATTTGTGACAGTGGTGGTGTGAGAGTTCAGTGTAGGAAGCTATAAACACACTTCAATTCTATTTCAGTAATAACTGAAACGAGCACAAAAGACCATTTGTAAAGACTTTGTTTTTTTAGTATTTCTTTCTGTTTCTTAGATCCACATTTAAACAGGCCACAAAAATCCCTTACTTTTCACCCTTATATGGCACTCCTCACAAATGACACCACTCTTCAGAAGAGCATTAAACTGACAAGTTGCAACTACAGCTCCCCCAAAATAAATATGTTGCAATTTATTCAGGGATACAAGCTTGTCTCACCTTGTCAGCTTTCAGACTGTTGAGCTGAGAAAAATAGGTGCAACTTTCCATTAAAGGTCTGCTTTAAGCTTGGTAGTTAAGAACATAAAAATGGTACCTTAAAGATGGTTCCTAAACCCTAACTATGAATTGCTTAGAGCATTTATTTTCTGAAGAGCTGAGCACTCTGCAGTTCCTTTTAAAGTCATAGCTTGGTCATGGCAAGATAAATGCCTAGTAATTTCTGTGTGTCCAGCTTTAGATGCCTATATATATGGGTGTTTTTAGTATTTAGGCTGTATGTGTAGGTGTTTAAATAAAGACATTCCTCTCTTTTTGCTAAAGTTGTTCTACAGGGATTTGTAGGCTACAAATTGGCTTTCCCCACTTTTCAAGGTGTCAGATGGTGTGGTCAGCTAAAAAGCCCTTTTAAAAATGTTCAGATGTGAATTCTGGGTGTGTAATCAAGATGAAAACATGCAATAGAAGCATAATATAGAATGAATGCAATTTGTTTCTCTTGTTTACATGATGAGCCTTGAGCCTGCTGATACTCACAATGGTCCTAGCTGTTTACATGCACATTTTCTGAGTAAGATGGAATAGTTATATAGTGTGCTGTGTGTTTACACAGCATTTTACAAATATATGGCAAGGTATTTTCTTAAAAAGCTTGCAGTAACAGTCATGCCAGACCCTAGGCAATACTGGATGAGATAGTTATTAATGGTAAAAAGAAACGACAGGCTGAAGGAAGCTTGGGAGTGATCTCTGAATGCTGGGAAAGAATATCTGGAAATGGAAGGCTGTTAGCCAGTGGATGAGAGAAAGTTAAGTCAAGAGAAGAAGAAACCAAGGGAGAAGAAGAAGTAGGGAATGTGCAGATGAAAAGAAACTAGAACTAGAGATATCAATGAGATAGCAAAGGGTTTTGTCATCAAGAATTAATAGCTTTACCATGATACAAAGGAGAAAAACAGTCAATAAAGGGATTCAGAAAGAAGAGTGACTGAGAAAAGTAAGAGATAGGAAAAGAAGATTCCTTTGGCGATGGCACTTATGTTAAAATGGAAAGGAATGGCAGGCAGTGGGGTGGATAATTTCAGACAATCAAATCTAGCCATGTCATAGAATCATATAGATTGGAAAAGAACTTTAAGATAATTGAGTCCAACTGTAAACCTAACACTACCAAGTTCACCACTAAACTGTGTCCCATCTTTCAAATACCTCCAGGGATGGTGACCAACCACTTCCCTTGGCAGCCTGTTCCACTGCTTGACAATTCTTTCAGTGAAGATTTTTTTCCTAAGAGCTGATCTAAACCTCCCCTGGTGCAACTTGCAACTTGAGGCCCTTTCCTCTGGTCCTGTCACTTCTTATCTGGGAGAAGATACCTACCCCCACCTCACTACAGCCTCCTTTCAGGTAGTTGTAGAGAGTGAGAAGATGTCCCCTCAGTCTCCTTTTCTCCAGGCTAAACATGCCCAGTTCCCTCAGCTGCTCTTCATGAGACTTGTTCTTTAGACCCTTCACCAGCTTTGTTTCCCTTCTCTGAACGTTCTTCAGCACCTCAATGTCTCTCTTGAAGTGAGGGGCCCCAAAACTGAACACAGTGTTTGAGATGCAGCCTCACCAGTGCTGAGTACAGGGGCACGATCACTTCCCTAGTCCTGTTGGCCACACTATTTCTGATACAAGCCAGGATGCTGTTGGTCTTCTTGGCCACCTGGGCACACTGCTGGTTCACGTTCAGGTGGCTGTTGACCAAGACCTCCAGGTCCTTTTCCTGCCAGGCAGCTTTCCAACCACTCTTCCTTAAGCATGTACCATGGGATTGTTGAACCCAAATCACATATTCTAAGTGTCTGAATGTATTTGTGTTTTGAAAACACATTAAAAACATACATCAGTGCATCTCTACTTCATTGGAAGACACATTTATATTGTAATACTAAATTTCATCCAAGATCCCTAATAGCTTCATGCAGTCTGTCATATTAAACTCTAGCCCTCATTACCTTAATGGATTTAACTTTGACCCTTAATTGCATATAATACTGTCCGTTGCTGCAATGATATTCCTCGGTCACAGAAGGATCATATACGACTGGCAGCCTCCTCACGGCACCACTGGCCATGGCAGGCTGTTTTGCCTGGTGCTGAGTTCCTTTGCCATGGGGTCAGGGGGACACGGACACCCCCCTCACCAGTCCTGATATTTGGCAGGGATGATCACAAGGAAGCTGCGCTCTGGTGGCCTGGTACCTCATTTTTCTATTTGCTAATTCTTTAATACTAGATTAGGGAAGCTCAGGGAGAGCTGTAGCTCTTATCGGCAGGAAGTGCTGTTGCTGCTGCTGCTGCTGCTACTGCTGCTGCTGCTTTGTGCTCCTGTTTGCCAAGTGAGTGAGTGCCAGGTAACTGTCTTTGGTCTTTACACCCCAGATACCTGCAGCCTTGTATTGCTACTATGTTAGGGTTTTCCACAAAGGGAAAAGGCATCAGAGGAAAGAGGTTAATCAGGCAGGGAATACTTCTGTCCCTAAACAGTGAAGCAGGTGTCATAATGAAAGTCAATGTAATGAGGCAAGTAGGATGGACTTTGACACCGTGCTCATGTCACATGACTAAAATCAACTTGCTTTCCTTGATAAATAATAAAATATTTTTAACTAACAAAAGTCTTAGCTCAATGTAAATTTTCACAAATATAGGTGAAATGTTGCTGCTTTCCCTTTTTATTGATTTTTTAGATGTCCCTTCCTGTGCTCTGGGGATATGGTCCATAGGTGATAAGTAAGATTGCCATTTATTCACACCATCTGGTAAAAGACTTGGCCATTAATACTGGTGTACAGTCCCTCCTGTTGGTCGTGTAAATATTTATATTCCAGCCAACAGTTTAGGCTTGGGAAAACTTAGCTAACTGAAGCCATTTTGCTCAGGTGAGCTGGCTCTTTCAGCTCTGCTGATGTCTATAGAAGAATTGTCCTCAAAAGTGTTACATGTAACTCGGCAGTGTGGTTTAAATTCAGAGAATCTTTTCTACCTCAGAAATGTCTCACTTACCCCTACAGTGAATATTATTTATTATTCCAATACTCAAAAAAAGTGAACTATGTAAGTATGTTGTAATTTATTTTGTTAAAACACACTAATATTTGAGAGCAAAACTAGCAAAGCACAACAGCAAGGTAATAAAACAATAAAGTTCCATCCCCTTTTAAAAATGATTGAGATGAGTCATTTTAGCATAAGAGTAAACAGGTGGGGAAAAATATCTAAACATCTAGGGCAACTGGCAGTAAGGTCACCTACAAGAAAAGCATAAAACCGAAGTCTCAGAGGAATCTGGTCTTCAGGTGTCATCTCAGTCAATTCAGAAAATTGCAGAAGCTGCCATGACAGAACAATGGTATAACATGACAGCTTCTGCTGTATCTGAACCTCAGTCAGGTTTCAAGGTTAAAGCAATGTTTGTGTTTTCAGTTTTTCTTCATATTTTTTAAGGTTATATCTATGAATATTATAGTACCTAATCTGAAAATTTCCAATAGGTTAAAAAGCAATCTAGCATCATCTTTAAAATGTGATGTTAACAGCTTTATGGTTAAATTAGGCCATGAAAAACAGCTAAAGGTTGTCTATGAAAAAGCTCTTTCTTATGACAAAGATAATTAAATCCATAAAGAGAAAAGTATGAGCTAAAAATGATTTAGAAAATTCATCACAAAAGTGTGTCATTACAATAATTCAGAGAGAAAATATAATTTTTTTTATTATTATTTACCTATCTCTAATAAATTCATCTTTCTTTGTACAGACAGGCTAAGAGAATGTCCAAATGGTAACGATGAACATACCAAAAGTTAGAGTTTAAACTTGTCATGTTATGCATAAGGCTGAACAGTTGAAAAGAGTATTTCTGATTTGCTTGTAATACACCATAGGATGGAACTTTGTGAGCTTTACAGGCTAAGAGAATGTCCAAATGGTAACGATGAACATACCAAAAGTTAGAGTTTAAACTTGTCATGTTATGCATAAGGCTGAACAGTTGAAAAGAGTATTTCTGATTTGCTTGTAATACACCATAGGATGGAACTTTGTGAGCTTTTTTTTTTTTTTTTTTTTTAAGGATAAGGGAAAGATGTTTAGGAAAAAATTCATTAAAGCAATTTGTTTTTTTCTCATGTCAATGCATTATGCAATGAAAGAGTGTTTTAAGAGTACTAAAAATTTCACTTTAGCCTGCATGTGAAACAAATAATTCTCAAAACATGCTTCTTTATCACAAGATAATGAAGATGACGGAACAGAATCTAAAGAAGGGTGTTTCAAGTCCTGTTACTGTTTTTTAGCTTTGAATATTAGTTGCAGTGCACACTGACTCAAAATGTTTCATTTTATCAGTTTGTTGAGTAATTTATAGTCAGTGATATTAATTACGCCAGTAGTGAAAACAATAAGCATACCTCTAGAGCAGACAATAATTAGGCAGAACATCCAAAGTACTAGATGATAGCTAAGCAGTGTGAGACATTGAAACATGTAACTTCTTTTTAAAATGAGTGTTCAAATATCATTTAACTGTTCCCTTAGACGTTTTTTGATATAAATCTTCAGTTCTTCTTTTTCTTAGTGTTGAAAGACAAAAAAGATATTTTGAGCTTCTCTATTGAGTGTTCGTTTTCCACAAAAATTTATGAATTCTCATAAGAAACAGAAATTTTCATGACAAATGACGGGTTTTAAATATCTTACTTGTTAAAAAAAAAAAAAAAAAAGAAATAAAAGAAACTAAAAGTTCTGTTGAACCTACTTGATATTTTAGTGGTGTTCATCACTCATTAAATACAAAAGTTGCTGTTTTTTCTATTTCACTAAGTACAGGTTCAGTTGGGAAAGAAATTTTCCTCCTGAAAATGTAGCTGAAAGATCTCTTTGGACAGGTTTTGTAAAAGAAAAAAGGCAAGTATCTGGGTATATTTAAATTTGAACTTGTACATCTGAAAGACTCCATAAGCATTACAATGTATTAAGGTGAACCGCTGACACTTAACAGTAGAAAGTTGGAGCTGTTTCTCTGTTCTTGTTTACATTGGCTTCATATGGGTATATGCTGTTTACTTCTGTTAAATCCATTTTATTTTAAGTAAGTGTATGTGAATGTTAGAACGGGTCCATTTGGGTTATTTTTTCACCATTACATATGTTTCATTATAACCAAATCACAGCTAAGGAAGGAGCTGCTTCAATGCACTTGGTCAAAGTTCAGGGCTGTTGTGCTCCTGTCCCCTTCTCCCTCAGTTTGCTAAATAGGACAGACCAAAAACTATCTGTTCAGAAAAGGACAGGAAAATAAAACGACATTGTTCTGCCTAGGCTTCCGCGGCAGTAGCTGAATGCAGGGTAAAATAACTGTGATGATTCTGTAACATCTTTGTGTTCCTCCACAAAGAGAAAATCAACAGTTTGGTCAAACCAGCTATTAGGACACCAAAGAACAAATTCCCAAGGTATAAGGAAGAAATTTTTTATGATGAGGGTGGTGAAAGACTGGAACCGGTTGCCCAAAGAACTGGTAGATGCCCCATCCCTGGAAGCATTCAGGGTCAGGCTGGACGGGGCTCTGAGCAACCCGATCTAGTTGAAGATGTCCCTGCTCATTGCAGGGGGGTTTGGTCCCTTCCAACTTAAATTATTCAATGATTCTATGTAAACAAATTGGTCTGCAAAAAAGGCTACGCTTATGCATTGCATCACTTTTTTATATGGATAGAACTGTGTATAGAGGAACACAAAAAAAAAAGTGCATGTCTTCCATGCACAGTGGATTTAAATTTAATGTTGTCACTAGGGTACCTAATTAAAAATACTTTTTAAACCAAATTAAGGTCCATAGAGAAAGAAGTATATAGAACAGCACACAAAAATCTCTAAATTTTCTTTATATGAAAGCATAAAAAGTATGAACTTGCTTACTTCAAAGAAGAAATAGTTCAATAAAAGATTTTAATTCATTACCTTTTTTAATAGGTGATACAATTTTGCCATAAATGGAGAGTCAGATGAGCAAAATATATTACCACAAGTATAATTTGGGAATACCTTTTATTTATTTCCATAACAAATAACTATGTATTAAAGATAAATGAGACGTTGCATCGAGTACTTTTAGGTGACACTACCTCTAAAGAAGAGCTAGCTGCACTACCTATAGTAGACTGCTGTAGGAAACTGAATTGTAAGTTAATACACACACTTGGACATGTATTTTGAGATCTCTTTGTAAATACAAATCACATTTCAAAATGATAACGAAGTTGTTTATCATTATCAGACAGAAAATGGAAATATCCCTGTTGAGAACAATTTACGTGTAAAGTACTAGTGACAAAAAGGGGACGCACCCCCCTAAATTAAAATCCATGAAGAATGGTAAAATGAAAGAGAAAGGAGAATCTAGTAGTTTACAGTAATTCTCTTGAATCTGTTGCTTCAGAGAAATAGAATGTTAAACCTGGTTGTATTTCCCCTTTTTAATTAAGAAGTAAATAACCTTATTAGAATAATGTTCCTCAACCATTCAAGCTGTATTTCTCCAAGAAATACAATTACTGAAGTCTCTGCATGAGTTACAGAGAGAATTCCACCAATCAAGAAGCAAAGGAAAGGTCAGGGGTTTTATTTCATATTAGGTATACATTGTCAGTGCTGTTAAATTACATTTCTGTGGATGAAATTCCTGTTAACTGGTTGCTTCTTGTATGTCATTAACAAAGATCATTATTAATGTCATGATAAGTGCTAATGAAATACAACTTATTTCACTAATAGACTGTCGTAGTGATGCTCAGATAGATCTTTTCCTTGCTAATCTTTCTCTTAAAAAAGCCTGAGACGAGGAATAGCCAAATCAAGACATGAACATGCTAAAATAATTGGAATATGTCCCTTACATCTACACCTTCTTTCGTAAAGATCAATACATAGAAGAGCAGGAAAGCTGTAATTTCATCCATCGCTGAAAAAGAGGAGACAGTACACAACTTTTTCTCCCTGAGTACAATTTTGCTGCTCATGGGGAATGACTTAACGTACTTCAATCTTTAAGTTTCTATGTTTTTTTCAAAAGATGTTTTTAGGTGGATAAACTACATGTTTTGGAATATATAGAAACCATACAGAGTGCTCATCATCCCTCAGATAGTCAGTGCAGTAGGTATTTATGTGTATTTTGGGCATCATGGGTCTCTGAAAGGCAACACTGAAGTATATGTACATATATATTCTCATATGAATTTTAGACTTATTAGCATAGCTAGTAGGAATGACTCCATATCTAAATAGATTTTAAAGATTTTCTCAAACATTTCAGCCATGAAACATGATTATTTAGTCTCCTTTACATCTGTCCATAAGTACAAAAGGTCTCATTGGATGACCCAGAATGTTTTATTGAAAGAAAAATGGCTACACATGTTTAGCTTGAAACGTGTCAGTGTGGTTGTTTTAGTGAGTCCCCAAAATGGCACTGCAGAGAAAGTGTCCTCTGATGAAACATTTTCTTTCATAGACAAAGGAAATGATCATCAGTAACTGTTTCTCTGAGTCAGGAAAAAGGCAATAGACAAAACTAGTTCATACAGGTGTCTAATTCAAAATGAGATTAATAATTTTCTGGACTCCACTGTGTTGACTATACCTGTATTGACTACAAAGGAATGTAGGAGTCTGGTTCACATGTAGACACAGTTAGGCATCTTAATCTGTAAATTAAATGTCAATAATGGAATTGCAATATGTGAAGAAATATCATGAGAGATTTTACAATTTATGATGAGATCCTGAGCAAAAATTATCAAGCTGTGTAAGTACTCAGAAAATGAGGTAGTAGGCACAGCACTAGAACTTGAGCAGAATATTAATTTCTGAATGTGTTGTATCTCACATGTTTTGTCACAAAAAGCAGGGAAATACAATACATGTGCATCCTCCTGCTCTCCTGGCTTTTAACCGAACAAACTGAATGTGGAATAAATTGTTTAATTTTCCCAGGAAAACAAACTTCATGCCCAGGATAGTCCCAAGAAATTTATGGAAGAAATCATAATCTGTATAATTATCAACAGCTTATTTAGAAGCATTGCATGTTTATCACAACTTAATTAGTGACAGAAAAAATAATGCTAATAGCTAATTCATATTCAATCTAAAAAATGCATGTATCCTGTGCCCTTGTAAAACTAACTCCAGACCTGCTTTTCAGAGGAAGCATTTGGACTTACTTTCAAGAAATGTTTTCAAAAGCAAAGTAGCATCAAAAAAACGCAAGTGTTTCTTTTTTTGCTTGCTTTCTTTGCTTACCTTGCCACTCCCCACCCACCCCCTGCCCAATTCTTCATTACACAGACAAAATACGGGGAAGCTGAGTATTATGTTAACTGCAATTACCAATTTTTCTCAAAACACTTGTTATTTGAACTTTTTCAATTACATCTGAAGTCATTGTAATCACAGTTGTCCCTAGTGCCTTACTTTGTTGTCTTCTCTTACTCAGATCTCATTGTGACAGTCTTGATAGAGAAAGCATTTTATAGCATTTATTCAAGCTTTTTCTTCTGCTTTGGTCTCCTGCTGCTCCAAGGGCAGCTTTACTAGTGTTCCCCAGCAACACAAGTGAAAACGTTTCTTTAGGATTTAGTTCAGTCTTTCTATTTGTTTCAGATTCCTCTTTCCCAATCTTACTAAGTCTTCAGATGATCCATTTCATTGTCTGCATTTCAGATTTCAGACCCTTGGGTCTAAAATTGTTGTTCTAATCTGAGACCAGCCACAAAGGTTTCTTTACAAACAAATCCTAAAATGCAAATCCCGTTTCTATTTGGGATAAATTAAGAGGAATTAGAGTGAAGTACTATGGAACTAGACCAAAGTGGCTTTTGTTTTCCACTTGAGATTTTAAGAACCCAGTTCTCCATATCAGTTCTCCATGGCTATATCAGCAAAGGCCAGGGTGTTATTGCCCTGAAATAAAAATCTATTCTGTAGAAACAAGGATTGAGCACAACATGTCCTGTAAATCATACGTCACCTAAATCCTGCTTACAGCCATGAAGGCATTGGGGTGGTTTAATTCTTTCTGCAGGTGACTACATTTAACCATGCATGACACAACAGTCATGTTCTCATTCTGCCTTCCCCCTTTTTTGCACATGGGTCACCCCAATGCTTTTATAATGGTGCCATCCTTATGAAGCTTGACTGTGACAAAAGAAGGCCTTTTGTTGATACAGTTGCACACTCTAATTAAAAAAGTTTAAGCAGGATATACCTTATTGAATGGCACCATGTTACCACACAACAACTCCAGCTAAGTGATGGTGACTTTAAGGAAGTGAATACAAATAAAGTTTCCCAAAGTGAATTATTTAATGCTTCTTTTTGGTGCATTTCATTTACTTTAGCTATTACATGTAAAATATTTAGGATAAAACTATATAGGCTAAAATATAATCTAACAACATAAATTATTATTGCAACAGTCTTTTTGTTGTTGTGTTCACATGGTTCAGGCTTAGAAAGAATTGAAAACCTGAAGCATAACCTTGCGCATGCTTAAATGAAGTGATGTTTCTTGAATTACTAGCTAAACTACTTCCATGACTTAAGTGACAGTTTCCTCTTTTTCACATTCATGTTTTAATCATATTTCTACTCCATGATCAGCACTTGACCTTAGCGCATTTGCTGTCTGACTGCAGAGCAGTGGTAAATTGAATAGAGAAGGATCTGGTTATCACATGTTGATGAAAAGTATGTACAGAACAACTAGCACTTCGCTCTTTTCAACATTTGATCATTTCATCATGGCAAGAGATGGTGCCTATGGCTCAGTTCAAGTAGTAATGCCTATGCATCAAGTCCCCTTTCAGTTGTCTTTATACAAGACATTTTGTGCTATGGGTTTGGGAGACCTGTGTCCTTGCAGTTGCAGAATGGATGGGATATCCTAGGCTATCTCAAATTACATAAAGGTGATTGAATCCTTCCCTATCTGCCTTATATGTCCATTCACCATTCACAATTTCCCCTTAGTCAAGAGTTAGAATTTTAAGCTGGTTCTCCTTTTTATATTGCAGCAATACTTTCCTAGTTTTCAAAATGTGTCTGTTGTTTAAATCTTCTTTTAGTGGAGACTTTAAAACTCACCACCACCTGTCTCTTCAAGGAAAAGGTTCTGCACAGTAGAGTGCTGAGTTTGGGGTTTTCTTTTGCTTGTTTTGTTTCTGAGATACATGAACTAGAATATGCTGGAAGAATCAGCCACTTCTGGAACTTTAGTCACAATGTAAGCACTATGAAAACAGTACCATTGTCTTCACCATAAAGGACTACATAGTCAGTACACAGAGCAGGAGGCAAATCATATGTAGCCCATACTCTGGGAAACTCTGGCACTTCTGATGAATTTCCATATTTCCAAAAATGCAATACTAGTCTTTCAGCGGTAACTGGCACTCTCCACAAAATAATCATTTTTAAAACATCTGTTTTAAAGGTTAACATGATGGACTAGGGCTGACACTGCTCATACCAGGTCAGGTCAAAGTTCCCTCTACCCTGGTACCCAAGCTCCTTTGCGGGTAGATAGGGGGTACAGAGGTCAGACCTGAAGCACGGACTATACTTATTCTGAGATTAAGAAGATATCACAGCGTATGTCAGGGCATGTAGGTACTTGCTTGATCCTACCCTCTATTTAAGCTTGTGAAAGTCTCCTCTTCCTTTAACATCTAAATCTGAGATACTCTATCTTAGCTCTTCCTCTGCTATTTTCTATAGGTTGAAGTAATGCAAGAAACACCGTATTAATAAACTAGGAATCTATAGCCAATTCAAAAAATTCTTCCTACAGATTTCATCAAGCCTTTCAGAGCTGCAGTGAAGTAGTTGCCTGCTCTGTGATACTTAACATGTATAGACAATGTTTACAGAGAAGTCTTGGTGTGAACTAAACTCCTTTTAAAAAGAACCCCATGTGTGCACCAAGTCTGCTCCCTTCTCAGGCAGCTTTGAGCCACATACATGGAGGTGGCATACAGTCACAGGGACTGGGAAAAATTTATTCTGAAGCAAAACTCCAAGATGTAAACACTATCAAAATTCAGGCCTCAACACAAACCAGCTCAGTCTATTGGACTGCTGATATTCCACCAAATTATTTGTAAAGGTAGAGATACTCACTGCCTCCAAGCTTCTGATTTCAGTTTATAAGCTTCAGATTGAATGTTATTTTCAGATTCTTAAATATCAGAATTCCCCACACTGGAAGGAATACATTAGGATTGCATATGTTGTATCTATCTTTCAGCTATCACTATTATTAAACCATTCAGGGGCACAAATGTAGCTTAATATTTGAGATAAAAAACCCAGAGCAGACAAATGGGACTCTTGATGGCATGTGGTATGCTAATAATAAACCAGAAGATGATTTATGAGTTGAAGTCCTTCCCAATCAGCTTTTAGATTACTGAATTCACTCTCTATTTTTCAGCTTTGATTTGAGCACAAAACACAGTATAATTGTATGGAGGCTAGCAAAGTTGTACTGGAACAGAAAAATAGCTACAGATATCTTTTATGGAAACTGAATAAAGGTAAAATGGATACATAGGAGACACAAGGGTACTTGAGAAAAGCAAGAAAGCCAGCAGTCAAAAAAACTATGCGTGAACTGTTCCATTAGGTTTTGAGAGAAAAAAGAAATTAACATTTCTTCTGGAATGTGTAATATACTTCCGTGGGGAAAGGATGGAAAATGTAGTCATTTAAAATATACCAGATATCAGATCATCAGAGAAGATGATTTTTCTCTGTAGGAAAAAAGCATTGGTAAGAATGGTGGATTATAGGAGCTAATTATCCCTTTTAAATTCTCTAAGCATATAACCATATTAAAGCTACAAAGTTATGGAAACATCAGTTACCAGCTTGCTGAGTGTCATGGTGCAGTCCAGTTATAGCTATAGTGCATTCTCCTTTGCAAAATTAATTAAGCTTTCTTAAACCTAAAGAATATTTTTTTTTTAAGGAAAAGGTATATGGTGTCTTGTGAAACGAATCCATAGACATGCTGGATGGACTGCAGTTATGAACAATTATATGCAGTTTAAAATAGAATATCAATATCTCGTGGACGCTCTGATAGTATGAAGAGGCTCGCATTCCCATCATTTCGGCTGGTGATACTTCACAGGGCAATAGACCAAGAAACATTGCAAGAGGATCTTCACATGCCAGGAGGAAAAAAAGATCGATATAAATGTGACAGAGCAAAAGGTCGCCAAGTAGTAGCAGTTATACAATGGTTTTTGAACCTTAAATAGCAGCATGAAGGAGTAAAAAACAAGCTATTGCAGTCCTCAGTCTCAGATTCCATCAGTAATGGAGAAACAGGGAAGGTTAGTAAAACTGAAAAAATGAACAGCAGTGTTCTTGGCACCATTCAAGCTGACGTAAATGGTATCAATGCAAAGCTGTTTGCCTGTTTATTTTGTTTGTGCTTTGGAGAAAATGTTCAGAAGGAATTCATCCTCGTGTTAAGAATTTGCAATTCAAGATTTACTGTGGAATGTAGGCAGTGATAAATTGTTTTATCTATAACCTGAACATGTTGGAGCTTGGAAACATTTTTCAAACTTTCTTTTCCTCAGAACTCTTTATTTATTTCTCTCATTTTCCTTTTACTTTCTGTTTTAGACCAGGTTTTACTCTGTCCTTGGAAAAAAAAGTGTTATAAGGTCCCTTAAAGACAAAAACTGGAGTTAGCTATCATAAATGCGGCTATCACTTCAGAGACACTAATCTGAAATCACATCTGGTCTCAGTTATGAGCCAGTAATGAAATGAAATATTAATCTCCTTTATTTCTATAAATCAAATTTGCAAAAAATCATAGTTGTTGTTTTATATCTTTCTGTAAAATATATAGTTTGACAAATGGAGACAATTTCCAATTGAAATATCTGTTGTTGTACTAGGTAAGAACGAATGTTTTACACATAGGTTAATGACTTGCTAAAGGTTTAAGGAAGAGAAAGAAGATGTCTGCACCAAACCTGTCTAAAGAACATTAGCATTTAAAAAGAAGTAACAGCAGCTGGCAGTCCAGGAAGGAAACTTCTTCCTGGTAAATTGTCTGTCAATATTTTCAAGGACAAGAAGAGATTTTTTCAGTTAAATAAAAACATAAGCAATGGCATAAGTATGCAAGTTAGCATTCTCTTCTGTCCAAAACATCTGTCCATCCAAATATAGTCTGAAGATGTATGGCTGGCTGAAGGAACAAGTTCCTGACCATACAGGGGACGTATATGCCTACAGCTTGGTACTCTTCCTGGGGAGAACTAAATTTACAGACATTTGATTTTGAAATAATCCAAATACTTTCTTTTCTGACACTTCTGTCTTTACAACCTTTGCTACTCATATTTTTGGTTTTGTAAATTAATTTGTTTTCCAAATGACATGGTTTTTTATTTAGAATTATTTCAAGATATGTGAGTAACATTTATATGTGGGATATTATATACTTCCAAGCCATTCCTATGGCACACCAGATTTCTACAGAGAAGCCACAGCATACTTCTGCACAGATGAGTTTGAGAGTCAGTAATGCAATGTCTAAATGGATCAAACACGAATGAGCAACTATTTTTAGCTAAGAAATTTCTCTGTTCTGAAAGAAGATACACTTAAGGATTACACTTACTGCTTGATAGACCTAATGGAGTTTATAATACAACTGTGCAAAATGAAAAGTAAGATTAAAGACTTTCATAAAGATTAGATGTTTCAAATGTGTTGGATTTTCTCCAGCTAAGTCAGAGAACAAAGATGTCATTTTATATCTCCAAAATTACATATCGCTAGTGAGGAATAACAGCTACTTTTCAACTATATAAAACAATGAATCTACAATATTAATACTACCGATTTATTCTGCAAAGGTTTTGTGATGCTTTTTTCTGGATTGCAGCATTGTTAAAGATGACATAGTAAAACTTATAGTAATATTAGAGACAAAAGTTGTATTTCTACGAAGACATGCCAGGTACATGAGTGCAAGATATTTTAGAATAAATTTATAATGTAGAGGAAAGTCTATTTTATTTAAATTTTATTATTATTATTTTAATAGGAACTAAATAATAATCATAAGCAATTCGGGAAGGGAATGTCTGTAGGTAATATTAGGTGTATGAACGTTATATATACATATTGTTATTTTTGTATTATTATTTTTCATCTCATAAGGAAACAAAGTAGTCTAATAGCCCAAGTAAGCAGATATTTATATTAGGCTATTGAAAGGTAGAGTAAGTGTACTAGAGAGAAGAAAGGAAAGGGCAGAAATATTACTGTCCGTACTGACTGTAAAGTTGTGGAAGGTTGTATGACACAGTGTGCTTTGGAGACTGTGGGATTGTCTCTGCAGAGGAGCTGGTCAAGGTGGAGTCAGCTGTGCTGCTTTGTGTGTGTGACACAGTTAAACCACAACACAGATCATCCTCCCACGAATAACTGAGCATTAACTGCTTTGTGCATCCTTGTTATCACTACAGTTATCTCACTTTCTTTCATGATTGATATGAGCTAAATATGGGCAAAGAAGAGCTTCACATTCAGAAGATTTAAATTAGGCTGTATTGCTGATTTGTCTATGACTGTCTAATGCATGGGATGAGAGTGGGTTTATAACAATCACTTTCAGAAAATGACTAAGGATTAAGTCACTTTTAGTTAGGAAACCCTGTGCATTGTCTCCCTAGATATTTTTAGGCTTCTGCTGTTTGATACAAAGGGAAGCACTGAATGTATATGGTATGAGGCAGATCTATTATCATAAAAATTGATGTTTAAAAGCACTAGATAGTTTGAGTGCCTACACGTTTGCATATCAAACTCACTATCAGTTTTTTCTAAAGGGCACCTTGTAAAAACTTTCTGCAAGCAGCCGCGCTCTTCCCTTAAGTTACCTTAGCAGGACCTCAAAGTAGACAGAGGGCATAAGCAGTTGCTTTTGAATGTCCAGACCATAATCCATATGAACTCTGAAGCATGAGAATGGGTAGGGACAATGGCTCTAAATTCACTGAATTAATTCCATGAAACAAAATGTCCTTTTCTTTCTTATTATTCTTCCCCAAGCGCTCCCCCTCTCCTAAGGGGGGAGACAATGAGAAAATAATGGGTCATTTTTAATCCCAGTAAACAGGGACAGGGAAGAAAAAAAAAGGTGTTTTTTTTTAAAAAAAGAAAAGTTTAATTAACAGTGGCATATGATTGCTTCAGGTTGCTTTCAGTCTCAGTAAAACCACCACTGGGAGGAGACACCACAAATGAACAAGAAAATATGATAACAGAAAGAAAGACTGGTACAAGTCCTAGAGCAAAAACCACTGTATGTAAGAATCAACAGCTCACACAACAGAAATAATCATTATTATTAGCAGCAGGTTTCCCAGCAGCATCAGGCTCTAAAGCAGATGAATTTGGAAAAGTGACAGTAGTAAATGGCCTGCAAAAATGCCAGTGACAGGAGGTCTTCCAAGCTGGTTTCCAAATGCTGAATGATGCCACATCAAAGTAAACCTTATCTATCGATAATTTCTATTTCAGGGATCTCCAACTGTAAATTGTAACATAAACCTTCGGTACATACATAAATTTTACCTAATTTCATGTAACAGTACTGAGCTCCCTATTTCTTGAACCTCCATCATTTCTTCTCCTTCTAGTTCTGTGTAATAGAAATGTGGGTAAATCTCCCCTTCCCAACCCCACACGTGAGATTTGATCCAAGCCCTGCAGTGGAACCCAGTCACCATCGCTTCTTGATCCAAGAGACTCAAAGTATCTTTAAAAAACAATCTAAACCCATGTTGTATATGGGAACTACTGCTCTGAATCAGACCCAGCCTTGTGTAAGAATAAGCAATGTGCAGAGCATTACTAATTCCAGTTTCTAAATCTCACCAGTTTAGAAACCTCCTGAAATAGTGCTTGCATCTGCTGAGGAGCTCTTCCATGAATTTGCTTCTCTTTCCTGAAATAATTTGTATTTTTTGCTCTCAGTCACATCCCAACACACTAATCTTACAGTGTTGAGAACTGATGAATAGGAAATGCTGGGGACAGAAGTGCATCATAGTATTCATCAGCATTCCAGCATTCAGATATTAACTATGTGCTGTAATTTGTTCCCTCCCCAGTACCCAAAAATTGGTTATGTTTGGGGGTTTTTTTGTTTGGTTGGTTGGTTTTGGTTTTGTTGTTTTTGTTTTTTTTTAATAAAGTTAAATACACACAGACACACACATGATTTCTTATCTTTAAAACCATGGATACTATAAAATATTTAGAAGTTAAGCAAGAGCATGGCTCAATCCACTCATGTCCAAATAATTTATTTTGTTTTTTTGTCTCTTTAATATGTAGACTAAACCACTATTGGTTTTCTGTCTTGAAAAAAACTGTAGGTACAGAAAAAAACCAGAATTCTTCAGTTGTTTATTTGAAAATTTTGCATGTGGGTGAGAGGAGAGAGGGACTCCTGAGTTTAAGTTAATTGCACTTATGACCCCTTCATGAAAAACACTGGTAAAAGCCAGGGAATTTCAATTCCTTTCATAGCAAAGGAATGATTAAGACAGGATATCATCCTTTTACCATTTGCAAAGTCTACATTTACACAGCTAACCTTGAAGCAAACTGACCCTTGGTCAATGGAATTAAGTAGCGCTTGTAAAATGCAATTAATCTGACCTATTTTAGACACCAGTTGTGTTTATTCCAAAGGACATCCGGATCAATTGATCAGAAGAAAGTATCTACATTGCAGATTCCTTTATTTATTCAGATTATTTTCACCTCTTCTTTGGATCCTGATGGACCTGAATTCACTGTATAGTAGGGGCAGTTCTGGAAACATGTGGAGTCACAGATGTGGCTGGCAACTGAAACAAATAACTCCTCCCAAACGAAGCTGAAGCATTCCTGCTTGAGGTAGCAATGAATTGCCATTTCAAAGACTACAATTGTCTGTATAGAAGGCCTGAAGATCCCCTACACCTTTCAGTGTCTAAATTCTCATACCTGACTCTCTTTTGTAGGAGCCAGAACTAGGTTTCATGAGGCTTTTTTGTTTATTATACCTTTTTTCAATCTTGGCGTCAGAAAAGGCTGCTACTGGAGGGAATCATGTTTGGCAATGTGTCAATACATTGCAGCAAAATACTCAGAGGTGAATGATTTGACTCTTTCTTCATCCCAAATTATCTTCTGAGACTGTTCTGCAAGTGTGTTTTTTGCTACTTCATCTCTTCTAAAAACTATATTGTTTAGCTTTAAGAGCCAATCTGAAGAAGAACTAAAAAAATCCTTCAGCAACCTGTGTATTTCCTGTTATTGGGCAAAATTCTATTTTTTATTATTTTAATTTTAGTATGTAATAAAGATTAGAAAACAATATTCCCACAGAGATGAGCACACTCTAAAATTGGCACAGCTAGGGTTTGCTGTAGATTGTAAGGAAGACAGGGCTGCTTCATTTGGTTTTAAAATGGATGCACTGAATATAGCACATGTAGGGAAGAATTAACTAACTGTAGCAAAATGTTTTTCTCAACTGCTTCTCTCTGCTGGAAATCCCACTATCATACTTAAAATCTAAGATAATGAGAAAGCCTCTAAGCTGAAAAAGCAGTGCCTCTAATCATTTCAATCCCAGTTTAATACACGATTTTATAAGACAGATTTCCTTATTCCAAATTCAGATTGAATTATTATTTTTTTTCAAATTTTAACATATTATTTTGTTGCAGATACTCACAATACACTGCTACCCACACTGGCATCTGAGTAACAGCAAACAGACTCTTGCTACGCTCGGGAGACAAAAGTGAATGTGAATGGACAACAGCCCAGTGAAAAACGCTGCAGGTAAGACGTGGCATACATGCTGAGGTGTGACAGCAAAGCAATACAGTGCACCAGCAAGGAAAAGATCACATAGATATGCACATTAGCGGGACCTGATCTGAAATAGCTGGGGCAAGTGAGAAATACTGTCAGCTCCAGTGGGAGCTCTACTGAGTTGAGAGGAATTTTGTTCAGCTGCAGGTGTGTAGTACTCCAGTACTGTGGAGGTGGTGGCTTTCTTCTGCTTATGATACTGCAGGGCACTAGGGACAGGTACAGAGAATAGAACAGTATAGGATTTTCCAAGTGTACAATTTATAGTGTCTTACATTAGCTATTAAAGATTGTGTGTCTGGTTCAAAAAAATCTAGATTTCTTCTGTTATCATAAGTAAACATCTGCCTCTTGGGGGGAACTTAACCTTTCCAGGTTCATATCTAAGATGGTGTAATCGTCCTTTGGGAGATGTCCCTCTTTTGCCTTTAAATATAGCAGTCACAGTTGCTTAACTTTCAGACGGTCACAGCTAGGAAACTGAATCCTGTCAAGTTTGGGGAGGGGGAGCAGGAAAGCAGAAGGGATGGAAGAGAGGAGGTTTCTCATTAATTTTAATGTTCTTTCTCTTTAGTATATCTAATACTCAACTAGTAAAGATTAATATGCATTCCTGCTAATAGCACATGAAATAAATAGTATCTTATTGGCAAAAAAACCACCCCTGCAAACATATTGAGAAACACTAATATTTCAAAGTGATGAAGAAATGAAGATCTGCATGTCTGAAAAACCTGGAAATCACTTCACTTGTAAGGCTGTTGACTGAAAATAATAACTTTAAAAATATGTTTCTGTTCCACATTTTGTCCTATGAAGTGGCAAACAGGAAAAGGGAATGTATTTCAGTAATGCAGATGAGTTTCTGAGTAAATCCAAGGCTTTCTGCACACTGTGCCTTCCTGTTGCTCCCTCCCACTGAGACAGCATGCCAGGAGTTTGGATGCCATACTGGGATATGGACTGGAAATTTATTTATACACAACGTAGATCAACAAGACTTTCTAACAGATAGGAAACCATATCTAAACTGCTTTCAAAGTAGCTGAAAAGGATACGAGTACCAGACACGTTGGTCTTCATTGATGGGCCTGAAGGACACAGCTGTCATTGCTTGATGGCATAATAACTCTTTTGTCAAAAAAAACCCCACCTTTTTTGTCACCAGACGTCCAGTGTTTATAAAAGCTTGATTTCACATTGTATTTCCAGAAACTGCATTACTGAACTGAATTATTTCATTAGTGTAAAGTTACGGAAAACTGTATTTTGTCATTGTTTTGGTCAGATAGAGTTAATTTTCTTCTTAGCAGCCCCTAAGTTGCTCCATTTTGGATTTTTGATGAAAACAGTGCTGATAAACCAGAGATGTTTTAGCTATTGATGAGCAGTGCTTACACAGTGTCAAGGCTCCTCTGTGTCTCTCACTGCCCCACCAGTGTGCAGGCTGGGGGTGGGGACACAGCCAGGACAGCTGACCCCAACTGACCAAAGGAATATCCCATACTGTATGATGTCATGCTCAGCAACAAAAGATGGGTGAAGGGCGTTTGTCTTCCCAAGTCACTGTTAGACATGATGAAGCCCTGCTGTCCTGGAGATGCTGAACACTTGCCTACTGATGGGAAATGGTGGATTAATTCCTTATTTTGCTTTGCTTACACATGCAGGTTTTGCTTTACCTATTAAACTGTCTCTGTCTCGACTTAGGAGTTTTCTTACTTTTATCTTCACATCCCAAGACACAGAGAGTGAACAAGCAGCTGTGTCATGCTTTATGTGCCTGCTGGGACTTAACCACAACACTATATGCTGTCTCATTACCACCTTTACAGAGGTGTATCCAAACATGTTTTATGGTGTGCAATTTCTAGTGTAGCCAAGGTTTTGATGGATAGATTTTTGTAGTCATTTGCAGAACATTCAGACATGAGTTCGTATAATTTTATGTATGTAGTAATATCAAAATCTGGGGGTATTATTGAATTGCACAACAAATGTTTAATAAGATCAGATCTTTATGTAATAATTTGACTCCTTACATTTAGAAAATAAAATAAGGAAATATTAAGTAAACATAAGAAATAAAATAATTACTTAAATTAAGAATAAAATATATAATCTGCACACATGAATATATAGTATACAGACAACTTGGGTTATGTGCTAGTTTTAACATTACGTGCTTTAGATGGAGCAGCATTATAATGCAAGCATAAAACAGAGAGGCAAGTTAATAACATTTGTGCAGTATATTCTTTTAGAAAAAAGTATATGACCTATTTCAAAAGCATGTTTGCAGTTTGCTAGTTATTGCTTCTGGAAATAGTCCCATAAAACGAGTGCAAGCTGCCCTCTAAATTATAATGTAATTTTCTTATTTTAGTGGAAGGTAAACATTTGGAATACCACCTTGTTTATCACAAACAGGGAGCACCACAATTCCTCAAAGTAAATTTTTAATCAGTTAAGTGAAGTTTGTGGATTCAATTTAACCTTTGTTAGAAGTCTGTTTTAAATATTAACTACAGAATATGCTTCTGTCTAATTGATGAAAGTGAGCTGTCTGCAGAGTTACCATTATTGCACATGTGAAGTTATGTGCTGCATGAGAATTTTTGTACACTATAGTATCAAACCTGCCTACTGGACTTGTTTTAAGCAGTTACAAGGAGAACATTCCAGAGCACAGTAAAGTAGATTTCCATAAAGGATAAACAGTATCCTCAGATGCAACACATACTCTTGTTTTTCATCTAATTTCCCTTGTTTTGGAAGAGGGGGTCAGGGGTGGGGGGTGTACAAGGAGAATCAGGGATCTGGCTGTTTCTCCAGTTGCTGTATGTTCGAGTATTTACTTGTCTAAGAGACGTTGGACCTACTGTAGTTGTATGACACTGATTAATTATTATGAATAATTATTCATATGCAGTTAATCCAATATATTTGCCAAGACAAAGTTAGTGAGTATGGTAAGATTACTTTCTTTGAGCATGAACAACAGCCAGAAATCTCCCCAGATATGTCAGAACCCTTTTCACTTAAGAGCTTTATATTTTATGCATGTTTTGCACATAAGAAATAGGTCTTTTATGAACCAGCATAATAATCTCTTTATAAATGTGCTATTCTATTCACATGCTTGAGGCAGAAATATGGCAACCCTGTGTGGAGATGAATCACTGCTCTGAGCAGTCACGTTTGTCTCCACTCTAAGAGGACCACAATAGTTGCCGCTATCCAGCTCTTCTAAAACTAAAGCCCAAAGCAAAGAAAAAGTTTCGCTGTAAAAGGGATGTTCCAGTGGCTTCACCGAGTAGTACTCAAGATCGTTCAGTGGCTTCAGTAACCTTGGTTAATCAGGTTAAAAAAATCTCCAAGGGCTTTCTTCTTAGTGAGCAGTGGTCAAACATTACCCTGCGCTAAGGCATGCCAGAGTGTAATGTATATAGGCAAATAATGAACTAATACGAAGGCCAATACAATTACATCAGTCACAATCATAATACATGTAAGGACTACATGTCTTACAAATTTTAATGTTATATTGTTTACTAGTGCTAAAACAGAATGAGGTTGCAAAGCAGTATTCCTGAGAGCCAGTATCTGTTACACATATTTGACATGCAGTGCCAATGTCTTCAAAAAATTAATTGCAAAGGAAGATAATGTTCAGTATGAGAAAGGACAAAAAAATATAAATGTCAGAAGTTTCAAAGGTTTTTTATGCAGATGGAACAATTACCATCATCCAAATTTGATTTACAGCAAAGCAGCCCCAAAAGTTTTAACCACTAATTCCTTCATGGAGCCCACAATTCTGGTGGAGTTTGAGCATACCTTTTAAAAAGACAGGAAATCTTAATATAAAGACTTTAAATGATGGAAAGTGCACCACAGCCCTCAGCAAACTGTTACACATCTTAATTACATTTTACTGCTGGAGAAGTCTACCTGATTTCAACTCTGAATTTATTAAGCTTCTAATTCCAGCCACTGGGTCTTGTTCTCCCTTCATCTATAAGATTAAAGAGCCTTCTATTACCAGAAAACTTTCCTCATGTGGGCAGCTGCAGACTACAAACAATTCACCTCTCAACCTTCTTTTTGTTTAGTTAAATAGACTGATTTTTTTTTAGAGTTTTACGGTTGAGACAGGTTTTTCAACCTTACGTTATTCTTTGAGTTCTTTTCTAAATCATTTCCAAACTGCTGACATTCCTTTTACACTCTTGAAATGAGAATTGTGCAAAGAATTACAATAAGTTCTCATTAGTATCGTGGATAGAGCTAACCACCTTACACCTTCTTGTTACTCTCACCTTCATAAAACCAAAGTCTGTGCTTGGCTTCAGAGCTGAAAAATCACTTTGGAACCTCAGGTTAAGCTGCTTGTGTCCTGTGGCCTCCAACTGCTCTACTGGGATGAGTAAAGATCCCTTTGAAATTATTTTATTTTTAGATAGAGATATTATTAACTTATATTTCTAAATAACTTTCAGACAGAACCATATTAAGAAATGCTTATATATATATATATCTATAAAACTGTCACATGTGGAAAAAGCCATCATCTCTTATGCTTGTATTAACCCAGTAATAAAAATATTCATTAGCTGAATAAGCAATAATGTAGTGGTAGATATAATTATTATTTTTATTAATTATAAAAAATTGCTTTATTAAAAATATAAAGTTGTTACAAATAATTGCTTACTAGAAACAGTTTCCACTTGGGTAATGTTAAAGCTAAAATAAGGGCATTCAGCTAAAGCTCTTATCCATTAAATGCTTAAAGCACTCTATGCTTACTAAGATAGACATTGAAGTATATCCTGAATAGTTCTGATGAACAGAGGTTTTAAACTACAAATGTCAGTCCAAGAAATCAGTTTATGATTTTAAACGTGTCTGTATCTAGAAATTTTTCACTTACACTCAAACTGATAGGAAAGCATTAATCCTCCTCCCAGTGAGTGAGCAAGCCAAAAGGAAGAGGGATATTTTCAGATTTTCTCTTATCAAATTTTTACCATTCATGCTTTGGTCCCCAAGCAACAGAAAGATACTAGTTAGAGTGGTTACATACGGCAGGGTTGTTTAGAGCAGAGTTTCTGTCTTCACAGGATTTTGATGATTTATGCTACAAGACAATTTCTAAATAAGAATTAGGGTCTGAAAAACTGGCTGAATTGGTTTTGTTCCAATACAAGCAATCTTAAACATGATTTTACAGTTCTTAGTTCTAGGGATAAAGAAACATTGTTCCTAGCTTCTGCTGCAATGATTGTCCATTTTCCCGAGGGCTAGACTGATTCTTTCCTCAGTATCATTTTGGGGTTTCCTTCTTGTGAATGAGAATCTAGGGAAAATATTTTCCTTTGTATCATACTTCTCCCTAATTCCTTCTCAGTCTGGTGCACTGTGTCTATGAGGGATGGATAAAGGTCAGTAGCTAGCTTCTGTCACTGATTTGTAGGCTACAAATTCTCCCTCTGTTGCATTTTAATTCTGTCAAGAACTTAGAAAGCAAGCCATGTCCCTTATCTTTTTTCAGAATCCTTACAGACACACACACAAAATTCAGCACAAGAGCCACCAGGAATGAACATTATTACTTTCCTATTCCTACTTTCCCTCTTATTCACAGAATCATGGAATCATTTAGTTTGGAAAAGACCTTTGAGATCAAGTCCAACTGTTAACCAAGGACTTCCAAGTCAATCACTAAACCATGTCCCTAAGCACCACATCTATGTATTTTTCAAACACCTCCAGGGATGATCATTCCACCACCTCCCTAGGCAGCCTCTTCCAATGTCTGACAATCCTTTTGGTGAAGAAATTTTTCCTAAGATCCAACTTAAACCTTTCCTGGTGCAACTTGAGGCCATTTCCTCTTATCCTGTTACTAGTTATCTGGGAGAAAAAGGCCTCCCCCCACCTCTCTACAACCTCCTTTCAGGTAGTTGTAGAGAGCAATAAGGTTCCTCCTGAGCCTCCTTGTCTCCAGGCTAAACAAGCCCAGTTCCCTCAGCTACTCCTCATGAGACTTGTGCTCCAGACCCTTCACCAGCTTCATTGCCCTTCTATGGACATGCTCAAGCACTTCAATGTCTTTCTTGTAGTGTGGTGCCCAAAACTGAACACAGTATTTGAGACCTGGCCTCATCAGTATTCAGTACAGGGGAACGATCACCTCTCTAATCCTACTGGCCACTCTATTTCTGATACAAGCCAGGATGCTGTTGGCCTTCTTGGCCACCTGGGCACACTGCTGGCTCATGTTCAGCTGGCTGCCAACCAACACCCCCAGGCAGCTTTCCAGCCACTCGTCCCCAAGCCTGTAGCGTTGGATGGGGTTGTTGTGACCGAAGTGCAGGACCCAGCACTTCTTGTTGAACCTCATACAATTGGCCTTGGCTCATCAGTCTAGCTTGTCCAGATCCCTCTGTAGGGCCTTCCTGCCCTCAAACAGATCAGCATTCCCCCCTAACTTGGTGTCATCTGCAAACTTACTGAAGATGCACTCAATCCACTTGTCCAGATCATTGGTAAAGATATCAAACAGAACTGGCACCAGTACTGAGCCCTGGGGAATACAACTTGTGACTGGCTGCCAGCTGGATGCAACTCCCCTCACTACCACTCTTTGGGCTCAGCTGTCCAGCCAGCCTTTAACCCAGCATAGAGCACACCTGTCCAAGCCATGAGCAGCCAGTTTCTCCAGGAGAATGCTGTGGGAGACGGTGTCAAAGGCCTTACTAAGGTCCAGGTAGACAACATGCACGCCTTTCCCTCATCTACTAGGCTGGTCACCTTGTCATAGAAGGAGATCAGGTTAGTCAAGCAGGTCCTGCCTTTCATAAACCCCTGCTGGCTGGGCCTAATCCCCTCTTTTTCCTGCATATGCTGCACTATGACACTCAGGATGACCTGCTCCATAACCTTCCCTGGAACTGAGGTCAGGCTGACAGACCTGTAGTTTCCCAGATCCTCCTTCCTGCCCTTTTTGTAGCTAAATGTCACATTAGCTAACCTCCAGTCTTCTGGGACTTGTCCAGTTTGCCAAGACTGTTGGTAAACGATGGAGAGCAGCTTGGCAATCTCTTCCAGCAGCTCCCTCAGTACCCTTGGGTGGATCCCATCCAGGCCCATACATTTATGCACGTCTCAGTGGAACAGCAGGTCACTAACCTTTTCCCTTTGGACTGTGGGGACTTCATACTGCTCCTCATCCTTGTCTTCCAGGTCAGGGGGCTGAGTACCCTGAGGGTAACTGATCTTACTATTAAAGACTAATGCAAAGAAAGCATTAAGTACCTCAGCCTTTCCTTTGTCCTTTGCGGCAATGTTGCCCTACATGTCCAGTGAAGTGTGGAGCTTATCCTTAGCCCTCCTTTTTTTTCTAATGTATTTGTAAAAACATTTTTTGATATATTTTGCGACAGTGGCCAGCCTGAGTTCTAGCTGGGCTTTCGCCTCTTTAATCTTCACCCTGCATAATCTTGATTTCCTTATAGTCCTCCAGAGTTGCTTGCCCCTTCTGCCAAAGCTGATAAACTCTTCTTTTTTTCCCCTGAGTTCCAGCCAAAGCTCTCTGTTCAGCCAGGTTAGGCTTCTTCCCCACCAGCTCATCTTTTGGCATGTGGGGACAGCCTACTCCTGTGACCTTAAGACTTCTTTCTTGAATAATGTCCATCCCTTTGGGATCCTTTAACCCTTTAGGACTGCCTCCCAAAGGACTCACTCTTTCTGCCAGGTTCTTACACATGCCAAAGTCTGCCCTCTGGAAGTCCAGGGTAATGGTTCTGCTGGCCCTGCTCCTTACTTCTTTGAGAATTGAAAACTATCATCTCATGATCACCATGCCCAAGACATCCTCCAACTACCATTACTGTAGACGCCCAAGGAGAATGTACAGGTTAGAAAAAACAGGCTTGTGCTGCTCTATCCTCCACATTTCTAGACTGGTCCTTAGAAAGCAATACTATGGTTGTTCAGCAGCTCGTATTTCTTCAGTATAACTGCTGACATTTTGATATTCTGAAATAACTTCTTATTTTCACACAGGTGAGAGAAACTGCTGCACATCTAGGGACTAGTGACATTTGTAGATGAGGTGTGTTTTTTTCTATTCTGCTTCTTAAGAAATCAGTAGAAATTGCTACAGTGCCACAAATCTAGGGACATTTTTCTTTCTTTCCCCATGACTTTCAGCAAATATTTAGTAAAATTATTAGCTGCTTTCTGCAGTTTGTAGAGCTGTGTGAAACTGAATTCCTCAGTGGCTGGAAGTAGTTTATTCAGCCTTTGTTTGTTTTTTTTCATCAGTGTTCTGCTTGCACATGTTGAGATATTCTGTGAAAGCCAGATTATAACAGATACTAAACCTCAAACAAGACTGAAAAATTTCAGTCGCCTTTGCATATAAAACTATGTAAAACCCTGAACTCCTCACAGAATTGCAAACAGCATCTTAGTGCATGGCTCGCAGGCTTCGCAGAAGACAGCTGAATCTGGGTGAATTCCCAGGGTATCCACAGCCCTCCAGCTCCCCTGTAACTTTGTGAAATTACACTTGTTGGCTTAAAGTTCTGCATGGTGCTAGCAGGTAACCCTTTTCATGGATAAATGTAAGATTTTCAACTGTAGAGTTTTATGGTACGCCCTGTGGGACCTATTTTTCAAATATCAATTACAATCAATGAAATAAATTATAATTAGAAGCAGTGCTGTAGTTCGAAAGATATCTCGATCTTGGGTCCTATTTTTGTTACAGCTTTTCTGTTAAGAAACATTCAAAACCACTCAAGGAATTCCAAGTACAAATATTTGTTGCTATTCCTAAAGATTACCTATCAAAATATCACAGGATGCTCATCTCTCTTGCTGTCCAAGAGCAGTATCCTAGATTTGAATGCCAGTTCTTCACTGCTCCATGCTGAGATATATATATATATATATATATATATGTATATAAAGCCTGTCAGGCTCAGAATAAAGTTTTGTTAGCCTTCTGAGCACCTGTATTACATGGTAGATTGACTTCACCTGCTGTCCATCATTAAAGTCTCTAGAATAAATTTTAGAACAGTGCTAGACTTTACTTCATGTTTTTAACTGTTAATGTGTTATTTTGCCAGAAGTGTGTTTGTTCACATTTTTTTCAAGTTGATATTTTTAGGATAATTTTTTTAATCTCTTCTTTGTAGTAATGTTACCACTGATAATAATTCTCTCTCCTGTTTTATATGCCATCAGTAAAGACCATTCATGTGAGAATCATTCCAACTTACATAGCAAAAATTAAGATATTAAGCAAGATGGATAGTAAAATCTGTTTCTGTGGATAGCCACTAGACACACAGAGTCAACAAAATGCTATTTATCCTAACGATTAGCTTAGATGACTTCTGAAAACATAAAGCAATTTGTTGACACTTCCTATACAAAATCTTGCCCTTCATAAAACAACCAACATCTGTTGTCGGGAAAGAAAAAGGAAAAAAACATTTGTAAGAGTAGCACAATTAGCTTTTATAGTTACTATGGAAACAAAGAAGAATCAAATAAGCACTAGAGTTTTTGTGATTATGCTTTTGTCCATGTGACAATGTATTGAACCATAGGCCTGTTTTTAATAGTGTTTTCTTTCAAATATTAATATAATGTAGTGCGATGGATTTCGCATTTGGCAGTTCCCTATTTGATGATGGTAACTGGTGAAATAGGAAGGCTTGAATTCTGCTAACCTATAAACATGAGCAATGTGCAATATAGGAAGTTTTACATGTCTAAAAGAACAAATCCAAAGTAGGTTGTAGAATATAAAATGTTGCTGCCTTTTGCCGGATGTTCTTTGCTACAAAAAAAAAAAAAAATCCTGCTTTTTCAATTCATGAAGATGATCTAACTATCATGAAAAAAAGTATTTATGTAGACCTTATTGGCCTGTACAGGTTAACTGTGTCACAGGTAAGAAGCTGGGAGCTTCCAAAGTTATGCTGAGTCTGAAGAATATTTTTATGAATAGAAAAACTTAATCAAAATGTTTTATCCTTTTTACTTTGTGTTAATAATGCATACATCATAAAGACAATGATATATGGGGGAAAGATTCCAGACAAAAAAATTGTTCCAGAATACATTTTTGCTTGAGAATGAGCACTAATGCTATCATTGCCAGCTCTTATTGCAGATGCTCATGAAATGAAGTCTTTAGCTGTATAACAAATTGACTGAGAAAATTAACTTAACTCTTTAAGAAGTTTATTGCAACACCAACATAAAAAATTGCTTTCTTCTTGATACCTACCTATATACCCACTTTCAAAGTAAAAAAAATAAATAATAAAAAATTGGGTTTAGGCTTTTCACATCTTTTTCAGCAGAAGACAATGTACAAAATATATATACACATCCAAATAAAAACTGCATAATATAAAACTTGCTTTGAAGTCCAGTTTCAAACAATTCTTGCTTTCTCAATTTTTATTCTTCACTTGTATTATATTTTTATATTATATTGTATTGTATTGTGATATTTACATATATAACTTGTGTGCAGTAAGATGTGTATGGAGCTAACCAAAGAAAAGTTTATCCAATAGCTCCATCACTTTCACTAATACCACTATTTGTCTCTGGTCCCTCTATCCTCTTTTGATTATTTGAAAAGTTGAGTTATTCAATGATATATTTTTCAACAATAGTATTTCTAAAATTGTGAAGGATACTAGTGAGATTTGTACACAAAAATCTTCCTTGTAAACTGCAGAAATCGTTACCTAGTAAGGAAATTAAGGATTATTGGTTTTGTTATTTTGCACGTAGTAAATTCACAGTCAGAATTTTAGGGCTATCATTGCACGTCACGCAGAGTTGTTTTTGATTTGGTTCTTGAATTATTTCAAACATCACTTTCCTAAAATAAGCCCATAAAAAATACCTAAATATTTTTGTCAAAGAGAAATATTTTGTGGTATAATGCTTTCACCAATTTTTAGGAAGGAAATTTGCCATCTAATAACTTCAAGAACAAATTTTTAATATTCTGGTAACAGCTATGATCTTAATTTCACCCAATGATGTAAAATGTAGTCATGAATATTAATAGCTTAATTTTTGGCATAACTTTTTCCACCAACTGAATGTTGTCTGAACAATGCATGGATATTATATTTAAATACAACAAAATATTGTGGTTTCATTTCCACAACAATCAATGGTCTGGTTTTTTAATTCAAAACTCTCACATAGCTCTTGAAAAAGGTAACCCCATAAAGAATCAGGAAGACTGGAAGTATTAAAAAAAATTAATATCAATCATAAGTAGCTGTTACCTACTATAAATGTTAGCTCAAGACCTGGAATATGGCACTAACTTGAAAGGGAACCTGAAGTTATGTATAAAAAGGACATCTTAACATCAATGCAGAAAAGATTTTCTTACATGTGGGAGAAAAGCTCAAAGTGTCATATTTTCTGACACCTCGCATACTTTTACATTTTTTTACTCAATAATTTAAGTAAAAAAAATATAATTAATTTATAGCTTAGATTATGCATTTAAATTTTTTCTACAATTTTACATTGTTCTTTTGTTCATATTTTTCTAAGCTCAACATAGGCAAAGAACGTGTCATGGATTTTTATTTTGGGAGTGGGACAGCTGTATCCAAATATGCAACTTGGAGAGACACTGATGTGTAAGGTAACCTAGTACACATGGTACTAATGTTATATAAATGAGTTTCCAGTTGAGGAATCCAGTTTTGTTCCTCACAGTGTTACTCCCCGTCACTGATGTGGTCTATGTAATTAGAGCAGCTCCCCCTTAGGCCTGAACAAGATTATCCAGTTCATGGAAAACGAGGAGAGTAGCATTCTGTTTCCTTATGTTTCAGGATAATTAAATTCTATACACTTTCTGTACTAGGCTTTTTCAAAACACAAACCCTAGGATTATTGCTTAGGGGGGAAAAAATGTACATGCTTTAACTTCTTGTGTTATGGTACAGGTGAAAATATGGTTCTACATATAGGATTGATGCACCCAGTCATATCAAATCAAAGGGAAGAAACACTTAGTGACATCTATGAAATATTTTTAAAATGTTGAGAGCACTATTTAAATATATTAAATTAATTGCAGTATGTTACACAGCCCTTAGATGCAACTACTTTTAAACAGATGAATTATCTTGGAAATTATCTCAGTTTAAGGGTATTCAAATATAAAAATGACATTACCGTCAGCTTACTGCAATTCATGTGTCCAGGCAGGTACCAAGAGCGTCCGTGACATTCAGCACAGATTGAGGTGTTATACATGTATTCACTACTCACTGTTGTTACTGCTCATCGGCACCACCCATGGCACTAATCCCTGGGGATCTTTAACATGAGGAAGGGCAGCCAGCAACTGTTTGCTGTCTCACACGTAAGCTATACATCAACCTGCTTTCCTGAAACACATTCTAGCATCTTAAGTAGCTTCTGTTTTTTCTTGGTTTTATCTTTACTCCTGTTCTTGGAGGAGGAGGGAGTTCATCTCCTTGCCACACAGAGAACCGCCAGGTGGGTGCTGCTGTGCTGTTTCACACATCACAGTAATAAAGTGCTCTAAAGGAAAGACCAAGCTATGGATGAAGCCCATTGCCCACACACAAAGAGGCCACTAGCTGTAATTGTAACAGTGGTTTTCTGGCAAGAATAAACACAAGCTCTTGGATACTAAAATCCAACTTGCTTTCACACCCAGAAAGATTCTGACTACAACCTTTTCTGTATTACAACTAACCCCCAGTTCAAATATCCATTTCAGTCATGTAAAGAGAATTACAGTGATGGCAGCATCTAACTTTTCTAATTACAAGGGTCTCGAAGGTACTGAGATTGTAAAATTTTAAAAAATCTTTTGAAAGCTTATACAGTGCACACATTACTGTGGTGTGATACAATGCTTTTATTGTTATGACTTTGGAAAACATCCTGTCTCCCTTCCCTTCCTTCAAGGTGATATAAATATCACAACTCAGTTTTCTTTTTTGTTTACCACAGCTCTTGATTCTAGCTCCTCAACCGGGCTTGCGATAAGTTCTGTATTTAAATCAGCTTTTCTGTTAAGAAGGAAATTACTTTATGGATGACATCCTGGTTCAATTTACATCAATAGCAATATTCCTCTCCCTTCATTGGAGCCAGAATTCCATAATACAAGCTCAAATTAATTTTAAAATTATTACTGTAAGAAATGCAGCTCCCAGAGGCAGAATTTGTCTTGTTTCCAAATGCTTTTAATAACATAATGATGCACAATTTTTCACACTTTCATATAAGTGAAGTGTATCTTTGTCCAGAAAAAAAAAAGACAATGAGAGAGAAAAAAATGATTCTCAATTTCCTATGGTGATAGCAGAAAAAAAAGACTAACTGTAATTTAAAAATAAATTTAGTACAATTGTGTATCAGAAATGCTATAACACACTACTCAATCGGATTTTTTTTTTGTAATGCTATTTCAGAAGAATGCTATGGTTTTGTTTAAGATATAGCTCTGTATGTCCTGGTTTTCCATATCTTAGTACATTGGCTTCATATTTGGTATGATTAGAACTGCTGAATTTTTTCACTTTAGAAGTATCACAAAATCCTGGTGGTGTACTTTGATAAGTTTCTGAAGAACAACGGCTTCTTGAATGTCTACTTAAATTCTTCTTTGAATTGAAAACATACTTATATAGGTTATTATGCTACTAACTGTTGTCATCAGTCAAATCCACGCTTGAAAAATATTTCTATCATTTTGGTGATGAACTTGCTTTAGAAGTGTTTCTAATATCTTAATAAATAAATATCTTAATATCAGATTTATTTTTTTTTTAAATGACATGCATGTAAAGGTTTTTGAAGGCCTGAAATTTAATAAAAATACCTGCATTTCTTAGCCTCTCTTTAAGGTCTTTTTCACATTCAGTTCTCATTTTTCTGCTATCTTTCTCCTCTTATTTCTGACATCATATTTGATGAAATTGAGTGAGTCAGTAAGAAAGAATCTGTTACAGACTTCTGTTTAGAACCTAACACCTGACTGATTTAAATTATTAGAACAGCTTGTCAGCTATGCAAGGAAATATAATGCTGGATTCTTCATTTAGAATGTTTCTGGTTTTGTTGATAAAATTTATTATTTTTCCAAATACCATATCATCAGGGAAAGGAAAGAGAAATGTTTCCTCATGCTATTACAATCAAAGAAAACCTTCTGCTGCCAACAAATGTACATGTGTTTGCTTCAAAAGACACAGTCCTTATGAAAGAATTACAATAAATACATTTTGGTTGGTTTAAACAACAGATGGCTGACATCTTTTACACTTTCATTTTTCCAGTGGTATTTTACCACCATCTGAAAAGCTTGAATTGTAGCACTTCTTGCGTTTTTCTTGATTTTGAGATAGGAACCCATCTGGGAAGAAGTAATGACATCTCTGTGAAGGGTAAATGTTTTGCAGCAGTTTTCTACATGTAAAGTCTGAGATAGTGAAAAAGAATAGGTAATCTGAAGGCTTTAGCTTTAGTTATGAAGCTCAGTTGGCGAGAGATTGGAGCAAAGAAAAAATACGCTGGCAATAAATTTCTAGAAATGGCAGTCTGCTTTTCTCCTTACTGAAAAACGTAAGAAATTGTTGTAAACATCCAGTTCTTATTGCTGCACCAAGACCTTTGACTTTGGAAATAAATGACATTGTAAAAGCTTCTTTTTTTCCTCTCTAAGCAATTTAGAAAGTGGAAGATGTGATGGAAAGTGGAATAGGGATAGAAAAACTGAAGGTTTTTTAGATAAAACACAAACATTTGGTCTGAACTCAGAAACTCCTTAGGCATGGACTTCCCAGTGGAAGCATTTGGATCAGCCAGTAGAAGTAAAAATCTAAAACTTTTTCCTTGTAAACAAATGTTAGTATGACTGACCTTCCTGTGAAAGGAAGAAAGTCATGCCACACATAACTACTTTCAACATCTCATGCTTTGAGTCAGGCGCTGGTGTTGTCAAGTGCAGCTCCCCAGCAAGTGGAGCTGATGTGTCATGGCAAAACATGGGCAGCAAAGCCACGCTGGGCCAGGCGGCCTGCGCAGGCAGGAGAAGGCAGCCCAGCATCTCTGTGTCCTCCCACCCCTTACCTTCTCCTTCCTCTCCGCCACACCCAACATACCTTTCACACTTCTGTAGGCTTTAATCTGTCACAGGTTATTCAAATGGATCCTGGGGAGGCTTACACATCCTTGGAAAATGCAGAATAAGCTGCTTTAAAACAGGCCAATATTTTTGACAAGTGAAACTTCATCAAAATGTTTTTTATGAATCTGAAAAGCTGCCCAGAGGTGTGTCAGTTTAGACAGAGATGAATCTTTTTAATAAGAAGTATATGAAGAGAAACAGAGAAAGAGACAATTCAAGGCACAGAAATAAATGTACCCTCATTCTCACCCAAAATGTTCAGCCAGCATAATTCTGTTCTTTGAAAATCTTCAGGGGTTTTGTTTACCTTCCAACAAACAGTTTCAGAAGAAAGAAGAAACCAAAACCAAAAAACCTCAACACCTTAAAATATGACAAAAAATAGAATTGAAACTGCTCAGTTTTGGACAACTCTAGCTTAAGGTAAGACACCTGAAAAGAAAAAAAAAAAGATTTTTTTGGCAGCTTTCAAAAAATCATATAGTATTTTACCTGTAGCAGTATTAAACTAAAACTTTTAAATCTCAATTATTGCAGCCCTTAAAAATGCAGTTTGAGAGAAATCTTAAATTATTTTCTTACATAAGCAATGTAAGGAAAAATATTCAAGTATTACTTCCCTGTAAGTGAAAATTAATTGAAGATTGTGCTAATTTGAAAAATCACATAAAGGTGTAGGATAAAATATTATTGCATTTGAACACAATGGCATGTAGCTTCTTTCTTTTATGCTTTTTTTCCCCCTGTTTCTTGAGCTGTGTTCCTTATCAAAAGTATATTATGTTATCTGAGCTAAAGAACAGGATGGAAAAGAGCTACATATACATCATACTCTGTATAAGTTGTCAACTTTGGGGGAAGGAAAACAAGAAGACTGAAGCACTGCAAATACTTCAGTATTCAAAATATCTCCATATTTATTCAATGTAAAGATGTGGTAGGAACTATGGTAAGTGATCTGAATTTACAACTCAGTCAGCAAATGAAGATGCATCTTGGAGCTGAACATTTCCACCACTCATTTTTCCACTTTTTAAATGAAAACCAATTGGCTTTAAGGACACTGGATAAAGGGGAGCGGTATGGTGCACTAATCTCTGAGGTGCATGTTTTGCAGTAGTTTTTGGGAAAAGCAGTCAGCCATATTGATTTGAAAGGCAAAGGAAGGAACTTCCCAATAGAAGAAAAGGATAAAGAACTTGTACGTGGCTCTTAGAGATCAGGGTAGAATCTGGGCTGCCCTATACATAATTATAGTCGCGCATATATACTGTTTTTCTAGTAAGAATTCGAGGTAACTCCTAATGTTTAGTTAAAACAGAGATAAATACTCTTTCAGCATTTAGTTAGGGTTTGTGCTGTTTCGTGTAAAGCTGGCTTGCCTCTCTTCTTGACAGAAATTCAGAGAATAGCAATGGTTTTAAAAGCCCTCTAGATGTATATCCTGAATGAGACAAAGAGATCAAGAAAAAAAGTCTGTCTTATCAGATGAGCTGGACCAGTGTGAATTGGCCACCACAGTGATGGAAAGATGACACGGGGTGGGAAAGCCTCTGTCTTCCCATGGCATGCAGAACATATGCCACTTTGGGAGGTCCTACTTGGAGCCCCAGAGCACTCCCCTTCTCCCTTTTCCTTTAGCAGATGGATACCAGTCCAGATGCAGACTCACAGATGCCCAGTGACTGGGAAGGATCACTTCCATGGACATGCTGGCTCCACCACCACCAATACAGCCCAGAGTGCTGAGGCCATCTTTGCTGCAGGGCTCTCTGCTGGCTCATGTTAAACTTGATGAACATCTGTGCTCCCTGGACCTTTCCTACAGAGTAGTTTCCAAGCAGTCAGCCCCCACCTTGTGCTGCTCCATGCACTTATCCCATTCCACCTGCAAGGTTTCAAATTTTTCTTTATTGAACTTCCTGAGGTTTTCTCACACTAATTTCCCCAGCCTGTTAAGTGCCATCTCCCAGTCCTGCCCTCGAGCAGACCAACAGCTCCCCATAAAACAGATGGAGTGAACAAGTCTTCAAGCCTGATAGAGATGCGTTTTCCAGACCAGGGCCTGGGTTTGATGGCTATGTGCTTGTGCTGTGGTAAACACTGTAGATAAATATTGTCTCTTTATTAGCTGTTAAACTTAAAACTACTTCTGCCTTTCTAAAGCAAACCATAAAGGGATTCACCTTTTGCCCCCACAGAGCATCTTTCAGTGAAACACCTTCACCTTTTCCTTCTCACCTTGAAAAGAATCCATAGGTCATGTGAAAGCAGGACATGAGAAAAAGCAGGAGGTAGTGTTGTACCAGCCCCATTCTGAAGATAGCATTTATTTTACATTTTATAACCTGCTAAATTAAAGGCATCAATATGTATGCATACAAACTTATTAATACATAGAGAACAGAGTCAATTCTGCAAACAGGTGAAAGTCTGGCTGCTGGTACCTCTCACCTGATATCTTTCTACATGGCTGGAAAAAATTGTTTTGCCCTGCAAAACACAGCCTTACAGGTGCAGTACTGGGGTATACTTGCCTCCATAGCCATAGACCCAAACTTTCGTCCCTCGATTCAGTGAGCAGTAAACAATGTTTTGAATTCATTGCAATTCTACCTGCACATGAAATTGTGAGTAGGTGAGAGAATGGGCTTTTTCAAAGCACTTTCTTGTTGTTTAAGCTCAGAACTGTCTCTATTTCTGTCTCTCATGAAAAGACACTGGATAGAAATTCATAATGCAAATTGTCTCCACAGCTAGAATAAATAAATCATAATGATATACCTGTTTTTTAGGCACTTTTTCATACTAAGAAAGTATTCTTGCAAGTGTTTTTTAAGCGTGGGAAATAACGGAGAACTTTTTGTAAAGTAGCTGGAGTTATTCAACAAAAATACATAAATTTAAAAGAAAAAACAAGAAACAATATAAAGTCTCAATGAATATAATACAAAGGAATATTTTGACCTAGGACTTTAAAAATGAACTAATTTTAGCATACAGAAGTTATTAAAATGATTAATAATGGCATGCAACTACTATTATAATTGCTTTACTAGTCATAGGGGCATTATACAAAGTTCTTTAACATGAACAGCATCATTTGATGCTTGGTATTGCTAATTAGTTTGATGCTTTGTGCTAGCACAATGATCACACACTAGGAGCATATATTTAGAGTATTTGTAACAAGGAATTTATTAAAGCATAGTCTACATTTGGTTATGATGGAAGACTTGGTAACTTTGTTGAGCACTGAATGCTGTCATTGCCCTTTCCTGACTATGAAGAAGGAGGGCAATGCGTTCTCCATAGTAACATATGCAAACTGGTGACAAGAGCCATTTATGTAGTTAGGAGAAAATAATGCATAGCACTCTGTGAAAATGACATTAAGCAATCAAATATTAAAACCAATGACAGCTACAGGATGTTAAAATTCATGTCAATAACTTCCTTGTTTTCCCCTAGCAACTAAGAAAAAAATAAGAAACACAATAAATTGGATTATGCAGAAGTTCCTTTTAAACCTATGGTTCTAGGGAGGGATGCCATCACCAGGAGGGTGGAGTTGGGTTGGTATTTTCAAGACACTCCTCCAGATGTAGGCTACATTCCAGAGAACTATTTGAAAACATTAAGATATACAAAAGCATCATGCTGCCAATAAAGTGTTTTCAATCTACTTTGAGTTTGCTAGAAAGCAGGTTAATATTAAATTAAATATACATGCTTACTGTTACTTTGAATAAGGAATTTGTTATTGGTGCATTGAATATTTTAATAACTTTCATGCAGTAAACACTGCAAAGAACATTATAACAAACTCATTTGTTTTAATTAGTCATGTTGTAAATTATGCAAGTCACACGGCTCAACTGCCTAGCAGTAAGAATAATGCCATTTCTGTATTCACCTGTACATAACTGGATGACAATTAAGAAAATGTTGATAAAGGAGTATGTAATTACCACTATTAACATTACACCTTAAAAACAATTGAGGACTGAGTTATACCTTTTAAAATAGAAAGCTCCTTTGAAGACAAAACCCAAAAGATTCTTTTCATATTCCTTTTTTAATGCAGTTGATTGTTTTATGTTTAAAGAATGCACAATACAATCCAGTATGGAAAGCAAAGCAATAGGGAACAAACAGAAAAAAAATCATTTTTCTGACGGTTGCATAGAATGAAGTCTAACTACTAGTAATACAGATTTTAATTAGTCTGTGTTTGATACAAGATGAGGATTAGAGGCAACTACCTTTTACTTAAGTTTTGCTTTTCTGTTGACATATTTGATTTGGGAATTGTAGCATCTTGTGAACAGATATAGACCAAACTTTTGTAACCATGAAATATTTTGTTAATTCAGTTTGCAGTGAAAAACTGCTTAGACTAAAAAATGTATGTATCAATAAAGTCAAAACATTTATATATATATTCTAAAAGGAAGTTTAATTTGTTTCATTGCTCAGCAGTTTCTTCAAAACTTATTTTAGGAAATATAATCAGAATTTATTAAAATTATCTAATTTTCATTCCGCTATCTTGCTTTATGCTCCATTTGATCAAAAACTAATTGGGTTTTATTGTTAAAAAATTGAAGGACTTTCTACATCCTTATTTATATATTAAAACCCAAGCTTTTACTGATACTTAGATAAAAACATAGGTAAGGACAGGGGAATGCCCGTGTCAGTTCTACATCAGTGAAATTTATCACAAAGAGTCATCATATGTATTGGCAAGGTATTGGTTAATGCTATGAAATGTTAAATAATAATTTTCCTCATGCATTGGCCAGGAAAAAAATACCAATAAAAATTTCAATAAGTTTTGGTGGTGTTTTTTTTTTTTTTTTTTATTAATTGTAATGTAAGTTGTTTAATTTCCATTAATCACATCATTCACATGGTAACTGATTCTAGGTCATGGGATGAGTTAATCCTATGTGCTCAGAAGAGTAAAAAAGAATATACATTGGTAGCATGTCCTATCTAGAGTGGCCTTTTCTTGTTCTTTCTGTAATAGGTCCATATGAGACACAAGTTATTAATTAATTTTCCCCTCCCCTTCCCCTCCCAAGAAATCAAAATAGGATGAAGGCATGCTTCTTTTCAAAGCACACTACACCCATCTGCATCTGGGAGGTCCTAATTGCTTCTCACCATACCAACAATGCCATCATGACTCACATGATATTTATACTCCAACACTTCTGCCCCTAACTTCTGCCAAATTTTCTTCATCAGATCAACTCACAAAAATATACTGAGATATTTTTCTTGATGTGTAGCAAGGATAAATTCCGCTGTGTTGCACAAGGAGCATTGTGTACCATTAATGCATTTCACTCATCTCTTAGCATATAGTATGCTGAACTAGTCTTGTTAGCATGGTTCCCCTGTCACTTGTGGAGCTATTGCCAGTTACCACATTAAACCTGATCTGTTACTATTCCTGAATACTTAAGGTGTTTTGTCTGAAATATTTTTAGAAATACAGTAATTTAATAATTTTCAAATCACCCTATGCCTATTTATTTGTCCTAAAATCTGACATCAAATTGTGATTACTGATAGAAGCTTAGAGGAAGAAAATCTGTGCATAGCAGTTCCAACTGGAAGCACTTCAAGTAGAAAGATAAAAGAGCTTCTGGGAACACTTGCAGCAGTGACTGATCTGGTTATAGATTGATCTTCTTTGTGCAAGCAAAGCCTGCTGTCACCAATAGCTTGTCTTTTTTTTTTTTTTTTTTTTTTTTTTTTGGCTGATTTCAAAAGCATCACACTGAAAATTAGGTAAAATGAAAGGTGATGCTTCTCCTTTCTAAATCCCACACCATGAATGATACAGAACTTTGCATGGTCTGGCAAAATGAATGCAAAGCAATGAACTTGCAGGTAAAATTCAATGGCACACAATGAATTTTAGCTGGGGAGCAGTGGTAGAATATTCAGGATATGCAGAGACAAAACATGAATGCCTTATGGCCCCTGGAGATGGGGGAGGGAGTAGTTTAGGCAGGGCTACAGTAGTCCTATGAAAAGTGAATGATGACCAAGTAAAAAGAAATGCAGAAAAGATAGTCTAATATTTGCTTTTGAGGGGAATGGCAATGGTGGATTATTAAACTCCAAATCCAAGTATCAATGGCAGTGGCAGAAGACTCTTAGTAGCCTTATCTTAATATTAGCCTTATCTTACTTTTTGACATAATAAAGCCAAATCTATTGGAAGACATTGAAAAATATTTATCTTAGCTGTTCCTTCAGATTCTTTCAGTTTGGTAGAATTCAAAAGCATTGGGAATGGGCATGAATAACAAAGTAAGAAAGTAATGTGGTTTATAATGCTTATTTGCCGCCTTCTCTCTTTGTTAACAAATGGCACAAAGAGTAACACCAAGACATATACTGCAGCAATATATTACCAAACTTCATTGTAGATTTAAATGAAATGGAAGAGAAAATCAGAATAAATTTTAGTTGTAAACTTTCTGTAAAAATAGATTAGATGTCATCCTATAAAGTATTATTCCCATGTTCTTTCTTTTCTACAGAGATGGAAAGGGATCATTAGGAATATACATAACCCAGCAAGCAAGGGACTGTTAGACACCTCTGCAAACAGCGCATAATAAATCAGTTAACAAAACCCATGAAGACTCCACTGTTCAAAATACTTTTTTAGAAAAAAATCCCTACCCCTGCTATGACAGATGTAACTGGGTGGTCTAGTTTAAAAGAATATCCCAAACAGACGAAAAAGGTTCTTCCCAGCAGCGTAGTCTCTCATTATTCCAGAACTCAGGTTTGAGGCTTGAAGAAGCAGTATTTGGGTTATTATCCTCTGTAAGATTCAGTCTTCTGTGACAGTTTTTTGACAGACTCTAACAGGATAACAAGGTATGCAGGGATGCCACAGGAGGATGATAATGCACTTGAGATTGCCTTTTGAGTAATTATGTGATCCCAATTAAATTATTCTAGTTTAGAATGTCTTAAAAGGCAGGTCAAAATTTGGTATTCATTGTCCATCTTTCTCTAGAAGTTGAAGTCCTGCTCAGTGCACTGCATAATTGCCATGAAATAATGATTAAAGCCTCATTGTCAGGCTTCATTACTGAGCTTCCTTTGCAGCACTCACAGCTTAGGCTGCTTCCCAGTTTTTCTTGAATTCAAATGCATTAGGTTCTGGTAATAAATGTAATTTAGGATATATATAAAGATATTGTCACCTTAGACATAACTTCAATCCTAATTAAGCATTTGCAGTATTTCTGGAAAAAAAGGTTACTATTTATGTTTGTTCTTTTAATAACTTGGGAGTCTGGACTCTATACAGTCAAATACACCTTCTAATCATAATGTGGATGCACTTTAGGAAAAGATATCCTTTGGTTAAAAAATAATTGCTTTGCAAATTTTTTCTCAGAAGAATTTTTGCACTAGTATTCCAGAATTATCTTTCAAAGCAGCTCACTTCATCATGCGGGCATTTTTTATTACTTTTCTACATGAAGTACATAGATTATTTGTCCTAAAGGACTGCGACTGACAGTAAAGAGACTGTTTAATTTACTTTAAAGAGAAGGATTAGCATTCACAGTATCATGGGATCTCGTACGCTCTCTGTTTTTGGTGAGAAAGCAAATGACTTTTGTTTGGATATATGCGTAACTGCTATGTAATTATTTTGATCAGTGAAAAATAACTAATTCAGGTCTAGAAGAAATGTAGGCCAGAAATGGTCAGTTCATTTGTTTTTGTAATTAACTGTACCCTCCTATGGTTCTCTCTTCTTGCTTCTACAGCCCCAAAATATCCTTGTATTTAACATCATTTATATAGTTCATCATTCTAGTAGAAGAAATCGGTCTGTCTAACAGAAATGCATTTTCAGCTTAGATGTCAGAGAACGAGATGGCACCCAACTTTTCAACAGCAGATGGAGTGCAACTCCCACGAGGCATGCAATGTCAAATCAGCTAAGGCCCATAATTATTATTTCACTTAAATGATTTTCTTTCTATAATTTAATTCCAAAATATCAAAACCTTCATGTGCCTGACTGCATACATGATGGTGAAAAATGTTTACCTCTTAGAAAACCCTCAAACCATACCCAAGCTGGCAAGAAAGAAATGCAAGAAAGAAAGGTCGTTGACAAAAAAAAAAACAACCCCAAAAAAAACCAAACCACAACCAACCCCCCCCGCCCCCAACTGCAAGGGGCAATCAAAAAGCATTTATTAATATTTGCATTAAATAAAAACTACATGAGTTTTTATATTAATTCTCAATACAAACCACTGCAAAATTATTTCTTCACGGTAGGAAGCTACTGAGAAACAATACCTGCCTTACTGGCTGAGATGGCTAATGCCTGCTTCTGGAAGGAAGGTGTGCTAACCCATTTTGTGAATAACTTTGTAAAACTGAGTATTTAAAAATACTAGCTTCATAAAATAGATTTCAGCAATTTCTTTTGTTTGATATATGTGTATCTATAATCTCACATTACAAACATAATTTGGCAATGTGCTATGCTGTTTAAGCAGTATCTACAACGGTTCACACTTCTTAAAAAACTTTCATAATGTCAAGTATCCTGTTAGACCGAACAAAATAATCACGAAAGTGTTTAACCAAAAGGTTTTCTGAGTATACATACACAGGCTGTACTACTGGAAGCTTAAATCAAACTCAGAGACACTGAGGGGAAAGGGCTTCAAGGGCTTGAGATATGGCTTGAGACAACCCTTGGTAATGAATTACTACCATTAATTTCATAACTCACTTGCGAGTTGAAATCCAGAGGTGAAGCAAAGGGCGTCTTCTAACTTCAAAGATGTTAACAGTTGGAAAGCCAAGTTTGGTAAGCTATCGTTGTTTCCTTAAATAAAATTTCAATTCCATTAAAAATAAATAATATCCATCTTTTTAGGAGTATGTCCAGTGTGTGCAGCTGGAATTTTGTGATGGAAAGAGTATGGTGTAACATTTGAGTTGATAAAAGATTGGCCTTTCCCCAAGTCAAAATTATAGATTTTTCTACCAATCATAATGTAACACACAGTTTGCCAGGCTTAAAGTGCTTAGCAATATTCTTGGCAAAGGCTGATATATAATCATCTGTCAATTACACTACTGCTGTGTGTGGGAAAAGAATTCATTCTGATGACACTAAAATCTGAGCTCCTTAATCCAGGCCTTGATATATCTGTTCTAGAGGAATACATGTTTCTATGCAACATAAGATAGACATTTCAAGCTTTTCAGATTATTTCCAGCATGCATTACCTAGAGTAAAAATGAGAAGTGAGGGAAACACTTTGCCATTCAACTTAAATAAAGCAAACTACTAGAAGCATAATTTGATTTTCTTTCAACAGAAAAATGCATCAGTTTTAGTCCTATTGTGGCCCAAAGAAGGAAATTCAAGATCATCCAAAGCTTATGGGAACAAAGCTGTTCACAGTACCATTTCACAGGCAGCAGACAGTTGTCCATTGCAACAACAAAAAAAATTGTGCCAGAAACAGAGTTTTGGTCCTCTTAGAATAAAATAATATTTCCTTAAATGTAATTTATGTCCCTTGGTAGCTGTGGAAATCTTTGTGTTTTCCTGATGTGGCTACATACGTTTTGTGCCTACATACATCCCTCTATACTCATCTCTAATAAACTAAACTTGTTTCTACTTTATGCTTGAGCTTCATGCATTGAAAGAACTTGTGATTCAGCCATTGTGGTTGATTGTTAAACTTCTGACCCAGCTTCCTGTATTTAAAAGTATTAATGTGTCCTCAATATAATGTCACTAAGGATTTTTGAACTCTCCCAAGCCACCCTTTTTTCAATATTTAGATTTGCCTCCTATAATCTAACATACCAATCTTTGAAGTTTTAAATTTGCTTTCTTTAAGCTTGTTGTCTCTGTTGTGATGTCCTTTTTCCTTTTTCCCTTGAGAATCATGAGGCCTCATGAGTCCATGGTAAGAGTCAACTAATTCATTTCAGTGACCACAGTCAAACTGAAAAGGTCTTCCTGTCCCTCCCTTCTGCAATAAACCCCCAACAACTTCAAGCATTATGAGACATTTTGTGCTTTGTGCATTCTTTGTCTGGTAGCTGCCTGAGTATGTCAAGTCCCCTCTTACTATCAAATCATGTATTTCTTTAATTGCTTGGAAATATCTTAATCTGTAAGATTCCTTCCTCCATATAATTCTCCATTTTAACATAAACATACACCTTTCTTCTGTTATACTAATAAAATGAGAATTCAGTGTTGCTTCTGGGGTAGGTTTTCTTTTTTGAACAGACACACACACACACACAAAGTCTATAGGTAATTAGGATATCAAAAGATTTTAAGTAAACTTTGAATGGAAACCTCAAATCTTTGTCTTATAGCTAGAAAGTAAAAAGCATAAGTTGGGGAGAAAATTTCTTGCTCACTCAATATACTGAAATAGTATGTTTAATAATCTATTTCATTTTAATCTTGCAGGGTATTAATAGTCTTTGCATAAACACTACTATAAATCCTAAAATTTTATTTGCTTGAACACTACTCCATACAGTGATAAATTCCACAGAATATTTACATGTTGTATGAAGTAGGATGTCTCATTTTAAAAGTATTGCATTTTAATTTTGAATGACCTCTTCTTCTTCTGGTACTGAAAAGGGTTAATAGAATTTAGTCTATATAATTCATTATTTTATATACCACATTATGTAAAATTTTGCTTTTCTTCCCACAGTAAATAGGATTAGTTTACATAATCTCATAAAATAAAAGTCTCTACTGTTCCTGCATCCAGACATATTTTTGCAGTACTTCCCTGAACTTTTCAATTCTATTTATTCATAAGGTTAATTAAAATAAAACATGTTTTGTAATCCAGACACTGTATTTTAGAAGAGACCATCGTACTAGTTGCACAATGTTTCTAAGTGTTGTTAGTTCAAGGTGGATAATTTTAAACTAGAACTTCATAACAAAATGTCATTTTTTGTGACAGTTATTTAATGGACTGACTTGTAAGTCTAAATCCCATTGCAAATCACTGAGACTAGGTATTATTGAAACTGCTGTCTCAGATATTCCTCTCCTTGCAAGGTGAATACAATCTAGCATCTTCGGTCATGGACTAATGAATTTAGTCTCACCACTAGCATGTTAATTTCAACTGCCTTCTTACTATTAGCCCATTTCTTTTCACAGGAAAGAAAATTAAGGATTTTTTGAAAAGCAGGAGATAGGGTGCTGGACTTCAGAAAACTGAGGTCTAAATCACAGATGTGACTTGAAGAAAGAAAATATATTTCAAACTCCATTTCTTTTATTTGGCCCACTAAACAACTTAAAAGGACCCTGATTGCCCTTTAAGCCTGTTCTTTCCAAGAGTACGGCTGGACCCTTCACTTGAACCTTATTTCTCCCTGCCCAGCTGTGAAGAAGGATCCATCCTTTCCTTTTCCATTAAACTTCTTTTCTGTCCTTCTTGAAGAGAGGGCCTCTTCTCACCTGCATGCTCAGGCCTCAACATATTGTGTCATACAGAACTACTTGCCACTGAGGACGTGTAGGAGACCCGTGTGTATCCAGTCACATATACATGTTGTTGCCAGACTCCATGGTGTATTGTGGTGTTTACGATTGGACTGGATGATCTTAAGGGTCTTTTCCAGCCTAAATGATTCTATGATATGATTCTGTCTCTTCACAAAGGATGTACTGGTGAAGCTGGCACTAGCTTAAGGATTATTGCATCTAGTTCTACTTTTATGTGGGCCATTAAGCTTTGGGTAGACTTTGCATAACTCCAGGAAATTGTCTGATTCTTACTCTTCACAACTTAGTGTAATTTATATTAGTTGTGTGTAGCTACATTAGTCTCTTTCTTTCCACCCCCCAAAAAAAGTTAAGCTTGAGAATGGAAGTCCCTGATGTGCAAGTTAGTGAAGTTCTGGAGAATATACTGGGGAATTAATACCATATGTTTGCTCTTCTCTAAGCATTTGTTACAGTATGTCTTGAAATGAGAGTAAGGGAATAAAATGATCTTTGGTTTCATCTGATCCACTGCTGACAACCTTTTGTTTATCTCCTTCTTGAAGCTTTCTTCAAATGTGCATGTTAGCTACCTCTCAAGAATAAGTCAGCGGTATAAAAATAGACAAAAAACATGTATCATTCAAGTCTAATAAAAGGAATAGAAACAACATAGTAAGTGATCTCTCCCTTCACACATGAGGGCAAACACACACAACCTGCACTGAAAATCTTGGTTTCCCCTTACCATTAAGCCCCACATGAACTCTCCAGGACAATTTCCTGAATCAGTGCCTGTATATATATTCCCTAGGCACTTTGTTAAAATATAATAAAAATAATAGTTTCTTTGGATTTAAGAAACTCTCAAGAGTTATTTATTGTTTAATATTCTGTCATCACTAACTTTATCCTTCAATTAATTTTCTACCATATGGTTATATGAGAAAAATGTTTGTATGAAATCATCTTTCTAAAATCAATTTCATTTTCCTAGCTGAAACAGACCATCTGTGTGAACACGCTGAGAAAATGAAAGGAAAACTTCACATATTTAATTTTATATATCAGAATTATTCATATGACTAAGCTTTGTTGAGTTTAAATAACACGCTGATTTGACATGACTCTAATCTATTTGCACTAACTGTTATCTCAGGAAGGTAACTGAGATACAGACTACCCGACTGTACAGGGAATTAGGAATAGGAAGCCTTGCTGGAGGGGATGGAGGGAGGGAAAGTGGAAGGGAGAGGGCTCTCCAGTCCTCATTGCACAGTATTTTATTTTTCCAAGGTGGGTGGTTGCCAGGAAACAGTAAATATAACTAAAGAAATCCATTCATTTGACGTGAATCCCATGAGTGGGGCGAGGGAGCAGAACATAGTGCAATAACTAAGCTAAGGATCAGTTTGAGAAATCCACATTTGTTCAGGTGATCACTGAGCAAGCACAAATAATTTATTTTCACATAATTTCCTACCCTGTGTCCATTCTCTCTAAAAAAGGAAGATGAGTGTAGTGCTGGCAATCCCATGGGTTTTGAGGGCAGCCTTGCTGCAGTGATGCCTGGCACCCAAGAAGCACCTTTATTGCTTTCACATGCCAGCAGGGACCCTGGGGAAGAGGAGCTTCTATGCCAGTCAGCCACCCCCTGGCTCCACTCCTACATCGCTGGCTCCTCTCCTTCCTACCCTGCTCTTACCTCCTCCCTCCTATCTCTACCTCCTTCCCTTCTGCTTAAAACCATGGAATTAACATCACATTTGCTTCCAGCTCTGCTTACACAACATTAATTTCCCATGCATGTATTTCATCCAGACTGAAATCTGCTGGATGCAAAGCCCATTTCCTTCTCGGTATTTGGTTTTTTTGTCTGTTACAATCAGGCGCTATTCTAGTTTGTTTCCATGCATCATCACTGCAATAAATGTAAATAATAACAGTATGCACAAATTATCCACGATTAACTGTTTCTGGGGTGAGATTATCAGTTCTTTGGGATACACCCCTCCCATAAGAAGTCTGTAATCTTATAGTAATATTAAGTGATTTAAATTATTCAGAAATGTTGAAGCAGGAAGACTTCAGCAAGGGAAGCTGAAATGTGCAACTCCCTAATAACTGCTCTGAATTTTTTATGTAAAGATATTTTTCAAAATATGCTTTAACTGACAAATTTTGCTACAAAACTTACAGATATCCGACCTTGGTAATTGTATGTATAATTAATTTGGAAGTGTGCTGGAGAACAGAACTAGTGCAATTAATTTCACTATAAAAATGGGTATCTGTGGGAAGACATATAATTTAAGACCACATTCAAAAATATCCCACTTTTTTAGCTGTTCATTTTTGAAGATGATAACTGGTGAAAAAATCTTGTGTCATGGCTCATATTTCTGATTTGTCTTTGTTCTAATGTTTTAGACACATAATGTTCTAGGAAAGATGTTTTGAGTTGGGTGAAAGGATATGTCTGTCTAAGCAGTGAAAGTTACAACTACTGTTGCTCCCAGAGTTGCCATGTTTTATTCAGAGACTCTCAAAGGTTTACTTAGTAACTTTGATCTAAGTAGGGGTAATATCCCTTATCTATTCAACACATACCTGTAATTTACACAGATTTGAGGAGAGTAAGATGTTCTTGATCTTGAATTATTAATCTCAGAAATATCAGGTTTAAGGACTAGTAAAAAAGATTGTTCTCCATTTGAAAAGAAAAGGTATAGTATACCTACAAGAAACCAAGTTTTTCAGAGAAATTGGAAATGCAAAAGTGTAAATATATTTTTTACATGTAAACAACATCAACATTAATTTTAACATTACTGCATGTCCTCTTTTACTGCATACATTTTGCAGTTTAAGACTTGGAAAGAAAGATCAATGCATAAAATCTAGTCAGCACTTATACAACCCAGGCCTGTGAGAAAAGGGTGAAAAAAGTGCAACCTCTCATGAAGTCTGGAAAAGAACAGGCTGGATCTCCTTTGTGGCTTATGGAGCTGAAAAAGACAAGGCTTCCTGGAAGTGGTACTTGCCTTGCTGCCACAGAAGTATGTGCTATGGAAATCTGTTATACGCTTACCCTGAGTAATGTGGGTGTTCACCAAAATAAAAAGATGTGATAGATGTATGACTTATCCCAAGTGACTTTCCTTATGCCAGAGCATGTACTGTCAGGAGCACAATGATCAGAAATCAAATTTCTCTGCATTGCAACCCTGTATTATTTCTCTCAAATCCCATTGCCCTGAGTGTTTACAATCTTTACAGTAAGATTTGCCATAGGGAACTACTATCAAGGTAGGTCACACTTCAAGCCTAACAATTTTGACAGTACCCTTTCAGTATGTTTCTTTTTTCAAAGGATCAGTGTGAGTGACTGCCACTTCTTATCGTGTAAGAACACTTGCTGATCTTGCTACAACTAACTTCTTCATTGCATTAGTTACTGAAAATGTGGTGACAAGGTAGAGCTGTCAAGAAACCATGTCCTCTAGAAATATTTGGCTTTAGCAAAGTAATAATTCATACTATATCCGTATTATATTTGTATCATATAAATATATATGTTCCAATGTATACTCAATAGACAACTACTATTCATACAATACAAAAATTTGGGGTTTTTTTGATTTTGATTTTTTGTTTGTTTTTCAAAACAAAAAGGTTTCATGATGTATATACATAGCTGTACAAAATAAATCTTTATAGTCTTTTGTTATTGTTACTTTTGATGTGGTTTTGGCTGCTTTCGTTGATCTTATTGCTATGAAATATTACTTTGAATTAAATGAAACCAGTCAGTCAATTGCCTCTTAAGTGTAAGCATGTGTGTGTGTGCACACAAATCCCTGGAATGGTGAAGACAAGAACCTAAAAATAATGCTTGCACTGTTTCAGTATTTTTGATGTTCTCTGCGTACCATTGTGCTTTTCAGAAAACCAGCCATATTTTATTTCAATTTTTATTTACTTTTTAATCTTTAAACATGAAAGTACTTTAAAAAAGAGGTGTTATATTACCTTTATATATATATATATATATGAAAAATGAGACAAAGGAAGAGGAACGGATCTATTAATGCTCATACAATGTCAAGCATGGTATTTGTCAGGTCAGAGGTTCACCTTTCAGTCTTCTACACATGACAAGGTGTTGCCCTCTTCTCTAGCTTTGTCCTCAAGAAGCTCAGCATCTTTTCTGGACTGTCCAGTAGAGATTTTTCTGAAAAAATATTTAGGACAAGAATCATGGAGAAAATCCTGGTCTAAGCAAACTCCATGGGAGTTTTACCAAAGATTTTCATGTCAGGTTTTTTGGGTGGGTTTTTTTTCAGGGGGCGGTGGGGGTGGTGGTGGTGGTGGTTTTTTAGCTTGTTTGTAATGTCCAGTTGCCTTCTAAAAAAAATTGTTTAATAGGTATTTAGAACAGGGAAGTTTCTTTCCAGGGAAGGTAATTCATCCACTTTTGTATGTGTTTCCCTGTTTAGTGAGGAGGCTCTGTGACAGCCATATAGTTAAGCATTAGGCAGTTAGAATTACATTCAATCCCTGCTTCCTGTTACTGCTCTTTTCCTAGCATATGTCATGAGAACAATGCTGTGAATTCTTTCACTCATTTCTTGTCCCTGCAAAATAGAAAATGCAGTGTCACAGCTGCGCAAATAATTTCATCAGTATGCCTGTAGTGGAAAAGCCTGGGTAGATTTGACTTCAATAATCCAGAAATATGGATGTGCTGAAGCAAAGCAGATGTGGGATGGTAGAAATGCATTGGAGGGAATGTGAAGGGAGTGAAGCAGAGGGAACAGGGAGCCCTATTTACTCTGGCACTTTCTTCTAGCTGCTAATCCCAAGGATAAAGGTGTCAATACCATCCTTTTCAAACCAGAAATCTATTATTACCTGCTGCCTTGCTAGATCCACTTAGATCCAGGACAACCTGTTCCTATAGCTATTCCCATTTGTAATTAAAATCAGAGCTATATCTCTATAAACAACCAGATACCATAGAATACTTGATCATGGTAGTTTGATTTACTAGTGATATAACCTAAGGCTATTTTGTAAAATAAAAATAAAAAACCCTAGTATTTGTAATTGTGTTATGCTGTTAAAATCTATATATTATTCCAAAACACATTTTGAGAAAGAGATATTTCTGCTTGAGAAGAAACTAAACACAGCCACATGCTAAATTAATGAAGTAACCAGGATTTTTTTCCAACTCCCCTTCACAAATTTCTGACTCTGTATTTTTGAAAATGTATATCAAATCAGGACTGTCTAGGTCAGGACTGACAAGCCTGTTGCAGTTCAGTGTGCTTAATTATCTAATAAAAATGAGACGAGGAAGCTCAGACTATGTACATTTCATGTTCATGTACTTGTTCTATACATAAATTATGTCACTTGATCTTACTTCAAAGATTCTTATAGAAAAGCCAGATAATGTCATCATCCTCTGCTGAAATTTGGCACAAATATAAAATGTTTCTGACAGAACGTGCTGACCTTTTATTTTTTGTAATATAGTATATAAACAATGGTTGTAGCATAGTTCCAAAGCAATCTAATCTACAGCCTGGTTTTAATTAACCAGGAAAAAAAACACTAAAGAAAACTCTCTCAACATTTTTTTTTGGCTGAAATGAACAATTTAATAAATGGTCAATATAATAAAGGCAAGGAACTTAAACTATTTTAGTTATTTTAAATATTTATGGAAAATTAAGAGGTAAAATTGGCTTCTTTTAAATGAACGTTCAACACAAAATTGCAGAAGAAAATAACAGGTCTCTGGACTAAATATAAATACCCAGATAAATATATTTGCATTTATTTCAAAACATCTGCAAAAGCAGCAGTAAATGTGTAATTTTAGCTTTTCAGAAACATACCTAGTAAGGAAACTGGCATCCAGTTATTACCAAATTTCCTCTTTATTATAGGCTTATTCTGCTTATGATACTATAATGTAGTGTGCAGTGAAAGCAAAGAAAGTATAAACCAGAAAGACTGCTAAAAAAAATATATGTATTTCTTGTGAATTCCTCTGAGAATTTATTCTGGAAAGGAGATTGCAAGCTGCTATTTTGCACTGCCATACTACCAGTTTGGCACGATGTAGATCCAACTCATGGTCTCACTGACATAAATATTTGTATCTTAGCCATTGAAACAATTGAGTACTGGAAAAACTCAAATAAAAAGCATGCTAATATAAATCTTTGAAGTGATATTAGTATAATTGTTATCGAGATAGTGTAAAATAATGAATAAAATCACTTTAAAAAAAATAAAAATCAGTTGAGTTTAAAAGATTAATTTGTGTGATGGGTTGATCCCAGCCAGCAGCTAATCACTCACACAACTGCTCACTCACTCTTCCCCCATGGTGGGATGGGGGAGAGAGAAAGAGAAAAAGGGAGAAAAGTTGTGAGTTGAGATAAAGACAATTTTAAAAGTCAAGGAAAGAGAAAAACCCGTAAGCTATCGAGATAGTGTAAAATAATGAATAAAATCACTTTAAAAAAAATAAAAATCAGTTGAGTTTAAAAGATTAATTTGTGTGATGGGTTGATCCCAGCCAGCAGCTAATCACTCACACAACTGCTCACTCACTCTTCCCCCATGGTGGGATGGGGGAGAGAGAAAGAGAAAAAGGGAGAAAAGTTGTGAGTTGAGATAAAGACAATTTTAAAAGTCAAGGAAAGAGAAAAACCCGTAAGCAACGCAGACTGCAAAAGCTGAAAACAGCCACTAACAAGCCCTGGAACTGAATGTACAGTAAGAAAGGGAGTAAGCAACAGATCAAGTGAAGGAGCAAATAAGTCAACATCAGGATCAGCATCAGAAAGTAACAGCCTGCCACGTCACAGCTAAACAGCTATAAATTCAGTCTAGCACCACTTTGATCAGGTCTGTCATTATTTTCAGTCCCTTGAGCCCCACTTACGGCACCAAAAAGAATTGTGGTGGGTTGACCCTAACTAGCAGCCAAGCACCCACACACTCCTCCCTCCAGAAAGGGAAAATCCTGTCCTTTACGTCAAATTTTGTTGCTAAGCATGATTCATATGGCATTGAATATCCCTCTGACCAGCCTCTATCAGCTTTTCCGGCTGTGTCCCCTGCCAGCTTCTTACTCACCCCCAACCTGGCTACTTGCTTGAGGTGAAGGTGACAGAGTGGGGAAAAGAGAAAGCCTGGATGCCATGCGAGCACAGTATAGAGAGCACCAAAATGTTTGCTACAATACTGTTGTAGTCAGAAATCCAAAACATACCATAGAGGTTGCTGTGAAAAAAGTTAACTTTATCCCAGCCAGAGCAAGTACAACTTGTTACAGATGATACTGTCCTGGTTTCAGCTTTCTTAGTTTCTTTAGTTTTCTTATTAGCTGGTGCACTGCTGTGTTTTGGATTTGGTGTGGGAACAACTTAATCATGTATGTTGTAAAATTAGCAAAAAGATTAGCAATTAGCAAAAGGGCACTGTTACATATGTCCATCAATGCAACAGGGTATGTAAGCCAAACCAAAATCTTCCTAGTCCCTGGACAATCCCAGGAGGTTCTTGGACAATCCCTGAAGGCTCTATCACCTGCCCAGGAGGAGGTTGTTTGAAAGAAGTGCTTCCCCACATAGCAGGTGCTTGGATGACTACAGCATTAGCTGACCAGTTCTCAATCCTGCTATGTGAATATCTGACGATGCAGAGGCTGGATTCTGGGCTTTCTTGAATTTGAAACAATTACACTAGTTTATTTAAATGGGAAATGCAGTGCTAGTATCACCTGACTTTTAAGTGCCATCTTAAAACTAGCTTAGCAAGGACCCCTCTGTAGTCACTGAAGGGTATAGTGTATTTCCTCAGGGAATTTATCCAACTGCTTTACAGAGGTGTCCTAGGATGGGATGAATCATCCAATTAACATACTTATTACTCTACAGCTATTAATGTAGTTATCCAAGTGCCAAAATGCAGTATCAGGAACTGTGAATGTCACTAATTGAAGAACTGTCTTGAGACAAGGGTACAGATACAAAATATAATATTTAGCGAATCTGTCCAATGTAGTCATGGTTCATAACTGATTAAGGTTTATTTGCTGTTACTGGCTGACTTTAACACTTGTTCTCCAAAGGGGAAATAAAACCCAAACTACAACAACAACAACAAAACAAGCCAAAAACATAAGAAAGATATATAAATGCAAACCGAGAAGACAGTTGGACTTTTCCAACTGTAAAGTAAATTTTGGGCAATGTTTTCTGGCACTTGAAAGTGGTTTTGCATCACTAGCAAAATGTAGACCAGTCCTTCATATAAAGTTAATTTACTTCAAACAAGCTGAATTGAGAAATTGCACAAAATTAACTGTTATCAAAACCAGGTGAAAAATAATTACTTTGGGCTTATTACTTAGGGCATAACATTTATAAATATTGAGTCAACATTTCTAAAGATGACTTTACTCATTTTACTTAGATTGCATAGATGACAAAAAAGTACTTTGATGGTTTTTATCAGATTCCTTTACTCCAAACCCTCCAGTGCATTTATTGCTACTAATCAGTATGCTGCAATACTGTCAGAATAGTAATCAATTTACACAAAATACAAGCAGGTCGGCTAAACATAATCAGTGACTATGACAGTCATATACACTGTCATTAAAGGTGAGTTGGCAAACAAAATTATGGAAGTTTCATCCACTTATGGAATACATGCTGACATGAACCTGGTGAAACATAACTGAGGCAGACTGTTCTTTCCTCAGGCTTAGAAGGTTTTTTTGTTTTCACTGCATTAAACCCTTGTTCTGTCTGGAGTTCTATTAAAGACCATAGCAGTATCACATGGTTGTAAAAATAATTTAAATTATTCTAAAGGACCTAGCATAGAGCTGGGATTTAAAAAGGATTGGGAACAACTATTAAATGTTTACGAATATTACCTCAGTGAGCACTCCTCAAATCCATGAGCACCTTTAACCTAGCTCCAATCTCTCCTCTTAATTCAAGAGAATATTGAAATGCTTACATACACTGAGAGGATTCTGTGCCTTGCACCAAAGCTAAATGGAAGCATAAACTTTTGCAGTCCACCTTTACAGCAGAAAGGAGCACCTATCTGTAGGCTATGAGGCAGGAACCATACAGGCTTCCCTTGTAGGTTGCCTTGCTCTTCCTTTTAGTCTATATCTTGCTAACCTGAACTAGGCATGGCAATGGAAATGGCAGGTACGGGCAAGGTTTCTTTTACTAGTTCTGTTATTTATAGCAACAATATTAAAATACTCTTTGATTATTAACCTGGGATGTTTTTCTGGTAATATCTTGTTTTGAAGGAGATGAATAATGAATCTCTGCAATTATAGTTAATAAAATAGAACCAAAGAGGGTATAACAATATTTTTTTCAAATTAGAGCCAAAACTTTTTCAGATAGTGACAACACAGTAATGTTCTACTGCTTGTAAAACATAGAAATAAATCACAGCATAGGACTATGAGATTTTTTTCTTAAGTGATTGTTCATAGCATTATGTTTTCAATTATAACCTCATAACCTTTTAACCTTTTTTAAAATGATTTTTTACTTTTCTTTTTTTTTTTTTTTTTTTTTTTTTTTTTTTTGGGGGGTGTGTGTGTGTAGGAATATACAGTAAAAGAAAAGAACAAGTTTTAATTCCGTTAATATGTACTGCTGTAAATACCTAACTCTGGAAAAATAGTCTGTAGACACTAAAGTAAGAGACAATGAGGAAAATAGACAAAATATATTCTATACTGTTTCTGTAATATTTTCCACAGTTGTTCCAAAAGTGTTACATGGTCTGTGAGAACCTGCAAAAGTTGCAGACAAAGTGTAAATGGTCTAGTAAATCCCAAACCTTTCATTTCACAGACTATCAATTGTCAAATGTGTGGGATGAAATAGAATGTTTACAAGGCAATAATTCCATTGCAGGGGGTTGTGTGTTTTGATTTTTTTTGAAATGTGACATTATCACCTGTCTCCTTTTTTTGCTTTGGGTAACGTGTAAAAACTCAAAGCCTTTTCACCCATGCAGCCTTTATGAAAATAATTTTCCATAAAATTTTTAGTATTGTATCTAAAATTAATGGTTCTTTTCTATGCAAATATGTAAGTGATGCTTTTATAACAAGTGTAGAAGATAACAATCCACTTGAAAATGGTGTGAAAGAAAATACACAAGGCTCATCAGACTCCCAGAGAAATTGTTCGGCAACAGTTAAAATCAGAATCAATCCTCTCCATCTTGAAAAGTATGGCCCACTGCTACTGTTGTCTTTGAAGATACCATCCTCAAGGAGCAACACATTTCCATGCAATGTTGGCACATGTCTGAGAAAGGCTATACTGCAACTCCTAAAACAGGCATTGATCCCTTTAGAGCTCCAGTCTTTCCTAGGTTCTTCCCTTTTCACTACTTGGAAAACCTGAACAGAATTCAGGATTATAATGACTTTTTGATAATTACATATGACAAAATAGATAATATTTGCCAATTAAATTTACTTTATCTTCAAGAGCAAACTTCTGAAAGTTTTTATGGATGTTCTTCCTTTTCATCAAGTTTGCAAATAAAAAAAGTTGATGGCTAAACTAAGATAATTTTCAATAGCTAGGCACTCTACTCAGCTCTTGAGATTTAATGGGCAAGGTTGGATTTAGACTCCTAAAAAGAACAGCAATTAGAATTTCAGTGGATATTTATTCTCTTCCAATGAAAGATACAGCTTAGTCAAGAGTCTAGACAAAATGTGAAGTGGATGGCAGATGAACAAGCAAATATACTCCTAGTCAGTCAGAATGAAACCAGTAAGATTCTATGGGAAAATAAAAAACCACTACCAATTCATCCGGGAATGGTACTACCTGCATAGAATTTCTGAATCATCCTATAGAAAGTATACTATCTATAAAAGGGATGTGATTTTTAAATGAATGTTACAGGATCATTGTCCTGGTTTCAGCTGGGATAGAGTTATTTTTCTTCATTATAGCTAGTACAGTGCTGTGTTTTGGCTATGATGTGAGAACAATGCTGACAGCACACTGACAGTTTTAGTTGTTGCCGGGTGATGTTTATGCTAAATCAAGGACTTTTCAGTTTCTTGGGCCCTGCCAGTGAGATGGCTGGAGGGGCAGTGGAAATTGGGAGAGGACACAGCCAGGACAGGTGACCCAAGCTAGCCAAAGAGGTATTCCATACCATGGGATGTCATGCTGAGTATATAAGCTAGGGGAAGAAGAAGGAAGGGGAGGAAATCCGGCATTATGGCGTTTGTCTTCCCAAGTAACCATTACGTGTGATGGAGCCCGGCTTCCCTGGGGACGGCTGAACACCTGCCTGCCCATGGGCAGTGGTGAATGAATTCCTTGCTTTGCTTTGCTTGCGTGCGTGGCTTTTGCTTCCCCTATTAAATTGTTCTTATCTCAACCCTTGAGTTTTACATTCCTTTCCAATCCTCCTTCCCATCCCTCTGGGTGGGGAGGAGTGAGCAAGTGGCTGTGTGGTACTTGGTTGCTGGCCAGGGTTAAACCTCAACAATCATAAAAAAAAAAAATAAATTAAAGTGTTTTTTTAAATCTCTTGGGTATCTTTTGGGCTTCTACATGGAATAGCACATCTCTTTCCTGGATATAACATGAATTTGGATCCAGTTGTTTCAGTATAATTAACGAACATGACCTTCTTTTAGATCCTACTAGTATTTAGGATATCAGAATATATTTGGTACTGGTCTGCTAACACAACACATGCAGGGCATTCTGGTGGTGAACATGCCCTGCCCTATGTTCTCTTCATCTCTCTCATTAAAGCAAAACAAGAGAAGGGAAACTACTTGATGCAGGAATCATGAGATCACTGCACTGGTTTTATAAATTTTCTAGGTATTAAAAGAGAAAACTAGTGTATCATTAAGATACTGCTTTTTTTATAAGACTAGTAAAGAGATTGATAAACTGTTGTTTTTATCTAGAAGAGCTTTTTTATTTCAGTAAAAGCATTAAATATTTTCCAAAATGTAGTTGTTATTCTTATCCTTGAACTCAAAACACCCCACAAAACTGCAGCAACAAGTTTCTTGGTAAGATTTTTCTTAAATTTATATATAAAGTAAAACCACAGACACAGTAGTTTTTCAAACCTCAAAATTTCATTAGTATCTCACGTCCACCTCTGAGCTTATTGTCCCACACTTTCACAGCTTTTGCAGTTCCTGTCATGCCAGATTCTCAAGACTGATGAGCTAAAGGATTTCTGGGAACATGATTCTAAATATTCATCCCTTACAAACAGGATCTCCAAACTTTAACATATTCCTGAACATATCAAAATGTTGAGAACTTTGTAAATGCAAGGGAGTCAGAGATGTAAGGATTAGGTAATGTTGGCATCATTTTGGCTGACAGGATAGGGAAGCACATGATCTAAGAAAAGTAAAATAGCACATTTTGAATCTAAACTCAGGATTCCACAGTAGGGAATGAATGGTGGAGTCCTGAATCTGCAAAACATCAGTGCCATGGGCCCCTGTGAGAGCTCTAGGTAAGCTCTGCAGCCCTGAAACCTGTAGAAAATAGAAAGGGCCTGGGGATCAGAGTAGAGTCTCCAGGAGAAAGACATACATCTACATGTCAGGGAAATGCAGATAGTCACCAGTCTTGACCATTATCCGTTTACCAAATTAGAATGAAACATTGGCTGAAAGAAAAACAGAGGAGTTCTGTTCAGGAAACAAAGGCTGGGATTAAAGTTACCTAACAGCTGGTCACACTGCAGACATTTACACCTGAGCTAATCATATCTGCTCTCTACAGTGAAATCAAAATGATCACATTTAGGCTATCAGTCGTCTGACTTCTATTAGTCATCGATATTAGGTTGAAACATATTTCTTTCTGTTGGCCATACAGGGTTCATACAAGTCAAAACTCTGCTTTGAAGCAGTTCATATTTGGCCAAATGCATTATATCATTTGTTTCTAAGGTCACTTTCTATTTGGTGCAGTTACAGGAACTAGACAGATGCAAAGTTATAGAACCTGCCATAAACAAAGTTATTTCCTTATAGAAGATGATCAAGGAAGAACATTTGTAGAGAGATTCTGGCATGTCTCAAACTCAACAGAAATGTAGAGAGTCATATTTTGACTTTTGAACAACATATTAAACATGTTGAAATTCTTGATCACATTCAAGCTATTATCATACAAACTCTGTACTTCCTAGAGTAATTTTGTAAATTTCCATATTTATCACAAATATTTGTATGCTTTTATACATTTAATTTTCTTTATACTTTTATTTATATATTTAATTCATTATGCATTTATAAAAATAGGTTTTATTGCATGATTTTCAGGGTTTCACATATGTCTCAGTATTTCCTCCTTTGTCAAATATACTGATTGATATAAAACCTCAGTATTCATCAACAATTAAGGATGTTCACACAGTCTGTGATAAAGCAATATTATACGTCTCAGACACCTGAAGCACTAGTCATAGATAAACTATGATAAACATATATAAACTGTATTAAGATAATACAGTTTATGTATAGATAAATACATAAACTGTATTAAGAAGATAACTTAGATAAACAAAGATATAGAATGTTTTGATTAGCTGAAGAATTTCTGTGGAAGGTCATGTCAGTTGTTAAAAATGAAACTCCACTTCACTTTGAAAGTTGATCAGAAGGATATTAATATCTTTGTCTACAAATTACAAATCTGTGGAATATGTATCTTAACCCTTCCTTACCTCATATGAGTCCTAGGAGCCTTCAGTGCTTAGAAAACATTATGATTCTTGGGTTATTAGTAAGACAGCAGTGCAAAGCATTTTTCCTAACCAGAATAATGTGACAAACGAGCTACACTTTAGAGTATTTTAATAGTTTCAATGGACTACAACAGTAGGTGAAGAGACACCCCATTGTCCGTCCTGTATATCTCAGGGACAGACATTAGCCATGATTTATTACAGGAGCTTGAACTGAGCCTACAGTGAAGGAGCAGCAGTTTCTGATGACTAGGGAGGGCTGGGCTGGGATGACTAACAACTTCACTGAAGTCCATCACTCTTACACAAAGCATCTGTCAGGACTCTACTACAAGACATTTACAAATCACAGATCATGACAAGTACAGAATGTTCTGTGCTTCTACTTCTGTTTTTTGCCTGGTGGCAGTCAGCAGTTAGATGATTTGTATTCAGTACTCTTGTTTTTCACCATGTTACACCCTAGTTCACTTTAAGTATGGTTCAAAATTTCTTACCACAGCATAGCCAAATTAACTCAAGTTCTTCCCTGTTTTTGCTTATGTAAAGGTACTAGGAGGGTCCACTGGGAAAAAACACACTGCACTTCTTTGTACAAAATGTACAAAAGTTATTTCCTCTGTCATGTCTGCCTCATAAACTGACTTCAGCATGTCTCCTGAAGCCAAACTCTGCCACAAAGCTGACTTCATAGGATGTGGTGAGGGGGAAAACATGCTACATAGTACCAGTTACTTAGCTTCTCACTAGAAAATATCACCATTTTGACATCCGCATTTGACAAATACTGTCTGTTCATGCTTGTATCTAGTTGTCTTTTTTCTTTCAGAAACTTCTGAATGTGATAGAATATAATTATACATAATGTGATACAAAGTATAGCACTATTACTTTATGATGGTTGTCAAAACTGCAATTAGAAACCCATATGGGCTGCCTGTATGAATGCACCCCTGTTGCTGCCCCAGTGTATTTGGCACTAAATTTTGCTAGTGATGCTTTAGTTGAAAATCAGGAGATTAGGTATCAAAATATAAGAATCTGTATGACACCCTAAGTGTTTTTAAATGAAAGATGGTGAGCAGGCCAGAGATTTTCATACCTGAAGTTAAAAAAAATCATGTCATAATTAATCCATTTAAACTGTGTTTTAATCCATTTAAACTGTGTTATAATTCTAGTATTTCAACCACTTTTTTTTTTCTGTTTTTTTGAATGAAAAACAGTAGGAAGATAATTGGTAAGGCACTTTGATGATCATTCAAGATGTGGTACATATTTTATAAGGCGGTGTACCATTTATTTGGTATGATAAATGAGAGATAAATGTCTGCAATAATGAAGAATGAATCATGGTGGATATCATATTCTTGATGCAAGAAACCAGAATGTTTTAACAACTATGAAAGCAACAAAAACAGATTGCATTTTCTAAAAGTATATATTTACCCCAGAATGAGTACAAAAAGGACAGTTAATTTCTACTATTCTTATACTGGGAGGTAAAAAAGCCCTAGAAAACTTGGTAACAAAGAGTTTTATATTATTGATGGATTCATAAATAGGTGTAAAAAAGTAAACAAATCAGAATCTGGCTGAATTACAGAATACAGACCACAGCTCCTTCAGCATGGATGACAGCACCTTTACTCATTCTGACTTTGTAAAGGATGGGAAAAGGCAACAAATGCCAGTACTTATGCAACACTTTGTCAAACATGAAATGTGCTCCCTGCCAGGAAGTATCTTTTCAGTTTAACCTCAAAATGTCAAAATCTCTGTTTCCCAAGTTTCCTGATCACCCATTTTCCCAGTCAAGCCTGTTCATGGAAGAAGAAAGAAGGTTTTTATTCTGCAGACTTATTATTTAGTCTAAGTATAAATACCCTAACACTAATTTTAAAAGATTATTTATTAGCTCCCTTGCACTGATTTTATATCCCATGTTATGTTCAGTGATGATTTTTGGTCCATTAAATATAAGAACATTGAAACTTAAAACATATATAGTTGCCAAAAAGTAAGCCTATGAGTGGAAAACAGTATATTTCTTGCCCAAGGGCTACAAAGAGCTGAAGGTTTTGTTGGTTTTGTGCTCTAACTGGCAAAAGCACAATGTGTGCACTTCAATTTCCAGAAATGCATCCTGATTTCAACTAAAGCATCATGTTAGTTCAAGCCAATTACCTAATTAGCCTTCTTCCAGTGTAGCCAATGGATGAAGTATTCATCCCAAACTTAGACATAGGAAAAAACGAGGCTGACAACCACAAATGCTGTTAAAGAGGTTTCTTTTGTATTGTTTTTCACTATAGTAGTGAGACTAGTTTTCCTCCTGTTCACTATTTAGTACACAGGTTACATTGCAATTAATCTTCTGCATTGACAGATTGAAAGAGTAACAACTACAAGTATCGTGTTCTTAAGGTTGATCCCAGAAGTCATTCTGCATAAGATCTTAATTATAAATAAATAAAAATTATGGACATTTCAACAGCTGAAACCGCTTTTTAAAGTAATTTGGCGTTACCTACATTAAACAAAGCCACAGTACATTATTCCTTCTGAAAAAAGAACATGTTGAAATAATTTGCCTTTGTTCATCTTTCATGTACAAGCTTTGGAATGAAAACAGCAGAAAAAGAGGTAATTTTAGAAAGGAAATTTGGATTTTTCTACTGAAAACCTAATGCCAGTATGGACACAGTGGAATCTAACTAGTGTATCAATAATCAGTTTTGTACAATGGAGCCAAACATTTTTGCTTTACACTAGAAAACAGGCTGCAGCTAAAAAGTGCTGAAGCCCCTGCAGTTGCACAGATTTATACCAGCTGGGAATATCTACCAGCTTTTATTAGGCTGGGAAAATTGGAGCTTTTGGTATGTCCCTATTAGGCTCACAAATGGGTCTTCTTACAAAGAAAAATCTTGCCTAAATCTGCCTTTAAACTGAGCTTTTTGGGGAGAATTTTTTTAAGACTTCTGAATTGGGGAAACACCACGTATATTTTTCCCAATGGCATATTTGTCGAATGAACTATATGGGCTGATACAACATATAGCATTATTATTAATGTATTATAAATTATAACAGTTGTGCCAGCACTAATGCATATTTGTAAATACATATGTTTACTTACATACATACAAACATATCTGTAAGTATACACACCCTTATAAATGTATATATATGTGTATGCCTCTGGGGGTGTGTATATATGCGCTTCTATTTATATATCTACAAAAGCAACTATATGTATAACCATATACATATATATATACAGAAAGATCCCAGGACCCTCAAAGTACTTTATGTGAGAAAGTGTGTTAAAGCAGGCACATAATTCCTGTGGTAGCCTAAATTTTATACCATGCATACTAAGAGAGTCAGTATTACATGCACCTGCAACATGACAGATGGCAGCTTCCTGGGACTCTGAAAGAAAAAAACCAAGCCTTTCTTATTTTGTGTCTTCACTGTATTTAAGTGTAAATGTATAGTATTTTAAAAAATGTGTCAACATTAGGAACTACAAGAACCTGCTAACTTTTATGGAAGAAAGTTACTATCAATAAAATATTTCATTTTCTTTCATTTTCATTTTTAGATGAATACCATAAAATAGTAGTAACTTTCAACATAATTGTAATACTGACATGCAAAAATACATACTATACATCAAATTTCCCATCAGAGAAACTTTAAGTCTTATATAAATGAGTGATTTTATATTTTGACTTTTAATGTGATATATGACAATCTTTTTTCATACAGGAATAAAACATTATTAGCTGAAAATGAATTTATATTATTAAACACTGGTTTGAGTAAATGTTCTACTTCTATTATTTGTACATAGATGTTTAGCTGAGAAATTCATTAAATAATTACTTTCTTCACTCAATTAAAATGTTATACAAACAGATAAAAAGCCATAATAAAAAAACCCTCAGAATTAAATTATTATATAATTCTTTATTTAAAACAGTCCTTGAAGAGTAAGAATACTAAATACCTCATGCTGTTTCCTCATAAATTGACTTTTATGTCCAAGGAGATGTAAATTATACCACAGGTTTGTTTTCTTAAAAAAAAAAAAAAAAAAGGAATAGAGATACCTCTTCAAATATAATTTCCTTACATTTAGTTCTAAAAGTTGACTCTTTTTCCACAACTTCATAAATTCTAGTAAGAGCATAAAATTGCCATTTAACACTGATATTGAATAGGCTAATTAGTCTTATGAATTGTTCACATTGTGTCAGGACTTCTGTGGCTCAGACCAGGCCATCAATGGCACTGGCTTTTTTCATGGATGACAAAGGGCCTAGAGCAAATCGTTAACATCTAAACTTTACAGAATAAGGATAGCTCTGTGATGATCAGGCCATGCAAAGAAAGCTTGTTGCTGGTCTGGTTATTCCACATTTTGTTCTGCATAAAGCATTCTCAAGTTTTCCTCAGAGATAAAGAGTCAGCATGACCTCTAATTTGCTCCAGCATGGCAATTCCCAAAGTGCTACACACTGAATGTCTCCATAGCCAAGAAACTGTCTCATTAAAGCACACACAGAGGGATTCATATTTTGCTAGCACTCTGCTCAGTAGACAGTCTGAAACATGGTAGAACATCTCCAGGAAGAACTTGGCAAAACTGTTGGATCACTAATTCAGGCCAGCCCATGTTTGGTGTAAGGCTTGTCTGTGATCATGCCATGTGAACCATTTCTTCCAGCCCCTTCTTATCACATGTGGTTACATGACATGTAACTACTGCTACAGACACAGTTTCTGTAACAACAAGCAGAGCTGATCAGCTCTGAGAGCTCCATGGTTTCACTTATCATCTTTCCCATCAGCTGTTCACTCCTAAACCTCCTGGATATCAGTCCCTAGTTGTAGTTGCTTCCTCCCCCTGCGCCCCCCCCCCAGCCCCCCAGCCCCCCAGCTGTCTGTGGGACTTTGCTCAGTTGCCAAACTACAGAGTGAATGCAAGCACCCAGGGAATTTATTGTGATATACTGTGTCCACCAATCTGTCATGCTGGCCTCCCTCTGCACAGAATTTGCAGGGGTGGTTTATCTCCATGATATCATCCTCTGAAGTCCTTAATCTGCCATTGACACCAGGAAAGACTCCTTGCTCTACTGGGAAGTCCTCCTGGCCATTCCTCCTATTAAAAACCATGTTGCTGTTAAAAATAGCTCTCTTCCACATGCTATAGGGCTTCAACTTTCATAATTTAATGCAATCAATTTTTTGGTTTGTTTGGTTTTTGACTTTTCTTTGGTGGAACAGGCAGTTCCTCTGAATGCATAGCTGGGCCTGAAAGTCTTCCATGTAAGCACCTCAGGAAACAGTGTCCCCACAAAGCAGCTAAACATGCCTCAACTTAAAACTAGGAACAGTCTTCTTGTACTGGTGTATCTATAGGCTACTGCAATAGTCAAGGCAAGTCTACACAAGGTCTAGGTAAATATATGCAAACTCAAAATATTCCATTCCTTTTAGCTTAAAGACACAAAAAATATCATTAAGTATTAGCCACCTAGACCATGGAACTTTCTCTGCCTTTGCCTACAGGCTAGATTTTCTTTTTAACCTCAAATCAGAAACAGACATTATGGAGCAAGGAAAAATATCTGTCCTGAGGCTGCAATGATTTCCTAGTGGTTTCTCTTCCTCCTAATGAATTGAATCTCCTTTGTGAGCAACTGCTCCTAAAGGAGTTCCACCTGCAACAACAGGACACCTGAGTAAAGAGGTAATCCTGGCTTCCACCCTGTGTCTGGGGGAACTGAGGATCAGGCCTGTCAGTGGCGAGCAAGATGGAAAAGGCAGCAGATAACAGTCATATGCTGAAAAGAAAATCCTTGATGTAACTATCAAAACACTATGTTACGCTATATAGGGCTACAATCTGTAAAATCATACCAGGGATTTTGTACTGAGAGGGAAGTGGAAGGAGGATGTTGGTCACTGCATAAAACAGTTACCTCAGAGATGCTTTGGAAAATCTCTTGGTCTTACATCATTGATAAGCTCTTTTTGTCCTGAAGAACTTTAATGGCCATTGGTTTTAATGGAACAATCTTTTTCTTTGAAGAAGCATGGAGTTTAGAAATCAATGGAGAAAATACAACAAGTACTTACTCTACTTCTGTTTAGAGCTGCTTATTTTACATTTGACAATAGTGCTGAACGAAGAAAATCAATAAAATTTTCCTTCCCATACAATAACAATCAGTTCTGGAGAGATTAGGTGCCTGAGGTCAAAACTATATGCAAATGTTTGTTACTGTACCCTAGAAAGTATCTTACATCCACGTATAGAACAGAGCACTTGGCCTGGGGATGTCAGGTGGAGGTGGAGGTTTTATAGGCTTCAGATGTAGCTTATTTTGGCTTTGGGAATAATTGTGAACACTATTATTTCCTGAATCCTAGAAAATCAGGATGATATCAGAGGATGCTGCATGACAAAGGTGAAAACAAACTCTCATTCCTCTGGAAGACAAAAGTAGGGAAATAAGAGGAAATTATAACTCAGAGAAGATAGAATGTGTTTTCTTCCCTAACCCTGAGACTAGCTCTTTTTATTCAGAGCACCTTATAGTGTTGTGATGTACCCATAATACTTATCCTTATGCAGTAGCAAGGAAAGGAAGCCTCTTCTTTTGGATGATGGTTATAACAGGAATGCAAACATAAATGCTATAGTTATTATGAGACTGACCTATCTTTCAAAAAGAAAAAAAGGTTGAAGATGTCTTATTTAAACTTTTTGGCATGTTTCAGAAATGTACATACGGTTGTTTTTCTGAAACAAAACCATAAATATTTCCTTACTGACTACTAAACACCTATCTGCTCCAAATACTTCAGGGAAAGACTGTCAAATGTGTTAGTTATGTGAGAGATCACCTGCCATATATTATATAGAATCACAAAATCATGGAATCATTTAGGTTGGAGGAGATTTTGAGATCATCAAGTCCAACTGTTAACCCAGGACTGCCAAGTCCATCACTAAACCATGTTACTAAGCACCGCATCTATACATTTTTTAAACACCTCCAGGGATGGTAATTCCACCACCTCCCTGGGCAGCCTATTCCAATGCTTCGAGATAACGGAAACTGATATATAATGCTTGACATAACTGATAATTGACAAGATATATATTTTGTAACTTTTTTTTGAATGAGTGGTTTGATACATAAGTATAAGATTAACATCTTTTCTAAAATTCAACTTCTCTGAAATTCATATTATCATTTAACTATAGCAGCTCTGGATACTTTATTTCATAAGCACTTCCTATTGCTTTTCAGTTTCACAGAACTAATTTTTACAGGTATGTCCATTATTCTAAGCCACATGTAGTGATTAAACTGGATTTCAGATTTTGAGTTATCTCAAATGTTTAATTCTCCTTTTACCACTTATTTCACTGGCTTTGGATGTTGCTGATTACCTGAATCAGTATGTTTATATTCCTCTTCCTGATCAGAGCTGCTAATTGATATGCCATTTTTAAACTATTAGTTCCATAAAAAGCAAGGATTTAAGCAAGAAGTTAAAATAGTCATGGTGTGTATCTGAAAGTCAAGGCTTCTTCATTGTGGGAAATGTGGCAAGCACTCTGTGTGGAGCATGAGTGTGAATGTAAGAGGTGTTCTGAGGCTGTAGAGAGCACATTCCCTCGTGCCCTTCAGGACACTTGTAGATCCCAGCCTTTGCTCCCTGGAGAGCCAAACACCCAACAAGTGCAAGGAAAAACAGGCACAAGCACTGTTAGGACTTACTTTCTAAACGGTCTTTTCATTTGTGGATAATATCTTCTAGGAGCTTCTTACAACTAGCTGGTTACCAATTTGTAGTTGAAAGCCAAAAGTTCTGATATGATTACAGACCTTTTCTAAACATGAGCTAATAGTAAAATATAGAAAATAAAACAGATTTTACAAACATTTTAACCTGAACGTTTGTTCAGTACTAACACATTACTTATCTGTGCATAAACATTAGAGTGTCTATTCTGCAACGACTATTTGAAGAAAACCCAACAAATTGTACAAAGGAAAGTTTCCAGATAAAATGAAAAATACAAACTTAAGTTTTTAACTGAACATGCATTTTATTATCTCAATATTCATTGAACTCTTCTGGCAAGCTTTAGAAAACCTTGCAGAAATATAAATAGAAACAAAAATGATTCCTTTATGTGATTCACTCCTCCCAAGATTTGGTATACGTTGCTTAGATTTCTGTATACTGTGTAAAAGCATGTTGCTGGAGGGTTTTATGTAACTCCTTTTAAATTGAGAACCCTTCATCACACACAAAAACATTTCCTGACTGCTGGGCTGCAAAATTTGTTGATTTTGGAATATATTATATATATGCTTCCACTTAATTTAAATCCCCATGAAAACCATAATAAAATAATAAAATAAATTATTATTTTCCAGTTAATAAATTAATTTAATATTAAATATACGTATTTTTAAAAGGTTGAGTGCATGTAACTTTGTTATATTCTGCCTGAGGCTCATTAAGTGCTTTTTGGACATTAATTCCTTCTCACAACACTTCAACAGAGACAGTAAATTACTTTCCTCATTTTGTCACAAAGCAAACATGTTAAACAACCCAGATACCTTTTATTAGGTGACAGAATCATTGCATAACTTTGTGATGAAAGATTTCTTCCTCAGAACACATGATTTTAATTTAATTTATCTTTTTTTATAGTCTTTTTTCTTTTTATATATTTTTTTACCTTCACCCAGAAGGATAGAATTCTGGCCAAATGAACTTATCATAGAATCATTGAATCATCTGATGGTTTGAGTTGGAAAAGACCTTTAAGATCATTTAGTTCCACCCCCCTGCCATGGGCACCTTCCACCAGACCAGGTTGCTCAAAGCCCCATCCAGCCTGGCCTTGAGCACTGCCAGGGATGGGGCATCCACAGCTTCTCTGGGCAAGTTGTGCCAGTGCCTCACCACCTCCACAGCAAAGAATTTATTCCTAATCTCTAATGTAAATCTACTTTCTTTTAGTTTAAAACCATTCCCCCTTGTCCTATCACTATTGCCCTTGTAAAATATCTCTCTCCAGCTTTTATGTAGGCCTCCTTTAGGCACAATAAGTATGCTAGAAGGTCTCCCTGGAGCTTTCTCTTCTCCAGGCTCAACAATCTCAACTCTCTCAGCCTGTCTTCATAGGCGAGGTGCTCCAGGCCTCTGACCACCTTTGTGACCCTCCTCTGGACTCACCTAACAGCTCCATGTCCTTCTTATGTTGGGAGCCCAACCAGACTTCTGGTACCCTATAGGTCTGCACATGGAAACAGCATAGATAGATCTAGACTCATGCTTCTGTTTGATTCATTCTCCTTCCTCATGTCCCTTTAAGACAAGTGTGTGTGAATAAAAATGCCTCTTTTTTTCAATTTATTTTTTTAGCAGAAACAGGAACCTGCCCCCCACATCACACAAGGCTTTTCAGAATGAGGCAACTGTGACGAGGCATGATCTTTCCTAATTGCTGTCTTTTAAGCACTGTTATAAACAGCTTTCCTCCACAACTGTTGAAACCTTAAAGCATTTTATGAAACAGAATCCTCATTTTATATTTTCCAGCTTTTAGCTGTAAGTGCAGCGATTCTTATCTCTGGGCTCTGACAAATTATAATAATTGACATTACCATAATGTCTAAAATTCCAGGCAGTTAGAAAAGCATTATCATGGCAGACTCTCTACAACACTCATAGATCATCTTCAGCTTGATGACCTTAAATCTATAATCTACATTTAAGAGGAGAGGCAACAGATAGATATAAGCAGATAGAAAAATGCAAGGGAAAAGGAGGCGATGGCATTAAAAACAGCAGTTTTCACATACTAGTAATCTATTTTCCAAATTTCATCAAAGCATCATAGTAAAGGATAGTTTTAAGGAGGGATTTGAAGGAGAATGATAACATAGCTCTGTGGAAATTCTTTTTAGCATCAGGGACACCACAAAAGAAAACAGAAAATATTTTCTTGATAATTTGCACCAGGGAAATGAAGCATTCAGCTGAGGGAAGAAGAAAAGATCTGAAGTCAGGGCAAATGTGGACTAGCCTACAAGTCTAACGGGGGTAGCTAGCCATAGTTGAGAATGGAGATTGAGTCTTGGAAAAGAAATAAAAAGGAAAGAATAATGAAGATTTAAAGGATGGCACAAAAGGATCAGTTTGCAGTTAAGAAGACAAAGGATCTTGTACCCATCAGATCCCATGCTACTCCAGAGTCTAAAAAAGACAGTTCTGTCTCATATCAGTCTCACCATTTCTGATACTTATTTTACAGTATTTCCAGTCAGATGCAGACTTGCTTTGTCCATGGTCTTCATCAGCCATATGAAAATCTACTTTGAATTGAAAGACAAGACAGATTAGCTTTCTCACTCACTGTGCCAAGCAGAGCTGCATTTCTGGCTAAGCTGACATCCAAGTAGGTAATGCTGGCATCCATTTAGAGGGTGGAGGAGATGGCATTATGTTTCTTGTGAAAAGACCTTATATATATGTTACAAAAATCCTGAAGATCTAATGTCCAGACTACATTGTTTGTATTTGGTATTTAATTTGCCTCACAAAATAGTTGAATAATACCTAACACCAGCACCAGTGGCATGCAATAACAATATAATTGTCACCACTTGACAGAAACTTGACCTAGAGGTAGGAAGATGGATCACTGAAGCTGAATCATTACTACTTCTCCTTAGTGGGTGGCAAGGTACTTCCTTGACTCCTTATGGGCTTTCCATTGATTTGAACATAGGGGAGGAGCTGTGTGCCAAAAGTAACTAGAGGTTTCCATAGAATATACTGTATGTCCTACTTGATAGCTGAAAAAGCATTTACTTTTCCTTTCCACAGCACTAATAAATGCACTCTGTACACATTTCTTTCTTTCATCCTTTATGCCTTATTTCATCAAGCTACTTGGTTTGACAGTCTGGAAAGTCTTATTTTGAACTCTCAGAGGTCACTGTAAGGGGAATGGAAGAACATCTGGACAACCTGAGATCATCACCCAGTGAGAGACCAACTGTGTGTTGGAAGCAAAGCAGGAGGTACTTTGACTCCTAAGCATTGTACTACAACATCAGATGTTGTCATGAAGCCATTAACAAAAGAAAAGCATGTTATATGAAGCTGCAGAGGTTTCTGGAGAGAGTGTGAGATGAATATGTACAGGCTTGTAAAGGGAGCAGTCACATTAACCCAGAAAAGTAACACACAAGTAATTAGTATGTTTAGAATGTTGTCAGTACTGTTCTAAAAAAACTCAACGGAGCAACACAATTTTCAAAATTAAACATGTATGCACAAAGAAACACACAACCAAAGAAAGCACATGAGAGTGTAGCATTTTCACAATATTTGTCTGCAGATTATTTGTGTTAACAGTATGCATGAGATTAAAGATGCACTGTCAACAATGTAAAGTTTATGTATACACTTTTTCAAATAGTGAGTATATAATTTCATTGTAATTACAAAATACATATTTGCTAGAAATATTGATAGAATTGACTTACAGCAGAAAACATGAAACAAAGTTTAAAGAAATGCATAATTTATGATTACCACTGCCACTGAGATCCTTATTTACATGGGTACTTATATTAACAGTGGACTTGATTTTTAACATAAAGCAAAAAAAAGGATATATATGGTTAATACTAAGCATTCATGATGCTGCTAATATTTAAAAAGCCTTACCAACCAAAATGTTTGACTAACTTCCAATTTTGTTTGCTGTTCCTGGAAATTCTATTACATGTAAGTGAAAACAGAAGCATAATCCATTGACTCACGCTATAGTACTCTTGACTAATTCAAAGAACATAAAAAAATGTCTGTGCTTTTTGCATCTAGTTCCACTTTCTTGAAAAAGATGGATTTATTATTGTACTTTAGAGGGTCAGAGATGTTAAGGAATGCTTTTCTGGTTTTTTGTTTACAAAACTTTTAGTCAGAAAGCTTTTACAGAATTGAAGATTTTACAATTTTAGTTATGAAAATTTAGATTTTGACAGGAAAAATTAATGTTTTGTTACTGTGTTTGTTCCCTTGAATACTAAACCTCGAATCCCTGAATTCTACTTTAATATAGCTGATTTGATTAATTACAGCCCAAAGGAGTTTATTACTGCCTTGCTGTGCAAGTGGAGGTCATGTAAACTTGAATTTATATTTGCAAGTGTCAAGGTGAGAACAGATTCTTCTTACATTTGGAGCAGTTAAGCAAATTACATACATCATCTTGCACCAATACTAATAGGAGAAATGTATGAAAAGTATAAATTGAAACTACAGGTAAAGCTGCAGAAATCATGGGCATTCAAAGGTACAATTTATGTCAACAGATTTTTCTTGATACTAAAGCAAGTTTGTCATCCACTCCCATGGACTCCTACTAAGAAGGGAGTCTCAATTTAAGCTTATCACCTATCAGCGTTATTCTGCATTCCTACACACCAGATTTCTTCCATAGCCTTTTATCTTTACTTATAAAAATAAATTAATTTTAATATATGCATATAATATAGATATATTTTACATATAGGAGTATAAAATATCTTTATTTAAGCTGACGTCAACCTTTCTTGACAAAAGATGCTCTGCTGGATTCTTACATGTGCCTCATTTTCCATCCTTTCCCACCCTGTGCTCCTTATCTCCCTTTCACAGTATGAGAGGTGCAAACTTTTGTGAGAAGTGAATTTTACCCTAAGTTAGTCCCTTCTACTATAAAAGGATGTTAACCTTGCTGTAAGGCTTACCTATGGGCAGCTACACTCTACTGTGAGAATGTGCTAATCTTTTTACACTGACTGCAACATTGCTTTGTTCATGTGCATAGTTCCAGATTCTGCCATCCAGGGCCAAATCTCAGTCCATGGTTTCCTAGCACAAGGTGTACTTTCCCATGGACACCTTGCTTAATCTTTACTTCACAAAGGCATCTGGAAGGAGGCATGGTGTCTGCACAGCCTTTCTAGTGAATCTAGCTCCTATCTTTGAGCCCCGTGCAGAGTGATAAACTCCTTCCAGTGGGTTACATTGCTTTATCCCACAGGTCACCATGTGGTTTGTACAGGGTACATAGGTAACATGGAAAGGAGTAGATCTTCAGCTTATTAACATGAGAGAGATAAATAGCTGTGCAATTTATGGGCCTAATCTCCCACTTTACCTAAATAAGCAGTGGAGAGAAACAGGTATTTCCAGAGAGGGACGGAGAGTAAGAAACTATTTAAAATGCTCTGTGCTGTATTTTGGTAGGTCTTGGCTCTCGAGGGAGATGAGGCACCTAAAAAGCCGCATAGAGGAAGGAAGAACAGATATCCAAAATCATTTTGAACTTTGAAGAAACAGCCCACAGCACACCCGTGGGTGTGATGTGTGAAAAGGTCATATATGAACTACTGGGTAAAAAAGCTTTGGGCTTTCCTTATAATAATGCAGTTCATTACTGACTGAGAATAAAATGTACCCTGTCATCTTCCGTAAGGACCAGACATTGATGTGTGACATGAATCTGTACATTATGAAAAGAAGGTAGATAGGCAGCCAGGACTTGTGGGCTGTTTTGTCTGATGTGTTGATGTTTCTGGCTTTTTTTCTGCACTGTGAAAGAAGAGATAATCCTCCTTGCAGTTTCAGCACATCCCATAAAACTCATTATAGAAAGCTTATATTCTTGAACATTAAACATGAATAATCATTCAAATGCTAAACAACAATGGAGTTTGACCTCAAAGTTACAAAAATCACTTTAAAGTACAGTGTTTGTCAGGTGACAAAATACTGCATGTTCCCAGTGGTAAAAATGTTATTTCTTAATTGATGTAAATTAAGAATAAATATTTTTATTGATGACCGACATTTATAAAGCAAAATCCCACAAAAGCAAATTTCAAGCCCTAACTAACAGATAAAATACAATCTGAAACCTATCTTGGTTATATTATCACAGTAACAAGCTTTTCTTTTGTCATTCTCTATTTTGACATTGTCTCCATTGTTGCAGGACACTACCTAGATGCACACAAGTCTATGGGGACAGATGGGACCCACCTGAGGGTACTGATGGAGCTTGTGGAAGTGCTCACCATGCCACTTTCAATCATTTATCAGCAGTTCTGGCTAACCTGAATGGTCACAATTGATTGGAGGTCAGCAAATATGACACCCTTCTACAAGAAAGACTGGAAGGAGGATCCAGAGAACTACAGGCCTGTCAGTCTGACCTCAGTGCCAGGGTAGTTTATGGAGCACATCATCCTGAGTGCCATCATGCAGCATGTGCAGGAAAACAAGGATATTAGACCCAGCCAGCACGGGTTTATGAAAGGCAGGTCCAGCTTGACTAACATAATTTCCTTCTATGACAAGGTGACACACCTAGTAGATGAGGGAAAGGTGTGGATGATGTCTACTTGGGCCTTAATAAGGCCTTTGACACTGTCTCCCACAGCATTCTCCTGGAGAAACTGGCTGCTCATGGCCTGGATGGGCGTACTTTTACTTTGCTGGGTAAAAAACTAGCTGGATGGCTGAGCCCAAAGAATGGCAGTAAATGAAGTTAAATCTAGTTGGTGGCTAGTCAAAATTAGTGTTCCCTAGGGCTCAGTATTTGGGCTGGTTCTGTTTAAGATATTTGTTAATGGTCTGGACGAGGGGATTGAGTGCATCCTCAGTGCACTCAGTATGCCCTTGCAGATGACACCAAGTCAGGGGGGAGTGTTGATCTGCTTGAGAGTAGGAAGGCTCTACAGAGGGATCTGGACAGGCTGGATTGATGGGCTGAGGCCAGTTGTATGAGGTTCAACAAGGAAAAGTTTTGGGTCCTGCATTTGTGTCACAACAACCCCACACAATGCTACAGGCTTGAGGAAGAGTGGCTGGAAACCTGCCTGGCTGGAAAGGACCTGAGGATGTTCATTAACAGCTGGGTGAACATGAGCCAGTGGTATGCCCAGGTGACCAAGAAGGTCAATAACATCCTGGCTTGTATCAGAAACAATGTGGCCAGCAGGACAAAAGGGAAGGGATCGTCCCCCTGTACTCGGTGCTGGTGAGGCCACACCTTGAATCCTGTGTTCAGTTTTGGGCCCCTCACTGCAAGAGGGACATTGATGTGCTGGAACGTGTCCAGAGAAGGGCAACAGGGCTGGAAAAGGGTCTGGAGCTTGTCTTATGAGCAGGAGCTGAGGGAACTGGGGTCGTTTAGCCTGGAGACAAGGAGACTGAGGGAAGACCTCTTTTCTCTCTACAACTACCTGAAAGGAGGTTGTAGGCATGTGAGTGTGGGTCTCTTCTCCCAAGTAACAAGCAATAGGGCAAAAGGAATTGGTCTCAAGTTGCACCAGGGGAGGTTTAGATTGGATCTTAGGAAAATCTTCTTCACTGAAGGGATTGTCAAGCATTGGAACAGGCTGCCCAGGGAAGGGGTTGAGTCACCATCCCTGGAGGTATTTGCAAGATGTGTGGATATGGCTCTTAGGGACATCGTTTATTGGTGGATTTGGCAGTGCTAGGTTAATGATTGAGTTTGATCTTGAAGGTCTTTTCCAACCTAAATCTGTGATTCTGTGATTGTAATGCATCATCTAGCTTAGGGGTGAGGAAAGAACAACAACAAAGTGAGAAACAGTTTTGTTGTAAACTCTAGTTATCTTTAGGTCTCTTCTAGTTTCATCGTTGGTTTCCAGAGTACAAGACATTCTTATTCTTCCTCCCTGAATGCCAACAATGCCGTTTCTTGGTAGCATATCAAATATGCTCTCATAAAATCTATTTTAGTTTTAGTAGCCTTCTTGCCAGACTTGAAGGCTGCAGGTTTGTCAACTCTTTTCCAATCCCCCTGCAGGAAATAGAGAAAGGATGATCAAAACATTTCTATTGCCCTTTTTGTTCTGTCAAGGGGAAAAACATCTTTAACATTCCCAGATGTTCAGGTAGACCTATTCACTGATCTCATGTTCTCTGAAATGCAGCAGCAGTGCAGTACAAAGATTCAAGCAGACATTGATCTTGTTTCATTGCTATCCAGCTCTGATAAGTCTGGCTCAGAATAAATTCCAGAGTGATTTAAACATATGCTTTCATTTATATCTTCTATCTCTGTAACTTGTGTGATAGGGTATTCATGCAAGGCCGGAATCTATGCAATGAAATCAACAGCACTGTCTGAAGAACAATGGAATTTGCCTATTAAGTCATCCTCATCTGAGCTTTGCTAGTTAAGAAGATGATTATCCACTGAGTGACTCCGATGGCCTACAGTGCTAATACTGAAGTGGAATGTGTAAAGGCTTCTGCGACGTTTGTTTGGGTATGTAGTGAAAGACTTGCTTTTATCAGTGGGTGCAGTCACTAATACTGTGGAGACTATAGCTATAATGTGAACACATGTACAAAATAGTTGTGTGATTCAAAGATACAATCTTTCTTACCAATTGTACTGAATTAATAGACCACATAATCTGTTCCAGTTTTTGCATTTCTTTCTGCATTACAGTAACTCTTTACCTAAAGAATCATATATAAATCTATTACATTAATATTGAAATAATTGTATAACAGTTTTTCCAACAAGGGCACACCTGAACTTTGAAAATCCCTTTTCTATTAGCCAGTAGATAGTACTTCAATCTGAAAAATAAGGCAAAAAAGACTGTCCATGAAGGCAATTGGCCACAAAAAGTGGTTACATAGAAGTGGTTACACATTTTGCTTATGTCTAGACCTAGGACAACTGAAACTTTTCCTTAATCTATTAATGCTAGTCAGATAATATAAATGTGCCAATCTCATGGTTACATGTCTAAGTAAATAACAATAAATCAAGGAAATAGGATCTTTCAAAGAATGCAAAGAAACCATGTTCAATTACTCTGCAAAAAGAATTAGTTATCGCTGACTTAGTTTTCAAATCTACTGTCTTAAGCAGGGAAGGATTCATTAATCTTGCATTCTAATGTCTAAGGTTTGAAATTAATTTTTCAATTATCCTCATACATTAAGAGCACAGAAAGAGCTTATAAAAAAAGAAGACTCCTCAGAAAATAAACCTTACACAGATAATATATCTGAGAGCTACATATAATTTTTTCAACTCAAGAGCATGCGTATAGTTTGAGTTGCTCAGGGTAGTGATGGGATGTTACCACTGAGATGTTTTATGACCTTCATACTCTCCCAAACATCCATCATCATCATCTTTACCACTGATGCTACTTATGTTTTTTCTTATTGAAATTCTTGCACAAAGGACTAAGGTCAGGAACTGAAGGTGTATTGTGGCCAAGGCCACGTCTGCCTCATCCCTAAAGTCCTCAAGAGTAGAAGATAGCCTGGAGTAAAATTCTTCCATAGCCTATGATGGCACTGGGGTTCCCTCCTTCCCTGCCCTCTGATCAAGTTATTGCACTCTACCCAAAGCATCCTCAGGACCCAGAATCTCCTGCTTTGTGTAGCAGCTCCAGGATTTTGCATTATTGCAGCAAGGGGGAAACATCATATCTAGCTTCTACATCCATAACTCCTGGTATGGGGTGGGAGTGAGAGTGTTATTGCACTAGATCTAGGGAGGGAGAAGAGGCACAGGGCAAGGCTAGCCTGAGTGGTAGAGCATGGGACAGGAGCTGATTAGGATGCAGACTTGCTTTAGTAATGAGCAAGTCTGGTGTCTTTCAGCTAATGCAAATATGAAATCACCATACTACCATCTTGTTGATAGATTTCTTGTCACTAGTTTAACAACTCTTGAAGACAAACCATAAAGCAAATATCAAAAGAACAGCTACAGAAACAGTCATAAAACCAAAGAAAGTAATAGGAGAGGAAATAGGAATAGCAAAGAAGCCTCTCCAGGATGGTGACAAAACACATCATGAACAATATGGTGGAAGCATCCACCCCCTCAGTGTTACTGCGCGGCTTGTATGAATGGGGTATGTGGCTACAGCATACTATGCAAGGAAGCCAATGACTATTCATCTGACACAAACACTCAGAGAGGCAAATGGGAGCAGGCATTATTTTAATTATTTTAGATTTTATTTATTTATGTAATCATTATATTTTAATATATTATTTAATTGTTATTCATTATATAATTTATATATATATTTATATATTATTTATATATACAGTAAATAATATATTATTTAATTATTATAATTATTTTAAAAGAAAAAATGGACTACGAAACAGTTCATGATTCTATTAATTTACAATATGAAATTCTTGAATACTTTTAATGTATATCTCCTCTATATAAATAGAAAGCCGTTATTATAGTGTTAGCTACTGAATTATGATTTTTCCCTCCTTTTAGAGTGGCAGACAGTTCCTATAGCTGTTATTCATGACTGGCCACATTGGACTTCTCTTCCACAGGCCACTCTGATAGATTACACTGGAGACAGTTCTTTACAGAGCAGGTGGATGTGATAGAACAGATGGAAGCTATTTGCTAGTAGGAGAGAAACTTTGACATCAGGTTCAATGAGAGTATTAGCAGGTAGGCTTGCATGGATAGAGCTGGAGTAGTTTTACAAAATTCCTCCGTTACTCCAACATGCACAAATGTAGACATTAGCATGCTGCATGTGGTGATTGAAACTAAGAAGACATCACATTAGAGAGTGTTAGCCATGTTTACCCATGTGGATGGTAACCTGAGCTAAGCAACAGAAGCAATCAGATTAAGGTAGAAGTACAAGGAAAATTTTGTCCCCCCATGGTTTCCAGTTACTTTCTTTCAGTCCTTCATCTGGAATTAGGCATGGATCTCAAGAAAATATTTCCATTACAAAATCTAAAAATATCTATGCGGTTTAAGAAAATCCTTGTGCACACAGCACAATGAATTCTGCAAATCAAACTGCTTTATTTAGGTTCTGTAGAGAAAAGCTTGCTGAAACTTGGGAGACACTAAGATTTTATTTTAACTTTAAAAACAAGAATCTAATATTAAAAAAAAAAATTATCTTTCCTGCACTAGTAGGTACAAAAATTAACCAATATACCCATAATTCAGGACATAGGATTAAGAAATTTTTTAAATTTTTCTGCTATAAGGGAAGGAATTTCATCGATCTCTCTGTGGAAGTGTTTTTTCAAATGCTGAGGACAAAAGTGAGTAGTGATTTACTTTTCCATGGGGAGGCAGCATGCCCACAGCTTCTCTAATGTCTTTCCATGCTGTGTGTGCAATAGAGCTTCATGTCCCAAGTTTCCCAGCACCAGCATGACAAGAGAGTTTTCAGTCTTCTTCTGACTCACAGTTTTACTCTGTCTAAGGAACACAACATCTTTCAAACACTGTGAATCAATAGAGAAAATGCCATTGCCCGTTCTTTTTTTTTTTTTTTTTTTTTTTTCTCCTTAGATCATGTTATAGGATTTCCTCATCCTCTGAAAATCATGAAAGATCACAGAAAACATGGCATATAGACAAACTTGCTGATAGTTATTCTACCTACAAACATGCACAGGAACCCATAAAAGCCATTTATTAAAAATGAAAAGAATTTATAAATATTGAATTAATATTTTCTAATTGCATTTTTAAAATAACTTTTTACTGTCTGAGGACATCCTACAATAAATAGCCACATTGAAATAACTGAGGCTTCCCATTGTGTTTCTGCACTGTGCTGCTCTGATGTTAGTCCTTTATCCCTGTAAAGGTACTTTCCTGCCAGCACACTGATTAATAGAAAAGAGGTGAGTTCCTAAATATTTAGCTTTCATGTCTTACATTCTCTCAACAGACATCTATGAGAGCCACACAGACTAAAAACCCTTTTGAAATATTGCATTTATAAAATAATTTTCTAAACATTTTTAGTAATTAAAAATGAAAAAATACCCCCCACAACCAGTAGTTTTATATACTGTGTAAATGTCAGTAAAAGCTAGGAATTTATTATTATTTATTAATTTATGTTTTAATCAGGAAGATAGAGTGTTACCAATGAATATTACATACTCAACACTATCTCCTATAGCTTTTAATGGACAAAAATTTCCCAGCTATTAAACCCTGCAGGCATAAGAGAAAATAACTACTTAACTATGATTTTCTGGTATTTTCTTCTTTCCTCCTCTTTATATATATATTTGTAAAGAAGTATGATTTTATAGTGCTTGACCAGTAACACCCGGTTCTATTTAACCACTTAGACACAAGCAGCATCAATGTTTCTGTTGAGTCTGGCACTATGTCTCAGCAGAGTACTTTTTTGTCAGCATTTTTCGAAACAGATTATTACAGGGAGACTGAAGAAACTCCTCCCAAGAAATGACACTACTACTGAAGAGACAGCTCTATGCAAGGAGTTGATTAGTCGTTAGTAGCTCTGTAGTGACTCTTTCTGTTCCATCCTCTTTCCTGACATGGGGATAGCCCTGAACGTGTACGATAAAAGTGGAAGTGTGGCAGGGAAGGGAAAGTCACTTGCCTGCGGCTGGCCGCCGGGCTCGCTGTGGAAGGCTCCACAACTCCCGACCCCGGCCTGTCTCACTAGGTGGCAGTAATTAATTTTCTCTAAGTAACCTAACCTTTCTGTGAGGGCTGCAAAATGAACGCTGATGGCTTACAGTTAGACTCCATGTAAAAACCTTCAGTTATTACCTGTTGTGTTACTGAGCTGGAGTGACTCCCAAGAAAAAATCCCAGTGTATATTTCTCAGCTGTTCCAATGAGCTAAACTGAACCTTTAACGAAGGTCCAGGAAATTCCAGGTCTCGGGCTATCCAAGCTTTGCTTAAGTGAGGATCAACATGACAAAATTCCTCTTTATATAAGAACAGTTTGCGTGTGCCAGTAGGTGAATGCATATATGTAAAGGGGCAGGGTGGATACTGGAATGTCAAGAACAGACTGTCTATCTGATGATAATTTCAAAATCATTTTTGTCCTCTAAAGGCATTCCTGGCCTGCAAGGATTTGATGATTGAACAGATTTTGCTAGCGAACTTATGAGAAAGTATGAGTAGCACAGATAATACAACACAGACTATCACAGATCAATACAATACCAAATGCAATTTTCCATGGTCAATGTAGTTCAGAGATGTACACAGTCACTAGAAGGCAAGCATACCCTTGTTAAAGCTAGTGCAGATTTCTCCTGGACAGGATCTACATCATCCTCCATAGCTGATTTTAGTCATGAGCAGTCATTCTCACAAATCTTACGTGACAGTAATAAGCATACAACTGAAAATCAATAGTTAAGACAAAAGGACATAGAAATGTTAGAGCTTCAAAGGCCAAATGAAGAACATCCTATGAATCATTCTCAAAAGACAGAGAACTTGCTGAATATCTTTTCCATCTCTTTTCCTCTTTTTCTTCTCTCTCTCTTCAACACCACCCACCCCACCCCACCCCCAGTCAGGAAACAGAAGAATCATAATTTCTGATATATGCATGGTATTTTCCAATACTTACACTTATTGAAATCTGCTTTTATGTGTAAGTATTCAACAGAAATACAACTGGATCATTATAACCCAGCATGGTCTAATATAATTAGAAAATTAATATATTTCCTGCAACAGAATTTATTTACATTGATTTCAGTTCTCATTTAACAAACAGAAGGACTTGGTATTAGCCTTGCATGCTACTGTTAACCCAATTAGAAGATTATTATGGAATTTCTCACTTGATATCTATTGTAATCCTGGCAGCATGAACAAGACGGATTCTTTCTGCTATGCCCTTATGCCCTTCCATTACAATCACAGTGCAGTTGCCCAACACACATCCTCCTTCCTTTCTGTGTTTAGCTGCTTCTTGTAGCACACTGCACTACCCCAGTAAGGGAATCTGTGGATTTCCCTTTCCTCTGGCACCCAATGGGGACCACATGTTGTCCTAATGATATTCTCCATAATGGTCTGTGTCTGTGTTTTACCCTGTGATTCCTTCTCTTGTTCTGCTGTTTTCCAGTCTTTGCTTGTTTTTTCTCCACCCCTGTAAGGCACTTTTTCCTTGTTAGCAGAAGCTTTGTGTCCTTCCAGTGTTCATACCACCTGATGCCTGAACTTCTGGTTTTGAATAGCCTGGATTTCTCATTCTGCTGGAGGCTCTCTGTTTACAACTCATACCTAGTCCCCTAATTTGCTCCTCATTTCTAACACTAATTATCATACACATCTTTCCTTCTTTCTCAGAGCCAGCTATTTGGTTAGAGATCTTTGAAGGACACCCCAAATACTTTTGAAGTTATTTCTAAAGTTTAGGCTGTTTGTTGACATTTGAACAGAACACCAGGTATAGCATATTGGAGGATTTGATTTCTAAATATCACACCTATCATTAAAAAACAACATCTGATAACAGAGATAAGGAATACAAGAAGCACTCAGGGGAAAAAATCTGCCATGAATATGAAACACATCAGAAGATGCTGGGAGCATGTAAAAATCTGTTTCATGTTTCATTAAGCATTTCTACACAATGGTACTTTCCATAACTATGTAAAGTGCTAATGAGGAAGTTTTTGTGTGATGTCTCACAAGCTCGTGCATGCATAGCTCATTAAGTCACAGAAACTATATTGCTGATACAAAGTGGTCTAATAAAAAGCAAGCAGGTGTGCTGAATTCAGTAGTATGCATTTTAGCATTTCTCATCTACTTTGTCCATTCCTGAAGTAAGGTAGTACCAGAGGTGAGAATGTGTTCTCTGTATTGTTGAAGCATCGGTAGGCTTTTGCCTGCAAATAATGAACATTTGGGATCAGTGAAGGGTACTAATAAATACTGTCTTGAAATCTGTAATCACTACACATAGTTTTAACTGCACATTGCATGCAAAAGATTTTTCTCTACATTCCTTCTGAGATTACAACATGACCTGGCAGAGTTTTCAGCTGCCAGAAACGTCAAATGAACACTACAAATGATCACTGGTGGATTCCATCTTCGTAGAGTCCTGTGTGGTGCCTGGTAGCTACAAAATGTCTTTAATAAGAAGGGTATTGCATAGATTGCATATTTTTTAAAAAAATTTATCCAGTTTATTTTTTAGAGACCTTTGTACTGTATGAAATAATTTTTGTTCTTTTCTTCTTTGCCTTTCTTCCTGTTCTTAGCTGGGAAGATAGGGGTAAAGGAAGAAGGAAGAATGTCCTTTATAGGGTTGAGACCTCTACAGGGTTCATGGAGAGGTCAGCACATTGGAGAAGGAGGGATTAAGAAGCAATAAAAGTAATCTAAATCTCTTTCCAAGAAAAGAGCAAAGCAGTTACTGCTATTGTGGTAACAGCTACCATGACTAGGTATCATCAAATAGGCATGGCTCTAGACAGTCCATACACAGAATAGAGGTCTTTCATCCAAAAGCTTGTGGTTTTTGTTTGTGACAAAACAAACATGGAAAAATATGTGGAGACTGTGAACCAATCAAATTTTAATAATTTCAGTCTCAGTCTGCTTTGCCTGGTAATCACTGGTAAATATATTTCAGCAACAGTCTGAAAGAGGATGATACCTGACTTAGCTATTTCTGCAACGTATGAAAACTACAGGTATCTATCTGAGTATTAGAGGATTTTTTATGCTCCTTTGGTGAGTTCAGGTAAAGACTGAGGTCTCTGGGATAATTACTTCCTGTTCTTCAATGACTTATCTGTCACTTTTATGGAGAATCCTGGGGAACGAGAAAGTCTCTTCTACTCTCAAGGTATTTGGGTGAAAATTCAGCAGGAGAGGAAGCCTCTTTCATTACAGCAACTACCACTTATGAAGCTTTTGCTGCTCCGAAAAACGCTCTTTCATGCAAATCTTTCTTGCTTTACTGCTACAAGAAGTGTCTGTCCCACCTCTGCTAGCAGTACAGCCAAAGACTAATTGGAAGCTGAATACTTGTCTTTTAAATGTCTCCCAGCCAGACAAGTGGAGAGCAGTCCATCACTAGCAGGTATTCTAGCTCTGTGAAAGGCATAGTGTTTGAATCCCAGATAATCCTTTGCAGTTACACTAGAATAACTCTCGGGAAATAATAACAGAAAAAAAAAAAAAAAAAAAAAGTGCAGACTAGAAAATCGTCATTATTCATCACAAGAGAAAAATATTTATGATAAGGCTGGGTAGGCCTAAATAGAGAAAGCCAACTATTTTCAAAAAGAAATATAAGAAACAGAACCGGAACCGAGGGAAAATTTCACGGCTTTAGCCTTTAGGTGAATAATACATATGGCAACAGTATTGCATGTAAATCTCTCTATCTCCAACAGACAGACAAGATTACTAACGAGAAAAGTCTGCAACCCTCTAGAGAGCAAAGCCTGCCAAGGAAAGAAGGCACATGTTGTGTGTAGATAGAATAAAATACTGAGAGTGTTTTTTAATTCTTTTTAAAGAAACAGTTATATTGTTTTTCCAATACAGAATTGATTCAATTGTCCTCAGGATTCTGAAACATTTAGATCCATAGAAAGACACAAAATCTTTAATCCCTATTCATCTCATGTAACTGGAAAGGCTTTGAATTGCAAAGATATCTGAAGATCATTGACTAAAGAAAATCAGAAAAAAAAGGGGAGCTGGAGAAACTCTTAGAATTCCTTTCAGTGCCATCCTTCTGAAATTAGCTTTATCACTACTTACATATACCATCATTCTACATCACTAGTTTCTTTAACTTACTTACTACTCCAAGCAATATGTTTTATAAAAGTGAAATTTAGAAATGAAAGAAAGAACGGTATATAATTTAAACATGTTTACTAATATTATCTACTTTAATCAAAATTCATACAAAGAGTCTGCCAGAGACAATTTCCCCAGCATTTGCCATTATTAGAAAACAACCCTAACATTAATGCAATACAAATTATTTCCTTTAGCTACACATTAGAGATGCTCCCTCAAGCCACCTACTTCCAGTCTATTTCCATTATCTTCTTGTGTTTTCAAAGAGGCAGCACAGACTTTTATAAGTCTTGACCTTTACTAATAATTAACTGATTCTTTTTCTATCTTTTTTATTTTTTTCTTTCTCCAGTCTTTGCTTAGAGCAAAATAAATATTCTTTGGTTCAATGTTTTAAGTAGGCAGAACTCAGTAGCACAATTGCATAAGAAAGAATGAAACCTACTGAAAAATTTTCCCTTTATTGTATTTCCCCAGTTTAAGTTCCCATATTAAACTCCAAATTTAACAGTATTTTTTAATGCTTTTTTTATTTATTAGAAAACAGTCAATAGATAAATCCCATCTTCTCCTTCTCTCTTAAAGCACTTCTATGGCTTATTACCACAAGGGCAGTGATGCAGGATGTGGTTTTTCATCTCTGTGCAAGATAAGATGGTTTTAATGGATTTGTTATGATTCCACTCAGCCTTTAAAATTTACAGTTACTGTAATCTGGTCCTATTTTTGCCTATAATCTACACAGGCAAAATGTGGAACCATAATCCAATATTCTCCCTTTAAAAAGCTGCATTTGCAGGTAGACTTCTGGTTTTAAAACAATATATTCTTCTATATCCTTCATTATAAAAATAATATATTTTTATGTACTAGGGAATAAAACTGATACTTACATGTCATGTTGGGTTTTCATTATATATTTCCTCTAGTTTGAACCGTCGAATTCTAAAAAAAACCCTGGGTTCTTTTATGTTCAGATATTATATTTTGTCTTCTGATGTAGCTGCAAAATAGGAGCTGCAAAAACAGCTGGTGATAATTTATAGATTATTGTATTTGATTGGTGCTTTTTTTATTTAATTTGAAAATAAACCCAAAAGTCTAGTTCAAATACAATATATGTTGCATTTTCATTAACGAAGTAAATTTATATACACATATTTACCTGTATGAATTATAACACATTTGGGGGTAGGTAAATGGCAAATGTTTAATGTATGCAATATATACCCTTCAAATCTTATATATAAGGTATCATTCTGTATGCAAAGGTCATAAAAATGCATATAAGTGATGTCTTTATTAAATGTGTTTATAAGATAGAAAGGTTTAATAGTATGTCCCTTCTTTAAGAAGAACAAAATAAAAAAAATGGGACTTCCTAGAAATGGCATTCATGTGTGTTAAACTGTTGTACTCCTAGCAGATAATAGAAGCAAATAAAAAAAAGCTTTTGAAGTTTCAAAGTAGAATATAACTTGTGATGTACTTTTGATGTACACCTAAAATTCAGTGTTTTCCAGTAGAAGTTAAAATGGTCCAGACAGTCATTTCAACTAATTTATCATTATTAATTTTGAAGGAGCTGTTACATTCTGATTAGGCAAAATTGATATTAGACAGATAATTTAGCGAGGATTCAGTACTGTTCTTTAACTCACAAATGTGTTATCACAGTTCAAGGAATTGCATAACATCTCCTGTGCTACAGTAAGTAATAATGTGTTCTGTTACCCATTTGAAAAGCAAAGAAAATCCTGCTGTCTTGAACTCCAGCAATGCTTTACATTGCATTTACAATGCACTGAATACATCTCTCAGGAAGTGCTGCTAGGGGTGAATTACTGAGGCTCATCTGATCTCAGTCACTCTTGAGACCCCAATTAAGTGACTTGGAAAGAACCAGCAACTATACATGCACCACAGTTTCCATCTTCAGTTATCTGTAACTAGTGAAGCCCTCCTTTTCATCTGTGGGTAGCTTGTAAACTGCTACTGCCAGTCCAGCATTTTTCTCTGTACACGTGGGCTGAGGAGTAGTAGAAGTAGAACCTAACATACCAGGCAGTTGTACTGGAGTCAGCTTCACTCCCAAATCTTTTTGTCATATCCCTTACCTACATCTACCTGGGATGAAGATTATCAAGGAAATTTACACTCGCTAGCCATCAATATCAAGCTGTCTGGTAGTTAAGGCTTTTCCTATAGCGCATCAGATTGGTCTGCAGTCTCTCTCAGCTTCGTCTTTCTACTCCTCCATCTGCCTGAAACTTCTACTGTCCTGAGGATTTAATCCTGAATGCAAATACTGAATACAGACCTAGAAATAGGCTGCTTTAAATTCTCTTCTTTCCACAAAGGGTTAGACTCATTTCAACCCTAAAGCATAGGCTGCCACATTGAGGGTAATCCAGTCTCCAGATTAATATGACCTTTATATAGACCATGCTGAGATGCCGTGGAGCCTCCTCCCCTGTGGTGGTTCAGAGCTGCCTCCAGGCACAGCCTCGTCAGTGACATACCGGCCCAGCCGGGAGGCTGCCAAACGCCCGCATGGATCCCCTCATCCATTAGGTTGATCCTGAACAAAGCATAATGAATTTAGTACAGAAAACCTCATGAATTACATTTCATGCCTTGGGATATTATGACAGCTCAGAGGACTTGGTCCACACCCACACTTGCTAACAGATTGCCACAAAGCAAAACAGGAGAAGGGCAGGGATACTGCAGAGTAGTAGGTGACAGATCCATCAGTGAGACCTACTTGCCATAATAAGGATAACACTTCTAAATGACAAGCAAAGTTCAAAGGAGGAGATACTCCAGCTCTGAGAGATACTGTCTTCTCTTTTGATCTACTTCAGGCTGGAACTCTTAATTACATAAAAAGCTTAAGCAAAATGGAATTGAGAAAAAGGATGTGTGCAGACATTCACTGAATGCAGTGAGGGTGGGGGTTTGGTAGACTGGCACATATGATGTGGACCACAGGCAGTTTACTATTTCTACAGAAAACTCTGGTTTCCAGTGTAAAGGTAAAAAAGGGAAGAATTTCAAAAGAGAAGCGACTTGCTTTTAAAATTAAGTTGGAACCATTTTCATTGATAATTGCCTACAACATAAAGTCAGACCAAAGTAAAAATAAGATATCCCACAATCCTAAGATTAGTCATATGATACCTTTTAATGTATTTTACAGATTGAGTTAATAACCGTACTTCTGCCGGTTTCATTAAGGCCAGTATATTTTTTTCCATAACAAAGCCATATTTCAAAGGAAGGGACAATATTGAGGTTTGGTTTTTTTTCATGCCACTAAGAGGGGCAACTAAAAAAACTCTGAAAAAAAAAGGTTCTGACATGACAATAGTAAAAGACTGAAAATTTAACTAAGAAAATATCAACTGCTAAAATTAAAATTCTTTAAAGTTTGATAAGCTGCATTACTAAAATCAACCCTTGAAAACTACTTATGTTCTCAGTATCATTAATTTATCCTGTACACTTTTGCTGAAAAACAAGACCCATTGACCAACACACTTTTTACACATACAAATGAGTAGAAAGGAGACAAAGCAACAAAACCAGATAAACAAAATTAACTGAGTGTCTAATTAAAGAGTTGATATGACTAAATATACTTTTTTCTTTTATCACAGCAAAATTTATTCCTTGCTCTCAAGTTTCTCTAACTGGATACCAGAGAGCCAATTAATAACAGTATGATTCATGTATAGCTTTAAATAACATCAAAATTATGATGGAATTATCTCTTGTGTTTGGTCATGGTAAATCACTAACACATCTCAGTTTATGGAGCTACATATCAATGAATTTAACAGTTAAAAATACAAACACCTTAGAAGACCTGAACTACAAATATCTATGACACACCATACCTTTGACATTTCCTGTTATAAAATTCGTGGTGTTAAAAGGTTCAATGTCAAATGTTTCTGAAAGCTCTATTTTAAATTTTTTTGGAAGTCTGGCAATCACCTGCTATGTATAGGTACCATGAAGTGACATTCACACACTCGAACTTCAGGTATGTCATCTGAGATGTCTAAACAAAGAGTTGAAAGTCCTATACAGTGAATAGAGTGTGTTGTCAGTGTGCCAACGTCCAGACAAAAGCCACCTTGATGGGAAGATACAGCTAGCTGCAGAGGAGTTACACTCTGATGTGCTATGATTTATGCCCACAGGTGCCTCTTGATCTGTATCAACCTTATGAGGAACCTACTGTGACATGTTTCATGATCAGTTTGAGCCAAAACACCTTTATGCTTTCTTCTCCCCTCTTTTCTCCTTGGCTATGCACTCTCACTCTCACCATGCCTTGACACTAGGGTTTCTTGCACTCATGTCACCATCAGCATAGTGAGCCATCTAGTTTAAATTGGTTTTCTTTGCTTTGAGATCACTTTTCACCCACCTCATGAACCCTGTGAGTAAGAGTGCTGAAGCTGTCTGAAAGCAGAGGAGAGTAATAAGGGGCATGTGTCAGAGCAGCACAGATTTACACTGCATTAAAGCCATCATGATACATAAAACCATTAATGGCTAACCCAGATGCCAGGTGAAATTATGTGCCCGCAGGAGGTTCCAATGACAAATTCAATTGAACCTATTTGAGCCAGAAATCTCAAGCTGGACAAAGTGAACACTTTGTGTAATATAGAAATAGCAGGAACACAAAGGTATTGACAGCAACAGAAGTTAGGCATCTAAATGGTTTTTGTTCATCTGACTCTAAATGGTTCTTTAGGTTTTGATAACTTCTTTGTATGGTGACTGTCAGAAGAATTTTAAACAGAAAACAACAAAAACTAGAGATCTGCACGTCATGGGAAACGGCAGAAAAATTTCTCTCCTCCCTAGACTTCTCTTTTCTGTAAAAGTAGGAGCTTGTACAGTCCCTTCTGCCATTGTCCTGGCTCTGACTGCCCTGGAAACCAAACTCCATTTTCAACATACCCTGTCTTCCTTAACTCAAGGAGAGACTGATATAAGAAACACTTAAAACAACTCTGATGTGTGTCACTGTGATGGATCCTCATACACACCCCTCCTGGGAAACCTGCATGCTTGATTACCTCTCTGAAATGCCTGTACACCGATGCATGCAGCATGGGGAACAAGCAGGAGGAATTAGAGATCTGCATGCGGTCACAAGGCCATGATCTCATTGCAGCTACAGAAACATGATGGGATAGTTCCATGACTGGAATGCTGTCATGGATTGCTTCGTACTTTCTAGGAAAGACAGGCCAGCAAAGTGAGGTGGTGGAGTTGCTCTCTATATGAGGGAACAACTGGAATGTACTGAGCTCTATCTACGTATGGATTCAGAGCAAGAGTTTGTTTCAAGATAAAGGGGCAGGCCAGCATGGGGGAGACTTTTGTGGGTGCTTACTACAAGCCACCTAATCAAGAAGAGGAAGTCGATGAAGCCTTCTACAGACAATTGGAGCTAGCCTCACAATCATAGGCCCTGGTTCTCATGGGGGACTTCAGACTCCCTGATATCTGCTGGAAAGACAACACACCCAGGCTTATGCAGTCCAGAGGGTTCCTGCAGTGTTGGTAAATAACTTCTTGATACAGGTGGTGGAGTCAATGAGGCAAGGTGTGCTCTTAGATCTTGCCTTTGTAGACAAAGAAGGGCTGGTTGGGGTTGTGAATGTTGGGGGCAGTGTTGGCTGCAGTTACTACGAGATGGTGGAGTTCAGGAACCTTTGTGGAGGAAGCAGAAAACCAAGTAGGATTGCCACCCCTGACTTCAGGAGAGCTAACTTTGGCCTCTGCAGGGAACTACTTGGAGGAATCCCATGCATTAAGGCTCTAGAAGATAGGGGCATCCAAGAGAGCTGGCTGATACTCAAGCACCACTTCCTCCAAGCTCAAGATAGGTACATCCCCATGAGTAGGAAATCAAACCAAGGGGGCAGGAGGCCTTTGTGCATGAGCAAGGAGCTTCTGGAAAAACTCAGGCAGAAAGAGGAAGCTTATGGAATGCGGAAAAATGGACAGGCTGCTTGGGAGGAGTATAGGCATGTGGTCAGGACATGTAGGGAGGTGGCTAAGGTCGTTTGGAATTAAGTCTGGTGAGGGAGGTCACAGAGAAGCAGAAAGGCTTCTTCAAGTACATCAGTAGCAAAAGGAAGACTAGGAAAAATGTGGGCCCACTGCTGAATGGGGTGGGTGCCCTGGTGATGAAGGACACAGAAGTTACTGAAGGCAGAGTTACTGAATGCCTTCTTTGCTTCTGTCTTTACTGCTGGCCCTTAGGAATCCCAGAAACTGCAGGCAAGAGAGTCTGCAGAAAGAAAGATTCTTGGGTTTAGTAGGGTTGAGTTAGAGATCATTTAGGCAAACCTGACACCCACAAATCCATGGGCCCTGATAAGATGCACCCTGAGTGCTGAGGGAGCTGGCAGGTGTTTTTGCCAAGCCACTCTCCATCATCTTTGAAACGCCATGGAGAACAGGAGAGGTGCCTGAAGACTAGAGGAAAACTCCAATCTGCAAAAAGGGCAAGAAGGAGGACCCAGGAAACTCCAGGCCAGTCAGCTTCACCTCCATCCCTGGAAAAGTGATGGAGCAGCTCATGCTGGAGCTCATCTCAGACCTGGACAGGCTGGAGAGTTGGGTGGAGAGGAACCTCATGGAGCTCAACAAAAGCAAGCGTAAGGTCCTGCACTGGGGGAGGAACAACCCCATGCACCAGTATAGGCTGGGGCTTGACCTGCTGGATGGAAGGCAGCTCTGCAGGGAAGGATGTGGGAGTTCTGCTCAACACCAAGTTGCCCATGAGCCAGCAGTGTGCCCTGGTGGCCAAGGCGGCCAATGGGATCCTGGGGTGCATTAGGAGGAGCACGGCCAGCAGGTCAAGGGAGGTAATCCTGCCCCTCTGCTCTGCCTTGGTGAGGCCCCATCTGGAGTGCTGTGTCCAGTGCTGGGCTCCCCAGTTCAAGAGAGACAGGGAACTGCTGGAGAGGGTCCAGCAAAGGCTGTGAAGATGATGAGGGGACTGGGGCATCTCCCTTATGAGGAAAGGCTGAGAGATCTGGGTCTGTTTAGCCTGGAGAAGAGAAGGCTAAGAGGGGATCTTATCAATGCATGTAAATGTTTCAAGTGTAAATGTAAAGAGGACGGGAGCAGACAATGAGAGGACAAGGGGCAACAGGCAACAAACTGAAACATAGCCAGTTCTTTCTGAATATGAGGAAGAACTTTACTTTGAGGGTTACAGAGCACTGGAATAGGCTGCCCAGAGAGGCTATGGAGTCTCCTTTGGTGACATTCAAAACCCACCTGGATACAACACAGTGCATCCTGCTCTAGGTGAACTTGCTTTAGCAGGCGGTTTGAACTGGATGATCTCCAGAGGTCCCTTCCAACCTGACCATTCTGTGTCTTTGTGATTCTGTTATTCTGAAAAAGGATTCAAATATTCACCGAACTAAAACATTAGGCAGAGAATTTTAAGAGCTACCAATGCTCTTATAAAAGTCTTTCAAATACGCAGTTATTTTTTGTATGCGTTCCTTCAGTAAATACTACTATAGCGTTTTATTCCTCATTTTAATTTTTGACTTAAACTAGGTTGAACTGTTGTTGATAGTAACACATCAGCAAATGTGTCTACTATATAAGTAAATTATTCTGAGCAACACCTCAGACAAACTAAAGATTTTTCATTGCCTAATAGTCATTCTAAAGAATTTCAGGCTTGGGTTCTGCCTTTGTAAATGTAACTCCTGTTTATTTGTTTATTTGTTTTCAGAAAGAATAATAATCTCACTGATTTGAGTGCTCACATGATGGGAGGTATGTTTATAATCTTTTGAAAATGCCTGACCTTTCCAAAGCACTGGGAAACTAAAAATGGCACCTCGGATACTGTATCTATGATAAAATATCTATTTTGACATTGATTACCACTTGACAAAGGAAATCAAAACATAACCAAAACTAAACCAAACCAAAACCAAAACCAAACAAACAAACAAAACCAAAAACAACAACAAAAAAACAAACTAAAGAAAGATTGTACAGCATCAGCTGCTTTGTTTGTAAGTAATCTTTATATAAGAATTGAATATCTATATTAAAATTTGAAAATGTGTTCCAAAAGAAAGCCTCTAATTTTGACTTGTGTGAATAATGCTCTTTATTTGAAAGAAACTATCGAGTGATTGAAACCACACACAACAAACTCACTAAAAACCTCTACTATTATTTAAACTATAAGAAACCTGTAAGTAGTATCAATCTCTAAAAATATTACAAAGTCAGCATCAAGAAGCTAGTCCTCTTATGATTTTTAATGAACAGAAATGTACAATGCATGCTTTTAGCAATTACATAAAAATCTGGGCATTAATTAATTATTATAAAATACAAGTATTAATTATTTCAAGTGAATTACCTAGAAAGCTGTGAAAGAAACAGAACATATGACCCTACAGCCTCACATCTCCAATCCATTACATTCATGTAGAGAGGTAATTTTGTTAGTGCTTGTTATAATTTTCTTCTTCATAAACCTAATGTGGGTTAAAGTATACACTTCATCTGTTTCTGTAGTGAATATAAATAGTCACTTATGTTTTATTTCTTGATAACTATGACATTTTTTTAATACTTCCTTTCCTACAAATATTTTCAGTTATTATAAACTAGTTATTGGAATGAGACCAGTATATTTGTAATATAGTACATATCTATTTGAAGGATACTTTAAGTGGTTGAAATGACTGATACACTGGAAGGTGACATTTACTGCAGAGTTCAAGGTAGGTACCCAAGATGGGCCTTCACAATAACTAGATCCTGAGGTGTAAATTTAAATTCTGGTTTTACTGAACAGAATGCCTTCTCTCTCTTAACTTCCTAGCTCCATGGCTCCCAAGAGTTACTGGTGAGTTCAGTGAAACAAGTTTTTAAAACTAGTTTCTTTGTATTTGGACTTTTTAATACATATATACATATATATATATATATATATATACTTTCAGATTGGCATGAAAACTAAGCACCTTGAGCTCTTGTTTCAGATGATATTTTACTTTCTTGCATGCAAACAAGAAAAGGTAACTAAGTAGTCCATTGTCAGAAATACCTTAGGTAAAGGATAAGAAATTAAAGGATGATGGATTATGAAAAATACTATTGTGTTATCTTTTGTTTATAGCTGTCTAGAGCATTCTGAGAGGGATATAGGACACAAATTATGATTGGCATGTGAATGTTGAACACACTTGGTAATTTGTTGTCAAATATGAAATTTAGACTAATAAACATATGTATTCAAATAACCTCAAGCCTAACACAAAGCAAAGGAGTTCACTGACCTGTAGTTCTGGATCTTGCGTTTATTGCCGAAGTGTTACATGAAGGCTTACAAAACATGCCTTAAATAAATGATTGCTGGAATTATTTAGTTTTTTAAAATCAGTTATGCTATGTAGCATCGAACTGAATTTTCAGAAGTTTTTATTTGCAAGTTCTTCAGTTATTAAAAATAATATAAAATTAAATAGCTAGTGAATTGGACATCTATAACAAATGTGTGTTAATTAATTCTAGGGATACTGTATCCTGTGTACTCATCCATAATATGCTATGTAAACAGACAAGAATAGCACCTCAGTATACGCAATCTGAACATTCGTTAACATATATGTAAAAGATCCTGTTCAACTGACTGTTTCAAAATAGTCAAAATACATGATATCTAAACTGTAAGAGTTTATCACAAGCACTTAAGCCCTTCAGTGTTCCTCTAAATAATTTTCTGTTTTCTATTGACATGACAAACTGTCAAGCCTTTGTTAATGATTGCTCTTAAGAATGCATGCAGATTTAGATGGATTTTTCAGAATGAAACCTGTGTACAGCACTAAATCTTAATCCAGACTACAAATCCACAGTATGTTTTAAAACAAGAACAATGTTCAATGCAGCTTTTTGTAAAACCACTCCTCATTTGGACTGCACGAACACATGCTGACTTCACCAATAATGCTGCAAAGCATTTATTCTGGAACTCAAAAGCAGATTTTCCTGGGAGAAAAAAAACTATACTAGTGTTTGTCATTCCACTGATAGCTCAAAGACATTGTTATTGAGATTGGCTTTACATGCGAGGACCGCTGCTGCTCACAAGAGATCTGTATCTTTAGAGCAGAATATTCTGGAAGAGTTCATTAATTTAAAATAGTTATCAATGATAAATACTTAGGATGTGGTATTAAATTTCAATATTGACAATTAGTACTTAAAATTTCAATGCTTTTACATAATAGCATTACGTGATGGTTGGCTTTTTTTGTATGCAAGGAAATATTTGTGTATCTTTCAACTTTGGATACAATAAAGTGCTTACGTGTAATTTAGAAACACATTTTGGGCAAAAGCAATCACAGAACAATGTGATTTCTGATGCTTCAAATTTGCACAGTTACAGTCTTTCTAGGACTATATTTACACAGGCTGGAAATCACGTACAGTAGGTGCCTATTTCTAAATTGCAGTATTGATATATGGTATTCTGTATTTATTATTACCTTTGTTACAGTAAGCTATATCCTGCTGTTTCCAACAGAGAATTCTTATAGAAGTTTTGCTGTATCTGATTATATTTTATCCTGCTAGTAAGAAATATATACCTTTTAATTATTTAAGAAAATCTTAAATAGGAAATCAAACTTTTGGACTATTATCCAACTGATATGGAAAATCTTCTGATGTTCCACAGTCTTCTATCATATTATAAAATCAAACTGAATGTTTACCATTTTAACAGGAAATGAGAAAAATTGCACAAACAATTTGAAACTGAAAATTCTCATTTATCTAATCTAAACTTAAAAAATGAAATGTACATAGTTGCAGAGAGACTGGATGGATACCTTTTTATTGCATTAAATCTTATTTAGACGCTTAACACAGAAAGTACCTCAGATACTTATAGCTTATAATACCCTTTAGAGCAGACATTTCTCAATGGATTATAATCTAACATGAATAAAGAAATTGTATTGTTCAATCATTAAATCAGATAAATGTCTCCCAGAGAAAGCATTAATAAAGTGAGATAAAATTTGAACAAATGTATTGTCAAGTTTTGTCTTAACTTATATATATGTTATATATATAGGGAGAGATTAGGTATACATGTATATATATTCTCAGATTCACAGACAGATGAAGAAAGAAACAGAACATGTAAAATACATAGACATGCTATTTCTGATATTTTAACTATGACATGTTAGGGTTTTATTAAATTAAAGAAAAGTGAAAGAAAAAATCCGTTTACATGTTGTCACTGAGCTGTAACTACAAATTTTTCCTTAGTGCAGTTGAATGTTTCTGACTCACATATTGCCTCTTTTTTAGCAAACTAAATTTGTCCCTTCATGGACAGCCTCATCTACACAATATTGGATTAATGCAATCTGAAGGTTGAAAGTTTAAAGAAAAGACTATAGGGTAGTCAGAAGCATTTTTCTCTTTTTTATTAATCAGATCTTAGTGATTAACATCTTCATTATTACCATGTGATTTTCTTCTTTACTAGATTTTTCCCCCCTGAATCAAGACCTTTGGAAGTCCTCAGTTCATTCCTTACTTTGAGAATATACTTCTATGCTATACTTCCTCATTTGGAATTGGAAAGTTTAGCTGAAAATGCCAAGCAAAAAAATTTTGAAGATTATTTTCTCTCTTTCCAGTAGAATGTGTAAAATAGCTTGTATGAGATTTTGTTCAGCTTGTATCTAGTTGGATTTAAAAAACTATACATATGGTAAAGTAGGTATTCTAATATTCTGAGTTTCCTCGTAGCACTGCTTTAAAGAAAGAAATAAAACAGCTTTTTTATCTTCCTTTCCCTTCCAGCTCTGCCTCACTGAATTTTACTGCTTGAGTGCATTTACAAAAACCAGGAGATAATACTTATATTTAACAAATTTATCTAAAGGGACTAAGAAATGCTACTGCTGTCATTGTCATTGTTTCTGAGACTTCATGAGCCCTTCAGTTTTCCCCATGTTCCTCCCATAATGGTCCTCACTGATACCACAACAACAGGGCTTGAACTGGTTGAGCTATCTAGCAATCATTATTGGCAAAAAGACTACAAAAATACTAGCAATATACAAACTTTTGCCTGAGTCAGAGTTAGGTAAAAGTTGTCCTGTACATTATTTCCCTAAATGGTTGGTTTGCATTTTGATGTCTATCTCTGTAGGGAAAAATGATCAGATACTTTTGTGGTTTTTCCCAGATGCTGAGAATACATGTTATCTTCATCCATTACACCACATCCAAACATTTCAATTTTCATGAACCAGTCTGCAGTTAAAACATTAATTGTGCAAGTGAGTCTTTAAGCAAAGATTTTTCCATTGAAAGTCCTGCTATTTGACTAAGTGAGTACATGAAACTATACTTCAGCCCAGAAATTATGATCTGGTATTAAACTGAAACATTTTAGAACAGTGAGGCTAGGAATTTCTCAATGAAATATTTCTTTAAAAATTTTAGTTTCTTGAAAACTAACTTTTTACAATAAATAATTCAAACATAAAAAAGAAAGAGACTTTAATATTTTATTTCTTTTCTAATTTTTACCTATTTGAAACACCCCTTGTTGTTTTCAGAAAGGAAAACCCCAGCTCTCAGGTAATTAAAAAGATTGATATGTGAGAAGTAAATTCTGAATTTACAGTTTTGATTATTCCAATGTAAAACTGTTGCCCATATCACATTGATCTAATCATAGGCTATATCAAAGAACAAAAGTGTCCAACTGAATCACATGATTGAGAAAAGGATTGATTTGGTTTAAAGAATGTTGGTATAATTGAACAGATAAACAAAAATCCCTATATCATAACTAAAAAAAAATCTGTTCCTGTTATAGAGTGAATATAACATTTAGATGAAACATGTAGAGATGAAAATTTATTATTTTAGATATTTTTTCATTTTAACTAGCACAGATTGCTAGTTATTTCATATCACTTTAGTTAATTTATTTATATAACTACTGGTTAAGATAGTTAAGGAGGGCTTTTATCATTAACAAGGCCAATTTGTGTAGAAGACCTGTTATGACAACACAGTGCTCTAAATGAAGTAACATTCTCCTCTTCCTGATGATTTACCTCTGGAACTTCTTTGTATTCATACTTTAGAAAAAATACATTAAAAGTAGTTTTAGTTATACTTTCTTGAACATGTGTTGGGAAGGGGGAGAAAGAAGCAATCCCCAATTCACTAGGTGATAGTAAATTTAATTTTATTGAAATAATGGCCTAAAAACAAATAGGAGATCATTCACTGCATATTTGGTCACAAGAGTAATTTTTTAGTGTTGGATGAAATTCACGAAAAATTGTTTCATTCAAATGACAGAGAAAGTGGTTAGGTGCCTGTCCAAACTTATCTTTTAGGTCCATTCGTATACTGCTGGAAATCCTTTATTCCTTTTTTCTTTTCTCTAACATCAAGCCTAACAAAAAAATAATTCAACAATTGCTTTATTTTTCTAGGTGAATTTTGGCATTTCAAACTACAGCCTTCTGCAGAACCAGGAGCCAGAACCAAAAAATGGGCAAGACACAGGCTAACTAGATTGTCAGGCATTTAAAGTAATTATTGCGTGGTTGTGTTTTTTTGTTTTGTTTTGGTTTTGTGTTTGTTTTTTTAATTCAGATATGTTACTGCCTGTTGTGGAGACAAAGCTGTCTTCTTTAGTAACATGAAGGTGCACTAATTGGATACTAAAATCAGATTTTCTTGAGACAGACTAAAAGTATTCCTGTTTCCTTGAGGGGGGCAGATATTTGACAGGGCTGATGGGAAAAACAATGTTACCTGAAGGTGAAACAGAAAAGATTCAGAATTTACCAATATAGAAAACTGGAACGTAATTTCTATATAAAGAAAGATATCATAGTTATGATATATTTATACCATAAATATATAATATCTACATAATTCTAGAATTAAAAATACAGGTATATGACATTTTAGGATTTTTCATATGTAAGAAACAATCCCTTTCTGAACAGGTTTGAACAGAAAGGTTTGTAGTTTTATGTTATTACAAGGGGGTTTTTTATGTTAGCAGGGATTTCTTCGATTTTGTTTGCATGTTGAAAGTAAGAGGAAGAATATTGTGAGGATTCAGTCCCTTGGGCAATTCTTCATTAACGGTGTCTTCTGTCCCCTTGCCTCCCATTCTTTGCCTACTTTACTGCCCCTCCTAACCTGTGCTGCTGCCAGGCCACAGGGCAGCTCAGAGCTGAGTGGGAAATGCTCCTCATCTCATTACAGCTCCAGGCTTCTTGCAGGCTGCGTACTTTTGAAGACAGTATCTGACATAATATTTTATCTAGAGTCATGGTTTCCAGAGGAGCAGATTATACTGAGGTCACCACAGTTATCCAAGAACCTTTTCAACAGGAGAAAAGTTTAAAAAGAAAACAGTATTTTTACCTTTGCAACAGGATTAAGGTATTGATTATGAAACTGGAAGTGAAGTTACAAACCAAAAAACATTAAATGCAGAACAGGATTAAGTTGGGAACTAATCTTTCTTTCCTCATGTAGGATTTCCCTGCTTCATGCTTTTTGGCTGTCTCATGCTGTCTTTAAGCAAGACCTTTGAGAAATTAATTTCTCCTCCAATTTGTACCCTGTGTTTCTCTCTAGTGCTTTTCAGGTTACTAATCAGTGTAATAAAAAGATATTTTGGAGGAGGTGTCAGGATTCCTGTGACTCTCTTAAGGTTTCTCATTGTGGTGCAGCCATGTTTAACACTCCCCCAAACATCAGCTGAACAGTGGGACACCTTTTCCATGACTAGTTGGGTGAGCATGAAGGGAGCCTGTAGGACTCCTGAGGTGTGAAGGAGTGAGGTGTGAAGATTCTCCAGCTCTGTTTGCTTTCCTCATCTTAAGTTAAACTGCAATTGTTAGTTTATGCTATAACACTCTATCGGTCACCCCTTAGAGAAACTCCTTCCTTAATATGCAGTCACCTTTTGGTCTGATGCGGTTTTACGGAAGCCATACAACACAATAATACAACAGGTCCATGGTCCCATGACATTAATTTTAATTGGTATGTAGAAGAGACCAATGTATCAGCTATAAGTGTCAGATATCTCGGTCATTCAACGTGCTGGAGACAAATGAATTAGATACATCTGGACTCTTCCTACCTTGATTTAGACACTGCATGGAGGTGCCCTGTTTAAGAACTGTACTCCAGTAGCTCCTCCAGCAGCAAACACTGGGGTTACTGAGGGGTTCCTCAAAAGTGTGCCAAGCACCAATACCCAGAGGACTGCTGGCAGGGGATGATTTTTAGGTGAACCATCACTACTGAACCTTCAGCACACCATGTGCACCTGGAGAAGCACACACATCCTTGTAAATTATGTATGCACTGTCCAGGGCCTGCCCTGACAGTTGCGACCCGCTTGGTTTCCAAGTCGAGGTGGAAGACTGCTAGATAAGAAGTGCAGAAATGTGGGAAGAGAGCGGGGATTGCCCCAGCTCCCCACTGAACCAACTGGTGACCTGCTAACGAAATCCCAGAGTACTTCAGGCTTCTAGTTCCTTGCTCTCCCTTTTCTGTGACACCCGTTTCACCTCTCCCTCTTCCACCAACACATGTATTTTCCAAATAAGGAACAAACACACTATCCCAAACACATTCTGGAGGACTAACATGTTTTCTGGCAGTGTCCGGACCAGTCTGCAACATGTGGTCACCCCAAGCCTCAGGTGGGTGTGTAGGAGACTGCTGGTTTAGGTAATTTTCTAAGTTTTGACTAGGTGAAATGCTACATTATTCCAACATTATTTTGGATTTTTCACAGGATATGAACTGGTCCCCTGAAAGGTACACCAGCTTTCCTCAGTGAAACAGAGCTTTCAAAAATTATCAGGACCAAGATATTAAATCTAAGAGTAGAACAACTTAATTCTCCTGTCAGAGAACTACCATTTTTTTTTTGCACTTGTGCCAGTTCTCACAGGCTTTTTCACAGGCTTTTAAACAACAGCTTCTTGATATAAGGCAAAGTATTGTAGTTTCACATTCATTTACAGTCAGACTTTCCCATCTGTGTCTGAAAGTGACATTTTCAAACTAGCTCTTTCATGTTTTCTGAAAAGTTTCTTTTTTAAACCCAGCACTCCTGAAATTATTTTATCTGTTTCTTAGAACTATGAGAAATCAAATATATGAGTAATTTTAAAAATCATACATAAAAAGCCATTAATAATTACACTTTTATTGAAATAGTCTCACTCATACAGCATATTTAGCAAGACAACATAAAAGCCCCCAAATGTTCTGCCTTTTGTTTTTTTTTTTTCAAAACTATCTCAGTCAGCAACATTAGTTAGGAAAAAAAATGTGTGGGGTTATTTTGCTTTCTGTTCCCTAGGCTTGCATTCAAATAAAAAGGTAAAATCATCTAGGATTGTCATACAGAAAAGTTTTCTAAGTTGATATATCAGAAACAATACCTTCAGAACAGAAAGTAGCTCTAGAAGGAAATATGTTACACCTGTTTTCTACAGAATTGTTTCTGAAAACGTGTATCAGTGTCTCAGAATATTACCTGAATAGTATGAATCATTTTAAGTAATATTTTACGACTATCAAAATAAATATGAATTATCCTCTGGCCACTATTAGCCATAAGATGGCAAGCACCATAGAACATTCTGCCAATGACTGTCAGAATTAATTTGCAAGCCTTCTGCTTTTTCAGGTGTTGTGCTGCACCAGATCTGTTTCCATTTCTTTCTGTAGCGACCATGTTAGAAGATCTATCGATACGTTACTGTTCTGACACCAAAGCATAATTCCAGTGTAACCTACTGAGGACTGTTTGTTTCTTACAAGTTGCCTTCTGTGTCAATACACAAAGGAGATGGGTTGTTATACCCTGCAAAGTGTAGTAACGTGCACTCAGCATTAGAGCCTTAATTACCTGTACTGCGGTAGGAGATCAAAGTGACAAAACATACCCACCATCCACTAGGCTAGGAAAAGTGAAACAAAATGGCTTCTTCATGCACTAGTTTCTTTCCATTCATCTTTACATATCTATTCATACATTCAAAATAATCAGATGCTATTATGTTAACTTCTCACTGTTAGATGACTTTAGACCAGCACATTTATAATTACAGAGGATCTTCACAATTCTGTAAGGAATAGCCAAAGAAAAGAAGTCTTGCAAGCAGATTTTAAACCATAAAAACCCACTGAATCCCACAGTAAATATATGTAAATACACAGATAAGCTGAGGCTCTCAGCAAAGGTAAAAACAAGTACCAATAATTATTCAAGAGCTTAGAATTCAGTATTAATTACTACCATTTTTTTTGTGAACAATCTTCTAGATGTTATATGATACATCTCTGTATGGAAACAAAGCACATGCAATGCCTTTTCAATGAAATTATTAATGTCAACATACCATCACATTACCATCATACATTAAGACATCAAATACCTTCATACAATTTGAATAGAAATGTTGTGTTTGCTACTTACCTAACTGGGTCTCCTGAATTGTTAGCTTACTCTCCAATGGGTGTAAAAGCTTTGGTGGTTTATCTGTTAGCGGTGCTAGAAAAGAAAGAAATTCACAAATATAGTTTTCTGATTATTACTGGATACAATAAGACTTGATTTTATACCTATTGTTTCAGTAATGCTTTAGGTTTTCTTTTATTTAAATAATATCCATGCCTTCAGTAGCTGTAAATACTTTTGCTTAGAGAGTAAATATAGCACCAAAATTTAGAATCTTTCATGTGCTAAGGTATTGAAAGCACTTGTGTTAAACCAACATCTCTTTAAACCCTCACAAAACCCATGCATTGATACAATTTTGTTTTCATAAGTATTATCCAGCATTTAATAGTTTGTTAAAATATTTAATTACCTTTCTTTCAAATATACTCATTAACAGAGAAGTAAACTAAGTTACTGTAAAACAATTTTGAATATTTGATGAAAAATTTATTTAAAAAGATATTATTGTCACTGAAACCTTTGAAAGTAGACTACCAGAAAAGGCACGGTTTTCAAAATCCAAGGGATGGACATAGTGAAATAAAGTTAAGATTCCTAATAAGGTGACTTTCCTCCTCCCTTTTGATCTACCCTGAAATAATATTAGTAGGCTTTTGTAAATTGTGGCCTAGGAAGAGTTTTGTAGTGGAGAAAAACCTTCTGAAAGTTGTTGGAGCATGTTTTGAAGCATGCAGCTAAATAGTGCAGGTATTCTACTAGATTAATCATCTGTATGCTTAATTCATAGAAGTGACACTGATTATTACTAGTTTTGTTGGTTTTAGCAAGCATAGTCTTCACTGATCTCTGACAGATGTATGCATGTTATACAAAAAAAGAACATTCACATATTTTTTTTCTTTAAAATTGATAGTAAATGTTCATGGGAAAGCTTCAACTTTTGTAATCACCTGGAACACTTTGATTTTTTGCTTTTCAACATTCATTCATACTTCAGTCTTTAACACAGATTATGGGCTGTCAGAGATCTAAAGTACATTTGACATTTTGATATAACTCTATAATATTTGTTCCCTTCAAGTTGTCAAAATCACTGTTCCCTTTCTTACTGACACACACACAACCACATGTGTATGAGTTTAATCTACTAAACACACTCATCTCCTGTCAGTTGAATTGCAGGAGAGCTTTAACTGCATTCTTTTTACCATGTTTTCTCTGCATTTTCATTAAATTATCAACATCCTTTAAAATCTACTGTATTAATTTCAACTTTGCAACACTTACAGAATGCATTCATTATCAACTCATATGTTTCTGCTTTACAGAGGTTTTCCTTTACCTGACCGGATCATAAACCCACTCAATTGATGTCTGGGTTGTTGACCTATCAGATCTATGACTGAATTGAAATAATTCTTCGGGGATGGGAAAAGAACTGGATTTGTCCACAGAGCCACTTTCAGCTCATTTGTCCAATAATAGCTTCTACTCTCTAGAGAAAAACATTCTGCACTACAGACTTTGGAGAGAGCCACAGCTGTGAAAGACTTTTCAGCAACATCTCTGGGTTGTTACTTTTCTTTACACCAATATGAATGCTTTTTAGTTCTCTTTTTAGTCTCTCTCGCTCTCTTTTTTTTTGTTGGGTTTTTTTTTGTGTTTGTTTGTGTTTGGTTGCTTGTTTTTGTTTTTTTTTTTACCTTGAGGGCTAAGGTGGGTGGCAAGGAAAAGGATTCAAAATACATTTTTTCTTAAACTACAAAATTAGTCATTCCCATTTCTTAACTTCTCTGTAAAGCCTCACAATTTATCAGCCCATTGCCATTTTTTAAACATCATCCACTATGAATTTAAATTTAGTTTTGTAGTTTTGTCATTGTCAGCTCAATTACCATTATCAGATAATGTCTTCTGAGTCACTGTTGCTCTAAATCTGTTTTGAAACTTTTAGAGCAAACAAAGTTCTCTCAATTTGAGTAAAGATACAGTAACCGGTGGAGTTAATCTGAATGCAGCAAATAAATAGATTAGAAAACACTATTTTTCTCTGTTTAAGCAAAGATCAACATTACCTTTGTGGTCCTGTACTTCAGGTTTCTAAGAGGCTTCCTACTTTTGAAAGAATAGGCCCAGGATGTTAATATATGGAGATAAATCATCCTTCAGCAACAGTGTGAAGTTATTACGAAACTTATGTCCCATTTAATTTCCTACCACTTGTGGGAAATAGATAATTTAACAGAGAAAACATTACTGAAAATAATAAATGAGACCCATAACTGTTGTATCAGAATCATGGGAGCATGTAGGCTGGAAAGACCCTCCAATGGCCAAGCAGTCCAACCTTATGTTCAGAGCAGGTCCAATAGAGCAGGTTGTAAGGACCTCATCCAGCCATGTGTTGAACATGTCTGTGGATGGAGATTTCACCACTTCAGGTGTTCCAGCCACCTGCCACCTTGTGGCCCTGCACTAGACTCCATCCAGTATGTCCATGTCTTTTTGTACACTGAAGAACCCAAAATTTGACACAGCCTTCCAGATGTGCCTTCACAGATGCTAAATAGATACAAAGGATCACCCTCCTGGACCTGCTAGCTAAATACTTTCCAAAAGCTGTGCAGTTTGTCCTTTGCCAACTCATGCTCAACTTACTGTTTGCCTGTGCTGTCAGGATTTTCCCTACTCAGTCCGTCCCTGGTTCTGCTGCATGGGATTATTCCACTACCCACTCCATGACTTTCTCCAACTTGTAAAGGTCCCCCTAAACAGTAGCCCTGCCCTTCACTTTGTCAATCATTCCTCCCATTTTGCTAAGAATGCACTCTGCCTCATCATCCAGAAGTACATAAAAACCTCTAATCAACATTAAAACAAAGGTACACCAGGGGTTGACTGTGTTGTGTACCTGTTTTAAATTGATGGTTACCAATGTTTGTGGCCAGGAAGAATTAATGCTTAATATGACAGTGCAACTCTAAGCTGTCTAAATTAGGGCAAATATCAGTATTATAGTGTTGCATTCCCTATTGATGCCTACCAACCTAACACTGTTGTATGTCTCTACGACAAGTGATCACATCTCCCAGGGCCAACCCCTTCCTTCACCCATCTTGAAAAGCAAAAGCATCCCAGGGTATTCTGCATTCCAGAGTTGTAGGCTGTACTGAAATACTGTAAATGAGAGTAACACAGGCAAATAAAATCATTTTAATAACTTGGTATATTAAAAATATCAGTTTTTCAAAGGTGATTTGAAATGTGCCTTCAGTCAATGAACACTTTTAGTTTCTGATATTTCATCTATTTTTTAGGCTGCAAATGTATGTATGTTTTCCCAGCAATTAATCCATGTGGACTGAAGTAGAGGTGGGAATTTCTCCAGCTGCCTTTCTCCCTTTCAAGTTTACACTCTCCACAGATACAAACATTAATGGACAGTGCAGAATTTCTGCAATCCTTGTTTAGTTTAGAAACTGAAGTGGACGTATGCATCTCCTATAAGCTAATTAATTTCCTTTAAACCATGGGGTGTGTCATCTTAACTGGATCAACCATGCAACATGCTATTCAAAATTAATAATTATAATGAATTATTATAATTATTATTAATAATATTTTTCGGATGGATATATTGAGGCACAGTTATCTACTAAATTGAACAGCAAAACCAGAATTTAATCCTTTCTTCCTAAACTTCTACTAAATAGCAAAATCAAAAGAAAATTACAGAACTCATAACTACAGCTGGTGTCTTATTAAAGAAGTTAAATATCTTTTTTTTTCTTTTTTATGAATAGATGTAGGAAGGCAATAATTTTCATGCCCTACAAAAATATCCATGATTTCAAAGCACTTCCTGTTCTTTACACTATGCAAAGAACCAGAAGTCTTTTGCATGTGTTTAAAAAAACCAGAGTCCTCTTCCCACCAGGTAGTAGTTATCAACATGGTCGTCATACAGGAGGAACAGAGTGTTCAGATTCCTATTCTTGCACAGGGGAATGCTCCTCTTGGCAAGAATCTGTTCCTGGATATTATTATCTACTGAGACACAGGTGCACTTCTCACACACACATACAAACACATATGCTCCCCCGCTTTTTTTTTTCTCTTTCTGTCTTTCCATATCAATATCTTTTTTTTTTTTTTTTTCCTGGTGTCGTGTCCATGTCCCGTGTCCGTGTTTGTTCCCGTCCTGCCCCCTACCCCCTCCCCTCCTTCTTTCTTTCTTTCTTTGTTTTCCACTTAGGAACCTTATCCCAGTTAATAAAAACTGGTATATTCCTCTGAAAAAACTGGGTTTTTGACAGGTCAGAGTCTTTCAAAGAAAAACTGTCGGATCATAAATCAAGTTTACAACACGTCTCATGTTTAATTTCTGAACCATCACTGATGAATGGTTAAAAAACTAATATGTGTAAAAATTTTCATTAGAAACAAACTAAAGTAAAATAAAAAAAAAAATCATGTGAAATAACTGATTATGAAGTTGTTTTAAAAATTGAGTTTAACTTCAGAAATACCATTCAGCAGCAGACATATTGATCTTGCTCAAAGAGAAAACGCCTAAATTCACATTCCATGTCTATCAGATTGGATGTACATTTAAGATATATTGAAGAATTTGTCTTGTGGTAATGAAACTGAGAGCCACCACAATCAGTCACCCAACTGGAAACTAGCCAGAACATAATATTTTTACATCAGCCACCTATTTCCTTACTCCTTTTCCTAAGCTGCTGTTTTAGCTTTAGAAGTTTATCATCACATGATACACATATTTGTTCTACCCAAAATTTTATCTGAAAAGACCTGCCACCTGTTAGAATTTAACACAGCTAATGAATAAAAGCTTAATCCAAACTGGGCATCAAAGTATCACTAAGCTAGACATCTAAAAATGGAACTGCCTCAAAACACACAAGCTTTATAATAGAAAAATACTGATTCCAAAGATCTTTGTTTATGTCTACTTTGCAAAGTGCTCTCAGATTCTTCTTTGCAAATTGTGATGATTGCCAATAGTTTTAGTTTCTTAAAGCCAGACAGGGCTGTTGGAGTTGTCTGCGACTCAGAAAGCCAGTTTGTTGGCTGCACGCTTCCTGCAGGGATAAAAATTCACAGGAATGGCTGCCTTACCTGGCCAGTCTGAGTTATCTGTATCTTAGAACATATTTTGACCAACTTTTTTATTCAAGTAAAACTTAGTTTCTGAGGATGAAAATCCTTCTGATCCTTCTGAGATTTGAGATAATGCAATAAGATTAAACCTCTTATGTTTATGAACTTAGACCATTTTTAGAAAAAAACACTGACATGTCCCTGGAAGATATTGCAACTATAGCACAGGATTAAATAGGGGAAAGAATTCATTACTATGCTAAGGCAAATATTCCTACACTTTGAAATCAAAGGAAACCAAAGAGATGGGGTTCTTTTCTTGAAGTCCACATTGTTGCTTTGAATTCACCCTGCAGTTCAGAAAGATCTCTTATCTCTTACCTTGCTTCTAGAAACTAAGAGAATTCCTCATTACATTTTACTTTCCTGTTAATTTTCAGATCCTGCATTTCTTTTTGTCTTCTCTTCATTCTGCTGCTTGTGGCACAGGCAAATGACCTCAAGGACAAGGCACATCTGTTAGAAGAGAGGTATTAGGTCTGACTGACTATAAAGCTGAACCTTCAGGCACTACTGAGCATCGTGCCTAGCACTGCTGCCTGCTCCTTCTGCCCTTAGTCAGCCGGTGTCTGGCTACAATGTGTGTGGTGTGCTTACCCCTCTAACTGCTACACCTCAACATTTAACCAAGCTTTGTCAGGCATGATAATCTAATCTTATTCTAATGGCAGCGGAGAAGATTTGGAATGAGATTAAAAAAATACCCATTTTTTTCATATTACAATGTTAAAATGTCCACTTCATGAGAGGGCGCTGTCATTGGAAAGCCATCATTTACAGAAAGCTGCGATAGATGGCAAAATTTAGGAATCACAGGTAATTATAAGAATAGGATGAAAAACTATAGCATTTACGTCGATAACTTCAGTACCTTGTAAATCACTAGTGTATGCTTTTGGGTTTGATTTCTTTATTTTTTCTTTTTTTTTTTTTTTTTTTTTCAATAGTGATGTCTGTGGAAGAAATAATGCAGTAGCAGTAGTCTACAGTAGGTTGCAGTAAAATGATGTGCAGCCTGAATCTGCAGTCTTGAAACATTAATATACACAGCCACTGTCCAGATGAATATTAACATTGAGAATTCTGAGATTCCTCAGGGCAATTGTGAACAGAGCAAAACTTAAGTAATGCAATGCAAGGATGTTGGTTTTTTTCTGTATTTCTCCTAACATAGGTATAACCCTGTGTATTCAGATATATCACTAGAGAAATCATTGCCTTTAAAAAAAATAAATATATGGCAAGGTTTTTCATAAAAAGGGAATTCTTTATACGTGCTTGAGACTTCTAAGAACCTTAAATCTCATTTCTGAGTTACACTCAAATTAGTTTTTACTCACAAGAGCATCATTTAAAATCACATATGGCATGAATTGCACAGCAGCCCTGTAAAGATATTCTGCCTTACTGTGTGAACAAGTATGGTTATGCCGTGAATCAAGCAGTTCAAGCTGGGGGCAGATACATGTAAGGATATTAAAGATACATGTGTGAAAGCATAGGCATATGAGCATAAATGAGCTGCCTAATGTGACTTAGTTATCACTATGACTGACGGAAGATCAGCTTTTATCTTCTGAAATATTCCCATAAATCTTACATTGTGAGACAAAAAATCTTCTTTTTCTTGCAGTTTATGCCTTTTTCATTGCTTTCTCCTTACCACATACTAAAAAAAAAAAACCAACCAAAACCCCCAAACAAGCAAAAAAAAAAAAAAAAACCCAACCAAAAACAACCCTATGGCCTTGGGCATACAAATGAAAACAGTTTTTGTTTCTCATACCTAATCCTTTCTTCTGATTTTTTTCCCAGACTGAAGTTACAATCCTCAAATTTTCTACATAAGACATTTCTCCTAAAAGAACTATGTAATGCATTAAGGGAATAATAGCACTTCCTGTGAGAAAGTGCAGAAGCAGGTAAAACGGTAACTAATAAAGAAGCCATTATTAATGACACATATTGAAAAAAGAAGAGGCATTGCTAAAATGAAATCTTAGAAGATAGGAGGAATATTTCCAAGAAGCCTTTTAAAATGTTTTAAGTTTGTGAGTCCCCTGTGATTAACAGCAGGTTGAATACTGCAGAAGAGCAAATGCAGCCAGATGCTGGGGTTTTCATTATCTGCTTGTCTCTAATTCAATCTGGTGTGACACTTGTGTTACTCCTATGACTTCACACAAGATGTATATATTGCTATTTTTAATTTCTGTTAGTTTTCTTGAACACACTGACATTTCCCCGTGGTGTCAAATGAAAAAACACAAAGAATAAAATATTGTCATCAGAGATGCTAATGCAGTATTGAAATACAAAAGAACCAAAGAGTAAATGTAGTTAAAACTATTGAGTGAAATATCAGCCTAACTTCTTGACAGTATTCATCTCTTTGTGAGGCAGATTTAGAATTTGTATTTTGATCTTATAAAGAGGAAAGGAAGGAATAAAACAAGGCCTTGATCCTAAAATACTTTTTATATATAGGGACAGGATTCCTCCTCCCCCATAAAAAAATGAAGACACCCAAAATAAAAAAAAGGCAAATAAAAATATTAAAGGATATAAAATATCCATATTTTTTTCTCTCTTGCATAAAGTTCCTCTGTATCACACCATTGCTTCTGCACAAAACTAATCCCTGAAGTAAGATAATGAAAATGAGATTTTCTATGTAGGTCTGTGAAAAGGATGTCATGCTAAAGCCTGGTCTGTCTGCATGTTCTGGTAAATTTTTCCCTCCACTTCCATTTAAGAGACATCAGAACATCTGAAGAAAAACCTGAGAAACGGTGAACAAGATGATTGCTGCTGTTGTTGCTATAAACAAGCATGTGATATATTATCTGTGCATTTAATTAATATAAAAGCTCTTGTTCACAAAAGAATGAAAACACGCATCTAAGAGCACTTCCAGCAGGAGATTTTTTGATGTTTCATCTTAACAGTGAAGCTCACCAGCATTTCATTCAGCAGGAATTTTGTCTGTTTTGCCACGTTTATATTACCAGCTCATGTGTGTCCCCTAGGCCAATCCAGCCGTCTCTCTTCCTGCCAGAGTGCCAGAAGTGGATGCTTTGCATAACCACTTTGACCCTTCTGGAGAGGGCGCCTGCACCTGTCGCCTGTCACGTGTAACAGGGCAGTCATGCAACATGTCAAAGGGATCTGGCATTTTGTGCAGTCTCTAACTCTCCCTTCTGCCCTTATGCTGGTAACAACTAGCAGACAAAATAAACTGAGGACGGAGAAGACCACTGCAGTTGACATGTTTTAGTACTTACGTGCTATACTTCTGGTTTGAGTTCAGTTTATTCTCCAATTTGACCTACACAGAGCTTTCCCTAAAACATCTTTGTCTTTTCCACTGTGTGAGAACAGGATTAAGCAAATCCAGTTCACCTCAGCAAAAATGCACATGCTGCAGTTTCTGTTATTGCTTCTATTCCAAGACAGATGAAAAGGTTTGGGAAGTTGTTTCCTAGGACTTTTTAAATCTGGAAGCACATACTAATGATTTTTGGAGGCTCTGTATGGACCATGACCCATATTGCAACTACTTGTAGATGTATTTATTTGCAGTTAGAACCCATAAGAATATTTTTTTGCTCCTATATCTACATGTTAGGTTATGCCTTTGTTTAGAAGAGTCTTCAATGAAGTGGTGTGTTGTATAAATCTTGTATAAGGCTTGTGAAATAGAAACATATGCAGTATTGCTAACAGCTGGGCTACCTGAATAGATTACATATTCATGAGCAAACCAGTGAGTTATGTAAATCATGAGGTTTAGGCAAACAAGTAAGAAAAGCCAACCAGACATTTCACATGTCACATCAGGCAAACATTCTGCAACATACGCTATTAAAATTTCTCTGCATATCATCATAAATTCACTTCTTACATCATTCCCTTAATCTATACCCTTTCCTTTTTTTTCCTAGGTTGAAATATAGAAAATATAGGGGGGAAGTATTATAAGGTTATGTTCTTTGTGACTAAACCATACAAACCTTTTCTTAAGAATTACTCTATTATTTTTACCAGATGGCCCCCAGAAAATTTCATTTATATTGTCCAATTAATTAAGGCTACCTACATTTTCTTGTTCAGCCTCACTTTCATTCTTTCCAGCTGAATTTTAGTATTCGCTAGTATTTCTTTTCCTCAGCTTTTTCACAATTATTAAATTTTTCCCCTAAAATTTATCATTAGCTTCCATTTATGGCCTGTAATTTTGTATACCCTGTCTTAAATTTAGATTTCAGACCCAAGTAACTGCAATGTATTTTTCCTCATTTAAATCCATTTATTGTAGGACACTGATTTTAGCAGCTGAACAGTAACATGTGTGAATCTGTTCCTGCCTTGCTTTTATTAGTCTCTCTTTTTTTTTAGTTAGAGCAGACAGTTCTTGGAAATACTGTAGCTCATAACCTTTGAACACAAATTCTAGATACTCTATGCTTCCCCACCCCCCCAACCCCCACCCCCCATAACTGAATCTTTCTGCTGATAATGCTGACATTTCAGAATAAGATTTCTCATCCTCTGAGGTTGCCTTGTAAAGAGAATAGGATCCTGTCTACCCTGACCACTTCAACTCTTCCAAAGAGCTGACATTTAAAGGCCTTGCAATTAAAGTTTTTATGTATTGCATAGAATTTCCCTTACAGGATTTGTAGTCAACATTTTAATTCTGTTGCTCTATTTAAAAATAATCTCATTTAAAAGGCAACCTTCTCTCGTTCGCTCTGTGCCAGTTCTGTTGTAGACCTGTACACCCTTTTCATTTGTCCTCTGAGTCATTTTAGTGATAGTCCTCTGAATCTGCCTTTGCTCTGCTAGAAATTTAGACATACTACCATTTCTTGTGGCCCAAAATTTAAGGAAGAAAAATCCATAATTTCTACTTTTGTGTACAGTGTGAGGGTATTGAGTTTTTTTGCTTTCTGTACTTCTCTTTCAGCCCACGTGAACTATTATGTCCCCTTAGGCAGCTGTTTTTGATCCACTCCATTCAAGCAGGCTTTTTTGGTTTTAAGTTGAGAGATTTTGGATTGTAAGAAAGCAAATGTCATTCCCAACTTCAAAAAAGGCAAGAAGGAGGATCTTGGGGACATAGGCTGGCCAGTCTCACCTTGACCCCTAGGAAGGTGATGGACCAAATAGTCCTGGAAACCATTTCCAAACACATGAAAGACAAGATGAAGAATGGGAGTAGTCAGCACGGCTTTACAAAGGGGAAATTGTGGTTAACCAGCCTGATAGCCTTCCGTGGTGAGATGATTGGCTCAGTGGACCTGACGACAGCAGTTGATGCTATTTATCTTGGCTTTAGCAAAGCTTTTGACACTGTATGGCATAATATGTTCACTGACAAACTGATGAAGTACAGACCAAGTATGTGGACAGTAAGATGGGCTGAAAACTGCATGAACCACTGGACTTAGAGGGTTGCAACCAGCTGCATAAAGTCCACCTGGAGGCCCATACCAGCAGTGTACCCCGAGGACTAGTTCTGGGGCCAACTCTTTTTAACTTCTTCATTAGTGACCTGGATGACAGAACACAAAACTGGGAAGAGTGGTTGATAAACCAGATGGGTGTGCTGCCATTCAGAGGGACCTTGTCAGGCTAAAGAAATGGTCTAACAGGAGCCTCGTGAAGTTCAACAAGGGGAAATGCCAAGTTCTGTCCCTGGGGAGGAATAACCCCAGGCTTCAGTACAGGCTGGGAGCCAACCAGCTGAAAATCAGATTGGCAGAGAGGACCCTGGGATCATATAGAACAAGTCTGACATGAACCAGCAGTGTGCTTTTGCAGCAATGAAGACCAACAGCACCCTGCGCTGCATTAGGCAGAGGATGACCAGCAGGTTGAAGGAGGCAATCCTTCCCCTTTAGTCAGCTGTGATGAGACACATTTGAGTGCTGGGTCCAGTGCTGGGTTCTCCAATATGAAAGAGATGTAGACATGCTGGGATAAGGACAGTGAAGAGTCACAATATGATGTTGAAGGGTTTGCAGCATTTCATACAAGAAGCTGAGACTGCTCAGCCTGGAGAAGAGAAGGCTCAGGGGATCTTGTTGATGTGAAAAAACTTGATGGGAGAAGTAATGACAACAGAGCCTCTTCTCAGCAGTGCTAAGGGACAGGAGAAGAGGCAATGGGCACAAAATAAAACACAGGAAATGACACTTAAAGATACGAAAAAATTCTTCACTAGGGCTGTAGTCACACACAGGAACAGGTTGTCCAGAGATGATGTTATAGTTGCCATCCTTGGAGATATTCAAAACCCAACTGAACATGACCCTCAGCAACCTGCTGACCTTTCTCTGTGCAGGTGATTGAACCAAAAAATCTTAGCAGGTCTCCACCCGCTTTTCCATTTTTTTTTTGCAAATATTTACTCTTACAATCAGGTTTAGAAAGTCTGGAGAATTCCCAGGATGTCCTGAGTAGTTAGTGTCTATGCAGCAGATGGGATGAGGGTGGAGCTGGGGACATACTGTGCAAATTGCACTGTACAGCTCCACAGATTATCACACAGATGTTCTGCCTGGTTCTATAGTGTGTGTACAGAGCCTCCCACTGTAACGGCAGACATCCTGGCACCAGGGATTTCAGGTTTGCCTTATCTGTATACAAATCATGTCTGAAGTCTAAGCCCAGAAGTTTTAGTTTCCATAACTTTTCTGTTTTGTAACATAGTAGGAAATCAAGGTCTACCATAGGACATTAAATCCAAAAAAGTTACACAGTCCATATAACAGGACTGAGAACAATAATGTGTGTCACTTATTGTCCATTTGATGTACCAGGCTTTAAATAAAGCTTGCTAGACAAACCCAGTATGACAGATGTCATATTAGCACATATCATATGGTTACTTGGCAGCAAACAGAGACTAGACATCACAAACATTTGGTCTGCAGAAATGTTACCAGAGCTGGTGGTTACAGAACCATAATTTAATACTTGGTGCATAAAACCCCACAAACCTACCTTAGTTGTAAAAATATATACTTTTATACTAAAATGTCTGTAAAGCAAACCCCGAACTCAGACAAGCTTGTTGAAAATAATACTTCTATTACATTTTTTTTTTTTTAAAAGAACACACACACACACCCCTCTTTAATTACAAAGAAGTTTATAAAAAGCACCATTGCTGGCAAACAATGTAGCTCACGTTGGATGGTTTCTTTTTCAGATACTGAAATTGGGAAATGATGACACTGCTACCTCTTTAGTTGAATTTTTATAAAAATATATATTCTCTTACTTTCCTTTGGAAACAGGAAACAGTGTTTGGAGAAAGTTTATTTTATTAATTGAGGAAATTAATGCTTATTAAAGTACCAACACATCAGTTCTATTTGACCAGAAATATTTACATTTACTTGGCTAGAAATCTAAGCCACTATTTCTTTGCAGAATCTCTACCATCATAAATTCACAATAAGTATCTTGATTGCTGTTACTCAGTTCTCTCCATAATCAAATATCTTAGGCTATAGGAATTGGAACTGGAAGGCTTTCCCTTAGTTTTCCCCCAAACTTGTTGTTTCTTCTGAACGTAAGAAGGAATTTGTAATGGAATGTACGGGCTATTTCCATAGAAAAATAAGGTTATTTAGGAATTTTCCAGTTCTGAAGTTTTCAGTAGAAATGTCTACTCTTTTTTGAAAGAAATAGCTAAAAAAATCCTCACAAGGCATTGCTTTGGGTTTCTAGGGTTAAAATAGAGGTGTTTCATTTGGATACAGAGTAAGGTCTTCTTTAATATTACTCTTCACCTGCCTAGCTTTCTGTTTCTTGGTTCTTGTGATACAAGCACTTTATATTTCACAATACAAACTCAGATTTCAACTGAGGGACTAGCTATCTGTGTTAGAATTTCCTGACCTTTCTTGGAGTTTTACTACAAGGCACTATTCGGTGTCACACAGAGCTGTATGAACCCCATTAGAGAGAACTTACTAGGACACCATTGTGTCTAGGCTAAAATAATCTGTTTCAATGATCTGTGCTGGTGAGTGAGGGAAGAGTGCCCTGTAACAAGTCCATGGTCCTTCTCGCGTCTGAGCTAAGTGCTACTACGCAATACTTCACTAAAAACATAATATTATTGGTTCAGGAGCCTTATTCCATTTTTCAAAAATTATATAGGTACTAAGGAGCCTAAGTGTCATGCCAGTTCTCAAAATCTTATGACTTGACATGGATCCCATTTGTTTAATTCCTATGCTTTTGTAAATGCCACTTCGTACCATAATCCTTGTGTAAATCTAGGAGCTGGAACCTAAATCCCTGGAAAGCAAGTGACTTGCCTGAAAAGCTTTCTTTGTCTGAAAACTAGATTTTCCAACAAATTAGACTTTTCTCAATGGATAAGAAATCTGTAATGTAGAGTCTGTGTAGACAGTATCAGCATAACTCATTTTGCACAAAAACACTGTGCTTCTGGTTTATATGGCTGACTTTCTTTGCATGTTCAAAGAAGTGCATCAACTGTCATGCTGATGATGAGAAAAAAAGTATTCACTTCAGCCGAAGACAATAAAACCAAACCCATTTAGAACCTATGAATGTAGAGCTGTAGCAACCTCAAAATGATTGATGTTGGTTTTACTGGGAAAATAAAGAAAACTATTTAATCAGAAATATTGCAGCCAAATAAAATTATAGGGAGAATAGAAAAAGTTTGCTATTGGGAGAAAATTCTCATCCTTATAACAGTTGGAAGATTGTTCCTTGGAAATAGTTCATCTTTGTGGCTTCTGTGTTCAATTCTGACAGCAAGGAGCAAACTCTCATCCCACAAACAGCTGTGGGAAGTAGGTATTACATTACATGGCTCTGGCTCCTTTAAGCAGAGAAAGAAGGGAAATAAAAGTTACTACCCAGCAGTATTAGCTGTCGATGCCAAAATGGCACAGAGTAACTGCTCAGAAACAAGTATTGTCTTTAAGTAGCGAAGGTATTTATTTCGTGCAACACTGGGGAGACTAGCCGGTTCGCACCGAACAAACTAGCTCCAAAGTTTTTGGTGAAAGTCAGGTAATTTATACAGTTTCCGTGAGAGGTTACAACATCTTTACATACATATTCATTTAATGTTGATAACTAATTATCATATCCATAATAGGCAGGTTCAGGCGGAGCTTGAGTCAGAGTCTTCTAGAACCATCTTTTGGGGAGACTTTTGGGTGGTGGTTCTGTTCTTCAGCCTCACTTTTGGGGGTTGCTCAATCTTCTTCCTTGCTTGAACTTTTCAGCTTTCTTTGTTCAACAATCTCCTGACTCATGGCCTTCTCATCTTTCTTCAAATGCCCACCTTATCTTTATTTATGACTACCTAATTGCTCAGAGTACATTCCTTTACTTCAATATCATCAGCGGAGCAGAACAGGCCTTCCGTCTCTGTTTTATCCCAGAATAAGCAGATCATCACCCAGAGCATGGTACCAAGCTCATCTTGACTAATCTTTTATGATTTTGCTCTGTTTCACTATACCTTTGTTGTGTAGTGCACTGGATAGGAGCAATCTGCCCGAAAGACTGGCATCACTGTTTAATACTCTTAAATTCTCAGGATTCAAACAGGCCTTATTAATATTTAGGCAGTAAACATTAGGACATGGTGCCTCCCCAGACAGGAAAGCAAGTATTATATCAGAGGAAGAGAAGTGGACCTTCTGAGTCAAATGAACAACAGATGATACCTTCTGCTTCTACCTTATATTCCATGACAAATCAAAATAAACACAGAAAGCAGCAATGCAGCCAACGAAACCAAAAAGATTAGCCTTCCCACTTTCTCTTATACTTTAAATAAAAACAGGTATACACTAAGTTAAGCAAGATTTTATGGATGTTTTATATTCATAGCAATTATATCAGTAACTTCCACATATTAAGAGGAGTGAGGGATGAGAAGTAAGCATTTTAAAGGTACATATTGTAATTACTAAACTATGCAGACAGACACCTAGCTGGATTTTCGAAGTCTCTGGATGTCACATTCCCACTGTACCCCACCAGTACTGGGTATTTAGGAAAACTAGGCACTCTGTATGGTATACAAAGGGTCAGAATATGTGAAAAAAGCATAAACACTGTTCTAATATTTTCTGACTCAGTTATATATGGTCACAATATTTGTTGTTTTCATCCATGCAGCTTCTCCCACAGAGGATCCAGAAATCATTGCCTCCCTCAGAAGTTTAATTTACCTGCATTTCTTGGTGGCACATATGAAAGTTTTCTCCCGTATTGTGTTGTACCATCTGACTAAGATAGCATAGTTTTTACTATTACAAGTGGGCTTCACTTGGACTTCAAAAGCTGTTGAAGACCACTCTCATGACCAATTCACAATATATAACCCTGGGAATAAGCAACTAAGTACCACACAGCTGCTCTCTCACTACCCTCCCCCAATACTGGTAGGATGGAGAAGAGAACTGGAAGAAGGCAAAACTTGTACGTTCAGATAAGAACAATTTACTAATTGCAATAAGGTAAAAAATAACAACAACAGTAATGAAAATGAGAAAGAGAGAGAGGAATAGAACCCAAAGCAAAAAACCCCCAAGCAATGCACAATACAATTGCTTACCACCCACTGACCGATGCCCAACCAGTCCCCAAGCAGCAATTGGCAGGCCCTGGACAACTCCCCCCAGTTTGTATACTGAGCATGACATTCTATGGTATGGCATATTCCTTTGGGAATATTTTGTTTGTGTTCAGGTCAGCTGTCCTGTCTCTGCTCCCTCCCAGCTTCTTGTGCTCCTGCTCCCTGGCAGAGCATGGGAAACTTGAACAGTCCTTGATTTAGAGTAAGGATTACTTACCAACAACAAAAACCCTGTCTGCTATTAGCATTATTCTCATACTAAATCCAAAACACACCAGCTATTAAAAAGAAAATTATACTATCCCAGCCAAAACCAGGACACACTGAAAGTATCAGATCAGTGCCAAAAGTAAATAATGACACTATTCTTCAAATCTACTATTTTTCAAAATATTTTTTAAAAAATTAAAAAGGTAATTACTATTACTTTTTTTTTAACAGTTTGAGAAATGCCATCCTTATGGTACTCCTTTCTGCTGCTTTGCCCTCTGCTCAGCTTTGCTATTTATCTAATACAAAGCCAGCTAAAGCCTCATTATAGTTGTTTAGAGCTGATCGCTGGGGAACACACAATAAAAGGCAATGTAACAAGGAATGGTACCTCAGCTAGGCTGGTGGCAAGCTTAACAGGCTGTATGAAGCACATCAACTTAAGTTAGTCATCAAGTGGACTATTCACAAATTGCAACTGCAGATACCACCACAATGGAGGCTCAAAAGAAAGTAAAAAAGCACTCCAGTAAAAGGAAACTTGAAGCTACTTTCTGTGTTAGGAATATGTATCACTTTCAAGCATACTCAGTGACAGAGGAAGAGAATGAGAAAGGAAAGCAATTCACTCCCAATTTCACTTTGCATAAGGAAGAGTGGAGGAAAGCATGACAACATCACACATTTCTACTGAAATTAGCAGCTTCATGTATAAATGCAAAGGTTCAAAATCTTGCAGTACTTGAAGCTTTCTTTCCTATCATTACTTTGCTACTTATTTTGATAGAACTGAATTTATCAAGTGTCTGTGAGGTCCCAAACCATTTCCATATGTTTATATTTATCCTTCATGTGTATTTCAAAAATATTCATCAATATGCTACAAGTTAAGCATTGTTCAGCCAGACTCACTTCTGATAAATTTAACATGAATATATTTCATTTATGACAGCAACAGAAAAAAAAGTTAAGAAACAAATACTAAAAATGGTATGAAGCCAGATATATTATCTGTGTTTCTCTTCTGGGAGTACAACTAGCTTTAAAGTGCTAGGTGGATTCAAGCTATCAGAAATCATAAGCAAGAAATTGGAAAAATTTGTGGCGTGGAAGAACCCTGGATCCATGCCATAGTAATTTTCTTTGGGAAATTCTCATGCTAGGAAGCAATGTGGAAGGCAAAAGAAGTCACAGTGAGTGTATGTCCCTGATGTATGCAAATCTTTTCTGCCTCTCCTTCCTTCTTATTTAAAGGGAAAGGTGGGGAAGGAGGAGATTTAGTTCTAATACATATTTGAAATCAAACCAATCATATACATCAGAGAACAAAACATTCAGTGCAAGAAAAAGCAAAAAAAAATTATGATTATATAGCAAATCATGCTAGAAAATTATGATGTGCAACACTGGACAGATTTCAAAAAACATATTTCAGAGAGAAATGTTGTAGATATATTAAAAGCAGGCTGCAATAAATCTTTTTGAATAGAAAGTGTCACTGAAAAATTTGTATTTTTTGCAAATATTTTGTTCCTTATTTATATATAAATAAAAACGACTCATCGATACGTGGATATTTCAAGGAGAGTTTCTAAAATTGTACTCGTGTGAAAAATCAGAATCATAGGATGGTTGACATTGGAAAGGACTTTAACCTGGATATTATTTAGTCTAAAAACCCTTCTGAAAGTAGGGTAAAATAACCAACTCATGTTCAAGGGACCAAAGAAATAACCTATGTTATTAATAAATGTCTATCTTCCTAATCTTCTTGATGTATTTTCCATAATAAAGATGTTTTGGATGAAGAAGGGAGGCTGTTTCATTCCAGCCCATCTCTGCTTTGCCCCTGACAAAACAGCCTCACACTGGAGTTCTGACACAAGAGCTCACATGCAAATGAGACTCTTTCAAACTTTTCTAAGACAGGTTTTTGACTGCTAAACTTTTTACAAAGAAAATAAGGGCCAATTTCTCTGCCAAGTGTTGTCATTTCTTGAAAAAACAGGCTTATTAAAAGCTGCTTGTAAGTGATAGCCAAGTTATTAATAGCTGAGCATTGGCAGCAGACGTAGGAACATCTAAAATATGTTTTTCGTCTCAAGAATTACTTCATACAATAGACTTTCTTAATTTTATGAGTCAACATCAGAAAAAGGTACTTTGAAGTCAAGAACAATCACATATTTTGGGAGTGTTTGAACGCATATTAGCATTTTTATTATTGTAAATGCACCTAAAGATGCACTTACTAAAATGAATTTACCTCATTAATAAGCATTTCCACTTTTGCACTCTTCTGTATAAACTGTTGTCTTCACAGTCTGCAGATATGTTTTAGCATCTCCATTCCCCACCCTCCCTAGATATTTAAGTAGCTATAATGTGCATTTTTCTGGTATTTTGGAAATACAAAAATGGAAAAAGGCAGGAGTTGAACACAGAAAAGATAGGCAGTTGTCAATGTGGTAATTGTAAAATAAATAATAAAATGTTAAAATAAATAAAATATGGTCAGATAGGGTTAAGAACTACAATGCAACATTTTTGTAATCTTAGGATGGCTAGATGGCTAAAAGTTGGAACAATTAGTAGATAAATCCTATTGACCTCTAATGAAAGTAGAAAATTCAGGGAAATAAAATAGACTGCCTAACAGCTTCTGTCTATTAGCAGAAAGAACAGTTGTTTTTGAGAAGTGAAAACTAAAATGTGCAAAACACCCATCATCCTTCTATCTGCTGAGAATTATTTGCTTATGAAGTATTAAGATACTCTGTCATAAAGTACTTAAATGTACTCTTTTTTCTTAAAGATTTTCCTACTACTCAGCACTTTTGTCTGTATTTTATTTTCAACCTTATAAATATTCATAGAAGTTCACATTGAACTTATCAGCAGAAATAATTTCCACAGATTATTAAAGTGGATCTGCATGCAGGACCCATAGCCCCATCTGTGTCTCCTTAGACAGACCTAGAGGACTTTGTACTAAAATCATAAGCAGTGCTTATAAATTCCCTACTGATTTATAGAGAGCAAGCTCTGCCTCTGGGCCAGCTGGTCCAGTCTGAGTCCGTTCTCATGATGTGTGCAAACCCAGTGATCTGGTCTTCTTCTGCATTATCTGTAGGCAACAGGTCCACTGAGCAAACTAACTTGTCAGCATAGAGCTCCTCTTAAGCAAGATTGTTGTTTCAATAGAAATGGAAGTCCAAGGTCCCAAAACAAAACAAAATAGGAAATAAATGTTAAGAGATACAGATGCAAACTCAAAAATTATTTTCCTAGCTGTAGTGCAGGGGAAACAGCTGAGGGGATGGATGAATGAGGAGAAAAGTCTTAAAAACATCTCAAGTAACATCAGAAGCAGTTGACTGAAGTTAGCCTTATTATTTTTTTTTTTCCTAGGCATAATTTGCTTATTCATTTTGAAAAAAAACCAAGCTTGCATAATAAATGAAAACCAAATGCTTAAATAAAATTTGGAGTGAAGAAGAATCATTAAAAGATTCACATAAGATTCACATTTCCAAAACTGTGAAAACTACTGGGTGCAAAACAGAGGAAGAAGAAAAAGGGAGAGAGGAGAGAAGGGAGAAAAAAGAGAAAAAAGACTTTATTGGTCTTATCTACAAATTTCTAGATCTTTTTATTCAAGCAATTAACATGATTAAGTACAGTTTTCTCTACGGGATTTAATTAACTGTAATCATACCAAACTATTGTAAGTTGGGCACCAAAGACCTATGACACACCTTTTCAAATACCTGTACAATTATTGTGAAAATGAGCCTACGAATAGCATTTAGTAGCCCAAGGCAATTACAATTATGAGAAGTGCTTGTTTGGTAAAAGGTCACAATCTCATATCTTGCACTTGCTTGAAATAGTCTTGCACTGCACAAGCTCCAACAACGAAAGTATATTTTTAACTGTCATGATTTGGTAATTTAACTTCAGAACTAATTCCATGTGCTTTTAATTATTTTAACATGAAAATTTAAAATGTATTATCTTGACAGAAACAATAGATTAAACTTTTAAACTGATTTTTTAATTTTTGTATTCAAACAGTTAATACCTTTATCTATAGACATATTGCCGAATAAAGTATGTCAGTTTTTATGAAACAGCAATGCAATAGCCATGATAATTAAGAACTTTTTCAATGACCCTTTCAAAATTACATTAATTTTCGAGTTTCTTCCTACTGTCTCCTGATTAATTCACTTGAATTTTGCTGGAGGCTACTCACATGGAGCCTTTGCTTTCAGCTGAAAGGCTGGGGAGGCTGCTTTCGGTACAGTTTGCATCACATCAGTCAAGCACCAGCACCCTTCCTTCATCCAGCCACTGTGTGTTAGTGACCTGGCTCCTGAAGCCAGGACTTTTTGCCAGAAACCAGTTTTCTAGCCTGCATTATAACACACTACAGCTGTAGAGGATGTAACGTAATTAGTCACTTTAACATTTGCTGCCAGCAAGTTGTCAAACAGCATTTGGGGAGAAAGGAAGTGGAATAGTATAGAAACAGAGAGAAGTCTTAAAGTAGATTATTATGAAAATAACTATTTTTTTTAAGCATCATGTGCTTCAAGAAGGAAATGGAATGAAAATGGAAAGCAAGCTGGCTCCTGTTTCAAAAACATGCAGAAAATGACAACGCATAAAGATCCTGATTCACATCATGAATTAATCAGAATAAACCCACTAAACACATTCAATATGCAAAATCTATTTGTGTGGGGAAGATACAATGATAAAATTATATCAAATCAATGAAGTATCCCTACTACAGTAAATAGTGGTTATTTGTAATAGGTTTTGCTAACTCTGTAGTAAACAACAAACTTCTTAGGGGATGATTTCATTGCTTGGCCTTTTTCCCTTTTGATTTATGAATAAAAAGCCATACAATATGCATAATTAAAAGATGTCATTACAAGCTGCTAGCAAAGAGTGCTGCAATACAGGTGTGTTCTTATTCTTGTTGACTACACATATCGGTGAAATACAACAGACAGCTGTGTTTAAACAAGGCATAGTATACCAAAGGACAGTACAGCTGTTTGGAATGACAAAGTGTCTTAACTGTACAAATAAGCAGAAGAGAAGAAAGTGAATACAATCAGAGAATTTAGAAATTACATAAAAGAAATTAATCTACAACCTATTGAATTAAAAGTCTGTTACCTTGAATAACCTGTCGCACACAGTGGCCTGTGTCATCATTCTAAGGGCACAGTTTCATCTGTTTCACCTCCTCCTTCATCTTTCTTTCCAGACATGTAACAAGTATACTGAACACTACTTGCCTTCCTATTAAATCCTGTATCCTATCAAACTTCTGCTTTGATGAAAACCCATACACTTCATTTTCTTTTGGAAAAACAATTCGTCACTATCTGAAACATTTCTGTAGTCTTAAAACCTAAATATATCCAATATGTAATATACAAAATACTTTATCCTGTATACCAGAACAAACAAAAAAATACGTTAAAACCCCCATATCTTAAAGCTTCCCAGCTATTGACCACAGAAGTCCTCTGGGAATTTTCACACAAAGGAAGAGGCTTTTTTAGCAACAAAACTAAACTGGAGATTTTGTTTACACCTATGTTTTCTGAAATAGAACCAAACTGCCAGTAAACTAATATAAGTGTCTAGCTAATTTTCTCTATGATTGAACTATTTATTGATTCACAGACACATTGTAACTAAGAATAGCCTTCTACTTCCCTCTGTAGTTTCCTGTAAGTAAAAATAAAAAAAGGAAAAGTATTCAATCTTCTTATAAAAATAATTGGCAATGACATCTAAAAGCCTTATTACCTACACACACACACACACACACACACACACACACACACACAAATAAAAAAAATAAAAATCAGCTTTTTCCACAGGATATATTCTGCATAAGAATCTATAATTTCTGTTTTCTCTAAAAAATAGAGCAAGTTAATGTATGACTTACAAAACTGTCTTTGTATTTTGAAATTATTTATCTTGCTTAGACACCCAGGACACACAGCAATTGGTATCAATGCATTTTTATCCATAAATATGTATGGCAAGTATTATAGGGCTACATAAGTGAGAGCAAGATTGTGAGCAATACAGGAACATCAGAACAAAGCTACATCAAATGCTTTGTTTATTCACGTTCTTTATGTGATATCCAAATATCTGGTCTCATACAGAGTTGCTGGAGGTGAAGCTGTTCAGAACTTTGCTTATTTGAGTTAAAAGCAGTTGCAGTTTGTCTATATTTACAATCTTTCCTTAGTCATATTTACTTTACTGAGCTCAATATTCACAAGAATGTACCTTAAGCTTACATGTTTGCTTAGTAATTCGAGTTAAGCAGTAGCTGAACATGTGATTCTCACATTTTCATCAGGTAATTAATCTGAGCCCAAATGAATCTTCTCCAAATAAATTTGTAAATACTAACATTAGCAGACTGGCTTCTTTCTAACTAGCCAGGTTACAATCTTGAATGTGAGATTGCCTTTTTTCTGTTGCTGGGATGAAGGAAGACAAAAGCTGCTACTCCTTTTGTCTTTTCTTCTTGGGGGGAAGGGGGAAAAAAAAGGCAAAAGCCTCCTGACTAATAATGTGTTTCTAACATGTAAATATCAAAGCTTATCAGAGTGCTGCTTATCAGTACTAAAACTTTGGATTTATTTTTATAACGTATAGAAATGTAAAATGCAAATGTAAAAGTAAGTCCAAGCAAGTAAGCAACAGAACAGCAAACAAGGAAGGACAAAATCCTAATGCACCTCCCATTCCACACAATATCCAAATTCCATGTTAGTGTTGAAAGTTATAGCAATGACAGTGCTGGAAATTATCATCAGCACATGCACAAACGTGTTCATGGGGCACATGACAAACTTGGTACAAAAGCCATAGGTGCCTTCATCTGCTTACTCATAACCACGTGATTATATAATGGAAAGGACTCATGAATCCTTAGCATAGACAACCACTCTTACCTGATGGGCAACGACTCTCAATATGAGCACTGGTTTTCCTTAAAGATACACTAATTGAAGGAAGAGCATGAAGAAAACTTTAGGGGTAAAAAAAACCAACAACAACCAAACCAAAACAAACCCAATACTTTTAGTACCAATGCTGGGAGCAACCTTTCCCTGGAGTGGTGGGGAAGGAAAGACCAGAAATTGTAGTAGGGAAATATGTTGGCACACACCAGCTACTAGATCAGATATTTTAAGGGAGGGATGTCACAAACAGGTTGCTGGTGTGTTCTGAAAAATGGCTAAACATGAATTCTAAAGCTAGCATGAATTTCTATCAATGGCCACAGATTTTGAAATGCAGTCACTACAGGCATTCATAGGAACTGTTCGTCACAAGGGTGATCAGGAATCTATATAATTTTTTTCCACTGCACAATATATATAAAACACTTTTGCAAAGGAAGTTCACTGCTACTCAAATAACCCATTTTCTGAACAACAGGATCAGAAAGATTTCTGAGCATTGGAACTGCTCTAGATTAAGTCCCAAACAACTCCAAACTTCTGACCTTGTGAAAGACACAAAGCTCATTTTTAAAATATGATATTTTTTTCCAAAGAAAATTATAGAATTATGATTGGGATACCTTGCACAAGGCTCCTTCAACACACATCTTTACCAATTTTCTTCTATGCTTCACCATCCCTTGAAATAAACTTGCTCCATCTCTTTTAGAAGAAGAGAAAGAACATTCTCTCCCTTGCAATTCTGAAATAACGTATGATATGAATCAGAAGTAAACAGAGCAACAAAAGCAGTCATGCCTCTAATAGCCTGAAATCATAAATGCTGGAAGTATTATGTGCTCTGATTCATCACAATGAATTACACTAGGAATCTGGAAAAGGTTATTCAAATATTAAACATGCTGTTATTTCATGGAAGACATCTTCAACTAAAAGCACACTGTACTTCTATTTCATAACCCTAAAATGACATCTCAGCTGCCAAATGCCACCAATGTCCCCAGTTTCAGCTTAACTAATGCTAAGCTGATGGAACTTTGTTTTCTTCTCTACTGCCTAAACTACAGATAAATGTTATGAGAATGTCAGTGGTTAATAAACCTGACAGGAACGATTTAGAGATTTAAATCTCAGGAGTTATTTGTAACGGAGAACTAGAAACTAAGAGACTGAGGTGTACTTTGAGGACCAGGAAGGTAAGCCTGTAGAGCAGCCATCTCTTAAATGGTTCGCTCCCCACAAACTGACCACCACTCACCATATATATATACAGGAATTAAATATGCTCTGGGCTAAGGAAGCTTGTTCTAGGTTTTATAGGATTACAATACTGAAAACCATACATACTGCAATAGGCGTGTGGTGGCAGGAGCTGTACCCGTGGCATCTGGCCTGAGTCCCACAGCCCAGGGGCTCCAGGCTGTACACATGCATCTGAAAAGGTCAGATGTGCTTCCAGCTTTGACCAGTTTGGCCTGAAGATGCTGGCCACCGAGGCCTGAAGTGTCCTTTTGACTAGGTTGAATTGTCAGTTCCTATCTTAGACAGAAGACTGATTTCTAATCACAGTCACACTGTATCAAACTTTTAAAAGGTTAAACGGATGAGCTTGAGTAGTTTTAACTTGATGAGACATTCTTCAGATCATTACGTCCCCATCAAAAAGCCAGGGAGCATTATACTGTCATTCCATCCTCAACAGGTTGGGATGGAGACAATAACAAGTGTCTTGAATACAGTTTCCTTGATTGCTTTCAGATTTGCTGCCATATAGATCACATTTATTTAATCAGCTAATTAGATGCCAGCAACCTTTGGTCTTTGCTACAGATTATAAATTATTAAAAATATATTTGCTAGTGAAATCTGTCTTTAATACAGCTCTTTGGAATGATTCAGAATATCTAGAAGAAGAGCATGATGTTTTTATCAAGTTTACCATGGAGACTGAATTTCTACAGTTGTAACACTACTATGTCCTATATTTAAGCCCAACTGATAACCATTGCCATGGTAACCAAAAAGCTTCAGAAAACTTATAAGAGTTTTCATATAAGATTTTCATAATAACTTTACTCTTTCCTTTTTTTTTTTTAAGTCAATCAGCTATAAGCAAACGGTTTATATATGTATATGTATTTATAAACATATTACAATCTGAAAGTGTCTTGCTAAACTTAATTACATCCATATATTTATTACTAAAGTAGGTAGCTAGGTAAATTCCAATTAGCAAGAAATCTAGATTTTGCAATAAAGCTAGAAAATTAATTTTCTCATTTAGTCCAATAGTTGGGTATGTATAATTAGCTCAAAGCTATCTTCCACCATTGGTCACAGGCAGTTAATTATACTTAATTATGCAGTGATATTTGACATAAATGGTTGTACTGGTTGTCAGCAATTATATGAGCAGAAAGAATTATTTAGGCATGCAGTACCAAACCAAATAGGATGAAGATGTATGCCTTTGCTGCAAACACTTAGATTCCCATCACTTTGATGCTTAATGTGACTGCAGTTGGGAAGAAAAAAATTTCAATAATTTGATGTAAAGTTGACTAGGTCTATAAATCATGAAATTCATTATTTAACATTTCCTATTGGAACAATTTCAAACTCTCAGCTATGATAAATACAGAAATAGACTCTATTTAGCTCCAGAAAGTGTGTAAGCCATAATTATATGTTCAGAAATTCTTTTCTCCTTCATGAGTATTCTAATGTATATTCTAGATTTCACAAAACTATTTTTTTTAAAAAACAGCAAAATAACATATATAATATAAAATCAAGTATTTTAGCTCAAACCAAGCTTGCATTTCTTATATATCATGCTTACAACTGTAATAATACACCTTCTGTAAAGCACATGGAATTAATTGTCTGCGTTATATTTATAACCCATCAAACAATATCTACACTTACAACTATTCATACCTGAATGTGATACACTCAGTTTTAAGATCATAGGCTTCAAGGTATAGTAATTTATATTAAAGCTGTAATGAATACTTATAAAATTTCAGTGTTGTACAGTGGTTATAGATCATCTTATCAAATGTTTATAAAATCCAGTTATATACAGGTAAACAAACTGTATAGAACAAAATATGGGATTTCCCTCGAATGGCCAACCAACGTTCAAAGTGCTTAAATACAATTAAAAAAAAATTCCTCTCATATTTTCAGTTCTTCCTTTTTCCACTTCTTCTTGTTCCAGTCTAATGAGAAGTGAAGGGAAAATTGTTCTTCAAGGATTTCCATTTGCGTTTTTGAGGAAAACATGGTGGTTTTGAATAACATCTAATAAACTTTTAATATTTTAGATATGTATCATATCAGAAAGATATCTGAACTCCTTGTAAAGCACCCTAGCAATTATTTCTAGATATGTAATAACTTATAGCATACAGATGAATACAGACATTTTACTTTCTTTTTTCTACAGACATCATTGACAGCCAACAGTGTTAAAGGAGTTGATACAGGGAAATATCATTTAACTGTTCTGTTCCTGTACTTGAGGTTCTTCATATAGGTTAAAATTAAGAGCTATTTCAATGACATAGTTTTGATGACTTTCTAGATAAACAGTTGAACACCCATGCTCTAAAATGATATGGTAAAACGCATAATAAAATGCTAAAGTATTACAAAATTATGACTCATTTAAAGAGTAATAAGCTGAAGTCACACCATCATGAATGGCAATCATATCTTGAGATTTCCTGTATTTTGCTTATAAAAAAATCTCTCACTGTATAATGCTAGGCATCTAATATAAATGAACTCATTAAACCTCGTATATGCAAGTGGAAGTAAGAAATATTTAAAAATATGACTATCTATCATTTTCTGTTAGAAACCCACAGAGATTTCCCTCCAAAGTAGGCATGGAGGATTAAATGGTATTTGGCCTCAAGACACTCCGGTAAGAATCTCCTGGCTACCAAATCATGATTGCTGTCAATGAAATCTTGGTCCACATCAGAATAAAGTGTTTCAGGGGCTGTCTTCACATTGGACAAGACATACAGAAAAAAAATAATTCTAAACTTGCCCTGACCATTCGTCTTGCGTGCATCTGACTGTGCAAGAAGGCTCAGTGCTTAATATGGACACTCAATCCTAATGTCAGTGTTTAGGTGTTATTTTTAGGTGTAGGAACACTTGAATTAACTGCTCAAATCAGCTATAGTTGGACAGATCTGTCAGTGCAAAGCCCGAAGTTGGTAAAATGTCTTCTCCTGAATACCTCTGCTAAACAGAAATGAAACAGAGACATTAAGCTTCGTTCTTTCTCCGGTCATTCAAATGATAGGTCCACAAACTGGCTTACTCAGAAAGGCGGAGAAATGAAAAGATGAGTGAAAACAAAAGCAAATTAGAAACCCAGCTTTCTTGCATTTGGGGAGATCTTAACAACACACAAACAAACAAGCAACAGACAACTTTTTTTCAGAAATGGCTGGACCCCAACAGTCTATTAGAAGCGGTACTTTAGAGGTAATAGAATTTATCAGAAGTAAATGTTCTTAAGTCAGTATATGTTTATCTTGTGCCAAAAAGCAATACATCCCTGAGTAGCTCAACACACTCTCACTATGTTTGTGTAGTTTTTCTCTTAGTAAGTACTCTGCTAATTAACTAATGATTCTGAAGTATTTTTAAGTGTTATGAAAGAGCCAATTTCCAGTATAGTTATCTTATTATATTACAGATCACTTAAAATACATATATTACACACACACACACACATACACACACATATATATATATATATATATATATACACACATGTATTTTCTTTGTTTAAAATTATCTACTGGTTTAACTTTAAGGTTCTGATTTGCAATAGGAAGATGACAGAAAGTTGAAGTCTCTCTGAAAACCAGCGAACCCTGTTCTGTTCTGTTAACAATCCTAATGATGCTTTTCCCAGTACATTTGTTTAACCAGTTTGTTGTAATAGACATATTTGAAGGGTAATGATATCCTTCTCTACCATGTCCTGCACTAGGCTGAAATCACTACTATATTTGAAACTTTACATAATAATAATACTTGTGGTAAGACCAAAGATACCTAGTTAGGCCTATTTGAAGAGCAATATATTTAATAACTAATACCATGTCTAACAAGGGGTTATTGACAACAGTTTAAAAGAGGGCATTGTAGTCCTAAACACTGTCCTGCTAGAAGAAGATTTCTTACTTATACCTCAAATCATCATGGAAACATGGGTTATTAATTAATCTTCAGTATATTTCCCCAAATAATCAACTTCTATACACTGGTACCTTTGCTCTTAGCAAAATATCACTGCTATTAGACTCTTGAAAACATGAAAACATCTTTGACCACACAATTTAATGTATCTGAAATGATACAACTTACTTGCACTGAAATATTTGATAAACCAGATGTTTTACACTTACTGGGATGCTACTGTCAGAGTTGCAGAACATAGGTTAGGGTACAGGACTGTATGTGGCTAGGCACAATGACCAAAGATGTGTCAGTATGCAAGCTGGTGTCCAACCCAAAGAAAATAGGAACTTTTTGTTGCTGTCATCACTTACACCAAACAGTTGTAGTCAATAAAGTCCCTTTCACCATAGAACGAACTCTCTGTGTAGAGACAAAGATACATAAATTCCCCAAATATCTGCTTCTCCCCCCCTTGCCCAATTACATCCAAAGATATTATCTGTATGAAATCAGGTAGCATATTATTTTTATTATTTATTTATTCTAATTTTCATTCTAGACAGAACAAATGACAAAACTTATTTTTGCTCTACGGCTTTTCAGTTTTCAGCCTTTTCTCAAACTAGTTCTACTCATGATCATTGCCTGTCAAAGTTCAAATGAATATCATTAATAGTAGAAACATCAATCCTATATTTAGATTTTTATAAAGTTTATCAAATAACACTTCCTGCTTTTTGGAAGAAACATCCTGCTTTTGAAAAGCATAAAAAATTGAAAACATGGTGATACTCATAATCATGGCAATCTGTGCTTTTTATTGTACAGCTCATTATTTAAGGAGCTCTTCTAGTACAGTCACAGTAATTGGTGATCACACAGTGTTGTTAGCATATCATTCTGAATACCCTGCAGCAGATTTTCTCTGTATCATATGCTGAGGTGATTAAGTTGGGATTTTTTCTTCTTTCTAATAGACTTTCCAGCATATGTGTAAAATTGAAAAGGCTCAAAAAGTAGGAAAAGTGCAGGATTTTCCTACTATTTGAGCCAGTTTGAACTTAACCCCTTAAATTGTTCACCAAATCTACAAAGGAAGAAGTACAAAGCTAGCCTTTTCATGCTGGAGGACAGCTGGTACGTTAAGCAGCTATCGATCTCTCAGGATAAGCATTTACAGCAACGTTGCTTCCACTTCCTTCCTGGCCCTTTCATAATTTCTGGTCTTCCCATCCTGATGCCCAAGAAATGTTCCTTTCCCAGTGTCCAAGAACTTGCTCTAAATGGCTCAGATATTTACTTTGAAACACAGTTAACAGCTCAGCAATCCTCTTTGAGTTTGGAAAGCTAGAAAAAAAATCTGCATTAAAGGTGGTCACTCACTATATGAACTGTTCATTATTCTCCTCCCAGACAAAAGTAAAACTATAAATACCACACCAACAGCTTCTCTACATTTTTTTTACAGTTTGAAGGCATACTTAAGCTCCATCCAGAAGCATGAAACATAGTTACAAAAAATATGCAAACAAACGTTCAAATGCCAGCTTTCAAATCTAAATGAAATATGTATTATATTTAAACAAAGCTTTAATGCAGGATTGCAATTTTCACTGAAAAAGGACATCTAACAATAATATTCTCTACTCTGACAAATGTAATAGGTAAATATGTTTCATTAGAGAATACATATGCCATTTCCTGTTTCCTACTCACATGGCCAAATCACTCCCACCTAATGAAATTTTTTTCTGAAAGTTTGGGAGAATGGCTAAAATGGTATTTTTTTCCCATGCAATTTTCGTTAAGTAGAAGCGATGCTCTTTAGAACAGCTTTTTTAAAGCATAGTATGTGCTTACATGAAATAAACCAAATAACCAAATTTTGTGGGTTTTTTTAAGTTGCCAGTGGCCAGTAAAAATTGCGTAATGTCACTACAATCATTGTACAGGTGTGGTTTACACTGAAGAAATGTGCATTAGAAATACAACTAATGAAACACTTTTTCATATTAAAAGTAGATCCCCTCCCCCCCCCCCCCCCCCAACAGAATACCATGTGCTTAGTTGCTACAAAATTAGTTGCTGTTTCATTTAGACATCATTGTGGATGATTTGGCACAATGAGATATGAAGTGAAACTAATAATCTGAAGGTCAAAGTTGAAGACATACAGCAGCATTGCTGGATTTTCTTGGTGCAAACCCAATACTGAAAATAGGATGTATAGCCAAGATATATCTTGAACCTCCTATGACAAATACATATTTTGTTTCTTACAGTTTACAGTGACAGGTGCTCCTGTCATGAACCATGTATTCTATTTGCTAGGAGCCTATATAACTTGTCACTTGATGTCACCTAGATGTAACTGTATCCCATGTCAAATACTCAATAAATCAGATGAAGTATTTTCAGAGTGCAGTATTCATCCTGTGGAAGTTTTGTAGAAATTAAATAGTAATTTCTGAATTGTATTTCTAGCTCTCCAATGCAAAGGAGCTCTAAATAGCTTTCATTCAGCTTTTCCTGTTGATTGGGTTGGAGTTATTGATACAAACTGTGAATTAATAGAGCCAAGAGATACAGGATACAGCTACTTGTAAAGTTTGTCACAAGGCAGGTATTTCAACTATACCAGTGTTCCATCAATTTTTCATCAATGGCAGCTATTCTTAAGTAAAAGTAACTCTGCAAGACTGGTAGAAAAGTAGCAGAAGAAATTCTACATGACAGTTTTACTGATGAAGGAATAATGCTTGCCTGCATGACAGATATAATGGCAATATTACTTTTATGTGTGTCTGAATGATTTTTTAATGCAGGAATTTACTGAATGCTGCTTGTTTAAATTATATACCTTAAAGAAAATATAATTAATTTTAGCCTTTGAATAATTGAAGACAAGTATTTAAAAACCCTCTACTTTAGAATGGAGAAACTGATGAACAAAAATCCCACCAATACTGTGCTGGACAAGATTATGTTGGCATTCTTACAATCTTTATGCACTGTGAATCAGTGAAAAGAAAGGAAAAAGTAAATCAGAAACATAAGAGATGGACCTCATCATCACAAAAACTAATGCTGTGCAAGTTGCACCACCCTAAATGAGTGGTGAAAAGGTTAAAGATGAACAGTAAGCAAACAGTCAAAGACAGTGAGATGGCACAAAAATCTGTACAGTAGCAAACGGCTTAAAAAGGCTTGCTGGAAACAGGAAAACAAAATCTGAGCATTGGCTCAGATTTCTAACATTTTCTGCTTATATTCCTAGCTGAGCTTTAAATGACCTGACTTTTCTTTCTGACATATGCATTTCACTGAGCAGTACGCAATATGAGTAAAACAGGTCTAAGAGCTCATTCTTTCATAGAATAGCAAAAAAACCTCTATGATGTTTCTGAAGAATGAACAATCATTGTAAAAATAAGTATCTGATGCCCCAGATCATGAATATTTTTGTTCTCTTCTCAGCTTTGTTCAAGGAGGTCTAATTTCGTAGGATGATCAGCACAGAGACACATTTTAAAAGATTTCTGAGAGGTAGATCATGTCTTTTTGCCTGCATTGCCTTTTAGGTACTTTTGCCATGCAGAAAATGCAAATGAAAGTAGTGTGCACAATTTTTTTGAAGGTGGTAATCTAAACCCATAAACATAAATGAACAAGTTTGCTTGAGATCCTTCCTTGAAGAATATTTTTAGGATTCTTTGTTTTTGAAGGACTCCTACAATGGAATTCTTTCACTGAGACTCATGTAAAGGATCTCATTTATGCCACAATTTTAAAGACTCAAATACACCTTACAAATGTGGGCTGAGTTTAGGCATCCAATTTTAATTTATGTGTGACCCTGTCATACTTGGACTTTACATCACAATCTCTGTTCAGAACTACAGCATATCTGAAGTTCTGATGTACAGGAGATGAATTAGGGAAGGTGCGAGTCACAATTTTATTCAGTTAGGTGATAGGTTTTGCAGAACTTTGTTCATGATGCTCCCATGGAATTTTCTACCATCTCACTTCCTCACTCTTCCCCCACCTCCCCCGGCCCCCTCATCTCTATGCCAACAACAAAAGAAATGAGCCTGCTTAGAACAATTGTTATAGCAGCAACAGAAAAATCCCACAGGTATTATGGTACATTGGAACTACAGCAGAAAGTAATCACTTTGTGCGCATATGTCTGTATACATTTATGACTATGTTGCTTTACCCCATGGATTTAAGACTTTGCTTTTTCTAAAAAAACCCCCATAATTCTACTCTAATTTTCATTTATGAATTCACTGCAGTATAAGAAGTTATTACAAAAACTGTGTAATAGAAATTTATAAATACTGTCAGTTCTTTCTAGCTTTTTCCCATCTGTAGCCGTTTCCCGCAACCCTCTCCAGATGAAATCTTGCTGGTGGACTGAGGGGAGCAGAGTGACTAATTTCAAAAGTGTAAGTGATAAACAAAGGATATCACACTCACAGCTCACTGCTCCTGTTGCAGCTAAATAATAAAATTTTATGGTAGCAATTGATGGTGCTAGTATGGCAAAAAGTTTACCACGTAATAAGCTTATTTTGACAGTGAATTTTTTTGGTTGTAGCTCATATAGATAGAACTATGCTGTAAGGCTCCCCAGCTCCTGTACCATGAAACAACCTTCAGCAAATGTTGCAGGACAGGATCTTTGGATAATCTGTTCTGAACTATGCATACAAAATACATGCTTTGTATTCTCACGTCATTAATGAAATAGCACAGCCATGCTGCTCTGTAATCAACTTTGATATGATGTGCTGCTATTAAACAAAGTTATTATGCCTGCTTTCTTTGTTTCATCCCTGAAGTCAATTACACCATAAGGATACTTAAGTGCAGTTTACAGTTCATCACAGCATTCTATTCAGATTAAAGCAGTTGCAAGACTTGAACGTGACTAGAATGGAAATCTGTAGGAAAAAATATGTAAGTTAATAGGGTCAAAAAGTGTCATATATAGCACACAACAGGTATTTTTTTGGTTATCAATTTCTGGGGTGTTTCAAAGCCATTTTACTCAGAATTTAAGGGGTCTACTGCAGTACATAGAGGAGCAGGAGGGGCTGGAAAAAAATTATGGAAAAAGGAAATCAAAAGACTGAGAGGTTTCCTCCCGAGTCTGTAGAACCTGCTAAGCCCTAATGAAGTACAAATAGGGAAATAAAAGGAAAATTTTCAGGTGGGGAGAGACCCACCCTGTGCAGTAAGGAGGATGTTCTACATTTCTAACCTGCATAATATTTATTTAGCCAGTATTAACTCTCATAGAAGAATAATGTGTGAAGTTTTGAGGACACAGGGAGTATATGAAAATGCAAAAAAAAAAGTTTCTTTTCAAACAAAATTATTTTACAAGGTAAAATCCACTTGCATCTGCCAGATTACAGCATTCATTTTGTGGATCTGCACCTCACCAGTTTGTTAAACTTTGGAGAAAGAAAATGCAGTGGGAATTTTCTGTTATGACAGGCTGACTGAAACCACAAGAACTGATGTTCTCTGTTTTCACAGATGTTGGAAGTTGAAGAAAATCTCCATCTGTACATTTCCAAAAGAATCAAGCTTAAAACTACATATGTTTTTAGAATGCAGGCATACACTATGGGACTGTCAGCACCAGGTAGGTTGTTCTGCGCCATGTATTATCGCCTAAAAGCAGGCAAGACAGAAAGGCAAGTTATCCGATATCGTGCATTGACACCTAGGGCCAAAGTGGCACTTTGATTACGCTCTGTGATGCAGGTTGAAACTAGAAAAATCGGAGTGTATGCCTAAAACAGCAGTCTGAAGTGTCCAGCAAGGGTGCTTCATTAAGGTATTGATGGAAACATAATGTGGTAATGAGTATGCAACCTCCACAGCAGGATCAATGACTGTCCACATGCTAGCTTGTGTGCTAATCATCAATGGAGAAAGGTGAGTTCAGATACAGTGCTGTAGCTTCTCTTTGTAATGACAAAAAGCTATTCATTCAGTTTTAGATGATAAATAAATTATATCGATACAAACTATCTGAGAAAATTAAAACAATCAAGCGTAGTATCAATATCTATATAATCTTCAGTGAAATGAAAAAGCAGACAACGCTATGACATTTTTTCCTCACAGAGGAATCAGAGAACGCAAAATACAGGCTTTAAAAATAATAATAATAATTAAAAGAACCTGAGATGCCCTGAATTCTGCATTTTGCAAGTACTTCAGTAAACAAATTTCTATCCTCAATAAATTGACACAAGTACCTTTGGATTAACATGTGAATTTATGGACAAAAGTATCAACTTTTTGTTTCCACTCACATAACTCATGCCATATGTTTTTGAAATCTCTGATGACATCAATAAGCATATATGCTATGCAAGCACACAGTGTATCATAAGATAGCGTATGAGGTTGCCAACTGCATTACTTCCTCTTTGTAATGGCAACATGAAATAAATACACAGTTATGATTAGCATATAAAGAAATGGCCCAGATTCATTAAATTGGGTTTTAATGGCAGATTTCTTCATTTTCCTCTCTGATGGTATCACTGCTGCACAGAATTTAAATACGGCTTTATTTCTTCACATACTTTAGACTTTTTTTCACTTCGTCTAAGCAATGGATTGTCTCAATTTACAAATAGATTTCTACTAACAACTGCTTTACGGGTTTCCCATTTAAATCACGAGCAGTATCATCCATAAACAAAGGAGACGGAGACACTGTACAGCCCAATATTTATAGCAGTCATAAAGAAAATGTGAGGTTGAGAAGGATTCCAGGCACCGTGACTGGAACATCTGGTGTGGGCTGGACTGTATCAGGATCCCAGATCCTGTAATGTAAATAACTGGACACTAGCTGTAACAGTGACTCTGCATGCGAGAGACAGTGAGACTAATTTTATTTCCAATTGAAGAAAGATTTGTCCCTCAGTACTGGGGAAATTGCTATTGACAACTACTATAATGTGTATTATAGATCTAGATTGATAAGTAGAAAATATTTTTAATATTTTAGGAATGACTGAATGACATTTAATAGCTTAAGAATAATTGGAGGACTATAGTAGTGATTATATCTTTTTTTTTCAGTAACAAGTATATATAGATGAATAAGTAATTAAGCAAAGATTCAACCAGGCATTATATCTGAAGAATTGTTATTTGCTCACATATTGCTTTTAAATGCTTGATTTAAGTAGAGTTGAAAGTACTATTTACATTAAATATAATGTAAAATTATTGAATATATTTGCAGTACATATAAAATGGAAACAAATGCTAATCCTTCCCTCATTATGCACTCACGTGGATAAATACATTTTTATGAACTGTTTGGACATTAGTCAATTACTTTAAAATTACTTAAATGTATGTTCAAAAATTTCCTAATCACTTTTCATTAGACACCTATTGCTCCCTGTCAGAACTGATGAATTTCTATCTTCTGTCTAAATATAGAATTAAATTTTATTATTTGATAACATACTGAATTTTCTGCTGAATGGGGAGTTAACTGCCATACGCAAGAAAAATGTACTAATGCCATATGAAAGTGATGAGAGACATCAGTTGTTTTACTTTCCTTGTAATCAACTTCAAGGCTTCAGATTTTCCATACTAGTACTTCACCAATCACACCTGTTTTCTACTTAAAATATTAATTGAAACAGATACATCAGGACATGCATCTCAGGATGAACAGAAGTGTGAAAATTGAAATAAAATCTTGATTTGGTGTTTTAAAAAACAGCAAAACCTTTCAGGAGATTTAATATTAAGAGTGATACCGAAATCATAATACCTTGATTGAGAGTAATGGGTTGATGGCTACAGGAGGATAAAAAGGAAAATTCTTTTTCAGTTTGGGCTGCAGGTATGGAATACACCCAGGTGCAGCAAATAAGAATGTTGATTTACATTTCTGCAGATGAACTAATGGAAATTCTGGTCAAGGCACTTATATTACCATCTTCTATATGATGATACAACTTTACATGTTTTGACATGGCCTCGAAAAAGTCAAACAAAAGTGATTACATGTTCAGAGCCAGAGATAAACTATAAAATCTTTGTAGCTGCATAACTAAATTAGAAAGTTCCCTCTCATTAGACTGAAAAAATTGCTGAAAAACTCCATTGTTTTTTACTGTCTTCCAAAGGTTGAGGTTACCCTGTACATTCTAATCTCTAGAGGACAGATGTACAATTTTTGCAAGAAACTGACAAACTCCTCGTTCCTATAGCATTCATAGCAAATCAATTCCTATAGCAATTGGGATGAACACTCGCCACTAATTTTCTCTAAGGCAAGAAAATCAGATATCAAGTAAAGGCTTAAGGAAAAAAATAAACCAAACCCAAAACAAACAAACAAAAAACCCACAAAAAAACCCACCCCACCCCAAAACCAACCAACCAACAACAAAAAAAAAAAACCCCAAACCGTGAACCCCAGAAACTTTTGAAGATGAATATGGCTAAAAGACTTAAGCAAAGGTAAATGATACTTTGGTACAGTTAGTTCATAACATATAATCTCCTTTTCACCAAAATGCTGTAGTTCATTTAACAGAACTTGGAAAAGTTAAATGCAAAGACTGGCAAGCCAATGTAACAAGAAACTAGATGAATGAAGCTGGCATATTACATGTTTTCAGTTATTAGGTCCTTTCAACTTTTTAATTTGTGTGTGAACAAATGTCTTGATGCAGACTAGAAGAAACTAAATTAGAAAGAACAGGAAACCCTTAATTCTTTACGAAAATTCTGTCCCAATCAATTAAACCAAATCAAAATTTTCTGCTTTAATCATGGAGCCCCTTTTTTTGGACCTGACCAAAATAAAGGTTGTAGAACAGACAGAAAAAGCTACACTAAATCAAGCTGAAAGGAAAAAATAAAATAGATGTACAAGAAAATTGATTTTTACATTTAATAAAATAAGATTTTAATCCTAATACAGGTTTTACTGACAAAAAAATGTGACAGATTCACACTGCAAGTGTTTCTTTGTTTCATTTCTAGTCATGATGGAGGTCCTTGGAAGTATTTGCACACAACAGTTTTCTTCAGTGAAGAGCCACAGCCTAATAGGATATACTGCACTGAACCTTTAAATAAAGATTATACTATTGTACATACTCACTGCACACATTACATTGTCACAATGTTACAATGAGTAAGAGGACAGAGACTCCATTTACATATATTTCAGATTTGTTCAGTACAATCAAATATTCCTCTGTTGTATTGTCTGCACTGCAACAAATCAAAAAACTTGCAACAAGAAAGCATGACTACTCGGATGATTTCCAACCTATAGTTTTCAGCATATTTCACTCAATGTTTACCAGATGTGAGTATGCACCAGACAGTATTGTTCTTTGTCTTATCTTGTATACAATATGTAGATGTGGACTTTCTATGAAAATTCCATGATCTGGAAAAACATATTTTACATTTAAAAAAGTGTTTATGCTGAAACATAATAGACTTCTTTCAGCCTACACTCATTACTACCAGAACTATTACAAATATTCCTATATTTTAATAGCACACTTTATTTGTATAAGAAGTCCATCATGAAACATCTAAGAGGTACCAGAAAAGGTGGATATTGCATTTACATATTGATACCATGCCAGCCTGCAAGAAATTGAAAAGGGATGGCAATACACATTCCTGTATGAAAAAGACATTAACCCAGCCTAAAGAGGTAAAGAATAATTGGGACACCCAGTCATGTGAATCTGTAATAAAATTTAAACCCTGAAAATAATGCTTCCTCTACCTTCTCAGCTTGAAAGATAAATACAAGAACAATAGCTAGGATCAAACAAAATAATTTTGTTTAGAGCTCAGATTGTGTAAGGAAGTTTTCTACCAATAACAGGAAAATCAAGATTAAGAACAAGATCAAGAATATTTTCTTCACACTTACAGCAAGATTTAAGTAGATAATAGATTCATAGCATCAAATATCATTTATATGCAATTTGTTTCTAGAAGCAACAAGCAGTATGAGAATTCTGAGATCTAACTAATGAGATTTTTACCAAAATAAAAAGATTTTGTACATTGTCTTTAGATGCAGAAGTATTCTCCTTGGAGCTACAGAAATAATAGTGCAGTGCATGTTTTTTAGATTTCTCACTTTAAAATGTTTTTAACACACACATCTTGATGGTTTATTAGAAACATGATTTGTGAATTCTTTAGCCTGGTACTGGGATTAGAACGATATGGATACCATCAGATACAATTATAGACTCTATACATAATATGAGATTATTGTGTGATACTCTTACAAACATGCTTTAGTGTTTGAACATAAATTTGTACATAATACAAAAGTTATGGAAAGCCACACTGGTGTATTTGTCTGATCAAAATTGTAAGGAAAGATATAAATGGAAAACAGGACTTAATACAGGAAGAACATCATATAGTAAATTACATGGATTTAATTTCATTTCAGGTTTTATACTTATTGAACATCTGCTGTCCATAGATACTAAAATGAATCTTTTTCAATGCACCTGCAGGAAACTTTTTCTTAAATAATGACAATTTGTTTGGAAAACATATGAAAGGGAAGTAACATTTAAGGGAGTATACACAAAATGTTCCAAACCAAGATTTCTGTAATTACAGAGAATAGAAATGTCACTGAAGGATTTTTTTGCACTATGAATAAGTGGAATTTTTTCAAGACAGAAATCTCACAGTTTTTTGACACGGACTGTAATTTTTCAAGTTCTAGTCCAATTTATCTTGTGATAATTATACATTGTTCTGGTAAATAACAACCATTAAATTCTTTTACAAGACAGTGACATTGCAATGTCCTCAGTGGAAGCTCACAATACCATCGAACATTTAGATTTGATGGATCTTGCTGAAAAGTTTGTTACATGCCCATATATATCCATGGTAACAATGAATATGTTTATCTAGTAACAGGTTCAAAATCAGAGAACCGTCTTCAGGAGAGAAAATTTTACCCTTAACCCACTAGCTTGCTGTTTTATAGGAATAAGCAAATTACAAAAATGTTAATATTCAGATTAGAACACGATTTGCATATGCATTCCATATGTAAAAAGTATCAAAAAAGTAATTGTATAAGGTGTTAAAAGATATTTGCATACTATCTGATGTTACTCTTGAACGAAGTAAAGATGAAAGTATTTTCATTTTATTAAATGAAATAGTAGCCATGAAGCTAATATTAAAGTATGGGAAAAGTACTATTCAAGGTGATGAAATCTTGCTCCTGCATTATTAAGCTTAAGAAGGCATTTCAGTGCTTTGAACTTATAACTCCTTTTTACCATTAAGGTATGTAAAGAGTTGTGATGAAAGAACTTGGGTGTTATGTTTAGTCCATAGATTTTCCTCAGTCCTTCCTTTTCAGTGGAAATTACGGAAGTGAAATTGGTCTCAGTAGTTTATAACCTGTCCATGATGAATAAAATGTTAGACAACTGATTTCATGTATATCAGAAACTTCCACAAGTTTTGATGAAGTAGCATCAATATGAGAGATAGTTAAATGGTATTTCTCCATTCTTTTCCCCAATAAGGTCTTGGAGTATAATGATGATCACTTGCTCACAAGCAATGATATCACCCCAAGTTTGGGTACTGTAGAGATTGTATCACCTTCCTGTTTATTTTCTATATGGGGCTGTTATTTTTCTAATGCCCCTGTGTTTTGGCTAAATTTTGGCCTTCTTAAGTGTTGAACTGCGATGGAATCTACATACGACTGAACTGAATGATAAACTGGTAAATTATGATGAAAAAATGGAGAAAGGTTGTTTAGGCCACTTTTCAACACACATCAAAAGTAGTGTCAGGCTTTGGGATGCACCTTTTGGCATCTATAGACATCTCTCTCTTTTATTAGTTTTGCTTGATTAAGTTGTTTGAAAAATTTGCTCATGCTGAAAGCTTTTTACCAACATCTACTAATACAAACATGACAGAGAGCATGATAATACAGCTCCGTGTCATGGTCGCGTTTGCCTGTAACCCAGGAATCCCTGTGAGCAGGGCTGTTCCAATGCATATTGCAAATACAGGTAAAGAACTTCAGCTATTCCAAATCTGAGAGAAGTTATGAAAGCATCTTGCCCGGCTGTAATCCTTGACCCCAATATGTAAAGCACATAGTGGAGAGATGAGATCAAACAAATCTCAGAAAATATTATTCTTAAGGTACACCAGAGAAATTCCCTTTGGTTAGAGGACCTAACTTCAGACATTCAGGGTTCTTGATGGGCAATGAACTCTTTTACTTATTCCCCAATACCAGATACATTAATTGTATCTAATTACTAATTTTCCAATACTAAAACTCCTATTAGATCCTCCCAAAATTTGCTTTGATCAGCATTACCTCCCACATCCTAAGATACAAAAGGTACTGGAAAAGAAGGGAAAAAAAATTACCTCTTTTTACATACTACTACACTGCTGATCTTCAGGACCTGAAACACTGACAAGTTAGATTACCATAATTTCTTACTGAAATAGATAAAAGAAATCACTGAAACATATTCCTATCCTTGTACATATTTGGAAGGAACTGGGAAAAGGAATGGGAAAAGGAGAGCAATTTCATCCAGATATCCTTCAGGCTGTTGAAAGAGGGAAGGACAGTGGGGACAGAACTGCAGTATCACTGCCTCATTATTCCCTTCCTGAAGTGTCACACATCATCAATTCAAAAGAGATAAGAGGTTATCAAAGACTAAATATAGATAAACAGCAATTACTGTTTTGACAAAAAACTCCCTACTTCTGATAATACTTCGTTCCTGAAAATTACTCACTGATCATTCATTTCTGAAAAAAAAAATAATAAAAAAAAAAGAAAAAAACCAATACAAAAGTCTTTTTTTTTGTTGAGAATATTTCCATTTTGAGCAGGTTCATGCACAACAGAATAATTCTACTCAAATTGGTATACTGAGTCCGGTTCACATTTTTTCCTGGTAAAATGAACCTAACCAAACACAGAAGTATCCCATGAAAAGAAAGGCCTATAGGGAGACCAAACCTCTCTGAAGTATAAAATATCTACAACCCTGATTGAAAAAAAGAAAACAACATAGCAGATCTCAAAATTATATGTACATTTACAGATTTGCAGTAGACTAGAAGAATTTTAACTTTGCCCAGCCATCCAAATAACAGTGATGTTTCCCTTTGTTTACCAGAGATATGTATACTTGGGCTGAACCTAGTAGAATGATCTTTCCTAGATAACTGATAACATGAGAATAAAAACTGGAGAATTATAGAATCATAATATGATTTGGTTTGGAAAAGACTTTAGAGATCATCTAGTTCCATCCCAGAGAGGGAAAAAAAAAAAATCCTATTAGTCTCAAGCTATAAAAAGTGTTCGCAGCTCTTTTATGGTACTGCATACAGACAGGAGAGGCTCCCATGGTCTGCTCTCCAAGCACAGAGCAAGAAGAAGACTACATTTGTTCATGTTCCCTGCCATTAAAGATTGCAAGAAGGGCATAAGGCATCTGTGAAGGCATAAGGAGTTGGCAGGAGGGCACCAGTAAATTGCCATCGATGTCTGCAAGGCTGAAGGGCAGGAAATAAATCACCATTTGTGGGGCAGTGTGTACAGCACTGACAGCTAGGAACAGGTGGGATGGGAAGGCAGTGGCGGAGGGTGGGATACCCTCAGGTCGTCAAAAACACGGTCAGATGCTGTGAAAGAGAAGTTCAGGGGGATGCAGCCATGAAGGGGACAGGACGGGCAATGTAAGAAATAGAAAAGGCGGCAGAGATAAGTCTTCTAAAAATGACAGTTCTGGTACATAAACAGGTTTAGCACTGCTTGTATGGTTTTTACAACCCTCAGCTATAAATAATTAAACATTTTGACAGCAGCAGGTAGTCACCAGCATTTTCTCCATATTGGATTTTAGTGCAGAGCTATCACTACAATGCTTTTAGCTCACCAGTCTCAGAAAATGGATGAAGAGTTCATATTTAAAACAGAATCAGATACTAATGTTACTCTATGACCAAGGAACTGCACAACAATATTCCCTTATCTCACACATGAGATATGAAATCCTCATTTTGTAAGTAAAGACTAAGGTTCAGAGACTTTGATTTGTGTACCCAAGGTGCTACAGGAAGCCTTCGGTAATATTGGAAAGCGAGATAAGTCACACGCCCAGGCTAGTGTCCTAACTAACTAAGCATTCAGAACATGATGCAAATTCAGTTAAGCACTCACTAATCTACTTGCGGGGTTTTTTTTGTCCATACTGTGGAGATATATATTCTACTTTCTTATTTTAGGTCATACGTAATGTAAAGAATGTATAAATACAAATCTTAAATGAAAAATTGTTAAGTAAATTTTGAGGGAAGAAGGGGGGGGGGGGGGGGGGGGGGGGAAGTACCCTCATGCAATTGGCTTGCATTTAAGCTGACTTTATTGTTCATCTGTAAGAAAAAAAATCTGTAAAAATTTTATGGCAACACATTTTGTAATGAAGCCCTTGTTGAAAAACACTTTTCCTATCAAATGTCTGGTAGTAAGTCCTGTGGCCAGAAACAAGCACAAATTTGGCACTAATCAAAGACATCAGAGATACTGTTTGAACTGCCAGTAGATTCTAACAGAAAATGAATATTTAAAAAAAAACAAAAAAAAACAAAAACCAACAACAACAATGTTGCAAACTAATTATAAAATTCAGTGAGGACAGTCTCCAGAATGCATTCTTGTGTTCACCTGTCAGGCACGGGCAGAAAAGATCTGTACTGAAAAGGGTTACGTACTTTCCTCCAGCTGCAAGGTTATATGCATACAGTGCTACATACCTGTGCAGCTCATGGCAGTGCTGCAAAGGAAAGGTGGGCTGGGGATATGAAGTGACATCAGCAGGCAGAATAAAATGACAGAAGGGAAAAGGATCTTACTGTCACATTGAATCAGGATTAAACTGTGGCATATGGTAACTGCACATGAGATGTTATACCCTCTTGGCATCGACCCTGGATACAGAAGTGGAAAGGGAGAGTCTGTGTTTAGCTATTAGACCCTGCTCTGTACTGGGGAAAGAGAACTGGGTTGGAAAACAACAAGTAGAAGAAGTAGTAGTATTGAAATACACTTTTCAAACCACTTGTCAGAAAAACTTAAAGAACTCTTAGAAAAAATCCCTCTGTATTTCCTTTTTATTTTAACTGAGGAAGATTTTCTCCCAGCCATCCCACCACATCAGAGCTTGTAAAGAGGAAGGGGGAAAAAAAAGTTGTCTTTTGCTCTGCTTTCCCCAGGGGAGTGTACATACCAACATAGCTTTTGCAGGCAGAGTGTCACTGCACCTGAGACTCCTGAAATTAGGCACAGCTGGGTGACTGAAGCCAGTTTTCAAGAAGTGGCTGGCAGAGTGGGTCTCTTTAGGCCAAAGAGAGAAGCACTGTGGGAGATGAGACGTGAACTAAGCCAAAGTATCACTGGAAAGCCTGGCTTCTCCATCTGTCTTTTGCTTAGGTACAGCTATATTTTCATGTTCACTTCATTAGTTATGGACACAAATGCACAGTCCTTTGAGAAATAACTCCAGTCTTTTTAGTGGTACCAAGTTTCTAGCAAGCTTATCTTATTTCTAATGGCCTGTGCATTATTCTCTTTTGGCATGTGTTTAATCTAGGATATTAAAGATTCACATTGTCAAATTCTTTTTTTTTTTTTTTTTAAATTAAAAAAAAGTAAAAAAATAAAGATAAAGAAAAACTGGAAATTGAGAAAAAACATCCTAGTAATGCAAAATGTCTGAAGTGAAAAGAAATTTTTAAATTACGCAATTTATACAATAAGAATATAATACTATGCAACGTGGTGAGATTCCTGGGTTTGATTATTAATATTCCTACAGCTTTGTCAGCCCAGTCATGAAGTATGGAAATTGAAGACATCTCTACAGAGTCTTAAATATGAAATCATAAATAATCATAAAAGTCCTTCTGGACACTGTAATTCACTGACACATGCACTTTTTCTGAAAGAAAAAAAAAGCAGTGCCCAGCACTATGCCAAGTGTCTTGCTACTGGTGTGTAACACACCCTCCAGCTCCCAGTCTCTTTCTGACTATGGATGTGCAAAAGCACTTTGATGCACAAGGATCTAAGGTTTTTATACTGTAAAGATACCTAGTTCATATTTTCTGCCCCACTTTTTTTTTCTTCTTTTTTTTTTTTTTCTTTTTTCTCCCCACACGTAGATTTTCTTATATAGGCCTTTTGAACTAAAGGTCCCAGCTTTACAGGAAGACAGACTCAGAAGCATGGACCCCCAAAGGTAATACTGGACATGCTGTAAATGTGCAAAGAGGCTGCTATTGAACCCTCTCCTTGGTTCTCTGAAGTAAGGAATGATTCCAAGATCAGGTTGAGAGCAGGGGAGAGGCATCCGTGGCTCAGTGGCAGGAAGAATGGAGAGATTCTAATAGGACCTTGGATTGGAGACTTTGAGAAGAACAATCTTTCTGACGTACAATGTAATTTTTCTATTTCTTTTCTAGGAATTCCAACAGCTGTCTTCCCAGAACTGTTATATACCATTTATTTTAAAACACCTTTTCATTTATGAAGTGAGTTATTTGCTATTAAAAACTTCGTAATTTGGAATCTCTTTGTAAGAAATAAGACAAACATATTACTGCATTCATGACATATAAAATGTAATTTGTACTGGATTCCAGAGTGACTCAATCTGCGTTTTAACATTTTTTCCTAACAACAGCAGCAGTAATTTAACATTTTTTTCACCAATATTCTTAAGTAACCCTTTTTAAAAAATACTGTTTTAGCAAATAAACTACAGATTAACAGTGTAGTTTTTTTTTGGGGGAAAGGAAAATGAAATTTAGAATCACATTTAGGTGAATGCAATGATAAATTATTTTCAAAGAAAAATAAAAGAAAATAAAGGGATTCTGAAAGAATGACATAAATGGCTTTCCTTTTCCATTTTTTTCCTTAAGAAAGAGGTAGAATCATAGATTTCCCTTTAATCAACACAGAGATTCTGTATGTGTTTTCTGTGGAGAGATTTTTGGGAAAACCTCTGTTTGCAGAGGTGGAGAAAGTATCAGTAGGAAGCAGATCACGGAATGCACTTTTTACTTTTTTACTTTCTAATGTCTAGGAAATGCTTATAAATTAAAATGAAGACTATACTTGTTCACCTAACATTATTTCTTATTATCTGAATTTTGAATATTGCCTCAATTCACATATATTTCACAAGACCCAGCTCACTTTTACCAGACTAAGCCATCACCTAAAAAACTTATAAACAGTAATTGGAAGTAATTTTTTGAGGAGTAAAATTAGCTTAAATAAACAACTCCCAAAGAATATTTTAGGAAATAACCCATCATGCTCATAACTTTTGCATAGCTTTGAGTTTGGACAGCAGCAAAACGGGTTCCTACTTTACCCTCAGGAGTCTCAGACTTTTTGTTGAAGGACCATCTTTAAGTCCATGAATATATATGTGATCAGAAAAAAAACCCTAGTGTAACGGGACAGAATATGAGGTAAAGATGTACGGCTTGCCCACAGGGATCTCTGGGGAAATCATTGACCTCTTTCCACATGTGGGAAACGCATCTCTGCAAAGGTTCCTCAGAGTGGTGTGTAGGTATTTCAATTGCAAATATAGTTGTTAGCAAACCCGCATTTTTACAGTTCCTGTTTAAATAGCTCTAAAAATAGGGCATCTAATTTGTCTATTTTTTATAAACTTGGTTGTGAAAGATCATATCAGCAGTGAAGGGTGCTGAAAAAGACAGTGAAATAATAAGATAATCCAGGAAAACTTTGTAAGGCTTGCAAGACAGGAAAACCTCTGAAATACTGCTAATGAATGACTGTGGCTCTAAAGGAGAAGTTAAGTTTTAGAGCAATGCATAACTTCAACGGAGAGTTGCAAAACAAAAAATAAAGAGCAAATGTTTAAGTATATATTTATGTGTAACTGATAAATAACTATATGTATATGTAACTACATAAATACATAACTTAGCTCAATTCTGATATCCAGAGTCACCTTGATCTTTTTTTCTCTAATTTTACCCTCATCATAAATTAATTTACATTAATGGAATCTGACATATTTAAACATATATCCTAAAGTTAAACTAATTTAATACATTCCTTTTTAGGTGTACATTGATTAAATTTATGTTTGTATGCTTATATCCTTAAAAGAGTTAAACATATCTCAATATTGGAATAATGGGATTTTTCTTGTAAATTTAGAGAATTACGGAGTTGATTTAACTGGACATCTTTTATGTGGAAATTGCACAAGGTAGAGATGAAATGGAACACTTTTCATTATTATTTTAATTTTTTAATAGCATGTAATATTTTTTATTCCTTTCCCTATCTTCCCTATTCAAATTGTGGAGTGTTTGGATACTAATAATTTATTTCAGAAATATGGACACTGTGGTAACATTTAGGTTGCGTCTTCTAAATTCATCACCCAGAAAAAAATCAGGATATTCTGAAAATACATAACTCATCTAAAATATTTTATGTTGCTATTGAAAATTAATAAAACAGTATAAATTATTAGGAAGTATTATTTGAAACTGAAGAGCAGAGAATGAAAGGAGGGTTTTCTAAGTGTTTATAGCAGTGCTAATGGAAGGAAGTTTTCCCATTTAATTTCTGGTTTGATAAGTAATGGGACTAAAGTTGGTGGCTTTGAGTATATTACAGATTAATCAAATTTAACAGATACTAAAAGTATTTGAAGTCTTGTCTTAGTTTGACCTTTCTGTTGTATGTCTTCATGGTACTATCTCTGTGAATAACATAATTCACAGAAGTTCAGGAACATTACTTTTGTGCAACAAAGATTTAATAATGTAATTTCACTGAATTGGAACTAAGTTGGTTTAAAAAGATACATAGCATAAAGAAACAGAAGGAAGGCAGAATGAAGGGGAAAATTAATATTTTCTGTGGAGGCCATGTACCACATTGCAATAAATAATAAAAAAAAAAAATGTTTTGTTGCATAATAACTGCTATTAGTGGCCTGATGAGCATTTAGGAAGGTCGGAATGTTTCTACTGTTTGCTGTTTACTGATAAAAAAACCCATGAAAATATTATTTGGCATGTTGTTTTCTCAAAAGTTAACATTTACAACCATTTTAAGCCATTTAGAACAAGTCTTGTCTAAAGCATCACAAGATTTCTTCACTTGTACTTTAAAAGTTGAATGTAAAAACAGCCAAAAAAGGATGCTACACAATAGAAAAGCAATTATTATTAAAATTTGAATATCAAGAATAAAGACATAGTAGGTAGACAATGTAATGTCACCTATTGGATTGAGTGAAAAGAAAAACTTCATCATCCAGAGGAGCTACCTAATTCAATATCATTCAAAGTAGTCCCAGGACTGTTATGTAGATACACCATCGGGAAATCTGTTTGATAAGGTTCTATATATACCATAGCAATTTAAGCCTTAAATCCATAACATAGTCCCTGGACTCTCTGGAGATAGTTTGGATTCACTGGAAAAAACCCATAACTAGAAAACTATTAACAACTGCTCGACTGCTTTACTCGAGTGGTGGCATCCAAGTGGCAAAGCTCACCACCATTACATCCAACTGGGGAATAAACCAGGCCAATATCAGCAGTGAACAAATATCCCTTAACTGCCTCCAAGGGTGAGAACCAGAAGGCCAACCATATCAAAGGTATGGATCCATTTATACCCTTCCTGGGAAACCTGCATGCTTGATTACCTCTCTGAAATGCCTGTACACCGATGCATGCAGCATGGGGAACAAGCAGGAGGAATTAGAGATCTGCATGCGGTCACAAGGCCATGATCTCATTGCAGCTACAGAAACATGATGGGATAGTTCCATGACTGGAATGCTGTCATGGATTGCTTCGTACTTTCTAGGAAAGACAGGCCAGCAAAGTGAGGTGGTGGAGTTGCTCTCTATATGAGGGAACAACTGGAATGTACTGAGCTCTATCTACGTATGGATTCAGAGCAAGAGTTTGTTTCAAGATAAAGGGGCAGGCCAGCATGGGGGAGACTTTTGTGGGTGCTTACTACAAGCCACCTAATCAAGAAGAGGAAGTCGATGAAGCCTTCTACAGACAATTGGAGCTAGCCTCACAATCATAGGCCCTGGTTCTCATGGGGGACTTCAGACTCCCTGATATCTGCTGGAAAGACAACACACCCAGGCTTATGCAGTCCAGAGGGTTCCTGCAGTGTTGGTAAATAACTTCTTGATACAGGTGGTGGAGTCAATGAGGCAAGGTGTGCTCTTAGATCTTGCCTTTGTAGACAAAGAAGGGCTGGTTGGGGATGTGAATGTTGGGGGCAGTGTTGGCTGCAGTTACTACGAGATGGTGGAGTTCAGGAACCTTTGTGGAGGAAGCAGAAAACCAAGTAGGATTGCCACCCCTGACTTCAGGAGAGCTAACTTTGGCCTCTGCAGGGAACTACTTGGAGGAATCCCATGCATTAAGGCTCTAGAAGATAGGGGCATCCAAGAGAGCTGGCTGATACTCAAGCACCACTTCCTCCAAGCTCAAGATAGGTACATCCCCATGAGTAGGAAATCAAACCAAGGGGGCAGGAGGCCTTTGTGCATGAGCAAGGAGCTTCTGGAAAAACTCAGGCAGAAAGAGGAAGCTTATGGAATGCGGAAAAATGGACAGGCTGCTTGGGAGGAGTATAGGCATGCGGTCAGGACATGTAGGGAGGTGGCTAAGGTCGTTTGGAATTAAGTCTGGTGAGGGAGGTCACAGAGAAGCAGAAAGGCTTCTTCAAGTACATCAGTAGCAAAAGGAAGACTAGGAAAAATGTGGGCCCACTGCTGAATGGGGTGGGTGCCCTGGTGATGAAGGACACAGAAGTTACTGAAGGCAGAGTTACTGAATGCCTTCTTTGCTTCTGTCTTTACTGCTGGCCCTTAGGAATCCCAGAAACTGCAGGCAAGAGAGTCTGCAGAAAGAAAGATTCTTGGGTTTAGTAGGGTTGAGTTAGAGATCATTTAGGCAAACCTGACACCCACAAATCCATGGGCCCTGATAAGATGCACCCTGAGTGCTGAGGGAGCTGGCAGGTGTTTTTGCCAAGCCACTCTCCATCATCTTTGAAACGCCATGGAGAACAGGAGAGGTGCCTGAAGACTAGAGGAAAACTCCAATCTGCAAAAAGGGCAAGAAGGAGGACCCAGGAAACTCCAGGCCAGTCAGCTTCACCTCCATCCCTGGAAAAGTGATGGAGCAGCTCATGCTGGAGCTCATCTCAGACCTGGACAGGCTGGAGAGTTGGGTGGAGAGGAACCTCATGGAGCTCAACAAAAGCAAGCGTAAGGTCCTGCACTGGGGGAGGAACAACCCCATGCACCAGTATAGGCTGGGGCTTGACCTGCTGGATGGAAGGCAGCTCTGCAGGGAAGGATGTGGGAGTTCTGCTCAACACCAAGTTGCCCATGAGCCAGCAGTGTGCCCTGGTGGCCAAGGCGGCCAATGGGATCCTGGGGTGCATTAGGAGGAGCACGGCCAGCAGGTCAAGGGAGGTAATCCTGCCCCTCTGCTCTGCCTTGGTGAGGCCCCATCTGGAGTGCTGTGTCCAGTGCTGGGCTCCCCAGTTCAAGAGAGACAGGGAACTGCTGGAGAGGGTCCAGCAAAGGCTGTGAAGATGATGAGGGGACTGGGGCATCTCCCTTATGAGGAAAGGCTGAGAGATCTGGGTCTGTTTAGCCTGGAGAAGAGAAGGCTAAGAGGGGATCTTATCAATGCATGTAAATGTTTCAAGTGTAAATGTAAAGAGGATGGGAGCAGACTGTAGTGGTGACCAATGAGAGGACAAGGGGCAACAGGCAACAAACTGAAACATAGCCAGTTCCTTCTGAATATGAGGAAGAACTTTACTTTGAGGGTTACAGAGCACTGGAACAGGCTGCCCTGGTGAGGTCATGGAGTTTCCTTGTCTGTAGATATTCAAAACTCACCTAGATGTTACTCTGTACAGCCTGCTCTAGGTGAACCAGGAGGGTGGCTGGTCTAGATGATCTCCAGAGGTCCCTTCCAACCCTTACCATTCTGTGATTCTGTTATTCTATAATAGACAAAACAAAAATTTTTTCCCTAGAGTACTGTGTGACACTGCCACAGGTTCTTTGCTGTGTGTCCTGAAAAGTGAATTGGTGTCATTTAAACTTTAAAAAGAATTTTAAAAGTTATTTAAATTTCATTAGCATTAATTCTGTTCCACTGTTCACCCCATGTGTGGGTTGTTAGTTTTTCTCAATATATTTCAATCAATTTATTTTATTATATTTATGGGGTTTATTTGGTTTTAATTTTTATTTTGTTGACAGTTTCTAGCATGACAAAACATGCCCCTGATGTGTGTGGGTTTTTCTACAATGTGGAAGGGACTGAAATTTGTTTCAGAAAATGGCAGAACTAGCATTCTGTTGTAGATGTAGGTGGCTGCAGTCTAAGAACAGCTGTGCAGAATTCACTATGGGCAGCAAAAATTGCCTTCTGAAGTTATCGCAAAGATACAAAGAGATTTAACTTAACTGAGAACAATTTGCCTTTGCCTGAATATACAAAGGGAAATTCCTGAAAGTACATGGCTTTTTCTTAGATGCCAAAATGCATTAAAAATTCAATTCTAGCAGGCTGTTCTAGGATATCTAAAGGAAAGCTTGCAGCAGACCATGGCTTTGTGGCCAAACCCCTCATACAACTTTGTCTCATCTGTCCAGTAGACTGAAATTCTTCTTGAAGTTATGGTGTTTGTATATTTTATCAAAACTATTGTTTAAGGTAACACTTCGTGATCTAGATGTGTAACTTCACAGCCTTTTAAATATAGTTGTCTATGAGCAAATATAGAATATTTTTCATATTCAGATTCTTGATTGACTACATGAATCAGCACTAAAAATACAGTTAATCACTTTCCACTCTTCTGCAACTGACAGACCAATTGTGACAAAGATTAGCCGTCATAATGTGTTAAATATGTTCTAAACTTCCCACTGAAATGTATGATTCAGCTGCTTTGATATGCATATTTTGCTGAAACAGCACTATTACTTATCTTCAGAAAAGTGCACAATTGAAAGAGCAAATTCTGCTTTTGATCATCACTTTGAAATCTTCATTAGCACAATTTTATTCAGAGCTGCAGCTGCTTCTCTTTGGTGGTGAAAACTGATCAATCAAACTGCAAACTTACGGTTCTGAAAGACTACAAAGCAGCATCCAAGTATCAGTATATTTTTGGTGTGGTTTTAAAGCCCACTAATAAGGAACAGAATATGTAATTCTCTTTATACTAAATACACTATTCACAGCAATGACTGTTAATTAGCAAATAAAACACAAAAGTAAATATTTGGCAAGATTACAACTGTTAAGAAGTATAAATGAACTACAGGGGCAAGTAACAGATGTTCCCATATTGTGTACCTGACAGGAGGCCCTCTTAAATGAGGTCAGTGACAAATCCTTTAAATTATGTTTTTTGTTTTCATTCAGGTCAGAAAGTATTACTAACTTGTCCCCTGTGATAGTCTGTAATTTATTAACTGGAAGCTGCTCTACGTTTGTTGGTTTTATCTCTTGACTGCCTCAGGCTACAGGCATAGCTGAGACTGCCAAAAAACCAGAATTAACTGGAAGGAAGTTGTGAAGAAATTTGTGTGGGTTTGCATCAGCATATATCTATGTAGTATCATGACCAAAAATTCTAGTGTCATCTTTGGCTGGACAAAGTTGTCTTCCATCACTGATAAGGAAGATGATAACTCTTTATACAACATTGATAAAGATTTATGAATGTATGGAATGCATCAAATTCTGTTCTGGATATTCCTTTGCATGAAAATTTTATGTAATCTCAATTTGTCCAATGGAGTACTGCAGATGTCAACTATAGCTATATATTAATTGGTTATAATATAGATATGGGACAGGTACAAGTGCCTCTATATGGTCATGTGGTGCACATTGGAAATACACTCCTTGCTAGACAGTATAGGGATGGAAGTAAAGGCACATTTTGTAGGACACAGCATCCTCAGAAAAGGGAATTATAAATTATTCAGGAGGAACATATTTTAATTTGGAATTATTAAGAGAGGCAAAATTAGCCTGATCAAACAGTGTTCAGCTAAATCTTCTGCAGCACCCAATAAACACTGTTCTACCAGTAGATAGGCAAACATGGCCACAAAGGCTGTTTGATTTGATACAGATCCTAAGCTGCACCTGGCTGTGCACAGAACAAGCCTGGGTGGGCTTGCTGTGTGTCCTGCAGTGCAGGGTGTACCATCACCCAGGGCCCTGCAGCAAAAAAGGTCCGAAAAAGTACTAGGCTGATTCTACGATGACTTGCTTGGGATGCCACTGCATTACACCGGCCTTTTTCATCTGGGCATCTCAGCCCCTCTGACTTTATACAGCTAAATGTGAAGCAATGTAACACAGCAATAGGAAGGAAATTTTGCAATGCTAACAAAGGATCAAACACTGTTGATTATCAGTGCAAAACCATTGTTGCAGGGAAATTTAAGATAATGTAGATGTCTGCTTGTTTTCATTACATGCATTCAAAATAGGTACAGTAAGACTGAAGAAAGCTGAGACAGCAGACATCATATTCCTTGTTCTAATGTGTCTAAAGGTGCAAAAGAAGCATTGTATATGAATTAATCATTTTTAGGCTGGTGACTGAGAAGTTGCAGTGATTTTAGCAAAATCCTTAACATTCTGCAGTCATTGAGCTAGCTGATAGTGTCATTGTACTGTAGAATAATGTAACATGACAATAAATTCTTTTGTAGATCCGTAGGTCAAAATCATTTTGTATCCTTGCCTGTATTCTCTGAAAACAAACTGTCTACTGATGAGATTTCCGTTATGATAATCTATTTTATGGTACCAAACAGACAGACTAGTAGTGATTTCTGGTATTCTTTTCTCAACTTCAGCAAATAAGCCAAAATAAATCACTTGAACCTAAAATCTGTGGCCCGCACGTATCAGGAAGTTACAAGCCACTGAAAAAAAGCCTTTCAAAATGGAAACAGCCAACATGAAAACCAATAACACTTTCTTGGAAGAACTCATGCAGGTGAATAATCCTTGTGCTGATATGTACTTCAACTAGCCCCTGGGATAAGCAAATGCTATGTGAATGAAGAAGAATTTGTAGCTTCTCAAGTACTGATTTTTATTAATATAGCGGGTATATGAATAATGAATTAAAGTCTCCTTTCTATTTCCCTCTCCAAGACTGTTTTCAAACAGTTATTTAGTTCTGTCATAGACAACCTAATAAAAGATGACATATTTTTCTTCAGATACTATTGAAGTAGCCCATATAATTTTTAAAAGCAATTTGCAACAGATATTTTATTGCTCCAGATTTTTCATAGATGCCAACTCCTATAAAATAATGGGCATGTTACTCACAAACACAGGCTGCAGACAAACAGTTTTCTCAGAAATCCTGATCTCATTCTGTCATTCAGAAAGCACTCCCATTTTTCTAATATGTAGAAATCTTCACATTTAGCACAACATGTGCACCTATGATCAGAAGATGTGCTAATTTAAATGAACAGCAAGAGGTCCAGCAGACTTTGACCCTTTTCACTGATGTTCCTTTGAGGATAACATAAATAATGAAGGGGGGGGGGGGATATAATTAAAAAAATGAACTCTTCCTGGTTATGCATGATTAAGTTCACAGACCAATAAAGATAAACAATTAACATTTGCTTGTTTCAACAGTGCTCCATGGGCCTGTAGAACTGCATGAGGACAGCATTTTCTCCTGTATTTGCTAACAGTATTACAATGGTGGATCCAGTCTGACTCTGAAAATGGGTGGTATGTAGAGAAAAAATTGAGGTGAAAAGTTATCATAGACATTAAAAATAATTCTAAGCATTTAGAAAATTTGTCTTTCGAGTTCAAATGAGAAAGCTAGAACCAGTCAGGCTTTTAATGTCTTCCTTCCTGTAACACATCTCACTACCAAATTTACAGCATATATAACTGTGTCAACAAGGTAGGGTTTCTTCATCTTTCCTGTATTTAACCTCATTTTTTTTTTTAATATTTATTTAGTGTACACATGATGCAAACACATAAAAATTAGATTGTCCCTATTGCTGGAAAATAGTTAACCTGTTAGTAGTTAGCAGAAATATGGTGTTCTGGTTTAGTTTTTTAAACATATATAAGGCTAGGTAATGCTGCACTCACAAGAAAGGAAAACATTCTGCCCATGTGAAATTAAATAGAGTTTATAACCTCATGAAACAGTATGTTGATGAAACACACAATTCTAAAGATGTAGCAAAAAGCCCCAACATTAATGCAGCATTTGTGGCTTTCAGCTTCAAGGACATAAAAGGTAAGCAACTAACCATGTAATCAGCTGATTTTCTTCTGGAGTTCCTAGCATTTTAACATCCTAACACCCTAATACAGGTGTAACAGTTAGATGTGATGAAGCCCTTGCAGATGCCTATTTGCCTCTTGCGAATACTGCAGGATTTATACACCAGATTTTGTATGTTCAACTCCCATCACAAAAAAATTAGTCAGTAAGACTGCTCAAAAAGACTATTAGACTCTCAAACATGTTTTACAACGAATCAGACTGTAGTACACAAATAAATATTTGTATAGCTTACAGATTCTAGGGAAAGCCTGAGTTACTGTCCCTAATCTAAAGATCTTTTCCCAGTATGAAACATTTGTTCAAAAACTATTAAAGCTCCTAAATAATTCTGTCTTTAAAAAAAAGACTCAGAAAGTTTGTTGCATTGAAAGGAAATCTGAAGAGATTAGCAAACAACTGGAAAAGTCACAGTTGTTTGCTAATATCGTGACTCAGCAACTTCCACAGGAAATTTCAAAGTTTATGTATAACAACAATTCAAGAATACAGCAGTATTTGACTATCTCTGAAAGTCTGCTTTCTCAGGTGATGGAGGAGCTCAGGAAGGAAATTTTCATTTCCTGAACCCATAGAACTCCAAACCAACCAGATCTTTCATAGTAAACAAGCTGGCTTTTCTGTGAGTCAGTGAGTGTGCTGCATTCATGTTCAGAAAGCATTTTGCTTTCCAGCACACTGAAGCTGGACCTATAGACAATTTACTGACAAATTGTATGCTTACAGAAGAATTTTCCATCCTGGACTTTAAGATCTTACCATACATTTCACACATTTTAAATTAAGAACAAAACATACACTAAATACTTGGGAGGAATTCAGTTCTAGATGTAGCCTTATGAGGATTACAGATCTCCTTATGGGTGACTCTCACAATGCTGAAAGAGTCTTCACACTCAGCACCACCTACAGAAATATTTGTGTAGGAAGGGACTTCTCCCTGGTAATCTGCTCTTAGGAATTTCTTCCATTGTATTCAACTAATGATAATTTTGCCAACGCAGCCTCCGTGGGCAACATGATCTATTGCTGAAGGGTTCTCCTTGTTATGAGAATATCCTTAATATTAAATCTAACACTTGAGCTGCAGCTCAACCATATAGTTTTTTTCAATGTATTAAGTGGAAAATTAGACTGATTGATCCCTCTCTCATATTTTAAGAGTCTCTTAGGCATACCATTCCTGAAGGGTATTGTTTCCTTTAACTGTTCCCAATAGGTATTTTTCCTTTAATTAGATATTCAACTGTTTTGCTGCCAAACTACCTTTTTTTTTACACATCTAAAATGTGGCAATCAGAACTGGATTTAGTGATATAGTGGATGTTTGATATAAAAACTAGAGAAGTACATAACATATAAAGCTGTTTAGATGCTGAGTTTTAGAATTAAACCAAGTTTATAGAGTATGTTAATCTGGCAAAAAATGAAACAAACAAACAAAAAAGTAATAAATCCAAAATCCAGTGCAACTTATTGAAAACTGTGTGAAAATGATATGAAAATTAGACTAAAATCTAGATTTTTTCAAATGCTCACATATAACTTGCTTTTAAACCAGACAAAACAAGTCAATATAGCATGAAAAACATTTTTTTTCATAAAATCATAGAATCTCAACACTACCAAGTCCACCATTAAACCATGTCCCTAAGCGCCACACCTACATATCTTTTAAATAACTCCAGGGATGGGGTCTCAATCCTTTCCCTGGGCAGCCTGTTCCAATGCTTGACAACCCTTTCAGTGAAGAAATTTTTCCTGAGATCCAATCTAAACTTTCCCTGGTGCAACCTCAGGCCATTTCCTCTCATCCTATCCCATGTTACCTGGGAAAAGAAACCAACACCACAATAACATTTCACAATATCCTTGTCTTTGCATTACAGCATTATGGCAGAGATTTCATTTTAACAGACTGAACATCCCTGTCCATATGACTTCAGTTGAATAACGCTAGTTTAATTGGGCTAGACCAATTTACACGTATGGGATACCTTGCACCATTCATGCTGATCAGCCATGAATTTTGGACTCTGAGTCTTCCTAATCTAATAGAAAAAGAAGTCTATAACTGGTTTTATGTAACAATCACAAAAGTATCACATGGTCATCAATTGTCTGTTGGCTTGCTTGTCTGGTGAAACAAAGTGTGATCCTATAGTTATGCATTAGAAATCCATATGTCTGAGCTGCTGTGGTCATTTCTACTGTTCATGAGGACCAAGAGATAGCAGTCCAGGAAAGCAGTTACCTTCTTGCCTAACTGGTTTACAGTCAGACATACTATGCACTTATTTGACGGTGAAAGTATTTCCAATGATAATTGAAATTTTCACATTTCCACGTGTTTACATAAATAGCAAACCCCTAAACATTCAGTGCTGTTAGCACAAACACTATCTCCCTTCTTCATTGCTTGATGTTATAGTGATTCCAAGGTGTATGTAAGACAACTAAGTCAAGAGACAACGAAACCCAACTTGCTGCAGAAAAAGAGAGGGTCAAGTTGGATTTTGTTGATATGTTTGTGTTTAATATGTTGATTTACTTTCCACTTTGTGTTTTTGTTTCTGCCATCTAGTGCTTCTACCTCAAAAGATTTTTTTCAAGATATCATCAAATAAAAATAATCTGAGGTTAAAAACAAAAAGATGAAAACCAGAACAGGAAATTTTAGCAGGAAGGAGTCTATAGACACTCTTTGTCTAGGCACTCCGGTCTGTAGACATAGCAGTAACTGCTCCTTAATGTGCTGTTGACTTCCAGAACTTTGCTCTGTCTTCCAAGAATATGCCACTGCCTGGATTCAAGAAGCATCTTGGACTCAGAGTCCTGAATAAGAATAATCTATCAGTCACATCAATCTCAACTCTGGATGCCAGAAGTCTGTATTTCATTACTCCTATCTTCCCTCTCCCACCAGCATGGTGTGAATTTGAGTGACCCAGACTTTTATTTTCAAAATTTTGCTAACTCTTTTTAGTCTGTACCTCATCTATTTTTATAGCTAAACCATTTTCTTCTCCTTGTCTTTGTATTGAAGGCAGAATACAAAAATTTGGTTTATCAATTTTGAAGCTTTCCCTTTACAACTTAAGATTTTCAGTGGTAAACCAGTAAGATCTCTTTCAGTCATATTACACTGGCACATAAATCCTCTGAAGATGACAAAGCAAGCCAGGATCTTGTTGCCCTCTGTAGCTTGTAAGAGTGGTTACTGGAGATGTAGCATGCTTTCTATTCTCTCTATGCCACCAGTTATATCCACAAGGAAAATACAGTGTATATAAAAAATAAAAGAGGATTACTTAAAAGTTCTCTGCAGTGACTGTGTGAAGAGATTAACAAATCTGATAATTTAATCCTTGTGGAGATTTTTTCCTTGATCTTTTCTTTGCAGGAAACAAGATTTATGGGTTTGGTTTAGCATAGACCCATGCATGTCAGCTGGGTACAAAGTTTTTGGCTGAAACTAGAGAATTCCTTGCCAAGCCTAATGCACAGTAAACTTCACAGCTGGATGTAGACTTTATATGTCGAAAAATAAAAAACAAGTGCAAAAATTGTCTAAAATGTCCATGCAGACATCACTAATTACAGAACATAAAGTTATATGGGCTCCATACAAGCTTTAAACTATATCAAAAATTTTAAAGACCTGCCAAAACTGACATGTTACTAAGTGAAAGCTCCAAAGTTCTGCAGATTCCTACTGCTAATAAAGATACAGCTACAAAACTCTAGTGGGAAACCTAAATGAAGGCAAGTCATCCCCGCGTTAGAGACCAAGAGACCTGCAGGATGGAGCTGGGCTCCGCTATGTATTAATTACGCCATGCACATACAGAGAGATTGCTGCATACTTAGGTTCATCAAATTTTCTTTCATTGATATAACATACCCATAGATTAAATGGGGGGAAAACTGGCTAAAGAGTAAACTAAGTTTTGATAGACACATTATAATCATATTTAAAGATTTCATCAGTTCCTGCTTCCTCCTAAGAAAAGACTCCATAGCAGCCTAAAGTTTTGCCAACTTGGCAGGATATTCAGGAAAACATTTTGCTGAAACAAAACCAGTAATTGTGACAGGTAAGTTGACCAGCCCAGTTATACTAACAGCCTCCCTCTGTCCTGTGTGTGGCAAGAATGAGAGAGCGATTAGCTTCCAAATAAACTAGTAAACATAAAAGTTACAACATTAAACCAGGAGTTTTACTTCTCCATCTTAGACCTATTTACAAAAATAAAAATGTATAAATTGGTACCAAGTTGCTTATAAAGGTTTAAATGTGTACAAGAGTACCAACCCTAAATACAGTGATGGGACTATTTTCTTTTCTCTCTGATTTGGGATGTACAATGGCTGCGATAATTTTAATTTATTCCAAATTTATCATTTAAGATATCAAAATATGATTCAGAAGCCCTTTTAATCTCTTTCTACAGTGCTTTACAAATAAAATTAAATCTCTGCAGATATAAAAATGATAGAAAGTTAAAGCAATACATATTTACTGTTCACTTCTGTGGGTTGGTCTTTTATTATTATTATTATTATTATCTGTTGTCTAAATGTGTTGTTCAAGAGAATATATAACTTTTTTAATTAAGCCCAAACAAATTTCTGAAAGCATAGAGTATTCATTACACATTTGAATTCAATTAAAAAAGAAGCAAAACTCCTCCCCATGAAATAACTAAAACATTTGGCTGATTTATATCTCCAGAGGAATCTTTCTGTGGATTAGTTTGAGACCTGTTCCTATGATGAGGGAAGGTAGTCTGTTCATGTATGAACATGTGGAGGGTAGATGTCCTACTCCCCACGACCCCAGGCTGTGCTGGTGGCTGCCCAGTCTGCATCAGGTATCATAGCAAAGCCACCAGTAGCTCCCCAGATTTTTTAGGCAGAAGTGAAAATACACACCTGTGCACTGCCATTTACATGATAAATAAAAAGTCTGAGCTTATATTCCACACTGGTCTTTCAGCCTGTATTATTTTAAATACTGTGCTGCTTAGAATTAAAGCTGATCTTTCATTTTATCTATTTCTCTGTGGATCTTTTTTTTCAGAATACAGGTATAGTTTATGGTGTAGCTCAATCTAATTATAATACAGTAAATATATAAACAAAGGAAGAAGTAAAATTTTCTAGATTTTTACTTTGAGGATTTAAAACTATGGAAATATTTATTAAAAAAAAAAAAAAAAAAAAGAAGTCTTATAATCTTAGTATCTTAATTTATATTAATCCTGTTTTCTTGTCCTACAAAGACATTAGCCATAAACACATATGGGCCATGCTTTAATGATTTACTGAAGTTGTTTTTTATTATATTATCACTGTTTTCATTTTGAGGAGTTTCAGAAGTCATTAAATCAGCCAACAGTGTACACGCAATAGAGTGCCAAGTAAAAGAAAATTATTTAAAAGATATACAGGTTTGTTAATAACAGCAATAACAACAGAAAACTCACTATAAATGTAAACTTCTCATTTAAAATTGATTTTATCTCTATACTGACTACTAAATCTTTTTCCATGCATTTCATAGTCAATTTCCATGTCAACAAAGGATTCTGTACTCCTGATCATTGGCCCATTTGCAATCCATGCTGTACTAAAACGCACTCACATTTTAATGGTAAGGATACAATTTTAACATAAATACAGAAATACTGTGCTAACCTGAGAACATTTTTATTTAATTCCTTAGACAATTAGTCTGCACAATATGATTCAGTTTCAGTATTAGCAATCTGATGTAATAAAGATTATAAATATGAACTGCTTAGATTAATATAAAGCCTGGGTGCTGGCAATGCAATTATCTTTTGCAATCAACTGCCATTCTTGTTTCATTTGAGATAAGTAGTAAAATGTCTAATAATTTTAATTTCCCTACAAAATATTAGAAAAAAAAGTCAAGCGCAAAGATACATAACAAAACACACAAATAAAACTCTGTTATATTAATAGCAGCGATTATTTCTTTCCTCACAAATTTTAGCAATATTTAGCATTGTAGATATTGATACTAGTATACAAATATCAGAACACAGTGGTTTCTTTCCTTAATTGTTTATACATTTTAAATACAAATGGGCAACATGCCCCCCCCCCCCCTAAATTAGCTATTAACTATTTAGAGAGATACATACTTAAAAGAGTGAGTGTTAAACACTGAACTCTACAATGAGTATTATATACAGTTATTTGAAGGTCCTTTCAACATTTACTGAAGGATACATGAAAAACTACTTATGATTTTATAATTAGTTCTTCATATAATTCATATGAGTAAATTATGCCTACAAAACAAGGATTTGGCAAGCATACCATGATGCAGAAATATAACACAGATCAGTCCTAGCAGGAATTTAGGCAGAGGAATAAGTGTAACATGGCTCTGGGGAAAACTTTACAGTGTTAAACAGATAAGACCACTGAGATATTCAGCAAAGGGTAAAACCACTCTTATATGTAAGGATGTGTATATTGTCATTAATGCAGACTTGAAGAAGTAGGTTTTAAATAAAGGCATGTGTGTAAATTAGGAAAAACATTCTGTATGCAAAGGATGACTTGAAAGAAAGCATTTTGTATTTCCAGACTGATGCTGTGCCTGGAATTCAGTAATGGGGATAAATGATACCATGACACATAAACTAAATGCATTTTCAAGTGTTTCAAATGAAAATATCTTAACAAAAAACAGAAGATATAACTATTATATGTGGCAGAAAATTAGTGTTAGAGTAGATATGTTTACAATAGATTAATTTCTGTTTAAATGGGAAATGGAAGGGTTTGTGAAAATCATGGCTTTGTCTAAAACCCCCTCCCCCCCCCCTTTTTTTTTTCTTTTTCTAATAGAAAAATCTGGACGTATCTGGACATGAATTCTCAATTTGCTGGCACATACCTGAGATAAAACCCAATACTCCATAACCACTTTCAGTCTGCATAGTTTAGTCTAACTTGTTTGGCAGATAAGCATCAATCAAAATCTTAAAGACTAAAGATATTTCCCCAATATATTTACATTATAATGAAAAAAAAAATAATCAATGTGTAGTTTATATATGAATGTAGCTGAACAAAAATAACAGAGGCAGTCATTACATCTGTACTATGGCAAATAGTATAGATGGATAGGAGGGACACACACACATTCACACTCTTCAGGGTGTTTTTTGTGCACGTGGATGATTGACCTTTTTAAAGCACAAACAAAACCCTTCAGATTAGCTCGATTCTGATCCCATAGACTGAATGACTATTCACAGCTTTTACAGCTGCAGTGCATTAACATGAGCAATGCAATGTCGGAACTGACATTTATTCATTAAAATAATACTTAAGCCTAAAGCTCCTCAGGTATTTTTTTTAATCCTTTTCTCATCAGCGTAGCATTTAAACTAGGAGATTACATCAGAATTCTCTTTTGGCTTTCTTGGACTGAGATGTTTTGGACATTTTTGTCATAATTCTGTATGATATCTCAGACTTCAAGATTACTGCTTGATCAGTCATTGTTTAACAATCCTAGTGTAAAAACAGTAATGGTAATAAATTGTGAAACTGTGCTGATCAGAGTGTCTCTGCTTCTTCAGACTTACACAGATCACAAAAAGTTATGAAAACTTTTAGAGAACTCTATTCTAAATATGGAAATCCATTATGCCACCTGTATTTATGTGACACTTTTAGTTCAGTACATAATTAGTGAATTATTTTTATATTTGAAAAACAAGCAAATAAATGTATTATCATATACTTTTGGCTAGCTTTACATTTCACCAGAATAAAATAAATAAATTTAGCTTACTATGTTTATTATGTAATGATTGCAGTGATACAGGTTCATTTCAAATAAATTACCAAACTTAAGGGTTCATTTTTTAAAAGAGAATAATATAAGCATATTGTTACAGAACAAAAGAGTAGAATAAATTGAAACAGAACCAGTTGTTTATAAATAACTAGCAGCTATTTAAATGTGAGCTTCAGCTGATACTTTAAGAACATATTAACAAATACCACACTATAATGCATGAAACATAATTATGCAGAAAATTACCCCTAAATCCATGCTTTTAATTGTAATACATTTGAACTGTAGTGCATATTAATTAGTTTCCACAGTATGTCATAAACTCAGCAATTTTAATAAAAAAATAAATGGAAATGGTTTTAATATTATTTTAAAAATGTACTATATTTATATTCATTTTAGCTTTTTTGTGCACACTGGATAATATAGACACACAGCAAAAGAATCTAAAACCCAGCACATAATACTTTAAACCACTTTTCCCTCCCTTCTTTCCAAAGATACTATTCTAATGTAGTGTCTAAATCTTCCCTCCATCACATCCAAACCCCTTAGGTTAATCCACCAGACAGTTATTTTGAAGCTCATAGTCTATTCCGCTCTGGGTTTGCAGGTCTCTAATAGTCTGTTTTGTTGAAAAGGAATAAAAAAAGAGTTTTATCAAATGTGCAATGGGCACTGATTTCTTGCCCAGTAAGCACTGCACTGAAGGAATGACTGTTACACCTCTGATATAACATCAGCTCCCCCAAACCAAATACTTTTGTGAATACATAAATAAAACTAGTGGATTGATGCAGACAAGTTTAAGACAAGCCATATATGAGAAAAAAAGGGCAAGAACTTTGGCTTATAAGAGAAAACATCTGAAATGACCCCACTATACAATGCATTGCTGACAAACAGAATTTCCCTCCTTCCATGCAGCCCACCTCCCCAGCAGCCCTATCTTTGGCTTTCATCATTGTGTCTACTTAGAGTGGCAGTGACTGTCCAGAGCTCCTGTCACACCTGTATCACACCATCAGAAGAAAAGACTGCTCAGTGATTTTAGCATTTGAAATTATTTTGCTCTAAATTCATTGTAATACTTCTGATGAACAATGCATGGAGAGGGTCCATGCACACTAACATTCAGCTGAAAATATTAACAGAACTTAACACATTAACCAGGAAAAACATATTTGAAAGTAATATTTTTAAAAACTGAAACTTCTCCAAAAGCTTCTGTAAGAAGATATTTGAGACATAGTTTCCTCTTACAAAATATTTTAAAAATTCAAGATTTAAAGTTTGTTTGCATTGGCTTAATCACTCAATATCCCTGTTGTCACTAGCTATGGCTATTGTTATCACTCAGTATCACTAAAATATCCTTATTTCAGATAACATATCTTAACTAGATTAAATCATACTAGTTTATAATTTGGGGAGTAGTATGGACTGGATTTTATTTTTTAATCTTGACTACATATAATAAATAATTTATGCCAAAATGCAAATATGATGTGGTTTTATCTCATTACAAACTGTATTGTCACAGAAGTGATTGCTTATAACTTGTTCCAAACTGGATCTATTCAGCAAGAGATCAATCCTGACATCTGAAGAATCACAATATGTTAGCATCATACGACAAAATTATTCTTGCTGCAATTTCTGAATGTTATTACATCCAGCTACAGCTTTTAGTCTAAATTGCCTGACAAGCACTGTGCATCAGTACCTAAGAAAATCACAAAAGCAATGATTTATTTCAAGCAATGATATTTTACAAGTCAAAAAATATTTTTGAAAATTATTAAATGTTTATACTTAATGTTAACTTTAACTGTTTAACTATAAATGCGTGCCTCATAAGGTACAGAACCCCTATATACTTAATTTTGCAAAGATGGAATGAAAATTCAACATTTTAGGACTTCAAATAGAGTAGAAGCTATCCTTCAAACTTTATGAACTTAGATGAGCTTTATTTTTGCAGTTTCCTGACTGATTTAAATAAAGGACTCAGCCAAGAGCAGATGTGGAATGCTGCAATGGCAGTGGGGGCAGGGGAGCTGAGAAGTAACATTATTTAGTTGGTTTTCTTGTTCATAGCCTAAAGAATAAACTCTTTCACTGAATGCAGTACTCATGACTCCTTCAGAATTTTCAAGGCTAATTATTTAACAAATGCTTTAATAAGCTATTCAGACATTAGGCTGTAAAATATATTCAAAACCCAAAATTGGAAGAAATTTAATATTCTATAAGACAGAAAAAAATTCTAAGTAACAACATCACAGTTTCAATGTGATTCCATGAAAATGTATTTTTTAATGTGTGCATTTAGGAATCTATATGCAGAAAAATACAACAGTCTTCATGTAAAAAAAATCATGAAAAATCTAAATATATTGCAAATTTTATTCTTGAGATAGTAGCTTGGCAAAGCGTTGTTCTAGAAAAAAAAAAAATAGCATTGTTGCCTTAAGTATGAGCATTTGAAATTTAACTTTAAAGGTAACACAGCATCCATTCAAGGTTACATCCACCAGCAGGTGTTATCTTTCAGGATGCTTATATGCCAAACAGAACTGTTAGAGAAAATGAGAATACACACTGCTTTAGTGTATCTGAAGACTGGAAACCAAATGAAATTCATATGGGTTCATGCCCTATTTAGGAGATGTATTTTTAAAGGGGACTTGGAAATAATTAATACGGTCTTAAAAGACAACATGCACGCACCATATGCCACCACTGGATAATGAAGTATTTAATAACATGATACTCTGAAAGACTGGAAGTTATATAGTCTGGATGAAGCTTGAGCTGGCAGGGTGTTTTGGTGCTGCTCTCTGTGGGTGTGGGTATATGTGCGTAAGGGAAGCGAGAAGATCCCAGCAAAGGCTTGCACTGAAACCCTGCGCCATAGTGGGCAGAATTCTAGTAGGCTTTCCAGGAAGAATTTGTCTTCCTATTTCAGTGCTTCGCATGAAAGCCAGAGAGAAAGAGTATTACAAACAATCTTGGAAGACAAAAAAAGCGGGTTTGAGTTTGGTTTTGGTTTTATTGGGGTGGGGGGATGGGGGGTGGGGAACCTCAATAAACAACCACAGATAAAACATGAAAGACATTAAATCTTACTCCGCCTGGCACGCCTTACCTAGCAGCCTAGGCCTGCCAGAGCACAGGTTCATGCCGTTCCCCACACGGTTCATTGCTGGATTTTGAGGGAGTTCTTTTTATGAGAGCTTTTTTGGAGTATTTTTGGTCAAAGATTTTCAGAACTGTTTATATTAGTAAGTTTACTGGGCAAGAAAAAGAGAGAGACCTAGAGACCTATAATTTGCTGGCTCAGATACTAAAGAAGATACAATATCAGGTAATTGCCCTATTGTTTTAATATATAAATATTAAACCATAGAGGAAAGAATGAGACACCCCCATCCCACAACAGCAAGTCCCTTGTGTTTACTGTGGGAAGCTTAAGTACAAATTTGTGATTTGAATTTCTAACATGTCTTTTAGTCAAACAACTGTTTTCAGGAAATCTTGTCCTGCCCCTGGGCTCCCGTAGTATGGTTATTTTCCAGATAGTCCTAAATAGAAATTGAAGATTTTCAGCCTTATCCAGGTTTAATTTCCTAATCCTTTCCTTTCTTGATATGTTTCTAAGTTTCTAATCTGTCTTGAAGCAGAGACCCACTCCTGGACTTTGTCCATTTTTTTTGTTTTTCTCCTCTATCTACTTTAAAAAAGCCCACAAAGGCCGCAGACAGTAATACTTTCATTACTTGTTCATACTGTTGTGCTCCTGAGAAAGCCTTTCTGGCTCACATCAACCTTTCCTCTCTCAGTGTGGGGGGTTAAGCAGTCAGTCCCTTTCACTCTAACACATAGTGGTTCTGCTCCGACAATGGAAAATGTTGCAACCTTATGATTTTTTATTTTTTTTTTTTTTTAATATTTGCTAACAGCAAAATCATTAAAATTGGCCATGGAAAAGGTTCTTAAATAGCTGGATTTAAACAAATTTGTACATACCATCTTTCTTTTTAGGAAGTGTAAAGCCTATAATGAAACATAACTGCAGGGTTGGTAAAATGCTGAGATTATAAACTGTTTATGATGATAACTTATTATACAAAATGCATTTTGCCATCACCCCTTGTAAACAACTACCAAGCTGATTCATTGGTCTTTTTATCTAACTGTCATATCAAGAAAAAAAACATTTTAGAAATCATAAGTTCTGTGAGGTGCTTTCCAGAGTCAATGTGCTCTGTTGAATTAAGAAACTGCTAGAAGATCAGTGGGCTACAGTGGAGGAACAGGAAATAAAGCAAACTTGACTAAATGTGTTTGCTTAGTCAGAATCTCATGTTTTTTCTAGAAAGCTGACTGGAAAATAATATAAATGCACACTGTAATAACATTTGCAATGTGAATATAGTTACATATTTTGTACACTCAAATGCACATCTTATAAATTATTCCAATATGTTCTTTCCACTTGAACTTTTTGAAAATATGTCTATGTAGAAACTTAGTATTATAGACTAGATTTCACTGCAGACAGACCAAGTCAGTCATTTCTGGGCCCATCAGCAGCATCAATTGCATTTCAGAAAGATGATGGTCACCAGCAAGCTACTAATGCTCATCCTTCTAGTTTTGATGATACATTAGATATTTTGTTGGTGAATCATTATTATTACATTTTTTAATTTCCCTTTTTTTTAATTTTTTTTAAAAAAAGATAGAAGGAGTTGAGACAAGCTAATAGCTTGGTGCTTACCATATTCTTGACAGATCCATGAAACTAAGGAAGTGTACCCAGTTCAAGGAGCAGTTTAACAATTAAAATACAACTCTGCATACTGTTACACACTGCATATACGTTTACATCAACTGTACATCATGAATGCAAGTCCTGTCAATCAGAATCTCTCCTTTCCTATCTTTCTCCTAGCTATGATCCACCAAACTTGTTTCTTCTGTTTCCTTTTTAATTATAACTTATTTCATATTTAGTGCATGTGTCTTTGTCCTCAAAATGTGTTTCAGTTATCATACCTGCCACAAGAACCTTAATGAAACTTGCTCTTACTCTTGCTCTTACACTTCATGGTATATCAACAGTCTTGTTATTTGTCCTTCAATATCAAGGATTCACCTTGCACATCCCACTTACAAGTGATTTCCTTCTCAATGTTGTCAAGGGCAGTTAATTATTTATAGTTAACAATGTCATATTGTCTCCTTCTGATCTATTATGTATTAATCATAATACTGTTATGAGTTCTTTGTCACCCTTACATAGTGAGCTATTTAGGGAAAGAAGAGTTTTTCTTCATTATACAAACACCTGTTAAGTGGGGTCAGGACAAGAGCTCCTTCTATTGTGACAATCGAAATATAAGATTATACAATTATGTAAGTAAAATGTATTTTGTTTTGATGCATCATTTTGGGGTGCATACTTTATATAACAGGCAAGATTCATACCAAAAGGTCACTCCAAGACAAGAGGAGACATTAGCTCTTTTCCTCGATAGATGTTCTGTGGCCTATGGTTAAACGGATTAGCTTCACCAAATTAATATTACTCCTAAATATTAAATTCTCAATTGCTATTTAAAAATTACTTTAGCTGTAGCAACACTTGCAAAATACAATCCATAGATAATCCGTGAGTTGCACTACCATATTATGACAATTAAATTAATATAAGTATTGCATATTAATATAATAATGAAATGGCAATTATTCTCTAACATGAATATAGCATTTTTACTTTCTAGGGTTCTTCTCATTTGCAGGAAATTAAGTCATTCCAGTATTCCAACAGTAAAATGAAATACAAGCTATTTTGGGGGTTTTTTTTCCAATAATTGTGATGTAATTTTAAATATTAAACAAAGGGTAAAATAGGTAGAGAACTGTTAATTACTTCATCCATTTAATCAAATCAGAGTAAACAGTCCAGAAGCAATGAAATACTATCTCAGAGTGAAGAACCCTGTTATAATCTGTGTTTCTTTCCTATCATTGGAAGCATACAGTAAAGAGTGTGATATCAATTGGCTGAAATCATGGGAAGGTTTGAAACTATTGCATGTGGAGATACCTGAAACACCTGTGCAGGGAATGACTCTACCATGGTATGAGGCAATAAATGAGATTTACTTGCAAAACCACAGAGTGTAACTCAGTGTACACTTATATCACCTCTTATGCAATTCACCCCCTTGGGGACTGACATCAAAGAGCTGTCATACACAGGTCAGTTAGTGGCACTTTGAGAAGAGCTTTATTTCTGATAACTAGCTTTAAATTCGTAACTGGACTTAGTGTCAAGGAGCTTAATATAGTCTATGAGGAAACTCCCACAAGATTGTCAGACTGGCCATCAGTATGATGGAGGGAACATATACACATGAGGCACAGTCATGTTGCAGGGCGACAGAGCAGGAAAAGAAATTTTAACTAAATGCTTATGTACCATTCTTGAAGGGCATCTTGATGGATGTTTCTATTTTCTGAATCTTGGTTAAAAAAATTATCTGCTAAGAGCTGAGGAAGAGGCCACTTGTGCAAATCAGATCAATCTCTATATTTATGACCTGTGAAAGATATCATTAATGAAGTGATTGATATTTTCCCCGTACAATTTCCTGAGTAGTTTGTATAATGCACAAAAGCTGGCTCTGGGGACAGAGGGTGGAGGAAGGAGGTATATCATGTTTAACACACAAGCCTCTGAGTTTTTAGAAAACTGAAAAATAAAACTGATGATTGATTACAGATGCTTCCTTGCAACTTTCAGTTTGAAATGTCTTAGTATATTAAAACTATGAGAACATTCCTTAAAACTTATGCCTGTTATCCACCTAAGCTTGAAATTAAGAAAATTATTACTTCCTTTAGAATGTTTTTCACTAGACATACAAATTAACTTTTATCCCCATCACAATTTGCTTTCACAGCTGGTCTTTTGACTTCTAATCCTCAGTTTGGTTCCTGAGCAGAATACACACCTCAGGTTTTTTATTTAGTATTCAGTCCCCTTCCCTAAACCCCATCAGAAACCAACGTTTGAAAACTAGAATTGGAAAGTATAAAAGAGTATTTTAATTGTTCATTAAAAGCCTTCTGTGCAATTTTTTTGAGTACCCCCTTCTATGAACGTTCTTCTCACACAAAGGTAATTTTGCAATCTTTTCTACTTCAGTTTTCAGAAGTGTTTGCCTACTGTAATAGTCTATACCTAACATATAAATGAAAAGGTTTTCTTCCTAAGCACTTAATTTATATAACTGTGTTTTTCTCTCTCAAGATGGACTAATGTGTGTGGACTAAAGAGAGATGATAAAATACTCTGAATAAAACTTATACTCAAAGTTCATAAAACAAAGAAATAAGTACAATGTGGTTTGGGTTGTTTTTTTTCTTTCTTTTTATCAGAACCCAGTTATCAATACGTACATAGAATTCAACTATAATGATAGCCTTCTGTAAAAGTCTGTGGTGGTATTGCAAGGAAAAGGACTTTAAAATTTGATATTTCAAAATAAAAAAAGTAAGCTTAATTATACATTCTTTGTTAGTGGCAAATAAAGACATGCAAAATAAAATGAGAACAATGTATGAGAGATAATGGGTTTCACATACTTTTCAAATCTAACTTTTAGTTATACAGAATATACCAAGAAATACATACATAAAAAATATTGAACTATCAAATTAGTGAGTTATTATAATAGTCACTTTCAATAAGACACATTAATTTCAGTTTTGTTCTTTGTTTCAGTTTATTAGTTCTTCCTTTCCAACAGCAATTACCAAACTAGAGCAATAATACAAACACATCATGTTACTTTATGCTATGTGAAATATGTATGCAACTTGTCAACTTCTTTCAGGTGATGAATAGTGATCCACAAGAAGTGAATATTTTCCTTAGTTATTTTAATGGATATTTTTCTTTTTCAGCAGCTCAAAAACCATGTTTTAATTTTCATGATTCAGTTATTAATCTTTCATTTGAACCAGAAATCAGGAATTCAAGAAAAATTGCCCATTCTTTTAGATTCAACATTTGATCAACTTCAAAAACTCTATCATGTAGAGAAAAAAAAAATTGTATTTTAAGTATATGTTCTTTGATAATTATTTCCCGGTTGTTTTATCTAGGGGTTTTTTGATTTTTTGTTTTGGTTTGGGGTTTTTTGTTGTTGTTGGTTTGGTGGGGTTTATTTTAAGTGTAGCTCTTGAATAAGCATAATGCCTACAGCATTTCTGCTTTGCTCCTCCAAAGGAAGTATGGGAGCTGAAACTTATTAATGGTGAAGGGGCTGTGCTTTACATTGTGCCATTGGACATGCCAGGCCCTAAATGACCAAAAGTACCATAGAGGCATTTAACTCGGTTTGAGGTCTAGAAAGGAAAACCATACATTATTCAGAGATGTCTGGAACTCAAGGGTCAGGAAGACAGATAGCATTAAAAAGTGCAAAATTAAAGGAGTCTTAGTTCTAGCATGGATGCAGTACCTTCAGAAAAGATGAAAAGTGCAGAATAACAGTAATGGAAACTTTATTTATTGACTAAAAACACCGTAGTACAAGATTGCTGTCTTAGTGAGCTATTGGATAATAATGATCTTCAGATGCAATTGACCTGGATGAATTTAAACTCACAACCTGGAGGTGACAAACCATATATCCCACTATGAGTTCTTGAAGAGAGCAATTTGGCTTTGGGAATTACCTTTTTGAAATACATAAAACATAATCATGTTTGCAAGGCTTAAAAAGGGATCACACAATAAATGGTAAAAGCTTTGTAAAAAATGTTGATTTTCAGCAACTTTTTTTTTGATATAGAGAAAAAGATTGACAAATTCATAAATGGCCATCATAGAACAGAACAATTAGATGTTTGGTCTTGAAAGTTATGAAGAGGATACAAATTGAGATGCATTCATAACGCCACCAGCTAAATTCCAGTTATTTATATTATACAGCTACTCAGAAATACTTCAAAACTTCAAAGCAAAATATTTTTTTAAAGAATGCAATACAAACAGTCTGAATGAGAAGCATTTTGATGAACATCACTTCAGACTGCCTGTTATACACTTCTGTAACTCCTAAAAAAGGTTCATAGAAGAAAGCTATCTTCCCCTTCTTTCTTTCTTTCTTTCTTTTTTTTTTTTTTTTTAATCTCTTTTTATCTTGTCATTGCCATTACCTCCTGGATTTCCCTGGCTGCAAGTCTGTGCAGGACTCTCTTCACCCAGATTACAGTTATAGCATTCGAGCTCTAATTTTACTCAAAATAGTTGACAGGTTATAAGAAAATAAACAAATTGGGATCTCTGTTTGAACTGAATTATGGGAATAACATTTGTTGCCTTATTGGACAACTAAAGATGTTTCTCCCAAGTGTCTTTAATATGATGTAGAAAAAGTGGCAAATGTACAAAAACAAAAACAAAGACAACCACAACCCAGACAACAAAACTTCCAGCTACCATCCATTCACTCCTATCTACTTCTATAAATATCTTTGTAGAAATACAAATGATTATGTTCTGTATCTATTTTAATAAGTAAAAGAAGTTATACTAAAAGAGTCACTGCAGGAAAAGCTCCAAACTTAAGGACATCTTGAGGAGAAAGCTTTTTTGGCTGTGCTTTTCTTTTAACATAAAAACATTTCCAGCATAATTACTCTCAGGACTTTAAAGGGGGTAATGAATCATTTCTGAAGCTGGGAAAGTATCAGGGTTAAGAAGGACTTTCTCAAACTCATGGGTTAACACTGTAATTTGATCCAGCAATATCCAGTCTTCTACTGGGAAAGCCTGGGTCTTCTGATTGACTCCTCCCTTGTAAAGTATGGCAGTATCTTGACGAGTGTTGCTAAATTCATAGAATCATAAAATCATAGAATGGTTTGGGTTGGAGGGGACCTTAAAGATCATTTACTTCCAACTCCAACACCTTCCACTGGATCAGGTTGCTCAAAGCCCCATCCGATCTGTCCTTGAAAACTTCCAGGGATGGGACATCCACAATTTCTCTGGGCAACCTGTTCCAGTGTCTCACCACCCTCACAGTAAATAATTTCTTCCTAACATGTAATCTAAATCAACCCTCTTTCACCTTAAAACTGTTATCCCTTGCCCTATCACTATCCTCCCTGATAAAGAAACCTTTCCCATTTTTTCTGTAGGCCGCTTTTAAGTACTGGAAGACCACTATAAGGTCTGCCCAGAATCTTCTTTTCTCTATGCTAGACAACCCCAAGTCTCTCAGCTGGTCCTCACAGGTAATGTGCTCCATCACCTGGACCATCTTCATTACAAACCCTCTGGTTACATGTAGTTACGAGAATGCTTTCTGTGGGACTGATTCATGCTTGTTTTCTGCCAGACCACAAATGGGAGGCCCTGCAAAAACAGGGCACAGAGCAGAGAGTTAGAGGGTGGTTGCATGCCAGGATTCACATCCAGGGGACCTTTGGGAGGTCAAGTGTCCATACAAGAACTGCTGACTTTACAAAACACTCTGATGGGCCTTGCAGGGCCAAGCCGTTGCCATGGGGATCAGGAGACAATCGATGCCACTCATACTGGTGTAATATCCCTCTTACCAGGCAGGCTTCAAAACCAAGGTTCATTTAAAGTATAGTTCTATATTGGTATTAGGTAACTTGTCCACCTTGAAAGCACAAACAAGACTGATGCATTACAAAATAATTTTGGGTCCTCTACAGTTTTAGTGAATAAAAAAGAACAATGATACCCATTTTACATAGTTTTGTTTAATGAACTTTCTCTAGATGTGTGTTTAAAACACTCCTAAAACGGAACTATAAATTTGTATATATAAACAAAAATCTAGGTCTTGCTTCATCTTTCTCATCACCCATTTTCATTTATCAGGCTTCTTATAACTATGCCTCACCATGCTCCACACTGAAATAAGTTTTACAGGAGCACTTTTACAAAAGTAACTAACTATATTCCATAGTCCTTGGCTGTTGTGTAGTATAGAAATTTTCACCAGTGCAGACAGGTATTTCAGAACACCATGCTAGCTACCTTCCTTTCAGGATTAAGGCTGATAGTTTTATCTTCTTGTGGAGTCCTCTTTCTTCACTAAATTTCAGTGCTTGACTTCACATATCATGGCTGAGAAGCTTGCCAAAATTTTATTCCTGAATTTTATTGAAGAGTTACCTGAGATGATCATTATCTTGGTCTGATTATATTGAATTAATCTACTTCAGCATGAACAACCATTGTACAATGCCAGTTATTATGTTCCTATATCCAATTTCTTTAGTTGGCTGAAATGGACAGAATTTGACCCTTTCGGCCTCCAGAGAAAGTTCAGTACTCCAAATGATTTAGCCTGCATTCTTACTGAAAATTGATGGTGCCAGCTGACCCATCATCTCTGATCAGATAGCTTATATTAAAACAAACAAACAAACAAATAAAAACCAAGTTCTCTTCAGGAAGATTTACATGTACAACAAATGAGAATACCAGATAAATCTGAAATGAAAACTTACACATGAAAAATATTTAAGGCATAAGTTATATCTATCAATTTGTCTTTAGAAAAATTTTACTGATTTCTTCACATATGTTGGAAAATGATCATTTAACCTTGCCTGACTTTCGCAGCGCGTCTGCTTGTTCTCATTTATTTATTTGTGCCAGTATCACTGTTGTTTATTGTTAAACAAGTAAAACTTCCTTTTCTACACATTTCAAGGTCACAAGCAGCACTTAAAAAGCATGGATACCAAACAGTGTTCTATCCTTCAGACATGCAAGTTGCCCTACTATAAATTTTTAATAGAAACTTCAGCTGAAAAAACTCAGGTCTTTATTTTAATTTCATTTCATTTCTAATTGCTTGGTGTCTTGTTTCAATGTATCTGACAGACAATGATTGACGGTTGACTGTGAAAAACGCTGATCAAACCTTATCCTAGATGGCTGGACCCCTTTCTTTTCCTATAATGCAGACTTATGCATAATAAGGCAAAACATGATGCCTTCCAGCATTTTCCTATAACCCCCTCTTTTCATTTGCTCTCATAAACAGTCTCAGTAATGAATTGTCAGTCTTTCAATTTACAGAACAGTAAAATAGCAAATGTTTTGGGTTTGGTTTTTTTTTGTTTTTTTTTTTTTTTTTAATGAAATGGCACCCTAGAATAATGCAAATGTTTCATTGACATTTTTTGATAGAACTTCAATGAGAAACAGATACTTGGGGAGACCTTTGCTTTCACCAAGCATTTCATTCGACAAATCACTAAATTCTCTCTCATGAAATCATCATTCCCCGTAAACTTCTCAAATAAAACCCAGTGGGATTTTCAGCCAGCTTTCAAAGCATGTTATCACTCAATATGTGTTGTGGCTTTACCAAAGCTCTGAAAGTCACCCAAGGTATCTAGAGATATCTTCTGTTCTGCCCGTGCTTTACAATCACCAAGCACTTGTATAGTGCACAGCAAACAAATGTAAAATACAAATGTTATGGACTTGCCACATGGTAGACACTTCTTTTTCTAGTCTGTGTTTCATTAATTCCTCCAGTATTAGGAAAGCTTCACAAAAGTTTAGTAATCCCTCCACTAAAACAGACACTCTATAGTAGCACAAAAATTTTCTTTAATAATTTCTTGCAGCTTCAAAGGTGTCTTCAATATTTTTATAACTGAATTTTCATTTGAGTCAATGTTCTTTACATCATCAGGGTATAGACACAGATGCAAATACTGAGAAAATCTCTTTCTCACATAAAGTATCTCTACACAATAAATTTGATGAACATTTACAGAGTTCAGTCAAATCTCAACAATGTTAATATTAATTAATTAAGCTGTGCTAGAAATTAGTAACTGCTTTCCCTTCCCAAGTCTTGGGAGACTTTTTATGAAGCAAAGTCTCATATATATAAAAGGAATGTATCTATGAATATATCCCTAGTATTTATAGACTATATCTCTGAATTAACTGCTCACACAAAGGCAAAGATTTACTTAATGATTACTGTCACATTTTACAAGCCACCAACAAAGGGGCCACACTAGCATACAGAAAGAGAAAACATGTTCCTTTAGTCATTACTAATGAAAGGTAAAATGAAGTGCATGTCCAAGTTCTTGTTTGTGTGGGACTGAAGAATATGGGATATGTTTCTCCATTTATCATAGTGTGTACCCTATAATACATTTGTTTAAAAGATTTATTCCTTCTTTGTTTAAAAAACAAATGTTTCTTAAAAAAGACATTATATGACATTTTTTTTGTTTAAAGGATTCTAGTTCAGAGAACATCAATGGTACTAAATTCATCAGTGCCTCCCTATCGTCTTTAAACAGAAGGATTGTAGCAAAGAATTTCTTTTTTCTGTTCCTTATCTGTAGTCTCACAGGGAGAGGACTATGGCAGACCTAATTATATTCACAATGAACTCAGGGGAAAGTGGTTCAGAGGTGAAATTTTCATTAAAACAATTACTCATATCTCCATATGCTAATTCTTATACAGATGCTGAACTGCAGAATGAGGAGTTTCTAAAATATGTATCAACTGTATTTGAGTGTTAATGAGCTTTCTGAATACTTGTCATGAGAAGTCATGTACTCAGAAATGTGATAAATCCCAGTGACAGAGAAGAACAGACCCATTCAGACAGTGAACCTTCAAATTATATTCAGAGCATGACGTTTTCCTCCATGATGTAGCCAAATTACCCATTTACCAAGGTAAGTGGAAACAATCTGACACCAAATGTCATCAGCAACATGCATATAGGTCATTAGCTTGTTAATGTCATACTTAGCATTTGTGCAACATAGGATGGTATTACTTACATTACATGCCACTAGAAGTTGGTTTTGGTTTTTTTTTAAATAATATTATTTTGTATGTTATGATACAGAACAGTAAAACATCATTTGAGGAGATCTGTGTATAATAGCAGAAAAGGTAATGACAATAATTGTCCTTTATGTTGAGAAGTTAAAATTTAAGACATGATTCTTGACATACCCCCCACCCCCCGCAACTTGAAGTTAAAAATTGTTAGCACTTTCTTTGTGGTTATCTTGAACAGTATCGAGTGATATCTAATATTGCATGGCAACACATATTTTTTTATTACATTTGAAGTTCAGGTCTAATGGTTGTTTCTCGTTGACATGGGTAGGACATTACAGACTTTAGTATCTGTCTTCAAATCAGGTAATCTCTTCAGCCTGGTTGATATTGCAAAGTCTGCTTCAGGCACTTTCTTTGTAGCACCATAAACAAGATAGCATTCAACTCTCTTGCATACTTATGCTATATATGAAAGTGAGGAAAATTTATATCTATTGCTGAAATAAAGTGATGTTAAGGTTGGTTTTTTTTTTTTTAATTTAACCTTAAGAAAAGTGAAAAGTGATGCATCTATTTCTATATTTTCAATGAGATTAAAGATGCTGCTTACAAAATACAAATTATCTGCCAATTTCTGGGTAAGTTCAAAGAAACATTACAAAGTCCTGATGTCCTTAGCTATACATCTATGACCAAAATCATAAATGAGATTAGGTTACAAGAAGCAAGGAAATAAGATGTTCCTACATTTTTCATGTCCTGTGATTGTCAAGTGCATATAAAATTATTGAAAAATATGCCACTTCTTTTAAAACAAAATAAGAGTTTATAAGTTTTATTTCTTATATCACCATTTAAGCTCAGGTCCTCAAATGCAATAGGCAACTAATATTAATATTTAGTTTAAACAACTGACTATATATAAATATAGACTGGAGGGAAAGTTAGGCATCTCAGTATCTTTGGGGATCTGAGTCATGGTAAAGAATAATAAAGCAAAATAAATGAGGTTCACAACATCAATGCTATTTCAGAGGAATAAGAAAAAAAGGAAAACCACTGTGGATTGTGATAAATACTGTTATTTCTTCCACCAAAATAAGTATTCTTACTTTAGGGACTCTATTGTGAGCACTTATGCATAAGCTCAAGCCAAAACATGTGCTTTCCATGAGTGATACATATCTTTGGGAGGAAGTACACAGGCAAAATCCAGAACGGACCTGCAGGCTCAAGCTACGTAGTAAATTTTCTCTGTACTGATCTGTGTTGGAAGATTGTAGCTACAATGCCATTTAAAAAGACAAATTATTTTTCCCCACCAACCTCCCCTACATTTAGCCCTGCAAATCAGTGGTTGATATGTAAGTCCCCTCTGCTATTTTGATTTAATTTTATCTTGTAATAAAAATGTGCTTTGGAAGTGTTCTATAAAGGTACACAGGCATCCTGTATTTCTGCAGTGTTGCTAAGGTTGTGACCTTTAAATATCAGTTTCATCAGCACAGACTTAAAAGACTTTGAGGTGGCTACTGAGATATACAGACAATGCAACACATGACAATGCAACATTTTTCAACAAAGGTGCTTTAACTGTGACTAAGGTTATACCTCTATATATCTATACCTCTTATATCACTGAATATAACTGAAACATGCCATGGTTTCCACTGCTGGAGACCTATTACCTATTCTACTTGCCGCTCTCTAATTGTCTTTGAAATACTTGGGAAAGCAGTGAATGTGAAAATTATTAAACCCTGTATCATAAATAACTGATGAGCTGTGTTAAAGCTTTTATTTAGCAATAGCTTGTGATAAGAGTAGCCAATTGTGTAAAAAAATATGCACACCTGTACATCCACAGAGAAAGGAGAGGGGAAAGGGAGGAAGGAAGGGAAGAGCCATTTCATTTTCTACTACGATGCAGCGTTCTTTGGAATAAAACAAAGCATTTAATAACAGTCCACAGAACTGCAGAAGACCAGAAGTGAATACCACAGCAAAGCAAAAGTACCAGGGATAATTACATTCAGCAGACTGTAATTAACCCTGCTGGAATCTATCCAGAACACAGGGTCCAACCCAAGCAGCTCAGTCAAAGATGGCTCCAAAGAGCAAGTGCCCAGGGCAACTGTGCTGAACGTTGGCTTTCCTGCAGGCAGCTACTTACTCATGAGCTCAGAGGTAGCCCCATAAAAGCTTGGTCAATGAAGCCTGTCACAAGAATTGTGCAGCAAAAAAAAAAAAAATCATCAGATTCTATTAGGTAATAATAAAACCTCGTCTCTTTATTTTTTCAGGCACACACTTCCTTTCTGTGCATCAGCTGAATGAATAACTGTCACAATTAAAGGAATTTCAGCTAATAAGCATTCCAGCTGACTGATAATTTCAAGGAAGTTGCAAAAAGTCACATTTGACATAACTTTCTTCTTCTCCAACTGGTATCACCAAAATTCTGGAAGCTATTATATTGACAACCAAGTTTAACCAGACATTTTTGAAAGCAACTGTCAGACATTTATTTTTTGTTATGGCATTTACATCTTAATTGTCCTGTGTATGTCTACCTTAGCAAGAACTTAGCAAGTAAAAAGGGAACATAAAAACTTCAGACATAGCCTAAAGTCAGAACTTTCATGCTTTTCTACCTCCTTTTGTATTTACTTGCACCTACCTGCGCAGACTCTCAATAAATAAATGAAAAAAGACGAGGCAAGGAGCATGGCACAGTGTAATGCTCAGCAGAGACAGGATTCTTGGATTGACACTTCTTATCTACATGTGTTAATTTTGCTATTTTTTTGTTCATTAATATATTTTCAAAGTTTGATAGACTGGCTGAGCATGGGACACTCCTGGTCCAAGCCTCTCTGCTCAAAGCATGGTCCATGACAGCAGGTTGCTCAAGGCCATGTCCAGTTGAGTTTTCAATATCTCCAAGGATAGAGACTCCAAAAAATCTCTGAGCATCCTGTACCTGTGTGAGCCCACCTGTGTAGCAATTTTTTTTTTCTTATGTTTAAGTGGCATTGCCTGTGTTTCACTTTGCACCCGTTGCCTCTTGTCCTGTGACTGGGCATCACTGAGAATAGTCTGGCTCTGTCCTCTTCACGCCCTCCATCAGGTATTTATGCATGTGGATAAATCCCTCCAAGCCTTCTCTTCTCAAGGCTGAGCAGTCCCAGCTCTCTCAGCCTTTCCTCATATGTCAGATGCTCCAGATGCTTAATCTTTGTGTCCTTTCACTGGGCTTGCTCCAGTAAGTTCATGTCTCCTTTGCATGGTGAGCCCAGCACTGGCTTTATTTTTTAAGAAGTAAAGCTGCTCTGTCATAGCCATCTGAGAAGTATCTACAACTTAATGTAATGGTCTGAAAACAGCAATAACACATCTAAAATACTGGTGCTGAAATTCCTTCTCACTGTTGGTAAAAACACCATAATATTTTACTAAGGAGATTTCCAAATAAATGTATGAACATATTTTGTATGTCACTAAGTTCTTTAAGTAAGTTTCTACTTTTGGTATCCACAATTACTCATTTAATTGTGAATCTCCATGGATTTTGTAACTTTCTTTTGGTTTGTTCTGTAATGGAAAAGGTACTTTTGGTACTGCTGATTTTGTATATGCCACTATATTTGTAATAATTTATTCAAACTTCTCTGACTCATTTTTTAAATGTAAAAAAAAAAAATCTTTATGAAAGAAAAGGCTTAAAGGATATTCAGTCTCATGTTATATTAAACTGTGACAGTTTTATGAGTTTTCCTCCAATTTGTTGCTGAGGTAAAATAATATTTGTAATGAACAAGGAATGGGTTTGTCACTATGAAAATGTACTGCTTGCATGACACTTGAGGGTCTATTAATGTGTTTAGAGCTTTCATTTAGTATTTAATAGACAAAATCATAAAAGTACCTACATCATTTTCTCATTTAAGCCCCAGTGTTAGGTTTGCCTTTAATCTCAGGAGTTTCAGTGTTTCCAGAAAAAGAAATGGATTTGGAGTGAGAAAAATAAAGGGATAGAAACACTTGCTATAGAGTAACAATACTGATTTATTTTAAAATATATATGAACAACATAATTATAGTAATCTCTTTTTTTTACATTTATTCAAAAACCACTGGCAGAATTAATTAACATAAGACCTATAAGTGTTTATAATAATTATCATAAGTGTCTATAAGATATTAAGTGTTTAATTGAATCAACTATGTGAAGCTTTTATTTCCATTTCTGGATGGATCTAGCAGAGTGTTTTGGAAAACACGGTAGGTATAAGGGTATGTGCTGCCCTATGTGAACCCCCTTGACCTACATATGGGAATGATGCAGTGCTGCAGAACTGGATTAACAGTGTCCATTTCATGCCCTTCCGAATGTTTTCATCAGTATGACAAAGTATAACGAAAGACAGTGCTACTGAAGGATTTCAGACGCTATCGGTCATCAGCCTCAGGGAGAGGCACTGCAGACTGGACTTCCTCCTTATGGGGGAGATGCGTGAGAAAGATGGACAAATGAGAGGGTGGAAGGAAAGAAAATAAAACACAAGGAAAAATAAATGAAGAGTTTGAAATCTAGTATTAGAAATTGCGCTGCTAAACACACCCATAATATTTATGGAAAATTTCTTTGCTGCAGTGAAAATTATTTCATATGGCAAATTTAGGTGGGACTACTGAAGACTTTAGGTAATGTTTCAGGATGGCATGGAACCAGTTTAGAAATATGCCAGAGAACTCTGGGTGTATTTCACTCCTGCTGTGTTTTATGCTTATCTGGGAGCAGTTGCTAGTATTTATCAAGTCATCATAACAATTACAGACCCTTACTGGAGACTGCATGCCCTCTATGAGAGCAGGAAAAGAGTTACTGTGCTCTGTAGAAAGAAGAACACGTTTTCCGTAGATGGTTCTAAAGTATCATCATAAAAGGGTCACAACTTCTATCTAAAATGCCAATGTAACTCACGTTCTTAAGCATGTATTACAATGGATCCTTATAAATATAATGTTGGTACTACATAATCTATAGGATTCACTGTTACCTTCTCTGAAAATCACATACAATGCCATTTAGTATAGCTAATTTGATAACACCTTCCATCACCTGGCATTTCAGCTCTCCCATAAAGGTTAACAAGGATGTAAACTGTAATCATTATGATAAAAAGACTGAGGAAAAATATTTAATCTATCTTTAAGATAGCACTAGTATAATAGAAATTCTTGGTAATTCATTGCATGTATACTTAAATATATTCATAATTTCATTTCAATAATTAATGAAAGTAGGGAAGTAGTAGCATAGTAGCTTACCAATATTCAATATATTGTAAATTGAACAGAATAATAGTATCCCTCACTTTCTTGCCTTTACAAGCAAAGTCAGTTACTGAGAAAAGTCATCACCAGTATTCCCTGCTTTCTTGGCTTTCCTACTGAGGGTGCCTTTCAATCCCAAACTACTTCAGTGCTTCTGTAAAGTTATCTGAGAAAGAGGACCATCTTGTCAGCATTCAAACCCTTCATAAGCTCTTACATTCATAAAATGTCCTCTTTGCTCAGTGCTTTGCAGTTCCATCAGAAGATGCTCATCCTACCCTTTTAAACAGTAAAAAGCATGGGAAGGATACAGAAGATCTTTTCTATTTCCTTAGATATGGAGCTAGATCCTTCAGAAATCTTACTAATCTCACATCAAGAACTGTACATGCAGAGATGACAGTTTGGAAATCTGGACTATATATGTTGGATTACATAACACCCGCTGCATGTTAATGGACACAGTGAGTTTAAAAAGGTGCTGCATATAAAAATACCAGGAATTAAATGAGGAGATATGTGGGATTCTGCCATTAGTGTGCTATTGTATTACAAGTTATGATCATCTAAGCTAATTATTTTGTCTCAGGGAGACCAGCTGATAACATCCCCTTTGTTTTCAAATACTGTTACATGAAGAAATCAAATAAGAGACCTGAAAACTTTTTGTTTTCCTGACAAAGTTTTGTACTTTATTGGGAAAAAGGAAAACCTATATACTGCTTCACTCATTTCAACACAAAAGAGTTCAAAAGAATTCAACAAATGACTAACAGTTGCTAAAAACCTGTAAGACAGTCTTTTTCTTATAAGCATGAGAATCTCAAACATGCATGCCAGTCCCTGAACTCAGTTTTTGCAATTTGATTGATACCACTAAGAGATACACTGTTCATTCTTCCAGGAGGTAGATATGCAGCAGGCAACAGCTGAAATATGAAATAGGGGTTCAGTGGTTAACCAGAGCAAGTAATGATAACTAGATATTTTAAAATTTTTATGTTCATATGACTGTCACCAGATGACTAAGGAGTAACGAATAAAACACCTTGTTCATCAACTATCTTTATTCTACTGAAAAAAAACCCCACAGTTTTTCTATATCATCTGATCATTATGAAAAAGGATAAGTTACATTTGAATGAAAAATAATGCATAGTGGTAAACTCTGTCTCTATCTAAACACCTTTAAGAGTGACGAAGCTAAATAGCAGGGTTCACAACAAAGATACTTTGAAATCTTCATAGATACTTGATTTTCTGCTCCTAGCATATCTTCAAAGCCACTTCTCCATCGCCTTCTCTATGAATGAAAATTCCATCCCATGCAATTAAGTCCAGCAAAGGAAAAAGGTGAAGAGATCTGAATTTGAGCACCATTCTTAACATTCCCTTTGATTTTTGAAAGCTACTGAGCTTCCAACAAGCCTGTATTTTTCAGCATAGATCAAGATTTTGTAGCTGGAAAACACTGGCAGATATACTGTTATAGTCTGAAAGGACAGTGAGTGAGAGTTAGTAAGAACATATTCATTGTCAGGTCCCAACTGCAGTTTTTACTCTTGATGCCATATGACTTAATCAGCAAAACTAATATAAGGAATTTGTTAGGAGTGCCAAAATACATCACAGCTTTAATCCTTGAAATTCTTACTGTCTTTTCTTTAACTTGGAACAGATTTAAGGTTTCCACTATAAAAAATCTCCAGTATTAGTTGCATCAAGTAGCATATTTTGTAGGCATCTGTGGTTAATTTTCAGACATAAGCCTAAGCTCTATTCACTGTTTAATGGGGTTAAGATACATACTACCAGATGTGAGTATTTCTTATTAGCATTCTCCTCATAATAACGGTGTCGTACAACAGCAACACTATAAATTGTTCATCAGTTTCAAATCCTGGGCTAATATATTCTTTTTGAGTCGTCATCTTATGTGACAAGATCTCGATAAAGCTTTAACTCCTGTATTCCATGGCATAAATACATGGGAAGTGCATGGCACACGTCTTTCCAGGGTGCTTCTATAATTATTTTATGCTGGTATAGATAAATGAATGAGAGTAAGCGTAGAGTGAAAAAATGAGGAAATTCAAAATAGAAAAACTTGTTTCAGTTTTACCACATGCTGGACCTCTTTTGTCATGCTTAATGACAACTATACACTGTTCACTTTTATGAACACTAATAAAAAAAAGGTGCTGACTACTGTGAAAGCCTTTAATGAAAGCAGCATTGGAAACATGATTATTTTGTGGATTTGGATATTCAAATATCTGATTAATTCTCTCTGAGGAACTTGGTATTCAGTGTGCTATCCTGTCCATTTCTGGGTTGGAAGCAACAAGAAAGGAGTATTAGATAAAATACTGACGATTTCTGAGAAAGTTGATGTATCTTAAATCTGGTGTATCTCATAGGTAAGACTGTCATTTAGTATTTATGTTGCAGAACTTGCAAGAGATCTCAACACACGGGGAAAAAAAAAAAAAAAAAGTAAAGGACAATCTAAAGAGATATACTGCCTAACAAGCATGAGAAAGAAAGTACAATTGGGTCCTTTTTTCAAAGGAAAACCAAGGTACAAGGAAGGTAAATGCCAGAATAAAATCAGTAGCAGAAAGATGCGGGCACTTGAGTACTTCAGCCATGAGTCTGCTTTTTCCCATATAGGCAAGAATTGAGTTGCTATCAGTTCTAAATGACTGATAATTTCTGCTTACCCTGAATGAATATAATTTCACTAACCACAGGCATGTAAAGTGGAAAGTTTCCCCTAAGTGAGGTAAGAGAGAAACAGACACCTCTAAGTGTGAATCCATCACATGATGTCCTCCATGATTCTTTGAGGCTCTCCACTGATTATGGCAAGAGCCTAGATAACTAGCTCAGACTAAATACTTGTGTTTTTCCAGCCTAGAGGCTAGAAAACATTGAAATAAAACTACACACATACACATTATGTGTTTTTGTCTGTACTTATGTGGAGTCTCTTTATCCTGAAAGTCTTCAAGATCATTTCAGCCTTTGGGAGCATACTCGGGTGACTGACTTATATCACTGGTATTTTAAATTTATCACTATTTTATCAGTATGTTTTTACTTCTGTGGCTCTAAAAATAGTGAAGATTCTAAGTAAAGCTGGGTATAAATGCTGACAGATTGAAGAAACCCAAACCAGCCAAACAAATACTGTCTTCACATCCTTCTTGAGCACATTTAAAAACCAAAAGGTGCAGACTTCCTGAGATCTAGTATTCAACTCAGAGAATTGTAAAGTATTTCCATTGTTTTCAGCATGCTTTGAACTAACATTTAGGTGAAGACATTTGAAATCACATACTTTTAGATTTGAGAACCAGAATATTCTATGACAACTGCATCTCTTTGAAGCCTGTATGTTACAACTGTAAAATCAATTTTGTTCTTAATTTTCAGCAATGTAAATTAGAATAGAATCAAACTATTGACAAATATCACAGTTCCTCTGAACAGCTTGTAGTGATCATAAATACCAGTTTTACAGCTACCATGCCTTCAACGAGTGTCTTAGTCTTTGAGCACCAACCCCGAACTTTCAAGATAGTCAGCTAGACAGAATAGGTACTTATAAGCATATGTATATACTATGTTCTTGCCTTATTGTACCATAAAGATGGTACTAAAATGTCTCAAGGTGAGAAGAAAAAAGTTTAGATTTTTCAGGTGAATTATTTTTGCCATCAAAAAATCCTAAACCACACAAAAAGTAAATAAATAAATTAAGAAATAAATCAGAAATAATGTAATGCATTTATTTTATTACCAAAAGATTAAGACAATAAAGAAAATAATAATAATAATTAAAAAAAAAAGGCGGCACAGGTAATAGAGCAAATGACAAATCTCAGGTAACATGTTTGATCTTATGTTTTCCTCAAATATTTGTTTTCAAACTTTTATACTTGCATATGGTTTGACAAACATATTCTTATTATTTTTTTTCAGCTTAAGAAACAATGTTCACATGAGGAATAAGTAGATGATGTGAGACTTTTCATTCAAAGAAGAGGTGGCTGAAGGCAGATATTAGAGAGGGCTATAATAAAATCATGAGTGGACAGAGGAGATGGGAAAGACCACTCACTAGATTTTCTCATGCAGGAACTGAGCAGCATCAAACAACACTAGTAGAACAAAGTTTCAAACCAAACAAAAATACCATTTTTCACACAATACTTGGTTAAAATAGTGGAATTCCTCACTGAAAAATATTGTGGAGTCTTAACAGGGGAATAAAACTGGACAAATAAGTGGAAAAGAGATCAGAAAAAGACTATTAGATACAGCAGGCAGTTGAAGAATTCCTTGAACTTCAAGAGGAAACTGGACGATACTCTCAAGAAATATCATGATCCTGCTTACCTTGTTTTTTCATTTCTCCTTATGCAACTACTATAGCCCACATGTGGAGATATGGGTTAGTCCAGAGCAGAATTAGTATCTTTAAGAGGAGCTTTTGGAAAGTGCTATAATTAAATCCCAGAATCCTATAACTGAAAAACATTTTCCAAAGACTAAAAATGAGAAGAATAAGATACAATACATGACAAAAGGAGTTTTAAATATTAAAAGATATATGCAACCAAGTCTAAACACGTTCTGTATGAATATGTGGCCTATTTAAATTTCTTAGCATTTGCCTTCCATAGAGAATGGATGGCAACAGGGAAAATAAGGAATGTAAAAAAGATGAATATACAATGCACGTAGTAAATACACACGTTATGCACCGTTAAAAGATGTATTGCGCACCTGTCCAATCAAGTTGTGGTTTTATAAAAGCTCACATACAGATCATTCATGTTCTTTTTTCCTTAATAAAATTATATAAGAGCGCTTTCATACTTTATGACCTGTACAGGAAAAGCTAATATATCTCTATGTGTTACACATCTTCTGATTGTACTCAAAAACTAAAAATCAGTAAGAGCTCAAATTGATGCCAGGTATTGGCAGCAGACTTTGTGATAACACGAACTTCTGCTTAGTTGGATCATTAATTTATTCCCCCAAAGAGGATCAAGCTATGCTGAAAGTAACTGATAGATGCAAATATCAGTCAGTTCCAGTGCCAACTAACAAATGAAATAGTCTCACATCAGTACAAATCCTTAAAGATTCTTTTGCACAAATATAATTTTTTTCTACTACTCTGCTAATTTCTTTTACAGAGGAAGGAGTTTCTGAGGACATAACTACCTTGTGAAGGAAACTGATAATTACAGCATGGATATCAGTATAAACAACGACTTCATGAGTTTTCACCCTCTTATAGCTAAAGCATAACTAAAATCACAATTAGGGCCTGACTAGAGTTCTGACACTTTGAAACATAATTCTGATACATACAAGGTAGTAATTTCAGTGCTTATAAGGAGGCAGTCAGTAATCAGTCATGACAGTGAGGTCTGGCTTGCCAAACCATGGCCCTACTATCTAAAATTGACTTACTTTTCTGCCACAAAATATGCTACTAATACTACCATATAATCTTCTGAGAGGCAATATCGTTCAATTCTTTTCAAAGAGAAAACGCCCTACTGACTTCCATCTCTCACTATGAGGAGAGAACCATCACTTCTCAGATACGGTGAAATAGTAATAGGGAGGAAGCTGCTGTCAAAGGGGCCTTTAATGCCATCCTATTTTTTGTCAGCACAAATTTGTCTTCTTTGGTAATACAGCTAAGATTATGCATAGATTCATGCTGCTTTTTTCCCTCTTTGTTTGTCACTATCATTATTACTTTAACACGTGTACTTTCAACAAAGGAATTGGAAAAGAGACTGCTTGGAAAACCTACTGTACAGTGTTCTAAGAAAAGCATTTCAGTGTTTATAACAATTATTTCTCTGTTTATTTATTGGAAAGCAAATTTAAAAAGATCACTCCCTTTTCCAAAGCAATGGATAATGCTACTCTACCTTGATTATGTTCTGTTTTTTCAGGTGATCACAGTTCTAAACTGATTCCATGAAAATTTATTTAAGTGAATAAGTATTTAAGAAGTAAGAGAATAGAGTGAACCAATTTATTTATCTATTTTATTTTTATTTTGCTGGTGGGTGATTCTAAACAAGCCAGCAATGCCATAGTGAAGGGAATGACTAGAACCGACTGGGTATTTGTAGTTAATATGTTGAATGTGAGAATCATTGACAATTAAAAATTGTTGCTAAGAGCCCAGAGTACCGTGACTAGCACCAGAGATCACCAGGAAAGATGTAGGTTTTCTTCATTTTGGGTGAAAATTAGGGGAAAAATTGCATTCATAGGAAGCATGTTTCAGGTCTGAACAATCGTATTATTTATTCATGCTTGTTTGTATCTGTGTGTGTATCTATGTATGTATACATGGATCTATGAATTTTGTGCCCATTTTTCACTTCATAAGTTATCTAGCTACTTGATAAGCAAGAGCCAGAGAGGAAAGGTTGATCTGAGGAAAAGTCAGTTTACAGACAGCTTGGTCCTGATCCAAGGGTCATCTTTCACTTGCCCCAAAAAGTATTAAAGGCAGAGAGAGGGGTATGTTTTAACACTAAGCCTTGACATCCTGGGGAAGCAGAATGACAGTCCCAATTTACCAATATTTTCATGGCCATAAGATGGAAGGGAATGTAATTCTAGAAATGGTCTGAGGGTCAGTGGGGAGCTACTCAAAGTTTTCCCTTAAAGAAGATGATCCAGGAAGGAACTGCAGCTTGCACTAGTATCCAGGCAATATCTGCTGAGTACAGTTGTAACTATCCTGTAGCTCTTCATATTTCATATCTTTCCTTTTCTATGCCTGCAGTTCTGAAACCAAGAGCAGTATTAATTCAAGATGTGTTATTTTTTTAACTAGTTGGTTTAATATAAATCATTTCTATAAATGTGTTTCTATAAATCTTTCAGGCTGAATGTTACATTACTCTGATGTACACATGCTGTTTGGAACATAATGAAGTTATGAACCTAGCTGGACTTACAGAATCTGAAGTCAATATCTGGAGACTTTTCTTTCTCTCAGAATCTGATCAGAAGAATCTGTTACTGGAAAGACAAGCGCACAAAGAAGTGTTGCATGTCTCTGTAATAAAGCGATTGAAAGATGCTTTGGAGAAAAAATTCTGCATTTTACTGAGTACAAAGCTAATGTTTAGTCCTAGCACTGTCACATCCAACCTGTCTTCATAAAAGCCTGTAGCTGACTAGAAGAATCTAGATTAGCTACAAATGAGTGGCTCTTACCTGCCAACACCACTCCTTGAGGTTTGACAGTCATAGGCAACCGTGTATTGTGCAGATTTCACTGTCAGTTTGACATGTTGCATAGTTTAGAAGCAGTAGCATCTTTAGACAGGAAAACAATTACCAAGTGGGTGCTGCTGGAAAGCATTTTGCACAGCTCGCCTCTGAAGAGAGGAGATCCAGTGGGGAGAGAGGCTGGGAGCAACACTGGAATACTTCAGCTGACTTTTCTGGAAAATTTCTATGCTTGTCTCAGCTCTCACAGCAGAGATCAGTGTTTCATTTTGCAGTAGCATTGATGAGGTAGAGGCAGTAGAAGTGCAATGCAGCTGTGAACTTAAAGGCAACAGCTTTAAATTTGGGCTGACATGAGCACTGACAGGAGACACAAACACTGCCTTCCCTGTATATCTTGGGATAAGCAGAACAGGCTATCACTAGCAGTTATCTTATTAGTTGGTGTGGGTTTGTTTGTTTGTTTGTTTGTTTTGAAGTAAACTGCTTTTCTGAATGCTAATACCGATCTTCACACTATAAATTGCTATTTGAAAACAATTATCTAAAAATTGAGTAAAAGGACTAACAATGTAACCAGTCTAATACCGTTTGTATACACACACACACACAAGTCTCATAATAACTGCTTCTAAATTAATTTTAAACCTGCAAAATTATTTTGTGAAGTAACACCTCACATAGCCTCCAGGGAATACCAAGTGAATCCTAGGATCCTGATCACAGCAATGGTGAGTTTCAAACGCAAACAACAAAGACTGATCATGTCTTCAGGCTGTTGTCAAGGCTTAGTGCACAAATACCTACTGTTAGCTCCTGAACTATGCTGCTGCAAAATACAGCTGTGCTGAAGGGACCTTTGTAGTGACATAAAGGAATACTACAATATTTTCTTCCTTTCTGTGTGGAAAAAAAAATATCCTAGGCATCTTGATTTGACATTCAAGAGTTATTTTTCCATTTCTATAACAGCCACAGGTAAACTGTTGAAAAAAGTTGAGAAAGAGGACAGACAATTTAATTTTAAATTTACTTGTTCTAAGTAGCATACAATCACAATATCATAAACCAAATTATTTTATTTATGTATAAACCACACAAGAAGAGAAAATTTCTTCACCTCTCCTTGCTTAATGTACTTTTGGGACACCATCTAATAGTGAGGCTAGTAGCACAGACTCCGAAACTAGTCAAGTATAATCTTCTCTGCTGAGATTATCAATGAGGTTGCCAATTATTGCTGACTGTAATGGCATTTTCTGTGATGTAGACATTTGTCAGACAAGAATTACAATGATACAACCTCCATATTTATAAATGGAAATTTAGTGTCTTTTTGTCCCTTTTCTTGTGAATCTGCTACATATGACTGAGAGATTAATAGAGATTTTGAGTTTTGAGTCTTTGCATTCATCAGCAGAGAAACGAAAAAAAATTTTTTTAAAAGATCTCCAAACCTGGAACTGTTTAGACACATCCAGAAAGCTGCCTATTACTGTTCTTGTAATGCAGTGTTACAGTGGCTGCTTAGATCATGTAACTTACTTGTTTTGTTGGTAACAAAACATTTTTTTTCAAGAATGACTGTCATACAGGAGTGACACTTCACCGATACTAACAGTGTCACAAAAATCATCATTTGATTGAACCGCTGTGCAACTAACAGATTTATGTTCACTCAGAAAAAAGACTGTGAACAGTGTCATCTTCCAAGCAGAGCACCCTAATAATTACTCAGTAGTATTACTAAGAATTTTTGAGCCTCATTTGCTGCACTATGTGCCTTTGCTAACATTTGACCTCCTCCCAGATTTTCTCACTTTCACAATGTCTTTCTCAGTTATTTTTTTTTCATTTACTTCTGCATTTGTATTTCATTAATCAGTAAGACTTAACTCACGATTCTGAAAAAAACCACCAACCCCTAAGTAATTTTATCTAATTTTTCCTGTTAGTTAGGCAGAAGTAAATTTCCTACAAAGAAAACAAGGCATTATCAAGCAATGTATAAAAGCCTGATTTATAATGTAAGCGTTCACATTCTTACAGTTGACATATTAAAAAAAAAGATCAGAAGAATTCTAAGTGCTTGTCTAGTTGTCGAGCTGCTTCAGACTCACATTTACAATTTTTGCATCTTGTGATCTAACCTTTATAACAGTGCCTGAGTGGAGTACCAGACATGTGGAATTAAGTTCCAAAGGCCAGACCAGGTTATTTTAAAACAATGTCATATGTGGATGCAAAAATCCCACCTGACTTTTACCAGACTAAATAAAAAATATTTCTCATTTTACATAGCAAAATTGTTAGGCTATTTTTCAGTGCAGCAGGGGGAGGATGGAGGAGGGCTTACAGGCTGTGACCAGTTATTTGTATAATAAAGCCACACTAAACATCGATTTCATCTTTTAAAAACCTATTCTGACATTCTTTATGAATTTAGATTTTAATATTATTTAACATTTGTGCATAAGATGCACAGGTATTTCTCAAATATCTGTATAGGTAGCCAACATAAACCTAGCGAGAGAGAAAAATAGGTTCATATATTCAACAGTGTTGTTTGTTTTGCTATAATGCCATCTTTAGATTAAATACAACCAAGCATGTAAACCAAATTCACGTAGGACATTATATAGTAATACTTTCAAAGGCAATTTTGAGCTTCTCACTTGTTAAGTTACTTTGAATGAAGAAAACTATTATAAAGCTTTTTAAACAGGAAAAGGCTCCATAACACAGTTGAAGTATTTCATGATGACAGGTAAAGGCACAGCTGACAGGTAAAGACAAAACTCTTTAATGGATTTCATATAAATTCTGAAAGGACTGCGAAAACTACCCCTTTGGGGGAAAAACATTATTTATTAAATAAGTAAATGATGCCTAGCTCTGCTTTTAGCTGATGTTTTCGTTGGATCAATCTATACAAACCTTGGGCAGTAAACCTACATGAAAACTTAATTTCAGTGAGAGTCAGGCAGGGTACATTCATCACCAGCTGAATACAGAAGCGCATAATGGAAAAAAAAATACTACATATCCATCAGCTATGAACTTCTCCCAGAATCAAAGTACTCATAATTTCAACTGAGAAAACCTTGTAAAATACTTGTTATAGAGCCTGTTGGCACTTAAACAATAAATTAAAAGCCTTACATAACCTTTTTTTAAACAGAAATCAGAATCAAAATTCAGTGTGATATCTCTGATAATCATAACAATATCTCAATATATAATCTTAGAAATCAAAATCCATTTAATAATATAGAGTGCCAAATAGTCTTCACTAGCTCTAGCTGTATTTTACCCTTCCTAAGTATTCATATCTTTGATTACTTTTCATAGTGCCATACCCTCTGTTTCCTCTGTTTTTTCTTTTATTAGTCAATTGCACAGAGTAAAAAGAAATCTAAAAATACTTATTCCAGAAACATTGTTTTCTGTAATCAAATGTTGACAACTATTATAATTCTGAGAGCTCCATTGTACCATGGACTGCTGAAACCTACAGTGGGTTTTAGAAGCTGTGGTTACAGCAGCCATTCATGATGGCAGGTACAACTGCATTAACTTAAATATATTGCTGCCTTCTGACTAGCTCACCAGAATCTTCACTTCCAATGCTATCTTGTGAAAAATGGTACGGATTCCCACAGCAGGGAAAACCATAAACACAAGGCGCATTTAGAAAAAAATCACTGTCTTCTCTATGCGTGTATTTCTCATCTCTACTAGTGGAAGCTTCTTATTCCTTCTGTCTTTAAATATTCATTTTCTCCCATAGTCACTGAATCTTTCAGGGTATATTGTTTAAGTCTTCCTGGGCTCCTGTTACACAGTACAAGGATAGATATGTTTGTTTCAAACAAATACTCTGTTTATCTACTCTTGTACTACTGTCTTGGTTTGAATTTACAGCAACCTTTCTCCCTGCTCCCAGCAAAACTGTCACCTTATTTAGGAAGAAGAGTTGGTGTATTACTATAAGCATGAAAATCTGCCTCATCTCTAGGATAGCTTTCTAATAATATATTCTAAACAAAACTTTAAATTAACTTCCTTCTGTTAAAAGTTTCTTTTTCTTCCAGGGCAGAAAGTTCCATAAATTTCTTCCAAAAAAAGTTAAATAAAGCTAAACACTGTTAAAAATATGGATTTATTTTTTTTCTCCCCACAAAATCAAACAAACACATAAGCAACTTGGTCTCCATCCTTCTCGTCTCCTTGCCTCGCCTCACCTCACCTCCGCTTGCCTTGCCTCACTTCACCTCCTGGATAAAAAGTTTGCAAAGATTTTGGAGGAGGAAAAGAGGGTTTGTTTGAACTGGGAATGTTTTTTGTTGACTGGTAATCAGTGAGCTCCGTCCAGATTTAGTGAATGGGGGTGTGTATGTGTTTAATTACAAACGCCTAAATATTCTATGATTCTATGATTTGTAATTAAAAGTACAACAGGTAAAACTGATTTTGAAACAGTCACGTGACTATGCTTTATATTTTAATAAGTAAAATATCATCAAATGTTTCTGTAGGAAATCAACTGGAAAAATCAAAAAATCTACCACCACACGAAAGCTCAGAAGGGTGCAAACAACAGCAGGAGACAACTCATTAAGGTAATAGTGGGTGGAGATCCCCTGAGCCTGTCCAAGGAAGGTCTCAGACACTGGAGGAATGTTTCAAAGCTTGTAATGTCAAAAAAAGTTTCCTTTGTATTACCTTGAGGAGGAAAAAAAGAGTGATAAAAGGGAACAGCCTGTCTAAGGGTGAATAATTGCCCCAAAAGCAGCAGAGTAAGCAGATTTCTGCAGTAACTAGGGAAAAGGTAAATGTGGCACTGGGAGATCCTGACCACTGAGTCAATTCAAGACCAAAAAGACTTGGTCCCCCACACCTGTAAGGAGCATGCATGCTAATCTACATGACAAGTGAGGCTGATTTTAATAGGATGTGGTCCACACTGAAGGGTAAGAGTAAAATAGGAAGGCAAGTGCTGTTTTGGGGAGAACAAGAATAAAAGAAGAAGGGACTTCCAGATGAGTGCTCTTACAAGAAGCCCCCCCTTTTCCATTGGCAGGCCCAACACTGGACCCAGGACTGGTGTTCTCTGTCTCTCCCCTGCCTTATTCTCGTATTCTTTTACCTTTTTCTAGTAAGTAATGCAAGGCATAAAACGTTATATGCATGGCAGTTGCCAAGCATTTCTGCTACCCAATTGTTTACCAATGAGCCTATCTATGGAATAAAAGTCTTTGTTTACCCATGGACCTCTGGTATTGTGTATACCCTATGCCAGCCACAAGAATCAGTGAATCTAAGTCACTCCTCCCTCTTTCTTGGTGGGACGTGACAGTCCCTTAGCTGCAGATGAATGCATTTTTCAGCCTCTTCCAAATCTTTTAACATAACAGCCCACCACTGCAGTGCAACTGGTTTTGTTTTGTTTTGTTTTGTTTTGTTTTGTTTTGTTTCAAAATCCTGTACAGACCACAACAAAGCAGGAAAAGGAAAGTAGTGTCAATGCAAATTCACTTCAGTATTTTGATTCTATGACAGGCCTATTCTATCACTGTCTTAGTTTCTCTTTTAATGGCTGAAATCACAGAAAACAGCTTTTTGCTACCATGACATGCTGGTAATGCTGAAAGGCCTCTAACAAAATAAATACCCTTTTGTTATGTGTGGTGAGGAAACAATCCATATCCTGAAAATTTAACAGGATATCAATTAATTTAACTAGATGTTATCAACTGCCATAAACAAACAAGAATTAAGACACACTCTGCCTCCATTTCAGTTCCTGAGTCAGAATTGCATTTGTACTCTACTAATTTCATTTACTCTTCCATAATGTACATGGATAGGAACTGCAAGGACCTTCCACACATGTAGCTATTCGTTCTGTAACAATTTACTTATTAAAAATGTCTCCTTTCTGCTTACAGAATCCTTTTAAAATCCCAAGAGTAGATCCATATTTTTTCTATTGACTCAGTATAGTACTTTTAATCAAGTTAATGCAAGTTTTCTGTCCTTCAATACTATGAAGCACTCAGTTTGATAAGGAAACTAGGTCATCTGGCATGTTGTTTTAAAAGAGTTACTTTGCCATTCATTCAAAAAAATGGAAAATTTTCAAGTCATTAAAGTCTTTTTTGATTTGTCCTGAAAGGCCTAAAAGCATCATTTGTATTGTTTGCATTTATTTTATCTTTGCTGAATTAAGTAACATTTTTCAGAATTTTGGTTTTAAAAAGGCAGGTCAGAAAAAAACCCACCACTGACACCTAAAAGAAATTATTATGTTTCTTACAGAACTATTAAGTGATTACAGGACCCTGAACTTGTGTTTAAAGATAGTATTTTCTTCCAATTTACATAAGCTACAGCTTTTCAGTACTTTATGCTTTCTGTCCACCCCATAGCAGGCACATATACCTGTATATCTTTCTCAGTGGAGTTTATAAATCTTTGTTCCCTCAGCTTTATGTGCAGATCAAATCTGCTATGACAGATCACAAGGATGTTCATGAACCACATTGACAAGAAGACACCTAAAGATGAACAGTACAGCATTTAGCTTTTGAAATTATGGGATGTAATCTGCCAACTACCATTTATAATATATTAGAATAAGTCATTATAGAGCACATGCAAAAGTGTTTTGAAATGTCATTGACTTCTCAAAAGCCAGGATAGCTCTTTCATTTTTTTTTCTTTTTCAATCTTTTAAGCCTGTCTTTGTCACAACAGTAGCTGCACAGGACTATTTCTTATTAAGTGTACAGCTTTTTATTTGTGCACAGGAGTACAGGAAAATAAATGACTTTTCTTGTTACAATCACATATTTTCCAGTAAATATCACATTATCCACATTTTGCAAGTGTCTTTTCTTCCTTAATCTCTGTTCCTGCCCTCCTATTCATCCTACAAAACTGTCATTCCTCAAAAATGACCAAAAAGTCTAGATATTGCTAGCTGTACAAAAATGACAAACAGATCAGCTAGCATTATTTTTCTTTTTTCCTGAAGGTGTTGGAGTATGTCTTCAGAAAACTGAATTTGCTCATTAAAATCTAGATTAAAAAAACCCAAACCACCAAACATATGCAACCCACACAAAAGAACGAGCCTATTTCTATTTAAATTAGCTTATCACCATGCATTTTTTGCCCTTTGCCAAGTTATTCATAAGTGACTTTTTGAGTTCTGAATGCTAGCTCAAAAATTCCAAAAAACTAATGGAAGTTTTGAAGGAACAAAACACGTGAAAAGTCAAAACAGGATTTCAGCAATGTTCTGCCACTGCATGGAGATGAGATGGCTCAGCCTGAGGCTGTGCTTCCTCTGTGGCTTAGAGCAGGGTAGGTAGGTGTTCCCTTCAGCCCCGCAGAAGCAGTGGTTGCTGTGGCCTCGAGCTGCAGCAGGCTGTTTTTGTGCTACCTTCCTACCTAGCCTTGACTTGTCCACTGCCACTGTCTGAGTTTTGCACAGGGGAGGATGTGCAGACGGGTGGTTTGCAGGAGGACAGGAACCACCACAGCAGCGTTTGTAGGGAAGCGGGGTGGCCCCTTCAGAGGTCCCCTCCATTGCCACCACCGAAGCACATCTTGGAAGTAACTCCAAGACCCAAACGCATTGCTGGTTTGTGCTTTCAAAAGGAAGGCTGGGCAAAATGAGAGAGGCTTGTTTTGGTCATTGAAATCACAAGCTGTGTCAGTGTCCTGGTGTCAGCTGGAATGGAGTTAACTTTCTTCCTAGTAGCTGGTGCAGTGCTGTGTTTTGGCTCTGATGTCAGAACAATGTTGATAACGCCCTGATGGTTTTAGTTGTTGCTGGGTAATGTTTACACTAAGTCAAGGACTTTTCAGTTTCTTGGGCCCTGCCAGCGGGAGGGCTGGAGGGGCACGGGAATCTGGGAGGGGACACAGCCAGGACAGGTGGCCCGAACCAGCCAAAGAGGCATTCCATACCATGGGATGTCACGCTTGGTATATAAACTTGGGAGGTTGGCTGGGGACTGGGGTTCATAGCTCAGGGACTGGCTGGGCATCGGTCAGCAGGTGGTGAGCAGTTGCACTGTGCATCACTTGTTTTCCTTTCTCCCTTTTCCTTTGGAATTTATCTTTTCCCCACCTTTCAGTTATAACTATTATTATTATTATTATTGTTGTTGTTGTTGTTGTTGTTGTTGTTGTTACTATTATTGTTGTTGTTGTTGTTGCTGTTATTATTTTGTTATTGTAATTATTATCATTATTGTTATTGTTACTTTTATTGTTATTGTTCTTTCCTTTTTATTCTGTTTAAATTAATAAATTGTTCTTATCTCAACCCGTGAATTTTACACCCCTTTCCGATTCTCGTCCCCATGCCTCCAGGTGGGGGGCAGTGAGCAAGCGGCTGCGTGGTGCTTGGCTGCTGGCCGGGGTTAAATCACAACAGTCAGATTCATGGGGGCATTGTATGCTAGGACAGGTCCAGCACGGGATTGATGTAAAGCAGCCAGTGCTTAGGCTCTAGCACCAGGCACAAAGCTGCGGAGCGAGCAGTAGGTGCTCAAGGTGAGTGATGCTTGCCTCTTGTGCTGTGTGTGGAAAAGGCAAAGTTTCCTGGCAGAGCTATACAACAACAAAATAAAAATTACATCTCTCCTCTAGTTCTTTACCCACCTGTGCATTAATGCCAGTTGATAGTGACATTAAAAATGCCCTGTTAGAAGACAGGTGTGAGTCATGAACAGTAGTAGTTTAAAAATAAATTCACCATGTCTACACTGAAACATTGTAAACCACCTACTTACTAATAAAACATTTACTTTGTTTACTGCAGGTCTCAAATAAAAACCTTCATTTTCAGAGAGGACTCATCTTTCTTTATGTTTAGTATGAGTTTCATTCAGAATAGTGAAATATAAAAGGAAAGCTTTCAGTTGTCTTGTAAGCACAATCATCATTCTCAAAGAAATCACAGAATGAAACAGGGTACACTCTGTGTCACTTGTGAAGCAGAGTTTATTCTAGCTGCCAAAATGAATCAAACCAGTAATATTTTAATAAAAAGAACATACTTATTTTGCACAATGCAGCTAGCTTAAAGAAATGCATGCTGTGATTCCATCCTAAGAAAACTTAAATACCATGAAAAACAATAATAGTAATGTTGTAGACATGATGGCTTAGACAAAACAAGGTAGAGGCAATATATTTTATTAGAACAGCTGGTATATTAAGCCCCTGAGATCTGAAGACAGCCTTGTACACCAAAAAGCTTGCTTATTTTTTTTCAGCTGTACATCTCAGTCTAAAAAAACAGATAACATTTCTACTACAGATTTGTTCTTGTCTTCTTCAAAAAGCTGTCATTAATTTTTTGACTTGTTTTATAACAACAAAATATTACTTAGACACAGCTTACCATTTCCAAAGGTTATAAACATAACAACTGTCAAACCCTAGAAGTAGGGCTCATATAATTTAGGTGCCTATATTATAAATCTACATTTGCGTTTGTAATCTAAAGCTCCTTTGACAGTTAAGAGATGGAAGTGGGACTTTGTATAACACAACTCATCCAATGTTTCATTCATTGACATTAAGAGGAGACAAATCATGCCATGGAATCACTATGAAAACCTACTAGCTCATATGCAGATGACTGTAAGTATTCACGTTAGGTGAGAGGAGTCTTTTACCTCTAGAGAAAAAAACATACAACAGATCATATACTCACCATAAATAAACCTTTCACAACTCTACTAGAATTATGCTGTGGGACTCGTGACTCTATAAAGGACTTATTAAGGACTGAGAATGTTTCTTGTCATATCCTGTGTCTGGAGAAATATCATCTTGTTCAACATGGGAAGGATGCAGTGAGGAGAGGTAGAATGACTTAGAAAGGGAGAAAACTGACAGGCACCTTTCTTTCCTCTACACTTTGTTTCAAGAATATGGAGGAAATCCACTTATTTATATCACTCCTCAATCTTGTTTCTATGAAGTTATATCTCCCATTTTTAAATTAATGTAGTACTGGATGTGAATATAATGCTCCAAAGTGAAAAGAAAAACTGTATTAAAGAAATGAAAAATGTCATTGCTAGTTCCAATTTCATTCTCATATTCAAAAAATTACTGTGTGTTATCAACCTTCCACAGAAAAAAATAAGTTGGTGAAATTCTTTTCCTATTTTAAGCTCTCACACAGATAAGTAAAACATCAGAAGTTAAATTGTGATATAATTTTGATTTATTCATTCCTATTCCTTTTCACTTATCTTTCATTTTTAAACTTTTCAGATAAAGTACCCTAGAATAGAAAATTTGTTCTCTTGACTGCTTTATTTTAGCCCTGTACTTTTTCCAGTAAGCCAGCAGGTGTTTTAACCATACCGATTCCAGTCAGAATAGGATTAAACTGCTCACAAAGTGAGTAAATTAGGAAGAACTATAGTTTCAGCAAGATCCAAAATTAAAACCTGTATTTTAGGGTCATGAAGAAACAGATGGGCAAGTTTCCCCCTTTTATTATGGTAAAAAAGATCTCATCTATTGATCATTCTGTTTTGGATGGTCATTATGCATCTATCATGCCTTTTTTCCTGTTACTAAAACACAATGAAGGTATTTTAAAATTTCTTTTAAAAAAGTAATTGATTAATCAATTGAAAAAACCTGCATGAAAGAATAACCCATAAAAACCTTAAGGTCATTTGCAGAGTTGGATTTTTTCAAAATCTGATAGCACTTTTTAAAATGAACTTGAGTTCTGGTATTTCATCACTAAAATGTCAAAATATGAAACGTTAGTTCTTCTGGGTCAAGGGGAAAACTGCCACTGATCTCAGAGAAACCAAGATTTCACTTTTGCTTCATGCTTGTAAAAGAATTACAAAGTAAACCCTGTTTCTTAAATTTGATATGCACTGTTTTCCCGTTGTTTATATACTACAGTATTTTAGATGGTTGATTAATACTGTGAGGTGACATGAAAAAAAGCCTGATCATTTCTTTTTTGGGCGATGGTGAAGGAGAAAGGACAATATTTCTGAGGGCATCTCAAGACATGAATGCCTCTTAAGACAAGCATACTTTTGATATACTGAAATACATCTCAGATTCTTTCTACATAATTTTGAGGCTATTGTTCTCTTAGTGCTGTACCCAAGCAGGTAACGCTACAGTAAAAAATGAGATATCTTTCTTATTCTTCTTTAAACAATATTTTTCTGCCTGTAATGACAATTTCAGATAAACGTATTATATGGAATTTCTCACTGAACAAATGTATTACCAATATTGTTTCACTTAATAGCTCTGAGTTAAAAAATTGAGTAAGCCAACTGAAAGACATTGAAGACAATGGAAAATTTGCCTCTATTTTAAAGTTAAATATTCAGTTAGTGTAATTGTGTAGAGACTGTTTTTAAGGGTGTGAACAGAGGGTTTTTCAGGATGGAGGCAACACAAGGTCTATATGCCATTTTATACTTTAGTTTATTAAAATACCATCCTGGAAGAGTCCGCTGTACACATAAATTACCTAAAGCTTTCAAATAAAAGCTAGGGAAATGATAAATGCTTGGTTAGGACAATATGGTTGGATTTAGCATACTCTAGGGGAATGTAAAACTGAAGTGAAGTCTTCTGATTCCATAGCAATAATGTGAAACATTCACACTGAATGTCATTTATCTACATTTTAAAAGGTTGCTTAACCAGCATCTTGGGTGGCTAACGAACAGATTTATTTAATTTTTGTAGCACCTTAATAAACTAAGGGTTTATAAGTTTTTTATGTTTTTAGTAGTCACTAATACAGTTTTGTAATAAACATTTTTGTCTACAGTTACCTTATCTCTGTAGAATGGAGCTCATCTTAAAACTTCAATTATACTAAACTGAAACAATGGGAAGCACAAACATGGTAACATCTACTAAAAATGTTTGCATTTCAGTATCCTGATATGACTTATGAAAAAAGGGAAACACTCACTTGAACAAATTTCCATTGAACCAGGAAATGGCATTTCACTAAATTTTTCTCAACTGATGCAAAAAACCAATTTTTTTTGAGTTTTTGGTCTTTTTTTTAAAAGAAAAAAATCTTAGTTTTTAACCTTACACACAAAGTCACAATGGGAAAAAAAAAATCTGCAGCAAAAGCCAGTCCATATAAGTTTTAAAAGTTAGCAGGTTTCTAATAGGAACACTGGATAGAAATGAGCAAAAATGTAATAATTTTAATACAGTATACCCAGGAACACACTGCACATGTTACATAACATCAAATTCAAGCAGAATTCTTCATTCTTGTCAGGGAATAGGATCTCTTCTACTGATTACCGCATGTTAATTCACTCCCTTAACTTTTATGAGACCATATTGTCAACAGGGAGTACAGGATTCCAACAGAGGTCATGACTGCACTATCAATTACATTGTTTCGTGGCATCTGCCCAGCTAACTGCCACAAGTCATACACACTATTCTTATTAGTTCATATTGTATGAGATAAGCAGAGGCATCAATGTGCATGACAGGCAGTTAAAAAGAATGATTAAAAAATGCTTGTAAATATTGAGATTTACTTTAACATACTAAACCAAACTTACTTATGTATCTTAGTGTTTTATAACGAATGTTCTATTTTTACATTATCCGCACAAAAAGCCACAATGAAGATATATAATCAGGTAGAGAGGAAGACCTAGCTGATAGGAAGGTAAGTGCAAAATAAGGTGCACTTGAATGAAAAGCATTAGTAAAATAAGAAAAGTCAACAATAATGGCCATATCCTGGAGGACTTTTTCGATAAATAACAGAAAAAAGATAGCAACTAAGAAGGAGACAGTGTTGTAGAATGTATATTATGCATTCTGAACTTTGTCCAGAAAGACAAGCATGTAACAGTATCACCCTAAAGGAACAAGTTATTCATCAGATCTGATTTTATGCAGAGGAAACTCTACTCCTAAAGCCCACAGAGACTATTTTCTAAAATAAGTTTTGACCACCCAACTCTGTCTGCTTCTCTGAATTACTTGTCTAGAGAAGCTTCTCTCTTTCCTCTGACCATGGATGGGAATAATGTCCAATTATTAAAGCTGGTCTTTTTGAGAACCCCAGTTTAGCATGTCAGAAAGGTAGAAATGTGAGGTCACCAGCAGCAAGGTTCAACGTAGAGCTGGGAATCTGCCTCCCTTTAACTTTTGCATCTATTCTTTTGCTAAGCTGCTGAAGTTGGTTTTCTAATTAACCATGTCAACCTATATCATACAGTACATGACACCATTTGCACTTTGAAGTAAAATACATAAAGCTTGGCTCATTACTGCCTTCATATAAGGTTGGTTTTGAATAACCCACTAAACCATTTAAAATGAGTATGTTAAATGAACATTTATAATAAACATTTTAATCAAATCTCTACATAAAAGTCTGATTATTATTACTCAAATGCACACAGGAGATTAATTTAGATCCTTGTTTTTAGCCATACAAAAATGATTGCACTATAAAAGATGATCACTCATTTCTAATAAAAAAATATTGAAATCCAACCCACTCTTCAGCCATGGATTTCTTAAACCTACAGTATTTTATGTATTATAAAAATGCTAGGTTAGTATTTTGAACATGCTGCTTTCATAATGAGACTATTGTTTGCTTTATATTTTATTAGTCTTTACAGAGAATAACGGTAAATAGAATTTCTATCTGACTATGTTCTGGAGTTGAATTAAATTCATAACGAACAAAAGGAATGAGCATCAGCTCTGATAATTATTAGGATCAGCTGAAGCAAGGAGGGGCTGGGTGCATTCAAAATGGTTCATCCCTGTCATTAACTGCAAAAACCAGGCAGAGCCTGTTCTCAAGCTCTAAATGCTTGGAAAACAACCCTCTGTTATTTAGCCTTTTTCTCACTTAGCACCTGCTAAAAATAGAGGTACATGCTTATTGTAGCACCTTTCTGCATTCCGATGTATTGAGTGAGAAAGAGCAGCAGAATGGGAAACAATTAAAGCCAACATTTTGGAGAAAAAAGGGTGCACAATTTGTCTTACACAGTTATAATACAGACTGCTTAAAGACGGCTGAAACCTTCAAAGTTTCATCCTCTTTTTTTTTTTTTTTTTCTTCACAAAATATGGTGACTGGCCATTTATATAAGATCCAAATGTAGTGATCTCTGAGGCTAGAGATATACTTTAATTGTAATTATTTCTTCATACTATTTACTTTCACAGTGGATTTTTTACGAATAAAGCCACATATGTACATATAGACATTTAAGATTTTCTTCTATGGTAATGAAGACTAATTCTGTCAGAAAACAAAATAAATAAAGCTTATTGAACAAGTCCCAACCTCTGAGCAACACTGAGAGTCAACTATAGTATAACTGTGAAACAGACAATTAATTAAATAATTAATTATTTTATTTATTTATTTTGCCTAAGAGGTATGAAGATGAAAAAAATTATCAATAGCAGATGGAAAAGAGTAAACTAACACTTTCAAGATTATTGCAGAAATATTTTAAACCAAGCAGGTTAAATTTAAGTGATAAAAAGGCTTGTATCAATTTACATAAAATTTAGTATTGCTGTAGCTTGGTTGTGAACATGCTCAAATCTCTAAATTTAAACTTGTGCTTATTCCAGCAGGAGTTGTTTTCAAGGGGACTTTAAGGAAACTGATCAATGAATAAAGACAATACAGGGTATCTCTGAGAAAAGGCTGCAGGAGTAAGAAACTACTGGTTAGCTCTGATTCCATCTGTGAGGTATAAGGTCTTCTGACTTTTAAGAGAATGGAAAAAAATATTTTCGCATTTAAAATAAAAAAAACATTGAGGAATTGAATAAGCAATACTCCAACTGCAAGGCTGTTTGGATCTGTTTGATTTTATGATGTTCATCATGGAGAACTACTTGACATTGCAGTGGGGACACATATATGCTTTCTTAGACCCAGGCTAGACCTTATGAATGAAATTCTGCCAAAATGGAAAGAGTTTGTGCTTGAATATGTCTTTGTATTATAAGTAACAAAATAAATATTGTTAAACAGAACTTTTAATTGAAATTTATTTTATTTAATTAAAAGAAATAACTGATGGAAAATATTTTTGACCCACGTTGTTCACTATGAATGAATTAATACTAGTCTGTTAAAATATGATTCTCTCCCAAGTCTGAACATACACTTAATTATGTCAAAGAGAGCAGGTATGCCTTAATTAAAATTCCACATATAAAAGAACAAACTGATAATCCAACCAACCTGAAGGTATAAATGTCCAGAAATGTCTGTGTACATTGCAGGACTTTTTAGAATGCGTATTTACATAACCACAAACCAAGAACTACTAATTGCACTGTTTATGTGAATATTTTCATTAGTTAAAATAAATAGTGCATAGTTTGCATTTTGCACAGCAGATAATTTCTAAGTCGGATCTCAGAACAACACGGAAATTGATTGAAATCACTTCAATGATAATATATTTTCAGTGTGAGATACCGATCTTCCAAACAACATTAAAATCAAAAGAAAAATAGTTATCTTAATAAAACCCTGAAAGATACATCCGCATTGTAAGAAGAAATCATATTCTGGAAAAGAAGTAAAGTCTATACTTATTCTTGGCAAGAATACAACATATGAAGATTTTGTGTATTATTTACAAATGTTAGTGCAATGTTTCTGCCAATAACAAGACATTTTTCATAAAACCAAAAATGTGAGCACTAAATATGATTGTTACTTTAAAGGTGTACCTAAGGTGGCATTCAGTGCTTACAATCTAAGATAAGAAAGGGCAATTTGTTTTCTCATTCTTTAAAAGGAGGGAAAATAATATTTTTCAATGGCTTAGGGATTTTCAACAGCTATACTTAGATGAGATGGGTACCACATACAAAGTGAGTGTGACCTTTTCCAAAATGTGTGAATTTTCTTCTTGATTTTCTTTTTTTCAACTTCTAAATCAGAATATGAGCCATTCCATATTTCACTATGAGGTGCATAGGTATGCAAGCTGTGAAGTAGTGAGGTTATCATAGTATGCATAAACAACATCAATATTGAAAAGAATGTGAATATATAATTATATCCATAGTTTAATAGTCTGTAATAGCAACAATGGTTTCCGTATAGGAGATATCAAGCCTGCCAAAGTGCATTGTGTGGAAAAACGAAGTGGGTCCTGAAGTTAGTGATCATCAACAGATGCCAAGAGAGAAGGAGAGGTGAAGAAGGCAGGCTGCTGCCTTGTCCCTCTGAAGTCATAGCTGGCTCATGCTGCCTGCCTTCAGTAATCCAGGAACTGCTACTTAATTTACGGTATTACAGTTCCTTATACATATGGCCTTTTTCTTCCAACAAACTCTTGTGAGGATAGTCTATCTTTAACTCCTATGCGTAATACTAGAAAGAGAGCTTGTGTAATGCTAGAGAGCTTTTTATGACCGTTTATAAGTATAACAAAACTGTTTCTGTCCTTTCTCATACAGTCTGAAGACATTCTATCCTTTCTTCTGATAAGATTTAAGTTATTCTTCCTTTTTTAAGAGAGCAACCCGCTTCTGTCTTAAAAATCACTAGGAACTTCAGGCTACTCTGAATGTCAGTGTACTTCCCACATACTTAGAGGATACATTCCTCATATGTAGCTATATGTGTATGTCACCTCAGTATTAGGTCTGCCATTCTAATTTAGTTAGATCTGTGGTGCCTGTGACTTTAGAATTGGAGGTTCAAACATGCTTATTTGAAACAAAGAAAAGATCTATTACTTGTATAAAGCAGCACAAGAAGTCTGTTAGAGAAAAGTTTAGCATCTCTCCTATCCCTAGAATTTAGGAAAGGATAATTCTCAAGAGCTTTTAATAGTGTATTTTAATTTATTTTATTTATAGAACACCTAAATTATCATTTGCAAAAAAGACTGTTTATGATAAATACCTTTGAGATATTTCTACAAATACTGTCTGGGCTCAAACTTAGTTTTCAATGTGAAGGAAAGTTTTCAGTAAATATTGTTCAGAGATAGGTTATCCACTGAAGTAATACTACTTTCCAAAATCATCATTTTTATCTTGTTTATTCCGGTCTGAGAGTACCCTTATGATTGTGTAACTCTACTCTACTACTGTTATTCTGCCTGTTTCTCCTTGCCTCTGCTAGGTAGAAGGAAGAACAAGAATGCTACTTTAATCCTCTTTACTCTCTGCCTAACACACTGAATCCTTTTATGTCAACAACCAGATACCTATGACTTCTTAGCAAAAAAATTAACAGACTGATTTCTTACTAGGCAAAGGCCGTAATGCACAAAGGCAGATCTTTAGCTACTATAGAATACTACAAATATATACATACATAACATCTGGCTGATGGATTTCATGCATTAGAGGTGGGGTTTTTTTTTTTCAGTTTCTAGAGGAAAGGTAGTATATTCAAGGAAAGAAATGTAGAAAGTCCAAATTCCAGTCTTACTTATACATGGAAACAGCACACAGGTGACTCTTTTTTCTGATGGTGGCACACCCACCATAACCACACAAGGTAATGCTAATGAATACAGAGAGTTATTTTTCATAAATCCCATTCTGATAAACACATTAACAGTTGTAAACACATTACAACTTCCCATATGTTCTGAAACATCTGAGAAAAATTGGTAATTCTTAATTATATTTTTAAATTTCTTTTATTCTAACTAAAAAGTATGTTTGGCAGAGAAATTTCAAATCTCTTAGAAATTATTTTTTTCACTCCTTGTAGAGGTGGAATTTATTGATGGAATTTTTTCTTAGCAATGGTTCAAACAAACTTCATCATTTATTAATACTGTCTGGAGACACGTTGGAGACTACGTCAGAAAGATACACCATTCCATTGTTTCAATTAATTATGTTTTCATTAATGCAGTAAAGCAATCAACTGTCAGTTTTGGGTTTTATTTTTAATTTGACATTTGCAACATTTATTTCTCTGTTCCTGAATTAAAGTTTAATTCCTTTTTCAAAACAAACACTCGCTTCCACCTCCCATTTATTCTATATATTCTTCAATGTATGTTCAGGGCAACTCAAAACTGTTTTTCACTTCACAGAGAAAAAGTAGGACAGGCACTTAAAGTGTGACTCTTTTCCTGTAAAGCATTGATTAAAAAACTTACCAAGACATCAGTACAGATGTAGTATGAAATTAGCAGTACTGTTAGTAAATCCATTTATTCTGTTTAGACATATAATATTATAAAGATGATATGAAGACCTACAGTACTACCCAAGCTGTTTACTAATTTGGAGGTTGTCCTTACATCTGCTGGGGTTTGCAGGGGTGGAAACTGAATAATTCCCTCCATATGCGTTCATTCATTTTTAGCACATCAAAACCAGCCAAGTTTCTTTCTGTCTTTGTCTAGTTAAACATTAAATACTAAACTCCTACCTACACCACAAGTGATGAATTACATTTTTTAAACTATTACTACAAATAGTAACATGCATCTGGTTCCAATGCTTTTTTTCTTTCTCCTTTCTGTCAGTCTGAGTCTGTTTGAAATACTCTTGTGCAGTGGAGCACCAACCACAGGAAAAGAAGGGATCACCTGAGCACTAAGGCAATATGTACTCTTTGAATCCATACATCATATATTGCAAACAATAATCGACAACATCCTTCTGGTATAAATCAAATTCTTGAAGACACTGTCTTTGCTTTCTTCATATGACAGAGTGTGTGGATCTTTACTGTGAGGTTAATCATTAGATAGTAATTGCCTGTTTGTACTGGCCAAATAAATCAATTCCATACAAAAAGAAATTAATAAGAGATCCTAGGTATTGAGCTTAAATAAATATTATTGATTACTTGAATACTCTCAAAACAACATAAATAGTATGATTTCCAGACTAATCTACTAGAAGAAAATTACAAACCATAATTCACTATAATTTCTGATAATGTGGAGGGCAAATGGGATACATCAAAATAGAAAGCAAACTTTTTATCATAAAAGGAAACTTGCAATTCAGCTTAATGCACAACATAAGTGTTGTTACTAATTGTCAGTTTGCAATGTATTTATAAATTAGATACTAAAAAGGAAAAAAAGAATCACCACAAAACTCCTTCTTTATGGTTTGTTTCTTGGCTTATTAGGCATTTTGAAGGTGCAAGAACTTACATATGCAAGAATCCTTGTTAACCATATGGATTTAGTTCACCTCCAGTTTGCTAGGAACCCATTTCTGCTTTCTTTTAGGGAATAAACTGCTGAATTACACTATATTACATAGATCATTATGTACTCCTTTTTTCCAGTGTCATCCGATAATTCTAGAGATTAATTTTCTACCTTAGGTTTATGTTCAGCTGTATGCTTTACGTTCAGCTGTATGCTTTACATGTTTGTAAAACAGAGGTTAGAGGTCTGCTGAGGAATTGAAATTTTAATGGACCACTCTTCATACTGTTCTGCTTCTGGGGACATTACTATTACAGTATATATTTTGGTTTCATCTATAGTGGATTTTACATATTGATATAGTAGTTTTTAAATGCAGATTATATTAAATGCATCTTCTTCAATTGCTGTTTGCTAAATTATGGAGTTTATTTGTTATGTAATTACCCTGTCAAACTTGATACTTCAAAATGTTTTTGAAGCCAAGAATAAATGGATTAAAAAAGTAATCAGAATAATGGAAAACGTGTTAATTCATAACCATGGCACATGACAATTGAAATCAGGAAGTTTTTGAACTATAAACTACAGGAAGCTTGAAGAGAATACCAGGGGGAGAATGCTTCAGTCATGCACTGCTCAAACACTATTCCTTACATACCTGTCCCCAGTTGTAATGGTCTCACTGGGCTAGAGCTACTGCTGTCAGGTTGTAGCTACAGCTATTGTCATGTCCAAAGGCATTTAACCACATGAAGAAATATGATAGACTTAATGATCTTATTTTCTGTTTGGGGTTGTGCTTGCTGAAGTTACCTGTTCCTTGACCACATTTTCCACCCAAAACCAAGACCTACCCAGAAGCTTTGGAATAAACCAAGATTCAGGCTTGTTCAAAATATTACACATACTACTATGAAGTATTCAGGACAGATTTAATGTATCAGCCATTTATATCTAAGCACACAGCAACGTTTTGTGTTAAAAATGGTATATATAGGTACTCAAATATGCACAACTCAAATCATGATGTTCAATGCTTTTTCTAAATATAAGATACAAAGAACCTGTAATTACCTGTAACTGTTAATTCCGTAGTTCTTCTGACAACAAAGAATCCATATTTTAACTCACAAGTGTAATTTCCAATGTCATCCTCTCTAACTTCCCGAATGACAAGAGTATCCTTTTTAAACACAATACTTGATCTCCAAGTCTTTGACTTGCATTCCTGTTTAAAGATAATATAATACTTCAGTGTTTGTGCTTTCACACTTAAATCGGGCTACTGTTGACAGTGCTGCTCAAAACCAGGGCGACTAGGCAAGACCCTGGGCTAGTTACGGACTTTGCATACAGTAATTGTCTTAAAAAAACCAGTTCAATTAAGTGTTGATTAAAAATAATAATAAAAAAAACTATAGATATTTTTCAGCTTATCTTGCCCTCTGAAAACAAAAAGATTTGATACCTTTGGTGTTTGGTGTCTTTTTTTTAACATTAGTTTGCTGAGGGGCTCCTGTTTAATTTACTTATTTTCCATTACATTTATATCTGTGATCCGTGACTGTTAAATTACCAGTAGCTACAGGTTGCAGGTGAGAATTTATTTTTTGCTAATATATATTTTTTTAAAAAATATAATTAAAAATTGTAGAGAAACAGAAGGTAAGAATGACAAGAAATGAGAATGTTATATGTCTTTCCAAAGACTTCTTAGAATCAAAGCTCTCTGAAGTCTTTAGTAAATGTGAGTTTTGTATCTACAAAAAGAGTTATTTTTTTCAATTAATACTACCAAAACATTACTTTTTGTGCTATAAAAGAGAATATACATTTTTGCATGCATTATTCTTAGGTCCCTAAAGTGATTAACTTATTTTCACTTAATGAACCTAGGTAATATTTGAAATAGCTCGGAATATTTTTTGTGTTTGTAGGTTTTCTAATTATTTTTGTACTGCAAACAAATATATTTATAAGGTATTAGAAAAAAGGATTAGTGCTTTTCATAAGCAAAATATCTTTTGATTGACTGACATAAAATACTTGGTTATCTTAGCATAATCATTGTTTATACAGTAAGGAGTTTTGTTAAATGTTAAAGCATAACAGGTTCTTTGAGTTCACACAAATACTGTCAATGACTCCTAAAAAGCCAATCTTTTGAAAACTTGTTTAAGAAGCAAGCCATATTTTTAAATTTGATAAAACTTCGGGTACAATTGTATTATCAACAAAAAAATCCAATATGAGTATAAGCAGCTAATTAGTCACATACCTCTAATATTAGACATACTGTTACTTAATTCGGCCAGAATCCTTCTAGGCCACAAGTATTGACTTATTAGATAACATAGTCTTGTGTGCTATATTTTAAGGCATTTATGTTATCAGGTAAATTACCAGACTTTTAAAAATAAACAGAATACATACCAGTGCATACTTAAGATAGGACTTCCTATATACACAGATGTCTGTGTAGACAAAATACACAGTATCTAAATTTCAGATTTACTGAACTGTCTGAGGACTAAATTGTGTGCGTTACAGTACTGAGATACTGCATATTTCCTGCAGATGGTAAGAAAGCCAGAACTCAAGCTGTTGTTCATGGAAGTTCTAGGCAGGCAGTACAGACAGCACTACTTGCTGCCTATTCCTGCCTATTCCCTATTTACTATTCCTGCCTATTCGCTATTGCTACCACTATTCCACAGGCAGCACAATTTGCAAGAATTTCACCATTTGCAAGAATGATTAGTACACAGTATTAAAATTAAGTTATTGATAAAAACAATTAAATTACATTTGCAAGTAAAAGCTAATAAGTAAAGATCAAAGTTTTGGAAGACTTTGCTGAATTTTGTGCTGCAAAATTAAGCCATCCATTCAGATAACAGCATGCATAGATATCCTATATATATTTTTCCAAATAAGTCTTTTGCCTCAGTTTTAAGAAACACTCTTTCGCCTCATATAGCACAAACAGTTGCTCAGTTGCTGTATAAGCAGCTCACATGGCTTCACCGTAGCATATCAAACCAACCCAGACTGGTAACACTTCTTTTTTAGCCCTCTTGTTAGAAGAAAGTTGTTAATTCTTTGCGACATCCATAAATGGATATTAAGAAATTACCAGCTCTAATGTTTAGCAAAGGAAGCATCTGAATTTCTCTCTCTTAATTCATTCTTTTCTATCCTTGATTTTGTTGTCTGTTCTTAACAAGTTTTTAAACAATTTAAGCTTTGTATCATATTTAGATCATGAAAAACATAAGAACATTACACAGTATCTTGCTGAAGGTAAAAATCTTATGTATTTCTTACCTTATACCAAAGAATTTCAGGCTCCCTAAATGGAAATAAAAAATCCTCAATTTCAGGGCATGAGATTTCCTTGCTTTTGCTAAGTTCAGCTTTTTCAAAATATTTCATCTTTGAATTGTAGCAGAGTCCAGTGTCATTCTCACCCACCGTCAGTGAAATGGACACTTTCATACAGTAAGTTGAGTTTCTGTAATGCAATAAAAATAGAAATAAAAGTCTAACATGAAAACAAAAAGGCCCCTAAATGCCAATATACATGACATTGTTTTTAAGTCATTATGTTCATTCCAAGTAAAAGACAGATAATCAGACATTGCAAATTTTTTTGTATTTTATAGCTGTTCATGATAATTTTACCTCTTTCTCATCCACTACCTACAATATTTAGAAGGCATTGGTTGGCCTTACTCCATGACAAAATGTTTCTCCCTTTTGTCAGACTTCTCCTAATGTTACTGTCCTTACCGTATATCTGAGAACAATTTCCCTGAAAGTAAATACACAACAATAAAAGCTCCACGGATTTACCAGTGAAACTGGAGAGCCAACTTTCTGACAGATGTTACAAAAGCTGTTAGTGTGAACTGATCCTGTTGTAATACCACAGGTAAATGCCACAATGTAACTTAAGCACCACACCAGGAGCCACATATTCATGAGATCTGAGCATGCTTTAAAGTGAAAGTGGTATCCTTTGCACAGTCTTTAATTAAAATTAGTCTTGTGACCCTTCCAATTATAGAATAAAGGGTGGTTGAACATAATGGAGTGCTACCTTGTTTATCTTAGACTTTGATCCTCATACTCCCCAGCCAAAATACTGCTTCTGTATTACCTACAGCCTTCATTAGTTTGGGCTCTTTCCTGAAACTTCTTACTTCCTGTGCTGCTTGATGTTTGTACGTACGCCAGGCAGCCAGAGACTGGGGAAAATTGTCTTCCTTCTCACACTTTGCTATGCACTTTAATTAGGCTTAAAGGCAAAATTACTTGAAATGATTTACTATTTTTTTTTATTTGAGTTTCCAGGTGGGCAGCAAATGAGTGCATAAAGTTGAGTACTCCCCAGGAACACACTGACAATGCAAGATTTCTCTCCTACTGTTTTGTAAATGTGTTTGACCCCTGATCTGCTGAAAGAGGATCCTGCAGAGAGCCCTGAGGAAACATTCATTTTCTTGTCTCCATTCTCAGACTCTGTGAGCTGATAGCTGATTTACAACAATCTCCTGTGTGTTGGATATGGGGAATCTCAAAGATGGCTACATTTTCTCATTCTCTTTAGATTTCTTAATATCTGTTTTCTTTTTGTGTTCAAGAAGAGGGGACAGAAATGCTTAAAGACAAAGAATAAAAAAACCCCTTGATTCAATTAATTCTATAGTCCAATTTTTTAAAGAAAATGTAAACCTGAAATGAAGCTATTCAAGTAACTATCAAATTAAAGAATATTCTTAGAAATATAAATTCTGAAATCAAATGTCATTTACCTATGCCGCTAAATCATGGACTTGTAAGGAAAACATCACAACATTACTCCCTTATAATGAGCTATAAACATAATTTACTACCTTGTTTAAGGATCTGACTGTATAAAGCAAATAAAGTTATTTAAAGTTTATGTAAAGCACAGAATGCATTCAATGAATACAGATCTCTTGCTGCTTTTAAGCTATTGAAGAGTCAACCACCATTCTTACCTGTACATGCAATTTAAAAACATACAGTTCTTTAAAGAATGCATTTTCATTACTGTACGTTATGTTATTCCTCCATTAATGTGCTATAATGTTCTAATTTATTATGTGGCTTTATTATTCGTTTATTATGTGGCTTGAAAACATCATAAAAATTCACCTAAGTAATTTTTTCCAAATTGGTAAAATTCTCTTTCTCTGTTCTTGAAAGACCTATCCCTTAAAAAAAACGGAGAAGTTCTAATCAATCTGTTAAGTTCGGGGGGTCAAAAGTACATTAACTACATGGGAGGATTCTGTTACTGGATGACAAGGGGCAATAAATAGGCAATTTAATTTTCCCATCTAAATATTCTCTTTTATTCCTTTTAATGTGCTTTAACATAATGTTGTGTTCATGTTACAGAGATTTCTAGAAGTACCTGGGAGGGGGTGAGGTGGGGGTCACAAAAAACACTTAACAGTCATCTCATTCTCTGAAGAAGCAAGCTAAGTAAAATTGTCTTATATGTTGTTTTTTTTTGTCTTCCTTCAGTATTCAGAGTGAATTGGCCAAAAATTCCAATTTATGTTTTGGTCTACTAAACGCTCTGTTCTGCAACAGTGCCAATGTCAATTGCCAGAGCTAGAATTCCTTCTGAGGCACATCCAAGTTTCCCTCGCAACAGCAGATCCTTTACCAGATGCAGCTTAGGCTTCCTGTTCGATAAGAAAAGCAGTATTTTGGAAATATCTTATAGCGTTTAAACCCATTGTTTGAAGATGTTGGTATTTAATGACTCAAAGTTGTGTGCGTGTATGATTTGAGTCATATATATATATATGTGTCCTGCAGACAGAAGCACAAATTGACTGGGCTTTAGGTAATTATGTTCTAAAGTGCAGCTATACGATACTGGAAAATTTTGGGTAGATTCTTCGTCAGCTTGGTTCCTTAACAGAATTTATTCTCAAAAGCCCAAAGTACTGTCATAAGAACCTAAAGCTGTGGATGCCCCTCAGTGCCACAGACTTTCTTATTTTGGTTCTAAATGCTAACTGCACTGTCATTCTGACTCATCTTGTACTCTGTGTCAGAAACCAAGGCTGTCGGGATGAAACAAAACTCAAAAAGTAAGATATAAAAGGCAAAGCAACACAAAAAGCGTGAGAAAAGGAAATTAAGGTAATGGGCTCACAGAACTGGAAATGAGAAAAAAAAATTAAACAGTCCCCAGGTAGGAATGAAGAAGAAAGAGAAGGTGAGTTTGTTTGCTGATTACAGCTGGAGCATGATGGATACAGTAGATGTGGAGCCCCTCAGCTAGCAGAAAAAGTAGCAGGCAGCAGAGCCCTCCAGCAAGCGTGCACATACTGCAGAGGGTAAAAAATGTTCATGTGTTAGAACTAAGAAAATTATCCATATGTCTTTTACTGGAGGCACCAGATCAAACTAACAAACAAACAAACAAAACTCCTATAAGGAAATTTTATAAGCCAGTGGAAACTCAACGTTACATTCATTATTAAGAGCAAATGCTACACTTTTTCTCCTTTTCTTCTCCAGTGTGGTCCAGACTGTGGACCTTTATCATCAGGTAGCTACACTTCAAAGCAGTACCAGTCTAAAAGCCAAAATCTGCAACAGCTACTTAAGTAAAATTCAGACAATGAAAATCACACAGGTTATGAATAAATTATATAGGGCTTACTAGAACTCTATGTATTTCCTCTTTCTTGTCCACAAGCTTAAGTTTCTTATTAGAACTAGAAAAATATTCATCCATCTGCTACCAGTGATGAACAAAATTTTTTTCATATGGTGTGACAGAGGCTGCCCCATTGTTTGACATGGACTCACGCAGTCATCCGCACCCTAATGTGTCATTTATACACTACTGGTCTATAAGTGTTAAAGCACAAACAATGTGGTGGAAATCATATCTACTAAATATATTGATTTCATTACAGGTCTTTTGTAGCCATTTATCATCTTTAAAATGTAAGGGCCCAGGAGCAATGGATGTGTGACTGAAACTTGCGATAACAATAGGACAGAAAAGTATATAAATATCTTAAATTCTCAGTGACTTCTATATCCCAGTAGTAGTTGCTCTAATGCCCAGCACCCCACAGTTCCCTTGCATATTCAGTGGTTTGCCTTTTTTTATCTGATACTGTTTAACATCTTGGTTGTACAGCTATATGAAAGCATATAGAGCACTCTTTACATAAGAACAGAAGACTTCCACTTTTTACCCTTTTCTCTGCTTGAAATGACATCCACCTGCCAAGTTCATTAGTACCTGTTCTACCTTAATGTTAATTGATCTGCACCTGTCATAGATATACATTCGTATAGGATATCTGTCATATAAGATACCTTGAAATACAGACCCTGTGATAGTGTGGCAGAGTGAAGAGTGAAAAAGCTCTACACAGAGAACTAAAAGAACATGGTTAAGTTTGCAGAACAGCACCAAGTATGGAAAAGTCTGGTAAAGAAAATAAAAGTACAGTTGAGTAAGAAGGCAATCTTGATAAAAAGCAGGAAATTGTAGGTTAAACAACCACAAATACATCCACATTACAAAATTTCTTCCTTCTCCAGACAGTGACCCAGAAGTCACAGCAACACCCTGAACAAACTACTTAATTTATGATCCAAGTAAGTAGTTTCTAAAATAAGATCAATGTTTATTTACAGTCTTCTGAGTTTCTCAATTACTATTTACAGCTATATCTTCCTTGAATTAAATGGAATTACACCAATTTGTAATAGATGGGCCTCTGCAATACATTATTCTTATAGAAAAATTCATTAGGTAGACTACTTTTCAAAAATCCTAAAATTGCAATTAACTATTTCTACAAAAAAAACCCTTAAACCTTGAAATAGTTGTTAGCAACCAAAACTGTCATGCATTCATCAGCTCAAGTAACTGCTTGATGTTGCTTCTTTGAGAAGTAGGCTGGAAAATAGATATATGTGTTTCATGGGTTTTGCTTAATTGAAGAGATGATGATCAAAGTAGAAAAAAACAAAGCAATGCATCTTGTGTTTTAAGTATCTAGTCTAGAAGCATGGCCCACCTTATTCATGTGGATCTCTACACAAAGGAAAAAAATCCAACTAAAAAACACCTAAAGGAAAGACTGTGTGGAAAAGTGTGTCACTGACCTGCTCAAGTATCTGTCTCCATTGTTATTCATGTCTAGCAAAACAACAGCTTGTGAACCTTACGACAAAATACCTATGAAATCAACAGTAACCAAAGATCTACAGACTACCAGGAAGCAACAGGTAAAATTCTCTAAGTATTTTCAAGGTCTTAGCTTTTGAGTATTTTTTTCATATCTGTAAAGGCAAAAAAGTGTATCATATCTAAGTATTTTTCTTTTGGTCCAGCATTGTGATTATGAGGCTGTCACAGAGGATACACTTCTGATCATTATCAGTCTATATAGTAGCAGAGAAGAAAATATCGGCTGTTTAATCATGAATGGACCTGCAAATACAGAACTTCTACTGATTGATAGAAGGCCGAGATCTTGCCTATTCGAATACTTGTGAAGTGGTTCCTTATTGAGTACAAATGATAAAAGCATACAAATGATAAAAGAATAGATCTGAAAATCTTATTTCCAATGGATTTTTAAAAAAAAAAAAAAAAAAAAGAAAAGAAAAAAAAGAAAACAAGCAGAAATCTGTACTGTAAATCAAAATACCCATGAATGGACACAGATCAACTTCTCAAACTTCAGACAAAAGTCTATACAAAGAACAGGTTTGAGAAGCTTAAAGAAAGTAGAAATTTTGAAGTGGAAAGCTTGAGAATGAGTAAGATTAGATTATCTTTGTTGGTTGTTTTAATTTCTTTGAGAATTTCCAAAACCTTTGCATTTAAAAGACATGACAAAAACATATTCCTACTTCATAATATCAGTTTATAAATCTCTCTAATACTAAACAACATAAGACATAACATTAATTCACTCTTAGAAGCAAGATCTCAAAAATACTTTGACAAAGAAATAAGATAGGACATTGGAAAACTCTTCACAGTAGCCTGTGAAGACAAATTTCACACGCAGCTGAAAATTGACTTTGCCTTATTCTGCTCCATGTGAAAGAATACAAGAATATTGATTAACTATATTTTTCTAGAAAAACAGGAAACTTGTCTTCATGTTTACAGCATTATTATATACCTCACTTCTCTTTTTACTGGTAAGTATATAAAATTCTCTTGTAACTGATTTATACTTCTCCGTTTTTGTACTTCTCTTGAGATTTCATGGCTTTTGCCTCCTGCATTTTTCATTCTATCCTATATTTCAACTGTAAACATAAATTGATTACATGAAAAGTATCTCCTCTAAACTTGGTGAAACAAGTAGAAAAGAGACGAAAAAGGGATGTTTTTTTCATTCTGCAGAGAAAAAGAAAAAATCTCCCAAAAACAGCATTTGACCAAGCAAGTTATCATTTCACAGTATTAGGGAGGAAAACACACACACACAAAACCCTACAGTTTAACTTCTGACCCATCAAAACCCATTATGAACTATTTTTAAAATAAAAAAATAACAGGCACTTTACCAACAAAATAGTAGAAATAAATCTCTTACAGATTACATATTGAGTTACTGTATTACATTTTTTGTCAGATAGGCAATAGACAACAGCAAACATTACACTTGCAGATTAAAAAAAAAAACAACTAAAAAAGAGAGTCCTGTATAACAGATACATATCTTTTGTTTGTGAGCCCATTGTATCAATGTCATCAGGAATATTCTGCATGTCACCTTCACAATTTACCTTTTGCCAGGCTGCTGAGTTTTCCATGCCACTGGAAGATACAGAATCCCACAGTACTGGATGTGGGATGTCTCTATGTATTTTTTGCCCTTTTTGATGTTTTGGAAACTATCTGGGGGCAGCAACTTATGCAGCAGAAGAAAAATCAGGGAAGGAAATTATTCCAGTATTTCTAAATTCTTCCACATTAAGTATCTGCAAGACTTTTTTGCTCTTCCTATAAGATGTTGCAGTTGCATTTTCATACACTTACATATGCTTTAAAACTTCTAAAATAACTCTTGAAAATAAACACTGGTCAGCTCTGATGGCTGCAGTAGTGCCAACACCATTTTGAAATTAATACCTTCATAAGCCTGCTACCATGCAAAAAACTGTTCCTACTTTCCCTATATTATGCAAACTATTAAAGAAACCCCAACCAAATACACACAGGTATAGATGAGAAATTCATAGGCAGTAACATCAAAAAGTTTGGTGCTTTTGATACAATATGTTACTACAGAATTTTTTTTAATAGTATTGTACGTAGTCCAACGTGGCATCAGTTACTCTAATCCAAAAGTGTCAATACATCTACATAACATTAAAATACAATGAATGATTACATTAGGGTAGAAAAGACATGTGTATTTTATTTCTTACTGTTATATTCAGTTTTGTGTATAATACTGTTATAATAGGTAGCACACAAAAAATTAAAAGCCATTATATATTCTATATAAATACAAAGTAAAGGGAGAGGTGACAAAATTACTAGTTAGCATACTGTTCAATGTTTAATAGTTGTTAATACACTAGAGGCTCAACCAAGTTGCTAACTTCTGTGTCTAGTAACAGAAGAATGAATAATCATTCTGAATGTAATCTATTTCATTTCTTATAAAGATAGATAAAGACGGAGGGAAGACACAGTCACTCAATATGAGTGATCAGCAGACTTCGTTTATTGTACCTTACAGTCACCTTTTATGCCTTGTTATAATTAGCTCATACATATTACAAAGGTTAAGCTCATTATTGGTTAGTTGCCTAAATACCAAGCCCGCCCCTAGTTTCTCTTCTGTAGTTACCTGTTCCCACCTGCAACATTCTTTTCCCACCGCAATCTTCCTGATATTGTGTAACAAGGACAGCCAAAGACAGTGTATTTTTGCTTTACTTCAGATAAGCTGAGAGCGATGTGCTTTTTTGTCCAGCCAGCTGGACTATGTCTATGTGAACTTTTTCAGCTAGCCAGTTATCCACAGATAATGAAGACAAGCATCACAGAATATTAGTAATTGCTAATAACCTGTTAATAAATTAGGTTATATTAATTTTATACTACTATTATTATATATTGTAAATATTCATTTTAAAAAATTATTAATAACTTTTCCATACATACACAAATGTATCCTAACTCTAATTCTGACTTGGTACATTTGTGTAGGACCACTAAATTTAAAAGTCTAAAGCAGGAATACTGTCCATCTACTGATTTACAGGTTTGTGTTGCAGCAGTAGAAAGTCTGTTGGGCAGGCAGAGTCAGAAACCAAGAATCTTAGTATTAAAAAAAGACATTTTTTTTTTCATTTTTTTTTTCTCCCCATGATGTCTAACCTCAGATTTTGCCTTTTTACAATCTGCCTATCTGCTGTAATGTGGTTGCTTTGGAAAAATGGCACTCAGTGACCTGTATTAGCTAAAATGGCTGTGCTTTAACTCACTTAACACATGATACTTTCGGGGGGATTTTTTGTTTGTCTATTTTAATTTTTTTTCCTGAACAAGGTAATAAGAAGAATTGACAAGCTAGTCAGTTAATTGTTCCCTATTCTGTCCAGTCACAAATGTTCAGAAGTGTAAAATTAGCTAGAACCTTTTGCTACATACAAGTGAACCTTTTCATTTACCTATTTTATTCAATAGATTTTCATGCACTTAAAATAATGGGATCTAAACCATGAAAAATACAAAAACAGGAAGCAAGAATCTGTTTGGGGATTTTTGTTTAAGACAACAAATCCATTTAAATCAAATCTATCTGTAAAAGAAATTAAATTAGCAGGTAACTTGTCAGAGAGAAAAGAACAGGAAAGGAAGAAGAGACACAAGGGGGAAATCAGACAAAAGAACACACACAGAGCAAGAATACTTTCTCTAAACTTTAGCACTTACAATATTGGCATCTACATTTAAAGGAATCGCTTAAAGAACTAGGCACTTAGAGCATAATTTCTTTATAAAATAGATCTCTCAAATGGGCCAGATGTATTACCCTTATGAAATTCCGCTTTTTTCCTGCATTGAATAAATTCCAGTAATTGTCAATCTCCTCTTCAGACTCACCAGAGAGAACCTGGTGGTGGATTTATACAGCTCTGTACTCCCCAGGCAGCATCCTTCATCATCCCTATTCATGACAGTTGGGAAACTGGGACTCTATCTGTTACTTGTCCACTCCAGTGCTTTACCATGCATACCCTTCACCAGCAGGATAATTCAGGAGAGTATAGTGTATAGCTTATACCAAAGGGGTATCCCAAATGTGGGACTAGATAGAAGCGCCCTTTGGAAAGTCCTCACCACTCCCCTAAGGAGGGAATTTTAACCCAACCCATGTTTTGTTTCCTTGTAGTGTGCAGCCAACCTGGTTTCTTGTGAAGAAGCAGTTCTCCTCATTAGAGGTGTACAGGATAAGACTATCTTCATCTAGTGCACAAAGGCAGCATTTGAAGAAGGGATGAACAGAGCAAATAGACCTCTGTTGATCCTGGTATTGATCATCAGGAACAACAACTGTCTGCAGTTCTTCATAAGTTGTAATTGAACCGCAGTACAATAACGATACCCTCAAATGCAGCCAGACCCTCTAACGAGGTTTTTCATTTAAGGCAGCCATCTTAAGGCTTTGCATTCCTCTGCATACCCTTTATTACTCTTTCATTTTTAAGGGATGTAATAGCTGTAGTACATGGTCTGTCATAACACTGCATTTTTGCAGGGTATAATAAACACAATGACTGATCAGGAATTTAACTGGCAGCAGAGGAGACATGTTCTTTCAGTGTACATCATGATAACAAATTTATTTTTTTCCCCATTTTGTAGCATTACTAGAAAACTAAAAGCTTTGCATTAATAGAGATCAGTTGTTTGTACTGAGTTATGTTATAGTATTATGCTATTTACCAGGGTAAACCAACTGGAGAGCAAACAGGAAGAGAAAAAATCTCTTTCCCGTTATAACACAAGCTGAGTTGGGAAAGTAACTTTATTTCCAACTCCTCCTAAACTGACATTAAAAAAGAAAGTCTGAGAAATGTCTTTTCTTCACAGTATTTTACATTTTAATAAGTAAACTTGGCCACTGACGTCAATATTCACTTTCTATAAATGGTCCATCCCATTTCAGAGGAAAACTTTTGTTGACTTCATTAATTAGTTTTTTCATGTTTTTGCAGACACAATTCAGTCCTTTTTCAGTCCAAGTAACTTCTGTTATTTAGATGCCTGAGAGCTGGAAAGAAAATCATTCATTCAAGAGAAAAAGAAAAACATGTTATTGATAAGCTACTTGTGCTCTTGGCCAGTGGCTCCAAGGGCTCTTTGTGAGCTTTAAAACTTTCACACATAAAAAAAAAAATTTAAAGCCTTTAGATAGCAGCAGGGTTGTCTGAGGACATGCCTGAGGCCTTGGGTCGCATGGGGAGGGAGGAAGGCCAGCATACCCTACTGCGGCCACAATTGCTGCCATGCAGTGAGGTCCCCTTGGTGGCAGGGTCTGATGCCGTCAGCTTCTGGCTTCTGGACCATTTGTTCAGGATAGAAGCTTTCAAACCTTCTATGCAAGGTTCCCTTTTGTTATTGTTGTTTTTTCTTTCCCCCAAACTCTGGGATGGCTGCTTCCCACACTCCCTGGCTCTGATAGCTGAAATCACAGACTGTTTTTTCCACAAAGCTTCCAGAGCCAACAGAGCAGCAAGTACTGGGGCAGTGCTGCAGGAGTGGGAGAAGAGAGAAGAAAAGTGGAGGGAGGTGGACAGAAGCCAGCTGGAATTTTCCTCTGTGCCTTAGAAATTATCCTCTGCTTCCACACCCTGGGGGGCCAACCCAGTTTGAAAACTGCTTTTGACCTCAGTTGAATTACATAAGCGCTGATTTCTTCCCTCAAGGGTCACCTAATTATGTGCATGATACTATGAAATAACCCACTGCAGATGAGCCTCCAGGATTATTTGAATATCAATGCTCTGCAAGATACTTGTTTTAATATGTTTGAATTAGTCACACCAGAAAATATTGCTCGATTTTAGTGCCCACTTCCATCCTTGGAAACCAATACTTTCACATTTTATCTTCTGACACAGCTGGCATATGCTGCCATCCCAAGTTTCCCCTCCTTTCTAACCCTGCCAGAAAAGAATGTCAAAGTACGTAGTCTAACTGCGTTAGAATAATGCTTTCCTTGTGTTAGAGAGATACTGAGTGATGTGAAAAGCCTTTCATTGATGTTCTGGACAATAAAAATGAAATACAAATTAGCCTTTAGAAAGGGAATTTAATTTGCTCATCCTTATGATACCTTAAAGCTTCTTTTGTGACTAAGTAGGAAAAAATATACGTGTGTACACTTTTACGTTATTGACTTTTCCGTATGATTTCTTTCTTTTTTAAAGCATAAGTGAAACTTAGCACGTTGTGAGAACTGGAATCAATCTGACATTGATTTCCACATTGTAATAAAATCTCACTTTCTTAGTACAAAATACTTGAACAAAATTATGACAACAATCTTCATTAAGAAATTGCACTGCTAAGTACATGGAAAGCAAAATTGCATAGAATTAACTAATTTCCCCATAAAATATTTTTTTTACAATTAAAGTATCCTTCATATAAATTAAAAATAAAAATCAAAATCTAGACTCTTACAGTACCGGAATATCTAAATATTCCTATAGTGTAACTCTGTACTGCTACAGTATAGAAATATATACCTAAACACATTTTATTTGAAGTTAAAGTTTTTTTTTAATAAGTTTAAAAGAAAGCTCTTATATTCTTGCAAAATATATTCCTATACTCTATATGTCTATAAATGCATATATGTATCAATCAGTCATATGGGTATATCAGGGATTCCAGTAATTTTAAAACTATTCAGAAAGAGTATGTGATTTAAGAAAGTAATCATATAAAGGTTTTAAAGCATAATAATGCTATACCTAGATGTTATGCACTGTGAGTAAAGCCCAAGTTTTCCAACAACTTTCTATTAAAATAACAGGTGTGTGAACTCCTTCAGAGAATAGCACTTACATACAGATTGCAGGTAAAAATGTTAAAGGTGGTTAAAAAGGATAACAATCAATCAAAAAACCCCACATTTTAATGCACAAGAGTATATAGGCTGAGTACAATATGGATTACCATTACTCTGAATTTAATAGTACATTTAATATTTTAGTGCTACTTACAAATTTAGTGCTGGATTAGCTACTCGTTTCAGTGAGGTTTTCCAGGATTGTTAGTGAAGAAATTTTGGGCCAGTGAGTCATAAAGTGCTAAAATGGAGACATGTCAGAATGATACTAAATGTTTTCTCTGCAGCAGATCAATGTATATACCCAAAGGAGACAGAACTATGAAGAGCTGTGCAAGTATACCCTTAGAGAAGAAAATCCCTTTAGCTTTCTACAACTGCAGTAGGGAGATAATACCTTAGCATGAAACGCTTCTAGGTAGACTGTCTCCTCATAGTTCAGGAGATTATTGCGCTTGCTTTTTCTTGGGAACCAATGATCATGAAAAAGAGTAAATTTTATGCCTTGCTCAGCACCATAATGCCAGAATAGCAGAAATGCAGTACTATGGCTTCTTTGGAAAATAAGTTAACAGAGTTTTATTATTCCTCCCATTACTTTAACTTACAAATCACAGAATAACAAAATGGTTGAGGTTGGAAGGGACCTCTGGAGGTCAGCTGGTCCAACCCTCCTTCTCAAGCAGGGCCACCTAGAGCTGCTTGCCCAGGAACATGTCCAGATGTATTTTGAATATCACCAAGGATGGAGACTCCGAAACCTCCCTGGGCAACCTGTGCTAGTGCTTAGTCAATGACACAGTAAAAAAACATGATTACTGATGTTCAGAGAGAACCTTCTGTATTTCAGTTTGGGTCCATTGGCTCTGGTTCTGTCACCAGGCAACACTGAAAGGAGCTTCTTTGCACCCTTCCTTCAGATATGCAACTACATTGATGAGATCCCCCCTGCACCTTCTCTTCCCTAGGCTGAGAAGCCCCATGACTCTTAGCCTCTGTTCGTAGGAGAAATGTATTGGACTTTCTCAAGGGAGCCTGAAACTGGACACTGTACTCCAGGTATGGCCTCACCAGTGCTGAGTAGAGGGGAAAGATCACCTCCCTCAATCTGCTGGCAATACTTTGACTAATGCAGCCCAGACTGTCATTAGTTGCCTTTGCAAGGGCACATTGCTGGCTTACGTTCAAATTGGTTTCCACCAGGACCTCCAGGTCCTCTTCTACAAAGCTGCATAGGTTGTTATTCATGGAACATCTGTTTTCTAGGGGCTTTTTTACTGGCAGTGGGTTGATGGGAACTGTTAAACGAAAATATTTTTCCCAAGGATTTATATAAAAGGAACAGAAAAAAAACCAGCTGGTATGAGAAGGGGGGGGGGGGGCAGCGCGGTAATGGTTACTTATTGAAGCCAGAGACCCTTAAAATTACATCTAACATTTAGTGCAACTGTCTGTGCCCAAGCAGCTGTGCCTACGCAGAGTTCTGCATTCAGGAACAACTGTTACTACATCCTGATGACTCAGAAGGTCACCAAATACTGGAACATCTTTACCATCAAATCATCCCTTTTGCAAATGCAATCCACTTTCTTTTATAGCACTAAAACAAAAAGCATTATTGGAAACAAAGTTGTGGAATGCCTTTTCTCTTTTTCCTTTTCTTTGCTTGATGAATTAGCACAAATGCAACCTACAGTTCTCAACTAGAGCTAGAGGACAGATCCTGTCATTCAGTCTCACATGCCCAGTTAAACAATTTTGTTCAGCTGTTAAGCAGCTGCATAAAAAATATTCCTTGAAGGTTTCTGTCCTGTTTCTGAGTGATTAGATATTTATCTCTTGCTAGCTCTGTATGAGTGTGTTTTTTTCTGAATAGAGGTTTCTCACGTTCCATTATCAGTTAGTCATTAAAGGTAGATATGGACAGAGATAGCCAACAATTATAATATATATGACTGATATTAGAAGAATGACATTTGCACATGAATAAAATTCCTCTGAAATTGTAACTCTTTCCAATATCTACCCAGTCAAAATGGGAATAGGTATGACATGCTTTGAAAGCAGACACTAAAAAAGAGAAAAATCATCACATTTGTTAGGTTACTGCTTCAAGGCTAACTTTTTCCTAGCATACTGATGCCACTTCTCCAGACTCCTGGAAATTCTCAAAAGAAATTGGATTACAAGTCTCAACTTAAAAAGTAAATTATTAAAATACTTATGACTGTTACATTTGTTAAACAGTTTTAGTTATTCTTGGTTTATACCTATTTTCCTATGAAGAAACAAGTCTGAAATCAGTCAGTCTTCTCTACCAGAAGTAGAATTAGAGAGGTCTTTCAAGTAGTATGACATCCCACAGATGAATGTAAGAGCCTTGCTGTATGCATATTGAACTAGAACTTAAAAGAAAGTACCACTGCAGATAAGTCGGTCTTTGGCAATGCTTAACCTGCTACCAAAGCAGAACGTTAGAAATGTGCAAGAACTTGGTGAAATTTATACAACTGAATACCTCAGGGCAAGTCCTGAATTCCAGATTAAGAAATTTCCATGTTGAAAAGAGAACAGGATTTGAAGAAACAGATTGATGAACAAAGTAATATAATACAATTTGGATGTGTCTTTCACCCAAGGACCATAAAGTACATGGGAAAATTATTTATTAGCTGGTTTTGGCTTTGTTCATATGAACAGCTTTACCACAAAATAGTTTCCAAAATTCCCTTAGTGTGATCTGCATTGACACAATAAATATTTTCAGTTCACTCTAATTTTGAGCTTTAAAAGGTGGTCCTGATCTGCTTCAGGCTGTTGCTTAAGATGAGTTATGGAAGCTCAAGCAACCGAAACCAGGATAGAAATTGTATTCACACCATGTTCATAACAACAGCATCCCTAAAACCAAATAGAAGCAAGCAAGCACTTTCACACACCCCAGCTACCTACTCTGGAGAGTGTTGAAAGTGTTAGTTCTCAGTGCAGACTCCAAAGCTTCTTTCCAGTCTCCCTGTCTGCCCTTAAATGTACTAAAAGCCATATTTATGTCCACATGTTCAAAGGAAAGCATAGAAAAATTATCAGCTTCACAGAGAAGAAGACAGAGCTCCATGAGCCTTTTTAGGTAAATGTTATTCAAGGATCCCTTGGAACTAATTTCTTGAAGCAGCTAGGACAGCCAGAGGGGCACACTGTTTGTTGCAAGGCTCTTAAAGCACAAGTGAATTGAGACACCACGTTAATGAATAAGTAATCCCCTTCTTCTGCAGTATCTCCAAATACATTCATTCTTGTTTTCCTGATCATCTTAACATGATGTAAAACCCAACAGCTGCGCACCTTCACTTCTCTCAATGCCAGGTTTCTATCTCCAGTGACCAGCCCCAAGCAGAACGTGTTACATTTGAGAATTCAGCAGAGCCTCAAGTTTCAAATATATGAAACCATACTATTCTTTGTCTCATATTATCAGCCACCAAGGTAAATAACTCTGAGGTAAAAAATGAAAAGATTACAGAGGCTTCAGATGCGGCAGTGAACACAGGTATGAGGATAAGGCACAGCCAGGTGCCAGACACCACTAACTGTATACTTCCATTTCCTGATTTAGTTTTCAAGCTTGCTGCTACTTCTCATCCTCAGAAGTATGAATCATCTAAAATATCCAGACATGAAAAGCCAAAGCCATGTGAACAGTGACAATATGGACGTGTGAAAGCATTTCTACACAGACAGTGTTTAATAATTTTACCTAGCTAAAGCATGCCTATGTAAGCCATTTTAGTATGGCAAAAATTAGTTTTGCTTTACACATTATAATTCACATCTCAAACATAAAAGTTAAACTGAACAAGTCTAAATGCATTTCAGATTATTGAAAGTCACTGGCTATGCTTTTTCACTTGGACCCTGGCCCAACCTTTATGCATCAGTGTCTTTGTACAGCGCCTTTCAGCACAGATATGTGAAGGACAGTAGCAGAGACCTCTCACGTATTTGTTTCTTGGTGGTGGTCTCACAGAGAAGTCTACTTAATTTGTCAGAAATGCAGAATTTGTACTTTGACTTGTCTGGCTGCTTCCTTCTGTAGCAGGACACAGCTTCCAGCTAGGCTGGTGCTGCCAGCTTAATCATCTGCTGTTCTTTGTGACCTGGCTTCACCCCCAAATTCCTCACAATCTAAATATAGGAATAGCTGTATAACACAGTTTAGTTCAGTTTATAAATACATTATGGCTCAAAACCGTGCCATCAGTTTGTATAATTGGTAGAAAATTGAATGAATACATAAACTCCTTCTGAATGAATATTTAACCTACATTTCATTTATGTACCACATTCTTTGTTTTGTATTTTTTCTTTCTGAAATCTATTTCAGTCACAATTTTTTTCTTCAGATTGGGAAAGAACAAAGAGAACCTGCAAAGTCCTGTATTGATTAAACATTTTGTCACACCTTTCATAGATGAATTCTTTTGCAAGTATTTTAACATTCAGAACAATTTGGGTTAGACAGCTATTTTCTTGCCATTTGTTCAGAAACATGACTTCTGCTTGCACTCTTGATGTCTTTGTTAGAAGCAGCTGAATCCAGTAAGCAGACAGATGAGAAGATGCTGCGGCTCTGAGCACCAGGTTCAGCCAGCAGCCAGGCTAAGCATACGTACCCCGTAGACGAGTGTGCACACACACATGCATGCACACACATGCTTGGACACACACACACATGGCCAGTCACACAGACACCTACACACAGTGCTCGCAGGAACTTGAAGTTCAGAGCTAGCCCCATCCAGTTCCTCCCCTCCAGCTGACCAAGCTGATGTCAGCTGGTGGAATATATACATATACATGCAGACAACACGGGTGCCTCCAGCAGCTGGCCTTAGACATTCAGTCCAGAAGTTGGCCCCAGGTCCACTGCTCTCCCCAGCTGTTGGTGCTGGCACGTGAGGTTCGTAGCCCCCACCAGCTGCTGGAGCTCAGACATCTTATCCTGCTCACCATCCAAGCCAGTTTGAAGTTCACTAACATGTGCCAACACCTGCTTAGCATAGACAGCACAGACCAATGGAAAACAGAAAAGCCCTTTAATGAGATAGGGCAGACTACAGGGCTCAGACAAGTGTACTCACCATCAGCCTATTTACAGTGGGCAGCCTTTTATCTCCTTTTCCCCCTACCCCTTCGTCTATTATCCTCTACTCCATCCTTTTCCCACACTTGTTCTCAACATACTTTAGCCTCTTTCCCACCTGTGGTCCTTCCCCTAAAGGGGGAATGCATCACCAGAATCTCTTCAAAATATCATTCAGCAATATTTTTTACATAAACAAAAAATGATTTTTCTTCCTGCATCCCATAGTAAATCCCAACCACCCTTCAGCCTGAAGGCCTTTCCAGGAAAGAACCTCGCCAAGTGACTTCTCTGAGTGGCTCTCCACTGACTGGTCATGGGTGTTTCCCACCCGTCACTGCTCCTCTGACCCTCATTGAGCCTTTGTGTTTTTCATAATCATCTTTAGGTACTAAATAGTCTGTCTATACTTGATACTATATGTATGACAGCAGACAAGGTATCAGCAAATTTATGTCAAAACTGAAGACTGTCAACCAGTTCTCAGGGATGAGACGGTGACATTCTTGACAGGCCACTAATGTCTTCCAGGTCCCCTTTGCTTTACAGCTGGGTCTTTCCTTGTGTATCTTTCTAAGTGGTCTCTTCTGCTGGCTTAGTCACTCCTTTGGACAAAACTCCCATGAGGTTTATCTCTATTTTTCAATAAAATCTTCACTGTCCCTTCTATGCTAATTAATCTAAAGACTTTCAAATAATGGCATCTTGTGGTAAAAATAGTCACAGTTTGTGAGTGTGACCATAATGACTTTTGAATGCATCATATTCTGGTAATCCTGTTGTTTTATGATTTTCTGAAACTTTCCAAAATACAAAGCAAATGTACTCAGAATGTCTAATAATTTTCTACATCTTCCTAGGACACTTGAAATACATCTGTTTTCTTAATGTCCAGTTTCACAGTAGTATTCCTTCTATCTGTTTTCTCTGAAAGTTATGATTTTCTTTTTACCTACCATATTTACATGCACTCTATTTCAAAAATCTGTTTGTTTATCACTATGAATCACATTATAAATATATAGATAATGTATCAATAGAACTTCCTCAGGTTCTACATATTCTCAAATAATATATGTTTTAGTGGTTAAGAAAATAACAGAAATATTTATCTTCTAAGATAACAGCTTTGGAGCTACTACAAACAAAGCAAATATAAAATAGTAGCAAAAATACCAGATAACATTTCAGGATAGCATAATTATAAATGTCACCAAGAAATTGTACTGTGAGGAGAGAGAGAGAGAGAATATATAAAAAAGAAACTGAAAAATCTGTTTCTTTCTGAGCAACTTGGGTGGTTTTTTTTTTAACAAGTCTTGTTATGTGTAATCTTCCATTGTAATTATGGAACAGCAGATACTACTCCATCATACTGGAAATTTTTGTATATTTTCTCTCTCTGTCCTATTTTTTTGGAGGAGAAAAGTAACTCATAAATATTTCAGTTTCCAATTACTGAAATAAAAAGGAACACTGAAATGCTGAGATCTTGAATAAGAGCACAAATTATAGTACACCAAAGCAAAGATGCAAGGAAAGGGGTTTACTGAACTGTGCAAGGCACAGATGCAACAGAAATGTTTTGAGGCACATGATTCTGAAGGCCTTATATTCTGCTTCCTTCTGCTAGTTGAAATTTATGAGGGATTTTCATTATTATTAAGATCAATAGCAGAAGTCCTACTGTCTTCAACCTACAGAGGCATACTTTTCCTTTTTACATGTATGCATTGGTGTTAGCGACAAGAATATCATATGTTATTGTAAAATGCATTAACAGAATATTTGGCCCTTAAGAATTTTTTTGCAATGTTCTTTGAGGATCCACATAAAATTAGATGTTTTCTCTGTTATTATATTAAATCATTTTCAAAATAGCTTATTTTTGAATCCCGGTCATTATAAAATACCAATGGCTGTAGTACATCAAATGCACAAGTATATGTATCTTGGAAGGTAAATGGCCTCAGAAATGAAAGATATGTTTTCCAAAGTGGAACAATAAATAAAAGTTTTCTACATTTTATGTATGTTTGAATCAAGGAATATATAAGCTCATTCCTTGTAATAGTCAAAACATCTGAAACATAGCAGCTTTATGTAAGAAGACCAGAACTCAAAAATATTTTCAAATATATTGCTACATAAAAGGAAGAATTAATTTTAACATATTATAGCTCTGATAAACATCAGTATTATCCCAACAGACCTTTAGCATGACAGCAACCCAGTCTACTATTACGAAAAGAAAATAGTTATAAATGTCAAGCTGTTTCCACACAATAAAAAATCACTTGTAGGAAAACAGTATGGAAATAGCTTTCTTGGCTTCATTTCTGTTTTTTAGTTTCTACAGCTATTTTGCAATAAGTGTTAATGATACTACTCTTTCACAGTAAACTTGGGAAACCGCAAAAAACATAATAAAACAAAACCAAAATGTACGTATAAGTACTATTAGCACCTGAGTATTATTCGTTACAGCAAGATGGAGGTTCAGCAAGATGGATTCTAGAAATAGAATATTTGACTATTCCTTATTCCTGCAGCTTCTCATTGCAGACTACCCAACTAAACAAAACTACTAGGATGACTGATTTCCACAAATTGTGTTTTTTGGAAGGTGTTCCTTCAGAGAATCATCACACACATTTATTCAAACAATATGTACATTTGAAGAAAAATCCATACCCTGTATGTTTGATTCAGTTAGAAATATTTGAGGTTATTTCAGCTGTCAGTATTTATAAACTAGTCCCAGAAAGTTCTTGAATTTTAGGAGACTGTTCCTCCTTTTTAAAATTAATTCTAAGCTGTCAGTTCCAGAGAAGCAAGACTGAACCCAAAAACCTTAAGTCTTGTTTGGGTAGATTTTACTTATTTGAGCAGATTTTCTCAATTTTTCTGCAAGCTAATATAGCTTCATATTAGGAGTTATGAATCTATGAATCTCCCTGCAGAGAACAGTTGTTTTTGTTTTTTGTTTTTTGTTTGGTTTTTTTTTTTTGTGGGAAAAGCTGTGTGATGGCATTCTGCTTCCCATATAAGTTCAGTGACAGCTCATCATTACTTTGTGACTGAAGGCTGTGCTGAACACTTGGCAGAAATGAGCTTACTCTGTTGACAAAGCAGAATTTCACCACAATCTGCTGAAATGCCTAACCAGAATAGGCACAGACCACCTCTTTCCACAAACAGGTTCCTCTAAGAAAGCTTCCTGCTGTAGTTTCTCTGCACAGCTAGACTTGTGGCTTACATAAAAACATCATCTGTGGTGGTTTCAGACAGTAAAATGAGATGTGATATTCAGAAGCAGAGGGAAGTCTCTATTGTGTCATGCAGCATATACACATTTATATAGAGAGATATGTAGTGTTTTAAAACCAGGAGAATTTGTGCAGAATTATTTATAAAAGCACTGCCTTGATTATGATGCCATTACTGCAAAAAATAGAAAGGCTCTGACTTAAATGATTACTACATATCTTTAGCTCTATCTTTCTGTGTACTTACAGTATGGATCAGTAATTAGTTATATGATTATACATTATTTTTCACTCTGAACTTAGCTCATTTACATGCCTAGTATAGACTAGCATTTCCTAACTTTTAAATGTTTAAAATTTCAAACTATGGAATATTCCTTTCAAGACTATCCACAAACATAATTCTCAATTACTATGTCTTATCAGACATGTTGGAATTCAGAGATGTGGCTATGAGGCACGCCATGGTGAGGCTCAAAAGTCCCTACATGTAGCTTGGTTTATGCTGAGAGAGGAAAGAAAAAGGAAAAAAGAGAAAGAAAGGAAAAAGGAAAAAGGACTACTTCAGGCCAGAGAAAAAGTCACATTACTCTCCAGAAATTTCCCTGGGCTACTCAGGCCCCCAAGTTAAAATACAGGCATATCAAGTGTAGCTCAAAAGAAATGAGAGTGGTTATATAAATGTTACATCCTGTCTTTCCATCAAAAAAATCCAAGAATAAGATTGTTTTTGTGGGGAAAATTACTGATCTGAGTGCAGCACCAGTAAAATATCATTCTTTTATCACTTGCCCTCATTTCAGTTTTAATAAGCTCTCTTGGCTCTCTTATCTTTTTATGTTCGCAGCAATTAAACATAAATGCAAATGTCATACACATTTTTATAACAGTGCCTTTTATAAATTTGCAATAAAGTCATCAAATGATATATTTATTAAACCATCTATCCCCTTTTTGTCAACAAAATCTAGTTATTATGAGGACAGCGCGTGTATATGTACCATATGTGTGTTTGCATGTTGTATAAACATGGGAAGATTATTAGTTACAATTCTAGCACAACTTCCGAGACTTTGAAAGCTCAAATCAGTTAAATAAGGCAGGAAGAGAGTCTATGAATATTCAGTTTGGATTTCAAAACAGCTGTTCTATTTGACCATTAAAAAAATTACCCCTTTTTTATTCACTATATGCAAACATCTAGTAAAGTGAGATTACGTTCACACAAATATCTGGTAACTACACTAATTCAGGCATGTTTTCACACAACCATCTTCCCCCTTTAAAGGGAAGCCTCATCATAGAACAAACAAGAGAATTCAAATTTATTTTTTCTCCATTTTTCTCTGAAAGAAGTCTAGTAATCCAATCAAGAAACAGAGAGCGTAGCACAAAAAATGTTTGGTAATCATTCATCTTGAATAATGAACAACATGCTGTCACAGCGATGACAGCTGATCACTGCCGCCAGTAGAAAAGACCTCACCCAACACATGAAGGGTGCACCTTGCCACTACACATATTCTGACACAAAATCCCACCTGTCTTCGACTCAGGTGTTTGCCAGTGACCTCAACCCAAGGCAGCCAAGTGTTTCACACTCTGTGATACGTTTGCCTCAGCATCCATGAAGTGTAAAAATGTTGTTTTGCAGAGGAGTAACTGACATGGAAGGACTATATCCCCACTCCTCACAAACAGTAATATGACTAAATATCACAAAAATAATTTAAATCCCATTCTGAACACTTATCCTCCACAACCAACACCATTTCTGAATTAGAGTGCTACAGGATGAAAGAGTCAGAAAAAACATAGGAAAGAAAAAGCTACATTCCTTTTTTTTTTTTTTTTTTTTTTTTTTGACTCTTATTTTTATTTCCACTTGTTCAGCCTTTACACAAGCTATTCATAGTCATGTGTAACAACTGGGTGGTAACAACCGGAAAACGGCAGGAGTGAAATCAAGATGCAGGTAGCTTAAATAACAGTGACTGAGCCTGCATCAAACAGCAATGTATCGGGGTGGATTAGAAGAACCAGGCAAGATAAAGGGCTGTATTGGGTTTACATGGCAAAAATGTTAGCAGTGGAGGGCTGTAGGGGTGGCCTGTGCAAGAAGAGGCCGGGGGCTGCCCCATGCCAGACAGACCCTGCTCCAGCTCCATGGAGGATCATGATGGAGCAGATAACCACACTGCAGCCCATTGAGGACCCCATGCTGCAGCAGGTGGACATGTTGTGAAAGAAGCTGCATCCAGCCTGTGGAGATACTGTGCAGAAGCAGGTCTCCTGGTGGCAGGAGCTGCATCCCATGGGCGACCCATGCTAGAACAGTCTGTTCCTGAAGGACTGTACTCTGTGGAAAGAACCTGTGCTGGAGCAAATCTTGAAGAACTGCAACCCATGAGAAGGACCCAAATTGGAGCAGCTTGTGAAGGACTGTATCCTATGGGAGGCACGCTACACTGGAGTAGGGTCAAAGTGAGAGGAGGAAGAAGCGGCAGAGATGAACGGTTATGAACTGACTGTAGCCCTCATTCCCCATCCCCCTGTGCTATACAGGGCTGGTGAGCAGGAGGTATTTGAGAATGAAGAAGTGAAATAGAGACTGGGGAGAAGGAGGAGACTGGTGAAGCTGTTTTTAGTTTTGACTGTTTCTCACAATCCTACCCTATTTTTTTTTTAAATTGCCAATAAATCAAGTTGATTTTTCCCAGGTCAAGTCTGCTTTGCCCATAAAGGCAGTTGGTTTGTGATCATGACCCACAAGCTCTTTCATCTTATTTGAGAAGGGGAAGTGAGGGGGCAGCTGGGTGGGTGTCTGGCAGCCAGCCGATGTTAACACACCGCAAAGGCAAACGATTAAGTCCCTACTGGCACTCAAAGTAATTTTGAACCCCAAAGGTATGAGAAAAATTTGGGTTTAATTTTAACTGCCACTTAGTCTCTAGTGAAATTTATTAGTTTTACTATCCTCCTCAGCAATAACCTCATACATTAAAAAACTACTTTGTTTTAGATAGGCTATTATATATTGTAATCTTCAAAAAGTGTATTCATTAGACATGAGTTGCTTCATTTTCTGCAGTTACAGAAAAAGGAGACAGAACCAACACAAAGATGACAGGGTAGGCAGGAGCATTACTTCTTTAAACATCACTTTTGCAGACTAGACAAGACATCACTTTGATATACCATACCAAGTATTCTATTATAATTTTGAATACTAAAAGGCAGAAAAAGACCATAAAATGTAGCATGACTGAAAAGCTGTCTTTAAATAGACCAGAGTAATACTGCATTGCAAAAGAAACAGATTGAATCGCATGTGAGGCCAATATGCACTGAGAAAGGACTATAAAATTACCTTCAGTTGGCCCAAGCCAAAGTTCATCTTTTCTAAATTTGAAGTAATTGATTTTGTCTATTAAATTTTAAGGTGTGTTTGCTACTTTCTCTTCATCTTGACTATGACTCAACATTTTAGCTTTGTCTTCCTAAAAAGCTATAGCCTTCTCTGCTTTGCCTTCACTTTAAAAAAAAAAGAATCTACACTGCATCAACAGCAAAAACATCTTGAGTGTAATCCTAATCTGTCATATAATGTGATTAACAGATAAATAAATGCAGATTCACACAAGTTTTCAATAGTACTTCTCAAATGCTTTCCAAAACACTAGTAGTGCAAACTCAAAGACTATGTCTGAAAGTAGAGGAGTAGGTGTAAGTACAAAGCCACATCTCCAGTATCCAAGAAACAATAATAGCTCATGAACAGATGTAGCTTAAAAAATGTGTTTTCTGATAGAATATTTGGTGTTTCTCATAATAGACTTTTAGCCTTCACTTTTCTACATGTAATAACAAAGGCAATGGCAGTATTAATAACAACAACTAAAAGGCACAAAAATAATTCTAAGCAACGCCTCATCCACCATAAATCACTTCCAAACAATGGAACGATCTTCTTTAGCAATACTTCCATTTTGTTATTCAAACACATTGCATCTCTGTGAAACTTCTATTTGATTTCATCTCATATTGTAAGCAACAAACAAGAGCAACTGAAAAGGAGGCCAAGTGGTGTTACTATGTGGCAGAACTAGCACACAAGGCGTACTGCTCTAGGTCCCAAGAGGCAGCGGTGTTACCCTGCATGCAAACACTCTGGCCTGCTTCCTAAAGAAGAAGACTGAGTAGTACATATCATTCAGTATTTCTAAAAGGTTACACCAATGGTTTGGATACTCCCATTGTCTAACCAATTGAAGCAACTTGAATGCAGCTGCTATTTACTAAGGAGGCTGGCCTGTATGATCTCCTTAATAGGTCACAGTTAGATACTCAACAGTAGAGGCATATAAATTTTTACAACAGAACATAGATTTTACAAATGTATATATGTCTCTACACATCAATTTAAAACCCACTCTTACAAAAGCCTTTATACGGAAAATAAACTGAAATCCCATATGTTTTTCCTATAGTTCAAGTCTTAGAATTGTAACATGTTATTCATATTCTAGTAGTGTCAAATTACTCAGGTCAAAATGAGTGCTTCTCTGTTTCAGGAGCTGTATATAAACACTCAAGAAAACAGCCCATGACTGAAAATCTTACATTAGAAAAGAATCAACCTTTCAAAAAGAGGTGGAAGAGTGTTTAAGATACAAAGCTACATGGTTTTCTACTTCTTGTTTCTGAAACCTTACTTCCTTTTTTCTAAAATTGCAAAATAATTAAGGATGAGTGTGCTTAGACTACAATTGAGACAGGTAGATTGCTGAGAAAAAAAATGAACCTTTAAAGAAGTCTTTGAAAGTGTATCTTGAGGAGAAGCAGAATGTAGGAAGGGCAGGCAGAAAGTCTGGCAGGAAGGGAGGCCTGGAGGAAGCCCGGCACCAAGGTGAGTCATCTCTCAAGCATCACAGAAAAGGATTAAAGTCACTTTGTTCCTGATCTAAAGTCAGTTGCAGTGCACAGGAATTTTCCCACTTAGTTCAACAGACTAGGCACATGGCTGTTTTTTTGGCAAGTTTCTTTCCTGTCTAAGGAGGAAGAAAAGGTAGAATAAAAAGTTGTCGGTCAGCTCACTACCATGTGCCTTCACAAAGGCTTAATTAGACTTCAGATGTCTGCAGCTCACCCTGCAAGAGCTGACATCAGAAGCAGGAGTACATAGTCTCCCGAGTCACCTCTGCGCAGCGTGCCCTGCAGGTGCTGTAATGCAGGGTCACTGGCATTGCCCTGACGCCAGGCGCCTACTGGCACGCACCACACTGGAACTGGCACTGCCCCACATGAACAAGACCTGGGACTGCTGTTTGAGGCTATTTCTCAGGTCGCTTTTCTGAGGCTTTCAATATCCCGAAGGGAAATAAATCTTGTTACAATTGGTACAGTGGTAGGCAGTCAGACTCTTAAGGAAACTATTTCTCTAATGCAAGGAAAAGCTTGTGCATAATACCCTCATTTCCAACAGCATATTTGTCTGAATATCTGAGGACTGAAAAATGAAAACCCTTAAAATGATATTAAGTAAGTTTATAAAATAAATCCATTACAGGTTGCTGCAGAGCATAAAGACCACTTACATATTTTATGCAGATAGGAACGTGATCAGCTGCAACATGAAGGACATGAATTACAATGTGTTCCAGAAACAAGGAGGAAAGTACGTGTTTGTCTGGTTAAACCAGCATCTCATGAGACACAGGTTGGAGAGAGATTTACACTTCCAGATAATATATTTGTAAAATAGGAAAGAGAATACAGAGAAGATATGGCAAAAAAATCCTAAGGTAGCCCACTTACATGGGGTACACTTCTAAATACCTTTCTGTATCACATTAGTAAAAATGCTGTGACTATACAATTTGTTTTCAGAGAAATGAAACAAAACAGCTTTGAAAGCAGAGAGAAAAAAAAACAAAACACCTCTTTGAGAATTATTGCCTGTGTCAGCAGCTGTTACTCAAATGTCTTCTATATGGTGCCAAGAAAAATATGCTTCGTCAGATGTATTATTGTACATTGCATCATTGTGTAATTTTGACAGTTTGTGATACATTTCTTGAATTCTGTTTAGAAGAGTACGTATACCAAAGCTGAGCAGCATTTAAAGTTGTTTAAAACAGTCAAAGCTAACAGAGTAAAGACCCATATACCAATATACAACCCTACCTCAAAAAATAGCAGTTGTGTACACAGACACAAAATCATAAGAAATAAGAAATATTGTAACCAAGTCTTTGATGACTGCAGGCAGACACTCTTTCAAGGAAAAATAAGAAGTAAAAAGAAAACCCTTTTCATGAGAAAAAAGATACCTGCAATTTCTCTGTGGAAAACTAAACATTTCCAATAATTAAAAAGATCAACAGACTGCTTTGCCAGAAGTCTGCTTGAGTATGCTTTAGTTACCTGTGTGAAGACCATTCCTGAGTTTTGCAGCAGAAGGTGCCCTCTGTAGGAAAGGCAGATAATTCCAGCAACCTGGGATTAGAGCATTAACCAGGACCATGAAGCTCAGCTATGGAACTACGCAGAAATCAATACAGACCATGGAACAAAAATTCAAAGTACACCCAAGCAGACAAATGGTGCAGGATGACTTTAGGTAATAAGGTACAGACTCACGAGATCTGGTTTTGTTATATGGGTTTTTTTCTCCACTGCTTTTACTGGTCTGTTTTATGGTACACTGCTTTTCAGTTTTCCCATGATTAGATGGGTAGTATTAATGCTTATATATTTATGATAATAAAAAGACATATACAATAGTTGCGTCTGTTCTATCTTAATTTTCCAAAGATATTACAGAATGGTTTGTACCGAAAGAAAGTATACTTACAACCTTGTCAAATGCAGAAGGAAAATGAAACTCTTTAGATTTAATTTTTACTTGATCAGCTAAGAAAAAAAAGGTATTAAAAAAAATGCACCAAAGCATTTTCTTTGGTCACAAAAAATTGTTTTGCAAAACTTAAATATTCCTATTTTTAAAATAAAACAAGATTCTTAGGCTTTGCTGAGTCTTGGTACAGTAGTCAGAAATGATGAAAACTAGAAAGAAAAATGATCAGCAGTTATTAGAAATCTATGTTTTTCTTTGACACAACTGTGGTGTTAAAAATCTACAGTATTGGGAACTGGGAATGCAGTATTAATCATCAGGCCAAAATGCTTTACTAGTATTCAAATGTATACAACTCAAACACCCTGTGAATCTCTGTGCCTAGTATTTCATAAAGACAGTTAACAGGTGTTTTTCAAAGATACCAAGTTATAGGAAATATGGTCTCATAGACCCCTTTGGGAATACTAGCAATTAAATACAGTTCTAGGATATGTTACAGTCAGAAATTTTTTAAATGTAGTATTTATAGTAAATTTCAGTAATGAAATTATAATACATACCTTGAGTTTATTGAAAATGTTACCTTCTATGGTTTTCAGACTGTAAACTCAGGGTATTGTCATTATACCCTACTGATACAAGATATGAATTGTAAATAACATTTCATTTATCTTCCTTTCAAATAAATGCTTAAAAATAAATTAGCATATTTTTTTTTCCTGTAATATATGAAACAGAGTAAATAATACTGGTGTGCCAATGCATCTTATTCCTTTCATGACTAGACTTCATAGTCTTCAAAACTTCCCATGAAAAAGTGGTGTGGATGTCTTTAAAACACATTTCCATGACTAGAAACACTGGAAAACACATGAATGTGGTCACTGCTGTTGAGCCATAGTTGAGGAAAAACACTTCATTTGCCAATATGTTTTCTGGTTTTGTATTATGTTTTCTCATTGTCTTAACTGCCTTTCACTTCAGAGTGGAAAGAGCTCATTACAATTATTGTAACTAATTTGAAACTACTAGGAGTCTTGCACTATTGTTTATATGTTTGTCCCACCTTGTGCATTTTAATAATAAATGTGATGTTTAATACCTTTCACTGTAATAGCAACTTTGCTCATGCTCAAAGTGACTAGCACACTGATTTTTTCAACAAATGTCTAATAGTAGAGTGGAATAGTACACATGCATCATGATGAATATATGAAATAGGACTAATCTGATGTAATAAACTGCAACAGATGAGACACAACATAGACTTTAAAAAGGAGTATGGGCATATGATTTACATGATGCATAGCATTGTTGTAGTTTATGGAATAAATAATAGAACATTTTCAATTGTGTTTACATGTTCCTCTCTGAAAAATTAATTGCTCTGAAGAAGTGCACTAGCCTTTCTAAGATATGACTGTGCACCTCAGATTGGTGAGTCCTTGAAAAACCACAAGACTTGCATTTGTATAAACATCTGCCTGAACAATTATGGTGGGTTGACCTTGGCTGGATGCTGAGTGCCCAGCAAGCCACTGTATCACTCCTCTCCTCAGCAGGGGATGGAGAAAATAAGATGGAAAAAGCCACAACTTGTAGGTCAAGATAAAGGCAGTTTAATGAAGCAATAGCAAAAGTCATGTGCATGGAAATGAAGGAAAACAAAAGATGCCGTTCTCTATTTCCCATCAGCAGGTGATGTTTGGCCACTTCCCGGGAAGCAGGGCTTCAGTACATGTAGCTGTTGCTCTGGAAGACAAACCTCGTAAATAACAAATGCCCCCTCTTCCTCCTCCTTTCTCTTAGCTTTTGTTGCTGAGCAGACACCATATGGTATGGAATATCCCCTTGGTCAGTTTGGGTCAGCTGTCCTGGCTGTGTGCCCTCCCAGAATCTTGCCCACCCCCAGCCTACTGGTGAGGGGAGGGAAGGTTGGAGAGACAGCCTTGGTGCTGTGCGAGCGCTGCTCACCAGTAGCCAAAACACTTCATTATCACCCCCTTTCTAGCTACCAACACAAGCACAGCACTATGAGGGCTGCTGTGGGGCTCAGCCAGACCCAATACAACAATAGAGGATATCAAATGCTCTTTCTATTCTTGTTATTAAATAATACCCACATGTTTGACTGAAGAAATGTACTTCTGGAATTCTTTCAAATACTATCTAAGTGTAAGACAAATGTATTAACATCTAAATACACAGACGCACACCCCTCCCCAATCCAAGAAATAAGCACATTTCAATGACATTTTGAAACTTGAAGAAAAACTTCAGAAATTCTTGAATTACAGCTGGCCAGTGACACTCAGAGTATTTCAGTACTTCAGGTTCATCATGCGCTCTTTGGGATGTAACACTTGAAGATTATTTCACTTATTCTGAAATTATGCTTCCTTCAAGCCAGGTTAAACTAAAACCAAATAAATGTATTCACAGAATTCTATTAATAGATATTTACAGGACTGAAAAAACAACTAGACATAGGTCTAATTGTACTTATTTAAGTTCCGAACAATCCTTTCACTTTTTACCTGTTCAGCTAAAAATCTGTGAAGAAATGCTTCATTGTACCTTGGCTGAGGAGACTTGTTCTGCAGTCCATGATCTTCATGCTACTTGCATTAATAATGTGTATTTTGCAAATACAGTTTTTGTTCAGATACCAAGTCTATACCTTTCTATATATGATTTCCTGCTCTTTAACTTCATAACCAGAAATTTCTATCTGTAGATAGAATGTTTTCTGCTCTTTCCATCTTTATAAGTCAGTGTGTTTTGTATGAAAATGTGCAATTACTAACTGGTCAGAGAACAGTAAAGATAAATGCCACATCTTGGGGACTATTAAAAAAATCATTTAAGAGGTAAGACTTACATTGTCATTAAGGCAGTATCAAGGACTCACTCTGAAACCGTTCAATTTTTAATTTGATACTTTGCATAAAGAAGGAAACTGACATTTTATAAGCATAAATGCAAAATTAATTTCTGTAGTAAATTTATATAGAATATGTTTAATTCAGTAAAATGATGAATGAGTATTTGAGAGGTGAGGGACTTGTCTAAGTTGACCCATAACAATAAGGCCTGTTTGGCCTTTCTTGAACATTTCTGTGTGAATGTCTTTTTCAGTGTTAAAACTACAACAGCTGAACTATGAATTAAATTCTTTTTTGAACCATGAAATCTTTATTCCCCCCAAAAAAAGAAACCAAAGCAAAAGAGTGCCTATAAAGCAAAATCCTCAGTCTTTTGAAGACTGTATCGGGCAACTGAAACTCCCTGCAGTAATTTTTTGAGTGTTATTATTAGATGGACAAATTTCAGACACAGCTTCTTATTACAAACTTTTCTTTTCTTATTTTTTTCATTTCAGAGGAAATTGTTGAAAAATATTCCTTAACTTTCCCCCAGAATAAAAAACTTAAAATATCAACAGTTGTTCAAAACAAAAATTTTATTTTACTATTGTTTAATTCAAGTCACTTAATCTTATGACTGAGTTTAAGAAAAGCTATCTGAATAAATTAACTCAGTTTTTTAGAAGCAATGGTGTACTAGGAATACTCAAAGGCATTGAAACATTATTTTCCTAGCTATGAATTTTTCTCACTGGCATCCAAATCCCTTCCAAGGGAAATTAGGTATACAGATAATGTTACACAGTACTTCACTAGCATAGTCTGAATTTTACATTTTGCTTGGACCTCCCTGCCGTCCTCAGACCAGGGATTCATCTGTCTAATCCATAGCCAAATGCGTGCAGTGCAATTTTGAGTCTTTGGCTTCGTTCTGCTGAGAAAATTATTTTAAGATGTGAGAGTGTTTGTAATCTAAAGCCACACGAGATTGGAAAAATAACTGTAATTGTTGAGAAAATAATAGCTAAAGATTTCCAGAGCAAACACACTACCATGAAAGCAGTGATACCTTGAAAAAAAAACCAAAACAACCCAACCCCCCCCCCCAAAAAAGAAAACCCAACAACACAAAACCCAGGAACAGAGCGACTAGCATGCCCAAGGATCAGCCCATATCAAGGAGCAACAGAAACCAACTTTTCCCTAACCAATGGCTGTCTCACCATCAGCATCTCGCAGGCATCTGAGGTCTCATTCGTGGTGTGGGTATATTAAAGCGTAGCACATTACTGCCAGTTGTCTACTGTATGCATTGGTCAATAAATAACTGCTGAACTTCTCCGTACTCTCATTTTGTGCGTTTGCTGTTTGCAGTCTGTACGCAGCAGAAGATGTCTTACCAAATGTGACCCACTGACAGGTAATCACTGTCTCCTCAATGAAAGCTTCTCTGGCAAAATATAATTTACCAGATGATTAGATATATAAAGATATTTTGAAGATCTGAACTGTAGTCTGAAAAAAATGATATCTGTGTATGTTTTGTAATCTTAAAAGTTAAGCTCCTCAGTAAATGTTTTTTGAGATGGAAGAAAACCACACAGTTTTCTGTGTTAGAATCAAGGTGCTGGTCTAGCAATTCAGTAGAGGCAGTTTCAACTTCCTCTGCCACCATGCATTTTCTGTACAATTTTGAGCTAGTTCATTTAGATACTTTTAAGTGTTTCAGCACTTGAGGACCATATGAAGCAATAGGAATTAGGATCATAAATATCTAAATGCAACCTGCCTTCTCTATGGGTGTCTTCACTCCCTCTGCCTCAAAGAAGTGTTGGAAACATGAAAGATCAAAAGCTGCTCAGATAGTGTACATACTGCTGTCCTGGTTTCAGCTGGGTTAGAGTTAGTTTTCTTCTCAGTAGTTGGTACAAAGCTGTGTTTTGGATTTAGTATGACAATAATGTTGATAACACACTGATGTTTTAGCTGTTGCTAAATAGTGCTTACCCTAAGTCAAGGACTTTTCAGTTTCCCATGCTCCACCATTGAGCAGCTGCACAAGAAGTTGGGAGGTAGCAGAGCCGGGACAGCTGACCTGAACTAGCCAAAGGGATATTCCATACCACAGAATGTTGTGCCCAGTATATAAACTGGAGGGAGTTGTTCGGGGCTTGCTGATCACTGCTTGGGGACTGCCTGTGCATCAGTCAGTGGGTGGCGAGCAGCTATATTCTGTCACTTGTTTTCCATATTTTTCCAGTTCCCTTGGATTTTATTCCTCTTTCTCCTATCCTTTTAATTACAATTAATAGTTGTTGTTGTTATTATTTTTATTTTATTTCAATATTAAACTGCTCTTATCTCAACCCATGGGTTTTACCTTTTCCTGATTCTCCTCCCCATCCCACCATGGGGGAGGGAAGGGCAGTTAGCAAGAAGGTGTGTGGTACTTCTAGTTTCTGGCTGGGGTTAAACCATGACAATTACATTAAAAATACTTAGAATCAACAGATTTGATTCAGGATCCATTTTGAATGGTATTTCAGAAAATAATCAGGTTTTTAAAACCATTGGGGGAAAAAATTAAATATCTAAATACTGTGTTGCAGAAACAGGTTGCTAAAGGGACTCAGACACAGTTTCTGACATTTACAAGTGTAACATAAGGTCAGCCAAAATGCGGCAAAGTGATTGAGGAAAGTCATTTTCCCTATGAATTTTAGATTTGCTTATTTGTGTTCTCATTCTAGCCACTTCCAGAAGTTTTCATTCATGAAAGTGTATCAGGTATCCTAGTTTGGCAGCTGTGGAATAAGTACTTCTGATTTACATCAGGTAAAGAGATATCAGGTAAAGACAGGTATCTTGCCTTTATCAGAAGTTATGATCCACATATGGAATCATAGCTACCAACTCCATACAGCCATTAAAAAAAATATTCTGGTGTTTTACTTCACCACAGCAAACATAGATTCACAGAATGATAGAATCGTAGAATCATTGATTTTGGAAAAGACACAATATTACTGAATCCAGCTGCTAATGTAACACTGCCAAGTCCACCACCAAACCATGTCCCTAAGCACCACATCTACATGTCTTTTAAATACGTCCAGGGATAGTGACTCAACCACTTCCCTGGGCAGCCTGTTCTGATGCCTGACAACCCTTTTGGTGAAGAAATTTTACTAAGGTACAATCTAAACCTCCCCTGGCATAACCTGAGGCCATTTCCTCTTGTCCTGTTGCTTGTCACTTGTGAGAAGACACTGACACCCACCTGCCTACATGTTCCTAAAAGGTAGCTGTAGAAAGTGAGAAGGTGTCTCCTGAGCCTCCTTTTCTTCAGGCTAAGCAACCCCAGTTCCCTCAGCCACTTCTCCTAAGACTTGTGCTCCAGACCCTTCACCAGTTTCGTTGCCCTTCCCTGGATATGCTCCAGCACCTCAGTGTCTTTCTGGTAGTGAGGGGCCCAAAACTGAACACAGCATTCGAGGTGTGACCTCATCAGTGCCGAGTACAAATGGGACAATCACAGTGAAAGAAACTTTTAAAATGTTACAGATTAAGACTGTAAATTGACTAAAAAGAAAAGAAGACCTGATTAGAGAAAAGCCACAAGGTTCAGCAGGCAGGACATCAGAATCAGTGAACTTTCATAAAGTGAAACTAATTCACAAAATGTAGACCTCAAATAAGAATATTGTTAATGACGGTACTATTTCTTTGCAGCTGAAAGGAGTCAAGAATGTTGTAGTCATTAGAAAAGAGAATTCGACTACTTCATAAATATACACGTGGTTTTTTTTATATTACTTGCAATTCCCATCTTTTGCAAACACAAATACTTAATCTTAAAAATTATTGGAGAATACAATGATAACAAACTCTGTTAAGGAAAATGTTTAACGTTTACAGGAAAAAAATACCCCACTTAATAGTGTTTGTCTGTTTTTAAACTACCAAGAAGAATCATAAAATTTCAGCAAAAGACTTAAATGTTAGTGAATTTCTGCTACGTCTCCAACTCAAATCACATAAGGCCACTTTGTACATTATATTTTGAAGTTTCATGATATCAAAAAATGGAGAATTGTCATCTAGTCTCACTTTTTGGTGTATTTTCTGTAGGAGGATAAGGAGACATCATATGCCTCTGTTTAAAATCCAGTTTATCTACTTCAGGCACAAGTGAAGTTTCTGAAAGACTTGCAGATATTCATTTGCAAGGAACTGTGTATCACAAATTTCTATTACTGATGATAGTTGGTACTGTCAGTATTCACTGCGCTACTGAACAATTAGAATTTAGGATTCTTCAACTGCTAAATACAAAATGCAGGCAGTTCTGAGCACTATTTTCACATTGATTTTTTGAACTAAAAGTCTTTAAAAATGGCTTAAATGGAGAGATGATGTTCACTATTGTTATTATTATTTATAAAATAGTAATATATTGTATCAGACAAAATCACTAGCATCTGATTTTTTTTTTCCATTACATACCATTGTCTGTTTATTTTTCTTTGTTTCTTTTTCTAAACAATAATAATTACAAAACCTTGAGAACTACATACTGGTCATTTCCAGTATGTTATCAGCACTAGAAAAGCATATGCTGACTGAGCTGCTCTCTACTTTTGCAGAAGTCTATACTCACTATATAGATCAAACTGTGGGTTTATGTATTTTGCTCCATGAAAACTGTTTCTTGTGCAATTATTCTTCCCTGAGCATACACTTGTGACTGCAGCTTCTATTGATTTTCCCAGTTACAGACAGGAATCAGGCTGTAAACAGACATACTCTATTATCTCCTCTCATTCCTCAAACAGGGAAAGGGAAAGCAGCCTGGGAAAATCAAGTCGCTGCAGGAGGTAAAATATGAAAAAAGGAAGGGGGGTGATTAAGGGAGAAAAATAAAATATTAGGGATGCCCAAGGATGTGACATACAAAGAGAGCAGAAGTGAGACTGTGGGATCTCCCCACTCCTGCCTCCTCTGCCCCAAGCTTCTTCCCTTTTGTCCTATTGTGGGTCAGCTCTTTAAGCTAAGGAGGAGATGCAAGAGATGATGGGCTTTCAAAGGGAAATGAAAAATACAAAAAGAAGAGGAAGAGAAAAGCACTGCCAGCAACAAAACAAGAGGTCCCAAAGAAAACAAGATGGAAATACAAAGCAGGTTACTCAACATTTGTGTGCACCAGGGCCGTCTTCTTGCAGGACAGGCATGAGTCAGGAGATCCTGTGAACGATGCCGTGATTTTATACCTGTTGCTCCAAGAGGATTCCTATTTTATACTCGTGAGCTAATTAGGCCATTATCTGAGCCATGGTATTCACAAGCAGCAGAATCTTGCCTACCAAAGTGCCCCTCTGATGAGGGTGGCAGGACCACAGGCATGCAGAAGGATTTCCAAAGGGCAATTTAGGACCTGATGAAGTGGGTGTCACACCACTAGTTAAGGTAGTCTGGGGTCTTTGAGTGCCCCAAACAGATGCCCCATGGGTGAGGGTGGTGGTTGCTCTCCCCCAGAAAACCCCAGGCACAGTGGAGGACTACAAATGCAAGGATGTCCCCACATCCCAGAGTAAAGGGTGGGGGATTTGTCACGATCTTCAGTGCCCACAGCCTGCATCTGTGGTGGGAAAACCTAGAAAAAGATGCTCTGTGGCTGCTTCTGGCCAGTTTGTTTCAACAGAGAGAAAGAAAAACGCAGTCCAAAACTCACGCGGGAAGAGAAGCTTTACACTTTTCTTCTCTTTCATTCTTAGTTGTCTGACCGCATTTATGGACAAGGAGGAAGAGTAAGGATAGATGGATATATAGATAGACAGATAGATATACCAGTACCTACTAAGTCTTTTTAAGGCATCATCATCTCAACTGCAGGTCATCAGGTCAGTCTTTAAACTGGTGGGGAATGAATTAAGTTTCCAATTTAAACTCGAATATAAGCATCCACCGAAACATTCATCCTCAACTTCCCTTTCATACACTTGTCAGTGCTGCAGGAGTCAGATTCTGGATAATTCTGCCGATCAGCAATTGCCATCAAACAAGAAGGAAAAATGAGGGTTACAAGGAGTCCATACAGACAGCGGATTCACAGCCATACTGATTTTCTGTATCTGTGTCCCTTTGGAACTGCTGTATGGTTTGTGGCTCTACATAAATGCCTTCATATCAGAAATGAATTCAGGCCAAATTAAGACTAATTTTTTTTACTGTTTTGTAATCAAATATTCCTATTTCATTAGATTACCTAAAGCATTAGATCTGTATTACCAGACAAAGGACAGTGTGTTCTTGAACTTTTTCTTGCCAAAGGGCCATATTGCTCTTCTGTCCTATTCAGGATACATGGTAATTGATTCTAAATGCAGTAATGATTATGATTTGTTTGCATTGTTAGATAAAATTTATTTTTAAGATTCCTATACTGAGATTTCAGAATTTTTTTTCCATTTACCCATTATATTGGGGATACTGATTTTTTTTTTTTTTGAAAGCACAGTGGGGGTTTTTGCATGAGAAGGGACTAAATGCTAAATATTTCCTTTTTTTTTACAGTTAACATAGAGGATACTTAGTAAGTCCTATCAGGAAAATATTTTTATTTTTGTTAATATCATATTGTCATGACTGCCTCAGTGATTACTAAATATAGAAGAAAAGAATATACCATTGAATAATTGAACTTGTACCCAGACAGGTATATGCTTTATCTTTGATTTTCATAATTAAAAATTTTATTTAACTTTTGGAACATAAAAAGGTATTTGGTTTCTCTGCTGCTATACAGGTACAGCAGATCATTGATAGTAAACAATGATAAAATTGTTCTTCACACACAGGCCGTTCCACACCATAAAGCTGGTTCCATGCTGAAACAAACATCAGATTTCCCTCATGTGCTTGCTTCTACAAAATATGTTGAGTGTGAATAATTGACTGATAACCTCAGGAGCTCTGTGCACTATAGTGAAAAGATAAAGTATATATTTTTGATTGCATGAAATAAATTTTTCTGTAGGTTATGAAGTAACTCACAAAATTATCCCTTTAGCAAGGGGTATGGTCATAATTCAAAGACAATATGTAGAGTGGGAAGTAGCCAAGGATGGTATTAAATGTGTATTGCCTACACAGCTGCTACTGTACTGATTGGCATTTGAGCGTGTGCATTGCATATGGATAAAAAATAATGAATGTATTCATTATAATGAGTGATTCACAATAAAAGATAATTAGGAGGTAAAAATCATGATGCAACGCCTAAGGATGAATATACAAATAATAGAAAAAAAGGAGTATTCCAGGCTTGGATGCAGGCTGTTGAATAGTTTGACTTCACTGAGCACCACTAAATTTCATCATGAGATAAAAAGATAGTATGTATGTTTACTATTAGCCATTGTGTCTGAATAAGGTGCCCTGTGTGACAAGTCCAGATTTAAAACTGTTTTTAAGGTTTACTAAGTAAGCTAAGAATACTTTTTTAGTGGCAGAGCAGAAAACTGAAATGATCAGTATTAACAGTAATTATTTTCCAAGTGGCTGATCCTGAAAGATCCAGGAATAGCAGAGGTTCTTCAATATGCTGAGGGAAGTAGCAGCCAAAATCCGAAATTACAATCCTATAAAAAGACTGCATGAGAATGACAAGCCTGAATACATATCAACATAATAGACATATTTCAGAATTTAAAATTCATTATGATGAAAAATAATTCATTAAGGTGTAACTCAGGTCCTGTCAAAATATTACTCCTGCTTGTGCCAGGATAGACAACACTCAGGCCATCTGTGACTTCAGAAGTGTAGGTTCCACCATTACTGGAAAAAAGGTACGCTCTTACTCCAGCTACAGCCTTTTACTATAGGTTTCATGGCACGGCTCAGGTTAAGAGAATCTCACCTTGCATTAAAAAAAACCAACCAAACAAACAAAGAAACAAAAAAAACCTTGAAAGAGAAGATACTGCAAACTGGAAGAGCAGCATGTTCGAATCAAGGGAAAAAGCAATAACTGTCATGGGATATTTCCAAAGATTGAAACATTTGTTTTTCAAAAACTCATAAAACTTCTTTTAATCTTCATATTTTTTAGATTGCCCTCAAGATCAATCAATTTCTTATGGTCATATGATGAATTAAAGATGAAAGTTCTGTTATCTGATCCAAATTATAAAAACACACTCCCCTTACAATTAAATATACATATCAATGTTTATGATAAAATTGGAAAAAATGTAAGGAGTCACTTTACAGATTTGCTTTAAATGCCTCCATTGACTAGACAGTCATTCTCATTGCAAAACGAAGGAGACATCGTTATTCGCATACTTTTTAGAGCCATTTTTATGTAGCATTATGACTGAAAAACAATTAAAATTCAGGTCTTCAGAGACCCAGTGGCAATGCTGTAACAATGCAATTTTAGACAATTCAATTTAGATGCAGCAGCTGCTTTTCAATGAGATTTTGATGTTTGCCCAATTTTGCTGGTGGGTTAATTGAGTCATATTGAGGTCAAGTGGCTTGTCTGCAGTCACCCAGATGTAGGCTCAGTTAGAATTACAGCTCAGGATTATCACAGCTTTAAACCTCTTCTTCCTTCAGTAGGGAAAAAATACAAACAGGAATAAAATAATCAGAGACACTGTCAGTAGAAAATTGTCAGCTACCACAACAGAAGATTACTTGGGTTTCTTGTATCACTAAAGACTAACCATTAAGTAAAATAGAAGAAAATATATTACCATGAAAATAAAAATAAGAGCTAAATATTTTAGGTTTTATCTCATCTTACCAAACTGACTTATTTTAAATCATGCCAATAAGTTAAACTTGAGTAATAACCCAAGCAGTAAAGTTTAAATAAAATCTCTTCCTTTTGCACAGGACAAAACAATTTCTTATTGAACTCATTACATAAACTGACTGCTCCTCTGTAACCAATATCCAATGTTGTAGGCAATATGAAAAAACACATGTTCAAAGAATAACCTGGGCTTCTCAAGCCCATTGCTGAATTCAGTTCAGCTGAAAGTATTCTGGGGAAACTTGTCATGGGAAATGGTCCCATGTGCAGCTGTAATCTCAACTGCAGCAATAAATAATTAAAAATTTTAAGCTTTAGGGGTGCACAAATAATTAAAATTGGCATATTTTCACTCTGAATAGCATATTCCTCTCACAAAGCCACATTTTATACTGTTAAGTAATCCTAGTTTGGAACTTATCTATCCATGATTAAGCTGCAAGTTCCAGCGTGCATTACTAGAGACAAGAGTTTTGATAGGGGTTTAGAGTGATGGGGTAGACTTTGAATGAGTGTGTTCCCATGCACAAGTACAGGTAAACAAGTACTTGAGGACAGAACTGATGGCTCAAGTAATAACAAATATGATGGATAGAACATAGCTAAAAAGTGCAAAGGTCCGAGAAGCAGAAGTGGTATATTATTTAGAGGAAGACAAGATAAGTAGGTGGTGGTGTCATCACTGAGAAAACAAACTAGTAGCAGTAGTATTTCAAAAGGTCTTAAGATAGGTGACACAGTTAACGTCAGAATGAGGAAAACGAGTTGCAGAGATGAGGGAAGGAGAAGAGCAGCACAACTACATTAGCATTTTAATTTGGGTCAGAAGTGCACTTTCCAAGTTAACTTCTTGATCATGACTATTGCAGTCTCAGAGTATACAAACCAGCCTCTTTCAGAGAAAATGGAACTGAAACATTGCTCCAAGGTCACACATCATGTGCTCTGACCACCACCAACAGAAGTTCAGTTCAAGATCCTGGACTGCATCTAGGCTAAAATAACACACCAGGAATACATGTAATGCAAAAGTCAGACCCACAGCACCAGTTGCTTTGCTTTACATCACACCCTACAGCCCTGTATTATTTGCAGTCAGACACAATCCTTTAAGAGCATTTAGGAGTAGGTAGAACCTGAAATAATTTCATTTTGGGGAAATCAGAGAAAAGCAAGGCAAAAATCTTTGCAACTTAGGGAAGAATCAGATTTAAAAAAAAAAAAAATAGAAAAGGAGAGATATTCACTGTAACTGTCAATGGATTAATCTAGTCATAATTAAGGTTGACCTTTGGAGGTCATTAACTCAACCCCCCTACCGAAACTGAAAGTCAATAACCGACAAATTTGCAAGGGTTTGACAATTTCACTCATTTCTGAGTGCAATAGAAACCTATTAGCCTATTGTAGCCTGCACTGACAGTCTAATTTTTCAAGAATAATGTTCATTGTATGTATATTAACAGCCTATCACACACCTATAGGTACATTTCCCAACACTTATTGAAAGCTATGGGGTTTATTTCTTTTTTAAGAACAAGCTAGCTTTGTTTGAGCCATTATCACCCCTGAGACACTTCAACCTGCTACCCCAGTAAATATTGACTAAAAATGTACAAGAAAAGTTTCTTTCAAAAATCCATTAACAACCTTCTATAATAAAGCAAATGCATATTGATATTCTGTTGCAATTTCTTACTTTTGTTGCAACAGTTCTTGTACAAGCTGCTGAATCATTAAGTAATGCTATTCCTTAGGGATCTAGCTGTAATACTGAAACATTAAAAGGTTACAACAGCAATTACATTTTGACATAATAACACCTACATTTTATTTATTGCAAATCAATAGTTAATACACTGATGAATGCAAAGCTCAAGGCAAGGAACAAACTAATAAAGAAGCAGAAATCAAAGTCTGCCACTACCTAGTTTATGTTTTCACACACATATATGTATATCCATATAAGCATACATATATAAAAATCCACACATGCACATATATGCATACATATATAAAAGATGTAGTATTTAATTTCCAAAAAATGTTTTCTTTTCCCATGGAAAACCTTTTTCTTCAAGGTAAATATATAGAATATGCCAATATGTTTCTTTTTAGGCTAAGAAACTGAAAGTAGTACTGCTTTGCAGTAAAGCATACTTCATACAGGCTCTCATCTTTCATCTCATCACTTGAAACTTTTATCTGCAGAAGAATCTTCATTTGAACTCATACTTTCATGAAATAACTTAACAAACTAGTATTAAATTTCCCTCTATTTATAACAATCAGTTGTTGACAGTTTCTGAAAGTTGGCCCACTCAAAACATATTTTTGCAATATAGAGCATAACTTGGCTTTTAGAACACTTTGACAACACTAACTCAAAGGTGATACGTGGAATTAAATGTTAACACCATACAGAATTAGGTAATGACCAAAACAGTCCTTGTGTGTGACTGAAAAAGAAAGCCCCAAACTTTGTTACACTGGCACTGGAACTTTGCAGGCTTAAAATATATTAACATTTTTGCTGTTAGAACCATTAGTTTACATTTTGGTTATGCTGCCGTAAGGAGAACATATTTTTGGAGTTGTTCTCTCTCATTTTAAAGATGGTCTTTACAGTATTTTAGCTGGTTCACCAACTTTTTTCCCTAGAGCTCTTTTGAAAAAGAGACAACATGGAAAAACCTGAACATTCTCTGATTTCCCATTAAAGTTTTTAAAGTGACGTTTTATGTTTCTGTGTTGAAATTTGATAAATACCTCCTTATTGTTCTGGTGGAAATCTCTATTTAAAATAATGACTATTTGCCATTTAGATATTTGGCAAGAAAAAAGACTAGGAAGATGACAGATACAACAGAAAGTGATTTATTATGTTCATGGTAAAATCAAATAAGGAACCTAAAGCTTAAAATTCATTAATTAGAAACAAATTAATTTTAAAAAAATGTGGTTTCTATTTAATTTACTGCTTTAGTATATTTCATCGGTTGAAATATCCTTATTCATGAACAATAAAGAAAAAAAAAAAAGAAATCATTATATTTTCCTGTCTTTTCTACTTTATTTTAGAAGATACTTGAATTTTTTTGGATGAAAATGGTGCACATAACTGGCAACTGACAGAAGAAAGCTCAACTATTTCCAAATTGTCAAAAAAACCCCCAAAAAAACACCACTCAAAAAACCCAAAACAAACAACCCCAAGTGCGTAAAGCATCATTAACAGTTTGGTATTGAAATATGCTTTTAACTAATTTACACTATTAAATAGTTTCTAGAATTTCAGAAATTGTAACCTTATAACTATTAAAACTCTGAAATATTTCTATCATAGAAGTAGATGCTGTAATATCATACAATTAGGAAATATCAATTTTTCGAAAACTTTTTCTCCTCCCCATTTACACTCACTTTTGTTAGTGTTACTACTAGTGGTTTAGTGATTAGTTTTCTTGAACTACTCAGTTACTACTGTCTAAGCTAATCCTGATTTTTTTGTGTGTCCTTCTGAACACAAAATTTCTCTTTTTCATGTTTTCTACTTTTGAAACACATTCCAAAATGCTTTATCGTAAGGTAATGAAAGTCCTTATTGGGAAACACAGACCAAAGATTAGAAGGCAAGAAGATCAGAGAAGATGTCACAGACTTAAGATCAGAGACCGATGATGCACAAGTAGAATTATTAGTGCATGTTCATTTTTTCAGAATAACTTTATGACTGCAAAACAGATAATCAAGCTTTTAAAATTATATGGCCCTGTTTCATTTTTCTACTGACAAAAAAGAGTTTGAAACTTCATTGTTAAAGAAACAAGAAAAAACAAAAGTACTTGCATAGGAAGGCCTTGTTGATTGATAGAGTGCTGTTTACTTCATTCTTTGGCACAGAGTTAAGCTTTTATGACAGAGGGAAAAAGAGAAATAGAAAGAAGGGAGCCCCTTTGTTTAGCAACTGAGTGAAGCAGAGTCCTTTAAGAAAATACTGGGAAACTGCACACTAAACTAGATAGGTGTTAGGAGGAGGATAGATAAGCTTTTAGTTATTTTGTTTTACACATGGGCAAACTACAGGAATACTTTCAACTAAAACGCCTAAAAAAATCAAACAAAGACCCCTTTATTCTAGGGGAAACTGACGTTGCTTTGAGTGGAGATTCCAGCAAACTATTCCCATTTGCTTATCCCTATGAAACCTCTTCCCTTTCTTTTTAGGTGGGAACCCTGTCCTTAAATATGGTATTGCTCTAGAATGTGACATGAAAAATGCCTGATTTTCTCTTTAAAACTGTAGTTTCCATTTCAGAACTTAATTTGGTTTTTGTTTTGTTTTGGGTTGGGTTTTTTTTGTTTTGTTTTTGGGGTTTTTGTTGTTTTTTTCTTCAGAACAATTAGCCAGAGTAATTTAACAACATTTTCTTTGAAACAACAAGAGCAAAACAAAACAAGAAAATCCACAACAAATGAAAACTAACCATACCCCCATAATAATCTTATTCATATCAGGTCTATATTGTCTAGTTCAACAAGGAGAAATGCAAAGTCTTGCACCTGGGGAGGACAACCCCATGCAAAAAGATGTGCTGGGGGTCACCCAGCTGGAAAGCAGCCTGGCAGAAAAAGACACGAGGGTCCTGGGGAACACTAAGTTGAACATGAGCCAAAAATGTGCCCTGTCAGCAAAAAAACCCCAATGGTATCTTCGACTACATTAGATGAAGCATTGTCAACAGATCAAGGGAGGTGATCCTTTCCCTCCATTCAGCACTGGTGAGGCCACTCCTTGGAGTGAGTGTCTAGTTCTGGACTCCAGTACGTGAGACACATGGGCAGACTGGAAGGAGCCCAACAAAGGGCCACAAAGTTGAATGAGGGACTGGAGCACCTCACATGTGAGGAAAGGCTGAGACAGCTGGTACTGTTTAGCCTAGAGAAAAGAACGCTAGGGGGGATGTCACTGGTCCATATAAATACCTGAAGGGAGGTGTGAAGAGAATGGAGCCAGGCTTGTTTCGGTGATGCCCAGTCACAGGAAAAGAGACAGTGGACACAAATTGAATACCAAGAGTTGCTATCTGAACATCAGGAAACACTTTTTGACTGTGAAGGTGACTGAGCATTGGCACAGGTTGTCTGGGGAGGTTGTGGAGTCTCCATCCTTGTACATAGTCATAAGCCATCTGGATGTGGTTCTGAGCAACCAGCTCTAGGCTGCCTTACTTGAGCAAGGGTGTTGGACAGAGGACTTTCAGAGGTTTCTCCAATCTCAGCAATTCTGTGATTCTGTGATCTAATCTTAACTGATATCTAATCAGATGTAAGAAAGACACACTCACATTAAAGCCTGCATTACTAGACATGCTCTCAGGAGTCACCAGAATATCTCTCTTATGTTAATAGAACAAGAACTTCCCTCTGTTTTCTTTTCTGGTGCAATTACAGCTTTATATGCAGGATATCAAGCAGTATCAGGTTTCAGAAAACACAGCTTCCATTAACACTTCTCCACCTACTCTCAGATCATGCAGAAGTCCGTGTATATTTGCTCTTAATGTTAACCTTTACCTATCTCATTTTTTATGTCCTATGCTCTTGAGAAAAAGGCTGTCATTATGAGGCAGTTCCCTATTCGATATAACATGTCAACTGCCACAGGGTTTAGTTATAGTGGATTAAGATCTTTTGCTTGCAAACAGCTCCATGTCAGCAGTTCATAAGTTTAAGTGCAAGAGAAATAAAGCCTAACATTAACTGCTTGTTCTTAGCACATCACATATACAATGTTCGATGATACATACTTTATATCTTTTTTGGGGTACTTTAGTATGGTTAAAGAAGTTTTGTCTGAGAGAGGATAAGCTACTGTTCAAATTAACTATTGCCCTTCTAACTCATGTTGCTGTTGCCTCAAGACTTGGATGGATGCCCTTTCTTTTGTCATGAAAATTAATTCATTAATTCCTGTGTCAGAATAACCAGTTCCAACCAGAAGGTGAAACTGCTCACAATTTAAAAAAAAATGTATTAGGAAAGAGGGTGGAAAGCTTATCATTATGATCTTGTAAGTGAATCATGAAAAAAATGTTCAAAGGGATCTTGAAGTCCATTGTTACACAGTGCGTACTGTGATTTTTTCAAAGTTGTCTTAATAATATTTGAATTCAACTTTTCAACTACAAACATTGAGCTTTGCTAATGAGAAATATGACAACAGTAGTAAAGAATTGCTCTTAAGGAGAGTAATGTTCTTTATTAATGCACCATGATAGCACAATCTTATCTTGATTTTTATGTACATTGACAAATGTATGTATAAACATATAATGAATGTATCTACTAAAACACTTGAGTTTTTTATCTTGCTGACTCCAGAAACTTTAGCATTTGTTTTGTCCATACTAGTAAGACGAAAGGATAATATCCCTGTTGCTTGGGTATGCTAGGCAATAAATTATCCTGGCAATTGATTAAATACTAGACCAAAGCCAATACATTTAATCAATGCATAAAGCTGTTTGTTGCCTACACATTCACTTCTCATGAGTTTTACTGCTACTTTGACAAAAATAAAGTACTTGTGGACAATATGATCTAATATGTTCTCTCTCTTTATAAGCCCCCTTTCTTATTTTCAAAGCTTTAAATGTGATGTGATAGTGACACGATTCATAATCTCCAATGTTCTCCTCAATCCAATATCAAAAGATGAATCTATCTGCATAATAAGATTAATTAATTGATTTCACATTATTTTTTTCCCTTACATGTGGAAGAAAAAAGAGTACATTTTCAGATAAAACCACGGTGAATCAACCTCATTCATTCTATCCATATTATTTGTTTCATTTCAAAAATCCATAGGCTACCTTGGCTGCCTGTCCACTAATTTCAGTGAAGCATGTGTTAAAATCACCTATGCAGTTTTATCTTATGATGTGTAATATGAGTTATGAGCAGATCACAAATAACACACCACATGAGACAAAATGCATATAAATTCAGGATCTGGAAAATATTTGCAAGGATCTGCCTTAGAACTCCTCAAGTTATTCAAATGTTGTATGAAAATATATTCTATGTTCTTAAATTCTTTGGAACCTTTTTGCTGTTTATAATGTCTTTTTCTTTTTTCTTCGTGTATGACTGGACATTCACATGTTATCATACACACATCATGTCCTCCTTTGCTACACTATTAACAAAATGACTGAATGAAAGAGCAATGAAGAATGAAAAATAAGCTACTGGTCAGATGCCAACACTTCTTTAGCACAAGAATACGAAAGAACAGCTATGTCACAGCATTATACTTGTAACTTTCTTCAGGCCTATCGAAGCTCATTTTTAAGTTTCCTGGATATGACTATTTCAGGCTTGTCAGGGAAGGATCTGTTTCCTAATAAAGTGCATTTTGAGGAATAAAAGCTGTCATTCCATTGTCAATTTTTTTTTTTTTTTTTTTTAATCAGAGGGGACCATACTATAACCCTGTAGTCTAACCACCTGCACGATGTACACTATGGGATGCATGACTTCAGTACTGGAATGTAACTTCTTTTTGAGGTGTAGCATGCATTTTACAAAGCTAATTTTACTCAATTTAAATGTTTCAGCAAATAAACAAATCACCATAATGCTAAGTAAACAACCCCAAATATAATAGTCATAAACGAGTCATTGCTTTCCTAGCCTAGTGCATATCACTCATTTCCTACCGCTGAATCTTGTCCTGCCTTATGCTGAGCCATCCTACTTGATGTTACCAACCTCTGTCATGTATTTAGGGTAATAGATCCAGTAGGAAAACAGGAGCTCATGTCTGAACATTATTTACCATGACTCCATAGACTTTTTGAGTCACTGCACTCCAAGGCAGAAGTTCCTTATCCTGTACATGTGGTGCATACTCTGTTATAGAAGTTTTCATGCATATTTGATGGCATTAATAGTCACATTTTGGAAGGGACTTCACAGTGTGAGAATTGAAGTCAGTATCTACAACTACCTCATTTATCAACTGTCAAATGTCTCAGGTAAATCTGCCAGAAATAATTCTATATTTTATCTAGGAAACAGAAATCTGTAATGGCTGGAGAAGGCATTGAAATATTTAAACTACCCATTACAAATATACAGTGCTAACACAGTAAGGTTATCTCTGACTGTTTGTCTGTCAAGGTTCTCAACCTTATCTTCATACTTTCCTGAAGGTAATTTAGTCTATTAATTACCTCTGCTGGACATTCCATAACTGGTGCTTTTCAATACATATTTTATTTCAACCGAAGTCCTAATATTTCCTCATTAGCAAACAAGCAAACATAAAATATGTATATAGTACTAATCAAGTAACTACATATTTATAGACTCGACTACACACTTAAATTTATTGGAAAACTAAATTTTCAAGTTAACTGCAAGATCCTTGTCTACTAGTTTTTACAGTTTGTAATAGTGGTAGCTACAGTACTGTCTGCATAATATAGGAAAACAGAAAAACGGTGATCATGGCATGGATTTGTAAAATAGCTGTTTTCATATTACACTACTTTGAACATAATACATTGCATTCTTGCTTTCACTAAGAACAGCAGTGCATAGAATGATCAGACTTTGCTTTCCAGCAAAGATTACTAGATATTTAGCCAGAGATTATTTTTTTTTTTTTTACTGAGATTAAAATTATTTTGAAGGCATGATTAAGATAGTCAAAATATGAATTTAGGTTCCCTAAAACTCATTCAAAACTGTAACAATTAAATAAGAAAATTATTTCTAATTTAGATTGCCACTTAAATCACTGCTTAGATAATCTTTCTTCTATGAGAGTACTACATACTAGAAGAACTAATGGGCTATGAACTAGAAGATATTACCTGCAACTTTCCCTATTTCAGTGTATGTTAAGGACATATCTATTCTAGAGAGATTTCTAAACATGTATATCCTTTTCTCCTTCCTTCCCTATACATACCCCAGAGAACTGGAAAAATTTTATGTTACTATTCAAAAAGGTTTGTCAGTTCTCCAGCTGAAGCCATTTAATGCTAACAAGAAGTTAACCAGTCAGATTTACAGAAGATAATCATGCCTGTGCATACTGCCTGTTCCCTGAGTCAAAAAAAGATTAAAAAGGGAAGGCATTATTTTGGTTGTCTCTGAGGAGAAAATATGTATCTTCAAGCCTATAGGAAAAACAAATTCCACAGAGATCACTGAATATCTCAAGCTGGAAGGGACCCATAAGGATACATTCCTTATAGGACTACCTTAAAATAGATCATACAGAGGTAACAGTGGTAAACATAAAAATTCTCTGCAAGTACGAATAACATGAATTACGATATGCTTATTTTTTGTGATCTTTGGAGTTCTGGCTCATTTTGAAGAATATGTAGATTATTGTTTACATAATTCTCACTTCCTTCACTTATCTAAATGCATTCATTCATATAAAGTTCATAACATAGCCAGGATCATAAAAACTGTAAATACGGAAAGACCTTTTTGGGATACTCTGCATGTCAAACCCTTTACATTTCTTTTAACTGAAGTGATAATTTGCGAATTAAGGAAGCTGAAATTACTTAAAAAATAGACCCTTTAAGCACTTAAAATGAGAATAGAAAAATAAAATGTAACAATTCTGAGAGTGTAGTACAGGGTGAGTAAATCACCCACATTTGATTGTGATTGCTAACTATACTGATACATCAAAACCACTTTAAACACATGAAAATTACCTCCTTACCAATTTCTATCAATTGCTGCATAACAGTTATTGAGTAGCAGATGATGGTCCTCTTACATTAAATATTTTCTTTTTTTTTTTTTTTTTGTGACAGAAAATAAAAATGATCATCTTACTCACAATGATTATGTATATTTTTAAAAGAAATAGCATTCACAATGCAGTTCAGATTTACAGAAACACAGACTGTTTCTATATTGTAACTTGCAAGATTTACGAATTTGATATACAGTACTTCAACAAACATAAAGCTGGCTCTCACCTCTTCCAGACAGAAAGAAGAATCAGAGTGTAATGATAGTGCATATAAAATGCTAAAAACTTTATTAAACATGTAGCTGTTCACTCAGAAACATTACTCTCCCTTTAGCAGTCTGAAGACTGCCAAAAGAAGAGAGTCTGTAATAGTTATTCTGTCACTCAGATTAAATTTCTTCGACGCAGTTTCTAAACAGAGTAAAACATGGTGGTCAACGAAAGTACTGTATATCAGTGATGTTCTCAGAGACAGCAAATTACTGAAACACAATCAGATTGCTCATTTAAAGTCACTATTTAAATGAGACTTTGCGAAGAGAGACTGACAGTAGGATTCACTGTAGTTTCCCAAAGTTAAGCTTTTTATGAAATGTTTGCTGTTCTGTTTCATGGAAGAATGTTATGCCATAGTTTGCTATAAGCCTCAACCATATTTTTACTCCCCTCTCACATCATTTCAGAGGGAAGACATACATGCTTTGACACACCCCATATTCCCCACATAAGACAACATCTGCTGTCCCATGTAAATCACTTTACGCCAAGTCTTATGTGTGAGACAGCAGGGACCCCCTGTCCAGCACAGCTTAACTCATCCAGCCATCAGCTATGCCTGCTCTGCCCTGGTGGGACTGGAGGGCTCTGGTGTTCAGTGCTTAAAGAATGCCTAGAAAAATCTGGATCATACATATTTTTTTAATATTATTTTGTCATGCAATTGTATCGTTTTTCATTGAAAGAATATAGCTGTCATGAAAGCTGGTGCAAGTCACGTTTTCAGACCACGTCAAATCCACAGAAACGGCATTTACTGATTAATGTTATTATTTTTTATATAAGTACATGTTAGAAAGAAGGAGAAAAGAAAATCATCCAAACTCTTCTATTTTAACTGATTTAATTTCATTTGGTTTTTGCTAGTTTTCCTCATGCATTGAACACCCACAAATTTGAAGACGTGTGGGAAAATTTTTCTTACAGAGAGTAGGAAAGTATAGCTTGAAAATGCCACTCTAAACAAATTGTACGTTATTACATACCCTGCTGGTTTATTTCTTAATTAAACAACTAAGTATTTTATCTTTGGTGAACAATATGAGAAGTTAAGAGTCCCTGTTTTCATTCATTCCCTGTTGAAGACTCCCTGTGACCAAAAAGTCTAACGCTAGAACCTGTACAGTATTAGCATGGTTCCCTCAATAAATAAACTTTCCCACAAAATAATAAACAAACAAAAATCTGGTCTCATAAAGAAAACTATTCGTAGTGGAAAAATTGAACAACTTTTTAAAAGCAAGGGGCAATATTTCAGGCCAGACAGCTGTTCCAATGTAACAGCCCTTGAATAATGAGCAGACAAGCCTGAGAGGGTGTTTCTGGAGCCCATAAAGGAGTCTGCATGCTGTTTTGGCTTCAGCGCTTGAGAGCCAAATGGAAAAATTAGCAATTTCCATCAGCATGAATGGAATATTTACTGTCAGTGTATCATAACAGCCCAGTAGATCTCACATTTATCCAAGGCCGTTCTTCTTCTCATTTGCAGTGATGAATGGATCGATGCAACACTGATGTCAGTAGGAAAAGGGGCTGTCACTTTCCAAACCTGAAAACAATGCTAATGTGAAGGACTTCCTTTGCAGAGAGGGTATTTTGGTGCATAGCTGCCAGCGCTCTGCAGTGGGGAGACCAGACACACCCTCAGTGCCACCACCAGCATCATCTGTGCCTGCCCGGGGACATCGTCCCGCTCATTCCTGCATGGGGGCCTAAGAGAACCATACAGCCTAGAAACGGGAAAGATCTGTGTGTTGCTATGGAATCTGACCACATCTTAGAGAAGTTTCTAAGAAAGACAAGGACTTATAATTTTGTATATCATTAAATCTATACAACTTGTTAATAACTTCTCTACATATAGCGCTCTAGAGCCTGGGGTAAAATTCATAGGACAGAAGATTTGAGATAACATATTAATTTTAACAAGGTATACACAACTCATTAAAATTAAAGCCGTAAAATTCTACTGCAACGGATCTGTAGATTTAAAATGCATGAACAAAAAAATGTGAATTAAGAAAATTAGATGTAAAGGAATGCAGTAATTAAAGTTTCCTTAATCCTGCCAACCTCTGTGCCTATATTACAATGTTATCTTTAAATAGCATGAGCACATTTTTTTACCCCCAGTTTTTTCTCCACTTTTCCACTTCCTCTTCTTATTTGGTACTCTGGATGCACAATGGATGTACAAGCCCTGGTAAATGTGCTCTGCTGTCATCCTTCTTTCTATCTTACCACTCAGTATGCAGATCCTGGTTTTACTTACTGCATATCCTGAACTGAATACAAAGGATTTCATTTCCTTATAAGCTCGCATACAGTTTTATCACTGCACTATCCAAGTTTTTCATTAACTTTTCGCCTTTCAAACTAAAATATTGGACTGCAATCTCCCAGGGACATTATTTTTCCTTTTTTCTGCCCCATTCTGAAAACTTGAGCCAAACAATTCATAAAGAGCTAATTGTTTGCACTGAAGAGTTAAGTGAAAATTTTATTCTCGGATTAACTCCTTTCAAATAAACCTTGATTAAGTGAAAATGACCGTTAAATGATATGTACTTGAAATGACAGCATAAGCAGCTGAAAAACCTTTACTCCATGTGTAACTTATGTAGACTCAATTCCTGAGTTCCAGCTGCTTAACTGAGTACTCCTACCTTCAAGTTAAGACTATGTGGTTAACAATATTACCAGCAACCCTTTGAACTATATTTCAAATTAAAATACATTAGTGATGATAGAAGGAAAAAATGCGTTTGTACCTTTTTAACAGCTCTGCAGTTTTTAATATGAGCTGATAACTGCAAATCCAGGTCCCACTGGAGTTATCAGCCAAATTCCAGAGACTAAGTCAGAATCTAAGTCAAAACTCAGACACTTTGTGAGGGAAGAATTTCCCACTGAAAAGTACTCGTGTGTTCTGCATTTTGGTGATAGCAGAACCCCTTCCCTATTGGGGAAAGAATTGTTCTTAAAGCAAATGAGAATCAGGTGCCTTGAGGCCAGAACAGTGGCTACAGGTAAAGCCTTTTTTTGCTGTGTTAGTTTCAAGTGCATATTCTCTAGATACTCTTTTTCAGTTCAGCTGGGAGCAGTGGCAAAACTAATGCCTGTCAGTCCTAGCATACTGCATATCCAGTGCTCCTGTAGTGAATTGAGTAAAGATGTTTGTTTAGAAGCCTCATCTTTTGATTTTTAAACTTTATTATTAGTGTTATGCAGCAACATGCTGCAGGACACTGCATCCCACATGTCCCTTGACTGCATTCAAATAGAAAGTCCTTGGGTTTGCTGAGACTGAATCTGCTCCAATCAGGTGCTGAACAGAGATACAAAGTGAGGAGGTCTAGGCACCTTATTCTTCTTTCCCTCAGTACTGAGTGAAAAAGAGGTTCTGGGAGCACATTTCCATTAAAAGGCAAGATTTTTGGTTTTATTTTTCATTTGCCTTAATTGTAAATATTATGCTGAAATAAATTTAATTTTTAAAAGACCTTGTCTTTTGCCAAGAATCCACAAACAGAAAAGCAATACAAGAAAAGTGTAGCCAAAAGCAAAGATGTTACTAGCAAAGATACTTTTAGTACATAACACTAATAAAGAACACAAATTTCAATACATCTGGTTCAGCTTTGAAAGCAGAGTACCATATTGATAGTCATACTTTAAAGTATACTGAAGATACAATGAACCTCAGTTATTTTAGTAGAAATAATTCCATACATAGAGAAACTGTCTGTGACTGTCATTTACTTACTATCTGTAAAGACAGAACTGTGAGGGTGTATTTGACTATGTGCTTCTTCATTTAATAACATGCCACAGCTGGGGGTTACTGACTGCTACTTGTAAGGTGTAAGAATCATGTTCATGGAATCTAGATTAAGAGAAGCTGGGAACTTGGGCCTCACAGTCATTAATCCTATTATTCCCTGCATACATACACACATAGATACATAAAATATACATGCATGCATATGTATTTATCTTCATATACTATACATCTATGCATATTCAGATCTATGCATGAAGGAGAAGAGTTATTTATTAAGGCAGCAAAAATGCAGAAACACCTTTCCTAGAAATTGTGGGGGAGATAAATAGTTCTTTCTGGATCAAGAAAAGCAACTATAACTGAAGCCCACTTTCTGAACGGAGGACCACAACATCAAATATGAGAATGCAGAATAACAGATGAAGTGGGAAGAACTGCAAGTGAGGTCAATGGCAGCTGCTATGCACAGGTGAAAACCTGTAGTTTCTTCAGTTTTGCCCTTAATCATTGGAAAGATTTTACTTGAAGGGCCAGAGAAATCTTCACACTCCGATTGTTGATACCAATGGTACAATTTTCCTCCCTGGATCATCCCTCTGTCTTCTTCACCAGGTTCTGACTAAGGCTGACCTGTCTGTAGAAGAAAAATCACTTACATCTTTCCTATCTTATGCCTTCCAACACTTCTCCCTGCAGTTCTCCACAAGCTTTCATTGAAATATTGTCCTGTTGGTTATTCAAGACACTTTGCTACAATACACAGTGAGACCAAGAGATACAGTGCTGATGTCTTGTATGTTTTACTTCCCCCCTCACCCCACCCGCATCTTCACAGGGTTGTTACAGGTATCTTCTTTAGGCATTGAATGCATAATCTGAAGCCTAACTAGTACCATACAAGATCCCCAACCTACCTGGCCTTGGCCCGAACTAGGTGCTACACGTTGGAAAAAGGAATTTCCTTCAGTTTTCACAAAACTTTACAAAACCAGGATAGAGTTAGTATGAATATTGAGGCAGAATTACACCTGGGACCAAACATGGAACTGAACTGTTTATATTGAGTGGGATTAATGGTAACACCCAGAAAAGATAAAAAAAAACATTTCAGCGGGGGTGGGGTGGGGGTGGGTGGTGTTGGGGGGGGTGTAGGGGGAAGGGGGAGAAGAAACCAAACCACAACCCAAACCACAACAAAACAATTTCATGAACTTGTCACTGAAAATGCATTAATACTCATGCTTCTTTGAGCAATCTCTGTCACTTTATATAACTCACAGTTGAAGGTGATGAACTTTAATCTGTACACTCTGCCCTTAGAAGCCAGCCAACTTAATCTTAAAAACTCAAGAAATTAATGGAAATGAAGCTGATTGTGTAGTTGATTGTTCCTTTCTGCTAAATCTATCCAGTTCATCTTGTGCTCGAAAATGAAAACACTTGCTTGAAAGGGGCTAAAAATCATAACTCTTCATTATTTGTTCTTTTCACTACATATTGTAAAAAACTGAAAAGAGAGAATATAAAAAGCATTTTCTGTTCTTCAAGGTTATCATAAAGCAACTTAACATACTAGGCAAAACTCAATAATCTTAGATTTCTTTTTTAGACTACTTTTTTTAAAGTTTATTTTTACATGTAACCCTCAAATTAAATTACATATGTTTGATAAAACTTTGGGATCTTTTTCACTTTAGACAACAGGTATATGTATGAAAATGTATCCAGATAAAACAGCTAAACCAAAAAAGTCACCTTATCTCCCTATATGTTGCCATGTATTTTGAATAGTTTATGTGAAGAATTAGCCTGTAAGGCTGCAAAAATCAATGCCAAAATCATGGAAAGGTCACATTATAAAAATTTCCTGATGACTGACAAATTTTATTTGCATATTTCTTATTATTATCATTATATATTTTTATATATATATATAAACCCTTGAAATAATGCCTTGCAGGGGTTCTTTTTAGTGCAGCCTGAAAAAGAGTGGCCAGAATCCACAGTACAATCCCAAAAAAAGAAAGGCCAAATGCATTGCAAAGACTTATCCATATTCGTATGTCTGTGACAGAAAAAAAATAAACCCAGTTTTCACGCATGTCCTCATTAACTATATTCAGACCATCCCTTCTTGCCTTTAATTCTCTTTCTCGGTTCAGCATGCATATATATATGCATGTATATGCTAATGTACAACTATGGATACATGTGTGTCTGTACTGGGGTGTGTATTTGCATTCACACACTAACTCTTGCAATAAGTGAAAACAGGAGTCCTCAGTGTCCAATCTTGATTAATTTCCTAAATGAAGTGAAATTTTAGCTCTCAAAGACTATATCACAATGCTTCCTGCATTAAAAGGCTGAATTAAGTTTATAGAGACAATCTTGACCTTTGATCATCTTCTTAGTCTCTGCAATTAAATACTTCAAGATCTGTTGGGTCAGTCTCATAAACTTTGAAATTAGCAGCACCAGGTTACATTACTTTGAGAGATGGTAGTCCTGAGCAAGCATCAAACATGCAAATATAGTTAGTTTTCCTCTATAGTGGGAATATCTGCACAATATAATTTTCAGTGTTACAAATATCTATTTATTTGGTGGTCTTACATTTTAAACTGCATTTTGGTTATGTAGCATAGTTGATTAATTTTTCTTCATTATTTTCAGTGTTAAACATTATTTTTACTTGCTTGTCTGTTTGTAAGCTTTATGTCTGGAAGACATTAAAAAAATATATTGTAAATTCACCAATTTAGACTAGTATCAATTCTGAATATACTTTTTACTACAAAAGAGTTAAACTTTAGTCATTGTACAGTCACTGCTGGAACTGATGAAACAATTCTTTATGATACATGGTCATTACAGACATGGATCATTATCTTATGCTTACATGTGAACTCTGACTTTATCATAATAGAATAATAAATATTCTTTGAATCCAAATTATTTAGGTGTTACGAGATGTTGGTTTTTTACTTCTAGCACATTAAAAATGAAGTCACTTTGAGGTCTCACATGACTTCTCCAGGTACTTTACCCTCTGCACACTAGATACTGGCTCGCGTGCATCAGCACTTCCTGCTATTTGAATTTGCCAGTCAGTAACTTGCTTCTCCTCATGCCCTACATTTCCAAGGCAATATTTCATTAACATACAGGCTGTGTAAATTAATATCTGTTGCTTTTTCCTCCAGTTCCCTCCATTGTTACAAGCTATCAGCTATCTCATAATGAGATGAAACGTTTGAGTCACACATCTTTTCCATAGTTTAGCAGACACAAACATTTAAGAATGGGTGCTACTAAAACAAACTATTATTGACCAAAATATTTTTTTAAATATTTAATCCAAATCCCCCTCTTTCTCAGTCCCAGGAAATATACAAATGTAATAACATCTTTTAGCTGTTTTTTATGATATTTACTATCTTGAGGGTCTGGATCTTCATTTTTATTCAGCAAGAGTATTAATAATTAACTATAGCCTCCCAGTGAGATGGGCAGCATCTAATTTACATTTTGAATAAGGAACAAAACACCCCACATAAATGCTAAATATGATTTTTAGCAGAAAAATGTTACATACTTATTCCAGTAGTAGTAGTTTATAATTATATAATTATTATAATGTAAATACATATTTATTTATATTGTTAATTTAAAAAATGTGTATTTGACAGAGACATGTCTTAGCATATATTTTGATGAACTCATATGTGACTATCGGATGATACCCTTAAAAACAGGGATAGTACATTTTAATAGCCATCACTGTTTAAAACAATTCTATGTAATAAACCCTTGTCACAGTGTAAATAGACAAAAGTCACATGCTTCATATAATCCACTCAAAAATTGTTTAGAGATATAATTAGCGAAACAGAAGGATTTCTTTATTTCTTTAAAACTTTAGACTTTGGAGATTGAAAAAACAAGCAAAATAGAAGTAAGTCAGAATAAGGCTTTGCAACAAGAGAATATGCCTTCAAGATTCTATAGACTAACACATTTATTCTTCAATTTCTTCTTCTTTTGTTTATCATCCTCCCTGCAAATCATGCTACTCTGTCTTTTTGATGAGAGATACTATTTTTATCCCAAAAGGATAGGCACAGAATTTCTGATGCTCAAAACCAGTGAGAGAAGTCCTCAAAATAATCATGACAGTTTTTTAATCTCCCAGTCATTGCCTTTTTTATTTATATCTTTGGTCTTCTAACATTTAAACCTTTGCATTTTGGTCATGTAGCATAGCTGATTAATTTTCCTTCATATGTCTTGTTAATAAGAACCAGGAACTTCCCCACCCACCCTCTCACCCCCCAAAAAAACCAAACCAAACCAAAAACCAACCAACCAAAACAAAAAACTACACTGAGAAATCTGGAACCATGTTTAAAAGATGAGAGATATCTTATAAGCTTTCTTCAGTTCATGGATTTTTTTAATGGTTCACTGCTTTCAAGATTTTAGCTGGAACAGTAATATTACCATTAAAAGCTTTTTTTTTAAGAAGCAAATAAACACAAAAAACAAAAAACAAACCCAAAACCCACTAGACCTGAAAATCTCTCACTAATGTTTTTGCCTAGGAGCCAGAATTTCAATAAAGTTATTTAATGGACTGCCAAAAAAGAATCTTTTAGACATACTGAAAAACTTAAATGAAAAGATGTAATTTATTTAACTACAGTCTACTTATTTCCCATGGATACTTTTACCACTGTTTTCCCCCTCAACAGTTTTGCTTTGACTGTAACAACTGTCCAAATGTCTACCTGATTTAAATCTAATTTTTTAAAAAATATTTCTCCTTATAGGTAAGAAATAAATTTTTAAAATCACTTTATAATTTTTTTATCACCGTGCCATTATCTTACATTTGCTGAATATTCCATAGCATACATGAACACCTCCTTGATAGATAATAAAGCCCCAGCCTGAAGACTTGCAACAAAGATATTTCTCCTTTCATCCTATATCAGATAAAAAAGAAGTCACAGGAGATTTTTTTTAATTGTTATTATTTGACCGAAATAGAGAAGAAGCAAGAAGAAGTGAGAAGTGAGAAGTGAAATGATGTGAGGAGGGGAGGGGAGGGGTGAGGCCCTCACCATTTCAGTCTTCTGTATGCTGGGAACCACACAACCTCTTCTTCATTTTTGGTAGTATTGGGTACCTCTCCTTGTTTTACGAAAGGAGAGGAGAGAGAAGCAAGGTTCAGAACAAGGACCATGAAGGAAATTCTGAATGCTGCTAGGACTGCTTTACATCGGTCTTGGTTTGGGCAAAATGGTCTAATAGCTGTGGGAAGCAAGGGTTGATTGAATTGTTCCAAACACATCCTGAAAACATAGCACCTTCATAGCATCTTTTTTTGTTCCTACCATAATTACACCAGAAAGTAGTCAGCAGGCAGGTTCTCTTTAGTCTCTCTACAGTATCTGTAAATTTTCCGGGTTTGGGTCCTTTACACACTCTTTTCACATTCAACCCTTCTGAGAAAGTTATGCAAGACTTTACCACAGATCATCTACTATTTCATGCTTCTTTAAAGTCTGACTAAAGAATCTCAGTTGCTGCTTTTCAATCCCTTTTTTAAAGCAATATTTCTAATATTTATTTGTTCAGAAACCTTGGAAAAATCTCAGTTGCTGCTTTTCAATCCCTTTTTTAAAGCAATATTTCTAATATTTATTTGTTCAGAAACCTTGGAAATGTTAATCTAATTACTAAGAGTCTTGTTTGTTGAAATGATGGCTTTTAAGTCAGTTTGATGAAATTTGGGAACCTTAACCACTATTTTAGATTTGCATTTCAGAAGAATTTTGATTATAAAGTAATTCAATCATATCACATTCTTACATTAGAGGCTTTCAAAATAAGTTTAATATTTTAAAATGTTGGTGTCATGACATAGCACTGAGTATAGAGATATGTCCTTTACCTTTCACATCAACCAATGCATTTCAATGTATGTGATATGAATACACAAATGAAGTCCATTTACTTTGGGATTCAGTTTAAAACATTTTAGTTCTCTGATCCACTTACATTCACATACCTGTGTGCTGTCTAAACTCCTACTATATCTGTTAGTCTGGCTGATGGGACCTAGCAGATGGTTTAGCCAAAAAGCCACAAAAAGCTCATTTTCTTTACCTAAGAGTTGGTGCACAGCAGCGTGTTGCTTGCCCAAATGTATCCCACTTTGACCCTCCTCCAGCTCCAGTGCCATACATGTCATTCCCTTGCAAGTGTCTTGGAAATGCTCCTAGTGCCAGGCTGTTTATATGCACAGAGGTAAGCCTTTGCAGGACAGAGATTCAAAATACAATTTGAAATAAGATGTTAAGAGCAAAACTAAATGGTCATATAAAAGGTAGGAGGCCCTTATTATTACTAGCCATACAGCTAGGTTGTTTTGAATTCTGTTAGAGGAAACAATAAAAAACTATTTATTAACAAAGTTTGGAGACAAAAAAATAATTGAAGCCATCATTTTGAGAATATTTGCAAGCCATTTTAGTTCTTTGCCTTTGTCTTCCATTTTCTCTAGTGCCTGGAAGAAAATAGCAAGCCATTTGAGTTCTTTGCTTTTGTCTTCCATTTTCTCTAGTGCCTGGAAGAAAATAATCTGCCTTCGACTCAAGTATCCATTATGTGGAATTAACTTTGTATGTATTTTCTCCTCCCACATTTGCTAGAACGGCAGTTGATAGTCAACTTCTTTCATACTGTTCATGGCTTTTGGTCCTTTTCTAAGATGGGTGGAGTTAGCAGGAGAGGGCAAAACGGACAAAATACTGCCTATCTTCAACAAAATGTTTCTTACTACAAGCAGTGCATATTAATGCAACCAGACTCCATGTTAGGATGTTCCCATCTTAAATTACAGCTGCAAACCCAAACATAAGTCATCTTTTACTATTATACTGAAATGAGACCTGAAGTGTTACTTTTTTGGTCAGGAATATTAATTTCATTGTGACAAGTGCAATGTTGACAATCAAAGGGCAGGCAAAACTGGTATTCTAAAAGTACTCTTAGGTAAAAACAAACAAATCTCTAATAAAATAGTGGAAGCAATAGTTAGACTGTGTTATTTGTTACATTGCTGTATTTCAGCATTGCTTGATTCTCAACATCAAAAGAATTAGTGGTAAAAAACTTGGTATCACATTGAAGGCTTTACTTCAAGTAATTCTCTCCTCAAGCATTGTCTGTGCCATTTCTGTAAGTTCAGAGCTGTTAAAATGGGATATTAGCGATGCCTTCTGCTCAGTCAAATACATCAATTTCTTCTTCTTTTCCAGTATCAACATCCTTCCCTTATTCTGTGTAAGTACAGGCATTACTTAATTTCCCCTCACCATAAATGAATATATCCTTTAATGAAATCTTATCTAAAACAATTATTTGGACTAACTTAGTTCTCAGACTTGCTTACAACTAGTCCAAGACTTTTCACTTAAAATCATAACTCTACACATTTTAGGGATCATATTGCTTTCTTATCTATTCACTACCATGCTCACTTCTTTTACAGTGTCAAGTTCTCACTGAGCCAAGTGAATAGCAAACATGTGGAATTTAGTATTATGCATAGCTTATATCTATTTAAGAATGAGAAGAGGCACCTTGCATGCATCTGCTTATTTCTTCAGCATTAGGCATTTGTTTTGTCCTAATGTACATGAAAGGTATTCAACATGTACAATCAATGTCAGACAGCTGACACCCTGCAGTGTCAGAAGGACAGGGGAAATGGAGAAAGAACAGATTTCAATCTTTTGACTTCCAACAAGCATCAACTTCCAGAAAACCCCAGATCTCATTTCTAGGAACTAGCAACTGCTTTCTCTATCTGTACAGGACACTTAATGCAAGCTCCAGTAACCCAGTCAGTATGAATTCCTACTGTTAGCCTGAAGGCTTTTTCTAGTCACCAAGACATCTCTAAGTCGCAGTGATAAATGTGATGGATGTCTGGCTAGTCTACCAAGCTTGCATCCAAAAAGGAGATGGATCACACCTTGATCACCATAAAAGGCAGATTCCTTGTCATGGTTACCAAACATTTTCATAAAGTAAACGACCTTGGAAAAAGCTCAGACAAGCTTAAAAATGAAGTGTAGGAACAATGAAGGCACAGTCCGTTGCATCCCCTACTCTCTACACACCAAATCAACACAAAGGAAGGGACCAAGGGCAGTCCACCTCCTGTGCGCAATAAATCTTCTCCTGAACTTGCACACCACTTCAATAGGCTGTCAGAGCTGCTGATTTCTGTAGGAATACCTGTAATGGTAGTTCAAACATTTAAATAACTTAAATGGTACAGACATCTCTATCCTTGCCCCCCCCCTCATCATTTTCCCTTTCTATCCCCTCAGTTTTCTTGCCACATGGCTATGAATGCCTATTTCCTAAAAGCTTCCCAAACTACTTTCATTGTGTGGGCCAATGCTTTAATCCAGGACCTCTGGGCTTTACTCAAAAGTATTCAAATAAATGCAGATCATGAAAATTTGCAAATCTGCATGCCAAACTACTCTGGAGTAATTTTAAAACTTCTTCTACTGCTCTTTTTCTGTTAATTACTTCACCACTGTGATGATATTTACTTAAAGGAATTAATAGAATAACAGGCTCTTCTGAGAGATTTCTTTATATTACTAGCACATTTGGGCTTCCTTTAAGAAAGCTTATTTCTCTCATCCATTGTCAGATTTCTATGCCACTAACACAATTAAACATAACCAGGGATTCCATGTAGATCTAGGGAACACCGTGTTTTTGAACTTATCAGATAAACTGCTGTAAAGCACAGATATTTTCTCTTTTTTGATATTTTTTATTTTCATTCAGATGTAACATCTAGTTGTTACCTGAACACTTACTATTTTCTTAAGCTAATAATTGGCAATAACTGTATAAAGAAATAAAGATATTTATAAAGTATATATGGCCAGGGTAAAAGCCCTTCCTACACTAAGACATATTTTAAAAATGGTTGCTACCGTGAAATGGTAATTCCCATTTGTAATTGTTTTTTACATTATTCAAGATGATGAAAAAATGGTGCGTGCACAAGGTTTATGAAAAATTAATTTAATTTCTTTTTTGCTCCCCATTTCCTTCAATAAAGCAAAGATTCTCCTATATATTCTGTATCCAGGATATCTGATAATACATTAAACAATTGTGTGCATATATAGTATGACTGTGTTCTATGTAAAGTTTTTAGGAACTGACAGAATAATATATATATTGAAACATATTCTCTTAAAATGAATGGAAGAAGTCTTCATAATATCTGAAAGAACACTGTTAATTCAATGTTACTGTAGGGGATCGTTAGGCTCCATAGCCTCATTAAAATCAAACAAATGACAAAGGCAATTTTCTCTAAAAATAAATTGCATATGTTATTTTAAACTTCATAGTTATTATCTCATGTTTATTTCACAAAATATGTGCTGATAATAAGGCATCATTCATGTAACTGCAATTATTTTAACTAGCTGTACATATACAAACAGTTAAATAGGTACAGTGGTTAAGCTATAATTAACATGATCTGTCAAAACTAGATCTGTTAAACTACAGAAAACCAATATTTTTGTATTTGATCAGCACAGGAACACATCCTACCTAATAGAAGAAATTTATGCTACCTAAAATTAAAATGAATTTTCAAGTGATGAAGATAAAGGACTATTTTTCATAAATTCACAGCAATCTCAGGTTTCCAATCATGCCTAGGGGAGCAGGGGGGGAGGGGGGAGTATCGTATACCGTTCTAGACTAATGTTTTTCAAAGATAATTTGAAGCACTTATAGTTGAAACTTTAATAGATAAAATTAATGTTCTTTTATTTAAAATTATATCTAAAGGTATTCTGTTTTATTTCTGTCTTATGTAAAAACTTATATATTAACTGAACTACACAGCAGGGAGGTTATGCAGTTCAGCAACATAATGTCCATATGGGTGGGTGCATGTCTATACCTACATGTAAATATAAAAACATAAAATGCAACTGTGAAGCTGTGTAGAGATATTTAAAATATAGCTGAAAAGCAAAGATGAAAGCTCACGTGGAAAAATGAGTTAGAAACTGTTACATTTGAGGCCTCTACCTTCAGATGTGCAAAGCCATAACAACGGTAAGGAAGCCAAATACAGGACTGGACAATAATCTGACTCCCTCCCTCCGTCCCTCCGTCCCTCTGTCCCTCCGTCCCTCCCTCCCTCCCTTATTTCATTATCTTTCTTTCTTCTTTCTCCTTCTTTCTTTCTTATTTTGCTCTGTTAGTTTATTTGTTTTTCTTTCTTCCTTTCTTCCTTTCTTCCTTTCTTCCTTTCTTCCTTTCTTTCTTTCTTCCTTCCTTTCTTTCTTTCTTTTTTTCTTTCTTTCTATCTTTCAGAAGTAGATCTAGAAAATCCTGTATGCTTCTCTGTATTTCTGCTGTTACCTCTTTATCTAAAATGTTAGCTTCTGTGTGTCACTAATAGAAACAGCTAAAGATTCTCAAGCAGATGCTCAGGTTTGTTAATAACTGGGGCTACAAATAGATTTGAAGCATCTCCATAATTGCTGTTGTTCCCAGTTTGAACCTGGTAGTTATCTGAATTTGAAACTTTAAGCCGAATATCACTGAATGAACTATAGGCAGTATTTTTATGGCTGATAAGTACCTAATGAAATGTCTGTTAAAGCTGGAGATTTTTCAACTGTAATGTAATTTATAATGCATTATTTAAACTTCTATTGTTACCTATTTTTGTCTGGATTTATGCTTGCTTTATATCCAGTCTCACGTTTCTGAGCAAGACTTGGTTGCTTTCATGCATTTTTCTTCACTAAATATTACCGCTTACCAAAGCAATTAATGTTTTTAAACATCCAAACATATAAGTCTGCACAAAGATTCAACTACAGAAAAGTAAATGGGGTACTACCAAATATCTTTAGTATCCTTGCAGCATTGGAATACCTTCATCATTCATTCCTTTTCTAGCCACTTGTTACCTTACTCTTTCTTTTTGCCTCTTTCTATTGTGTATGAGTAACCAGACTATTTGTACAGATATGCAGACAGGGAGGAACCTTGCTTCATCTGTTCAGCTAACTGCAATAATGAATTGTTTCAAACCTTTGAACAATTAGTAGTGACTCTTCTCTGTACTTTCTATATGCAAATTAGGATTTCCATAATTTCACATCTAGAAAAAATCTAGTATAAATCTGTGAGACCATACGAAAGTGCTTAGATGATCTTTTTGACTGCAAAGGGCTGGAAAGAATATCTCAGTGAAAACTGTCTTGAAGATGCAGAAAGAAGGTGAACAACTGTTTTAGAAAGCAGGAAGTGAAGTCTAGTCCAATTCATGGTGATAAAGCCTGATGCAAAGAAAGTTAAATAGCTTTGGAAGATATCCGACACCCAGCCTCTACTATCAGGTTAAGCCAGATTTGGTTCTAGAGGATGTACATCTGTAAAAATTCTGAATTGTAAATTTCCATTTTCCTTGATGCAACTGATTTACAGCATTTTTTTTTAATAGAAATAAGTGATTTAAATGAAACTTTAATAAAATCCATGTGCAATTAAATCTGAATTTGAGAATATTTTTTTTACTCTAGTATAGTGATTGTAAGACTTAAAGCAGAAGCAGAAGCAGGAACACATGACTTATGCATCCAGTCCCACTCATCTTACAAATTTTAGATTTTGCTATAAATTACCTAAACTTACATATTAGAAAAATATTCAAGACATTCAATAGTTATTTCTACATAAGAATGAAACACTTCAGGGAAGGGAATACCAGGAGAAGAAAGAAACATGCTCAGATAACATTTTTCTTTGGCACAAAAATCTCACTATTAAGAGTCTTGTTTCATATATGGTTAATTAAAATGCAGTATATTAAAATACAGTACCTTATAACACATGCATAGAGTCCGCTGTCTTGCACCACTGTCGGTCGGAACCAAATGGAGTCTTCTTCTTTGCTCATTCTAGTTCCATCAAAAGCTATAGGTTCCTCAAAATCTCCAGGTCCAGAGCTTTTGTACCACATCAAACTAAGTCCAGCACTTTGGGCTAGGGAGTAATTAGCTCTAATATATCCATAAAAGAGTGCACATTTTATACGAACAGGTTCTCCTACTAGAACTTGATATTTCTTGTAATCCACAGACCAGTCAGTGCATCCATCAGCTAAAAGAGAAAAGAAAATTACAAGATATTATGAAAGGCTTCAGAGAGCACTATTTACACAGCAACCTTTATTGTGGGAAAGCACTGCATTTGAAAAAAACGTCCATTAAGTGACAACCACAAAAGTGGTACTCTTGATCCCAGAAAAATTAACTGCCTTTTCGCACTATTAACATCAGGTACTTGTCTATGCAAAACAGAGTTATTACGAGATGTTGTGTTAAATGCTGACAATTTCTACAATAATGGAGCAATTGCTCTTTTTCATTCTATGGAACTCCTGTATGACCAGTTTAAAATACTAGTGTGAAATTATTGCAACACAGAGGCCATGTGGGTATACTGGGTGTCATAATCTGTGAATTGCATCAATCAAATACCTTCGAGGTAACCACATACATGAAATAAGGTGTTACTCAATCTCAGAAGACATTAGGACAAGGAGCTGTGGCCTAAACCAAAAAAGTGTGTAAGTCTGGGTTAGATTTGAAGGAGGAGAGGAAACTGTCTTAACAATAAGAGTAGTAAGAGCAAATGCGAGAAAAGATACTGTCAGGAAAATTGCTATCAGCATTTTTGATGAATTGTTCAAGAACAGGGTAAGCAGATCTTACTTTGAATGCATGTCTTTCTAAAAGTACATTACAAATTAGTTTAAATGATTAATGCTTTTATTTTTTTCCTGTACAGGTTAATAATAATTCTAGAATAATTTTCATATTCTTCACCTGTTGAATAATGTCAATACTGTCCCACAATAACTATTCATCAGAATGCAATACCAAATTTATTTGACTTTCTGAAGCCCAGCAACAAAACCAACCCCCCCCTCCAAAAAAAAAACCAACAAACAACACCACCCAACATCCCTCCCACTTCCTGTTATTTTTAGTGAAGAATAGCAAAAGAGCAAAAGAACAGATACTTTTTACAAGAGCTTCCTTAACAAAAGGTTATGCTTTTTTTTTTCTTAAGGAACTTCAACCATGGACATTCACCATTAGGTTCATTCATTTAAAAACTCATTGTCCAGCCTCAGCTAGTTAATCAGGCCACCGATCTAGTCAGTTCAAAAGCAATCAGTACACTCAAAGGACAATTTCTTTCATCTTAAATTGAATATCTATGACTCATAAATATTTTGTCTCTGTATTTGCCACTTTTGTTAACTGTAAGAGAGATTAGACAGCCAGCTAGCTTGGAAAATCAATGTTTGCAAAGCTAAAGTCACATCAAATACCTCTCACCCTAAAGCTGACTGAATACTGACTTTAACAGAGAGTTAAAAATACTGGGCATAATAAAGCAGTATTATTAGCACTTTAAACATAGACACTTATTTTAATCTCTTATTTGGGAGAATAGCATGTCAATTAGTGATTTTTGAGATTGACACTTGGATAATATCACAGTACTTATTATACATAGCAAAATAAGAAAAACATAAACATCTCCAGACATCATTGTGTAAGTAAAAAGCTATGTCAATACCACATTGAAAGATGGAGGAAAAAAGAATAAAAGCTTTAGAATCAATTTGCACTGTGAACAGAATTCACATAGAGAAAAACAAACAAAAAATCATATATATTTGGATTGTGTCCTCTGGAGTTTACTTTTAAGATCAGGAAAGGACACTGATATGTTCCTGTTCCAGTTTCCATACCCAACAGTCCCTAAAAATCTGTAAGTTTTACAAGGTTACTTTACAACAAGACATAGATGTACTCTTGCAGAAATTGAAGTGAACGGGGACAAGGCTACACCATTATCTTCCCCACAGGACATAAGAAACTAACTTCTGTTTATTTCAGAATTCATTTACATTTTTTATTATTTCATTTTTTATCTTTCGGAAAGAGCATTCTCTCTCTGATCTGATTCTATTTCTTTCTGTTTCTAAATCCCCTTGCTAAAAATGAATTAACAGGCACCTCTAAGCAGACTTAATTCCATTATATAACTTACCAGGTAATAGCTTCTTCATCATACTTTATTATCAAATTGTAATCTTGCCTTTCACTGTCTAATTACATTAGTACACTTTGGTTTACAATATTACTCCACTAGTCATATTTTCTCTCTCAGGATATTCAGTTCTAATGGTTCCCAGCTCCTTAAGCTTGACGAATACATGAGGACATGCTGCAGAATAGCAGCAACTCCATCTCAAGCCTTCAAATTGAATGAAGGTTTAACTAGGTGGAGCAGGAAACTTCAACTTTTTTTCATCACACTGTTCCTCATTAAAAAGTGTTCGGGATCACATGCAGTCCAGTTTAGTAGGCTTAGGCAAACATACTAGCAGGTATTCTATACTTACATGCAAAACCAGAGAGATCATTGCCAAACTTCTGATAACTAACTATCAAAGTTCAGTTTCTGAGTTTTAAGAAATTAGGAATTAAGGAAATAAAGAATTAAATTTTAAGGAATCCATTTAATAAAGAAATTAATTCTCATTTAAGGAGAATGTTAACAATAGATTGAATAGGTAGGCTTTTTATTTATATTAATGCTCTGTGAGATAGTTATTTTGATTATATAAATTGGATGAAACTTCTATGGAAAAAGAATATAAATCAAGCAATCCTAAATGCCTCGAATTGTCTGGAGTTTTACACTAAGACTTCACATCACAAAGTACAAGATTACATTTCAAAGTAACTATCTACTGAACTATTTGGTCATTTGTTGGCACTAACTACATCAGTATGTCCCACCAGATAGCTTAAGAGAATATTAACTCAAGCAAGTGTGAATACTGGCGTGTTCTAAATATTATGGATTTGTATTTTAAGTTTTTTATAGTGGTGCACTCTGGCGGTCAACACTGGGTCCAGTCCTGTTTAACATTTTCAGTAATGACCTGGATGATACGGCAGAGTATACCTTCAGCAGGTTTGCTGATGACATAAAAGTGAAAGGAGTGGCTGATACACCAGAGGGTCATGTTGCTATCCAGATGGTCCTCAACAGGCTGGAGAAATGGGCTGGCAGGAACCTCATGAAGTTCAACAAGAAGAAATGCAAAGTCCTACATCTGGGGAGGAGCAACCCTGTTCACCAATATATGCTGTGGGCCACCCAGCTGGAAAGCAACCTGGCAGAAAAGAACCTGTGGTCCTAGTGGACACAGAGTTCAACATGAACCAGCGATGTGACCTTGCAGCAAAAGAAGTATGAGGAGCTGCATTAGTCAACGTATTGCCAACAGATCAAAGGAGCAAAGGAGGTGATCCTTCCTCTCTACTCAGCACTAGTGAGGCCACACCTGGAGTACTGTGTCTAGTTCTGGGCTCCTCAGTACATAAGAGATGCGGGCAGACTGGAGGAAGTCCAACAAAGGGCCACAAAGATGATTAGAGGAACTGGAGCATCTCTGCTATGGGCACAGGCTGAGAGCTGAGACTAGCCTTGAAAGGAGAAGGCTGAGAGGGGATCTTCTTAATGAATATAAATAGCTGAAGGGAGGATGCAAAGAACACAGAGCCAGATTCTTTCCACTGGTGTCTGGTGAAAGGACAAAAGGCAGTGGACCCAAACTGAAAGACAGGAGGATCTTTCTGAATATTGGGAAACACTTTTTTACTGTAAAGGTGAGTGAGCATTGGCTCAGGTTTTCTAGGGTGGTTGTGGAGTCTCCATCCTTGGACATGTTCAAAAGCCAGTTAGACAAAGTGCTGGACAACTGCTTGTAGGTGGCCCTGTTTGAGCAGCAATTTCCAGAGGTCTCCTCAAACCTTAACCATTTCATAGTTCTGCCATTTACATTCACATTCACATTTACATTCAGTGATAATCTTAAGAAAATATGACCTCTTCTCAATGTGATGTTTCAGTGAAGTGAACATGACAGTGGTTCTTTTTCTGCTTACAGAAATATTATACCAGTTAAACTCTGCCAACACTGACATTGAAGTCACTTAGAACCATATTAATCTTACTACAACTGGAAGCTTTAATACTTTAAAAATCTTCCAGAAAATACCTCACACTACTGCTCAGCCAATGGGCCTTCATCTACAAGGTGTTAATGCAATTTTGACAGATATAACAAAAGTTCTTCATTCTTGTCATAAGACACAGACACACTTCATTGATACTTTGTGGTAACAGTGATATTTCAGGAGATAACTGTCTTTCTGTGCTTAAAATGCTCCTGTTCTACTGTAACTGAAGTCTATAAACAGAGGCTTAAAACCAAGTAATGGAAAGAATAATAGACTGTCGTGTCCTTAAAAATGAGATTCCTGTGAACACTCAGACAGATGATAGCATGCACACACTGTAACAGACACTTTCCATGCACACTCTGCACTACACATTGGTGTATAGAGCACACATGCACTTTTCAATCTAGGAAAACCTGGATGTATCAAAAACCTAATTAAAATACTGATTTCCAAACGCCTTGAAACATGTAAAAGAGTCATTTTTGAAGACCCAAAGACAAATTATATTCATGATGCCTTTTACATTCATAGAAATCTTTAGCTTTTTCTATTGACACAGGCACCTTAAAAATTACTTATTTGCATGTTAAACACTTGTGTTGCTGCCTTCACAAATAGAGACAGAGAAGAGCAAAGGGTTAATTGTTCATTCAGATTTGTTAATATTAAATAGATTTCTATTTTGACTGGATTTTCATTCTTTTCTTTGTGTATAAGTAAGGCATTAAACAAAGAGAATATCTAATGTTTCTTTTCTTCGTTATGGCTCCAACCTACACACAATCAACACTTAGATTTATGCTGATTCAAAACAACTGTGGAGAAAGAAAAATACTCTCAAAACTCTTCAATGTTTTTGTTTCCATCATCACATCATCAAGCAGTCAATCATCTTTTATTGTATTTTATAAATTGGAAAATACTTGAATAATTCAACACCTTTGAAATTTCAGAACTGCCTTCAAATGAATGGCTGTAGTCCCTGATCTCTATTTTAATATGTTTCCAGTTATTGCTACACATAATAGCACAATACAGGGTCCAGGATGAATATCATTCACTCAATTATTTCTTGAGTGATTTCAGGGTATGAAATAAATGACACTACATCACTATCCTAATAATGAGATTGTTCTGCTGGATAAACAATCTTCTTGCAGGCTATACCTGTTGATAGGACCCAGCACACAGAATATTTAACATTACTGAGAAGGTCTTCCCTTTCATTTTTCAAGATCATATGTATTGTTTTCAAGGCAAAATTCAGCACTGAAAAGGAGAAAAACAATAAAGCTAATAAATCCTGGGTCCACTGCAACAGCCTGGCTTCATTTAAAAGTTTCAATTAAATTTATAGATTTCAGTTAGTAGACATCTTCAAGTTTCTAGTATGTTGGTGGAAATCTGAATTCCAGGCATCTAAACAATTTAGGTCTGATTGTTGAAAACCGTTGTCTTAAAACTAAATGTTTTAAATTTAACAGTAACAGTAAATTCTCCTGAATATATTGTGCTTCACAATATTTAATAAAATAATAATAAAAATAAATTTAATAAAATAAACAGATTTATTTTTTCCTCCTTATCTATGTTTCTAGTTCTGTTCTCAATGTAATTTCCTACGAAGAGGTTTATGCAATGTCACTGTACATTCTATTTATTTGTCAGCGGCTTCAAGGTTTTTGAACACATTAGGCATTTGCAACCAAATCTGATAAAGAAGTGATCTCATAAACTATGAAAAACATGTATATAAGGAGAAAGCACCAGGTCTTGTTCCTAAAGCTAGGAACTTGTCAAGGAGAGCATTATTGGATGCAGAAACAAAATGGTAGTATATGTAGGGGGAGTAAATATGGTGGGTAGAGAAAGTGAGCAAAGGATATTGTAGCAGTGTGGCTAAGGTTTTTGGGTAGGGTCAAGAAGTATGGGGCATAATCTATCAAGAAAATAGGCTTCTCTAAACTGGCTGTTCATAAAACAACTTTTCAAAAGTTTATCAAAAGATGCATAAGATTCAAGATTACTTTCTTTAAAACAACTTTCACAACAATATTTCACCATCAAAATCACAGTCTGTTCTGTATTATCTCTTTTTACCCTGTTTGTTGATTTTTGCTTTTTGCTTAGACTAGCTAGCATTAAAAAAAAAAAAAGAAAAAAAAGAAAAAAAAACACAAAAAAAAACAAAAAAAAAAAATCAAGATTTTATACTTTATATCATACTCATTACAGTGCCTGAGCCAAATAGCTCTATGCAATGTAACACATGGTATTCTACTGTGTGTTCTCATTATGAAGAAATGCAAAGGTCTATTTTTGGTTTGTATATCCTTTTATTTGCTATAAAAATGAACTCCAACAGGAATGAAGAAGCAAAGTGTAGAAATGCAAAACACTGTGGAGTGAGAAAAAGAACATGGTCAGTTCTATTCTTAGACTGCTTAGATTTTGTACTTTCAAAAAAGTACCAGTACAAAATTGGAAACATGAAAAAAATAGGGATTTATCATTAGTACTTATGTTTTCAAATCACCACATCAAGTATATTCTATATGATTAAATTTCCTTTTGCACTGACTGCTATTATAGCTTTGCACATTATTATGCTGCACTTCCATTTGAGATAGCATTTTCATCTTGAAATACCATTTTTCATTCTCTGAAAACTTGCAAAAAATATGTTGTAGGCTAAAAACTTACATATTTAATTCTCAGTCTAGTGGCTGGTATGGGGGTGCCAGTAAAGGAAAAAAAGAATAATGAAGGACATTTGAGAGAGACAGAAAAATTATTTTGGATACCATGATCTATTAAAGAAGTTAATTCCTAAAAACTGCAGTTGTCCCAGTCTCACCTAAGGGAAGTTTTAAAATTGGCAAGCTGAGGAATCTTGTCAAATGCATGAGTCCATACAAAGAGGAGTAATGGAAAAAGAAAACTGTGTTTTGCTGTAAATTAATTAGAAATGCTGTATTTCTTGGCTTCTGAATACTGCACTAACATGAGACCGAGTATATATACCTAGGCATTGGACTACTTAGAGGCAGAATAAGTGTGAAAATACCTTTGTGTCTATCTGATGAGAAGTTTTCATGTCATTCTCTCTTTTACCTAAAAGAAGCCAAATTTAATAGCATTCTTGTCTGAATTGATACTAATCTGTTAATTATCACTGTTACATTGTAGAAAAAGTTAAATCATGAGCACTATTTTAAAGAAAAAAATAGAATAAATATACTATGCCAGGCAGGGCAACCAAAGGAAGAACAAATACAGTTGTAAGTTCCTACACTAAATCAAGAATCTTTCCATGATGCTCATTCAATGTCTCTTGCTTTTTTCAAACCCTCTTCTGGTTCACCATGTCACATAACATAGGAGGCTTAGTAAACACATTTAAAGGTAGCATAGGCCATACTGACCACAACTCAATCACTAAGCCCCACACACAACAGGACAAGGGAGAGACTAGGAAAAGCAAAAGTGAGAAAATTCATTGGTCAAGATATAGTTTAAGAAGTGAAAGAAAGAGAAAAAAAATTCCAGGTAGCGCAAAGGCACTCACCGCCACCCACAAGCAGACCAATGCCCAGCTAGTCTGTAAGCAATGGCCACCCTGAAAGCCTAAACTTCCCAAATTTTTATTGCTGAGCATGATGTTATATGGTGTGGAATATCCCTTTGGCCAATTCAGGTCAGCTGTTCCAGCTGTGGCCTCTCCCAGTCTCTTGGCCCCCACCCCCAGACCTACTTGCCTTGGGGAGAAAAAGGGAAAAAGTGAAGCCTTGATGTAGTACAAGCATTGATCAGCAATAGTCAAAACACTGTTCTAGTCACAAATCTAGAATATGGCACCGTACAGGCTGCTGTGAATAAAAATACCTCCATCCCAGCCAGACCCAGTACAAAGGTCCTTAATCTTTTGTGCGCTTCTGAGTGCCACCTTCTTTCAATTATTCGTTTTCAGCTCAGAGGCCACTTGTACATTTACAGTTACAGCATAGAGATGGTAGCATAATGTCATCAACAGCCACAAAACACAAGTCTTTTTACTAGATTAATTTCCAAAGCCTGATATTAAACTACGTTCATGATCAGTGCCCACCTGAAATGAATTGTTTCTTGTTTGTTATAGTTACCATACATCTTTATATGAGGACATTTCTATGTCCTCTGTTATGTGGCTATACTAGAGTATCTGCAATTCTTTTGGACCTTAATACAAGTCTCTTTCCTCCCTGATCCCCAAACACACTATGATTTATTTTGAAAATTAACTTCTACTCCGTGCCACTGTCATACAATTTCTATTGTTTACTATATATGGAATGTCCATACTAGTATGTGAGGAAATGAAGTCTGATATGTATTGGTCTTAGATTTCCCTCTGGAATTGCAAATGTCTAAGACAAAATAGTAACCCAACCTGAAGAGAAATTACCACAAGAATTGGTTACACCAACTTCTAAAAACTGAAGAAGCCCATGTAAGAATGTTTTTTAGAAAGATGATTTCCAAAAGAATATCTGGGTTACACAGTATATCAAGCTGCATGGCAGATGGCAAATCATTTAATCTTTTCCATAATCTTTTCTTATTGAAACAGCTTCTGAAAGTGCATTATGTTATCTAGTAGCTTCATTTTGGAGATTATGAGGAAGATCAAGGATATCTTCATGTTAGAATTTCAGTGACGGTTGAGTAGCAGCTGCACTTTATACCTTTAAACTTTTTCCTACAAAGAACACAACTGCTGAATATCACATACAAGTCGCTGAGTATCAGCTGAACTGTAAAAATTAAATATGCGAAGACTCTCCATTTGAAGTAAGTATGAGAAAATTTAGCAGATTAGTTCATAATACAAAAGTATCAAAATTAATCAAATTATGGCATGCATAGGAGAGTGCAAACACCTTGTTGCTGTAATTTAGCTGGTGAAAATTTCTTAAGCTGCATTATCATGACTATGTGACTAGGACTGTACAGAAATGAAAATAACTGCAGTAAGTGCTTCAGAAGAGCTGAGACCTAAAGAAACATTATATATTTCAAACAGACTTTGAATCAAAGGATCGTTTTTTACTTTATAGTTTTAAAGATTAGAAGTTGTAACATAGTTATTAAGTATACATAGGCCATGAGGTTGCCAGCAATAGTACATATTAAGAAATAATTACATATTTCTGTTTATTACTCTGTTCTACATTACTTTCACTCTTAAAATACTGGGAAAGAATTAATAAATTGGACCTGCAATCTTGGATTGAAAATATCAATATTCTTTTTCTATGTATATGTTAACTTCATAAAAATTCTAGTGATTTTGATTATTTCTTGCCTACAGGTAGTCCTACTGGACTCAAACTGTGGTCACAGATTTATTTTAAGACATATATGTGTCAGATATTTGTATCTATACCTGCAATTAAATTGATTGAAATACAGTATAACATTAACAGCATAAAGCAGTTATGAAAAGGTTTTTTCTTTACTCAGCATAAAGAAATTATTTATATTTCTCCAAAAGGTTACAAGAATTTTCAAATTATCTTTGGTGCACAGCACTGCTTCAATTTGATTAACTGTGGGTGTATTTCCATGCAAAAGAACTGACCTAATAATTACAGTGGTATTAGACAAGGACACAATGTCAGTATTTATATCAATAAGTGAATAAAAATATATGATGCCATCAGAAATCCATTAAAGAAGGCTTTGTTAATCTCCAGTGGTTGTAAGACACTTCAGAAACAGTTTGAACTCATGAGGAGAGAATAATGTCTTCTTCCCTTAGACATCCTTGGGCAGGTAAGTGGAGCAGAGGTGGACCCAAAGGCTGAGCCTGGGAGTAGGGAGGGAGGCATGGGGGCAGAGAGGTGCGGAGGGGCAAGAGGTGTGGAGGGACAGCTACTTTATGGCCTGGTTATGGCTGTCATGGCACCAATGTGTGGCCTGGCAATAAGCACCGTCGTATTGGGAGACGAGAGTTTTTCCACAGGATAAGTCAGACTAGGATGTGCATTGCCTTGCCATCAGACAGGGGTAAATCATGGTTAAAGGTGGGGTGAAAAATGGCAGACTGCACCCCTTGTGTAACTGTCTTTTTAGCAGGTGATGTATTTTAAAACATACTTGTTGTTTTTAACAGAGAGAAGTCTATTCTATGTTATGCAATTACATATCTTAATAAATTGCAAAAAATATACAATGCTAAGAGATATTGCTATATTTTTGGTGTACTACTTTGTGTACATGTATGCAGGCATCCAAGATTCAGAAAGGGACAGATTTTCCATCTCTTTTTTATTTGTTTTTAATCCTAAGAGTTGTTTAAACTTTTCTGTATGAATGGCTCAATGGAAAAATAAATTCTTGACATTACTCTGAAGCTTACTACCAGCATTACACAATACAGCACCCAGTACCCTAACAACTAGGAAATACATACTAGACAAAATAAGAAACTTAGCAATTGTCAGTTTGGAATTTGTTAACTAAAGTAGATGCCCTTGTATATAAAAAAATCTGTTATTTAATTACTACCAAAAATAACAGACTGGGAGGGGAAAAAAAAAAAAAAAAAGCTGTTCCACAAAACGACAAGAAAAGCTTCCATATATGTGCAACAGTGGGATAATTTCTCATCAAATTGCTATAGAAAGAACACATCTGCTTATGAAATAGAAATTATTTTTTAATTTAAGAAGTTCTTATGATATATACTTTTTCCTTGAAGATGTTAACAAGTACAAAACATGGAAGTTTAAAAGCAATAGGAATCTCATGAAGGCCTTAGCAAGGAACAACATATTAACTGAACTTTAAAGAGAAAATATTAACTATAGTAAATCTGCACTCCATGGGTTAAAAATTCATTATAAATCTGTTTGTACACTTTTTTCTGTTTTAGAAGAAACCATATTATTACAGCATCTGCTATTTTCCTTCCCCCCACCGCCGCCGTCCTCACCATCCTTCTTTTTTTTTTTTTTTTTTCCCCTCGTATAAAGTCTAGAAGCGAAAGCTTATGAAAGATATTAAATTTGGTAAATCTTTGCTCACCAGTTTGACATTTCCTCTGTTCCCATATGCCATGTTTGCTGCACTTGAGACAGCTTACCAAAGAGAAAGAGGTCACCAGAGTAATACAATAATTTAGTACTTTAATCTCATTAGGTAAGGAAATGAAAACCATTACTATTTGGGTTTGAGAAGGAAACCTTGCTCCTTTCAAGAAAGCTTACTTTAAAGCTTAGAATGAACGTTTTGACTGAAGCAAACCTAAATAAATAGAATGGATTTAATTGAGTTAGGAATCAAAATGCCACAGGACTCAGATAAAAAGCTTCCTTAGGTACCTTTGTGGATCATCAGGTAAGCATGCTGATGTGCCTAGCTGCGTTGAATTTCAAATGCAAAATCAAAACATCAGAGCATTTCCCTTTCTTTCCTCATGCTATATCCTAGAATACATCTAAAATAAAATTGACAAAGCAAACAAATTGCATTCTTACAGTGAAGTACATTTTTGCATCCTGACTCAATGAATACCGTATAAATACTTTTTGAATTAAATACTGAGAGCATTTTCAATCAGAAAAAAATTGTCATCTCCAATTGGAAGACAATTTTTTGTTATAAAATATATTTTTTGTTTGGGTTTATTGAACAGATACGGAATATTTATTTGATATTGGAACTACTTTTTCCTACAGTGCCACTGGGACTTGTGATCTGGTCACATTGTTCAGATTTACCCTAGCAGCCACATGCCTTAGTGGTCATCTCATACAATATCCTTGCAGCCATAAAACCTCTTAATGAATAACGAAGACCAAATTACACCACTAAACATAGAGTTCAGCATGAATATTGCACACAAGAAAGGATTTGGACTTTGAGCATCCAAATCACTTTGATAGTGTTTAAAAAAAAAAAAGGCAGCAATTTTATGTTGATATACTTCAAGAATTGGTTCAATAGCCCCATACTAGCTACTGTGAAGAAAATTAATTCTATCCTAGCCAAAACCCACACCATACCAAAATGAAGTTCCACAGATTTGGTCAAACCAACTTCAAAATATATGTTTCATTTGCTCTTCACTCTAAAGCTATGTAATATAGCAGACATTCATTGAAAACTTAGACATTATAAATTCCACTGAACAGAAAAGAAATCTATATATAGTTAAAAAAAAAAAAAAAAAAAAAAAAACCAAAACCAAAATCATGCGCTGTCTCTATAGTTCTGTTAAATGCCAGGTAGTCAAAGTGCATACTGAATGTTAATTGACATGTCTCAAGGCAGGAACAGTGGTGTTCTCCAACATCAGACTTTTTTCCTGGGTGTTTAACCTACACAATCATGTTTTGTATATTTATGTGGTAAACATTACCTTCCTATATTTGTCGTTAATAATCAAAAAGTTTAAGAAGTTTTTCTTTCTTGTTATCACAATTTGGCTGGGAGAAGGGACAGAATTTGCTAGCAAAGCAGTGGTAACTAACCATAAAGAGAAAGAATAGAGGGTAAGGAAGCACAGATAACTCTAGAGACAGCAAAGTTCTGCAGATACTAATTCATGTGCCAAAATTCAGATTAAATTCCTAGATAAAGCTGGTATCAAGACAAAAATTTCAGATTAAGGCTGGGAGATCTTTTTGTTATTGCTGACACTTTTGTTTATGCTATGCAGCACAGCTAACTTAAACAGGCAGCAACAAGAGAATCCTTGTGTTCTGTTTGCATCTGTCTTAAATCTTAAATTTTCCTTAAAAATGCTTTCCAGAGCAAAAATTACGAGTCCGATTTTCAGAATATAATCCTTTGTGTCAAATTGAATCTCATGGTTCATTCTCTTCCACGGACCAGGAAGATTCCTCAGCTGACCCATAACTATTTTATATGGGACATTAGTCTGCCCTTTCATAGTCATCAGATGGATCCTTATGGGATATATCATTCAAAGAAGCCTGGTACATAAGACCAACAGGACTAGGAATTATAGCATGATATAAGATGGTAGTGATACCCATCTCCCCGTACCATGTTTTTTTTTAAAAAAAAAAAATAATAAAAAAATAATGAATTATCTTTCCTGTGAAATGCAAAACAGCCTAAAATAAACAAAACTCAGTATAATAAACTATGCTTTTAGTTAAGCCTAGTACTCACATGTCTGTCTAAATTAGAAGATGTTTCTTAATTCCTGAGTTGGCAATAGGCATGACTGCACCTGATAAACATCATAAGAAATTTCTTATTCTTTATGCTTTTAGTTAATTATATAGTGTATGGTCATACTTGGGTTATATGAAAAACTGAGCTAATTATAATAACTGAATAATTTTTCTGAACATATTCAAATATCCACTAGTGTAAATTACTATATTTTAAGTTAAAGGAACTGGCCCTACAAACTCATACTATGCCTTCCCAGTCACTGAAGAAATGAACATTTATATAAAGGAATTCAATGAAATTAAAAATGGTTGTAAGAGCACATTATAACCCAAATATTCCACTGAGATTAACTTCTATTGAGTTATGCTTCACTCTGTTTGATCTCTGTGCAGCCTTTTTGCTACCTCAAATGCACTGGGGTAAAGAAAATGTTAGTATATTTTTCAAGATAAGGTCACAGAGACTAAATAGATTTTGATCTGTGATTATTTAAAATTTCTTCAGGGACTGTTCAATTTAATAACTATTTCACCTTCTATCTATCCTTACTGTCCTCTTCTGCACATATATGCGCACACTTAAATACACAATTTAATTATTAATGATGAATTTTGCTTCACAGTGTAAGGAATACTGATGAGACTGAAATCTGAGTGCAAACTGAAGCTGTGCAATTTGAGGGTCACTGGTGTCATAGCCTGCTGTTAATACTGAGGAAAGTAACATGTGAAATGCACAAATTCAGGCTTAGATTTATGCCAGAAGAGAGGAGATGTGACTGAAGTAGACAAATACACAAAGATCCCATCATCCATGCCAGCCAAAGGTGAATTTGGGCTTATATGTCCAGACTGAGAGATAGAAAGAACTTCTGACTTTTTCTGTCAGAAGAAAGAAAACCACTTCCATTTTTCTCTCTCCCAAACTAAAAGGAATAAAACTAAGGGGAATTAAATAAAATAAAAGTTGTATTAAAAGTATCAGAGAGAACCAAGACCAGATAATCCTGAAAGGTAGAGAAGATGACATATGAAAATACCAACATATTTGATAAAGTTTCACTTTTGTTTATGAACACCAGTGCTTACACTGTTCCTAGTTATTTTGGTTTGGTTTGGTTTGTCTTGTTTCTTGTCAGCATCCAAGTCTTTTTCATATAAATTCAACAACAAACAAGTAAAGTTCCTGGAAGAGTTCATATTACCTCCCCAGATTTCCTATTCTGGGGTAAATCATATTTATCCATTTAGAAAATGTTCCAACACTAAATTTACGTATGAACATGTTTGACTGCTTTATGATGAATAAAGTTTAAGGTCTGTCATCTTTCTAGAGAGGACTGCAATTTCTGGCATAAAGATAAAAGAAGACATAGAAAATCCTAAAATTGCAATATTCACTTCTGAATTTCTACAGAAATTGTACAGAATGTAGAATGAATTTCTACAGAATGCAGAGAGATTTTCTCTCTACAGCTACCTGAAAGGAGGTTGTAGGCAGGTGGGTGTTGGTCTCTTCCCCCAGAAAACAATCTACAGGACAAGAGGAAACGGTCTCAAGTTATGCCAGGGGAGGTTTATATTGGATGTGAGGAAAAAAAAACTTCAGTGAAAGGGTGGTCAAGCATTGGAACAGGCTGCCCAGGGAGGTGGTGGTATCATCAGCCCTGGAGGTACTTAAACACATAGATGACATGCTTCATGAGATGGTTTAGTGATGGACATGGAAGTCCTTGGTAAACAACTGGACTTGATCTTAAAGGTCTTTTCCAACCTAAATGTTTCTCTGATTCTATGATTCTAATTTCTAGCAATTCAAATATGACGAGGAAATTTCACCGGAACACAAGATCATTTTTGATAATGAAGTTATCCATTTTACTTGGACTTCCTGAAGTTTCTGTGCCTTTGGATGAAAATTCTTGGGAAATTTTATTTTGAAGCAAAATTCCTCTTGCTTCAATGGGTGTTTAGACACCAGGTGAACTACCTGAAATGAGGACACAGTAGGAGAGTGACAGTCTACCAGGATTCTCTAAGGAGTCAGGAAAAAAACCAAACAGCATATGTAAATATACACATATGCATGTTTTCTTCCTTCTTTTTCTTTGTCTTATATCTATTTTTTTATATATTTTTTTTTCCGTGTATAAAAATCTTTATACCTATTCTGAGTGAAAAAAACCCCCAGCTTACATAGATTTATAAGGCAGGGTGAGCTTGGCTTACTTTAGCGTGGCCTGAGTTGACTGGACATGAAACAGCCTGATATTATCACAGTAGAGTGCACAAGCTGTTAAGTTTTGTACTTCAGGTTGTGAGCATCTCTGTGTTAATGAGACTGCACAGCTTCCAGTCTGGAGAGCTGCAAAGCTCAAAACTGTCAGTGCAGATATCTCCAAGTCACGCATAATTTGTACTTCTCTTTTGAAGATCAGATCAGTCTCTGAAAGCGTTCAGAGAACTTACAGCAACCCCTCATTCACTTTTTTACAAACCTCCCCCAGGGTTTTTGTGACTAACGCCATTCATTGTTCCATTTTATAGTAATGAATTAGTGCAGATCCAGTAGCTCAGGATGGCTGTTCACTTGGTAATTTTTGGTACATTAGCCAAACAGTAGGAGAAGTCATATGTGTCTCCCATTTTACACTTGGGTTTGTAAATAGACTGAGAAATACTACTTATCAAGCTCCTCCTCAATACAGTCTTCCTAATATCAAGGGCAACTTGTCTCAGAGAGTAACACTGTCTCCAGCTGAGCAATGTTTTCTGCACTGCTGTGTTGCATTCTGTAAGTAAACTTAACTTTTATACGGGTCATCAAAAGTTTAATTACAGCCTTTCTCCGAGGCTTGATCTTTAATGGCAATAAACATACCTGAGGAAAAGCTTTTGTTTTGTTTATGGCTTAACCATAGCAAACAAAGTCTTCCACCAGCATGAATAAAAAATTATAGCTTTACAGAAAAGACCTGATTAATATGAATGACCCTGCTGTGGAAGATTTTGATATGAACCCCTTTTTCTTTCAGCTAACCTTTGCATTTAAGGCCAACATTTTTTCTAAAGGATTATTTATATTTAGAATAATTCATATTATGATACCCAGAGCTACAAACAGTAAAACAGAGTAAAGAAAGTCAAATGTAAAATTATAAACCTCCTGAAATGGCAATTGCAAATCACTAACCAAGAAGGGTAGGCAAGAAAATAAAACCAAAACTAAAACATGTCCTCTGTGTAGTATGTGTGAAATTTGATGGGATTAAACCTCACTATATGGCATATTGGGTATTATTTCACACTTGTAATAGAGCAAATAAATGGAATGAGGCACATTAATCCCAAGATTCTCACAATCTTCATCCTCAGCACTCCTGTTTTCTGTTTCCTCAGAAGTGATTTTGTAAATGTAAAGAAAGAAGGAAAGGCTATTTTCAGTTGTAGGAATTAAATGATCAAAATTAAAATTCAGATTTCATAACTAATTTGGAGCGCTTTACATGATTATATATGAACTCTAGCTGATATGACTTTTTATTGTTATAAAAATGTTCTTAATAACTCCATAGTTAAAGCCACATAAAGGTTTGCGCTGAAAGTGGGATTAAATTCCTTCCATTTCACACTTCATTGATTGAATCTCTTTTCCAGATTTAACATGTCTTCAGGGCATACTTGATTTTTTTTTTTCCTCTGGAAAATACTGTCTCTCAGAGAAAAAAATATAATACTAAAGTGATCCCTTCTGGATTCCTCTTTCACCTTCTAGATGCCTGCTATTTTTCTTCTCAAAATCACAATAAACACAGTTAAAACCTACATTATATATACATGTATATAGCCACATTTTAGACAGGTCATGTTTCAAAGCACATTTTATTCCATTTATGCATTATAACCCCCACATAAAAGTGGAATTAGAAACTGTTATGGTTTAACCTCAGCTGGCAACTAAGCACCAAGCAGCCACTTGCTCAATCCCCACCCCCTGCCCTGAGGGACGGTGAGATTTGGGAAAAAGGTAAAACTTGTGGGCTGAGATAAGAATAATCTAATAATGAAAAAAAAATACAATAACAGCAATATAAATAATAATAATAACAACTATAATGAGAAGGAGAGAGAGGGAGAAATAAAATCCAAAAGGGAAAAAACCTGAACAACTGGTGCACAGTGCTCACCATTTGACTGACTGGTGCTCAGCCAGTCCCCAGGAAGCAATCAGCAGGCTCCAGCCAGCTCTCCCTGGTTTATACATTGAGCATGACCATTCTGTGGTATGGAATGTCCCTTAGGCTAGTTCAGGTCAGCTGTCCTGGCTGTGTCCCCTCCCAATTTCTTGTGCTCCTCCAGCTTTCTCACTGGTAGGTCCTAAGAAACTGGAAAGTCCTTGAATTACTATAAATATTACTTAGCAACAACTAAAATCACCAGTGTGTCATCAACATTGTTCTCATACTAAATCCAAAACACAGCACTGTACCAGCTACTGAGAAGAAAAATTAACTCTATTGCAGCTGAAACCAGGACAGACACCAAAGAGCTTTTATTCTCTTTTCTACTGTCCCACCTATCTCTACAACTGCCTTGTGTCTTCAGCGTTTTGAAGAGGTAACTGCAGAAGCTTCAGCAGAATTATCTGTTCAATTCACTGAAATGAGGGTGCCTGAATAATTGGATCAATCTTAACCAAAATTCTGTTTTAAAAGAAGTCTTTTTCCTTCCCTCTCAGCACACTGGTTTTGACAGGACTGTCCTGTCTGTATTGGAGTGTTGTTTCTGATTAGTAGGAAAGAAGGCATTCAGATTTTTTATCTAAACCATTAGAGAGATGCCAGGTATACATCTCTCCTCTGCTGTCTTGCCTGTTCTGATGTTGCTAGAAGGGATCAACACAACAGAGGAATTACAGCCCAGTTAGCTCACAATGGTATTAAAAGATGCATTTGTCCAAAAAAGAGGAGCCCACTGCAGCCAAGTATGGTAAACCTTTTAGAATAGGGCAAATTAGTAAAGGCCAGACACATGAGAGAGTGAGGTTTCACATTGGCAAAAAGGTTTTAGAAATATGACTTTTTTCTGTTGTTTGTTTTCCAGGCATATCAGAAATGTCAAACTTGACAAGAAAATTAATTAACGTATAAGGTTTTCCCTTTGACTTCTCCAGGTTTTTTTTTTTAAGGCATTCTTATGCTTGATTTTTTCCTTTCCCCCAGATATCCAACATAAATAGCATTATAAACTTACTAAATATTTTCTACAATGAAAAATTTTCATTAAAATTTCAAATAATTCCTATTACTATACAAATAAATATCTTGACAAAAGAATAGAAAAAACCTTTTAGAACTAACAGTGTTATGTGCCAGATGTTTTGTTTCCAGCCTGAAATATCCTGAAGAACTGTTGGGTACAGCATGTTTAAAAGATCCACTTGAACATCTGGTCCCAGCAAGGCATTGACACATAGAATTAATTCCTTTGTGAACTAGGCACTAGTTCAACATAATGTAATAGCGAAAAAATTAACTACTGAAGATAAAAGACATCAAAATTAAACTCTAAACTGTTAGAAATAAAAAAGTTACATAGTAAACATATGGTAAAGAAATATAATCCAAAACATAGATAAGAAAATAAAGATTTCATAAATTAATATTTTGATCTTTTTCTTGAGTTGCTAACAGCTGCTTAGTTGTTAATTTAATCTGCATATAAATGTATTTTTCTATCTTTTACTGGACAATTCTTGACATCGTATGATCCATTCCACCAAAATGAACACGTAAAGGTAATGGAGGTTAGTGAAAATAACCTTTCACATGAAAATATGCAATATCTACTTAAATATTAAAAAAACCAAACTATATGCAAACAGAAACTAAATCCATTGAAATGTATCAGAGAGGAAATCTACTCCTAGACATTATTGTAAAGAGTGCCCATTGTAAAGTGTACAGGCTTCAAAAGAAGAGAAAAATGCCCACCTCTTCCCTTCTTTAATAAATAGCCCACTGTTTTTAATGGCAGGACTGGGCCAGCTCTTCTGGGCCAATGGTTCTAGTTGTCTATCAGCTCAATCAATGGAGGAAATAGAGATTCTTATATCAGTTCTGAAGACCACTTAAATTTTTTCTGACATTGATGTTGGAAATTGTTTCATAATCTCCTTCCTCTAGTGTTTAGCAACTCTCTTGTAATTCACAGCCCAAATTTAATTTATACTTGACATTTATATGTGGTCAGCTTATATTTGCACTTCTTTGTGCAAGTGTACCTCATTTTTGCTTATTTTTGACTAGTAATTTGGAAAAGCCCGACAATCACCTTATGGCCATCTTTTATGCTTATCTGAAATGCTGAAGGGAGAAAAAGTAATTTGATTCATCAATTTATATCTTGATCTCTGTAATACAAGGAACAAGTAGGATATTGCTGGTATTGTCAAGAAGCATATTTGTAGCATAAAATTATATTAACAAAACTATGCTTTATCTTCTGAAGATACATTACAAATCTTGGAACAAGTGTACTTCAAAGAAATCACAAAACAGCAACACTGAAAATAATTGCTTCAGCTAGTGACAGTACAGGTTGGCCTCTATCAGATGGGTCTAGCTTTGTAAGAAGAAAACCACAACCTTATTAATTTTAATAAAATCTTAAAGAATTCCTTATCAATATCCTAATATGGTCACTTCAGACTATATTCAGTTATTTCCTTTAAGGGTTTCTCCAGTCTGATTAAAGCAATTCAAGTTTATCCTACAGTCTGTACAGTCCACAGAAATATGTTATGTCTCTTTTGCTTAATTTTTCCCTTGTGTTCCTAACTACACAGATTCACAACTACAGATTAATACCTGAAAACTTGACATGCTGCCTGGCAGAATTTGAGATCGCTCCAAGAGAACTGTTGCATACAATTTGCATTCTCCTTTTGGTCATTATATTATTGACATTTTAGACCTATTCCAAAAGTACAACACATAGAAGCAGTGGTTCCCAATACAGAAATTTGAAAGACTGGAGAGATGCACTTCTGTGAGAGAGGAAGCAATGTCAGAAGTAGTATATCTCCTTAATTTTACGAAGAGATAATTCTTAAGAATGAACCAATTCATATATGGTAAATCATGTGGAAAAGTAACACTTTGGAGACTACTCATACTGTCCACTTTACACATCTAATTTGCGTGCCTAACAGAAACTTGGTTTCCTGTCTACTCAATAGAGAAAGACTTGTGAGGGGGCAACCTAGAATGTGAAAATTCAAATTAATTTAGTGAAAACTGCAAGTTATGTGGTGACTAAATTGCATGTGCATGCAGATGGAGACCCTGAGCACTGAATCCTGGCAGAAGAGACCTCATCTTGGGGTGGCAACAGTGCCTGTTGTCCTGTGCACATCTGCTGCAGGGACAGATCATCTGCCTGCATAGAAGCTAATGAACAAAGACAAGTTATAGCACAACAGATGAATTAAAACCAGGCTCATTGCTTGTTTATCCAATGATACTAGAATATGAAATGTGATGGCTGCTGTAACAAGAGTAGGAAAATGCAAAGAAAGGTGTGCTGCATAGCCACAAGTAATAACCACTACAATTTCTAAGGCAGAGGGTCAGCACTGGTATAGCAGAGTGCATACCCATGTTTGCAAATGGGACATTTTCTTTTTTGCTAATAGGACAGAATAATCCTCAGTTTCCCAGTGACAGAAAATCATACCTCAACTTTTTAGTTTTGCGGTCCATATGTACTCATTAACATACTTCCTCAATCATTTCCCCACACCTCTGCCAAGGGGAGGGTTGGTAGAGAGAAAACCAAGGTGGTATTGCTTCTGAGAAACACTAGTTAAGCATATTTCCTCTTCTTTCAGCAAAACATGAAATTATCTCCACACCCCCCACCCACCCCGGCCCGAGTACTAATTTCCAAATATCAGCTCTCAGGAGCTGTCAAGCAGGAGTCAAGCTAGCTAGCCTGTGTAAAGAAATCAGGCAACTGAACCAACTCAGGGGCTGAAGTCAACCCTTTGCTCCACAGATAAGCTTCTCAAAAACATTTCAAAATCCACACATAAATACATAACAACAGATCGGTTTCATCCAGTGAGAAACAAATTAACATCTGGGTAGAAAATGATGCTGTGTTGTACACTTTGTTCTTCTCTGCAAATCCCCCTCCAGCTTGCATTCAATTATAATTTCGGCTTAATTCTGGTTTTCTGATGAGTGAACAACTCAGGGATTGCAACTCTGAACTACATGTTTTCTTGCTAGTGAAAAAAATGTGTTCTACTAGGTGTTCTTGCCAAGACAAGTATAATGTAAAAACATAGTGATTTTCATTACTAAGCCTGCTTTATCAGATACAGGATTTTTTGAGTCCCTAAATTCAATAATAATATTATCTGCTGTAAGAGATTAGGTAAGCAAGTGCTAAAACTTCTGGACAACACTCAAGCTATCACTGCTAGACAAGAGTTACCTGAACTGATGAATCTCAAACAACGGAAAGAGATGCTACTTTAAATAACTGTCTAGTTTTTCACCAAATCTTTCAGATGACACGGTCTGAAGCTTGCAAGGATAGTGCATTTTGTCTTTTGGTTTTGGTAACAGCAAAAGAGTTGAACTTAAAAACCCACAAAACACTACTCTCAATGGCATAAAACCTGCAACACAATAGATGTGTGATTTCTATCAATTCTGTAATTTTCTGCAAGACAATCCCACTATCTTGCCATTTTCAGCTGCAACAAAAGTTTACCATTCACCTGCCTGTAGATCATTGTAATATAATTACAGACTCAGGATGTTACCTGCTAATTCTTGTACTTAATAATAATGATGATGATGATGATGGTCTATAGGATGGTGAAAGTAAAAAAATCACACTTTCACAGAAAAAAAACCTACCTCACTGTATCTCACTGACCATTTTACAACACTCATTAGCTCACATGAAATCAGAATCCAAAGATATCTCTGAGTAAATTGTCACAGGCAGCTTCCTGTTGCTCATTGTGAAAATCAGAAATGGCATTTCAGCACTATGATCAAATCTTTTAAAGGTCTTTACAGTTTTCAACTGGATCTTCACTTTGATAGCTAGAAGAGTTCAGCACTGTTTACATGCTTTTTATAAAAGAGATACAGTGCTTGTAATGTTGAAAAGAAGTATTTCCTATGTGTCATACTCTCTTCCTCGAAGAATAAAGTTGCTGCATACATTTTTTAATATGTAGGCATTATTTACCATTCCATCAATTTCACCTGTACCTAAAGCATAAAATAGTAATTAATTAAAATGAATGGGAGGTATTAATTAGAAGCATAGAATCACAGAATAGTTTGGGTTGGAAGCGACTTTTAAAGGACACCTCCCTGCAATGAGCAGGGACATCTTCAACTAGATCAGGTTGCTCAGAGCCCCATGCAGCCTGGCCTTGAACATTTCCAGGAATGAGGCATCTCCCACCACTCTGGGCAACCTGTTCCAGAGTTTCAGCACCCTCATTGTAAAAGAAGTCTTCCTTATATCTAGTCTAAATTTACCTTCTTTTAGTTTAAAAACATTACCCCTTGTCCTATTGCTACAGGCCCTGTTGAAAAGTCTGTCCCCATGTTTCTTATAAGACCCCTTTAAGTACTGAAAGGTGTCCCCAGAGCCTTCTCTTCTCCAGGCTGAACAGCCCCAACTCCCTCAGCCAGTCTTCATAGGAGAGGTGTTCTACCCCTCTGATCATCTTTGTCATCTTCCTTCGGACTCGCTCCAACAGGGCCATATCTTTCCTGTGCTGAGGTCCAAATATCTGCTCCAAATGTGTAAAACCAGATAAATCAAAAAGTTGCAAAACCAAAGTGTAAAGAAACCCTGCACAACAGACAAAGTTGTTCTGACATGCACTGCCTGGCAATTTCCTAAACTACTGAAATACAATTGCAAAAAAATGAAAGCAATCTGAAACCAGGTCAGAAATGAACAAAGGGGGGAAAAGTGTATTCCAAAATGGACATTTCTCAGTGTTCTAACAGACAACCATCAGTGCAGAAGGTTTGCCATCAGGGCTGGCAAAAAAAAGCTTCAAAATTTTTGTACTAACCAACAGTACTTTGAAGTGCCAACTTTTATGCTGTATTGGCAATGCAAATATTTTATTTATAAAATATATATATACTGTAGGTAATATTTTTCTTTTAAAACATGGAGAAAAGAACAAAGGATAATTTTAAAATTTTCAATTACTACTGAAGTGGTTTTTTAACCTTCATCCATGCTTTTTGACCTCATCAGAACAACAACAGCAGAGTAAGAACTAGCAAAATGTTTACAGTTTCTTGGCATCTTAAAACATCTCTGTAACAAGGTTTTCCAGAAATAAGTATTTTGATGATCTTAATTTTCTACTGAATATAAATCCACTTAATGACATTCCCAACTATTAGTAATTCATGATATAACAAGTCCTTTATAAGTAAATTTAAAAGGAAAAATAAGATCAGTCATGGAGTCATTAGTGTTCACAAGCTAAAAATGGAATAAAGTGTTCTTACATTGCTGGAAAGCAATTCCTCCTCTTCATTCATTGCAGAATAAAACTTCTTAAAGTAACATATAAGATTATCTTCATTTTCAGACAAGAAAACTTCAACAGGAAGTATTTTATATATATAACAAAACTCCTTAGCTTAACACTGTAGCTGTACAGATCAGTAAATCACAAAATCACAGATGAGCTGAGGCTGGAGGGCATCTCTGCAGATCATTTAGTACAACCCCCTGCTCAGAGGAAGGTCAGTGAGTGCAGATGGCAGAGTCATGTGCAGTGGAGTTTTGAGTACCGCCATGGACAGAGACTCCACAACTTTGATGAGCAACCTGATTCAGCGTGTCACCACCCTCATAGTAAAGAAGTTTGTTCTTATGTTTAAGTGGAATTTCCCATGTTTCAGTTTGTGCCTATTGCCTCTTGTCCTGTCACTGGGCACCACTGAGAAATGTCTGGCTCTATTGCCTTTACCTCCACCATTAGGTATTTATACATGTGGGCAAGAGTCCTGTGAGCCTTTTCCTTTTCCAGGCTGAGCAGTTCCAGCTGTCTCTCGTGACAGATGCTCCAGCCTTTAAATGGTCTTCATGGCCCTTCAGTGGACTAACTCCAGTATGTCCATGTCTCTCATAATGGAGAGCCCAGCACCACACCCAGCACTTCAATTGTGTCTCACTGGGCAAGATCACCAACTTCAACTTGCTGGCAACACTCTGGTTTATACAATCTAGGACACTTGGCCTTTTTTGCTGCAAGGTCACGCTGCACTCATGTCCAACTTAGTGTCCAGCAAGATCCTGCAATTCATCTCTGCAGACATGTTTTCTAGCTGGTTGGCCCTGGCCTGTGCTGGTGGCTGTGGTTATTCCTCCCCAGGGGCAGGATGTGGTAATTCCTTTTGTTGAACTGTACAAGGCTCCTCTTGATCCATTTCTCCAGCCTGTTGAGGTCCCTCTGCATGACAGTGCAACCACCTGGTGCAACAGCCACTCACCATAATTCTCTGTCTTCTGCAAACTCACCAAGGGTGCACTTTGAGCAATCATCCAGGCCAGTAATGAAGATGTTGAGCAGTATTGGCCCCAGTATTAACCTCTGGAGTACATCACTAGCAACTGGCCTCCAATTGGACTTTGCACTTTCAGTCATAACCTTTGAATCCAGTAGTTCAGCCAGTTTTATACCACGTTTATACATAGTCCTTGTTGGGTCAGCTTGTCTATGAGGATGTTATGGGAGAGTTGAAAGCCTTACTGAAGGCAAGGTAAACAACACCTACTTCTCTCTCCCTTATCTACCAAGCCAGTTATCTCACCAAAGACTACCAGGGTGGTAGAAGGCTATGAGGCTGGTAAACAGCACAGTGTTGCCAGTTAGTGAAAAGTCACAAGCTTTCTGCTAGTTCTGCAAGGCTTCAGGATTTTCGAGCATTTGTGAGGGCTTCTCATGGCCTGCCTGGAGCTTTGTTTTCATCTGTTTAACAGTAACAGGTTTTTCTAAGGGTGAGGTGGCTATTGTCTAATTTATTTTACTTTTGTTTAATGCTGTGCAATTAATTGTATGAAGTACCATTAAGCATATTTTATACATGCATCAACAAAGAGACATGATCAATGAGAAGCTTATCCAATGCTGCAGCAAATGGGGCTCCCAGCATCAGAAGGCATGTAAGATCACTGTTCCTTTTCTACTACTTCTATTTTTTATGCAATAAATCAGTTAACTGCTTTGGGTGTCCGTGCCTTTCCTACTGTAATACCAAAAGAACTGGCATCTCCTCAGTACCAAGCAGTGACTAAACAAAACTCCACTACCTCTCCACTCACACTGAGGTCAATGGCCTTATGCCTCAGAGGAGCAGTGGAAGGATGAGCGTAAAAGCAGGGAAACACATGGATGCAAGAATGTATGTGTGTAGCAATTATAACCACAGTGTTTAAATTATCTTCCCCCCTCCTCCCCCATAAGAGTATTATCCTTTCTTTCCACCACCACCACCCTTGCCTTTCTGTAACTATCAAATATGGACTAAAAATAATTGGTTCATTTTAAGATCTGATGGTTAAGACTTCAACTATTCTTGTCTTTGCTCTTGGCTTACATATGATGAGTGGTCCTCTTTTTGCCCATAACAGGAATGATCTGTAACAGATAACTGGAGAAGCCAGAAAGATTTGGACTGTAAAACCAGCTGATTTTCTAAAATTTGGTTAAAGCATGAATAATATACTGTTGAAATCACTCTGGCATCTATATAACTTCACAAGAGAAACAATTAGGTTATTTGTGAGCTACTGCTGCTTTTTTGTCTTGAGAAGTCACTGCACCATCATTAGTTTATAAGTTGCTATCAAAGACATTACTTGCAATTAAACAAAATCTGTCTGTGTATTGATGTCTACTGCTTCGCACAGCAAAAATTGACATAGCTATAAATCATAGTTTTGGTATAAAATCAGTTATTCCTGTTCATAACCTCCAGTCATCTAGTCCAGTGACAATCAAATATAATGTTAACCAAAAAACCCAAACACAGATAATAAAGAGCCTTTATAAAACATAATTTCTCCAATTTACATAAATACTGCAATATTAATTGACAATATTAATAATTAAAAATTAGTAACTGCAATATAGTGAATGTATGGCAGATGAAGTATCACAGAGGAGTGGTAATACCAAAACATATTTTCTCTCCTTTGACAGAGAGGCTGAACTTGACAGGTATGGCATTTTAGGGGGACTAATAAAAAGACTCAAGACGTCATACCTTTTCCTTACTACCTACACTTATATAATAATTCCATTTGTCTTCTGTGGCTTCAGAAATCCCTAAACTGAGTATTTCTAGCCCTTCACTTTCAGTATCTTTGCATTTAAAGGTAAGTGACCACTTACAGTTCAGGCTACTTATCTGCCTTTTTAACAAGAAAAAAAAAAAACAATGCATGAAAACAAATTTTTATCTGTATTCAGTTTCCCTTTTACACAGGAATGATGAGTTGAATTTTTATAATTTCAGATAACAAACTGTCAAAAACATGTTTGTCCCCCTCCTGATTTATCTTGAATAAGCACTACCTCTATTCTATTAAATTATTGAAAATAACTAACCCCAATATTTAGTGTGCTCTTTAAAAAAAATAGAAAAAGAAAAAGAAAAAAGAAAACCTGCAGTACTGCACGAGAAAGCTGTGTATGATGTATATGAATTTACACAAAAGTGCCATTTTTCTTCTCTCAGGCATAAGGCCAAGTACTACATATACAAGTCAGGATTCTCAGAGGTTAGTAAGAAAGTATCTATAGAGAAGGGGTGAAGTAATGTTTAAAAACCCTAGTTATTGATTTATAAATCCAGTAAAACAAATCAGTGAACCATCTATTTCTTGAAATAATTCTGATCTTGCTTCTTTCTAACATCTACTAAAAAGACATTTTAGATATTAGATGAGGCACAGTGCAGTTCTGATAGCCATGTAGGGAAAAACCAGTATACTCCCACTTCACCTGTACTATGCTGGTAGTTAGAGTTCAGGAGGCATACAAAATATTTGGTTTTCATTTCTATTTTCCTCTCCAAATTTCTTTCAGTTCACTAGAAAGTGTATGTCTCCTTATTGAGTTCTGTTCTAAGTTATGCTCATTTTTATTAATGTTTGTAGTCTGGCTTTGCCACTTTAAGGCAAAGGCCTCTCCCAACAGGATCTGAATGTGACAAGGAAGAGGAGGAAGAGAGGGATGCATAGCCCTCAGTAAGCGCCACTTTGTGCTAACTGCTGAAGTCTTGACGGGTCTTCTTTAGATGTTCAAGCATTGATCCTGAAATATTTACACAAAAGTTTACTTTAAAGAATTTGAATGGCTAAAGTTGGTAAGACCTCCCACATGCTGAGGGTTATTGATGTCAAACTTCTGCACAACTGAGGCTGAACAGACTTTCCTCAGCTTCTTTTTCTTTCCTGCTTTTCCAACCTCCCTTCTACCATTTCAAGCAGGTAAGAAGTTCCAAAGCAAATTTGGTGGGGTACTGCACTCGGACATGGAGTATGCCTGTGAATGGTATCTGCAGTTTAAATGTGACAGGCAGAAGGTGATCTTCCTCTGTTGTGTCTTTGGCTTAGTGAAACCCACACCATAATTCAGTATGCCTTCCCATACATCAGTGAGGATTCCCAGTTTCTGAAGCTTTTACCAGAGTAGGCACAAATGAGCCAGCATTATGCAGCATAGAGGCTCTAAAAATCTTGCAATGCCTTAGACATCAGTAATTATTTAGTCAGGAAGCACTGAGAGGAGTTAATCCCTACCTGAGAACCATTTGTTATTGCAGCAATAAAACCCCTTATATCAGCATGAGTTGCCCATACTTTCATAATAGAGCTCTTTTTTCCCCCTCTAAGTATCATGTAATTACATATTCAGAAAAATTCAGTGCAGCAGACTTCAGATTTACTTATCATGTCTTAGAGACCTCATTAGGAAATAAAGGAGTTGTGTGAGAAAAATAACTGATTCTAAGGTTTCAAACACATTAAATTTGCAGGTAGATGTTAGAATTTTGTATCATTTTTGTCTGACATATATATACATTGTGACTCTATAAATGTAAGGAAGTGTAAGTGTCTATATAAGTGTGCCAATATAAGTGTAATATAAGTGTAAGTGTAAGTATATGTAGGACATAGCTTAAAGAACTCTAATCTGGTAACAACGAACACGAAATTTAGCAGATTTTTTCAATTTACTTCCTAATTTGAAAGAAATCCTTCTCTCCCTTTTAAAAGAGGAGCAAGGAAAACTCTTCTCAGAAAAACTAAGAAATAAGCAAACAAACACATAGGCAAAAAACCAATCATGAGGTCTGAGATTCAGAAATAATAATAATAATAATAATAATAATAATAATAATAATAATAATAATAATAATAATAAACAAACCAAAACCCCAACAACAACCACCCACAAGATCATGAAAAGATGAAAAGGAAAGTGCCTACTAATATAAGCATTTCCTTTCTTGGTGCTGTTTCACACACCTACATTTGATTTATAACTTGGATTATGATTATGTAAGTACATACATAACACAACTACATCCTTGCCTTTCTCTATTTTTTCCTCCTATTATATGTAAACTGTGCCTCATTTTATACTATTAGTCTTAATCACAGTCATCAAAAATCCATAGGATTCTCTAAAAGTCTAAGAAAAAATGGTCAAAAAAAAAAAAGAAATAAAAGCTTATCGAGTTTGACATGATTGATTTATCGACTTGTCCAAGCACCTCTTGTCGGGTATATTACAGAAGTATCACTAGCGACACCACAGTTAATGCTGTATTGAGATGCACACTTAAAGCAGGATTAAAATTTTCATGTTTCATACTTTGGTGATTAGTATTAAACTCCAAATGATGTAGCAACTCTTCAAATGATGAGTACATACCAGGCAATTTCCAGATGAACATTTGAAAATAATTCTTAGGTGCTGTATAAGAACTCCAATTACTTAAGAGTCAATATTTGTCTTCAGTCTAAGGTAAACCCATCAATGACTGCAACAGCTAACCAGTAAGCACCTGACTGTTGTCAGATCCAGTTTTTCATTTTGTGTGAAGGGTCACAAATTAAGTTTTGGACTTCTAAACGTGACCTCATACATGGCTTCCCTTAGACAAATCTTTATTATTCAACATCTTCTGAAGGAAAATAACATAAGCTGAAAGAAATTTAATTTTATTAACTTTATGCAATTTGCAATTTATTTGTGACCTGTAGAGGTAGCTGGCTTATCTCTTTCTCTGAGATAAAGTTATCTGAATATAAATTAGTTGGAAATCCTGCAATGTCATTCTTTCCAAGGGGTTTTAAATTTTGCACCTTGCTTTAGATCTTGCATTACCCCAAGGCAGCTATAAAGTCTAGTTTTAAGAAACCTGAAATCAAAGCAAATAAAGATGAACTTGACTCGACCAGTACCCTAAAGGACCCAAAATGTATTTCCTATAGCTATTCCCCAACAGTGCTGCCACATAGTTTGCTGATGAGTTTTTCATGAAACTTTCCAGTATCGCAGTCTGCCTCCCAACCTGTTCAAATGACACTGATTTTGAGTACAGTAAAAATACTCCACTCTGAAATACTAACATGAATTGGCCTTACATAATTGCTAAAGTACTTAACGAACACAAAAAAAAAAGGTTTTTTTGGTTTATTTTGCTGTACTCAAGCATTCATGATACCAGAAAACAAATGGCTCTGCTGGGCATCATATAACATTCCATAGAGATGGGAGGCACTTTTTTTTATTATTATTTAGAGAGAAGTAATTGCAGAGGCTGCTCTGCTTTCCAAAAATAGATATCTGCAACACAAATTAATTATACATTTCCATTTTATAGTCTCTTCACTGAGATATTTTCCCTCAGAATATGCGAGTTCAAGAAAAGTAACACATTATTAGTCACTTTTCAAAAAATACCAACCCAGAATGTATATTATCTAAGAGCCTCTACTTTATTTCGTAGTACAAGTTTCTTCTTTGAAACGTTTTACATGAAATACATGAAAGAATTGTTACCTTATTTTGGAGTTTATGATATGAACAAGGTCCCTGTATAAATCAGAGTATAAAAACTTGTTTTCTGATAGGGAAAAGAATTGTGTCTTAGTGCCACATTCTAAAAGTTAATGGACTGCTGGAGAAAGATATTGCGGGTAAGTAGCTACAGTAAATATTTCTTTGCCACTATGTATAGATATTTTTCTCTGAATCCTTCAGTTTGGTTACATTTTCTCTAAGGGATTAATTTCAATTATGCATAAAGTTTCTCTCTAACCTATTTTATACTATTATCAATACAACATGCAATCTTCAGCAAGATGCTTTTGCTGGAAAATGAAGTTCATTCATTGCAAAAGGCTGTTTACAAGGAGTTGTGAAGGCCTGTTTCTTCTTTTCTGGACCTGCTCTCAGCATTGATCGCTTGAATCTTTGTTTTCAGTATGCTGGACAGGATAATTACTATAGCATGCTGACATGGATTGCATTGCACTTATTCTAAGAAGCACAGAGATTACAACCAGATCAGTCAAGCACGGAGTGATTGCTCATTTATTACTTTCAGTATTAATAACGTTCCACTTTAAGCAGAACTATTGAATATTGGTCATGTCTTTTGGTAAAGTTGAAAATGGAGGAAGAATTAAGAAGATAAGCAACTGAACCCTTACCAGCTATGATTTATCCATGTGTGACTCTTCTGACTATGAATAAAACTTACAGTAATGATATCAGCAGATGACTCTGATGTTTCTTGTGATGCATGTTTAAAATCAGAAATGCTAGCTTAGATTGGGTGTACCTAGCCAAGCTTTATAGTTCCTTTAGCTCTACCTGTTGATCTGGCCTTGGCTGTGGCCTTAGCTGACTTGCTTAACTTGTTGGCCTCCAGATGTAAAACATTTACTGAAGAATGAAGAGAAACACAAGCTTTATGTTTTCAATAAAGAAGAAGATGTAATAAGGATAGGAGATTTTACACATCCTGTAAGAGAATAGGAAGGATAGATTACTCAAAAGGATTTTTTACAAAACTTTTTTTTTCCAGATGACATAGTTCTTAGGGCTTTTGTACAATTTTCATTTTAACTAAAAATCTTTTTTTAAGTAGGTATTTGTTTAGCCTATGTACTCAACAAGTTGGGTTTGTTTTTTAGGTTGATCTATTGGTTTTATTGGGGTTTTTTTCCCCACAACCCCTCAAAGGAAAAGTCTGAAATAGATATACTGGAATGTGTGAAATTTCTTTTCCTCTCTCTCTCTCTTTTTTTTTTTTTTTTTTTTTTTTGTACACTGTGAAGTCTGTAAACCTTGTTGTGATATATAGGACTACTAATTTACCTTCATTATAATCTGTCATATCAACCAGACTTCTCAAAGTTTTCTTGGCCCTCCTCCTATGTTTTGGGTTTTTCTTTTAATTAACATGCTGCTTTCACATTTGACTTTCAGTTCTATGGCCATGACCATCTCTCTCTGTACATGTTCATGCCACAGCTACTTGTAACTGTGGACATGCTAATGCAATATCTATATCAAAGGGTAACAGTAGTGTTTAAACACCTCTTAACACCCTTGTTTCCCAATTTTGATCCTATTTGTCTATCCACATTAAGTAAAGCTGATGGTTTATAAGACACTTAGATTATGAGCTTTACTACCAGCAGTTGCTCACAAGTATAATCAAAAAGCACTGATAAAACAACCATAATTTAGCAACAGCCACCTCATAGGAAATTAATCGTAATTTTCTGAACAAAGTGAATCTTCTTTTCTCCCCCCACCCTGTATTTCTTCAAGACCTCTATCAGCTTCAAGATAACGCAAAAAAAGTCACTAAGTTTTTCCTCTATAGTTTAAAAGAGACTGACTTGAACTGAAATTTGACTGGATATTTTCAGGAAAGTTTGGAGGTATATCATCATTGCATTTGTAACTGGGTTGCTGATGCAAATCTAAATACACAAAACTTATTTGAAAGGTAAAGCATTTTTCTGCCCAAATGTAATTTTATCAGCCAAAAATTAAGGTCAAAAGGAAATTGCCTTCCCTCCTTCACTCTCAGACTGCCAGAAAACATGTTTATAATGCATTCTCCACTTCAACGAACTACAACCACTTCCACTGCAAATTCTGTACTTTTACCAGTGTGCTAACCCTGCAAACTGTAAAGTCACACAAAGCTCAGTAAGTATCTGTACTACAATACAGTGATGTACTACAAGTCCCCAGATTCCCAATTCTTCTTGTTACCCAAGGCTAAGAGGTAATGTTACAATAAATTTTCTATGTAACCTCTAAGAAGCTCACTGGACTCAATGACTGATCATTTTTCTTTTTATGTAAAAATAATGTGTACTGGGGAAAAAAATCGGCAGGTTTAGGATTTTGAGATGTAGCAGAATTATAACTTGTTACCTACTTGTAACGGATCCTTCCCAAATAAATAGATTTTTTAGGTTTATTCAGTTCATGCATTTTGCTTTCTTTTCTTGATCATTTGTACTTTCTTAGCTAGTTTATTTTGCAATTTATCTACTGAATTTATTTTTGCCTTTGTGCAATTCCTCCCTTCCCTAGGATCCCTTCACGAGACACCACCAATTTTCTAATATGATGTAACATACTGTATCTTGTCTCAGCAATCTGGCGATGATGTTCAAAATTAGCACCCAGGAGAAAAAGAGATCATTAATGCAAAACATAAACTTGCAGCAAGAGATATGCACATACAGGAATACCTGTAAAGCCCACTCAAAGCCTACCCATTACTCCATCAAATTTCTATTAAAAATTTAGATATAAAATTCTTGCCTGTCATCCTTTTATGCAAACCTTCATCTCCTGCTAAACTGTTTAAAGTTACCAAAATTTTGCAAACAGGCTAACTCTAAATAATTGACGTTTCCATACTATAGGCATAAACTAAATAACTGCCCATTCTTTTAAAATCAATATGGGTAAATATTTTTTTTTAATGATAAAAACAGGGCTTTCTTTTCCACAATAATGCAGAATCATAAGACACATGCCTAGAAATTATCAAGATTAACCTGTGTAAGATGTTACTTTTAAAAAGTAATGTAAGTGTGCTATAGGGAAGAAAATCACCCACATTTATGTACCTTGTATAAATTTCTTCTAGGCACACTTTAAAAATGAAGTCCTTACTCTCAAACCTAGGCTGAAAATAGAAGGATATCTTGTTGTCTTCAAAACCAAATTATTTCATACACAGATCTAAAAAGCTGATAACCAGCTCTTGAGACATCAGTTGTAGCAAGCAAGATGCTTCTTCATTGTAAATAGCAGAAGACTGAGTATTATGTTCCATAAAGACTACAACAATGGAATGCTTTTAACAGAAAACTAAGAAAACACCTACTGCAGATTTAGGAGGCTCAATTTTTCCTTTACCCTAGGGGAGAAAAAAAAAAAACAACCCACAGTGTCTAGGAAACCTTGCTGTGCCACTCTGTATGCATAGAGGTATCCAGTGGGACGCTCAGAAAACAGCTGTTAAAGAACAACTTGTCCCACAACTAAATAAAAGAGCATAAAAGTTTTCTTGATGAATCACAGCCACCTGTGCAGGCCAGCGTATGTAGAGTTAAAAGGTGGTTCTAGAGCTATCATAATCTTCCATCTTCAATCTATGGAAAAAAAGGAAGTGACCTTCTTCAGTCTCTCCCTAGGTGATCAGATGTTTTTTTCCTTGAAAAAATGAGAAAAAATAAGGGCATTAAAACTACTATTAGACAAATGGGTTTCTGATTTTTAAGAACATGTACAAAAGAGCATAACTGTCTCCCTCCACCCGTGTAAGCCTGGATATATTGGGACCTATTCTTTTTAAAATACTTGAAGAAATATTTCCAGCCTGCACGGTGTTGCATAACCTTAACCCTGGCTTTGGCCAGGGGAAAGTACTAAGACCTTGAAGACAATATGCTTATGTTCATATTTATATTTATGTTCATATTTATATTTGCATTTATATTTATTTAACTATATCAGAGAGTTGGAAGTTAGCTTTCATTCATTGTTTTTCTTCTATCTTAGACTAAGACAGAATTATATTCTTTCCTATTTGAGAAAAAACTCACAGTCATTTTTTTTTTTTTTAAGTAAAATACTTAAGTCCTGGTAGATTGTGTGACTGCCATGAGAAGCTACTTAAGGAGGGCAAGCAGATCAGAAGTTCAGCAATGCAGGAATGAGCTATAATTTCATAAGTTCAAGCATGAGTTCATAGCTCAAGCTTACCAGCACTAGTCTGGGGGCCAACTTTCCTTTTCCTCTAACCAAGCTTTTCTAATTCAACCTCTTGAATGCTCTGAAGTCTCCACATGATGGCAACAAAAATATCTGAAACTGCTTGTCTTGACTCTGAAATAAGGTTGAAAACCTGATACCAGTGCGTCGAAGCATTGAGGTCGTTGTTACACCATACCTGTACTCTACAACATAATATCTGGCTACTGGTTCGTCCTTAATATTATTGAATAGTTTTGAATGTTTTTCTATAGTCAAGAAACAGAGCATGATCTTTCCTCTCCAAAGACAAAAAATCTAACTTCAGTCATTAAACTGCAGTTGTTTTTTTTCAATAACTGTTATTAGCCACATGATTTTTGATAAAATGAACCAGGCAGAATAGCTTACAGGTGACATTGTAATTTGAATTACACAAAAAGACTATTTGATATTTTTTAAGACAGAGAAATTGCTAAAACATTTAATTCCCTTCAAATCACTGAAGTCAGCTCAGTGAAGTAAGCTGAAAAATAGCTATGTAACTATTTTAAGCAATAAGGAAGAGCTGGTTATCCTTCTACCTGAAAACCAGGAAATATTGGTAATTTTTGTTTGTTATGTTGCTTCTGATAGTAAATTTTGCCTTAACCAAAACATATTTAGAAATTCCATGAGTCAGACCTTATCTGAAGGAATCCTTTTCTTGCATAGTATGAGAATTTCAAGTTAGGAAAAACTAGATAAAATTTTCAAAATAAATCATGGAAGTTTCATGTATTTAGAGTACTCTCCAGACAACTTCAAAAAACTTTCATCAAAATGATAGAAAAGTAACTTTTACTGAAGTTACTTTAGTCACTTTCATTTCCTTCATTTTCCCAAACACAGCCCATCTTCCACACTTGTCTTAGGGAAGTAGAAGGTGATTAAGTAAAACAATTTTTAAGATGGCATTTGAAAAATGTCATCAGTGGCTTAAAGAATTCATATTATGCTACTGTAAGGATGGCTGGCTGCATCATAAAAATAAAGCATGCAATTCACTTTAATGAAATTAGAAAATCTGAAAGAAAACCAAGAGTCTGTTTTAACCCAATGACAGAGCATTGGATTTTCTGATGCCCTGTCATCTTAGGATCCAGAATGAACATTTGGCCTACTCTTTTCCTTCTGTCTTTTTTTTTTCTTTTCTTTTTCTTCCCCCCCCACCCCCCCACCCCCACCCCTTGTGGTACCTTCACTGGGCTGTGTGAATTTCACTATCAGAAAGACTAGCTTTATTTAGCAACCATGGATCTTTCAGGGATGAAGTGACTTATTAAGAAGTGGAAAATGTCTATCATACAGTCCCACAAGCTTACCTGCTTGTGTGATCTCTAAAATCAAACTACTCTGCCCCCCTCTCCCAAGGTTCAGAGCATAACTCCCCTAGTGACCTTTAAATCTCAAATCTTTTAGCCCTATTTTTTTGTTGAATTATATAGGTACTGTAGGAGCACCTCACAGAACAAAGTACATTACAGTATTTATCATCACTGAGGACCATGTAATCAACTAAAAGAAGGGTTCTGTGTATACCTACATTGTTCCTGAAAACTAACAAATAGTTGCTTCTATCAAAGGAGCAAATCTCTTGGAAAATGCTCATGTCATGAGATACAGCACTGTTTTCCCCCTCATTTATAACGAAAGTCAGGGCCTTTTAGCATAACTTACAAACGTGATCTCCTAGAATTTCTACTCAGAAAATATTTTTACAGATATGTAATAGGCACAACTAAACAGAGATCTGACATTTACAGTTGCATAGAACTGCAGTGAGCTCCCTGGTCCTGACTGCAACAAACACTAACTCTGTCTCTTTGCTAACGAGCTGTACATCCTCTCCTACTGAGAGCCATGTGTGAAAGCAGGAAGGACTTTCATACTGTTCCAAGAAGTTATTCAATTGTCTTAATTGCCTCTAGTGTATCTGCAGGGCAGTAAGTAATTTGTTTAAATGCCTGCAATGATTTGGAATATAAGAGGAAAAGCCAAAATGGAAATAAGATATTCATTAACTTGAATATATTTGCATTAACGTTCATTTCAAGGCATGTAAAGTGTAGTTCTCTATCTCAATATACAAGGAATTATCAAAATATATCGGTACAGAAAGCATAGTGACAAAAAGTTAATGTCAGTAAAACCCAGTACAGCTTATTATAAACTCACAGGCAATTTGGAACCTGGTTTAAAATAGATTCTTTCAAATACAGTTGCTCTTGAGTGACTTATTTTATTTTTGCTAATGGAACAAGGTTAAAATGACATGATGATAAGGAGTCTCAACTTTTTAATTATGTATCTCCTATCATTTTAAGCCTCCATTCTAGTATAATTTCTCTTCACTGATGTATAGGCTTTGGCTAGGCTGATGAAAGCCGGCTCCATCTGCCAGTATTCGTCAGCTGCACATTCACTGCCTGTGCCTGGGAATGGGAAGGCTGGTGCCACCGCAATGACAGAGTGTGGCTCAGTTCTGGAAATACAGCCTTGTTCCAGTCATGTCAGGTCTTCTCTAGAGACGTCGTGGTCCTCTTCTCCTCCTCACTGGACCTGAAACAAGTAACTAATGTACTCCCTTATGTAGAAACCTCACACAGTCCTCCTCGCTAGAGGGTATATATGAGACCACCAGCCATTAAAAATAGAAAGGGTTAAAGTAGTGCTACTCTTATGTAAAATGCAAGCATTTAATCATTATGTGCAGTGTCAGGACATCCCTGATTTTGTACTTAAGTAAATTAACATATTTCCTAACCATTTTTATTAAAGAAATATTTTTGAATATTTATGATTTGTGCATAGACTTCCTCATTTATTTTCAATACTCACTGACATACTTCTCTTGCCAAGAGGCAAAAGGTATATTTAAGTTGGAAAAAAAGGTTGATTCACACACATTTCTGTCCTTCCCCTCAAGAAGTTAAAGGAGGGAGAGAGAACAAAAGTGCCTACATTCCACATTTTCCCTCCACATTTTGGGTCTCTTGGTCCCGCTTTAGGGACAAAACAGTTTCTGAAGTCATCCTTTGGGAAGCTTCTAAGTGTAGGAATGTAGAAATGTAAGAGGTAGTGGGACTCAAGTGCTGTACTTTGCAGAGCCCGGGATTACCCAGGGATAGTTAATTCTAACATAGGACATAAAAAGCTCTGAGTAGCCGAGTGAAGGCACCTGGAAATCCTTGGCTTCCCATCACCCTTCATGCACTACAGGGACTGTGCTGATTTTGACAGGCCATGCCACGGAGCACCTTGCCATGTCAGTCTGTTATAGGACACTGTGCTAACTCACGTAAAATGGGAACAACCTGTGACCTAGAAACAGAAAAAATGACTGCCATCACACTCAAGACAACTGCAAGCTTGCAATATGCTGCTGACACATTAGCTGTTAGAATATATGTCCCAACAGCGTATTCCTTGAAGTAATATCTGCTGCCTCACATTTCAGTCCTCTATCCCAAATGCATTCGGCATGGCTTCTCCAGAAATCAATTCATATCTCAGAAAGTTAGAGAAGCTAAACAGAATGCTACTTTCATGACTGGAAGACCTATCTCCTTTCTTTACAATATGATGAAATTAGTTGGTTATGAGTGCTTGTCAAAGTGTGGTTCCACTTCTTTTTCATCTGCTCCACAGAAAATGTTTTCCTTTCTGTGGATAAAGGGAAAAGCAGAAACATTGGGTTTGTGATGCTATTGCTATGGCTTAAGGGAGTTGCAGTTCAGAAAACAGCCACACAGCTGCGAACGGTTGTTTCCTAGATGGACAAACATCTCTTGATTTACAATGAGTTATGGGAGATACACTGGATTCCAGTGCTAGAATAAAATTGATACAGTTGTGTAAGAAAACATGAAGACTGGCATAAATACATACATTACTTTTTCTTTTGTATATATAAATATTGTTTTCCCCAATCAGCAAAATTTGCATTTGATTTTGTGAAACTCTGAGGATTTGTTTTGATGATTTGTGTTTCCTTTTTGTTTATGCTAATGTTTTACTTTCTAAAAAAAGTGTATCTCTGAATCAAGTTTGTCAAATATCACTGCAACATTACAAAAAAAATATAAATCCCTCTACTTTAAACATTTCATATTTTATTAAGACTTTTTATTTTTCCATGCACTTCTAAACATCATAAAATCATGGAATCACAGAATAGTTTGGGTTGGAAGGGACCTTTGAAGGTCATCTAGTCCAACCTCCCCTGTAAGGAGCAGGGACATCTTTAACTAGCCCTGTCCAACCTCACTTTGAATGTTTCCAGGAATGGGGCATCTCCCACCTCTCTGGGCAACCTGTTCCAGTGTTTCACCACCCTTATTGTAAAAAAAATTCTTCCTTATATCTAGTCTAAATCTACCCTCTTTTAGTTTAAAAACATTACCCCTTGTCCTATCACAAGTCCCACTGAAAATTTTGTCCCCATCTTTCTTATAAGCCCCTTTTAAGTATTGAAAGGTATCCCTGGAGCCTTCTCTTCCCCCAGCTGAATAACCCCAACTCTCTCAGCCTTTCTTCATAGGAGAGATGCTCTATTCCTCTGATGATCTTCATGGTCCTCCAGGTCCACGTCTTTCCTGGGCTGAGGGCTCCAGAGCTGGATGCAGTACTCCAGGTAGGGTCTTACCAGTGTGGAGTAGAGAGGTAGAATCACCTCTCTCAACCTGTTTCTTTTGATGCAGCCCAAGATACGGTTGGCCTTCTGGGCTAAGAGAGTACACACTGTCAGCTCAAGTCCAGCTTTTCATCCACCAGTACCCCAAGCCCTTCTAGGCACAGTTTCTCTCAATCCTTTCGTCTCCCAACCTGTATTGATATTGGGAGTTGTCCTGACCCAGGTGCAGGACCTTGCACTTGGCCTTGTTGAACCTCATGGAGTTCATGTCGGCTTGCTTCTCTAGCTTGTCCAGGTCCCTCTTGATTTCATCCTGTCTCTCAGGCATGTCAACCTCACCACTTAGCTTGTGTCTACAAAGTTGCTGAGGGTGCACTCAATCTCACTGAGTATGTCAGTGATGAAGATATTAAACATACTGGTCCCAGTACAGACTCTTGAAGGACATAATGATTTCATTATTTTATTATGATGCATATGAGAATTAGGTTACTTTGGTGTGAAAAAAAACAACATCTCTCATCACTTTTCATTCATAAAACCCCCCTCCATTTATCTATTCTTCAATCGATATATTTACAGCTTCTAAGAAAAGTAATTATATTTTAAAATTTTCTCCTATGAAACAGTAATCTTAATCTTGACAGGGAAAGACACACCCCTAACAATAACATTAATGGCAGTTCCACTGATGTCAAGAGTTACTTCTCATTATTAGGTGGATATATAATTTCAGTTATTTAAAATCAGGTGTTCTTGACCTAGTTTCCTTTTATTTTTAACCTAAATGTCTCAAATACCTAGGAAAAGACTGAAATATTTCTGTAGAGATTGACAATATTGAGCATATGGTGATGTGAATGTTACATGCATATATTTACTTCTATGTTACAACCCTGCTTGAATATGGAAAGCTGAATAAAGTGAGGAAGGCAAGAAAGAGGCATAACAATGCCAAAGATGACATTCCCCACATTATTTCATGACGGACATGAAATAAATAAATCTCATCCTGACACGTGCCAGGTGGTAAATTTTACTTGAATGTAAAGAAAGGCTACAACCATAAAGATGCTGGTCTGGAAATCCATGGAAGAAAAGAGAGGTGCACCTTCTGAGTTACAAACAGCCCATTGCAAGACAAAGTCAGTCTGTCCAAGGAAGAGATGATGTTAATTGGGCTAAAAGGAACTGTCAAAAGCAGCCAAGGTAGGATGTTATTTTAGGTAAGACTTGCAGGTATTCTGTGCTTCTTGGTTTTAATCTCTTTGTTCCATAGGCTATACAATTTAGAATGAATGAATAAACAATATTTTATGTGTTAAAATCTTGTGGTTGGTTGGTTGTTGAAAAACTGCTTCATCACACTTTTTTTTTTTTTTTTTTTTTTTTTTAAGGCTTGTGGGTCAAAATTATTTGGCTTCAGGCTAACAGGTTTTAAAAGTAAGATTTCAACCTAATGATGCCTTCAAAAGTGGCTAGGTGGTACTACTTCGGCTCAGAGTGAAGAGCAGAAAACAAGATTTGTCATTAGAAGGTGCACTCAAGAGTAATTAAAATGAATTTGAAGCATAGCCCTCTCTGGTACTATAACATCTGTTTTGTATTACCACATATTTTGAGTAACAGTTGGTCTTTGCTCTTTATGGCTTTCATAATGAAATGAGCCTTAAGAACTAATTCCTAAACATCACTAGTTTGAATTCCCAAGCAAGCTCAATTGTAAGAAGGATTACACTTCTTTTACTATGGATAAAATATAAATGCAGAGGGTACTATCAATTTTTGAAAGAAAGAATGTTTTGAGAGATTTCCATACAGTTTGTACTGCACGCTACAGATGCAACTGTAAAGCAGCAATAAACACTTAAATCTTAACCCCCCTGCTTTTGCTAGCTTGAGGTGGGAATAAACTGTCATTTAATCACATGAGTTAGAGTATATTCCAATAAAGCTTAATATTATGAAATAATGGTAGTTGTCGGATGGGTCTAAACTGATACATATTTTTAAGTTAGCAGCATTTGATTTGCAACTTTTGTCTAATTTGAAAATGACCAATGGGTTTTCTTAAACTATGAAAACCTGCTGAATACATGATTCTTTCTAGAAAGCGTTATTTTTTTAGAATATGCTGGACATTCATCCTCATAACTTAAATACAATGTTTCACACAACATTTTTGAAAACTAATGAAACACAACGGTTTATTTTGAAATACAGGGGACAGTATGCTGCTTCTGCTTAAGGAGTCACAGTTCAGTTTTCAAAACACAAACTGTTTAAAGAAGAGAAAGGAAGGAACAGGAAAATGAAGTAATAATTTTAAATTGATTTAGTTAGAACTTTACTTCATATTCATTTAACTTCACCGCAAATTCCCATGGGCATAAATTTTGCTGGATTAGATATTAAGTGACACCTTTATACCCTGCAGTTCGACTGCCACAGCCAGTGTGGTTTCCTATACCGCTTTTAATCCGTATTTCATTATTCCTGACCACTTCTTATTGATATTTCTTAACCACCAATAACAGTTTCCCAATATTTATATGCTGAGGTCACAGGGGCTTAGTTTTAAATAGTATTAATCTGCATCAGTTACCATCTTATCTGTTCTTTTCCTATTACATCCCAGTACACCTAGCACATGTCATCATCACACATTTTAAGGAGCTTCAGACAAATATTTACTACTTTCATTGCTTTTATTTTTCAATTTAGGTTTCAAATTTGTGTTTGGATGTAATTTCAGGATGATAAATTGAATTAAAGCTTCATGATGTGTTTTCCTTCCTCTGAAATGAAGAATTATATCCAGTGTGGAAAAGAGTGTTCCTGTCACAGACTGCCTTAGTAAGACTTGCTATAGTCTTAAAGAGTGAAAAAGACAAAACAAGCTACTTAAGACAATTGGGTTTAGTGAGGTTTCTTCTTAAATTGAGTACTTTTGCTGATATATTTTGATAAAATAAATATCCTTATTAGTACTTTAAAAGAGAAAACCAACAAAAGGATCTGATAATTTTATATGTCATGCAACTCAGCTGCAATTCAAAGAGTTTTGAACCTAGCTTTTGTTACTTGTGTCCATTCATCCACAGAGAAAGATCAGGTTTGAGACCCTCTAAGGAACATGAGGGTGCACAGGTCTATGGGACTTGATGACATGATGAGATTTATCTGTGGGTTCTGAGGGAACTCACAGGTGAAGTTGCTAAGCTACTATCCTACATATTTGAAAAACTGTGGCAGAGTGATGAAGTTCTCAGTGCCTGGAAAAGGGGAAACATAACCCCCATTTTATAAGAAAGGAAAAACAGGAAAACTTGGATAACTACAGGCCAGTCACTCTCACCTTTGTACCCAGCAAGATCATGGAGTAGATCCTCCTGGAAACTATTCTAAGGCACATGGAAAACAGAGAGGTGACTGGTGACAGCCAACATAGCTTCACTAAGGGCAAATCATGCCTGACAGATTTGGTGGCCTCCTACAAAAGTGTTACCACATTGATGGATGAGGGAAGAGTAACAGATGTCATCTTCCTGAACTTCTGTAAAGCATTTGATACTGTCTCACACAACATCCTTCTCTCTAAAACAGAGACATGGATTTGTTGTCTGGACTGCTTGGTGGAAACAGAATTGGCTGGATGGTCATACTCAGAGAGTTGCAGTTAACAGTTTGATGTCCAGGTGGAGACCAGTGAAGTGGTGTCCCTCTGGGATCCATATTAAGGTGAGTGTAATTTAATATCTTTGTCAGGGACATGGATGGTGGGACAGATTGCACCCCTCAGCAAGTCTGCAGATGACACCAAGCTGAGTGGTGTGGTTGATACTCTAAAAGGAAGGGATGCCATCCAGTGTGACCTTGACATAATAGAAAGATGGGCCCAGGTGAACCTCATGAAGTTAAAGAAAGCCAAGTGTAAGGTCCTGTAACTGGCTTGGGGCAATCTCAATCATGGGTGCAGCCTAGGCAATGAGTCAATTGAGAGCAGACCTGGAGAGAAGAACTCAGGGGCGTTGGTGGCTGAAAAACCACATATGATCTGGCAATGTGCAATAGCAGCCCAGAAAGCCAACCATATTTTGGGCTGCATCAAAAGAAGCGTGGCCATCAGGTTAAGGGAGGTGATTCTCCCCCTCTGCTCAGCTCTGGTGAGACCACACCTGGAGTAGTGTGTTCAGTTCTGGAGCCCCCATCATAAGAAAGTCATGGACCTGCTTGAGTGCTTCCAGAGGAGGGCCAGGATGATGACTGGGGGATGGAGCACCTCCCCTATGAGGCCTGTTCTGAGAGATTTGGGGTTGTTTCAACTAGAGAAAAGAAGGCTCTGGGAGACCTTAGTGCAGCCTTAAAGGCTGGCCTACAGGAAAGGTGGGGATGGACTCTGTTAGAGAGTGCAGTAATAGGACAAGGGGTAATGGTTTTAACCTAAAAGAGGGTAGATTTAGATTAGAGATCAGGAAGATATTGTTAGGATGGTGAGACACTGGAACAGGTTGTCCAGAGAAGCTGTGGGTGCCCCATCTTTGGAAGTGTTCAAGGGCATGTTAGATGGGGCTTTGAGTATCCTGGTCCAGTGGAAGGTGTCCCTGTCTATGGTAGCTGGGTTGGAACGAGATGATCCTTAAGGTCCTTTCCAACCCAAACCATTCTATAAGTCTACGATGGTCCTTTGTTCTGCTTCCTTAGAAACACACTACAAGTGGCCAACAGAAAAAAAGAACAGAATATTTGTTATGTCTGCAACCAGTCTAGATATTACTCCAGAATCTTATCTGGACCTAGATGCTGTCACTTTTCTAGACAGATAAAACTGGCTAAAAATCTAATTTCTCTGGCATATATGACATTAAGAGACATTCATATGACATATGAATGCTGTTTCAAAAGAGCATACTGATATCATTAATAAATACATGGTCTTAGGGTAAGTGACCAAGTTCTTCCCTGAGCTACACTTAATATGTGGGATAACTTTCAAATAAACTGGGCATGTTTCTTGGATATTGCTTATATACTATAGTATATGAATATCTATCTAATTTAATTAGGAAACAGTTGTAGATAATTTGAAGGAAAAAAATAGTCTGAAGAGGCAATGATAGGCAGAGCATATATAATGAGAAAAATGTTGTAAAGGGTTTTAGACGATCATCCTTACCTAAGTTTCTTAGTCAATAAAACAGCTGAGCAAGTAATAGAAACAGAAGTTACTGCTTATGAAGTGCATTGGTATGAAAAGCTAAGAAAACAAGCACATAGATTTCATCTTTCTGTGAAAACAGGGAAAAAAAAAAAGCTAATATATATGCATGCACAAACACACATGAATTGAAGTACAGATGGCACACAATTTTTTTCAGTGAAGCTGTGTACTATTAAGATCTGAAAATAAATCACAAAGACTACATACACTTACTGCTGTTACAGCATCTTCTCTGGAAATCTAACACCCAAGAACTGTTATTGAATTAGACTTGTTAAAATGAGATGTCTAACAAATGTAGAAAGTAGATTTTAGAAAATACTATAATACTTATTTTGTTAAATAAACCCATTGATTCACATCACTCAGTCGAGTATAGAACTCCAAAACTGAAGACATCCCAAAGAATCCCAGTGATGTCTCAGCAATTCACTTAGTAGGTGAGCTATGATTTACTATGTTGATCATTGCTATAAAAATCTAAAATTTTTAAATCTTGCAAGTCAATCCTCCTTCCATGGTTAAATTTCAATATTTATTTTTATTAGTTTTCATTGCCATACTCAGCAGTAAAGACTCTACTACAGAATGCCTTCTTTCCCCATAATGCATTCATCAGATCACAAAGTGCTTTTATGACAAAATGATAAACAAAACGCTGCTGTCAAATAATCAGTACTTCAAAATGTCTGCATAAAACACCTACAGTACAAGGTTATCAAAATCTTCAAGAGCTAGGAAGCTTTGGCGTGTACTATTTGTACATACACGCTTCGATTAATTGCCAAATATATTGCTTTAAGTTCTGAGAGGTTGGGTTTTTTTGGTTTTTTGTTGTTGTTTTTTTTTTTTAGCATAGTCTACAAAATCTCCCTACTGGGAAGACTCCAGGTGAGCAGATGTATAGAGGCATGAATAAATACACTGTATTTTAAAACTGAAATTTATGTAATAAAGTCAATTAAAGATGTATGGATGTGTGCTATAACATTAGAGATTTGCAGATGAGTTGTGTAGGTCTGCATCAGACAACAAATTTGATCGAGGTCACAGAGTTGGTACATGGCTTTTAGGGAAATTTTTAAATTGGGTGAGAAGTATGAATAACAGTCATCTACTGATGTTGACAGCCAGGAAATTATCTAATGGAGTTGCATGTGTTTCTCTGTTTTAACTCAGCAGAAAAATATCCTTTGAATTCAGAATGCACATGAGAAGTACTCAGATTCCCCAGCAAAGAGAGGCACCTGTTTCCTGTCTCTATTTCATCTTCCGCTAGCACATGATAAACAGAAAGCTTGCTTGCATATCTTTTTTATCCACCACACTTTTATTTCTATGTCAAATTCACTGGCACTCAAAATCTCATTCCTTTCCCTCTAGTTTCTACTCTTTCCTCAACGTATTCCTTTATAGAAGTTCTTTCCAGTCTAAGCCTTTGCAGCTAGAAAGAATTCTTTCACCATGTTTACTTATTGTGAAAATGTCTTTTCCTAATTACATTTTTTTTTCACCCCAAGTTTCTTTTCAACCTGAAGTTTTATATTAAAAACATTAAAGCATGCTAGTACAGCATTGAAAATAAACAGTCAAAGAAAAAACATCCCACAGGACGCTTGCATGATTATACAGAAACTTTGATTTCTATCTGTTCTTCTGAATTCTGTAGATGGGTTTTAAAATTAAAAACTTCTCTCATGGATGTCATTGTAATTAGCAACAGTAATAACACCCACCCTAATTCAGCTGCTGTTTATAGGTGCAGGTCTGGCCCACACTTGCTGAGAGCTCTCTTGACTCTCAGAAGTACTCAGCATGGATACTGTGTCTTATACATACTCAGTTAACTACAAGTCCAGAGCCTTTACCATTACAATTCTTCAAAGATGTCAAGAAAAAAAAAGTATCTTTGCATTAAAAAAATAAAAAAAAATCACCCAAAATATGGCAGTTAGCAGGATAAAGAGCGATGGTTTAAATTTCACTCACATTATTCTCTGTTACTAACATACTAGTCTGAAACAGTTGCAGGAGCTGAAGTTAAATGCTTTCATTTTCTATTAACAAAACACAATTTTAGCACAATGTCCTTTTAAGTTTCAAACTGTCTTCTAGTGGTCTGAGATCACCCTTTTTGAAAATTATAACTGAGGAAAGAAATCAAATAAGCATACTAAAATTACCATGCCACAGTATTCACTATAATATCTTTATACCTAAATACCCTGTAATGTTGATGTTGAAGAATGGAAACATCTTGGAAATTACTTTCTCTTGAGATCCGAGTTTCAAACTTTATATGACCTTTTAGTCATTGCTGTGGTCACTAATGATAGCATAAGAGTTCTTAGGATGACCTCATTTTAATTACACTTTTGTCTTTTCCTGGGGGAAAAGATAATACTGTGTTTTGTTGTGTCAGAAACGCTGATAATGGTAGTGTTCAGCATAGACAGAAAAATTTTTCTTAAAATTCCATCAGCGATCAGTCATCGAGTTTGAAGAAAACAGGCATTGGGGAATATGACACTGCCAAAAACAGGTTAGGAAAGGTTTAAAAACGTCTTTTGTGAAAGAAGAATTCTTGACTGCTGATTTGACTCCTCAGTTCTCAACCATAGCCATTTTAATATTTCTAAATGTTCAGCTTTTTATTAGAAAAATCATAGTGAGATCAAATTTGGAATTTAAATAAGTTGATTTTTTTTTAACCCCAATTTGATTTAATTTTCAGAAAAGGGAGAATACTTATGTTTCTTAAGGTTACAATTATTTTGATTTTGTTTTGAACATAGAACTAAATGGCACATCTCTAGTTTTAAAAAGGATTATGAAACACATCCATAAAGCAAAATGACCAATCTCCAAACTCTGTTGTTAACATGAAAAGGAACAAAAATGAAAGGGTCAGTAAAAGTCTTCCTGCTTTAATGGTTTCACTTAGGTATGTGCAAACCAAAAAAAATTGTTACACAGCACAAGTGGGTGTGAATACCTTCCCAGACTGCTATACATGAAAAGTTCTTTTCATGATAATTATGGAAACTGAGGAGAAGGACACAAAGCTTCAGTGATATCCAGATGGATATTTAATATCTCTGTGTCTAACTTGTATCTTAAAATGTAAAATAAACTAGCAAATTAGGCAACACTACAAAAATTCTGGCCAAAGACCTGCAAGCTCTTAAAAATGGTTGATGCATGTGCTATAATGAATGATAGGATTTTCCTTACAGTGTAGAACATCTAAATTCAGTGCAGTGATAGCTACTAATCTGAGTAAAGCACAATCACTGCTCTTCATCAAAAGGGATTCTTATTTCCAAGGACACAAAAAATAGCTTATCAACATCTTACAGTCAAAAAACTTTATGGATCCAAAAATCTTCAAAGGAAAACACACCAACAGCATTGTTGTTGCAAAAAAAATATGTTTATATTTAAGATCTTGCAGAAGATTGCTATTAAAAAAGCTCTTCCTAATTTTTAGTAAACATTGAAAACATTTTGCTTCTGTGTTATCAGTTTAATTTCCTTCTACATTTTTTCCAGGATGAGTATTGATTCATCACATACTCAAAACCAGACCCTAAGGAAGTAATAGTGGAGATAGACCTTCATATTAAATAAAGTCAGTTTCATATTTCTTAAATTATAATGAAGTGAGCAAAGAAAACCTGAAAATAATTTCTTGAGGAAAGGTTTTATAAATAGGAGTGAATCTTCTTAACAGACAGAAATTAAGTTTTTCAGTAAAAGAAACCACCTCACTAAACACATTTTTTATTAGCAGCTTTCTGCAGGTTTTACTGGAAAAGTGTAATTAAAATTTAAATATAACTTTATATTCTCTTTTCATACCAAAAAACCCCTACAACATAGGTAATTCACTGCCTGTTCTCGAGGTAAGTAGCCCAGAGAACTCAGTGAGCACTACAGATGGGCAGCCTGATGGAGCCAGCCAGCTTTGGGGTCAGCCTGCTGAAGACACAGCCCTATGGGGAGACATTGCTCAACAACCCAAGTGCCTGAGTGGCTTTGAAGCTCAGTGAGACTGCAGCTCTGTGCCTTTGGGGACCCTTAGCCTCCCTGATGCTGGGAACAGAGACAGGCAAGCTATTTGCTTCCTGGATGTGACTCAGTATTTCCTGTGAAAATGAGTCATGGGGATGCATTCAGCTCAGCAAGGGGATGGGGCTGGAATCAGACTTCATGGCTGCTACAGAAACCCTGGATGGAGACAGCATGGGGCAGGAGGACTTCCTGGCTGTAGTGACTGTTTTTGGGGTGGTGGGGTGGGGAGGTGGGGGTGGGAGGGGGTGGTGGTGGTGGTGTGTCATGTTTTCTTTCTCCAGATATTGTGACTACTTTTTGTAGAGTAAATCCAGATAGTTCTGCTCTTAGCACTCCAGGATCTTCTCTAGGTATGACTGTATAGCCCTCATTAAGTAATGTATGAGTACCTCATGATACACAGTTTATAAATAAATCACTTTCTTGCCACTTTGTGCAAAGATGACAGCATATTATAAAACTTGAGCTAAACTGCTAGACAAAAGTGAAGCTGGAAACATGAATTTCACAAGTTTGTAAAAGGTCTGACATACAGATACATCTGCCTACTGAATCAGAGAAGGTAACATTTTCCACAGACAGATGGGCAAATCTTACAATCTGAATACCAGAAGAGTACCTTGAATGAGATTCTTTGAGCAAGGAAGATAAAGAATAAAACCTGCAGACTAAAAGGACCATATTCAACGGAAGACTCAAAATGCTCAGTTAAAAAAAAAAAAAAAAAAAAGTATTGCAGTGACTAAGACTGGAGCTGTGATATAACCATATTATCCTATCCTATTAATATTTTTAATAATAAAGTGGTTCAATCTTAAATTCAGAAAATATTAACAGTTACTATGAATGGGGAAAAAAGGTATACTTCTTCCATTCCTCAAAAAAAGAGGCTTTTGTTTGTATGGGGGCTTTTTAACACAAATTTTCAATACTTTGCAATGTTAAATTATGAAGTAGATGAGATTCATGATTTACGCTGATAAATACTTTTATTTGCAGCGACAAAAATTAAGTTTTCCTTAGATTCACTTACACATTCTATGGCAGAGAAAACTCCAGATGTAAAAGAGGCATGTATTGCATTTCATCAGTAAAAGCAATTTCAAACAAATGAAAGGACAAGACTATGTTGCCATAGTTCTAATTTGAAAGCTAGAACTACACCTTGAATAGAGCTGCTGTTAGAGAAATTACAGAATGCAGCCTTGGAATACATTATAAAGAAAGAAGAGTACCAGATGTGTTAATGTTAAATTAAGAGATGTTTTAATCTTTTAAAAGAGATGAAGCTATCCTTGAAGCTTAACTCCAGTGAATAGAAGAATTGTAGCCCCTTTTTTATTTTTTAATAAAAGTGGAATAATATGATAATTTCTTATAATTGGTTTTTTCAGCTTTCTAATTTCTGAGACTCCCTCTCAAATGTGCTATTAGGTCTTATACAAGCACCAACAGCAATAAACGCTACAATGTTTATTTTAGCAAGAAAGCTGGAGTTTTCCTATGATCATAAGTTCCAAAATAGTATTAGAAGACTGTGACATTAAAAAAATCACAAAACTAGAACACCCTTGTTAACTTCTAGCCATTGTTGCCTAAATGAAATCTGTCTGCTTACCAGCAAATCAGTAGTTGCAAATGTATGACTTTGCAAGGACTCAGAACTTATATCCACAGGATACCAGAAAGATGATACACAGACCAATGCTACTGACATGACAGAAAAAAAGATACTTGACTGAGGAACAGAAGATTCAAACAAGTTGTTCATTTCACCATCACCAATATAATGAAAAATTAGACTTCCTTGTTTTACAATTTTCTTGCAGTTTTCCTCTGAAAAGGACATGCAGTTGATAAACTCACACACACAAAACCCAGGAAAGCAAAGAATATTAGACTTTATTGCCCCAGTGACTTTTAAAGAAAACCAGAGAGAACAACAGTACAGGCTCACCCCCTGCCTGCCTGTGTATGTAGGTTCATCCCATGATGATGAGAAATTCATAAGGTAAGTGGGTTCCTTATAAAATAAATAATTTTACCTATTGAAAATATTATATTTATCATATAGAAAGTATTCTGTTTGGCACACATTCTTAAGTAAATATTTTTCTGCACATTAAAAATTCTTTAGAAACTGACAGAAATGTCAGTTTTCAAATAACATTTGAAACAAGTCAATCCAGATTTTAGACATGGAAAATGAAAAACCACAACAATCCAGGAGTTAAGTGTTCCCAAAGCCAAGAAAAAAATACAACCCAAAATCTAAATCATAATGGTTAATAACAGAAACTTTATGGAAACATAATCTATAATAGAATTTAACTATAATCAATGTCAGCAGATAAAAATCTGTTAATGCAAATTGAACTGACAATAAATGTCTGATAAAGAATTAAAATTAAAAGTGTAATCTTAGAAGTAGTTGCGTGTGAGTTGCATATATCTTATTAACTTCCCAAGCAAGTTTCATTGACTAAAAATAGAGGGTTTTTTTAAAGTAAATGTGTGTGTAAATGTATGTGTGCATGTGTACACATAAAACTCCCTTAATAGAAGCGTGTTAGTAAAGAATGTATGAAAACTGGCAGTTAAAGTAATGTGGTATTAGAAATATATGCAACACATCCCTAAAAGTAATATTACAAGTATCATTAAACAGGAATCTTTATCTAAAAGAGAAAGGTTAGCTACATTTACAAGTTTACAAATGAATATATTCTGCTAATGTTGCATTATCCTCATAGGGAAGAACAAAAGTGTATATATATAGAGAGAGAGAGAATAAAAATGGAACAGTTATTAAATTAGCTATGATATATTCTTCCCTTTTCTGCACTAGATCTTGCTTCTTGTAATATTTTAGCTAATGCTTCAAGATACAGACCTCTATGCAATTACAATGTCAGCTGGCAGTTGTCAGAGCAAAGCAGCTAATCCTGGTTCACTTCTATTACAGCTTAAATTCTACTTTTTTCTTTTCCTTTTTTCAATCAGATGCTCTGTGTCATCTAAAGAAAACAATTTGATCACAAAGGAATGAAAATCACTATGAAACATAAGGCATGGCAAATGAAACAGACAAGTTCCTCATTTATGAATATTTTAAAACAGCATGACTAGCCAAGCAATGTCTACCACAATTTCCATGACTTTTTGTATTTCTCACTTTTCCTTTTTTCTCTATAAGTTTTCTTCTCTACCATGTCTTTATCAGCAAAACAAAAACCACTCAAAAAGCCTCAATCCATCCTAGAACCAAGACCCTATTTTACAAGAGTTATTGTTTAATGCCAGACTTACATTCTACTTCATAGTATTGGGTGCTTGTTAGCAAGTTATTTTCATGAGGCAACATATGCGTATGCCAGCGTTCTCATAAGACAACTCCCACAATTAAACATCCTCTGAACTGCCACCTTTGTAAGCTAAATACCAATTACTTAGACATTGACCAAATCGGTGCATTTTATGGAAGATACCTGAAGCAAAATCTTGCAGGGGGTCGTGAAACCTGTCACTTATGTCCTCCTAGTGTTAGGATAGACCCATTGCAGCCTCTGCTATAGAGAGGTTGAAGATGCTGATCAAAAGTTTAACGTTATTAAAGTCACAATAGGATTTCCATTATTAAATAACCAATAACTTAACCATTCTACTTTCGTCTTCTGTCTTTGAAATATATTTGCAAATCACAACAGAATAACATGTGGTGTTAGTCATGAGATTAAAAAAAAAAAAGTTTACGCACTTCTCCAGTCAAACACAACAAGCTATAAACTTTCCAGAAATAACTCAGATGATGTAACACCAAGCTGTAAAAGGACTCAACCTTGACTTTAAATTTCCCAGCAATGAAGAAAAAGAAAATTTTGGAAATTAATCTGAAAAGGAGATGCTATTAATTGACTTTAACCCTTTTATCAAGTGTCTCTAAAATTTATAGTGTGTGAAAGTTTCAGGTAAGGAATTCACCAGAAATAGCAATTTGGATTTCATTGCAGCCTAATTAGCCATATTTCTCAGGAGGAGTTTTCAGGTGAATTAGGAAGCCTGGTAGGTTGGCATGCACAGAAATCAGTGCAGTCATATTATTTATTTTTATGTAAGCTAATACATGTAGGATTGATCTAAGGACCACACATCATGAGAACATTACCAAGTGTGTACAAATTTTAAAACTAAAGAAATATCTTGTCATAGTGCATTCAGTACCACTGAAACTGGTATTTAGTAGTATATGCCCAATATATTGGGCACATATATTCCAGAGAATTGTAGAAATAATAAATTGACTAGGTTTCTTAAATCTTTAAGAGACAGGTATGATACAGGGGATTTGCTTACTTCAAGATTGTTTAAGGGAACCTACTGACATCAAGCCTTTCACAACAGAGAATACAGATTTCTTCCCCTCACCACCATCATAATGGAGGAAAATACTAAAGTCTAGGAGTGTAAATTTAATACTACATTCTAAATGCTTTTCAGTTACTTTCTGTCACTGCCAAACATACTGAGATGACATTTACCTAGAGGATCGATATAAATATAGGTTGAACACAATGTGTTTCAGAAGTAAACTTGAAGTTCAATGTGGGATAGCACAATAAAAAATTATGTCTGAAGCAGTAAGAATAAGACAAAATATTTTATGTGGCTGAGCAACAGGAAACACAAAAGAAGTCTTCAGATGATACTGTCAGCTTATTTTTACTCACAAACTTTGTTGCATTTACATTGTGTTTTATATCTGAAAACCCCTGTTTTGAGCTAGCTGAGTGACAGTTGTGGTTCTTACTGATTAATGTGTTTGATGAAACAAAACCTGAAGATACAGTAGAAATTTTTTTTAATATAGAGCAATTATATAAATTCTTCAGGTGGTGTTGTTTGTTTGGTTGGGTTTTTTTTTAATTCAGTATGTTTGCCCTGTAATTATTCTCAGAACAGTGTTCCAAAAGTTTTAATGATTAGATAATTTGTCAGTTCTAACACATTCATGATCGATTATAGATATTTTTTTTTTTTCTTTTTCTTTCTTAATTCAGAATTTTATCACTCTACACCTGCTTTGCACCTCAGGGCACTTCAATGGCACTAAGCACTCAGGACCTTTATTAAGAAGGCTACAAAAAACCAAATGGTCCACATAACTGAATAAATTTTTGTGTTTGTACTTCTGCTTCTAAAAAAAACTGGTGTAAAGCTCTGCTTTGGCAGGAGGCTTGCCGTGAAGCTCCATAAGACCCAGTTTCACCCATTTTCTTAGTCTCAATCATTTCAGATACTGAAAGAGTACAAAATAGATTCTTAAGCAAGTGTCATACAAACCTTATGAACTATAACTTCATAAATCTAAAAGAGACAAGAAATATTTCTCTAATTTGATAGCTAGCTTTGAAATATAAAATTCTGAACCCCATTTTTGAAAAAAGCAGTTTCTTCAGGACAAGCATGAACAGGACTTTTCTGTATGAGCTACAAATTGACCAATATCTCTCATTAGGTATCACTTCAAAAATAGCGTAGCTCCTGCTGCATTCAGTTAAAACATGTGAAAGACTCTCTTTATACACACCTAGGAAAAAGCTGTCCTATATCACTTCAGATGTCTGTGAGAAAATCAATATCTTATCTCTAACCTGGTACACAAACCCCAAGATGAACTCTTCTCTCTAAAGATTATTCACTTATATCCTTCTAAAAAACCTTTTAAAATATAACTTTTTTATAACATGGTCCACTTCAGAACCAGAAAAAGTAATTGTTAAAATAGATAATGAAATTAAATATTTACTCTTACATGCAAGAAAAAGCCTACTAGTATTTCTGTCAAGTACAAATGGAAGGTGAGCTGAGCAAGAGCCTCTTACTGTACATGCTCACCTGGATACGATTACTGCACAGGTAAGTTTGGAAAAAAAAGGATTTTTCAGTTTGAATTTCAATTCTGGCTGTTCAAATGTCCCTGGAATCTTTTTGACACATTCAGTTTCCACTATTCAGGATAGAGGCCATGTCACTTCCCCTCCCCATCCCCCCCACCCCCCCTACTTTTATTTTCTCAATTAATTAGATTAAACTCAGATGGTAGTATTCCTGGCACCTCCATCTAAAACTGCCCGACTGGACTGACCTGCAAAGAGTAGAAGTGAGCTCTGGGAGTTGCTGGTGATGATGAAGAGTTATGAAAAGGAGATGAAGACGGTAATGGCAAATTTCTGTAGATGCAGAGACAGATTAACTTTCTTACATGATAAAGGCAGTACATTTATTTTCAAAGTGTTAAGTGTAATTAGGTGTATGCTTGTTCATTTACTTTTATTTTAATTCATTGATATGGATTTAAAAAATGACTTGATGGTGTACAAAAATTACCTAATAAAGGTTCTTCCATTGACCTACTACATTCTCACTGGGTGAGAGTCACCCCACCCATTAACTAGAAAATGTGACTATGACCTATCATATGTTTTAGCTATTCAAAACAGTTAGATTTTGAAAAGCAGATCCAAAACTCACACTAAAGTATATAGCGGAGTTGTAGAAGAAAGATGACTACATCCATTACAAAGTAATAACCCAGCAATTGTTAAAAACCAGTTCATATCCAAGAAAACTCAGTGGAAATTTTGTCATCTGTTTCAGTTTGGAGTGGATTTTAAAACCAGGTATTTAAAGATAGGTCATGCTTTCAGTTTGGCAATATCAACAATAAAGGAAATACTCTATTTTAAATTGTACAATGATTTATATTGAAAATTGGCAGCTGCCAGCATTCCAGAAAGTGAGACTGCTAATTTATGTGCCAAAATAGGAGCATTTAGCTGCTGAAAGACTTGATAAATCTATCCTTAAGTGACTATTTGCTAAATCAAGTACATGTTTATAATTGTGTTAGATTGTATTATTTTCCCCAGCATGAAACTAGGAATGAGAAGGTTTTATCTGCATAGAAAAAAATCCACTGGATTTAACCCGATCCCTCGCTTAATGCAAAAAGTTCTAATTATAAGATATAGGCTGGTTACTCAGATCATGGTTTTCTATCAAAAATAGCCAAGGTACACTTATTTAAAGCAATCAAGGATACTATTTAATGAGGCAAGATTGAATTTATAGTTTAGACTTATGGAATAATGCTAATAATATTTTACTATCATTAATAATACCCAACATTAATAACCAGCACTACGTCAAGAGACATTAGAATACATTCACCACAAAAGTTACAGTAAAATTTATCTGGAGGTTTTAAAGCTACGATTTCATCAGCTAACAAATAAAGTCACTTTGGTTACTTTGGAAATATAAACAGTCACAGAAAGCATGTAATGTACTGAATTAGAATCCCTAAGCTTAAAACATTTTTTTTTCTTACTACTTCTCTTAGTGATTAGCATCTACACAATAACTGAACAGGGTCAACATACAAAACCCAATTTAATTTTCATGCATGTAATAATTTTGTACCAATTTACAGTGATAATCATGACTGTTAAAATATAATTAAATCAAATTAGTTTTTTATAAATTAAATATGTTTAATTTGTCAGACAATAATGCCAAAATAGTTCATAACTTACAGCTGGAGATGAGGTAGCATTCTGCTATATTTCTCTAGTCATATTTTTAAGCAGCATTTAGTTTAAATGCTAGTTGTTAACAGTAACCTTAAGACAAACTTTTCTTCAAGTTGATACTAACTGATTTTCATTTGCAGTTAATTTAGAATGCTTTTAAAAATTTATTTTATTTTATTTTATTTTATTTTATTTTTTTGTTCCTGGGTTAAATGTAATTCTTGAAAGTTACTTGCACCTAATACCTGAGTTGCACCGAATCCTTTCACTTCAGGTTGTTCTACACCTATCAGAAAGGAATTAGTATCAAACACGAAACAGTGCGTTTATGGTAAAGTCAAAGTTGCTATGGAATTATTTCACAGAAGTCAGCCATAACAGCTTTACAGTCTCTTCCCCTGAAAACTATTTTTTGTAGCTAACCTTGAGTACAGCAATAGTTTTAGAAACCGCAGATGGTGTAGTAGAGTTGCTTAACATAAAATAAGCTGTGGTGCTTTTCTGCATTGCATTTGCAGAGTTTCCAGAATTTCAGTTGCTTTGTGAAAGTTATAAATAAATGGTTTTCTGAGGATCCCACATTTCACTTGTTTGCATAACTAAAGGTGCAGTCAAGCTTGATAATCATTACTGGGAGTTGGTCAATTGACATACTTTTTGCAGTAAGTATTACCACAGAGAACAAAAAAAGCACATTGTTCCCTCTCTTTTTCCAGATGAGTCTCTCATTGGCCCATTAAATTTACTCAGAATTGTCAGATCACAACTAATATTGTACAACACAGAACCAGCGGTTCATAATTCCACTATCAAAAATTTAACACCTTTGATAAATATAAACACAAATTCAAGCAGAAGAAATACACAACTTTTTAAAGAGAATGCAAAGAGAATGCTGCATCTGTGTACAAACATATTTCACCGTTCTACTGATAATTTACATAGTCTTTCTCCTTCAAACCTGATGGCATAAACCAGCTTGACAATAATCTGTTGAACATCTAGGTTAAGATAATGCTTTAAAAGAAATGTATAGACAATAGTGAGCCTATCTGGTTTTAGTATTTTGGTGAATTTATGCGAACAGTTTAAGTAAGAAAAGTACTGCAAAATTTCATTCAATTAATTCTTTTAGACTGATGAAGATTTACTTTTCATGACTGCTTCAGAATTCATCCTAGATATAGATATTTGGATTTCACTAGAGTGTCAGCTCTTGGCATTGCAGTAAATATAATGGCAACTGCTGAAGTCAGTGCATGACATGAGGCGATTGTTTTCAGTTGTTTCAGAGACAGCCTAAAACTGACTATTGCTACTTAGGATAGAATTTCAGTAGGAGTTTTCTTTAAAGTAGTTAAAGTTATTACAATGTTTCTAAGGCAAAATAATTTTATTAATATATAATTTCCAACAAATTGTAGATTTTTTTGTAAATTATTATTACTGCAACTTAACAGAGTATATTTTTACAAATTCTATGTCCTTTTTTTTTTTTTTTTTTTTCTTTTCTTCTTTCTTGGGAATACTTGTCCCATTTCTAAAAGACTACACACGTTTTTCATTCTTTTTTCATTACCTAGAATAATTTTGCCGGATTTTTTATGTTCTGAGTAGATGTTATTTACAGTGCCAAGCTTTTGCTTAAAAGATCTTTCTCTTCCCAGTCTCCATAACCCTAGAAAGCCACGGGGACATATCTTACAAATATGGTCTTGAGTATTTGAGTTTCTCATCTTACATAGACCAGTCTCCTCAAAAATCTTATCTAGCAGAGTCTCTACTTCTTGTCCTTATTTCCACATTTCCTGCATTTTATGTATTCCAAGTTTTTCTTAAACCAACATTTCAAAAGATACAACTTCCAATCTGACAGACTATGTTAATCTAAAATTTCTAATTTCTCAGAGATTTCAATGTTCTCTTAATTAAGTTGACCTAATTATGACAAAAATTAAAGTGAAAATACTTCACTTTTTGAAATGTCTTTAAGCCACTTTAGCACCTAGCTGGTATTTAACTAAGGCATTACTGATTAATTCAGGTATTTAAGCCCACTATAAAAGTTTAGGATGTTTTAGGAGCTTAACACCTAGGCACAAGCTAGGTAATTCTCACAGAATTAATCCTTTTATGGAAGCCCTTTAGCTAATATTGTTTCAGTTTAAGGCTTTAAGGAATTTGTTTTTATTTAAATTAAATGAGTTCTTGAGTATTTAAAGTAGTATATCTATTATTTTTCAGCTTTGGGGAGTTCCAGACTTAAGTGTCTTTTAGTAATTTATTATAAATTGCAGAAAAAGGCTCAATATATAGTTCAAATTATTTAGACCTCAAGTTCTATCAATTTTAAAGTTAAATAAAAGAAAAATAAACTTGCCCTGCCTCCTGCCATGATTAACCTGATCTTCACCCACATATGCAAAGCCTGTTGTCATCAGACAAACGCCCTCTGCGCCTGTGAAACCAGAGAAAAACCTTTCAGCAGCATTGCACAGGGACAACCTGCAAACACAGAACCTTATTAACAATGCAAACAGGAATTCGATGTTTCATGAGCTCAAAGTAAATTCTTCTTACCATCTTTGAGCTGAGCCAGATCTATAGAGTTGATTAAGTAACAACTAATAGTAAATTTTTATTTCTTTCTCATAGAAATGTGATGTGATAGATAATATACAAGAAGCAGATCTGATACTGCTTATGTAGGAATTTCTTAATTAGGCCCTGGACTGCGTATCAGCTTAATTTAACATGGTGAAACTCAATTAAGCTCTTTTAACTTAGCCAAGACCTTGAACCAGTTTAAGTCCTTAAAATGATGCACAATTTGCTTTAAAAGTTTAATGAGTTGTAAGGTAGTGATTCAACTCCTAAAATGTGTCTATTGACATTTGGCATTTTTCTTTTAAATAGGTCTAACAAATACAGAATCATCATTTATCTATTCATTTAACTGACTAAGCTAGTTTTACTTTTTTTTCCTGTTTATTTCTGATGGCCCTGCATAGCTAATTTGCTGATGGAAAAGCCAGCTGGAACCTCTTATGTTTTATTAATGGTAAGGCAAAAATCTGACCTCAGTTTAAACTGTGCAGGATCACCGATACCAACAAGAAAAGTTGGAATGTAATTTAAAGACAAGTTCTCTACTGTTGAAAAAACATAGGTAATTTGACTTGGTTATCTATTTTTGTCACAAGATTACGTAGTTTTCCATGCAAAAGAAGAAATCCCACAATTTAGTTTGAATTATGCCCCCCAAAAGAACTCCAAACTAGTCTGAACAAAAATCTCTTTTCTGCATCTATAGGTAGTCACTAAACATGATACCAGCAGTTTTATGTTTGTACAATGAAATGCATTGCAAAACAAGTCAGAACACAGCACGTTTTTTTTCCTGGTTTCTCTGCAGGGATAACAGTTTAAAATCCTCATAAAATCAACTGCAAATTCAAACAGCTTTGAGCTGAAAGTCAATGACATGCAGCAAATATGCAATCCCAAAAATGCTGAATTAGGAAACACTTTCAGATGAGAGCCACTTGTGAGCAGAAAATTATGTCTTAGTAGCTAAAAAAAGCATAGCTTGTATTAAAGATCATTAGTTCTTCTGAGGACCTAACAAAAGTTGGGACCACAGGACTGAAAGACGTAATTCAAAATACCCATGCATAAAAAGACTCACCAGAATTTCTTCAGAATTTTCTGATTTATTTTTTTTCTTTCTAATTTTTCCACCTATAAACTCCAGGTGTACCTTGCATATCACTCACATGTCAATACCTGGGGAAGACTATAAAGCTTATTCTCATTAAAGAATAATTTCTGCTGTCTCACTTTGTCTTCTGCACTCAGCCTGCTGAGAACATTCCACCCAACTCTGGAAAGAGAGGACTGGGGAGCTAAGTGCAGGGATGCACACAGTTCTTCTAGTCCCGTAAAGAAATTTTAGTGAAAGCTACAGCTTGCACCAACTCCAATCGTAGCTGAAAAAACACAGTAGTCAAGTCTCTAACAACACTGTTACACTGAAACTGTAGCACTCAGAAGGGCCAGTCATGTCTACAACCTGCCAGATCTGTCAGTCTCACAAAGAGCCATAAGGCCTTCATACAACCATGACACTCAGCAGAGCTCTGTAAGAAACAGTAGGAAGGTTTCGTAACCATTTGTTGTCACACTTCAGGCAGTGGCTAGGAGGCTTTGCTAATTTTCTGAGCTGACACTAAGAAAAATCAGACATGGGCTGAGGGTTCACAGTATGAACCATTAAAGTATCGGCATGTTTTAAGTCACAGAATTAAGACAAGTTTTTGAGCTTTAAATATTTTTTTCATGTAATTTTGAGTTACAACATGACACAGCGTACTCAATGTATTACAAAACTTAACCACCTACAGCAAATTCCAAATTTATAAGATTTCTCCAATTGTGAATGAATTCTTACTGAATATGCTGTATAGCTGAATACCATGTTCTCTGAGGGAAATTAACAATATTTGAGAGAGATTTTTGCAGAAGGAGAAATAGAAGGGAAGATAAAAGATTGCATTAGAAGATTCCAGGAAAAATAAATCTGGTTTATTATTTGAATAATCCCTTTATTTTGTGGGATGATCATGAGAGAGAAGAAAATATCCTCAGGACTTTGCTAATATCCAGAATGCTTTTCCAGTTTAGTAATTAACAAAGTCCTGTTGACAAATCTCTAATGTGCAAAAAAGACCATGTCTTATTAACCCAATAGGAAGTTCCAGCCAGAGATATCATTTTATCATATGAAAAATGTGTTCCTTGAAAAATGAGTCAGGAAAGTAAATTATGTTATTAGAAAAGTCTACAAGAAATAAGCAGCATCCTTAGGAATTGTATAAACTCGTGACTATTACCTAGCATTTAAACTACCAACTTGACATTATCAAAGTGTCAAACAAGAAGATGTTCGTGATTGCACTATTTAACCTGTGTAAATATAGTAAATCTAATAGTTAAATGACTAGCTTACTCGAGGAGAAAGGCTTACAATCACACTAAACGTTAGCTCTCATTCTCTCATCCATGGCATGCTTTCTCTCCTGAGCCTTTTTTGTTGTTTTTTGGGTTTTTTTTTTTGTTTGTTGTTTTTTGTTTGTTTGTTTTTTTTTTTTTTTAATAACGCAGAGACATAATGCTCCAAGAAAAAGTCCTTTTCAAGTCTTATTCCATGCTCTGTGATGGTTAAAACACCTTCAGGGAGATTAAAGGAGGTTTAAGAGCCCTTTTTACAGATGAGAACCAAGATACAGCATAGCCTTCACTTTAGTTGCCATGAGGATGAAGTAATCAGGACTGCTGAGGTATTTAGATTCTGTGGCAACAGAAGCTCTACAAACTTGTAGTTAAATTGCTGCAGTAGATAGCTTTCTACCTCTGCCAGTGGATGCTTTCTCCTTTGATCACACATTCCTGCATGACATTTTAGAGGGGAAAACAAGCAAGTTAATCAAATGAACCTTGTCACATTTCTTTTTTTAATAGTTTCTACTGTCCAGGCTTATGTGGACAATTCTGAAAGCCTCTTGCATGGATTTCTACTTACTTTCCATGCAAAATCCTTAGGATCTCATGATGTGGCTTGATAAAAATGCATTTCTTCTTCTATATGGCTCTCTCTCTTTTACATTGTATGTCCTAAATACTTTCTCAGTTACTGTGTTCTAGCAATAACTGTTACAGTGCTACACAAAAGACACTTATTAAAGTGATAAATGAAACCTATGATGAGAAAACTGGGTTTGGGTGTCTGAAAGGCAAACACAAGATATGTACAGCACACGGTATTCCATTTTTTCCATAAGTCTGGGAATAGGAAGTGTTCCTATGAGACAAAAATGACCTTGAAAGCTTCCATCCAGACCACATCCAGTAAATATTTTCCTTTACTTTTCCCCTAAGTACCTTTTGGTATATGCATGGTTTTTGTTTTTTTTTTTTTAATGGAGATTTGCATTCCCTTTCCAAGTAATCACTCATATTTAAGACAAATTGAGGTAGCATGGACTACATTTCAGTCCAGACTAACAAAATAGACCAGAGATGGTAACAAACCAAGTAAACTATTAAGTGCAAGAACAAAAAATAGGCATTTTCTAAAACCTGGATTTTCCCTCTGTTTACCTATTCACCTTCACCTTCTTGCTCACTTATTCCCCTTCCAGTCATTTGTGAGCCTTCCCCCAAACCAGAAAAGTTCTAGCTGACATCTTAAACGTGTTTGTGCTGAGCAAAGATGGAGAAAGGGAAAAGACAAAATGCAAATGTTGGACATATTTTTTTCAAAGTCTATAAAATGCTTGCAGCAATTATTTTTTAAAGGGATGACTGCTTTTGTTTTTTTTTAAGTAAGTAGCAAGTGCAATGCCAGCAGTATTTTTGAACACAGAAGTGTGCAGTTAGGGACTGGAAAGGGTGAAGAAGATTTGGGGACCACCACCAGAAGGCTGGTGAAGGAGGAGTGAAGAACAGCCACCATCCAGCTCTTGGTGCTCCAGCCCAACACCTGCTCCAGTGGAAACTGAAAAAGTTTCTTTTCCCACCAGCCACTTTCCCACCAGCCACTTTGCCTGCTGACAAGATCCCACCAGATCCCAGTCAATACAGAGCAACCTCTTACGGTTATTACTCACATTCACCTACCTAAGCTTCTCCTGAAGCTCACCGGCATGAATATCTAGAATCCATATTCATTTTCTGTTTGGAAAGGTCTGTGTTTGTGTATTTCCTTACCCCCACCATATTTGAAGGCAGCTGTTATAGCCAACATGCACTATATTCTCATGGATTCCCAACCACTCACAAACACTAGAGGAAAATAAGGCTTTTTAAAATACAGAGTGATCCTGTACAGTATGTTATTTCTGGCCTGAGAAATCACTGGAGACTGTAGAAAAAAAAAAATACAGCAAAGTTTTTTTCAAGTTATATCTCAAAAATCCTACATATTGAATGAATTAACCCTTAATTGTGTTCTTTGTTCCTCCTCTGTTTATGTGGCAATAAAGCATACAGCAAAAATGGGGAAATGGACCAATGCTGGCCTACTAAAGCAAATGTAATTGTATGATCTAAAAGTCAGGTGTAGAAAAGTTCTAAAATTAGAGATTAAAACTAAATTGTATAAAGGAGAATTTGAAAAGGACACCTATGCTTTTGTACATTTTTTTGTCTTACAAACAAAATAGTTACTAAACATCTGCAGTTAAGCTGGTTTCAAATATTTTTCACCTAGTCCAGGCCTGAGCTTTAAGCTATATAAACTCTGACCAAATTCCAAAGAAACTTGGTCTTCCTCTGCATACAAAAGACATACAAAAAGCCCCTCACAGGTTAGGTATTACTTGATATTAGCAATGATATTTTCTATTTCCAGGTTAACAATGCCTTCAGAAAACTAGCTAATAAATAAACATCCAGCTGTTTTCCAGTCCGTTAAATCATCACCTTATGATTGTATGGGAGATAAATAAGAAATTTTATTTTAGACACACTGTCAGGAAGATGTTTATTTATAAATTCGTATTTATATATACATTCATTGAACAGTAAATTCCAAGAAAATGGTACATGCCTCTTACAGTTTAATGAGATGACCTTGTGTTTATGCTCTCTGAAGGGACAAAAGTTGGAAGCTTGCATTTTAAACAGGGAAACATATGATAACCCTCTTATAAATCATGCATCCCATACAGTTCCCACTTAACTCATTGTAAAAGTTCTTCATGTTTTGAAAATTACAGTTTTCTACACATGTATTACTTCCTCACACCTTGTTTGTGGACTGTATGATTTGGAAGACAGCGAAGAGAATTTACTATCTGTTCTGTCCTCTGCAGCATTACAAGGCATGAGGGAAAACCACCTTTGATTTTGTCCTTATATAGGGACAAACCGCTCATTTTGGAGAGCTTTCAACAGTGACAAAAATAATGTATCGCTACAGCAGACAGGACAAGTAAGCAGTTTAAGCTCCTTTCAGTGTCGCTACACGCATCCTTTGATCCTCATGCTCTTCCTGCAGAAAGCCCCAGCCAGCTCATATTTTTCCAGTACCACCTTGGTTACACCTTACAAACTCAACACAAACCTAAATGCTTAAGAGAATTGTTTATTTATTTAAGGGGTTTATTTGTCTTTGGCATATTGAGTGCACATAGTCAGTTCAACCACAACAATCTGCATTCAACATGGTTAAACAAAGGGTACAAATAAATTTCTGTCCCATGAGAAGATCAAACCCTTTCACTGGGTTACATGCTAAAATGGAAGACAGAGGTATGTGGGCAAGGGGGAGACCCTGCCCTGACCTCCCCCCAGGATGTCACAGAAGATGATCAGTCCCATGGCTGGGGTGGACATCCACTGCTGCCAGCCCAGAGAAAGGCTTTCTGGTACCTTTGGGACTGAGGGTGGTTTAGGGAAGAACAAATATGGGAAAATGGGTAAGTGGGTAAAGAGCCTAGTATCACATGAGCAGGAGCTGGTCACTGTGCTTGTCTGTCCATGCCCTGTGCCTGATCTGTCTTGTCTTCTTATTAAACTCCATTTCTGGCTATTTTAATGTGTGAGGAGCTCTCTGTGTGCATGTGGGTGTGTGGGTCCCTCAGCAGCAGCAGCTGGAGCGGTATCGGGGCTTACAGGGTCCCTGTGCCTGCAAGCCACCACTGGGGAGCGTGAGGGTGCGTGTGTCAGCGCATGCCACCAGTGAACACCGGGCTGGGGTGTATGGTGAGCTGGGGAAATGGACTGGGATCCAGGGGTCAAGGAGGCTGTAAGTCTGTGTAAAGAGTTGGAAAGACCAGAGTCTGAGAGGTGGCTACTGGAGGGGCCAGGACTCTACACCAGCTACTGGGGAGACCTGAGAGAGGAAATGTGTGTGTGTGTGTGTGCATGCACGTGTGTGCACACATGCGTGTACATGGGTGAGACAACTTGTATAGAGAAGACCCAGGGCCCGTTATGAAGTAAACTGAGTCTGACACTACATTGAAAGGCCAGTTACTGGGTGTACACCTGTGTTCATGTGTGTGCTTATCTTTGGTAGTGGCTGTGCCTGGGGGCATGGAGTTGCAGCAGCTCAACCTCTGCCAGAGTCAGCTTTCACGTAATTTATGCACATCTCTGTTGAAGATGTGTTTACTATTACAGCTTTGGAAAAGTGTATTTGGTTTTGATTCTTTTAAAACAGAAAGGTTCTGCTTGGCACACAAATAGTTGAAATTCATTAAACCCTTGACCTCAATCAACACAAAATTATTGCTACTTCCTCCTCCTTATAGCTTTCTAATATTCAGACATATCTCTAGATCATATGTTATGAAGAGGAATGGAAATGAATAAGCTTAGTAAGACACACAACCAGTTTTAACTAACACATCTTAAAATAAAGGACAGATGGCCTTCCAGAACACAGGACACACAATTTTCTCTCGCAGTTTTTACTTGCAAAAAATCCTCAAGGCTCATGAACAAGTTTAGAAGATTATCTTCACAAAGCACCCAGGTACCAAAAAAAAAATAATTCATTTTTCCTTCAAAATCACAGTATCTCAGGAAAGAAGAAATACTAATAACTACATAAAAGACACCTTACATCACAAGGTAAATTGTATGTTACTGCTGTTCCACTGCTTCCATAACCTAACTTTCTTACTTGTCAGACAGTCATCTAAGAAAACCAGAAAATCATCCTTTGCTTTTAAAAAGCCGTAACATAACACACAGGAAAAAAATAAAATAAAATAAAATCACCCCCCCAAAAAAACACTCCCCAAGCAATTAAGTTATTTTATCTGTTCTGACAACTCTTCCACAGCTTCTGAGGTGTTCTTTATGTGGAGAATGATCCAGAATGGAGGACAGAAATTTTGTAAAATTAAAGCCTTTTATGAGAAAGGGATGTGCTAATTACAATCACAGCTAGTTCCAGTAAATGCACCAGCGGCTCTGGTTACAACTAGTCTAGAGTAACTTTGAAGAACACTGGGATCATTAGACTGCTTCAAGTAGTTGTAAAAGGCTAAGCATAGGTAGATACATTTTACTTATGCATATATATGTATGTTTATACACACACAGAGTAAGACTGCAGACAATCTATGGGAAAAATTACTAGTAAGCCTATTAAGGGCTTAATGTACATTTTTAGATTTATAACATCAGTTTATATTCCTACGTCTGCTTAGTAAGTAAGCAACATATATTCTCTTTTAATAACTATCCCTTTTTGCCGTTTTATTTTCTGTTTGTTCACATCAATTTTAGATCCATCTAATGGCAAGTCAATGCATTGAATTTCAGATCATAAAAACACAATGTGAGATTGGTCGCTGCAGGAATAAAATATTTGACCTACCTTACAGATGGTCAGTCAGACCCATATTAAAAGTTTCTGTGTTAGGGAGGAGGGCAATGATCTGAGGAGGGTGAGAACCTCTCAGAGACCTGAACAAAGATTTATATTAATTAGGAGTTAGTACTCTGTTCAGCTCCTGCCTCTCTACTGTTGACAAAAATGTGAGGATCCATTGCAGCTTGAGGAAAGGAGAATACATGGTCTACTTCCCTTTCTCAGACACTGTGCAGTATCTCCAGGTCTCCAAAGTTCTTATTAGACAAGACCAAGAAGTCTCTTCCTCTTCCAGACATCTCTCATTCATTATTAGTAACTGCACAAACTTATTTCCCCCCTTATTCACACACATGCTCCCACCTCCACACCCTCCTCAGCATTTATTCTTCCCTTCGTTGTGGAATAATAGGATATAGGATATTCATAATGGGATAACTTAACAATGGAACATCTAAATATTCATAAATGATGAGCAGAACTTGGATCTGACAACATATAAGTGCTTGCATATGCAACAGAAAGTGTTTAAAAGGGAAGGTGTTTATACTGTGAATTCATTAAAAAGGGCAAAGGAGATAATAAAACATATTAGACTTCTATTATTAAAACAATTACATATAACATAAGGGTGCCACCAAATCATGAATCCCTTTTAAATAAAATTGCATACTACCAAAGAAATTTAAAGCAAACAGTTGTTTTGCACAGCTCTTGAGATCTCTGATGTTTTAACTGTGTTTGTCTTGAGCAGATACTGTGAACTTCCTGCTTTGAACTTTTTCTGTTTTACAGTATGTCATGGTACAACAAAGCTACTCTAGTAAACTTTTTTTTACTTTAATAACAGGGTCTTCAGACTGTATTTAAGATCAGTAAAATTCCACATCATTACAATTTTTTTTTTTAAAAAAAATATTGCTTATAAAAAATCTGAGTTGTATTTTTGCAGACCTTCCCATATACATAAGTTCTTGGTGCTCACAAAGGGGATATCTCTTAACCACAAAGCAGGAGATAATGGTTTTATTTACTTAGCATAAGAAGGACCTGCTTAATGACAGCCAAGAGGAGAACCAGACTGCTGTAAAGGGGGGAATAAAACCCACCATAGCAGAGCACTGAGCAAAGAATATGTGGGGGGTTTGTTTTATCGCACCAGAGTCAACTCTCAGTATGATGCCTGCAACAGCAGTGGCTGTTGGACAACTGCCTAAATGTAATGGTTCAGATCAAATTAACCACAGAAAAACAGAAACAATTACTTGTCTGCTATGGGAGTTTTTATCTGAATTATTTTTTTAAATCTAGAAATAAAACATATGAGAAGTAGCAGTAAGAGCAATCATGTTTTATCAGTTCTAGGAGGCACAATTTCCAATATGTTAAGTTATTTTATAGAGAACAGTTTTTACCTTTCCCCCCATAAAATACGACGTACTTTCATTTCTAGCATTTTTCTCCAGCAATACTTGCTCAGAAATGCTCAAGTGGATGTGCATCTTTAGCCAGCGTATGTCAGACTCTACAGTATCTTTGCAAGAGATACATAGTGAGTGTGTGTTTGTGTATATATATATAGTATTGAGTGTCCTTAACATGGTCTCACTTCCGGACCACCACTATGTATGGTGTCACCTTCAAGACCCATCATAGTTTGGAAGGTCCTAACTCCAGTCATTCTTCAGTTGGCTACCACCTCATAAATGGATGAGTGGAAGGAGCAGTTTTCCAAAGACGAGTTAAAACTTATGCTGCTATTCATTATTCTGTTGCTCCTTTATAATGTCCCACAAAGTCCTCCTCTGTGAGGGAACAGAATGAACCCTCTGCCTTTGCCACTGTTAATATAGGCCCTTAATTTACAGAGATATTGTCGAGGGTCAAGGCCTTTCATATGGTCCAAATCCATGCCAATACACTGTGGGATTAAAAAGAAGTTGAATTTATAGGTGGACAGGCATTGTAGATGGCACGTGTGCATTGTAACAGACATTGTTTTAGAAATTCTGTTTTGCTTCAGAGTACAGACAGGTTTTAGTGCTGTCCCAGATGACCTGTTAGAATTTCCTATATACACTTTTTATATACAAAAGATAAAATTACCGTATGGTAAATTCTTAAAAGCAGCCTATAAATTGAGTTTCATGGATGTAAAATTTGTTCTCACAAATATCTATGTGATGTTTCTTTGCAGGTTTTGCTTGTTAACATCATATACATGTCCACTGACTTGATTTACATGCATCAATAGCCATCCTGAAATGAAATGACTGTAAGTCTGGAGGGAGGCTAAGAAGTTTGTTTTCCCAAAATATAGATCAGTTTTTCTCTTTTCAAAATTTTCAAAGTTTTGACATAAAAGAATGCTTAAAAATCTAGTGCTTTTATTATCTACCAGCACTATTAGTCTGTCTCTTTGCAAAATACTTTCACTCTGACTTTCTATAAATCAGAAAAAAAATCTAGCGTGTCCTATCAGATTTAACAACATTCTTCCCTTGTTCAATAAAACTGCATTTAAAAAAATAATAAAAAAGCAGCTGTATTATCATCACCCAGTTTTCTTTGTCTTTCTCTGTTGTGGAGATACTTGGAAGCATTTTGTTATTAACATCTATCAGTGTAGTCACTATATTTGTAAACAATAATTTCCTGATCATATCTCTAGATATGTGCGTGTGTGGAAATGGAGAAATCATGGTTAAAGAAAACTGACAAATTAAAATGGAGAAAACGTATTCTAGGAGCAAAAGTCCCTGTGTCTTCTAATGTGCCAGCCTTGTTATACATCTACACCGCAGATGAATTGTAAAAGGTGTATGGTCACACAGTTGACAAATTAGACCTGCCAACAACTACAAAGAGGAAAATGGAGGGGATTTCATTACACAAGAAAATGGCAGACTTCCTTCTTTGAACTGAATTTATATAGAAAGATAGTGTATGGTTTAAAACAAACATATGTAAATAGAGTATGTTACAGAAAACAGTCCTCAGACAGAAACTCTTAATAGCAATAGCCTACTAAATTGAAAATTGAATAGACCTGAGTACAAAAAGACTACTATGATTCTCTCTTTCTTTTCCTCCCCTTCCAGGGAAGCAGAATAATACTGCACAGCCTGTACTGCCTTTCCATTCTAGGCTAGGAAAAACATATACTACCTGACAGAGCACCAGATTCCCTGGTGCCAAGCTTCGATTTAATTATACAGACAGAAAGGATTCTGAAAAGACTGATGTGTCAGTAGCTATCAAGATCATTAAATCCAATCCCTAGGAAGAAAACGTTGAGTCATTTTCAAGAAGCTGAAATGGAATGGCTCCTGGCCTTTATCAAACTCATTTTGAATCAGTGCCCAGTCTAACTTTGCTTATCACATACAGAATCTGCTTTTACAAAAAATTGAGCTGAAAAGAAGTGTTTGGGCCCCTTGTGAAGAAAAGGCTCTGGGGCTGCAGCCTGCACACTGACAAGTTATTCACCAGGTTCGCTCTATTTGCATCCCACACTTAGAGGAGCTCATTTGGTAGTAGAGCTCCCAGGTGTACATTACTTTGATTTCTGGACCCTGTGACTAACCCACACGCAAATTCTAAAATAAATTAAAGGCTGATTCCATTTCCTGACTTTCACATTTCCCAAACTAATGCAAATTCATTATTAATTAAGTTAAGGTTATGAGAATGTCTTAACTCCTGATTCTAGTTTCATTCTGGTGTTTCTCCAGTATATGTCCATTAAGACTATAGGAGTCACTCCTGATTTATACAGACACATAAAGGATTTCTGACACTAAGTTAAGAGCAGATGTAAGTGTTGGCCAAAAAAAACCTATTTTTGTGCACAAAATGTAATTGAAGGCTTCCAAGAACCCATTGGCATTTAATAATTGATTCAATTCTGTGCATCCACAATCCTCAGAATATATGGATTTTTAATGAAGTGAAAAACTGAGTACCTCATAGTGTCACAGAATTCAGTAGACCATGTCTTTACTTCAAAGTTTTAAAATACTTTTACTATACTAATCAGTTAAATTTTAAAGTTTGCATTTTCTTACAGCTTTTCACACTGTTTTGCTGCCATGTCCTCTCACACATTTTTAAAGAGACTGACCCTGAATATATTTGAATGCGTGGCTTCCTTCCACAATTATCCTAACCAAGATTTCACAGTTCTCAGCTTGAAAGCTGTAGACTTAAATGAAGTGTGTGCCTAACTTAAAAGCAAATCTCTCTAGAATGCCTGTAGAAGGTCCGGAGAGCTGGATCAGTATAAGCAATATGCACACATATTACTTGAGGCCATCAATGGTCCAACAGCTTCAGACATCTTCTCTAACATGTGAAGACAACAAACGAAGGAAAGAGTATGATCAGTTCATGTCCTCTTTTTCCTTCTCCTGTGAAATACCTCACTCCAGTAACAAATTAGAAATGGAGGTTAGATAGTATTTCTTTCCTATGGTATCCTTATACTCAGTATGGGAAACTGATATCATTATTCAAATAGAACAAGACAACTTTTCTGAATGTTAATCTACCCACAAAAATAATTTAAAAAAAAATAATAATTACAAGGGAAAGAAAGTTTAGTGAATGTATCTCACCTGTACTATTTTTGTAACATGCTTCTGTCCACAATCTTTTATCTATTTATCCTTGCAATGAAAGCACAACTCCATTTTCCTATTCTATGAAGACAGAAAGAGGTATAGAGATTACATCTGAGATACAAGATTTGGGAGTTTTCAGCCACATGTTGTTGTCATATCAGAGTAAACCCATGCATACAGAAATTCCTCTACCTCTCTGCTGAACCAGTTTCTATGGAAAGGAAATGCAAGTGTGTGCCTTGGATAGAAATCTCAAAGGGTATATGCAGATGCAGCTGAAGATGCTAAATAGCATAATGTTAAGTGTTTGGAAGCACTGAAAAAAGAAAGCTGGATGTGTGTAACGCAAGTTCAGAGTACATCTTCAAGAGAAACTTGAAACCGGTAAGTGGAATTCCTCCAGAATTAAAAATGTGTGAAAGCACAATTAGATTTTCTTTGTTCTCTGTAGTGAGTTGCCAAAAAAACCAACAAACTGTAAACATAACTTTAATTTTAAATACAGCCAGCTGAGTTTACGAAGTGTGCAAATCTTTTTCCCCCCTATAAAGAAGCATCACACATTAATAAAAATTAGGTCAAGAAAGAACTTTGCGTATATAGTCAAATCTCACATATTACAGGACACATTACATTGTATCAATTTATTTATCTCTTACGTTTAATAACTGGTGGGTAGTTTTCTCAAGGTTGTAAATATATTCAATATTAAATAGGTCTTACTGTTTGAATTTGGTATCAGCTTGTAGGTGCTGACTCTTTCTATACCTCTCTCCTTATATTTTCTCTATATTACGTTTCTACATAAGAGGTTATAGAATGAAATAAAGTTACTATGTCATTAAGTTCTTTTTTTTTAAAAAAAAAAAAAAAAGAAGAAAAAGAAAGAAAAAGCTGAAGAGGCAGTGCCCTTTCTTAATGGCATTTTCACCAAATCTGTTGACCTCTTATGTGGGTTTGTTTATCTTCTAGTTTTCTAAATCCTTCAAGTAACCTGATGGTCATGCACAAATGTGGAAACACTGGCCACACTTGTGCTCTACAGAGACAGGGAACAGCGGGTGGATTCAAAAGCTTTCTTTTGGTTCAAAGTTTATTTTCAGCCTGAGGTTGAAAATTTAATTTCCAAATTTTTTCACCAATATATTTAGAAATGTTAATTATTATTATCGTTCCTATATTATTCCAGGATGTGGTCATGTATATTGCAAAAGGACATCATGTCAGGGTTGTATAATATGACATAATATAATAGTAGAAATACTATTTTATTTTTTGAAAATAAAGTAACTTCCAGCTGGTAAGATTCTCTCCTTACTGTCTACTTCAAATTATCTATAATTTTTAAGTAAAGATTATGTCAGTTTTAACTTTCAGTAAATTAAAAACGTGCTGAGGTGACTAAGAACTGAAGAAGTAGTTTTCAACAGTCAAGAGAATAAATTCAGGTTAACGCAGGTATATTGATGACATCTGTTCTCCTAATTAGTGTATTTAGTGATTCTTCTGCTTCACTGTGGAAAGTGTCAAGATGACAGAACAATTTTACACCCAGTTCCAGAAGCTAAATGCCTGGAATTTCATATCTGTCGTTCCACTCTTCAATGAACTGCCTCTAGATGCTTCTTGGTCTTCACCTCTCCCCATAAGAATCTGTGACCAATAAAACCTCTTTGTATTTCTTAACAGGCTGCTGGAAGTAAAGGGGATGTACTTGAATTCACTATGGAGAGGAAGATCCTAATATGTAGAATTTGATTACTACTGTCTGCTAATCTGCCTTCCATCCCAGGTTTTCTCGATGGGTAAGATTTTCTGAAAGCAAAATGATGCTCTGGTTAATCCATATCAAAAATAGCTACACAATCAAATGTACTGTTAACGTGATAGGGGTCATTCATGTATGCTTATTGCCTTCAAATCAAGCATCATCCAACAGTTAAATCAGTGAAACAAAAAAAGATTAAAGGCAGGGGCTCAATTTCCAACTATGTTGTAGAAGAAATGCTGATCTAGATATTAATGTCTCTTGTCAAACTGCTAACTAATGAGAAATTTTCCACCTATCCAGTTCTTATATAGCACCGTTATTCCCATGCAGTATACACAACGTGCGTTGCATGTGGCTGTGAAAAAGATCTGAGTAGTCTTTTTGAATCAGCAAAAAAATTCCCTATCTATCAGATTTTTGTATTTTTAACATGCTCTTTTATTAGTTAATTATGCTATACATTATAAAACCAACAAACTGGAAATAATTAAAAGAAAAAATACAAACTTTGTTGTTGCATGGATTTATTTTGTTCCACCCAGGCTATTGCAAAAGTAAGAGATAAAGTATATTTTGTGATATGGCCTCTTGCACTGATCCCTCAAGAGGCCCATTCTCATCCACTTTTCAAGAATTGCTAACTTGCTTTACACTCACTATTGCAAAAGAAAGGTCCCTTCCTGAATTACCTTCTTTAAAATTATCTTTTGAGTCTAGTGACTTTGTATTTCATTAAATTGGAATCATAATAAAAAATTAAAGAAATTGTGTTTTCTTGGCAGCAAAAATATCTATGAGAAAATTAAAAAGCTGGTAAGTTTCTAAACATAAAAGGCAAAACCCAGCCCATTTCCATGGTTTTAAGAGCTGGGGAATGATTCTGTGATAAAGAAGAGAATACAGCAATCTCTTGAAACAAGTTATTAAAATTAGGTGTGGTTTCTCCCTCTGACACAGGGAAGTACTTGTGATATTAATTTTGTGATCTATGTATCGGTAATCTAATTTCCAATACAAAATTCTAAATTAATATAATTAGCAGTACAGATCTAGTCTCCATCCTGTATCATGTTCTCTTTCTTCATATCAAGTAATTCTATCTAGTCCCACATGTTGATTAAAAACCTTTGGGCATTCTTGGACAACCTGACTAGAATATTACAGCTTCCTATGTAGGATGAAACATACAAATGACTTTTCCTTTTTTATCCACTAAATCTTTCAGCTGAAGTATAGATCTATTTGAACTCTCACATACCTCTCTTTTCCAAACACAAATAAGATAAAATGTTTCTATTTTTATGTCTTTTATGTTTCACGCAAAAATATCTATATCTTCCTTGATTTGGGGTGGGGGATGGGACAGGATGGAGGGACAACGACATGCCAACACGTGACAGGCTGAAGAAATCTGTGTTTTTACTATCCTTTTCTTGCGATGAATTGGAGCAAGTAGGTGCAAGTAGCAGCAGCACTGTTTCATTTCTTTTCTCCTGGAAAATATACCTAATTTTCTAGTATCTATGGCGATAATAAAGATAATTTTCATACCGAGTTGTTTGATAAAGATGCCAAACAAAAATGAAAGCTATTTATCAATGATACTGATATAAATTAGTTTGCACTGATCCTACACATAGCTAAATAAGTAGATAACAGATCTTTTAGAAAAGGAGGCAGAACAAAACTATGTAGCCTGTATCATTATAACTGTGAAAACAATACACCCATAGTTTATCTCTTGGAAATGACATCTCCAGTTTGGAGATCACTGTGTTATTTTAAAATGCACTAACCGTTTGCTTGTGTTTCATATGAGCTAGTTAGCTGCTGCAGTAAACTTATATAACATTGCTGTTTGATGAATAGAGCAGTACTTATGCTCAAAAAATGCTCAAAAAACCAGCTTGCTAAACAAATATGATTTGATTACTGTATCACTAGCTGTATGTAATAAGTAAAAAAGAAACTATCCTTGAAGACTCCTAATTTTAAGATGTTTTGACAGTAATGCACACTCCCAGCTGAAATTCTCAACTGAACTATCCTACAGATAAATGCAGATTTTAACCAACTCATTCAAAAAAGTGTTTCATCTTTGTTTTCCAGAAAATTAATTTCTTACTCTATTCATTTTTGCTCTTTTTCATAAATGAAAACTTTTTTTTTAGCGTAATTTTAATCTTTTCTTGGAGCCTTTACCACACATAACATTAATATCATCTTAATTTCAGATAACATTCAAACCAAGAGGATGAACATTTTTTTAAAGGAGTAGCCCACTTTATTAGTGAAAGATGACTTTATCGCCATGAAATTATTAAAAGTTACTAAATTATTACAAAACTGTCAAAATAATTTTAGCAAGCAATATTTAATTATCTTTAATCCATTCATAATAAATATATCATTATAATTAGTAAATTAATGAAAATTGATATAGCAAGAGCATCCAGCATGATCTGAAGTTCATACACATGCAGGTAACACTGTGCATGCTTCTCCTCACATCACAAAATAAAAGTATTTTAAAGAATTAAATACTTTTAAAAGTTTTTAGATTATAAATTTCCCCCTCATGGTAGTACAAGTATTCCAGGATCCCAAGGACTAATTCTGTTGTTTAATAGATGACTTGAATGCAGCACATTCCCAAAGTAAGAGATTTCATCTAATTTAGTCCACCATTCAAGTTTCTTGTTAGGTCTGATACATTTTACCCAGATGGCAAATTACTCTGTGGTTCTGATTATGACAAATTCATGTGTCTAACAGCATAATTTTCTACCTACAAATTGTCTGCTTACAACAAAAGTAGTCCTTTGAGCAACTTCTGTGAATAAGGAATTATTTTTTTCTTCTACAGAATGAATGGTATATCTATGCCTATAATAATAGGAAGCTCCTTTATGAATTTCTGACATTTATATTGACAATGTTCTTTTGATCCATCCCCTCCAGGAAGATGAGGGGGTGGGTCACGAACTTTCCTGTGCTGTCGGAACATGCTATGTATATTATAAAACTATCTTCAGCAATACTTATTTCTCTTACTAGTCTTTTATCTCATTTTCTCAATAAGCTTTGGTGAAGATACTTGGCTTAATCTGCACCTGTCTCCCCACAACCTGTCTCAGAGCTGAAAAAAAGAATAATTTATATTATTGTAAGAAAGACCTGATTCTGGAGTTTTGCTCACATTCTTTTTTCATTTTGTCCTGTTTCTTTCTAGCAAAGATTTTCATTTATGTTTCTCTATAGGAGACATTTTTTTACCATCTTCCCTTAGAAAGTCCTTTACCAGATCGAACGGGTCAAATCCCAGCGACAAATGGACCAACACACAACTCTAATTTGAGACCAGAGCTTTGCTGACCCTCGTTATTTTTTCAGATATAAATGTTTTGCTTTCCTTCACTCTTTCATTGTCCTCTATCTGCCTCTTAATGTCAAAAGGAGGATGTTCTGTTATCTCCCTCATTAATCATCTCTGACACTCAGCTAGAAGCCTTATCCACAGCAATCTTTCTGTAGCATGCTACAAGCTGGGTTTACCTCACCACAGAAGAGGACACAATGTTTTTGACCCTGTGATCTACAGTCATAGTCTAGGTGCACTCTTTGCTTTTTCAGTTCTTTTTATGTGGAATCTTCATGACAGAGTGTCTTGTCAACCTACATTACCTAAGCATGACGAGATTAAAGAACATCAGCCTTGAGTATGATGGACAGGAAAAACTTTCACACTGTTGTGTGATGACACTGACTGATAAAACTCCTATAATGAAAATTATCAAGCTTTCCTCAAAGTAATTTCAAGAAAAATGTTATTGTATCTCTAAGTGTTCCAGCATATATTTTTCTTCTTACCGACAGGTAAGTAAGCTGTAATAAGAATGTTATATCACATACACAGCTGCTTACATATATTTCCATAGAAAAATATACATAGGTATATATGAAAATGTATGTATATTTGTGTATATAATTACACATATACTATATGTATGTACTTGGATTTATGAACATATAAATGTATAAATGTCACTTCTAATTTAATCCTTAGATTCTAAATTAATCCTTAGATTAACTAACAAACTTCTAATACTACAAACCGCTTTGTATACTTCAAATGTTGGGGTTTTTTTGTCTTATGTGGTATGAAATCTTACACAATACTTGCCCATGAAAATGTCACCGCTAATGTAAATTTGACATAAAATCTGGTTTGGATTGTCAAAAGAACATAGGCATTCTTAGTGCAAACCAACAGAAGAAAAATATGACTAATCTATGAAACTCAGGGATATAATCTTACCTGTAGCAAGGGATAAAATTCATGGACTTAATACCATTTATTGCACCAAAGAAAATATTGCATATTTGACATGTTAATTAGGGGTTTTTTTTACAAATTTACTTTGTTCATGTTGCAGGAGAATACTACTGAGTTGTTTAATCAGTCTGAATGTTTGCAACAGCAAAATCATTAATGAGCCTGAGTGGCATAGAATACTCATTGGAAAGCTATGTTAAAATGTTCATTACTTTACAGTGTTTCAGAGTTACTTTTATTAGACTTTAAAAAGAAGAACATAATATCAGCTAGATATCTTGTATATCAGAACAAAATTCTGATATTTTTCTAATAAAACTATTTGATTACCAAAAAAATCTTAAAAAAACCCAAAACAGTAAATAAAGAAATTAAAAATATTTTTTTTCAAAATAATTATATGTTCACATTATTGTGCACAGAAGATGTGCAAGATGGCTTATGATCAGTAATAATGTAAATTTTTCCTGGTATATGTTTACTCACTCTTGGAAAGACTAATCTGCAAAGACATAGCAAATAGCTGGAGTATTGATTACTGTTTAAATAAAGTAAATTCTGTAATAGTAAAATCTAATATTTCAACATTAAGAAATAATATCATGAACACACTCAGAAATTGCGTAGGATTTTTACCATGCCTGTTGCTCCAATGTACTTTTTACTCTTGCCACAGTTGAGCCATAGACCACAGTCTGTGACATGCAAAACAAAAAAAATCCTGTAAAAGTGTCTTCTGAGAAGAGTCTGAGCTCTGGAAGGGTGTCCGCTGTAAATCAGTGGCATTTAAGATCTTAGTGAATGAAGGTAACCTGCACCAAGCATGTAAAGACCCAAGCTACCTCCGTGTGAACTAATGCAGAAAGCTGGAATCTTTCAGCTAGCATTCCTTGAACTGTTTGGAACCTGGAAGCAGGCCAGGTGTACCACAGAATACTGAACAGAACCCCCCAAAACTAGACTGCTTTCAGCATATGCACTGGAGAAAAGCAGCAATGTTTACTCAGCCTGTTAATTAGACTCCCCTGAGTGACTGGTAATGAATGGGCTACAATGAAAATAACTTTTCGATGCACAACATTATGCTTTTGTTTGGTGGAAAACTGTAAATTCAACATTAGTTCCAAGAGGCAGGGGACCTATAGGATCACCTGACTTTGGCAATCTTGAGTCAATACATCTCTTGGACATCATGAAAACTAATAATGTTCATATCTGTGTAGCTAATTTCTAATGGAAAATAGCAGTTGCTGCATCAACCAGTCTATCACTATGCACTGAAATAGAAAACATGCTAATTTTGTACTGACCTAAATGTAATGGCACTGTATTGACAATATTCTTAAAAGTACAAACCAGCAAAGTTTAGGGATTTTTTTCATAAGTATATTTTCCAGGAAATATCCTTAGATTAATTAATTACTATTTTTTTAATGTATCTCACGTTAATCCTTCAGGATACATGAGGCAGGTGAAAATGACTATCAAATGGCTATTAAAGGCAGGTGGTGTTTGGTTGAATGAAAAATGGAATACCTTTTTGGTGCAGCTTGAAAAAGACATAATTTTCTTTCGCATAGAAGAGAATATCTTACATCAAACTTTTCCTTTCTGAATGCTTCAGAACCCTGCCATAGTACATGCAGAGCTCTGAAAAATATAGTCTTTAGCGAAAAAAAAAGACCCAAACAAACAAACAAAAAGGCAGAAAATTAACATCAGTTATGAGTCATGTAATGATAACACAAGTCATACTCTTTCTGAAAACACTAGTCCAAAACTGACCCAAAAATCTTACTCTCAGGTCCTGAAGCATCAAATTAATATTAGTAGCCCATACTGAAAACAACCAACCAACCAACCAAACCAGCAACCACAACAAAAATAAAAATACCTCATCATTTCAGTATTGGCAAAGGGAGGGAAGGGAAGGGACTGTAACTCACACCAATATTATGACTGTTGATTTCTAAACTATATGACATCAGAGCAGCCACACAACTATATTTATCCTTTTGAAAGAAGAAAAGACAGTGCATAACAAAAAACCTCTGACTCATGGATGTATCAAAATGTCATTAAGACTGCAATATAAATAAAAAATATGGCCCACAAGTGTTTCAGAAGAACTCCTTGTGGACCATATTAAATGTAAAAATAATGTTAAACAGTGATAGAGTCTGAAAATCCAGTTTCCCACCAAGGACATAGCAAAAGAAATATATGCTGCCAAAACCCCATAACTCATGATTCAAAGCACTTCTGAAGCCTGTGTTTTCCCAAACTAGAAGTGTTACCAGTTCCTAAAATAGATTTCAGAATTAGGCATCATTTAGGAAATATGCAGTCATTTAAAAATGTAGTGACCTACAGCATATTGAATCATGAACATTTTGACCTCTGGTCCATTAAATAATACATCCCTTGTGTAATGCTTTTGGACAGTGTCTCCAAAAACTATGTGTACAAGGGCATGAGTTTAAGACTAGAAAACATATAGGTTTTTAAAATATAATCGGTTTTTATGGAATCTATCAAATAATTAAGAAAAGGATGGGGACAAGTGTCATGGAACAAAAAACCAACCAAACAAACAAAAAAATCCCCACCAAAAACGCTGAAGATTTTGTTGCCTGTAATATAGACATAGTCTAATACGTTATAATCTGTTTACCAAATTGAAGGATATAGAAATGAATACATTCATACTGAGACTGTTAAGTGACAGGAACATAGGATTCAGACTTCAACTTTGAAGTATTGCAACATGTGCCTGAGCTACAGAAACAGAGTTTCATCTTTTCTCTGAATGATGCTTACTGGCAAAAAAATCCTGATTAATACTAGCAGCTTGTATTTAACAGCCTTAGATTACTTCAAACTTTCCAGTCTTTCTAAAACATCACTCACATTAGTCAGTTGACATGAATGGACCAAGTAACATGGTCCAGCTGGAAGCAAATGTTATCAGACATGTTTTTCCTCCATTGTTCTGGTTCAGCTGAAAGTCTGACCAACACAGCCATTCCCAAATGCCATTGTTCTCCCAGAAAATGCTCCAGGATCTGACAGAATCTTTAAATAATAAGTCATCAAAAACAGATGACTGAAGATATTGTCCAGCAAGTTTTTTTTATTGGACATGTCTCCAGTGATCTCCTACTGCAGGCTGTGAGTATCGTGGGTTGCACACAGCCACACTCCCAGTTACTGCTGCTCTCAGAAGTTCTCTTAAAAAAGGGTTCTCACACAATTACTTTCAGTCTGGCCCTAAACTTTATCCATTTCAGTTTCCTTGGTTTCTCATGTGAAGCAGTTCTATTGGAAAATCAATATGAAGTCCAAAGATAGGACACAGTAGGATCAAGGAATTTTGCCTTCTTCACTTGAAAAATAGTGTATAAAATATTCTCTTTATATAGTTGTGCAAATGGAATCACAATCTAGTCAGGGGAGTCATAGATAACTCAAAATACGTTTTTGTATGCTGGTTATTTGCAGCGTTAAATCTTTCTCCTTTAAGGATGTCACCGTAAAGTATTTACAGTACTGTAGTCTGGTAACAGTGATGAAAGAAGTAAGTGTGAATTGTATTGCAGACATCAGTAAGATGTCATTTCAATACCACAAATTTTTAACAAGAGACTTGCATCTCCCAGGAAACAGAGGCAGTACATTTAATGAAGTTAGATTTAACGCATGAGTCATCTAAGCAAATTAACTATTTGTCCTGTATATAAAACATTACTTGCTTAAAGCCATAAATTTATCATTAAATATATAAATCTACAAATAGAAATGCAAACACATATTTGAAGTTTTCTCAGATAGCTCTGACACCTTACCTTAAACATTTCAGCAAACAACTTGAGTAATTTCAAAGTCTGTTTTGTGTGAGTATTATAATTACTGTATATAAATCTATTCAGGGTATTACATGCCAGTAGCTAATCATTAACGTGAACAAGTCTATTCATTTCACAGAAACCAAACAAACCCCAGAAAGCACCTGTGTTTCAGCATGAAAATGTAATCCCATAGCAATAAAAGTAAGCTTATATTACATTCACTGAGTTGTGAAACTACAAAAAAGGGCTAGAAAACTCAAGCCTTTCACATGAAGGGGCCACGCAATGACACAGCATCAGGGCCTCTCTGTCAGCACTAGGTTTTCAAGATTAAATTCCCCTGGGATAGTATGCCGTACAGTCACAGGGCTTGATAGTTCTCCAGGCAAAGAGAACCAAGCTCAGATTACAACAGGCAACATAGGAGGAAGGACATGGCACTGGATAAAGAGACAATTAAGTTTCTTCGTCATGAAGTCTCTGTACTGCTCCCTGTTTTCAAGCAGAGAAGGTGGATGGTTGAGGAGCAAAGTCATCATCTTGCTCTGCTGTCCCTCCTGTCCCTCAGCTAGCAGAGGTGCCAGACATGCCGCAAGGAACATGGCACCACACTAAAAGATAAATGATGCTCCTTGTGTGCCCTGAGCATCTCAGGGAGGTGTTCTGTGCTTCCAAAAGCAGTAACTCTGGGTGGCTCCACAGGCAGAGATCTGCATCACCCAGTGGCACAGTCTGGCACCACAACAACCAAGGGGCTTCCAGAATGTGACATAAGCACTTTATTTCAGTGAAACTAACAGAGTTATCTAATTCATAAAGAGAAAATGAGGTGGTAAGTTCCCTCAGAAGAGAGTTCCACTCCAAAAGGCACTACTACCCCAATGCTCTCTGTAAACCGATACACACCAGGGAATGGTGTTTGACTCTTGGTAAAGAAACCTTATTTGAACAGATTGATTGCTGTTATGAACCTTGCAGTGGGAGTTTGGCTTTTAGCATATGTGAAAGTAAGCATGGGTTGCTCTGCTTTATGCATATAAAAAATTTCCCCATAGTAACATAGTAAACATGGCACAAACTAGATATGGCCATGAAGCCCAAGCATCTTCTTTCAGTGCCTCGTGCTTTTCAATGACTGTCCTTGTTTATCAAGTTTTGAAACAAAAAATCTTCCAACAAACTGCTATTAAAGTAATTGTGGGTATATAAAGGGTGGGAATATTTGGGGCATAAAAGGGGAAGGCAAGAAAAATAACAGATCACTAACTTGTTGTGACTTAAGCAAAATACAAACTGCTGATAAGGACAATAAACAGAGCACAATGTAGGATCCAGCACATTTATACAATATTAATATGCAAGGGCACTTGTACAGAAAAACATTTTGTTGGGAAAGAGCAAACACTGTGTGTATGGAGCATTACCCATGCTGCAATACAAAAGCTTGAACAGAGAGCACTGTATGGGGTGCTGAAGAAAGCTGCACTTTTTTTTAAGAAGTATGTAGTACCTAAAAGTTATTAAGTAATGCAGGTCACCCTGATGCACAGAATGCTCATAGAAGAAAAATCAAAGATGTTTTTAAGTACTTTTTGGGTCTGCCACACTACATATTTCAGAAGCATTAGAATATTGTCATAAGTGTCAAAAGACCTATTCTACATTACAGGAGTGCCCTCAGAAAAGGACAAGGAAAGTGATCTCCACTGGCACTGTCAAAGTATGCAGGGATGGATCACAGTTCGAGGCTCTGAGGATGAGAATGCACATACATGATTGCACATGATTTCAAAGTGAGTTAGGAACAAGAAAATTTTTGGAATAATCTAGTAGGCATCTATTCAGCCTTTGGATGGTTAAATATATTGTAAAATTTGTTCCATCCTACCAGACAAATAAACAAAACCAGATAACTTTTTTTGTATTTCATTGCTAGGTATAAAATTGCTCTAAGATGATGGAAACCTTTACACCCCCGACACAGAGGATGGGCCTTCTGGGCTTTGCCAGCTGCCTAGAAAGACATCTTCAAAATGTCTGCTTCCAAAGGATTGAAAGAATTAATCAGAAAACAGGATACCTTTGTTCTTTTGAGTTGTATAATCAATCATTCACTCTTGCATATTGTGCCCCCTGTATCACCTTTCCGTGTGCAATGCTTTTTATTTACTATGCAAGCTTCTTTTCTTTGCCTTCTGCCTTTTTCTTCTTTCATATAACTGAATGTCTGAAAAGGTCTAAGCACGTCACTTACTCCATTCTGTTGGGTCAACTAGCCGGCTCCTGTTGGTCACTTTTTCTCCTTTTAAACTCTTTTTCCTGAAAACTACTTCTTCCTTCTCTATATTGATTGGATTATTTTACAGTTTTCCAAAACATAATAAAGCTTTTCAATCTCTTGTCTGCATATTATGAAAAAACATTAAAAAATCAGGTTATCAAAAACAGAGCATCCAATGACATATATTGCTTGATCTTTATTAAACTGATAAATCAAAAAAAAAAAACCAACCCACAACCTCTGAAATAGGTGTCAATGTACTTAATGTATTTTGCACACATTCTTCCTGTAACAAAGAAATATTCATTAATATGTGCATCTCTGTGTTTTCTAAGCAAGTTTTCTACCAGGCACTCCATAAAAAGATTCTGAATGTGCTGTGTTGCCTCAGTATCTTCAAGCAGTAGAATAACCAATGATTTATGGACTGAGAACTTCCACAGAAAACAGAGAAGAATAAACAATGGCAGAAAAGGTTGACAATGATGTAGCAGTCAAGGTATATTTTTTTTTCTCAGTAGACAAGGTACAACCATTTTTCTTGTAAATAGGAATTTCATCATATCTCTGGTCAACCTGGTGATATCACCCTAGCCTTGATAAAAGTCTATAATACGTCTGAAGAGTAAGTATCAGACACTAAATCAAGGCCCCTTTGTGGGTGCACTGTAAGCAATGAAATATCATCAGAACAGTATTTCCCAGTTTCCTTTCCTATTTCTAGTTTGAACCAGAGTAATTTAGATTTGTTTAAGGAAAAAAAAAAAAAAAAGAAATCTAACTTTATAATACCTGGATGTTTCCAACAACTAAAAATCAGAATAAAATTAACATTGTTCTATATTTTGTATAAGTTTCAATTTTTATTGTCCTATATTTGGTACAAGTTTCAGCTTTGTACAAGTTTATACAAGTACAGGGAAATTCTAAAAACTCATATTAAAATTTACTTAGTTCTCTTTTCTAAAAAACACTGATGTGAACTCACTTCTACATGCTTAATAGCTTGATGTATGCATAAGTGTTATGATGGATGAAGCCTGTGATTAATTAAATTGCTGGTTTAGGTAATCATCTAAAAAATTCATATTCTTCAAAATCCTTCAAACTTTAATATTAATATTGGAAGGGAAAGCTGAAGTGACATCTTTTTGTTTATTTCCCAATCGGCCAGAACAAGGGTCTTTCATCAGCACTTTTCAGGCAGGGAAAATTGATGAAACAGGGAGAGTCTGAAGCAATATTAGAAAAGTAAGAGTCAGATTTTGTTAGACAAGCCCAGAGAGATGATGCTACCAAAGACACAGAGAGGCAGATAAAATAGGATATTTCTGTCCTTTAAGATTTCAGTAGCAACGGCTAATACCCCTAAACTGTCTGTGTGCCAAGAGTGGTCACCCTTAGACTAAATGGTCATGTGGACAAGGTGAATGCTCCTTGGAACAAAAGAAAAAAATATCTCTAGAAATTGCATCCATTTGCCATATACAATAGTTCTGAAAGCAATGCAAAGCTTCCTTATGTGTTTTTCACTTCACATGTATGTCTGTATTCTATGCCACCTTACATATATAACTATGCATTAAAATTATAATGTGTTTTGTTAGATTAATGCTTATTACAGTTTCAGAAATCATATTTCCTTTCAAAATTAGGCAAAATATCAAAGTTACAGAAAACCTTATATCAAATTTTGCATTGCATTTAATGACAATTTATTTGAAGTGTATATATAGTTTCAATGTATAAATTTTGGTATTTTTTGCTGTTGAAGGTTATTTATGCAAAGAAAAATTGGGTGAGCTTTCCAGTTACCATATAAAAATAAACGAGAGCAGGGTCAGTGATAAACTAACATAATAATATTAGGACTAACAGACTAAAACTGGCTGTTTTCCAACCTAATAAGGTAGTTGTAAGTTTAAAGTAGGTCCAGAGAAAAAATATTTTGACCTAAACTTTTAGTTGGTTTTGATTAGTTCAGTGGGTAAAGAACAAAACCTTTCTATTTTTGCTATAGAGAAAATGACAGTATAGAATGCACTGGCACTAAAGGAAGAATAGTCCATTTGATTTCTGCTGCATTCTTTATTTCCTGAGTCCAACATGCCTATAATTTAGGTGTCAAGTAAAATTCTGTGACAGGCTTTCCTTGTCCTTGTTTCTTCACATCATAAAATTGGCATATTTTCCCACTTCAGCTAGAAAGAAACAAGAGACTTGAACTAAGGGACTGAGGTTTTAAATGATGACAGTAAATGAAGGAGAAGTCTGAGCAGTATTTTTCTGCACCGTACTTAAATGTAATTACCTTGCAAAAATGTCTGCTTTAGGGACAAAGGGGTAGTTCAGAGTGGCTAATGAGTACATCCTGAATCCTTGCGTGAGAAAAAACACAACCTAAATGCTTTACTTCGACCTCATATGGTCACAAAGCACTGTAAAGCCAGGAATTTTTTTTCTGCCTCAGATTGTGCAGAAAGCATGCAGTGCTTATCAGTGGCTCAATACAAAATACTGTTTGTCATCCCATCACCAAGCAGGCAGTTTGGCAGAATTCTGACACATTACAGTTTTGAAATGTTTCTTACAGAGAAGTGGAACTTTAATAAACCTTTACTTTAATAATCTCTGAGTAATTAATCTTTTTCTTTTTTTTTTTTTTTCCCTAACAAATTTATTTTCATTCAGGTTTTTAGAACAGCTTAAAAGAAATTTATTTGAGTTTCCAGAGCTTGTTACTCCCTTGAACGCATCCAAGTAGCAGCAGTTTAAGATCATGGAAATATTTAACATGGAAATTTGGACACATATTTCCAATGTGAGGGACCAATGGAGGATAGAGCTAGAGTTATCTAGATATATCTAGAGCTGTCTAAATGTATGTAGAGACAAACTGAGGAGAGGCGGGAGAGAGGAAACCTAGGTGGACTAAACAGCAGAAATTTCTACTTGCCATCTCTCTCAAAGGGCCTTCCTGTCTCTTTTCTTTCTGGAAACACATGTGCAATGGTACTAAGGTAACAGTTACCTGAAAACGACAGATCCTATATATATGTCTTAAAGACAGGATACCTCCGATTGCACTGCCTTCAGTAGCAAACTTTGGACTGATGCACAATATAAAGTGATAAAACTCAGAAGAGTAGTGAATTCACAGTCTTCAGTACTTCCTTTAAAGCATTAGTGAAATCTTTACTTTTTTAAATTTTAGTGAACTTCATTCACTAGCAACATGACTTTCCAGCCCCTAAAGTTAGAATGCACTTCATGTGTTTAGAAGATATTATTTTACTGTCCTGAATGATCAACACTATCATCTGCTTCTGCCTTGCAACCAATATTGGATAATATTGGAAAACATATTTTGATGTAAAACGCTTTCCTTGACCTACGAGGGAAACACAGGGCTATTAATCATAAAAATGCTCTCTGATGAAGTAATTTCTTCATTTGACCAGTGCCTTTTCTTTGTCATTGCTGAATACTGACTTGGATTCTCACCTACAACATTACCTGTAAAGGTTATTGAAAACTATTTGAGTATTATGTTTCATTTATAGACAATGTTAGTTCACAGTCACATTAAGTCAAAAGAGAATGTTTTATTACCATTACATTAGTGGGGTGAATGATTTTTTCAAGATACTCCTGAAAATCATTAAGTATTCTCACATGCAATATCGATGTCTCCTTTATGAGTTTGAATTTGTAGCCTAGAAATGCCATTCTTTAATATTTTCAATGGAAAATTCATAGGCTATCAAAAGTAATTGTATTATCTCAGTAAATTTCCCATTACTGATCCAGTCACTTCAGAGGAAGTATTAGATAATCATAGGGTAGCTGTGAGGAAAATTTCCTACTAAATTTGCAAAACTGGAGAAAGTGTGACTTTTGCCTTATAGCTTGTTTTACATATTTCCACATTAATAGTATAATTTTAACAACAAATAGTTTTGCATTCTAAATCAATAATTAATCCTTTTTCTAAATGCCTAAGAAAACCTTAGCATAAATTAATTGCATGTCTTTTTGAAAAAGTGCTTAAAAAAAGATCTGTTCTTTCAACTATTTTTTCTTCTGTTATTATCACGGGAAAAAAATTCTTTACCTTTCCATTTTACCTTGCTTCTTTTTAATGTAAAACAGTGTCTTACCAGACTTTATTTATTGTCTTCCTTTCTTTCTAATAATTTTATTCTCATTTCTCTGTTTTTCAATACCTTTTTTTAAGTGAAAGATCTAATAACCATAAAACATTTGAAGTGTGGACTATGTGGACTATGATTTATTGTTCATTTTGTTCTCTCCTCCCCTGCCCCCCCAGACATTCTGTATGTCACTCAAGTAGTGTATCTTATGGATGACTGTAACAGTAATGAAATTTCTTGAAGCCTGATGAAGGTTCTTTTTCCAGTATCTAGTCAAGCAGACTCTAGATGATGGGAGAATTTTCTGTGTTTCCTTCATAGATTCTTCCTTTTCCAAAAGTACTATTTAACCTAGAATAGAAACTTTTGAAGTATCTGTTTATTAAGAGGAAACTGAAATGATATTACAGAAAGGAATTAGATTTGCACTGAAACACAGTACCCGAAAAATACCATAGGGGTTTCGGGCCACATTGAGGTTGATGTTATGGTATTGAGATAAGTAGTGGAGATGGAAAGAAATAGCTCAACTGAAATGTTTGAAACACATTTTTCAGTTTGCTTATTGTTATTTTTTAAAACTTGAAAACATAAATCATCATCTTTAAATTCTATCACATCAGTGTCAATTCTTTGTTTGCATTCAGTTTTCATCTATCAAGAGTTAAATTTTAAACTCAGCATTGCCAATGATTTTATAACTCCAAGTCTTTACATCTGGATAGCTGTACATTATTGGATATGTTATGAAGTGTGTGGATATGACTCAGAAAAGACCTGAAGAGTAGGTATTAAGGAAGCTGCTGTTCCAAGAGTGGTTCTGAGAGCTGCTGCTGCCCCTTTTAGGCAAGCATATAGGTCATGATTCTTCCATTTTGCTCAGCTTTAAATTATAATGTTCAAATTTGGATTCAGCTTTTCGAATCAGCTATAAGGTGGGTTAAAGTCAAACACACCCTATGTGTATACTCTAGAGATCTCTGACATCCCTGAGACATACAGATCAAGTTGCAGTATAGCTCTCTGAATGCATCAGAAATTAGTGAGTGAAAGTAGAAGACAAAATTTTTATTCTAATTCTTTCAGTCAGCCTCTTTCAATAGCTTGCTGCATAGGCTTTTGCACATAACTTCCTCTAATTTATTTTCCCTATCTGTAAAAAAGATAGCAGCAGATGTACCACAGGCTGAATACGAATCAAATTCTTCTGAAGAACATTTTGAGATCTTGAGGTAGAGGGCATCTTGTAAGTGCTAAACATTATTATAATTACAGTGTAATTATACATAGCAATATTATCTTTCTGTCACTATGAAATTACCTCACCACAGCTGAATTTTCTTAATTGCCATATACCATGGTGGAATCAGGAATGTACCACTTGACCAATTGTCCTAATTATTTAAGATCCTGAGAAACATATCACGCTGAGATATTTTTTTTTAATTACTATAAAAAACAAGGCTGAAGTGACGTATCAAATACCTTTCTCTATGTACGTGCCTGGTAACACCATAAAAAGAAACCATGCCAAAAGATGAAGTCAGAAACAGTAATGCATTTTAAAAACCTGGGTTAAAGTATGTGCTATTCAATAATCTTCTCAACAGAGTGGGGAACAGCTGAAGTAAACCAAAAGGCTGACAAGTAGGGCATCTATGAGTATGTAGAAAGTTGTTCCTGTTAACTTCAATGAATTAACTTTTGCACTAGACCAACTGTTCTGCCATTTCATCAGACACACCACCACCTTCATCCACTGCTTTTAAAATGCCCACCGTGCTTTTACTTCATTTTGCCTTTTCACTCTTACCTATTTATTCTGACTCTTTTGCCTGGACTGGGAGCTTTCTCATTTATGTATCTTTAAAGCACTGGCGGTTCCGAAACCCTGGTAAATTATGTATAAGCAGGCACAATGCAAGTAAAGGCAACACCAGAGTACCTTAATCTCTTCAAAACAGTTCTCTTTATTACAATATTGAGTCAACTTAATTATTTTATACCAAAGGACCAATATATTACTCTAAATAGGAGTAACACTATTTCATTTTATTACTGTCTTGCTTCTAATACACTGCTAGCATTCCCCAGGCCTCTCAGCCTTTCTCCCTCTCCTCCCTCCCCTCCCCGGCTCCCTCCCTCCCTCCCTTCACGACTTCTGTGGGAATGATGGAAGTACAGAAAGACAATGAATGCAATAAGAAGAATGAGCATCTGAGAAATTTATTCTGACATTGAAACTTTGAAATGAGAGCCATGTAGACTAAGTATAAAACCTCAGGGTCATAGTCCCATCATGAAGGAGAAAAAAAGTAGAATTTGGTTTTGTACGGTCCCAAAGCACTCATTAAAGCAGGGCATTAGTGCCTGTGATGGGTAAGCAACTAGAGAAACAGTTTTCTTTCACACAAATGGAGACATTAGGGAAAGGTTCTTCTCTCAGAGTGTTTGGTCACTGGAACAGGGTCCCCAGGGAAGAGGTCTTGGCACCACACCTGACATAGTTCAAGGGACATCTGGACAATGCACCCAGTCACATGGTTTAATTTTAGGTAGTCATGCAAGGGGCAGGGAGTGGACTTGATGATCGTCATGGGTCCCTTCCAATTTGAGATACTCTAAAATTCCATGATTCTATAAAATCCCATGATTTCAGTCACACTTCAATTGAGACAAGACAGCCCTTTTCCTGGCTTTGAAAATACATGACTTTGTGGTCTGTGGCTATAAAATGAGATGCTTATGTGTTGGCAGTTTGCTTGAGAACAAGAATGTGTAATGTCCATGAAAAAACTTTTCCATTTCTTTCTATTAGATTTTTGGTGTCACTTACCAACCATGTAAAGCATGTAAGCCCAGTATCAATCTATCTCTGGCAGTATAAGAATGGGGAATGTGGAATTTCATGCTATTTTACTTAGAAGAAAGACAAAATATTCCTGATGCATATAGAAAATATAATTATTCTTTCAATCCAAAAATAGGACATGAAAATGATGAAGCTAAGCAAGTTTATAAAAATCACCCATTGTGTGTTAAGAAACCCAAGAAAAAAAGGCCCTGGAGCTATTTTACAAGCCACTTGTACATTACCCGGCAAAAGCCCCTTTTTCCCCCTTTCTTTCCCCCCTCCCCCCCCCCTCCATCCTTTTTCTTCTTGTAAATCTGAATTTTAGCTCATTTCCTCTCTGTTTGCCTAAAGTATACATTAAGGATTAAGTAGAACTGTCAAAAAGCTGCATAAAATAATTGCTTTGGATTAGGAGATATCTGGTAAATTGGCTATTTATATTTATTACACCCTAAACATTCGCTAAAATATGCAACTATTTGGTTAATTCTAATCTACTATTTCATATAGTTAATGAATTATTCATAGGTTCATGCAGCTGCTGAAGTACTGCAAAAGTTTAAATTTAGCACTCAGATGGCACACGTGGTAACTTGGCAATTATCATCTTTCAGAATATGGCTTTTAACTTAAATTCATATGTGATTGATGTGATATGACATCCTGAGAGTACAACAGATAGTTTAATCAATAAATGGTCCTTATGAATAATGTTGAGGGTAAAAGTTCTATTCAATTTCACATCACTTTCTTAATCTTAAAAGTGAATTTCAGTTCTTGTTCAGCTCTTGACATTCAACATGTTGTTTTCTTTCATTACAAAACATCTTAAAACACTTAGGACAGATAGGTAGAATTACGAATATGAAATAGACTGATATTATTTAGTGTTTTCTATGAGTTTCATTTCCATTTCTACTTATTTATCTTCACTGGTTTGGACTTGGTCCAACATTTTCTATCAATTACAATATGGTTTTAGATCAGACCCTATGATCTATCCATACATATAAAAATATGGAAGAGAGTTTCCTTAATTTACATGAATATTTTTATTTATCAGAAGAGGTTCTAATGATGATTAGTAAAGTTCATTAATTCATAATGGTCAAAATGTCATGAAGTGGCAGAGAACTTATTTTCATTACACTGAAGAAGGGTTTGTTTTCAAGATATGGCAGCAAGAATCAAATTTGTAATCAGCTAGATACTTCCATGGGAACATAGAAGTGGCAAATGTCTTTCACACTAAATTGAATAAACTATTGTTTTGTAAATGGTAAAACTCAAGTACCTATTTCATTGAAAAGTATAGCTGAAAATAAAGGTAGGATTATGCTTCTTGCTTATGGTCTACGAAAGGTAGAAACCCATGTATGATCTTCACCTATGCACATTGATGGAGATGCAAAACGTTACCTCCAGCAAAAATGTTATGCTGTCATTTATAATTTGATAAATAAGTGGAAAACCTACCAACTCTATAAATGAAGATAAATACAGCTTTCAGAAAAAAACAAAAAAATCACAGAAAGTGATTGACGAGCATTATTACTATGCTTTTGTTTGCTGTAACTTCATAAAGACATTGGGTTAAAGACACAGTAAGCTTACTTTGCCCTTTGCATGCCGCCCTGAAGACATGCCCCCTCATTATGAAATCCTTTCCGCCAAGTGGGAAGGAAGTTTCCAACAAGCTTGCATCTGCATCCCCTTCCAACCACGGCTGTGGGTAGGAGCTTGCAGTGCTCCTTGCTGCAGGTGCTGGATGCACTTCCAGCATCTTTATTTCTCTTGTCCCCAGTCTTGCATTACCCCCATTATAGCACTAAAGCATGCGTTTGGCATCTTTCTCTAAGAATGAGAACTAGGGTCCAAATAAGTCCTTGGTATGTTTGCTCTATGTTGCAGGTAAGTGTCCTATTAAAAGATATCATTTGATGTTTTCAGTATCACTGAAGAGTAACACATACCATCTTTCCAAGTTATGGTAGTATGAGGAACTAATTGTATTTAAAGATGGTTTAGTGAAGATAAATTCATTGGTGAGGGTAATAAAGGCTGTCAGTCTTTTAAATATTATTTCTTTCAGCAAAAGGCAAGGAAAATGTTTTCAACTAGTCATCTTGTTGCTCTGTTCCATCTGTAAAATTTAACAGTTCTAGGAAGATTCTACTCAAATCAGAAAAATTAATCCTATTTCCTATGTTAACTGGGAAAAAAATTCCATGATCTTCCAAATACCTAAATTTTAAGAATATATTGCCTAATCTTCCACATGACTACCTTGTTTCTCTTGTTACTGCGGATTAAGACATTTTCACAAGTAACACTGAATAATAGACAGAGGATATTTTATTAGTATTCAGTCTTCAAAAACATAAATAGAAATATATAGGCAAAGATAATGAGAAGTCACTTAGACTAATTCTGCTCCTCAGTAAGCACCTAGATGAATAAGACTATGACAAAGAACTTTTTTTTTCTTCAGTAATAGTGCTGCTGGAAATTTTGGGTTTGCCTAGAGACAGGTAAAAGACAAGTATTCAAGAAGTTGTAGATGCTAAATATTTTTGAAAATCTGAACCTTAGTCTGCCAGGAACAAGGTAATTAGGGGTAAGAATGATCTTGAGATCTTAATAGCTACTGCCAAGAATCATTATTTTAAACCAAGACATAAAAAGCATCAGAGAAAGACGTTAAACCCTATGGTTGTATACCATTTGCTCTTTGGGAGCAGGCACTTAAGAGTATGGATGTTTGCCCTATCCCTTAGAAAAAAGTACCTATTCAAGACACTGAAAAATATAATGCCATAATTTGCTAGTTAAACTGAGTTGTTCAGAATTCACACTTGAATAGGTTGAAAATTTGTTCTGCATGGGGAGTCTCTCTGAGACACAGGGACTCCTCAGGTGTGTAAGCAGATGGCATGATCAACCTAGGAGCTGCATTCTCTGCAGAAGAAACTTAAGGTGCACTTGTTATGCTCAAAACCTTTCTATTAGCAAAAGGAAAAAAAAAACAAACCACCACCTTTTATGCAATGTCAATAATTTATTGGTTGTGACATTGAAATTAAAGAAAGAACAAAAAAGAATAAAAGAAAGGGGATGGAAAGAAAGAACACTATTTCAGGGGGATGTCTCAATAATAATATGGTTATAACTGTTATATAGAAAGGTCTTGGTTTGTACCCCTTTCTGTGGGGTTATTCTCTCCCTTCCAGTGCTTCTATAGGTCCCACAGTATGCAGCATCTCTCTGGGAGTGGGGGGCTGTAGGATGTCAACACCATGTCATCAAGGACCCCATGTCCTTCCCTCAGAAGAGTCATATTAATATTGATACCTTCTTGCTCCTCATTACAGGGTCAATTGCATATGTTTATAACACAGTTTTTTGCACTTGCTTGTTTTTTGTTGTTTTTTTGTTGTTTGTTTGTTTGTTTGTTTGGGGTGGGTGGGTGTTGGGGGGGGAGGGTTCTTTTGCCTGAAAGGTCCCTATTATATCTGAATTTAATATATGTTGAACGCCTTTCATATCTTGTATACTTGTTCTTTGTTCTCCTTGCTACTTCTAAAAACCAGTTTTACCCAGCTCTGAAGGCTGCATTTCTTTATCAATAGTTGTTTATAGCACTGGGACTTCTAGTATCACCATATGCCACTGTCATAATCCTATCCGTGTACTCTCCCTACACTGCATGCTGTTTCCCCACTTTTAAGGGTTCTGCTTCACTCCCATTCTTTTATTCAATTCCACTGCATCATTATGGTGGGGTCATAAATAGTTCATTCTACACAGAATAATTACTCTAGTAGTAATTATTCTGTGTACACTGAATCTGTATAAGAACTATGGTTATACTATACAGTTATACAAAGTTTAGCAAAAGTAAAACAGGTTAGGAAACAGTCATCTGGTCATCAGAATATTGCTTTTACAGCTATACAATGTGAAACAGCTCTGAGCAGGTCAAGAGAAGTCCTGACAAAGCCTGAGAAGTCTTGAGGCTTCGCAGAGCTCTTATGAAGCCTGAAACATGTTATTAGCAAGGTCAGTACTGCATTTATTCGGTTACAGGGCTTCATTTTTTGGTTGCCTCATATGCATTCAGAATAGCAATACTTCCTTAGAATATATGACTGATTTTTGTAGATTAATATAAATACTTATTAATTGACTTGGCAAGGCAATGGAATAATATGCAACAAATAATTACTGGAGGTTTACAATTTATGATAAGCTACTGAAGAAAGAAAGATAACTGAATGGCTTATCTACAGTATCAACTGAATAATCATAACTGGGTATTTTTGTAGCAGAAAATTATTTCTATTAAAGGCCAAGCTTTGCTCTTAGTTACTTATGCACAGCTGCTACTGATGCCAATTGTAGTTATGGGGGTGTGTATCTGAGGGAAGGATCTGTTTCTGAATAGGGATGGAAATTGTACTATTATTGGCTTTCAAGAAGTAATAGCATTCTGGTACCTCAGATATTTCATATGTAACAAAAGGAATTGCTTGACAGGGCTAAAAATCAATTGGAACAGATTCTATCACCTTTGTGGAGTAATACCTATATACCTATCTGATAAATAATCTTTCTGATTCAGTAGAATTACATCCTATATAAAAGGTATTCACCATGAATAACATAAGGGACAAAAAAAAATCTTAGTAGCTATAAATGTTTCCCAAAGTTTAAGATGTATTATTGTACAGAAAAAGCAGAACGCTTTGAAAGAACTAATTTCTGAAACTCTTTTAATAAATGATGTAAATGCAGATTCAATCATTTTAGATTCAGGTAGATATCCCATGAATTTAAAGCTTTCCAAAATTGAAATAAAGCCACTCTGCCACTCACATTACAGAAAACTAACAGTACATAACTGAGTTGTGTATTGACACCTTAGAAATTCAGATGACTGAAAAATACAATAGCACAAATAACTCAAAAGATCTTTCAAATAGAAACACATGATTTTGTTCTTACTTGCATTTATGGGATATAAATAAAACAACACAATATCAGGTTTTAAACAAACATATTTTTTCTTCTCTGTGTAATAGTAAACAAACAGCTATGGAAATTATGGTGATTTCAAGTCATATTTGGTTGTTAAAAGATATACATTTAACACTTCTCTTATTAAACATACGTTGACATATACAGAAAACAAGTGTTAACATTCTTCCTCTCCTATGAAGTTTTCTGCCAGCTACTAAGAAGATAAAATTACAACTTCTCTACCTTTCTTTTAAGATATGCTACTTTTCTCCTTAATGTCTGCCAAAAGTCTGAACTTTTGAAATTTCACCTGAAAAGTTCATCCACTCATGCAATTTGATAAAAACAGCCACATTCTAACATGCAGCCTGTGTCTCTATTTTCTCATAACTGAGCTTACATCAGCAATATAAGAATGCCTATTTGCAATGCATTGTAATAAACAGTTTAATACAAACAAATAAAATAGTATTTTTTCTTTTGATATAGGCAAGATCTTAAGCTTCATGGATCACCACCAAAATCACTTAATTCTAAGCATTTTTGAAAACAGTCCCTATTTTGCTGAATATACCACATTTATACAAAACAACTATTTCAGACGTTGAGTGGGAAATTGTTCACAGATGTACTTTGTAATTTAAAGGTTCTCATATATAATTTGTGCTTTGTTACCCTTCTAAAATATACCTACTCTTCTTTTACATGTACTTTTGCAATGGAAGCATGGACCTCTGAATTTATTGGAAGTCTTTCTACAGAATTGAGACAGGAAATTTGGAAAGGAACAGAGTAATTTTCAGTGATGCTCTACCTGTCTGCACAGTTGCACATATTTTCCTTATGCTTCTCCTATATATACTGTAATAAATAAATGTTTGTAATAATTTGCAGTACTCATATGTCCTTGTTTCAGCTGGGATAGGGTTAATTTTCTTCTTAGCAGCTGGTGCAGTGCTGTGCTTTGGATTTGGTGTGAGAACAATGTTGACAGCACACTGATGGTTTTAGCTGTGGCTGGGTAGTGTACATACTAAGTCAAGGAGTTTTCAGTTCCTTGGGCCCTGACAGCGGGAGGGCTGGAGGGTCACTGGAAATTGGGAGAGGACACAGCCAGGACAGGTGACCCAAGCTAGCCAAAGAGGTATTCCATACCATATGATGTCATGCTGAGTACATAAACTGGGGGAAGAAGTGGGAGGACCTTCGGCATTATGGTGTTTGTCTTCTTAAGAACCATTACGCGTGATGGAGCCTGGCTTTCCTGGAGATGGCTGAAAACATTTCTGCCCATGGGAAGTGGTGAATGAGTTCTTTGCTTTGCTTTTCTTGTGTGCGTGGCTTTTGCTTTACTTATTAAATTGTCCTTATCTGAACCCTCGAGTTTTATATTCCTTTATGATTTTTCTCCCCAGCCGTCTTGGCGACGGGAGAGTGAGTGGCTGTGTGGTGCTTAGTCACTGGCTGGGGTTATATTATGACATCATAGTAAAAAATAAGAGAGATACATTTTTGCTTTGTTTTTAGACTGGCCATGAGAATAAGAATGACCTTTCTGTATTCTCAGCGTACACAACTGTAGTACTGTCACACAAAAAGGGGCAGGCTGCTGCTCTCTCCCTTCAGTTTCCTAGGGCTAGGACTGAAGCAAGGTTTTAGAACAGTGTTCTGGTCTTTGCCTGGCCCTTCATTGCAATCCAATGTCTTTTTTACCTCCTGTCTTTATGAGTGAAAGTTTATTTTAACAGTAGTGTCAAACTGGTAGTAACTAAGCAGCACTTTGGGGGCGATACCAGTGAAGGTAAGGAGGAGCAGTAAGACTGCAATAGCTGCGGTGAGCTGTTGCAATAGCTCAGTTGCTTGTGGAGCTGAGATCTTAGTCAGCAATATGCCTTTGTTGAAATGAAATTTGATGGAAATAATAAAAACAAAGAATACTTGTCAAGCTGATGGACACAGCTCATTCCAGAGCTATGGTTTTTACATCCCATTGGTCCTCCAATATTTAAGGTTCTGAGACTGTTGAGCGTCATGGGTTGCTGAGTCACTCATATAAGCATCCATTTTTGACTGCATTCTTAACTCTTGAATTAATTAGCAAAGGGAAGGAGATGTGACTTTAGGTCAAATGTCTGCTTTTTATGCAGTTACAGTGAAAATCTGCCCTTTGATTGTCAGCATGTGCTGACTGTGGAGCAATAACAGTGTTGGTGTGCATGTTAGCATTAGCTATGCAGACAGGGATCCAGACTGACAACTACTTTAAACAAAACAAAAAAACCCAAAAAAAAACCCCCAAAAAACCCAAAACCAAAAGGACGTGTCTGAAGGAGCATCACTGTGAAAGGGGGGAAACTAAAAAGAACATGCAAAACATATTTGCCACATTATTATGGAAATAACATTTTTATGGTAATACCTTGCTGAACTGATCTGTGGCACCAGACTTCAGAGACAGTGCATAGCCAAGGACAGGGCAGTTCATTATACACCCAGTAATGGTTTGGGTTATCTGCTTCCTCTGTGCTTTCAGACATGGTTCCACACAGGCACAATCTAAATATTTTGCAACTTATCAACTGATAAATCCCAAAATAGGAATTCATATCTTATTGAGTCTTTCAGCCAAAGTTTGTATCAGCCAAAACTGGTACAGTCTTCCAAGGCATTACAGCAATAAAGTAACAGAGTTTTAAGTCCAGATATTTGATTGTTAGGTTTCTACTCTCTGTTTTAGCCACCTAGATTTAAGTAAGATACATCCTATTTTGGAGAAGGCAAGGCAAGGCAAAGGCAAAGGCAAGGGAAGGGAAGGGAAGGGAAACCCAAAACCCAGCTGCCCAGAGGAAAAAACAAGAAACCACCAGACATTAGGCAGTCACCAACTTCCTAGGTTAGCCATCATAGCACCAGTGTTTAAAGCATGTGAATATGCATGTAACCTCAAATTCTGGGAACTGCACAGTTCCCTATTGGCATTCCATTTTGCAAACAATTAATTTATGACACTGTGCCAAAAAAAAAAAAAAAAAAAAAAAAAAAAAAGAAGATATTACTTCTCCACAGCATGCTTCATCAGGCTGCTGGGAATATTTGCTGAAATATGTAGAGGACTTTTAAAATATATCATGACAGAGAAAACTTATTTTAACTGAACACAGAAATGGGATTTTGAAAAACAAAAGGGAAATCTACTCCCCAGAAGAAACTCAGTGGGCTGCTTCTGAAATTCTCCATAATATTAATGCATCCCCTCACTCTGCTGTAAATAGCTAAGAAATAGGAAAAGCAAAGCTCTGGAGTCTAGGGGTTTTGTTGTTTTGCTTTGATTTCATTTGTTTTCTTAGCCTGCTATACCTTCCTGTAGGTTTTCAAGAAAATAATTTCAAAGCCAAAGTGTGGTCCTTTATCTACTTCTGATACTTTGAAGCATTGACCTTAATAAATTAACAATATAATAGATTTAGGTGTTATCAAATAAGCTACTATTAGTGTAATCTCTCTCACACACAAAAAGATTCCCATACATATTTCAAAGACAAGCTAAAGCTCAAAAATTACTACATTATTTTCTCTTGTTTAGAAAATTGAACAGAAATATATCAAGTGTTCTGTGGCAAAAGTTAATTCTTTCTCTGAAACTAAGAAGGCAAGACTAACCAAAAAAGCAAAAATAGACATAAAAAAAATATTCATAGTAGCTGATTACAGTTTTTAAGTATACTATTAAGAATTAAGAATGCCAAAAGGAAATTTTTAAGGAAACTTATGGTCTGAAGATACCTGATGTCATTCTATTAAACAGTGGAGGATAATCAGGATAACATCCCACTTAGTAGTAAGTCACTTAGAGATGTCAACAAATGTATTTATCTTGTTACAGAAATTGCCTTGAACAACTGTGATCCTGAGATACAGAGAACAACCTCTCTGGACTAAGCTGCTTTAGATATCCAGTAAACAACTACACACCAAAAACATCTAAGTGAAGAGTAAGTAAAAACATATTGGACAAGCTTGTTGAGTATTCAGCAGTATAGCTTTAAAAGGCAGATACTGAAGGATAAACAAAAGCTTCTGGGTTTGGATATGGGTACTAAAATGTTCTAAGCAGAAGAAATAGAAATACCTTGTGCCATTCTGTCTGTGCATTTGATCTGAGGAAAACAAACTCCTGCACATCCAGGAGATGTTCCTGCTTCTGGAGGAGCAACATAAAAATACCTACGGTTCAGCACAGCTCAAATTAGCTAATGACTGCAACAGTAAACATACCTGTCAAAGCATTCTGAGCATGTTTACCTGAGGAATTCCAATACAAAAAAATAAATTAGGGTAGCTTTTTAAAATGTATATATTCCCCTGATGGAACAAAAGGAAAATTTGTGTTACATGTTGAAAAACAAGGCAAAGTAACAGTAGAAAGATGGGGAAAAAAAAAAGACCACTATTACAGGCTGCTTTAGTAACAGCCTGAATTTTATCTGCCTTCATCTTCTGTGTTCTGTCCATATGTTTTTACAACTGCCAGATGATAGTTTATCATGGGGTTTTTGGTTTGTTTCACTCTGTTCCAGTTGTCTGGCCTACATAGTAGTCAAGTAAGAAAACACTAATTCTCCAGAGTATAACAGCAGACACTAAAATAATTCTATTTGGGAACTTATAAAATCACAAAAAATACCCCCAAACAACAGCCCCCCCCAAAAAAAATCCCAAACAAACAAACAACAAACAACAACAAACAAACACTAAAAATAAGACCAATTATAATCACATGGTTTAGATAATTAAAAAAAAAAGTTTTTAAGATAATCTGCTGGAATATCTTTTCAGGTTTTATTATGCTAGAATCTAGAATATCAAACTTTTCAGTTTCTTGAACAATTAGTAAACTAACAAAATTATTTTGTAAAATTCTGCAAATCAAATAATGACCTCTGCAAAATTTTTAATGTTATTGAATTCTATTTTATCATTTATTTTATATAATTTTTCATTTTCTTTATATTTTATTATTTTTTAAAAGAAAATTTAGTTCTAAATGCAATGCTTTATAGTCTTTCCATAATTCAGGCTTCCAAGACAAACCAAAAATTGGCAGTTGTTATTGAAAGCAGTCATTATCTTATCCAAATTTTAACAGGTAGCTTACCATTCCTCAGTCCAACAAAATTTAAAAATATCTAAAAATATTGTTTCTGTGGGATAAGATGATTTTTTTCTCTAGGTAGTTTACACAAGTTCTTTACACCTTTATACCTTTTTAAGTAAATTAGTACAGAATAAAATTTCAAATTAGGTAAGTAGAATGTATTTTCAAGGTACGAAATGAAAACTCAATATTCAATGTTTATTATGCTGTCTTTCTTTAACCTAAATAAGCAAATCCCATATGATCTTTTTGCACCTGGAAAATAGTATATGTGTCTCTATCTTTTGATGATTTGTATCAACAGGCAGATAAGCAGGTACTATTTCTCAATATATAAAGGTTGTATGGACCAGTCTGAATCAAAATGCATGACTTCAAAAAATGTCACTGAAAATTTAAGTATGTGTAGCGTTTGATAATGTTACTGGTTTTTTCTGTCCTTAAATGCCTCTCTTCTAAAATAATAAAATAAAAAATAATTATTTATCTAAAAAGGGCTATATAATAAGTTTGATTCCATAAGCAAAATGTCAGAAAGATATGGCAACGAGGAAATATTTAGCCAAAAAAGAAGGTTCTTTCTCTGATAAATAACAAAGACACAAAAAGAAACAATGGTTCATAACTAATGTATTATATACGTTGAAAGAAGTAAAGCTTTCTTTACAAAGGTTTGTACATAAAAAAAATTATGAATATGTAATTGCATGAATTTTTGTAAATTTCCTATATTTTAAGGCTAACAAAATTCCCTTGATATAGCAAAGAATAAACTCAGAAAGCTACACTGAGTTACTTATTTTTTCTTAAGATACTAGCCAGCTAATCATTACAATGATGCCAATATTAATACACAGTCAGGCTGACTTTCTCCCTTGGAAAGAATAGACCGAGTTCTAAGATGTATCTAAACCACCTTAACAATGCATAAACCTAATCCAGGTCTTCATGGCATTTAGTCTCAATGGTCTCAGAGGACCTACAGCACAGAAAAAGCTTGTCAATGTTTAATAGATCTCAGTACAACATTGAATATAGGATTAGATGCAAAAAAGAACACACATCACAAGATCCTTAGAGTTGCTGGCCACCAGGAACTAAATTTGTCTGTAGTAGGTATGTATGGAACAAAACAAAAACATAAACCATGTTTATTCTTTTCTTTTCTCCTTCTCTTTTCTTTAATCAAAAATAATATTTTGTCTACAAATTATTTCATCCTTCACTCATTTTTCACACGTTTCAGCAATATGGGTGTCAGGCAAGAGTGGACAACAGCAGAATGGCTGATCACTTCTTGCTTTAGGAAAAGAAAATTAGCTTTAAGATTTTTCAGTGTTCAGGTTTGACTTCAATATAACATTTATTAAAGGCTTCTTTAACAAAGGTATTTTCAGTAGAGCTGCACATCACAATGGAAAAGCTTATGCCTTTGAAAGCTAAGAAAATATTTTCAAAAGATAGAGGACACTTGAAAATACTAATAAAGCTGAATGAAGTTATTTGCTCAGAGATGTAAAAAAAGGTTTAAAGTAGTTTTTGGTTTATTTGAACACTTTCTAAATGCTCTGTGCTACATGGTCCTGTCCCTAACTGTGCCAAAAATATGTTTTATTTTTGCATTTGAAATTGAAATGCAAAATAATGTTTATGGCATTAAATATAACCAGTCTACATAGATTTTTCTAAATGCAGATATACATGGTTGGTATTTAACACCCACAAAAGGAAATACTCCAAAAGTAGAAAGAGTCAAAGGAAGGTAGAAATTTCAGCAGAATTATTTAAAATTAAATGATGCCTGGAGGGCAATATAACAACAAAATAAATTTCTGAACAAGAGAAGGGACTGAAGTTCCAGGACATTTGCTTAATTCTCCTAATATTCACATTTTTTCTCTTCAGACTTTATACACTTTCCATTTTTGGCAGAAGGCAAAAGTGCTACCATTGCTGTAAAAAGCATTTCTACAGTGTTTCCAACTTGACCCTAAAGAAAGAGCACTACAGATGACATGAATTAATCTTCCCAACTTTTTTGCTAGTTTTGAAAATTTTATTGACCTGCAATGTTTGGTTATAGTTAGTTGAACCTCCAAGCTTCAGATCAACAGTTTGAATTGCCATGCCTTTGAGATTTGTTAAATCATTGTCTTAAAATATCATAAAAACTCTGAAGTTCTCGGTGAATAATTTATCTGAAGTAACTTCAGCAAGTCACTGCAAAGTGAGTCTTATTGAACTTGACATATTGCATGAGTCGTATTATGACTTGCATGAACTGTTCTGAAAGACATCTCAGAAGCATGAAGGTTTCTTCTTCCCACTCCTCTTCCCCATTTGAGACAGAGAAGATGCTTGCCATGATCTGTGTTAGCTTAAAACTTTGATAGCAAACTTTTCATATATTCCATTTTGTGTATTTTCAAACAGAAATTCTGTTTTAAAGGCAAAGCTAAACATTTATTCTACTAATGCAATTAAATATTGTTAAAGGAAGTACATCATCAGTGTTTATTCTTCTGTCTTCAAAGTTACTGTGAAGGATTGCAATTACAAAACTGAAAACTTATTTAGAAAAAAAAAACAAAAAACCTTTAGACAAAATGAAGATTTAGGATTTCACTTAGCATCCCCCTTATTTAATCTTTCCTTGGGTGATTCCTTTCCACTGGTTGTCTGTTTAAAACAGGCTGTTAAAAAACAGAACTCTTGGATATAATTTACTTTTTATTTTGAGAAGTCACTCAAAAGGGTTTCTATTTATTTTAATTAAGCTTAGGAAGACTGGGAATTGTTGGTTATTATGTTTGGTTGCAGACCAGATGAACAGGCAAGAATATTCTCTGCTGACAAAAGTGAAGAATTTTTTAAAACTAGCTTAATCCCTTATAGGTTTGGAATTTTCTGAAGTCTGTGTGTTCATAATTAAGTACACATCATTAAGAGTCTAAATTCCAGCTAGAGGACAGGAGCCAAATACTAAAATTCTGTTTATAATGGGAAGTAGTGCAGAAAATATTGCCCTCATGAATAGGTCTAAGAGGGATTTTCTTCTACGGGCAAATTATACAGAATTATGCTCTATAAGTTTTTAGCTATCTTCAAAAGAATCACTTCTTACTCCCGTTCTAGTTTTTCACTGAAATCTTATTTTCCTTATATCTCCTTAGACATGAATGTATTAGACATCATTTTGATACATAGAATATTTTTTATAAGAAGATCAACTAGATGTCAGAAGTTTTTCTGTTACAACCTTCCCTCAAAGCAGAAGTAATTTCAGGGTAGAACAGGTTGCTTTTGGCTTTTTCAGCTGAGAGTAGTAAGTCCAAGACTGGAGATTTCACAAGCTTTCTAGGATAATGGAGGAACGATTGAATATGCTACTATATTAGCAATGCCCTACTTTAACCAAACAGTCCTCTCATGCCATGACTAGTAGAGGTGCTTTGGCTTCCTCAGTGCTTAGACGACAGTTTGAACCTAGACAATGACCATTAAACATTCAAAGATTTCAAATTATAGGCTGTGCTCTGAGAACTGCAATTAAACTCTTCTTCATATTCCTCAGTCCCTCAAGGCTATTCCCATCTTTCCATTCCAGAGTTTCCTCAATGAACAACAATATCAGCTTTATACATTAAAGCAGCTCATTCCCTGCTCTTTCTGAAGACCAGATTTATGGGCACTTGTCTTAATCTACACTACAGGGAGGTATAAAGAGAACTTAGTCTATATAAACTTTAACATATAAGGGCATCTAGTTACCTTAATCAATCAGTGTATGTTCTGGTTTATTACTAACCATATTGTTATAAATTTAGTATTCACATAAGCAATTCCATATGCTTTTATTTGGACTGAAAAGGGCCCATACTGATGTAAGCTTTATATTTGCAGATAGAGAATTATCAAGTCAAACTTCTGATATTTTTTAGAGAAGTGTATTTTCTGTCCACCGGTAATTCCAATACAATGTTGATGACACTAGTACATACGGATCAGATACGGTAAGTGACTATGTTTTTGTTGTATCTTCTGAAATGGTTTACTGATAGCTTTATTAAGAATGACTGCTGTCCTCAGGAGATGTATTAAAAAAAAAAAAAAAAAGACATTTTTCTTTCACCTTTTATTTCTGTGTCACTTTACATAGCATTAGTTATAAAACTATTAATTGCAGACAAATATTGCTAGTATCACAGACAAGATTGGGTCTGGTAAAAATCTGCAACTTTGTATGAAATTAATTTACTGGTCAGGAAATGTGTTGGATTGATAGAACCCAGAAGCAATTTTTTATATTTATCAACAGAAGACTTTTCACACCAGTAACAGGCCTGTAGTCATATATTTACCCTGCAAGCCATGTATAAGAGATTCAATTCTGTCTTCAATCAAGAGATTCAATTCTGTCTTCAGCTTCCACACATAAGGTAAAAAAGATGGTTCATCAAAATGCTTTGTGGTCCGCTATTAAGAATACAACTAGGGCACCGAACCGAAACAATCTATGGCAATGATTTTTACAGCATGGATCAGATACATACTGATTTTCAAATTATGATAGGATTGCAATCAGTAGCAACTTTAAATTATAATTCACAATGCATCTGAATATGATTTAATATATGAGATCTCCTAACCTTTCTTAACTCTGTCTATTCAATCCACATAAGAGATTACAGGAATCTAATTAAAAAAAAAAAAAACAAACAACAACGAAAAAAACCCAAGCAAACAACAACGAAAAAAACCCAAGCCACAAATCTCTCAGTGTAATTCTGCACATAACTCTATTGCACCAACACTGCAATGTACAGAGGATGAATAGATATTACACACAAAATTAAAAAAGGATATACTAACAATTAAAAGTGAATATTATTGCTATTGCATGGCCTTTTCCCTTAAGAATTTGCATAAATTTTCTTCATATAATGTTAATACTTAAGAGGAATATACTCAAGTCATAAAACAGTAGAGTAAAGAAAAAGTCCAGGAGAATGTATTTTAGTCATTTGAGTTAGAAGATAGAGTGAAGAGAATAAGAAAGCCAGAATACTTTTTAACATCTTATGGACTTAATGGAGTCTCATAAACAGATATACTTCTGAAATTTCCTTTTCTCCAAACTTATGATCCAAATGGAAAAACAAATCAAATAGTTTTACTGAAAACAAAAGACACTTACACATGCTCATCTTTTAAAGTTGGAAAAAAATAGTTTTGTGGGTAAAGTTTATCATTTATTTGTGACCTATAAAGAAGTATAAATTATTGGTCATAATGTCCGTCAATGTGTTTCAAACCTGGCAGGAGTATCTTTGGTTCTACCTTTCTGAAAGTAAAAAGTGCAAATAAGCACAGTGCCTGGAAAACCATCTTCTCACATCAAGTGCCATTCAAGTGAATCAGCTCTCTTGAACCAGTTTTTAACCTGGAGAAAAGAGATGATGAGGACTCTAACAAGCTGTATGAATTCCTCAGCATTGATATTGCTGGTGGCGTGCACAGCTCTTGAGTTTCCTCATTACAGCACTTGCATGCTGTGATAGAGATGGAAGGAATAATTAGGAACACCTAATCTGATTTTCATTCTTTTTAAATTTAAGGGATACCTAGTTTAAATATAGAAACATACACACACAGAGATATATAGTACATGTGTGCACATGTACACATGTACAAACACACACACACAGAAACATCCATCCATAATATGAAACAATGACACAAAAGGTTTTAATCACTACTGCACTGAATATAGATTACATTTTCAGTGTTACTTTATTTCTTTTACATCCCTCTGTTTGCTTTGTTTATCTGTCTTCATAAATGTATATTATGCACTTGCAAGAAAAAAGCATTTTGCTGCACTCCTGAAAGCTTACGGACCATCACTGATCCAGAAATCACAACATGACAAACATTGCTCTACACAGTTTGATGAAAGTAGCTCAATATGTTTCCTCTATGAAGCCAGTGCACTGCACTGTTTCTATACATCCTTCATAATAGATCTTTCAGTTGTAATTGCTGAATGGTATTCCTGAGGTTTAATCCAAAACATAATCCTACTGAAATACCTGGAAACACAATTATTATGCAAAACCTGCAGGCCATTCTCATTGAAAACACTATGGCAGAGAGGAGCCTCCCGTGACAATTTGTAGATGGGAGGGCAGAAAAGGAAGCTGAACTAGGGATTAGAAGCAATCAGTGGTAAATTTGGGATTTACATGGAAATGGGGGCATATATTGCCCCTTAGAACCTTTTGAAAATTTCTTTCATAATTTACAGACAAATACTGAGTGACCACCACTTAATTTTCAGGAAAAAAAAAAGAAATGCTGTACTATGTTTATGAATAGAAACAGAGCTAAATGGCTATAGTGGGCTGTGTTGGGTCTAACTGGTACTTCATTTGCAACATTTCAGGTTTTAATAATTGCAGATATTTTGAACAAAGACAAATATGAATTGTACAAACTTGAGTCACTTCCTCTCCCCTCTTTTCTCTATGTTACTCATCTTTTTAGATCAGGAACCTAACTGTTATCTTGCAGGCCTTTTAAGAACTTGAATATATAAACATTGATACTAGTAATGATACTACAGTGTTCGTATTTCTCTGCACGTATTACCTATGAGCAGGGTCACTGGCACAGTACAGAGCAGGATTTATAAGGTAATTGAAGAAACAAAAACACCTATTAAATGAAAGAAGGCTAATAATGTGGCTGGAAGGCTACTGTGTGGCTAACTTAGGCTACAAAATCAATGAGGAAAGATGCTTTGAGACATTTCCCTCTGGATGGGAATGGGAAGGAGAGAGCATGAGACAAAGGGAAGAGCAAAGAATAGGAAATAAAAACTGTTGTTTAAACTAAAGAACTAGACTGGCACAAAAATAAATGTGTGCAAATACCCAGGAAGACAGGAGTGTGATTTTGGACTACTCTTCTAATAGGGTAGGTAGATGGAAAAACTAAGGTGGACCTTTACTGATTGCTAAAGGTGTGATATCCAAAAGTTCAAAAAAAATGGACTTGATTACCCTGAATGTCCTTTTGCCTTGAGGAAGCAAGATCATCAGAGTGGTTCTTCTTTTAGATGCCAATAGAAACCTAAATACTGATTGTCTATATGTTGATTTGAGTATGCTTGTAGTTATATAATTGCAAACTATATATGAAGCATTTGAGTGTCAATTTCCTAATATGATTTGCTACCTTAAACACTTGGATCCCGCCTGGCCATAAGTCATAAATACAGTAAAATTGCAATACATTGTGCACTTGGATAAGACATGCAGACGAAATAACAGTTTCTGTAAAAAAGGTCTCGTGGGCATCACAAGTAGGGCTTACTTGAGGCTTGGTACTAAAACCTTTTGTGATGCTGTATTAGCAGTATTTACAGACACATGTACCACTTCCTTTTATTTCAGTCATCCCCCTCATCATTATTACCTTACTGTCTAGCACAATGTCATCTTTAACAGACAGAGAAATCTTTGCTAATGTTTGGTTTACAAATGCACAATATGAAAAAGAGTAAGAAAAGTCATTCCAGAAGATAGCAGCTGAATTTTATTTAGTGCAAGAGCTCTAGCAGGTAGCATAAAGAAGTTTCACTACTGAAACATCACTGAACTTCTGCCTCTGGGTATGTATATTTGCTTCCCACATGACAGCACAGCTAATGATAAAATAAGAAAGAGTACTGTGAGAAAAAGTGTCTTATTGCAAAGTAACCTTAAAAATATATAATCACCCAACACAACAATACAGGAAAGGTCAAACTGTCTCACTGTGCTTGGAAGGATACAGGAGAAGAGTACAAATGCACATTTATAAATGGTGAAAAAAGACAGCTGATCCAATAAAATGCTAAATGCACCCTTTTCCTGGGTCCTCAGGGAACCCTTCATTTCATCAGAACACCTACAGCACTTTGCAGAACTGAGCAAAGTAAATATAAAGCCTTTTAAACTAAAAATAGGGTGACCACTGAGCTCTGAAAAGGAAGACTAACATAAACTATAATAACCTATCTCTTCATAATTCAACAACAACGTGCCTTTTAGATGACCATCTAGTGAAAACTCATTCACTGTTGCATGCTACTGAGTTATAAGAGATCAAGATCAAATCATTATGGCAGAAAAGAAGAAGAAACAAAATCCTAAAATTAATCCATGCAGTTCAGAATCAGGTAAATAAAAAGGAATCCTACATGCAAATAACAGTGAAGAAAATTCATTGGTTTTACTTGTTCCAGTGATGCCAATAATTAGCATGTTATAGGAGCTCAGAATTTTTTTCTGTTTTTAATTAAAAAAAGAAAAAAAGAAAAAAACAACTATGAGAATATGAGCTTCTATTTTCAAAGCTAAATTTCTAAATTTTATACTTTGTGTTAAAATTTGAAATACAGAAAACATGAATCCTAGAAGCTCTGAACTAAGTAAGATACAAAGAGCATGAACAATATTCTTTAAAATCTTCATAGTTTAAGATCACTATTGTGATAATTAGTTTAAAACTTACTAGTTTGTGATTTTTTGACAGTATTCTTTTTCATCAAGGGGGAAGAAGAGCTTTTTCAAAAATGCCAGAAATACAACTCAAAAAACTCGTGGAAACATTTAGATCTGGCAATACAGCAGGTTGACTTTTTGTAGTATAACGGTCTGAATGTAATTTTTTTTTATTTTGTAAGCAATGAATGTCAGTTCCACAACATCACACAGATCTTCCCTCAGGAAAGTATACTGCAATGTTGTCCACCATGATCATTAATGATCCATTTGATGGGACATTCGCATACCCTCTGTGAATTTACAGATGATACAAAACTGGGAAGAGTGGCTGATGCACCAGGTCAGTTTTGTATTCAGGAGGACCTCAACAGGCTGAAGAAATGGGCCAAGAGTTTCACGAAGCTCAACAAAGGCAAATGCCAAGTCCAGACCATGGGGAGGAAAAACCCCAGGTCCCAGTATGTGTTCCATCTGGAAAGCAATTTAGCAGGGAAAGCTCTGTGTTTCCCAGTAGGCATGAGCCAACAGTGTACCCTTGCAGCAAAGAAAACTAATGGTACCCTGGGCTGCATTAGGCAGAGTGTCGACAGCAGGTCAAAGGAAGGTGGTCTTTCTTCTCTAACCGGCATTAGTGAGACACATCTGGAGTGTTGGGCCTAGTGCTGGGCTCCCCAGTATAAGAGAGATGAGAACATACCGGAGTGAGTCCAATGAAGAGGTTCAGGGACTGGAGCACCTGACATATGAGATGCTGGGAGAGCTGGGACTGCTCAGTCTGGAAATGAGAAGTCTCAGAGGGATCATAAATACCTGATGGGAGGAATGAAGAGGACAGAGCCAGACTTTTCTCAGTGGTGCCCAGTGACAGGACAAGAGGCAATGGGTACAAAGTGAAACACAGGCAATGCCACTTAAACATAAGAAAAAAAATTCTTCACTATAAGGGTGGTCACACACAGGAACAAGTTGCCAAGAGAAGCTGTGGAGTCTCCATTCTTGGAGATATTTAAAACCCAACTGGACTCAGCCCTGGAAAACATACTATCACTGACCCTACTCTGAGCAGAGCCTTGGACCAGATGATCTCCAGAGGTGCAGTCCTGCCTCAGCCAGTCTGTGAGCCTGTCATTCTGTGTTTTAATGAACAAGTTATACAACTCAAACTTCTTTTCCAGAGGACTAATTGTATCCCTAGATTGCAATCTCTTCTTCCATGCCTCCCTCTCATTAAACGTGTCAGTATGACAGATGTTTTTATATTGCTGATAACAAATTTCTACCTACCTAACGCACACAGTTCTGCATAGGTCTGGATAAGTAATTCTGATAAACAGTGGAAGTTACAAAGCCACTACACTCTTCCTGCTTTCCATCATAAAAATCAGTTCTGATGACTTATAATCTAAAGGGAGGTGAAATAAATCTTTTCAACCCTCTTTTCTTTACACCTGGTGTTTCAATATTTTGATGCCACATCTACACTGGTCACTGGCCATGTATGCACATAGTAGAGGGAATGTCCCGGCAGGCAGCAAGGGACAGTTATAGGATTGATCCTGATCTTTTCAACAGATTTAGTGGCCAGTGTAATATGAGCACACAATGAGGTACTGTTCATCTAATGAGTTGTAAGAAAGGCTTTGGAAGAAGATTTATACTTTTAGAATTATTTTTTTTTAATATCTAAGCAATTAAAAATAGTTTTTGATAGATTCAAAGCTAGAGATAAGATAGATAGATAGATAGATTAGATAGATAGATAGATAGATAGATAGATAGATAGATAGATAGATAGATAGATAGATAGATAGAAAAATATACATGTGTGTGTCTGTGTGTGTGTGTGTCACTGTTTGTGTGTGCTACAAAATATATCAAAGTTATAGCAAACTCTTGGAAGTGAAATAGGGGACTTCAGCACCGCAGCAGGTGGAAGAGTTGAAAGATATTTTTAATATAACATCACATTCTAGGGTTTTTGGGTTTTTTTACACTGAATACAGTATGATTGAAAAGCACTTTATTCGAGATTTAAGACCAGGTTGTTTTGCGTCTATCTGACTGATATCAGCAGCCCATATGGTAGTATTGAGAGCACGGCTGTTACTCCCAGAGGAACAGAATTCAGTTTGATCTGACTAGGGACTTCTGCTTACTTGGACAAAGGCAAGGTGGGTTGCTTATGTGGCCATGCTCAAAGTCTCAGATCAACACAAATTATCTTGTGCATGCATCCATTAAAATAAAATCAGCTTGCCCAACATTTGGAAATTGCTGTTCCAAGTGAACCAGTGAGGTCTGGATGTCTGTCTTCTGCAACAAGCTCTAAAAATTGAGAAAGGAAAAAGACAACCTAGCCACTGTGTATGAGGCAAACATAGAGACAAGTTGTGAGAAATCCAGGTTAGTCAGGACATGATGATTCCAACTAGTATGAAGCTGTTCATAAGTTTACCTGATTGAAGAACTGCTCACAGCTTGTCAGAACTTCAGAGCTCTGTAACAGAATTGAAATGAATATGTAGCAGCTTTCATTACACAGAAGCAAAAAATAATCGACATCGACCACCTGCTGAGAGAACATCAGCAGTAATGTAATGAACTTCAATTTGCAGAAGACAAAAAATGCTTTGTCACAGTGATGAACAGATATTACTCTACACTTGACTTCCAAAAGTGTCATGAAGAACTGGAATCCTTGAAAAGAGCATAGAAAGAAAATCATGCTCCATGATAGCTTTACAGAGCTAGCCACTCTGGCAGCTAGGGTTTATGTGCCTTCTTATATGCCTAAATAGTCTGGTATTAATATCAATAAATGCATTTGTTATGTATATACACAAGTGCGCAAACATGACCATACATATGCATACACTTACATACGTGTGCATATACACACATATTTGTATATTCACACACAAACTTATGTAGTCACAGAATATATTCAAAGGGCAAGCTGGAGAGCACAATGAATGGTCATGAAGAATTATCTAAAAGAGTTCATTGTTCTCAGAAAAATCCTTGAAAAAAGAACTAAAATATTCCTGAAAATATAAGAATCCTCAAAATAGGCAAATATAATTATGTGAAGCTTTGCAGAGTCTCCAAGTGCATGAGGAGTTCCAGTAATAAATGTAAATAGAGAAAAATAGCAATGTTTGAAGATTTGGTATGCCCTGATAAAGCAAGAAGAACTGTGAGGAAGAGTGCATTCTGTATAGCTCCCCAGAACCACCTCGCAAATGCAAAACTAATAAACCTACAAATCAGTCTGTGGAATATATTGAGAGAAATCACACCACAGCATATAAGTTCACTAAACTGTTCAAAAGTCAGCCATTCTTTAAACCAATGAAGAAGAAAGAAAGTATTTCAATATTTGTCTACACAGGTCTACCAGCTGCATTCTTTAGAAATGTAGATGATGCTGATAAATAAATCTATGTCACGGGAGCGCTGCCTTTAAACTAAATGAGGATTTGACTGGCTAATGTTGAAAATGTCTCACTGGTGATGAATCTGGAGAATTATACTTGCTAGAAAGTCAGAGATTTTAGAAAACAATTAGTTACTCTCTTTGTCCTTAACAGCGTATTCTCATGAAAAAGCACCCCTGCAGTTGTGACTGTGGGCTCTAATGCAAAAGCTGTTAAGAGTCACCAGCATTCTGGTAAGCAATTCTAAAAAAGATTAGGACTAAAGCAGCATGAGAAAAAAATATTTTTTTTTCTTATACACCAGTGATTTTTTTTGTCATCTGACATATTTCTTACACAAGCTGCGCTGCTTATTCTGCTCTATGCACAGAAGAACATCACAGCAGTGACCCCTTTTTACAGAAATTTCATAGATATGGACAGACATGTTCTCTAATTGCACACATGAAACTGAGAGCAGAGTTTGGATGTATTTCTTCTCCAACAAGGAATTTATATAACATTTGGTATACTGTGTACACTATGATGAGTAACAAGACTTTGAGCAAGCCTTTGACAGTTAGGCTACCTTTTGGAGCAAAATTGTGAACATTTATTCAAGTTGCATACACTTTTTTTCTCTGCTCTCTATATAGAAGAACTAAGTCCAGTGACTCGTGTCATCAGTGCAATCACAGGAAGCTTTGAAAACTAGAGAACACGAGAGATTAGGCTAGTGAAAGTGTGCTATACAAGAATGTGCTCTTAAAATAATAATCAACATAGTGTGCAATCAAAACTGAAGACAGTCTCCTCAGACCATAAGGGGTTTTCTAACAGGCGAAAATCACAGTTAGAATTAAATGAGCACTAATATGATGACTGACACAATACAGATGATCAAGAAAGACCTAACTTATTTATGGGAGACTAATATCATCCTTTACAGGGATAAGTAACACTTTTATGGCAACTATATCTGGAAAGGGCATTTATTCAAATTCCCATATTATCTAACATTTAAGATAATTTGCAGAATTTAGAATCTGTGATGTGAAAATTATGTGAAAATCTATGTAGAAATTAGCTGATCATTTCCGTGAATGTACACAGCTTTAAAAAGGGGGTCAATAGTCTCAGAAGTTCAACTCAGAATTGTACTGCTCCACCCTGCTCTAAACTTACTCAGTAAGTTATTTTCAACTTCCATTACTATAAGGACACCAGTATTAATTTTCTGCATATTAATTCACAGGAGGTATGATGATAATTTGCACAGTTCTGGAACAACATGTTTTAAAATATATTTAAGAGACAATAAACAGTTAAATAGTAGAATGCAATAGGGAAAAAAAATCTTGTTCAGGTACATGTAACCTGAATGTTCCTATTCAGACAGAAGGAAGGTGTTCAGGTTTGGAAGTTATGTAAGTAGTATATACATGTTTCTAAAGTAAGATAAAATGAGGCGATAGACTTAATGTTTAAAAATTAATAATCTTCATTTCCTAAAAATATAACCCTAAGTGTCTCATGCTGCTTTGAATGTAGACATGTTGCCATTTAAAGCTGGGACAATATTTTGCATGATACAACCTCCTATTCAATGGTCACACTAGAAATTCTAAAGAAAAGTTACCCATGTCTACCCTCCTTTCCTCTTACAAAATTTGCAGTGTGCCTGTTTGAGGTGTCACCTTGTACAGAAACCCCCCATATTAAAAAAATCCTCCCTTGAGCTCCTCTAATTCACATCCATCCCACGGAAAATAGTATTCTCTCCTGATGGCTTACATTCCAAACTACAGTCTTTTTGGAAAATGTGTTCCAGCCAATACACAAGTCATCCTACAGTCAGACAAAATGTAAAAGATTTCCTGAAGGAGTCTCTTGATACATGGCTTATAGACAGTTAGATTAAATGACCTCATGCTCTTTTCTGGACCTAACTCCATAAGATTATGAAAACTATAAAACAATTTAAAAAGTCAACAGAGAAATCAAGATTGTTTCAAACACTTCAAATCTGATTCATAGTACAGCCCAAAATAAATGCAAGCTATCGATATGTATTTGACTTTTCTGGTGGATCAATGTATCTCTTCTTAAGCAGTTTAAATAAAGGACAGTTGAGGATTTTGACTGAGAAAACCATCCTGGGTTAGGATAATCATTGGTTTTAGATCTTTAATCAGATGATCACTAATGTGATTAGTGGCTTTAGTGTATATACCACACAATCTCTGTGAGTTAGATAGATATCATTGTCCCCATTTTTAGTTGGCAAGCAAGTGCTAAACGATTTACTGAACACAGCAGACTTTTACTCATGATGGAGCAGGAAATTGAACTGTCCCAATTTTTGTTTGTCGAAAAACTTTTGTAAACAATTTTGTTGCAATTATTATTTTCAGTTATTAAACTGGCACTTTTAAATTACAGAAACAGTGACAGCAATCTGCAATTCCATTCCACATAGACAAGGAAAATATTTGTAAAAATAACTGTAAAGCTTTTTCTCATAACAAAGTTGTTGAAAAGAGAAGAAACAACAACCTTTACTCCCAGAAAAAAAGTATTAATGAATACTTGCAAAGCTTGCATCAACAGTATGAAACCCAGTACATATGTTTATACCAGTATAACTTATAAAATTACTTACAAGTACAGTTAATGGGCTTTTTAATATGCATTACTGTGTGTTTTCAACTGGAATTACGCACTGTAGACAGGAAATGCCCTACACACACCAGATCATATGCTACCTTATAGGAACTGCGATGCTGAAGCAGAACTGTGATTAGTTCAGCACTCTGTCTTTAACACTGGCCAAGGCTACATACATCAGGGGAAGGTGCAATTTACCCATGGTAGAAAATGATGGAGTAATCTGCCTCCTTAAAACATATCTTTGTGCTCTTGTCAGTTAAAGATTACCTTGTGCCATGAAGAGGAATGTTAATGACTTGAAGGATGAATGATTGAAGCTTTTTGTTTTAAGCTATAAAGTGTGACAAATACAAAAAGGAATACATTCTCCAAATGGGTTGTTGCGGATGTGCCTGCTACAGTACTCTCTGAAACGTATTATCTTCAGCAGTACCAAAGAGAAAACACTAGACTAGATGGACTACTAAACTGGTCTTGCCTGATTTCTATTTCCTTTAAAATACAGTGAATTACTATCCTTCATTTATTTTACTATGAGTTTTTACACTTATAAGGGTAGCTAACAGTGGTGAGGATTAATATTTTGGAGATGATTATCTTCTAGGAACTGGGATTAGATATGCCATTTTGCTTTACTGATTATGTTAAAAGTTTGCCAATGGCAGAGTTAAAACACTGAATGGAAATGCCTCTGTTTTTTGGGGGTTGTTTTTGGCGTTGTTTTGTTGTTGTTGTTTGTGGGGTTTTAAAATATTTAAATTCTGAAGTACATATTCAGATCTTAAATGAACAAAAAATTTTTTTTTAATTAAATGAATAGTCAGAATGTTGAAAAAAGTGTCAAAAAGTTCAGAAGAGTAATGTGATAGTACTTGATAATACAATAGATAAACCAATACTGAAAATAATAAAATTATGCACACTGGAAAAAAAAATCCTGATTTTTTTCATGTAAACACTGAAGAGGAATTACTGCTGGTAGTTAGTAACTACCAGTTCTTAACCTTACTACTTAGACAAAGATCTAGCAATTATAATGAAGAGTCCTATGAAAATATTAGCTAAAGTGGAAAGAGTAGGAAAATAGTGAAAAACACCCAAAATATTTAAGAATTATAGTTCTGATCTGCATACCCCTAAAAGGATAATAATACTTGAAATGAAGCAAATAAGGGCAGCAAGCATTCTCAAAGATATGTGAACAATTATGTACGAGAACTGACCTTTAAACTTCAGGCAGGTAAGAGAAGTCCGTAAAATCATGGATACCAAGAAGAAGGTGAATAAGGAGTGAGTGATTTTTGTTTGCCATAAAACAAAAATGGATTTAAAGGACTGAAGTCATCAGACTGGAAGTTCATAACAAAAGATACGTTATCACTTTACTCATAGTTGAACTTTGAATGCAGGTAAATGATTGCCTCAGTTTGCATGGGCTCAGAACATTTCTTCTAATTCATGGGAGATAAACATCATAAAGAACAATTCAAGACAGTAACGGCTGGCTAATGGAAAGTATGAGTACAGCTGAAAAATATAATAATATGGTTGCCTCTTACCTCTTGCCTTTCTGCCACAGACTGGTGTCAAAATCAAGGTACTGAACTAGATGTACTTTTTTTTTTTTTCTGACCAAGCATGACTAATCTCATACATTATAGCAAGTTTAAGCCATTACAATGCCCTTTCCCAAGCTGTTTCCAGTATTGCTTCCTGCACGTTTTACCCTACTAATATATCATCATCCTTGCTTTATTTCCTTCTTATTTTCTTAAGCTACTGTATTTAATTCAACTCTTTAAGGCTGTCTCATTTTCAAATTTACTAATATATGTTTTATACATGTATATCACATATATTTATACAACATATATACACAGTGTATATACACTATAGTGTGATACAGCTTTATACAAATATAATTATTCTTCATAATTTTCTGCTTGGTTTGAGGGGCATTTTCCTATCATTAGAAACTACGAGGTAGTTTAACAATAACAGGTGGTATAGTTGTAGAATTCAGTTCTGAACTTAAATAAAGAAATCATATCCTTGTCATATCAACTACTGAAATTCCAAGTGTCAGGAAAATAACTGAGAAAAACAAAATCTTCAGTCATAAGTCAGTTTTGAATTCAGTTGTAACACTTGACACTGATTTGAAGCCAAGCAGTTTTCCCTTATGGCAAAATAATAAGGCTCCAAAATAACAGTCATGAATGTCAAGGAGATTCTTTCAGCTTCCTGCAACAGAATTTGTCCTAAAATCTGACAAGACATACAACAGAGCTGGTTTAGAACTTTCCTGTCTTATGATATGGCAATGTCTATTATTGATACTCTAGGCCAATATTTTAAAAGATACATATGTGTTTTTCTGGCTCAAAAAATATTTTTTTAATATAATCTATAGGTGGAATGAAGGAAAACATATTTATGTCATTGACTCTAGACTTCAAAACAGGCCAAAAAGTTTATTGTGAACTTCCCCCTTTCAGTTCCCAGCTTTGTCTATTTTTCTCTTTGAAAAAAGAGCCCATTTTTAAATTAAAAACAGCATATAGCTTTAATCAGATAATACAAACACCTCATTTTCCTTGTTTCTCTGGTTTCTGTTTTAAAAGTAATGTGGTACTTACAAAGGTTGTCTGATACATTGCTGCGGCGATTGTGTTTAAAACTATGACTTTAGTGTGCTCTTTATCCTATTTCTGGTAATCCACTACATACTGTTCCTTACTGTTTTAACAATTTGAAGAAGCAGCAATACATACATATTTAAAAAAACATTAATGAAATCTTTTCATTATAGGCAGTGAAATTATGATAATTATGGTCTTTAGAAAACCTTATGTTTTCTGAATGTCTTCCCTATTCAGATGTTTATTATACATATACAGGGTAATACCTCTTGCTTAATTTACAAAAATACAGAAATATATGTGGTTTTGTAACTGTTAAATGATAATGATACCTGACAATCTGAATTCACTTAAAGTTTTATGGAAACAAACCACTTGCCATTCTCAGGAAGATACCACTCTCAGGTATACTAAAATACAACTAGATTAGGTGAGCAAAACACCTACACATTTGTAAGTGACAAGCTATATGTCAAAGAACATTTTTGGTTGAGACTTTAATTATGACACAAACACAAATATGGAAAACTATGATGAGCAAAATGAATAAAAAGTAAGACTATTACTTGAATTCCATTTTGTTGTATTTGAATGTAATGAGACATGAGTAACATAAGCACATTTTTCAGAATGTATATTTTAAACTTAAACCTATAATTTCTACGTGGAACAGAGCAAAATTTCAGTCCAGCAATGCAATCATCCAAGAGGTTTGTTACATGGGCAGCTTAGTCTAGGCTCAGCTCCATCCTACCACCCTTATCAGGAACATGCTACACTAAGAACAAAACCAGCCAGCTGATAAACACCCAGCCAATCTGGGTCTACAGTGTAAAAATTCCTCCCTTATTCTCCCCTTTCCATCTCTTGCATCCTCAGAGCAGACTAATCGATTCCAATCAAAAGCCTTGTTGAAATTCTTATACTTCATCTAGCAGTGCAGCGTGGCCTGGCCTGGGAGCCAGCAGAAGGTGACTGTGCTCCCTCCAGGCAGCCACACCGGCCTGTTCAGCCCCAGCCGGCCATGCTGTGGCCTCTGGTCACCCTGCGGCCTTGGGTCACCCTGCCTGTGCCTGGCTGAGCACACCCGAAGGAAGGCTTCTGGTGACAATTCCTAGTGTTCTGCCTGCCACTCTTTCCTCATTTATGCTTTTGAATCTACCACTTCCTTGCCACTGCTTTTCAGTGGTGCAGCAGAACGCTTTTTTTTTTTTTTCTTTTTCTAATCATAAAGAAATTGGAAGTATGAAATTGGATACAATGATAAAAAGTAACTCCCCCTGTTCTTATTGAGAATATGCCAGAACATATGAAGAGTCTACAGCATGAACATTTTTTCCTGTAGATATATATGTGGAGCATTGCCAAAATTAAACAACAAACAAAACCACAAAACAAATAGCAAGGAAAAAAGACACCTCAGAGCCCTCCTGAAGAAGTTTGTTTTTCTAAATGTTCATATTTATGGAATGGCTTCTATATTGCTGTTTTGGATTGTTTACTTTCAAAAATAAATGTTAAAAGTCTGTTTGTCTAATTGCCTGGATAATCTCTTTCTGAAAATAATTTCATTCAGCTAAATAAAGTTTTCCAAGAAAAATCATATTTCATTTTATCCTTAGTAAAGACTGACTGATGTTCTTTCCTCAACCCTGACAACCCAACATAACATCTAAGTGCCTGCTGCAGCAGCAGCAATGAGCACTGTTTGTTTATTTGCCAGGTGGCCTGTAACTTTCCAATTCTTTTTACCAGTTCCAAATCAGCACTGAGCCACACTCAAGCTGCATGTCATTAATGGGTCTGTAAAAACCTCTTTCAGATCCATCAAGCTCTTTTTTCTTTAAGAAATATCAGTCATAGATTGGTGGACATGGTCTCACAAAAGCTATCCTAGACTAGATGTTGTGGTCAGCCAGCTCAGTTTTTGAGTATAGTCTGTGCTGTCTGGGTGAAAGTGCTTAAAGCAGCCTAGTAAAGCAATGAGGTACAGCCAATGCATATTTTCCAGCTCTAAAGATTTCTTTTCAACTTGTTGTTTGTTGTTTTGCCAATTCAGTCGGTTTACATTTCAATGCAATATAGAAGAAAAGGCAAGCATGTCAGTGGCAGTGGAAGATAAGCCAAAACTTAGCTTCCCTAACAGAATTCTGTAAGTTTTTCTCCAGTTGAAAGCCTGACTTTCCACTTAGAGATAAATAGCTCATATCTGATGCTGTTAATAAAGCAGCTGTTTTATTTTAAAGTAACTTATACCAACAGTATTTCCAATACCATAGCATTGCTGTCTCACGAGGTAACCCTAAAAAACAACTGAAAATACACTAACATAGTGAGTGATTAAGATATAAAAAATAATTATCTATCTATCTATCTATCTATCTATCTATCTATCTATCTATCTATCTATCTATCTATCTATCTATCTATCTATCTATCTATCTATCTATCTATTTATCTATCTATCTATCTATCTGTCTGTCTATCTATCTGTCTATCTATCTATCTATCTATCTAAAACTTTAATGCATTTATTGATGGTAAAGTGAGAAAATGAAGGGTTAAGAAATTGTAATCCTTTCGTCACTTCTGTTACCCATGCAGAGATTACATCTTTTATCCCTCATGATTTACAGTCTAATAAATGTCATCATATAACAAATTTATCTTACATTTAGCTTTAATTGTCTTGAAATTTTGCTGGGCAGTTGAGGACAGGAACATTCCCAGGACAAAACAAGCTTTCACTCTAAAAGCCTTGGTCAACACAAAATCAGCTGTCACTACGGCTGTTGGCTACTGCTTGGCAGACTGAATTTTTTGTTCAGATCACTTGTATGGCACTGAGGTAGAGTGACAAAAGATTTTATAACTAAGTCCTATTTCTGGTACTCACACAAAACCAATATATGATTTTTATCATTACAAACCTAACAGCAGAAGAAAAAGCACTATTAAGCAGAGAAATGTACTGATGAAATATGAATTTGAAGGTTAGGTTTGAATCTTTTCAGTTCTGTCAGTGCAGCAGTTTCAAGCACAAGATTTTTTGATATTTAATACTTGTAAGTATCTCCTGCTAAATGTCTAATAATAAAGTTACTGATTAGCATGCCATGAAGGAAAAGATTAAATACCATTCCTTTGATTCTTCACTTCCAACATAATTTCAACACTGAAATTACAATTTTCCTTTCTAAAGTTCAGCCTATGGCTCAGAATGAGTGCCATGGTCAACGCATTTGTATCTAGTGTTTATTTGAAAGTAATTGGTAGCCTACCATGTAGTAATTCAGCATTTTAAACCTCAATAGTGACTAAAATATTTTAAAGTGTTATTATTATTGTTAGTAGTGGTAGCTGAAGGAATATGTGCACAGAGGTTGGTAGCTTGGCACTAACAAAGAAGAAATTGCAGGTGACGGCATATTTTTGAAACAGCTGGGAATCTTACTTATCCAAAATCTCTTTAAAAATATAACAAATAAGAGATAATCACTTAACTACGCACTTACAGTAAATGACTTTTGGGAAATGAGTATGAGCTACTCACATCAAAGATTTATAATCCTTATTTTTGTAATTCAATGTGCAACCTTTTTCATTTGAAACACACTCAAAGAACAGGATAAGATTTCCACATTGGAAAGTGGCCCACTGTTCTTTGTGTTCTGGTCCATGAAGGATTGCTTACTTTAAATATTAACTTCAACAAACAGAAATACACACATAAACCCCCAAAATTCCTATTTCTTCACAGCAGATGTACCCACTCAAAAAAAAAAAAAATTGTAACCTGGCAGCTATGGTTTGTCCTTTAGTTCATTTGCTGCCATCTCTGTCAGTCTGCTGGGAACGGACATTGCTGCTGCTGGGCTACAGGAGACAGAGCAAGCTCTGCTTTCCTCTTAGTCACAGGACAGATCATATATGATAGAAACAGTTAACTACAAGCTAATGATAATCAGATGATAACTAACTAGAAAAGTGGATTACTTGACCTTCTGGAAGCATTTACAGGATTTTGAATAATGTTATTGAAACTGTCCTGTGGAAGCAGAAGTAGGTTCCAGGCTGCTAACTGGCTGGTTTATTATAAGAAAGGATGCATTATTTCTATACATTAATAAATCATTAGAATTCTATAGACTATCTTAAAAAGAAGATAAACAACTTTTTCACAAATATTCAGAAAAATCTGTTAAATTACCCCCAAGGTAACAGAGCCATATCTGAAAATACCTTTCTTCCAATACTGATGTTTTCATCTCAACTGAGATAGGTAAGCATTGCCACATCTGCTTATGTTAACTTCAACTGTTCTAAAACAGATGCAAATAATCCAACCTTTGAGCAAGGAATAGGTGAAAAATCTGATGATAAAATACATTAATATTTCTTAACTTTTGATGTTAATACAGGAATTTTATCTAGTAACTTGGAAATATTGTAGTGTGAAAAACTATCATCCTTGGACTTACCTTTTTTTTTTTTTTTTTTTCAGAAGCTAGTATTTTAGAGGACATATCACTAGAAAAAAGTGTATTATGGAGTTACATTCTCTTCTATAGGGTTTAAAGACTTCACTTTGGGGAACACTATTTCTTTTCATTAGAAGTACTTCACTCTGCTTCCGTGACTTGTGATAGTCAAGCAGTTATCAATAAATTTGATAGACTTAAGGTCATGATATTTTGATGTAAAATAGCCAAGCATTATTTTTTCCCTCGAATTTACTGTTGTAAATGAAAGTCAGACTGTTTTTTTCCTATGAAATTTTCCCAGGTGCCTGTTGGCTAGAAAGCCTTTGTATGTTCTGAAAGTTGAAAAATACTTTTTGCTTCATTAGCTTTTCATATTTTTATCACTGTAGCCAAGACAGGAAATTAATTGACCTCAGACTACCTTAAGGTTTCTTTCCAGAACTCTTGAGCTACATATTGCTGTCTCACTTTAGTACACTGTTCAGATACGTTCTATTCAGTATATCAAACAAACTAAAAAGAGAGGCTATGTTTAGAAGAAAGTATCTCATTTTCTACGCTAATTGTGGGGGGTTTAAGTCCATGCACATATAGACCACAGTGAAATTCTGCCTAAATACCAAAATATATAAATATGATTTGTAGAAAAAATGCACAATAACTAGAAATACACCAAAAATTCTGCAAGTTGCATAGTCCGTCTACAATGATGCTAGAGACGCCAGCTGAAATCTGCATGAAACATACCAAATAAAATACCCACCACAAGCACATGCTAATGCATTACTCATTTTACACAAGAGCTTTCAGGGCTAAGGACAGTACCAGGAGTTTCTTCTTCCCTTTCCTTCGGTTTACTGCCAATATGGTCACACTGTGGAGGCAAAACTGCCACAGCTTCCTCAGGGACTTTAACCAGCAGCTGGGGCCATACTCCAAGGAAACAAGAAAGGAGAAAATATTCCCCTTTTGCTTTCTTAATTTTCAGATTTTGGACTAACGACACAAGAACTAGTTCCTTTTTTGTACAGGATCCTCCTTTGGACTCCCTGAATCCCAAGGCACAGCATCATTGCCCGACACAATCCTCCAAGAGTAGTATTATGTATACAACAGTCATATTTGTACTTAGGAGTTCTGGTATTGTTTAATATCATATATGCATGTAAGTGCATTATATTTTATCTCAGAATCCCATCTTCAATGGTTTTACACCAATATTCCAGCATAACTTGCTGTCTTTTAACCAACACACTGCCACAGAGTTTAAAAAAACCCTATCATTTTTGGAAGGGTTATTGCATTACACTTTTATTTATGTGAGAACTCCGCAGTCTTAGAGGTGGAGGGGGGGAAGGAAAAAAAGTAGGTGCGTATTTCATCTGCCATCTTTGCTGCCTTTCAACCCTTATTTACATATTCTTTCCCTCTCTCCTTCTACTCTCTGTGCTCTTCGAATTGTCCGCTTCCTGATTTCTGTATTCCTCCCTCACTTTCTATGCCCTGTATTTGTCTCTGTTTTCTTTTCCCATGTCTCTTCTTCCTAGATTTGCAGTTAACCTTAAAGCCTTCTTTAAGATCAGTTCCTTCCCACATGTCAACTCCCTTGTCATTGCTGAGTTATCAGGCGACAGAGACAGAAGGAGCAATGAATTCCACAGCCTAGCACTGGCAAAAATGGCTGAGATATTTTTGTAATCAAATGCACAAAACCAATTTCAAACAACCAGAAACATACAAAGCAACTATATTCTTTAAACAAAGAGAAATACTAAGACAATATTAAGAGCGATTTGTAGCAAAATAATTTTATCCTTTGTTCATCTCCAAATACAATTTCAACCTGATGGTGATCTTTTCAACTTAATGTCACCCCACATGCTCAAGGCCCACTGGTTTATTTATATTCCATTTCCAAATGTGATTGTCATTATTATTTAAAGGTTAAATTTGTGTTTGGGTTTTGTCTCCTTACAGTTGAAGCTGACTCAAAATTATTACTTTGAATTATGTATCACCTTTTTTTTTTGTATTATTACATTCAGAAAGTGCTAGTTTAAAACATGAGTGGTGAAACTTTTGCCCTTGCTTTTTGCCCTTGCTTTTTGCCCTCAGATTACAATCATCAGACAAAAATGCTGATCTCTCTCCTAACATAAGCTATTCACTATTCCACTCTGTGCCATCAAGTGTTAAAATAGTTTTTAGAACCTGGTCTGTGCTAGGGTCTGAAGAATGGTTAACTGGTGGAGAAAATTATTTTATTGCTGTTTTGAATCAAATTATACTGTTAGTATAGGGGAGTCAAGTGTTTCCAGACCCATTCCCTGTAAAATATTCTCCATTCTTCTTTTTTTCTTTTTGACATAATTATTTAAGGTATGACTTTTCTATGCTAGCCTTTTTATTAGATGTAGGTTATATATATGTGTATATATACATATTTATATGTGTATATAAAAATTTATATCCCCCAGATTTTCTCATAACAGTTTGAAAAAGCAAAGTGTCATGAAATGTGTAGTCATGCCCCAATTTTACTGTTCCCATGCTAAAGTCTGCACATAATAGCTCATACAGTGCAGAAAGCTGAGATGCCAATTTGTCAAAGACTAAAACAGGATTATCTTGGTGATGCCTCTGCTTCTCTGAACAAGACATGCTTGGTGCTCAGCCAAGTTCTTTAGTTACATATTTCCATGTCTATCTGTCAGTCTCTTTTAGAAAAAAATGCAATACAAAATTTTGTGAGACTTTGAGGATTGTGATTTTTGCATCTTTCCCTACATATTAGGGAAATCATAATTATACCCTTACATAAGGTATGCAGCCCAGGCCTTTTTTTTTTTTTTTTTTTTTTTTTTTTTAATTATTATTTTAGTAGCTGTCATAAATACTACAGAGTAAAATTTGAACTCATCATTTCTTTCTACTTTGTATGCCAGGAATTGCAATTCTGCAATGCTTGATAACTGTACCACTGAGTTTCATTTATGCTATACCTCACATCAATACATATTGTCTTCACCAAGCTTAATAATATAGGTAGTGTCTCCTCCTGAGCATGGGAAGGAATAGATCTGCAAATGAAACGGCATTATTGTCCACTCACTCTGCACCCAGGAAAGTCTGCTTCTAAACCTGAGTCGTGCCTTCGTACAACCCACACCATCCTCTGATATCACACACTGTTATATTTTGTATGACTTTTAGACTAATGTACTTCTGCATGGTTTGTTTGTTTTTGCAGATGGAAGAAAACCATTTCCTTCATAGAAGTACAATCAAACAACTTTCCTGAGTGAGGTAGGATCAATGCTATTTTTCTTACTTATGTACTATATAGATTTTTCAGATACATACAGATCTGGAAGGCATTCCTCTATCAAAATTGCAATCATGTGTGCTTCAGTACTTTTTTACTTGAATTATAATGGCTTTGCCAGTGAATCCTATGCTTGAGTAGACAAAATGTCATCCAGGTTCATTGGAAAATAAATCATACCAGCCTACCCTTCTGAAGAGTAAATGGAAAGTCAGTAGATTTAACAATACATTGACTAAAATGTCCTTCTGATGGAAAAAGCTTAATAAAATATATCACAAGAATGCACCGATTTTTTACATACCCGGAATGTCTCAGGGAAAGCTTGGTTTCTATCACAGTTTTGTGGGGTTCTTGGTGGTTTTGGGGGATTTTTTGTTGTTGGGTGTTTTTGGTTTTGTTTTTTTTTTTTTTTATGTGGTGGTGGTGGGTTTTGGTTGTTTGTTTTTTGTAGGGAGCAGGTGCTGAGCAAGTCCAGTACTGAAAATGATCAATAAACTACATTCATTCCTGTTAAGCTTCATTTTACTGTCATTCTAATGTGGGAGAACATATGCATTGTATTTAAGGGATAATGCAGAGGGAGTGAAAAAAGAATAAAAGTCCTAATTTTTCAAAGATTATATATATATTTTTATGTCTTTTTTTGTTTGTTTGTTTTTAACATCATCCCTAAATGTCATAAACTGAAACAGGGAAGATTCCAACTGGATTTAAATGAAAAAAAAAAAAATTCCCCTGTAAGTATAACGAAGCACTGTATCAGGTTGTCCATAGAGACTGTGGAATATCCATCCCTGAAGGTTTCCAAGACCTGACATGACAAAGCCCTGAGTGACCAGGTCTGAATTCAGTATTGTCTTTGCTTTATGCTCCTGGTTGAGCAAAGGTTGGGCTAAAGACTTTGGTGGTCTCTTCTTTCCTGAGTGATCCTATAATTTGTCAATGAAGTGAGGTGTTTAGATGGTTATTCATAACATTACTTCAGCATGGTATCAGGGGTGACACGCTGCATGTTTGGATTGTAAGAAAGAAAGCTTTTACCAATGGCATTTGCACATTTTCAGCATTCTGCATTTGTAAATTCTTGCTCTGTTTTCCTAAGGATTTGATTCCAGCCCCACCATCACCAGTAAATTCAGTGTGATTTGAAGAATGTGTACTTTCCAGACCAGATGATTATTTGTCTAAGTGCATGTGACTTTCTAACTCATAAAATTGATACCCATGTTTCTAAAGGTTTTTGGGGAAAAAAACAAAACCAAAGCCCACACACAAACAAAACCCACAACATAAAACCAACAAAAACTTCCAATTAAAAAGAAAATAGAAATAGATTAGGTATTTATTTAATATGATGCCTTTTGTGATGATTTAAAGTTGAGAAGATTCCCGAGATCTGAAGGTCATATTTTTACAGAGACTTAGATGACTAGAACATAGTTAGATACTAGGCTGTTTTCCAAAGTGCCTAATTACTAAGATTTAATGGAAATTATTTGCTCACCCAATTTTGTTTCTTCTGAAAATTACAGCTATTAACTGTCCTTCATTTTAATGAATGTATATACATTTCAAACAAGCCTTAAAGTAACCAGTGTTTGAATTAAAGGCTTATGTTTCATGACTCAGTCCACATTACTTTTTTAAAAGATCTATTTTTTAAAAAACTGCTGCTGTAAATGTAACCTTTTTTCTGTCTTGCGTTCACTGTTTAATGTGAGTGATCAAAACTACTACTCTGGGGAAAAAAAATTTAAAAAAAATCTTGGTCTTACATTTGTGGGTCTCACTTATTCACAAGAGACCAAAGGCCATTATTTAGCTGCATTTTATTGTCTTATGCTAGCTAGCCTGTAAATTTTTCTAAAGCAACAAAGTTTGTTACACAATCATTGTGTATATCTTGTGACCATAAGACACAAGGATGAATCTGAAGGGTGAGGTTCAGCTGTTTACACAGATTAGGCATGTCTGATGCTGTTTGATTTCCTGAGGTATCTGGTAGACACAGACTGTTGTAGGAACACCTCACCTTGTGGGCAGGCAACTGGAGACCAGAAAAGGAACCACAGAGTGTCTAATATAATGCTAAATGCTTGTTAAGGCAAACGAATTGCTCCTTAATATCCCTTATGCAAGATTAACTCATTAAATATAGTGGAAAATAGTGGAGTGTTAGTTGACAGACTTTGTCACTTCACAACTATCTTCATTTTAGAAAAAAAAGACCAGGTCTTTGATTCCATCTATGTATGTTCACTACAAAACAAGTAATCAATAAAATATTCCTCATATTCCTCACTGGTTAATATCACCTCTTTGAAAAATTGGTGTATTAAATAGAAAATAATTAGATGTTAGAAAGAAGTTATTCAGTGATTGTCCAACCAATACTAGATATTCGACCTATTTGTCTCCCTTAGAAGCATCTTTTATAACTCTGATGGCTTTGTAAATGATTGATTAAAGACCACATTTATTTCACAATTCCTGTAATTAGACAGAATTATGTTACAGTCCAAAATTGCTCCAAGGAACAATTATACTCCACTGCATCAGTTTTACCACAGATTTTTTTTTTTTTTTTTGTCAGCATTTTGCCCACATAAACTTAATCAGCAAATGCAACCACTGTGGGTTCATCCAATGGATAACACATCAAGCTCCATCTTTTCTGAGGTGGAAGACGCAGCAAAGTGCTCCTTCATTAATAAATCCTTCCATGCTTCATGGGCTTGTAGCGTGTGAACAGCAATGGAGGATTTGTTCTGTTGTAGCATTTGGAGACACAGCACAATTTTTTTCAACATGCATTACCACAGACCAGTATTGTAATTACTTTGAATCCCTGATATGAGTTTGATATGTCACATATATTTGTAGGCCCATCCTACAGGAAAGAATATCACATAAAATGAAATGTTACACCTTACTTTCAAAGCACACAGAGGCACTGAGTGAGGTTCATCTCCCCTTCAACTATGTCATCCAGGTCTGAGGTTTTTTTGTAATTAAAAGAGGTGGAGAAAACCAGTCAGAGACTCTGCTGCCTTTTCTGTCTGTGGGTGGCATGAGGGTTCTTCTAGAGGTGACTTCTTTTCCATGGACTATGCAGCAAGCACATCCTCTTTCTAGATGATTAAATCTGGCCAAATGAATCCTACCCATACCTCCTATATCACAAGGAAGACATCACAAAAATGGCTTCTTACATTAAACGTTATATTGAGGAAGAAATAAAATATCAAACACAGTAAAACCTGGTAATAAACAAATCGAGATTTGAAAATGTCTTTTTTTTTTTTTCTTTGTTCCCTTTTTTTGTCCTTACCTTGAATTGTTTGCTGTGGTTGACACCACTGGACTATACTGCAGATTAATTACTTTCCAGTCTTTCAATGAATGAGGAGGACTGAAAAGGGGGTGGGGGGGGGTGGGGGTGGGGGGGGGGGCGGAACCAAAGAATTCCAGCCAGTTGCACACAGGGAGCACACTCCTTACACTCTCATCACTGAGATGTGTGTGTATGTTTCTCTGATACTCAGGTACCTAGACAATTGTGAATTCATTTCAGAAAATGAAGTCAGCAATGGCTGGTAAAATTATTATCTGTGCCTTTCAGTTAAGAGTTATTTTCACAAATCAATTAATATGGACACTCTTATTTCCCACAAATCTATCCTACGTTATTTTATTATTCTACAGACTACTGTTCTCTACAAAACCTAGCAAAACATTTCATGACAATAATGCAAGTTTTTAAATTTCTTTTTGTGTTTATTGTCCCATGAACCACCAACAAATAATAAATAAAGTTGTCTTAGGGAAAGTAGATTTCTGCTGCCTACAGTGAACATATGCTGGATGAAATTATATGGGCTAAGAAAATAAAAATGTAACTATGTCCTTCCAAATATAGACCAATAATATTCCAACAAACTGAAGAAGACATTGCTTAAACCAGTGTTTAAGCATTTATATGCCAATTTAAACATGTTTTGATTATTCTGTAAAGAGCTATAATTTATATTAATTATATTATCTACCTGGTTTTGTTGTCGGTAGTGGTCATAAGTAATATTGATTTTTTTCCTACCAAAGTCATATGCCTTTACTTCTAAATGGTGATTTTCACATTAGATTCTGTAAATAGGAAGAATATTGATTTTTTTATTATGCACTTTTGTACTGTATTTTAATTAATTTCACTTTCCTTTAAATAAATAAACTGCATTCATTTTAAGTTTAATCTGTATGCAAATCTATCTTATCATTTGCTTAGATGTCAGAAGCTTTATTTATGTAAACATTGAGGTCTGGCCTTTAGTTCTTTGTGCTGGAAAAATTACATTTCCTTCTAACCTTTTACAAATTCTTAAGTACTCTTAACAAGCAACTGGCCTTGAAAAACATAAACCCCTAAATATTAATGCTCACTGCTCAAAAGAATGAGGTCAAATTCTTTTGGTGATCAGCTTATCTGAAAAAAAGTACTAATCATTACTTGCTTAAATGTCAACCCATGCCTTTTGAATCTGAATATTTTATTTAAACCACAGAGAAAATCATAACCTAAAATTAGGAAAAAATACGTTAAGAAACAATTTTAACCAAAAAATAATTAAACTAACATAAGGTAAATTGAATTTTCTGTATTTAATACAGAACTATTTTTTTCATAACAACCTACCTAATACAATAGATACGATGCAGTTATTAGATAAGGTTAGGTATGATGCTACACCTTTAAATACACGTTAAACATATTTAGGCACAAACCTATGATTTTAGAAAGGAACTGTAAATGAGCCTATAGCTTATTAGTAAAGATAACTCATAAATTGACAATTCCCCCCCATTTTCATCATCTCTTTTTCATCATTTTGCTTGCTCTATAAGTTAGACACATACCATATTCGGTACCATAAGCCATACAAGGAAAACATACATTCAGGAAACAATTTTCTATCTCCCTCTGGGCACAAACACTAACTGTTCTACAGCAACCACATTCATTACTTTGCAGATTCAGAGAAAACCATCAAATTAAGGTGTTATCTCTGGCAAATACTAGAACTTTACAGATGTGACAACAGGTAGATCCTCCCTACCATATTCTGAACAACAAAAAATCCTCCTTTCTATAGAAACTTCAATAACCAGAAAATATTTAAATATTCTGTGCATCTTTTTTTTATTTGATTGCTCAAATAGAGCTTAAAAGAAGTAGCAAGAAAATCATTTTTTTGTCCCAGGAAAAATATCATTTGGAATTTGTGTTATCAAATTTTTGAATCAGGAGAAGAATGCACAATGTTTGAAGTGACCACAAAATGGAATGAAAACTAAATATTTCACATCAAGTCAATGCTTGTGATAAATTCAGCATCTGTAAAGATTTATTTGGATTAACATTTTCTTATACAGTACATGAGGATGACTGCTAATGTGTATGTTCCATAGTAAAAGGCATGGGAGCAGTGGAATCTACATACACTTGCAAACGACAGTAACTCAAAAAAGTGCCACATTTTTACAGAATCAATAATAATGAAAATTTAGTTGTAGTGTGCAAATAGGACTTAAAGTAGAGCTCTAAACACATAATTTCAATCACCACCCTTGAATTCTGAAATTACCCAGCTCTTCTTGCTTCACTGGGAAAATGATAGCCAAAATGTTATTAAGGGAATATTTTTTTTCCCCCTAAACGTTGCACCAATCTGAAAGATGTATTGGTGACAATGTAAAGTACAAGAATCCAGAGAAACCATTTTAAAAGAAGGAAATGGATTCCTGCAGTTCAGTGGAACTATGTACGAGTTCAAATGTCTCCGCTGCAGAAAGCTGGGTGGAACCTGCAACTAGTTATGTTGTCCTCTATCTTAACAGTTTTCTGGAGAACACACCTTGCTAAAGCTAATTTAAAAGGAATTCTGGCCCTTTTACATAAGGTAACAAATCAGACATGCTCTATACATATGATCACTCTGCACATTGATGCTTTTCCAGCTGGGTAGTTGCTATAGCAGAGTACCAAATAATCAATTAACATTAACTCAGAAAGAAAGGGAAAAACAACACAATAATGAAAGCACAGCTCCTGCAAAACCAAACAAAGGATGCAAATCCAGGGGGTCTTAGGGGATTTTCAGGTCATTTTTGTGTGCCTTTTTATAGTATATAAGGGGTCTGCAGAGTGAGGGAGGCTGTGGGTCCAAACCCAGCAGACCATGTCATGAAGCACACCAGCCTGGGAATAATAAGATTTGCTGAGATATATGTAAAAATTGGAATGGAGGAGTTCCTTACAGGGCATACATTTTCTGCCACGTTGGTCGAAAAGTTGGGAGAGGAGATGTAGAAAAAGAGGAGAGACAGATCAAGTGATTTAAGCCAGTGGGACAGGCCTAGATACAAGGGAGGGATATCAGAGCTGATGATCAAAATAGCATTCAGAAATTCCTAGAACAGGAGCCACTCCTATTGCTTTTTTCTGCTTCATTGTCTGCAATGGCTTGTGTCTGTGGGAAGTGTCAACTTTTTCATGGATTAAAATGTGCAAAAAATGTTCACTGCTCCTTTATTGGTGTGAGCACAAAAAAACACCCCACAAGTCATTGGCAGTGAATCCAGTATACCTACAGAGGACCTATAGTTTCTCATTCATAGTTATTGAAAAAAAAAAAAAAAAAAAAAAAAAGGCAAGAAAAGAAACCACAAGGTGTTGGGTCCTTGGGTTAGAGATGAGAGGTCAGCTCAGCTGCTTAAAAGATAGCAAAGAAAATAAACACAAACATGAAGAAAACCAAAACCAAACCATAGGAGGGAAAAGGGCCACGGAAGTCCAATAGGGCAAATAATAGCAATGAGATTCCCATACCTTCTGAAGGTGAATGGATGAGTGTGTCCTCCACAACACCCTTTAGTTCACACCGTCATGTGTTTTTATCAGGTGCAGAGCTTACACACTAGCCAGAAGCTCTTGCGAATCAGAAGCTCTTGTGAATATAAATAAGAATAACCCTTACAAGTTCTCAATGTAAAGGTAATACACATCAGATGATGTAATATTTTATTACCTTTGTGAAAGTAATGGTAGGAGTAACATTTTATAAAGGATGAAATTACTTTAATTGTTTTTTTCTCATCTTTAGCACCAACAAATAATCAGATAACTTGGTATTTAGCAGAATGAAATGAAGCTTATTGGAAGTATATGTCCTTCTTTTAAATAAAAGCAAAGAAAGTTATTTGTATCACTTGCATTAATATCAAAATTCTTAATTTAAAAATATGTTTACTGCAATGTATGTGTCCACTTTTACTTATGTCTCATTCTCTTCAGATGGTTGGTTTATCTTACCAATAAAATCTATCTTATAAATAGAATTTGTACCAAATTTTATCTAAGGTAATATCTTTCAGTTTTTGAAGAAATTTCCACAACCTCCTGTGATATCAAATAAAAACAGTACCTTACTGCACTGAATGTCCTTCTCCACGCCAGCAAAAATGGTGAAATCTATTTACCACAGCATTTCAGCCCACATAAGGACACCAACCACAGAAAGTATAAAAGTTAGTTTGTCATTCACTGAGGTAACCCAGAAGCGACTTCTGTGTGCCTAATTTCAAACTAGGTAAATACCTACAGATAGAGGAAAACCATCAACAGCAGAAAGTTTTGAAGGGCTCTCTTAAATGGACAAGCATACTGAACAACAAAGCAGAAAAAAAAAGTTTGTCTTAATTTCACTATACATTGTTATAGAACATTCCTATATATGAAATTAGTTGCTATTATTTATACAAATTTTATTACTATACCAAACCCAAGGAGTTTTATACCATGCAAGTGTTTCTTTAAAGCTTATGGAATAACGAACATCTAGGACTCTCTACCTGATGTCAGAAATCCTGTGCATTTCTACTCATAAACCTCGTATTTCTTACAAAGTAAGTGGAATGATAGTGATGCAATTGTTGTTTTCATAGATATTTCCACTCTTAAAAAAATATAAAATAAATAAATCTCCATCTGAGGAATTCTTTATCTGAAAGCAGACTTTTTAATTCTTTAAGATTGAATCAAACATCTGATTTCTTGGTTTCATGTAAACACACTGAGATTTGATGAAGTTGTAGTATTTTTCACTTCCACAGATGGGGAAAATATGTGATCATGCAATTAAAATTATATTATAATGCACAAATTAGACAAATATATATTTTCAAGTAATGCTTTACTTTTAAGGATTTCTTTTGGTACTTTTTTTTTTATTTTTTTTGTTTTAACTCATCCTAAAACAACACTCTAAGCCTGTACTGCCTTTTCCTGATGGGATATAGAGATGCTTTTGTGGCAGAAAAATAGTTTGTCATTTCTTAGCTAGGATAAAAGACTGTTCCAGTGTACTGCTCAACAAAACAAAATAGGAAAGAGCCTGCAAATGTATCACAGAAAAAATTTGAAGTCTATTAGCACCTGAGCAAAGACTATGACCCTAGAAAGATGTAGAGCTGTTTGGCAAAGAGATCATTTGAAAAAGAGGATACAATACTAAGACTATAAGTAGTAACCTAAATTCTCCTCTTTAAAAGGATGGCATCTACACTCTTTCCTTTCTTCTTGTCCCCATATAACTATGTGGGGAAACTTTTATCCACACATGCACAGACACATAAAGCTCTGTAAAAGTGCTTATCACCAAGTGGTAAGTTTAGTTTTAGATCTCTGAGATAAAAGATCCTTGGTCTCTTCTTCCACCTTAGTTCACTTATGCTTGGAGTACTGTTTTTTCTTGTACAGAATTATAGTGTTCTGTGTAACAGCTGGGAATTTTTTTAATATGCTAAGAATAGTCAAGAACTGCCAGTGTCCCTGATTTTTGGTCACAAAGATGAGGAAGGATTTTGTAAACTGGGTTTGTAACAATCACTATCGTTCTAAACAACCTCACTCTAATTTGTGTTGTAACAAGCAGAAAAGAGTTTACACCAAAACAGGGTTTGTATGTTACTGATAAGAAAGGCAAAAAGAGAGGGAAAGTCCACAGAACTGTAGAGAGTAACTCAACTAGAAGTTTACAGCTGCAAGTTGTCAGATAGAGCGGAACTGAGAGAAGATGTATTTTGATAAATGAGAAATTTTCCACCTCAAGATGCTTTTCAATGAAGATGACTCTGTAGCTGTTACCAAAACTGGCAGATAAGCAACAAGGTTCTGGGGCAGCTCATATAAGTTAATGACAAGCAAACACAGTATAATGCTGGAGAAATGTCAGTGCCTGTATTTGGCCCACAGTCCAAAAAGGATGTTGAATAACTATTTTAAAATTTAGCATGCACTGGCTCTGATCTGATCCTTTCAAATAATTTGCTTTCCACACTGCAAATATTCCTAAACCATTTATATTTGGTGAGGATTTTTCAAAGATATATATAAACTATAAAAATAGTTGAAATTGAAACCAAGCAATAATGATTAAGTTTCACTTAACCTCCTTTTAAAACAGTGTATAATGATGCAATGATAATAGCATTATAATAACAATATTTTTATTACAATCTAACTAAATTTCAAAAAAACTGACATGAGGTTAAAGTCATCCACGGATTCCTTATATACAACCTATTTCTGAAATAAAAAGTTATAGCAAGAGAAGCTGAAATTTCCCAGTTTAATTTGTCTAATTTCTTTTCAGTAGTACTCTATGAGCGTGGCCCCTACTTTCCAAAATCTGAACACTCATCCGACACACTGCTGAATAAGTCCAGTACAAAATGCATGAGAATTTTAGGACTTCATCAGGCTTATTCCGGACTGCACACAACCTCCACAGAAAACACTCAAACTTAGATGTTAATACTCTTTCACTACTAGTACTGAAAGTTGCTGCTGCGATTTAGTCTTTCATATATATATATATATATATATATATATATATATACACACACACACACATATATTTTATTCAGTGCTCATGAAATCCTGGATAATGTCAATCTTCATGGTAAGATCCTTACATGTATAGTACCCAGCATCAAAATAAGCACATGTATTTCCTCAATACACGTTTGCATCAGTTGCATCAAAGGCTCTTCTTTTCTGTCTCTAGCACACCCATCATTCAGTATGGTTTCACCTCAGTGAAACATGTCTAGAACATATTACTATCTGTATAAAGAAGACTGCCTTTTCCTTCTATTAGATTGTACAGATTTCACATTGCTTCATAGGTTTTTCTAGCCAGAAAGCACAACTCGTTCATGCTATCCCTTAGCAGAGGCTGTTGAATTGTTACTGCTTAAATGTGTTAAACTTCCCACTGTCTAACAGCTTGTCTTCTTGATTTGAAGGCTGTGAGAAATGAAGAACCTGTCATCAACCGGCAGCTTGTTAGCCTTTGAACTTTTCCTTGTTCCTAGTACCGGTTCCAGAGGACATAGGGGAAGGAGCAGTGTTTTCCCTGACTTTGTGTTCCTGGAGATCTACGTCTGTGTTGCCTGAACTGACATACAAATAGTGCCCAGGGAAGAACAGTGAAGCTTTGTGGCCATGAAGATATTCCCACAGTACATAAGAAAAAGCGTAAGTAATTAAGCAATACTAATGGTGGGGAAAGATGTCAGTCCAGATATAAAGTCTTACAGAATAAATCTGTGCTTGCCTTAATATATAATTTTCTGGTTTTTAGAGGTTTACATTTAATAACATCTTGCTCTCTTAAGTGTGCAAGACATGACTGAGCATTTTTTACTGTGTCAATGGCATTTTAAAGTAATGATTCAAATGACAGGCTTTTATTAGGATTTTAATCTACAATGTGCTGTAAAAGTGATTAAAGAGGAATATCATGAAGTTAGTATTACAGTTTCTTCATACAGCAAGAGCACTTGATGATATGAAATGATCAAGGTATAATGCCCTCCCTTGTAACCAAGTAAACCACTTGACTCGGATGTGAGAAAATCTCTAATTCTGCAGCTGTGATTTGCAGAGTAAGTGGGAAAAAGAAGTAACACTATCTCAAAACACCCATCACCCAGGAAAAGGACATAAAAGCCCCCCAGTTCCTTCCTACCATGATTGTAGGAAACAGGCATCATTTTTGTCTTGGGCGTAAAAGGTGATTTTGTTATACGTATGTGGATGGATGATTCCAGATGCTGGCAAACACCTGTTAAACTGGTTGAAGAATCAGCCATTATGCAGAATAGTAGCTAGAAGGGAATTAATAGGGAGAAAAGAATGGAATTAATTTATCAGGTATAGTTATTATTCACTTCTGTTTCTAGGAGATTCTTGAACATTAGTATTTTCTTTTTTTTGTATGGTTTTGAACAGTTCAGCTCAAGTTTTCTAGAAGTTTGATTCCCCTTTTTAACTTGCCATCTTTTTCTAATCTTCTAACTGCTCAAATTTATAGAATGTCATTGTCAAATAACTACGGGAGACTTACTTTGGGGGTTGATATAGATATACCTAAAACTACTGTATTTTTGTTCTTTAAAAAAACCCCAACTCTTCCAAATATTTGCCAGCATTTTTGAACCCTTTTATGACCTTGTCAAAGAAACAGTGAAGCACAGTCAGCTCTCTATGAACAACGCTTTGCAGTCTAGCATGAAGGTCAACAGGTATTTTTTGGACTCGGTAGGCAAAAGCAGAAATAGAACATGCCAAAAGCAAATGTACAGTGCAGGGAATCTATTTTACTCAAATGTGAGTTGACTTTATGTGTCTTAGGCTTTTTCCTGGTTTTGGTGTTGTGGTTTGTTTTTTTTTTTTTCTTTTCCTAACAAATGCATTGTCAGCATTCAATGAGAGGTTAAAGGCTGCTTGATGAGGTAAACCCTTGATTTTCTTTTTAGCTTGCTAGTGCACAACACACCAGGAACAACATTCTCAGAATACGTGAACGCCATTTTAACATGATTCATTGTCACAAACTTGCTTAAAACTAATGTTTTTCTTACACTAACATCAGAAAAAAACTTAACATATAGTTTAATCCAGAGCTTTCTGGCAAATGCAATTTTTCATAGATTTGCTTGTAAACTCTAAGCAAGTTTCACAAACCTTTTACACAGAGAACAAGGATTTCATGACATTACTTATTTTATAATGTTCTGATCACAAAGGTTTCTCATAAAAAACTGACCTATTATTTTATCTTCTTAGCTTTTCTTTTGTCCCTCAGACATTCATAATGCCCTAACGAAAAAAAGCTGGGAAAGTTGCCCATCCTAAAAGAATTTGAGACCAGCTATCCCAAACAGTAACAGAAAATGAACAAACAAAATCTTTTAATAATCTGTTAATATAATTCAGAAATGTTTCACACAGATATTTATCTTTCTACTTTTTTAAAAGCATACAGTAGCTGTAATACCAAGTTAAATGTGATCTGGAATAAAATTAATCTTTCATTTTGAAAAAGCAAAGTTCTCATTTTCATGACTTTAAGACTTAAAAATGGTGGTTTGAGTTGTACATTAAATAAAAAATGGCTTTTTGAATGAGTAGTATCTCTTTAATGATGAAAAATTGTCCTGGTTTCATCTAGAACAGAGTTAATTTTCTTTTTAGTAGCTGGTGCAGTGCTGTGTTTTAGATTTGGTGTGAGACCAATGCTGACAGCACACTGATGGTTTTGGGTGTTGCTGGGTGATGTTTATACTGAGTCAAGGACTCTTCAGTTTCTTGGGCCCTGCCAGCAAGAGGGCTGGAGAGGCATGGGAAATTTGGAGGGGGGACAGCCAGGAAAGGTGACCCAAACTAGCCAAAGGGACATTCCAAACCATATGATGTCATGCTGAGTATATAAACTGGAGGAAGAAGAAGGAAGGGGGGGACATTAGGTATCATGGCATTTGTCTTCCAGAGTAACTGTTACGTGTGATGGAGCCCGGCTTCCCTGGGGATGGCTGAACACCTGCCCGCCCGTGGGCAGTGGTGAATGGTTTCCTTGCTTTGCTTTGCCTGCAGTGCGCAGCTTTTGCTTTACCTATTAAACTGTGTTTATCTCAGCCAACAAGTTTTTTCACTTTCACTCTTCCAACCCTCTCCCCCATCCCACTGTGGGGGCAGTGAGCGAGCGGATGCATGGTGCTTGGTTGCCAGCTGGGGTTAAGTCACAGCAAAAATATACTTGACAAATTCCTACCCATCCCTCTCACCCAATGCTCTCCTTTTCCTTGCCCTGTTAATTTGCAACAATGTTTTCCCCACTAGAATGAAATTCTACCACATGGTAATGGCTTCCAAACTAATTGGGAAGACAAATGGCAGAACAATACTCAGAATACTGAAAGAAGAAAACATGGTTCAAACAGGACACATGCAAGTTTTCAGAGCAAATCCCTAGACTGGGCTTTAGCTCTGACATTACAAAATGTTCTACTTCCAGGCTCTGTATCTATGTTCAACTTATATACCACATTTGAATGTTACAGAAATGTAAACCAGAAATATAAAGCAATATAAAAGAAATGTAAAGCTGCTGCTTTCAATAGGAAATGGAGAGAAGACTCAAGGCATGAATATAAGAACAACTGTGCAAATGAATGGTACGTTTTGCCTCACTTGTTTACATAAATATAGCCAGTGCAACAGGGAAGAGCTTTTAGGAAGAGGAGTTTCTACTCTGCAGTGTTAGGTTAGCAGGTGATAGGTAGAAGTAACAAGATTAGGGGCAGGATGATAGGAATAGTACAAACACACCACAGAAATTACAGATATGTCTAGAATTAATGTAGTGAAAACAAAGACAATTTTTAAAAAGAATAGCCATCTTTTTGGGGTGTTGTGGTTTGGTTGATTTTTTTTTTTTTTTTTTTTTTTGGGGGGGGTGTGTGTGTGTTTGGTTTTTTTTAAGCAAATAGCTGACAAGAAAGAGAATTTCCCTAAAAGAAGTTGTCTCCTGATGGGCTATGAAAAAGGCTGTACTGGGGAGATGTGTTTCTCATTCTGATGAGGCCGATATGGGATGATAAGGCCACTGGGTTAGACAGGCCAGTAGTCAGGTGGTAGGTCCATTTTTAGGAGCTCTACAGTGAGGCTGAGAACATAATGAGAAAGCAATTATTTGTAATTGTTCTAAGGGGGAACTCCCTTTGAACTCTGTGAGGAGCATCAGCAGGATAATCCCTCTCCTTGACTGTTACAGATGAACCCATTTTGGTAAAAGAGAAGAGATGGCACTAGTCTCTTGGACTGCCTCCTGCCTGGAAATTTCCGGCAGCTTTATATTAGTTGGCATTTGAAGCTATTACAAGGAAACAAAAGAATTTAGGAGCAAGTTCACACCACTAGATCAATTTTTTGTATGTTTGTTTGTTTGTTTGTTTTCTCTTTTTTCTCTTATTTTCTTTTTTTCCTTGCAGATGCATTTTACATATGACAAGATCAATCTCAGCAAGAAGTACTGCCTAAGAGGTATTTAAAAAGTACTATGAGTATTAGGAAAGAAAAACGTATTTGCTACTGAAAATTTATTGGATTTTATTTAAAAAGATCAAAATAAATTAGTAGTTCTACTATTCATGAGAGTTCTGCTCTAAATAGAGGTTTCTAGCTTATTTTCAGTACGTGAACTCCCACTAATACGGTGTGGCTTTTTTTAATAGAATTCACACTGAAAGCCTAATATCTTCACTGTTATTCTGATAAAATCTCCTTTGTGCAGCTGTCCTATTTTTCAAAATCTAACCAAAGCCCTAGAGATGACTTCTGAACTCCAAAACACCTGGTTTCTTATCATCTTTTTTCTTCTTGGTACAGGTTTGCACCAATTTTTAGTCTCAGCTTGTTCCTTAGACAACCTACTGTGTGAGAAGTTTTTGACACAATATATGGCTCAGGAGGAAATGTATATTAGAAAGAGCAGGGATATGGCAGACATGAAAAGCCTGCACTACCTTGTATTTACTTGTATTTACTTTTAAAGTCTTCATTCCAAGCCATAGATGGTTTGTGAAACACAGAATAACGAAATCACAGCATACAAACTTACCAGCCACCTTTAACTGCATGTTTCCCCACTATGTTTCACATAAAGCTATTTCTTACAGAAAGTAACTGGATTATTTCTTTTATAATTTCCTTAATACCTCATTCCAACCCACCATGGGAAAAATGAACAATGTTATAGTATTATGTCAAAGTCATCAGATTTGAGTCTGTCACAGCAGAATAGTGAACTCTTAAATCTAGGGTAACTGACAGAAAAAAACAAGCCATCCTGAAAAATAAATTAATATTGTGTTACTTTTATTTCCTTTTGAATGGAGTATTAAAATAATAATGAACTTATTATTTGAACATTATAATGAATATATGCAGTGAATAACAGTTTGCATTGAAGGGAATTTCAGCATATGAGAGTTTTAGTTTTGTAATTTCTTTTCCATTTCATAGATATTTTTTCTTCTTCTGTGAGTTAAGTTTGTCAAAAGGCTTTTTGCTTTGTTGTGCTTTATCTTCTTCTTTGCTTTAATGTATCTTTGGATGCATCATTTTTTTCTGCTCTGATGGGCAGTAGTAATCAGCTTTGTGATTATTAATATTCATAAAAGATGTGGGATAACTCTGTGATGAAGGTTACAGGGTTATGTGTAGGCCTGGACCTAATGCTGAAGAATACAGCAGTTTAACATTTTGTAATGAATGCCTTTCTGAATTTTTTTCAAAAGAATTTATAAGGAAACACTACTGCAGACACCTACCCTTTTCAAAAATCACTAAGAAATAGAGTTTAAAATCTTATCAAGATATTTCAAAACCAGAAATAACAAAGGTTGAATTTCTAGATAATGAGTAAAAGGAAAAATAAACCACACTGTTAACAGAAAAATGCTGGGCCTAGTTTATTGTTGAATCAAGGCACAATGAAACATTTTGACTTGTCCAACATATTTTAAACTTGGCATTTCATAATGCATATGGCTAAAACTGTTAAATTTTCATGTCTCTGATATGCTTAAAAACATTTTTAAAAAAACCCTGAATTGTATATTTCCACTGGGTTTTTCTATTGTAGCAATAGGTACAAGCTTTTAGAAAGACATTTCTATTATAAAGCCTTGTGATTCTAGAGGTCACACTAGACTGAAGGAGTCCCAGCATCCTTGTTCTTTTTCCTTCCCAGTAGGGGGAGAAGAAAAGATAAAACTATACAGTTTAATATAATGCTTAAAGAAATCTTGTAGCTAGACACTGCTGATAGTTGTTTTGGGAGTGTGGCAAGACCAAAAAGGCCCAGCTGACCTACCAGAGTATGCCTTTGGGCAATCGCTGTCCTCAGCAGACAGTGCAATGGAGTAAAGCAGATTCCCTAAGCTCAGATCTCACCCCCCTTTCATTTTTCAACTACTTTGATTAAAATAAGCTCTTGATCATTCCCACCCTGCGGCTGGTGGAGTGAAGATGGTGCCGCAGCTTGTAAGCATAAGAAAGCAAAGTAGCATAGTGCCAGCAACAACATTTGAGAAACAAATCTGTCACCTGGTCACCTTCTGACTCTTGAGTGTTCCTTTCTTACTCAGCACCTCAGCTCCCTCACTGCCTTTCTGTAACCACTGACTGAATTACCCTAGTACCTTCTGTAATTACCAAAGATTGATCAGTATTAAAATACGCAAATTACATTACTATTAATACAATTTATTTCATTCCCTCAAATTTGATTAAATTAAACAGAGAACTGGATTCACCAGTAATTCAATTAGGCAAAAAGCAAAATTTATGGTAGAAATTCACACCGTATAATCAGTTCTTTATGCTGAGAAAAAAAAATGCAGTACTTGCACGGCTGCTTTGTTTTCAGTAGTTCTTACTAGAACTTAAAGGAATATGATTAGATTTCAAGAGAGGTTAAAAGCTTTCATTGATGATAAAACATATATACACAAACATATTCACCTCAGTTCAACAAAGCCACAAACCTGGACTTAAATTCTTCCCTGTTTGGTAAAGTACATCGAAGTACATTTAGCTGTTTAAGGCATGCAGAAGAGCTATTTCCTTTGTTGCTGGCTCATTTGCTGCTCACAGAAATAACAATTAAATGACTGCTGAATCTCACAGTTCCCACTCATTTAGTACCAGTTAAAGTATGTCCAAGATGCATGAATTGGGAGTCATCAGCTGTGATTGACATGGGAGTCTGTGTGCAGGGAAAACCTTAACTCGGTTTGACTTTAGCCATTGCTGCACTTAAAATAATTCAAAAAATCCCTGACAATTAGAAGTAACACATGCCATTTGTATTTCAAGGACTTCCTACAATGAGGAAACTGGGGGTAGAGGTGGTGTGGTTACCCCCTTATCCTTTGCCAGATGACCTCTACCACTGAGGGATTATAAAGTTTTAATTCTGAAAAGAATTCCATTCTTCTAATTGGACAATAGAGGTTATCCATCCACTGTCTGAGACCTGGAGTACCAAAGTTGCTTATCATCATATTATTGTGTTTATGCCTTCTTGCCCTATTTTAACCTTGTCACAGAGCCATGCTGACATACTGTTTCTGGCTGTATGTCCCACATTCCCTCTGGATACTTCACTCACTGTTTCTTGTTCTGCAAGCTTGCCCAGCATCTTAAGAAATGTTGCACCTAACCTTTTCAAAAGGGCAAGGCTATAGCTTTGTTTGTACCACAGATATTACAGATCTCAGAAAACACATCCACCTCTGTGAAAATAAATATCTTACAAACTTTATCAACACTGTTCTCCCAGCTAGCAATCAAACTGTTACGGTGTTGTGGCAAAGTCAGACCTTTTTTCTCCTCACACAGAATATGCTTTGCACAAACTACATTCTTACACAAAACAAGAACCTCTGCCAACTAAATCCTACCCTGCAGTTCTTCCTGTAATTTCTGCTATTTTTAGCACTTTAAGTGTTTGTTTTTACTGCATCTGCAAGAATTCTGTATTTGCAGTTTGAAGGCATATGAATTTTACAGCCTATGCTTACATCAAAATACGAACTTTTATGAAAAAACAAGAAACCTTCCCTTCAGTCTTCCTTCCCCTAAAATGTTACCTGATCCAAGAGTTTTTTGTCAAGTGGGTTTTCTTTTCTGTCCTTCATCTTTTGAAGGTGGCAATGCATAATTTTTAAGTCTTTTTCATTCAGCTGGAGTTGAAATATATGTGTGTGTGTGTGTGTATGCATATATATAAATATATATATATATGTATATTTATATTTATATACATAAAGCACCTATCACCATATTGACATAGATATGCATGTCAACTGAGGAAATAAAACCCAGTATTTACCTTCATAGAAGATTGCAGCTAATTACATACTAAACGATGAGGAGCAAGTCAGATCAGAAACCCATGAACTGCATGGTTAGGCCAAATATATAATATGAAAATAGAGTAAAAGATACACCTACAAATTAAATAAGTGATTGTCCTCTCTATTTTTTTACTTTTCCTCACCTGGTACATAATCATAAATGCAAAAAGGGAAAAGTCCCCCCACAAGCCTCTCCAAATGATATTCAAGGAAACTAATATTTGGGCTTCCTTATCTAATTTATTATATATTTATTGTTCCCAGCATTAAATATGTTATGACCCTGTAATAGGAAAAGAAAACCTTCAACAAATTGAACAATAACTATTAATGCTGATTCTTTTCTGGAATGGTAAAAGACTGAAATACACTTACAAGAGAGGCATGCATAGTGATCCTACCTGGAGGACCATTCCACATTGTGGAGTTAGTGATCCACATAGCAGTTGACCCGAGTAGGCATTGAACAGAGGATAAACTTATTTGATTAATTGTGAAGGACATGTCTGTACATGCTCCCACTTGGCACCTGGTAATAACACCATCATACCCTTGTCTTTATCTCACATTTGTGTACATCTAAGAAAATATTATAAAATGCCCAAAGACCACAATGGTCTGAATCCCTTCTTGGACAGGATTTGTACAGTGTGGTATGCCCTGACTATACAGCCTCAAAGCTACACAGCTCTGGATTCCCCACATCTGAAGGGACATAAATTACTATCCTCTTTCTCATTCTCATGAAAGTTCCTATAAATAGTAGTTTAATCCAATACCTTATGGAGTACCCTTTTTACTGGGATCCATAAAGAATGCTAGCATTGGCACAGTACATCAGGCCTCTTATTGTAAGTCTTACCTCACAGAACAAGAAGGAATATTTTCAAATATCCAGTAAGTAATGTGTGCATGTTTGCGCATGCACTTAAAGCTCATTTTGTATGTTAAATAACATCTATTCCTACATTATTATATATATATAATATATTTATAAAACATAAAGAGAAATAAATAAAAGATATAAACTAACAAATACATATTGTGAAGGAATTGAAGTATTGCCAATTCAGCTCAGCAAATCAGGTTTCCTGGAAGCAATTTGCGTCTATTTTAAAACATATCAGATCACCTTTCACTCAAAAGGTACAGGACTCTGTAAATCACGCTGCATACTTTCTATTAATGAAGGAAATGGGGCAAGCAATATGTCTGATTTAGATTAAGTAAAAGACAACCAAACTAGAATTGAAAAAAATCAGTGAATTAGGGCTAAAGTTGGCTGTGGGCTGTGAGATACATCTCACAGGTTTAGCAGGTAATAACTGAAATGAGAAAGTTCCAAGGAAAAAGGATATTGCTTCAAACAATATGCCAAAGTGATAATTTTAATACATTTAATTATATACTGCTGTCTTCATATTGAGACATTGTAGATCTTTCAGCACAGGTTAGAAACTTTTGTAAAAAATTTCCATGTTCATATACAATGATATAACCTTTAAACCTCAAGGAACTTTCTCACCTATAAAAAAATCTAAAACGTGAAAAAAAAAAAAAAAACAAAGTCAACAAAATGCGACATCAAATAAGCTGTTATATTTCCTAAAAGGAAAAAAAAAAAGAGTTGAAAAAATGGGCTAGTCTTCATTTGCATGAATAAATGCAGTTACAGTCCAATTATCATGCTAATCTAATTACTACTGGACAGATCTCTGAGTACATCTGGAAGCTTCTTGGTCAGAACTGAAAGGGAAAATAGGGGGAAATATGACTACCTTTGTATTGTCTACATCCCTTGGGCAGCTGCAGTCTAATTTGTTTTGTAAGACACAGCAACCACAAAACTGCTCCAAACCATCTTGCCTAGTAATTGTCTCACAGGGGCTGTTACATTGCCCTCACCTACCAAAGCACATAGGACATTAACTGAAATAACTTCATTTTAGCCTAGTACTCTGTGGCCTCTAAGGAATTCTTAGTTATGCTATATAGGAAAATTTCTGGGTCCATAAGCCATCAATGTTTGATGGAATTTTGGCCTGTTTGACATAGTCTCTCTTTTAAAGTTTCATTTCATTTCTGCTTGTGAAAATGGAAATAGGGCAAAGGAGAAAGCAAATTCTTCTGTGTCGTACTGTACAATATAATTTTAAGTGTTTAACCTTTCCTAATATGCTTAAAGCATTAAAAAATAAACAGCTGTTGTCCTTGTTTTACCCGTTCTTTAATTAGACAGCACACTGTACACAAAACCAGATTTTATATGGTATTAAATCAGATTAAATTACTCTGAAGTCGATTGCAGATAGCTTAAAACTATTTATTTTTACTTAAAAGGAACTATTTGCTCAAAAGTTCCACACATACTTAGCAAAAGCATTCAGTGTACACCCTTATTTTATAAAGCCTGGATTTTGTGTATTAAACCTGTTGGATAAAATCCATTTGCAGTCTCCAAAACTCACTTCTAATGTGATAACTCTAAAATTCAGCCTAGGGTGTCATATGTTTCTTTGCACCTCTTCTCTTTGACACAAGATACTTTGCATTCTTGTCTTTAAAAAGAAATAAAAATCACTCTTTGTGGATGAATGAGCACTCCCACCTCAGAGCAGAGAGGGGGCAGGTATGGGCTTCAACCTCCTGTGCTGCAGAGGGCAGAGCCCCCATAAGGCACCAGGAAGCTTTCAGGTGACAGCAGAGGGACAGAGGATTAAAGAAAAACAGTACTAAATCCCCATTGTGATTTAGAAGAGACAGATTATCTCTGTTCTGTTTTTAAAAGCAGTAACTTCGGTGCCTAAATAGAAACACCCAACTGCACAGAGTATTTCTACACTCATAAATTCTATACCAAAGACCCTCACAGACCAGAAAGCATTAAGACGTAACTCTGTATTTGACATTTCCTTCTGATCGAAAATTTAGCGTACAAGCTGTTACGACTTTCTCCCTGAAATAACATTCTCCAGACCATGTACAAGAAAGAGCCTAATTAGCCTAACCAGTTCATAGATGCAGATCCCAGTCTCTCAGTGCTCAGGGAAGTAAGACCAAGTACTCCCCAAAGTCACCTTCTGAAGGCAGAAAGGGTTTATTGAATCTGTACAGCTAGTGCAGGTCTGCTGTTCCACAGTTTTGAACTCTCCAACAAGCTGGGGACCACTTTGGGCTGACACATCTCTGTGTCCTTTCCATAGAAACTGGGGCAAAGAGGAAAGATTGCCTGCCATCCAGTCTTGCCTGCATGGGGACAGGGTGCAACCCACACATTGTTTTAAGAGATAGAAGCTGGAAACTGTTCCAATATACACAGCTGAAACATAATCTTAGAGAATCAGAATTAAAAAAAGAAAATTATAGAATTATGGCTTTATTAGGCTAATACAGCTAACATTTCAGTAATCAGAATTAACAGGTGAAACCAGAATTTCATTTTAGCTTAACACTTCTCTTATCAAGTTTATATAATTCTAAAGCAAATTAACTGCACAAACTACGAGCTAGAAAGTAATGTGTACACTATCAGCTTCTGTTAAAATGGAAAGCATTAATAAATTTCTCACTTTTGTCTAACGGATATCTTAGCCCTAAATTGTGAGATTACAGTTTTCTTAAGAAATCTAAGTATGATCTAACACCCAATGAGGAACATGGGAAATACAGAAAGAAAAGCTGGGACCAGCCATAAAATCAATATGAAAACAGACTTTACCAATACAGTTCCTACAAAGCCTTCCAGGCAATGACAAGCTCAGTAATTAGATATCTGACCTTTCCCATTGTTCACACTATTGAGTGTTAAACTTCCCACATTACACATTACAGTTATTTTTAATGATTAGGTCATCCAGATGCATGTACAGCATATTAACATTCTGCCCAGGAATTGAAACGTCCCTTCTTTCACCCAATCTTTTTTTGGTAGTTTATCAATCTGCATATGACAATATTCCCTTTTTGCATGACATGTCACTGATTTTTGGCTCAAATTTTCAATCCTTCAGAATAAATTTCCTGAATGCATCATTTCATTGCTGCAAGTTGTTGTATCAGAGAGGAATAATGGATTTGAGATTAGTAGAAAATACTATAAAATAATAAATCATTTCACTCTAAACTCCCCACTATGACTAGTTTAGCTGGGCAGCATATAAAATTTGCTTCCTCCAATAATTTTTTTCAGCTGAAAAAATGTTCTGCACAAATAGGTAATTATTATGAATAATAATTAATATTACTCAGAAAGCAGAAATAGCAATAACAAATTTTGTTTATGTCATCATGTAAGTATGAAGGACCATTTATAGTGAGGAAATACAAGTATAGTACACTAATATCCCATTGGGTTGGAATGACTTACAAGTTGCACAATGAAAGAAGGAAAGTTTTCACAGTAAGAGCTGGAAAGCGAATATATATGGCAAATGAAACAAAAAATTAAAAATACATAGGAGGCTATAAACTTGCTGTCTATCTTGTACTTATACCTAAACTCATTACCCCCTCATTTTCCCCATCTCATTTAAAGATGTATCTTCAACACTGTGGACAGATTGTCCCTTATGCAAGTAATAGTATGTGTATGACATACTGTTCAAGTTCTATGTATGTATTTATTTATGTATTTATTTTATTGTTTAAAGTGCTAGCTTGTTTAAGGATTTCTGCATTGGAGATTACTCATGTTGCCTCTGTAGACTAACATACCTATTAAAGGGAACAGGAACTTTAGTGGGATTGATCCACACACAAAAGTGAATAAAGTTTTCCTACATACACTTTGACATTAAAAGCTCATTATTCTTAGAGACCTAGTATCTCTGGAAATGTGGAACATTTTTATCTTGACCACCTCTATGATTTTGAAGGTTTAATCAGTATCTCCTTAAAATAGAAAATATAAATGAACAAATTCCTATTTTATTAATTTTATTATATTTTGTTGAGATTCTGTATGAATTCACCCACACATATAGACATACACCTTTGCACACCTCATTTTCATGGATACTCATCAAGATCAATCAGAATTAACTTTTAAAATGGATTAGATAAACTATATTAAACTCCTGCCTGGACATCCTTATTCAGAATTAAAAGGCTTGCATTTGGTTTAATTTAATTTTTTCAGGATGTGAATCCACTAATCTACTTTAATTATAGTGCTTAAATTCACAACTTTAGTCAATTTGGGTTAACTTCCCTGATTGCCTTTATGTAGACAAGTCCTAATGCAATTTCAAACCTAAAGCAGGATTACCTTATAACCAATTTACACATTCTTACTGTACATCCAAAGTCAAGATAAATTTCATGGGTTCCAGGGTGGGTTTCATGGATTTGAGCAGCTAGAAAAAACAAGATGCAATCTGAATTCACAGAAGGCACAGAATTTCTTGATTCCACCAAAAAAAGTGCTCAAACTGCACTGAGGTAAACACTTCTGGCTGGAAGATAGGTGTGATGGACACTTCAACCATGTGGGTCACTAAGTAACCCATAACACTTTTTACAAGATTAGAAGCGTTATTCCCGAGATACCCTGAGTAATTACCTTCTGTCTTCCTAACTCCCCTTGAAATCTCAATTGGATACATATTGCCTGCTCAGCAGTGTAAAAAAGGAATTCTGCTATGCGCTCCCAAGCAGCTGCCACTTTGCATTTCAGTGGTGGATTGAGCGACCTGTATAACTAGCTGAAATATGTTTTGCAATCTCAGAATCCAGAATCCTCATACTGAAAAAATATGTAATTATTGATACACTTTTTTTTTTCTCTTTTTTTTTTTTTTCATTTGTTATACTCCCTGAACTGAAGAGCACTATATATTAGCATTTCAATAATGGGGGATATTCGACAGGGATTCTGTGCTTTACACTGTATCGAATACTTACCTAGGTATAAAAGAAGCCTAAATAGGCATTAAGGAAGTCACTATTAAAATTAGATTTATTAATTGGAAATGTAATTAACATTTTAATTACAAAAGCATCAATACTTAAATTTGTTAAATATGAACTTCAAGAAAATTCAGAATTTTAAACAGTATTTTTAAATTCCACTAGTCTAGAATTAAATGAATTATTCAGTAACTACTGAAAATAAACATTTTCCTTTCATGGCTGCATTTTTCTGTCTGTCACTATAACAACAGATTTTGATGTCTTCTTAGGTGAAAGCTTTAGCTAAAACTATACCTGTTAAAACTAAGCAGCAGTTGTAATTGTTTCGAAGTCAAAATGTATTTTTGTGCTTGCATCTAATCACTTCAATTGATAAAAGAAATATAACATTATATAGCTAAGCATAATAGCTAAATCGCTGGACAAAAATACAAAAAATTAGCTATATTTACTGATAAAGTTGTTATAGAGGCGGATTACTGTTTATATCCTGAGAGCCTCAGGATTACGCTTGCCCCATACATGCACACGCACAGTTTGGCACTGTATTCTGAAAAACATTTAAAACAGTAGAATATCTGCTTTCTCCTTTTAAATAAAGAGTAACTATTACAGTATACTGTATTATAGTGTGTTGCAAATTTTGTAATGTATGTAATAGTTTCTAAGTAGATAGAAAACAAAATACACAAAAAAAATTCAGATATATTTTTTGTTTTAGAAAAGAAGTAAGCAAAAATATTTTTTTATTTATTTTAAAATAAAGGCATATTGAAGTTTATACTTTCAAAAACTATTGCATTTTGAATATAAAAATAGGTTATTGTTTTCTTCACATGGAAACAGCTAAAAGTAGCAAAGACCCTGAGGTCAAAGCCCTGAAAAAAAATATCACCTGTCTGGTGATTTTTCTCTTTTGCCTCCTCCTAAGTATGTAACTTAACTATCACTAGAGTAGCTTTTCTGATTTTAATCCAATAAAGAGTCAGGTGTTTTTTAAATTGCAGCTAACATTATTAATAATGTGTAGTGTAGCATTTATTTTTTTAAAAAAGTATTATGTGATGACATGGACATCATACTATGCTAACATTTAGAAAATTGGTTAGGTAGTAGGCAAATGGAAACCTTGATCTCCTAAAAGCCTAATAATGGCACTCTCTACCTTTGAAATTGCTACCATGTATGTCTTCTCATTATATATGCAGTGATGGTGAATATAATGCTTCTACTTGTACCACACATTTTAGATTAGAGATCTGAATATACTATACAACAATGGGTAAGTAATCTGTGTTCTCTTTTTAAATACAGAGAGATTAAACATTCCGTCCACAGTCACACTAAATGGCTTATTCTCCATCACAAAATAGCTCAGTGGAGGTTGTAGAACAGGACGCAGTATTTTGTACACCAAGAATATTCATTTTCCTACATTAGTTGTTAACATCTACCCGTCATACAGAGACACTACTGGGAAAACAATTTCAATTTAAAAAGTTTAAGATGCAAGCATCTTTGAGTTAAAAACTTGTGTGGAAACAGCTCTATCAGCAAAAGCTCAGAAAGATTATTAATGGTAGCACTTGAGCAGGTCAGCTGTGCTAGAGACCTGACAAATCCTGTTCAGAACAACTACATAGGTCCCTTATGAGAGATCAGGAGGAGTCCATGAACATAGTGCAGAGATATTTCAGCTCAGAGATACAGATCCATAGTGAGGATTTGTAATTGGACAACTGTGAAGTATTATGAATTTACTAAAGTATTGTTTTGGATTTAGGGTCTGTATGCAGGTCTCACTGAGGAAGCCAATGAGACATAACAATAAGAGCTGACATTTTGAGCCTAAATTCTCCATATGGATGATATTGGTCTTGTATTTTAAGAATAACAGGGGAACTTGTCCCTACACTTGTCCCACTACCACTTATTTACCATCTCCTGTAGCATCTGAAGGATTTAGAAGGATGTTCTCTCTCTGCTGTTTTGTTTGTTTTTTTTTTTTTTTTAATCAATCTGAAACTTCTGAGCTCTGTTGTATTTCCAGGCATTGTGAGTCATCTGATCCAAATGTTCAGAGGAAGACAAGCTAGCATCAAGTACAGCTGTAACTGCTAACAGGACTTCTTAGGAGGAGTAGGCGGGACTTTTCTGATATAAACCCTAAGCATATAAACCCTGACAATATAGTTTATAATTTTTTTTTGATTTCTAGGAAATGCTACTTATTTCAATTGCCACTGCATAGGACCTTGATGTTAACGAGTAGCGTTAATGTGACTTTTGGTCTGTAAGACCCTAGAAGTTGGGACTATTTTTTCCTCTTGGTGTAATAAATAAGGTATCAACAGTTTACAGAAAATTTGGATGCTTCTTTATTAATTATCTACCTAAGCAACCATAACTTCTGCAAGTAGCTGAAATAAAAGCTTAGCAAGTAAATTTATCGGCACTGATTTCTTATTTATTTATTTATTTTAGTGTTCCGGATTTTAATGGTGTAAATCTGCTTTATTGCACTACATATTTAAATATTTACTAAAAGGTATTGTATTTCTGGAATGTATGTGCATATGTGAGAGGCAAGGAAACAACAGACCTGAAAAAAACTTTAAAACAAATGTGACTGGCACTATAATTATTTTTATTATTATTTTAAAATTTACAAATAGAAATTAATCTTTCCTACTGAGCTATTTGTGATAAGATAACCAAACCTATCTAAAACACACACACAAAGAGAAGGAGAGAAAGAAAAAACCCCGTTGTTTGGTGCAATAACCTATTTATGTTGTAGGAAAAGCTTGCAATTTGTTCTTTCATCCACCTATTTTAGCATTTGTTATTCAACGCAGATAAGATCTTCAAAAAACTCATATACAAAATTATTTTTCAAGAAGGAACAATGGTGAATTCTAAGTTCTGACTTCTAGGAAGTTAAAATAAGTGGTTGCCCTTTGAAAATGATCTGTATGTTTGTTTTTATTTGGCTCAGTCATTTTTGAGGAAGGTGCATGAAAACAGCAGGGATTGTTTATAAAGTGAAAAAGCCTTAAAGTACAAGACAATCGTATCCTTGTAGTGACTCTAGATGAAACATTGAGATTGTATTGCAAGCTCACATATATCTATCTACAATGAAGTCAATCAACCCATTTACAGTCTCAGAACAGCACAGATTGCTCTGATAATAAAACCTACAGCCACTCAAGATTATTTTTCCATTCATTAAAAATACCAAGAGGCAGATGAAGTGAGCTTGTTGAACCATTGTGGTTTACCTCAACAATATTGTTAAAGTGTTAATTCTAACACTGTGACAACAATTATTCTTAAAAAGCCTATGACTGAAACCCTCCTAGATTGACCACAAGGACTTCTCAGGAGAAACACAATTTCATGCAGCTCTAATAAGTACACTCTTCATTAGAGCAGCAGGCAGGAGGAACTGGTTGCTTAGCAATATCAACACAAAAGTAAAAGTGTCTGGTACTTTAAATGTATGTAGGGGTATGTGTGCATTTGTGTGGGTGCACCTACACAGAGATGTGTGTGTGTGTGTATATGTACACATATATATACCTCCCCTGTTGAAATGTGTATGGTATTCATACTTATTTCTAAAGAGATATGTTTAATGGTGGGGGAAAAAAAAGATAAAACCAACAAAACAAGACAAAAAAAAAAAAAAAAGGGAAATGGAAGAAAGAATCTTAGTTCAAACATGATTTAAGGTAATTTTCCTAAACTAAGATTTATTATGTTCAATAATATAAAAGGAGACTTTTCCCTTAAAAGGTTCTGTAATTTAATATTGCTGAAAGGTGTTATATGTTTTGGGTTTTGCAATTTATTTTTAAGTTTTAAGCTTTTAATTCTAAATGATTTTTGTAATAAAAACATGAGGGTATGGATTTTACTGAGTAATCTTTTTGCTTTTCCCCAAAACTGCAAATTTTTGTTTCAGCAAGGTGCATTCATTTCAGTGCTCATAAACTCAAAACAGCAGGTACAAACCATACCCAAAAAGCACTCAACGGATTTGACACAGGTATATATAAGATGTTAAGGATGGGGTTTCTTTTGTTGTTGTTGTTGTTCTGATGAATACCCCTAATTCATCACTGAAGCAATGCTAACCAAATGAATTTAGGATGATCATCATAGAGCAATGCTTCAGTCTATGACACATTAGCTTTAAGAAGAAAAGTAACAGAATATGCACCAAACGGAAAGGAAAGGGTTTCTCATTCACAACAGCCTCAGGCAAGACACTTACTTGTCTGTCACAAAGAGTTTTATCAATAGTGAATGTTACAAAGTTATAGATAGCATGGATGGCTTTTCCAATTACTGATTGTACAAATCCATATTTTTTAGTGATTGGCTGCAGAAAACTGTTTATCTAATTTCCTGTGTCGGGCAGTTTATTGCCCTGTACTAGAAGAAGTTTAACTCTTCGTTAACATTTTGAGAGTGCAAAATATCATTCTTCACTAAATTTTAAAATTTCAGAAGTGATTTCAAAGGTTAGCAGCCTCAGATTAAATTATTTTGTTTAATGTCTTGCAAAATGGCTTTGCCTAATCATCATCAGTTTTCAGTTTTGTATTTGCTTATTTGTTGTAGACATTCACTCATTAGCAGTCGATACAGAAGGCTAGACATAATGGTGCTGCTTAATCTCACAGGTTTTATAGCAAACTGTTAAATGTTTAGCAGCTTGCTGTAGTTGGGTCTGAAGACATCAGACTTTACAGTTTTGTTAATTAAATCCACAGCTGATTTTCAGGCATAATTTTGAGATCAAATCTGCTAAGGAATTCCAGGTACTTCATCTTCATCTGCCTTGTAACAAATATTTTTTTCTTCCAGAATCATGAATAAATTACCTTAAAACAGCTACTGAAGAAGACCCCTTTATAAAAACCAAAACAGCAAACTACCATCCATTTTAATGCCACATGACGCACTGATTAGGCTTCGAAATTTAATATTGAACTAGATAATTGGATGCATTCTTGCGGTTTGTCCAGACATTTGTCACTGCCTAGTTCTTTACCCAAAAGGGTTTTCAGGTGATACAGGAAGCCACAGATTTACAGAACTGTCTAGAAGTAGTTTCTCCTATCATTTCCTATGGGTTTCATCTGGACTTTAAAATACATTATTTAAGAGAAGGCAATTAGGAACATATGTGGAAAGCAGCACATAGTATAATGGATATGCATTTACAGTTCCCAGTATAAAACAGAATTTGAAACTGGAATGTAGACAGATTCCTCAAGCTATCATCCAAAATCAATATTATCTTTCATTATATTTATTAATACAGTCATAAAGAAAATCATGTTCTTTGCAAATAACAAGAAGAATATTAATGAGTATTACTTGAATCATTAGAACCACCTAGGCTGGAAGGGACCTTGAAAGTTCATCTAGACCAACCTTTCGTGTGAAAGTGAGCCTAGATGAGATTCTCTAGTGCCTGTCCAATTCCACCTTGAAAACTTCTAGCAGTGGGGTCTCTACTGTATCCATTGGGAGGCTGTTCCAGTGAATGACTGTTCCTACTGTAAAAATTTCTTTCTTAGTCAAGATAAAACCTGTCCCGGTGCAACTTGTACCCATTGACCTTTATCTTGTCCATATGGACCTTTGTGAAGAGACAGTCTCCATCTTCTTTGCAGCCACTCTTTAGAGTATTTTGCTTTTGCTCCTCAGTGATCTGGTCCAACATTCTACATTTCGTTTATTTACCAAGAATTTCGTACCAAGTGCTTCTACATGTAACAAGGTAAGTCCATCAAAGCCCTTGAATGTCTTAGTATTTTGATTTATTATTTATTTTTTATTTTCACATTAGAATAATTTCTTTTTTCAACCATATCTGTACCTTTGTCAACTAAAGTTCATCTCTTTTTTAGTTTCAGAGACTGGAATATACACCTTTCTATAAGTGAGGACTTATCTGCCTAAAATCATGACAGACTTTTCAAGAGGTATTTTATATTTGCAGTCATTCACATATTTGGTCAGCCAGATATATATATGGTCATCCATAAAAGACTGATTAAACCATATCTGTTTCCTGAAGCTGCTACCTCTCAGTGATGTGCTTTTGGTTTGTATTGTTTTTTTCTGTTTACTAGCTATGAACTGCACCATTCTCTTCAATAATACCAAAGTTCCCCTTGGAGTATTTCTCATTCTTTCTGTAATGTTCTTAATCAACATACTAATGAGGATGAATCTGAAAAATTGTCCTTGAAAAATTTCATTACTAATTCCTATCTGGAGAACTCTTCTTTTGATATAAACCCTGTGCAGTCTCTTGCTTAGCCAGTTATTTATCTCCTTTATAGCTCTTCTCTATTTCCATCAGTTACACCTTAAGTCACTCTACTGTAGCAATTAAATAAATTATCTATTTGAATCTAGAAACCTCACATCATATTTGACTCAGATGTTATTTGTGTTACTATAAAAACATATCTAAATATTTAATGCCATTTACTTTTTATCTAATCTTGCATCTTTTATCACACTTTCTATTTGTTTCCCTGTGTTCACTTGCTCTCTTTTAGAATCTGTTAAAAGATATTTGAAAAGTGAGCACCTAAACCAATGTAATTTTTCAGGTTACTGATTAAGTGATCAATGTCTTCATATGATATTCATCCACTTCAAATAAAATTACAAGTCTATTCTGAATGCTGAAAATAGAATTGTGTACTCAAATTTGACTATCACAGTTATTTTCTTAATAAAGTCTTATTCTTTAAAATACTTTAACAATAAATATTATTATCCATTGAATCAAATATATTTGCAAATATTTTATTTGTATTTTTCCACTGTTTAACTTGTTTCTAATCATTGTTCTATAATAAACTGGCTGGGAAAAAACAACAAAAAAAATATTTTTTTTTCTATCTTTACTTTTGTAATATCCTATTATATTTACCAATAGTTCTTTACAAGTCTCTTCTAAACACTACTCACTAGTGACTATAAAAAAGGGTTTTGATCCTATGATCTGTCAAACACTAATCCAAGTCAAAGAAGCAACAGGAAAAGAACTAATAGGTTTCTAAATACCTTACTCTGAAAATTTTGAATATTTTAAAAGTTCAAATTGGATTTTTTCTCTTTTTTTTAAAGTGTGTGTGTGTGCGTGAAAAATACATCCAATTGGTATAATTCAGTTTTTCTTCATTTTCACAATTGATAGCAATTTTAAAATATTTTTTTCTATAAAAGCAGTCTTGTTTCAATAATAACCTCTGTGAAAAATGGCCAATTTAAGTCTTCTTCTTTTTTTTTTTTTTTAATTATAGAAAACCAGAGTGATAAAGATAATTTTGACAACAATTTCATTAATATTTTTGGGAGGAAGCAAAAAATAGGGGATAAAGAAACTCCATTTGGGGGTTTTAAATCAGCTCATAAATGATGTGACCAACTGACAATTAGATGATATGACCAATTCAGATATGAATTGAATCTTATTTTAAAGTTCTTCAGCTGACTGTAATTACTGCAGCAGTAATACATTATTTGCAAAATATTTTTTTCCAAAGCTACAGAGCCTGAGTTGAACGGTTGCAGAAGGGCTTGCAGAAGCAGAAAAGTATTTTTGTATATTGTTGCCTTTGTGTAAGACCTTATACTCAAATACTAATGAAAGTAATTTCAGTGTTAAGTAATAAAGCATAATTACGTATCCAGAGAGATAATAATAAAGAGTAAAGTAAAACAAACTGTAATCCAATCACAAAAGCAAAGACTGCAAATGAAACAATCAGATTAAAGATGCTGAATTGGCAGTGTTAACAAAGATTTATAGAGAAAGAACATCATTTAGCATAGCAGAAAAAAATCCATTAGCAAATATAATCTCCCTGATGTACTTCCTTTTTGGTACATGTTAATTCCTCTATTAACAAATCTCCAATGATTTTGCCTTGAATATTCAAGGGAACTGAATCAGTATTAGGGAATCATATTATTTGCTGCCAGAAAGGAAAGGATTTGTTACAGCTATTGAGGATCTATTTAAACTCATGTAATAAAAAATTCCCAAGACACTGTATCAAGTGATACAGGATCCAAGTGCTCAAGACCTATGAAGTTCTCACGGTAACCACCACCCCTGAATCTAGAACATATGATGTCTAATCTGGAAGCAGTCTGCCTCATTGATCCTGTCTGTCTTAATTTAGATTTTTTGTTTGTTTTATTGAAATATTGTGTTACAACATACAGACAAGCTTTATGTGTACAAGAAATCCAAGAGATCGATATATTATATTCTAATGAAGGACCACCTTTGTCAACTGTTGTGCATGGAGGAGGTCTGTGCTCTGGTTTTGGTCTGGAAAGCTTCAAAAGACCCTTAATGACTACAAAATGACATCCCTACCTCTTGAAATGAGTACAACTAAAGCACTTTGTTGGATAAAGTATGACTGACTAATTGTCTTCATGTACACATAAGATGAGCACAAGTTTGCCTTTAAATTAAGCTTACTTTTATATTTAAGAAAAGACAAATAAAAATTCAATATGCATCCATAGACTAACCAAATTTTAGAAAATCTGGCAGGAAAACCTTTTTGTGTGTCTCTGAGTAGATTTTGACTCACTGCAATTAAAGCATACCTAACAGTACATGCAGTAGAATACAGGTAATTTAATTGTTAATTGGCAAAAATGACCAGACAACATTTATTTCAAAGGTGATGTCTAGAATTATTCATACACACTGCAGTATGTTTCTCTCCGTTGATGATTTCTAGGCAAAATAAGCATTATTACATTCTGAGCCCGTATATCATACAGCTACTTGGATTCTCCACTAACAATACACAGTGTCTACTGCTTCAAAAATGCTCTTCAGTCTGAGTTAGGGACGAGGTCTGCTTTGTAAGGAGTTAGCATTTGTTGAGGTCAAGCAATCAACTTAAAAAATATGATTTCCTAGTATCATTTATGTCATAGTTACAGAGGCAATATAGTTTTAGCTAGATTTCAAGTACTTGAATCTGGAATACAAATTGGCTTATAGATGGCACAAATCTGTAAGCATTTAATCTTCCTGAGGGACCAGAAATTATATTGTCTTTTCACGTTATCCAACACTGCCAGGCTGCAGTTAGTGCTGAAAGACTCAGCACAGGACCTGAGCCCCTTGAAACCCAAGGGTGATACTGGGTACCTGCTCTGCTTTTCCCCAGATGGGCTTTTGCCCACTTCCTGGAGCTTTTCACTCCTCCTGTTTCCTATTCCACACCTAAACAATGAGAACGCTCACTTTAGCACTCAGTAACTATGGAAAGGGGCAGGTGAGGAGTAGAATACAACTGACAATTTTTTATAGTTCTAACAAAGCTAAATATGTCCCTCTGCTAATTTCATCATTAAAAAAGGTTCCCTCTATAACCTTGTTCAGAAAAGTACTTCAACATTCAAGATGCCTCTCTGAAATCTATGATGTTATTCACACTTTAAAGCTAAGTGCTTTGTTGGACAAGAGACTTACAGATAATAAATTTACTTTTACAATTCCCATTCCCATCCAGCAGCTCAGGAACACTTCTTTTGGAACAACTACAACATTTTTTTTAGAAAGCCTTTTTACTACAACAAAAAATTATTTGGACTTAGAAATAGGATAGAAAATTCCTGCTTTCAATAAAAAGGCTAAGCATTTGATGAGAAAATTGAAACCCAAAATCTAAATAACTGTTGTCTTCTGCTTTTAGGTGCCTGTTTTCTGTATATTAGAAGAAAGAAAAATATTTTATTTATTTTTTTAAATACTGAGCCAAAATTTACATTTAATGGGAAGGAGGGAACAGAACTATCTGACAAATACATACTTTGATTAATTAGAAATAGTAGACAGTGGGTTTATACTTTGAGGATTTTTCATTGAGTTAGTTTTATGTCAACAGTTTTAGATCCTGTAAGAGCCATTGCATTGCTGCTGTGGTGCACATGTTTGAGTCTGCACATGTTCGAGAGTCTGCACATGCTTTCTGCTTTTCATTCTTGATGGTAAAGAGGAAGCTTCTGTGCTGTGACACCTCAACTACTTACAGTCAGCCTGAGGACACGCACAAAGAAAAGAAACAGTGTACTTGGCAGTGTCGGGGACAACTTGCTTCTCCAGCAATGGGGTTGCTAAAACCAAAGTAGTAATGTGGAAGCACAGAGGTAGAGGATCAGCAAACTGTAAAATATTCTGATATTGAAGTCATTTTTCACACCTCTGTTGTAGTGAATACATTACTTTCATTCTTCTGTGGCAGACTTTGTCAACTTGTGTTTGTGGACTCACAGGGATTTTAAAAATACTTGTCACCTGAAAATGTGCACTATTATAATTTTCAGTAAAGGCATATTTAAGGCATGCCAAATTGGCTTCTTAGTCACCAAAATTTAATGGTGCATTGCATGTTTATCTTGGCAGCCAGCTGCTCAAATGCAAAGAAAAGTGACACAACTATGCCTAGTTGGTGAACAAACACATGTGTCTTCAGGATTAATAAAGTTCTTGCAATACTGACCACCATCAGACTTAGTCAGTGATCAAAAACAAAAAAAATCAGGTCTCCTTACTGGTGTGGCATTTTATTTGCATACATATAGGTAAGGTATTAATAACTTGAGCTGTCTGTATTTCTTACTTTTAACAAAACTGTAAGTAATTGAAGATCTTCAAGGTGTCCTTCATGGAAATATTTAGCATTTCTGCAAATACAGATGAATCTCCTAGCTGGCACATTTTTGTACTCTGTTTAATGTACTGTATTAGTAGTACTGTACTGCGGTAGAGTATACCGAAGTATGTAGTTCTACATACTGCCTTAATGCAACGTAACAAATTATTAATCAAGAAAACAGAAATATTTTCCCAAGCCTGAAGCCATAAAATCATAAATAAAACTCAGTATATTTCATGCTTATAGCTATTAAGAAACTAGTCTGCAACTGATAGTAGCCTTCTATCATTGGGTCTATATTAAAAATCTCCCTGCATTAACCTTCCCAGAAATAAAACTTTGACCTGGTATTCAAACAGTGCTGTGGGAACAGACGTTGGTATTTTGTGCTTTCCAGAGTCATAGTTATGAAAATATAATGTAGATGTAATTTCATGTATATTTTCATAGGCAACTATAGTCTAACTGTAGGACAGTTTTCAAGCCGGTTGATTTCAAGGCAAATCACAGCAGAGGGGAATAATTTCCTGCCTCTTTGACAGGGACACAAGCTCGGAACAGAGTACAGTCACATTCTGCCTGGAAACTGTAACAGCTGCAGCAAACATATGGAGCTGCCATGGAAGAAAAGCTGTTTGATTTGTGGAGTGAGACCCAAATCAAAGTGATTGATGCTGGATATGATGCCGAAATGCAGCAGATATCGCTTTTGAAGGAAGATACTCAAGAGATAAATACAAAATGCTCTAATAAATAGGACAGGCTGAAACACCTGTAATACCTCTAGGATAGATGTTAACATCACTTAGAGTTATATTAGCAATGAATAATTTCCCCTAATACAAAATATAGAAGATATAAAGTAAAAATGAATCACCAGTCCATTACCAACCATGACATCTGGATTACAGTCATTCTATATTCCTGCTGTGCATATCTGAATTTTTACACTATTATTTTATCCTTTTGTGGTAGTTGGAATTGTTATGCTACATACATACTGGAAAAAGTCACGTGAATCTTGTGTTAAAAGCCAGCTTGTGGTAAATTGGCTTCCACTAATAATACCATCAAAGTGTAACTATATAAAGCCATTGGACCTTTGCCATCAATGTTGAGGGAGACATCATTTTCTTAATGAGTAATTAGAGCCAGATTCTGAAGAGAGGAGGCAAGATTTCCTCCTAATGAATCAACTATACATAGGTATTATCAGTCATGCTACTTTTCATCTTTGTTAAATAGGCAGCAGGATGAGTGACAGTGGTTGCAGTTTAAGAAGTTCATTAGAGAGTAGGAGTAAAGCTGACTAAGGTATTAATGTCTTTTTATTTTTGCGAAAAGTTGGTAAACTCATGGTCCCTCTGTTCCACACATATGTAAACCAAAATTATTTTTGAGTGAAAATGGCAAATGCTTGTCTTCTAAAACTGCTTTTCATCATGCTTTTTTTGTCCTATACCTTTTATTTATTATTATATGTAAGGAAAATTATAATCTGTTCTTATTAAATGTTCATTTCACTGGATAAGATGCTATTTAATATTTTGGAAAGTCATGTTCAGCCAACACTATTTTTTAGTTTTAAATATTTAACATACTAATAAACTTCTAGAACTTAATGTCACTATAAAGAAAATTATATTAATTCAAGCAAATGATTAAATTAAATCTCAAGTGCAATAGAAGTATTCTACTGTGTCTTCAGCTCTGAGGCTAGCAGGTGAGTCTGGATCCAAGCAGACAATGCTCTGTGCATCCTCAGACCCTCAGAAAGTGGCACCTTGACGATATACCTGTTACTTTGCTAGCAAGAATAGGTTATAGGTGAAGACATTTAGAAACGACTATGACACTACATAAGCACTGCAAGGAACGCATCTGTATGAATCTTAGGATGCCAAAACATCTGAAAATTCAAAGTATTATATTTAATTAAGGTGAAAACGATATGTTATATTCCAAGCAGGAAATAAATAACATGGCTACCAGTAAAAGTTAATCAGGCATTATTAGAATGTCATGGCAAGACTCCCTGCTGTGAAACACCAAAAATGTTCTACTTCTCTGTTGCCTTTACCTAACTTCTGATCCTTCATTTTGTAATATGCTATGAAAATTAGCTTCAAAAAATTTTACAAAATCCCCAAACTTTATTCATGTGCATTAGATCATGCATATGCAGAGACATAAAATACATAACTACATATAACTACAAATACACACTGGTAATTATGGGATTTTGAAAGAATGTCTTCTTGACAAAAATGTAGAGCAATGGATGCTTCAGTGTAAATAATTAAAGTGAATTCCCAACAATAAATATAATCTATCACAGACAGAAAAGCATGTGTGCAGATTTCAGTAAACATCAGAAATATCCCAGCCAGAAGAGTCTCACCTCCTTCTAGGTCATTGTAGTTTACTGTACATTGTTTCAAATTAAAATAGTCAATTACTACCATAGGTAAGAACAGACTTATAGTAAAAGTTGCTTCCTTTAATGCTGCTATTTTTTTCAGTTGGATCAATTTTCTTAAATTAAAGTCCTATTTGGATTATCAGTAAAGGAAAATACCTTTTTTATAAATCTGATGTTAGCCTGTATCGCTGTGGTAGAAGCTAACAAAAAAATACATATGCATGTGTAGCTTCAGAAGATACAGTGGGACAGATACATTCAGAATTAACCAACTTTCAGATTGCTAACTTAGCTTAAATCAATTTGTCTGTTTTATTAAGCATTTAGTTTGAATTGTTTTCCTAAATATTCCAGCTGTTTAATGAAGACCAAAATGGCAAGGAAAACAGAGCTGAGGTATCTAAAATGAGTGAAACAAATTTGCCTTTTGGAAGTTCTAGTCTCTCTCCTTGACTTCCAAAGATGTGTACACAGCTATGTTAGAACAGACAATTTCTAAATAACATAATACAGGGGATATATTTCCGAGCCACTACCTCAGAATTTTCATCCGTCTTCAGGGAGTTTTGTATATGGATGAACATGTTTTCTGTTAAAATAGTCCAGCTGGTAAAGGGATTGGTAATAAAAAGTAGTGCTTCCAGACACAGTAGATCTCTTTTATATATTTATGATGTTTGGCAGACGTACTTCTCTCAAAATTCTAAGTACATTTACCTCCCACTGAAGTAGTTGAAAGCCAACAATTCTCAGGATCAGTACAGTCAGGATCAGTAACTACAGCACTTCATAAAATTATTTAAGCTAAGTCCTTTCTTGTATAAGCATGCTTTACTATATATATAAAATTAATTTTCTTTCATAAATATTTTAATTGCATAGCAATCTGACTGATAACAAGACATCTTTGCAATCAAAAGCCGCAAAGGCTTTCTGGGCAGCCAGCAGAGGCTTCAGTTTTATCTCGTAATGCTTCTACTGTATGCTCCAAGCAATTATATATAATTTAACACATATTACATTCTGAAAGGAAAGTCAATAGCTTTCCTATCTTCTGAAGCTTTAAAATCTGATGAAAAATATCCATGACAGGGCAATAATCCTGTATTAGGCCAACCATATATTTACAGAGGAGACTACAAAAAGCTTTATACTATGATTTTCCTCCACCCCATTCCTCTAAAGTGTATAATTTATTTAGTTAGGGATATGCAATTGCTGGTGTGCACTCACACGCTATCCTCACCTGAGCAGAGAGCTCAGTAGTGTACACCCAACTCCTCCCTTCACATCCTAACAGCAAAGGGAGTCAAATTTCATAACTGCTGGAACTGACTCATGACTATAGGACCCTTGCAATGTCCTTTCACTAGCATGAATGTAAACATGAACTAGTAAATTGTACCTAATTTTTGAAGTAATATTAAAAAAAAAACAACCCACACCAAAAAAAAAAAACCAACAAAAACAACAAAAGGCCCATTGCAATCAAAGGTAGTTTTTCCAAGATTTCTTCTCTCCCACACATAGTTTCTCACTTCCAATAACTGTGGAGAGAGTCTTACTGATTAATGTTGTGTTAAAATCTTGTCTTCCATTCTGGACAGGCTTTAGATTGTAGATATACTAGATGCTCTTGAAATACTGAAGTTGCCTTCTACATCAAGAAATGGATAGAGTGTGAAAAGCTGTCTCTAAAGAAGAGCCACGAGCAGGCTGAAAGCTTATGGGCAAGATTTAGCATCCAAGTAAACAAAGGGAACCTTGTGTTAGTATCTACTGCAGGCCATCCAACCAAAGGGGGCCTAGAGACGAAGTCTTCTTACACCAGCTACAGGAAAAGTCACGCTCACAGGATCTTGTCCTGCTGGGGGACTCCAAGTACCCTGACCCCTGCTGGAAAAGTAGTACAGCAAGTGATTGGCAATCCAGGAGACTCCTGGAATGCATTGAGGACAACTTCCTAAGCTAGTTAAGAGGCAGTCCTACCAGAGGGGATGTGATACTGGACCTGCTGGTCATCAGCACAAGTGAGCTAATTGCTGACGTCAAGATGAGAGGCAATCTGGGCTGCGGTGACCATGCACTGGTGGAGTTCACAGTCCTGAGGGATATGGGTCAGACAAAAACTCAGGACCATGAATTTTAGGAAAGCACACTTCCAGTTCTTCAAGGAATTAGTCAATAGGATCCCCTAGGAAAACACCCTTATGTACAAGGGAGCAGAACAGAGCTGGCAGATCTTTAAGGACACTTTACATAGAGTGCAAGATTTCTCAATCCCCAGATGTAATAAATCAGAAAAGGAAAGCAAGAGACCAGCATGGCTGAGTTGAGACCTGCTGGTCAAACCTGCTGGGCAAGAAGGAAATGCACAGCAGTGGAAGCAGAAACAGATATGCTGGGAAATGTGTAAGGATGCTGCCCAGTTGTGTAGTGATGGTGTCAGGAAGGCCAAGGCACACCTGGAGCTAAACTTGGCAAGGGATGCAAAGAATAGTAAGGGCTTCATTTATCAGCCAAAAAAGGAAGGTCAAAGAAAGCATACTGCTCCAATGAGCAAGACTGGCAAACTGGTAACAGATGAGGAGATAGCTGAAGTACTCAACTTTTGCCTCAGTCTCTGCTGGCAACCTCTCCCCTCACACCTCTTGAATGGATGGACCACAAGATGGGGACCGGGGGAGCAAAGTCCCTCCCACTGTAACTGATGATCAGTTTCATGACCATCTAAGGAACCCGAACATAAGTCTATGGAACCTGGTGAGATGCATCCTGGAGTCCTGAGGGAACTGACTGATGTATTTGCCAAGCCACGCTCCATGATATTTGAAAAGTCATGGAAGTCGGGTGAAGACCCTGCTAATTGGAAAAAAGAAAGCATTGTACTCATTTTTTAATAGGGTAGAAAGGAGGACCTGGGAAATTACTGACATGTCAGCCTCACCTCTGAGCCTAGGAAGATCATGGAACAGATCCTCCAAGAAGCTAAGACAACTGGAGGCCAGGGAGGTGATTTGAGACAGCCAGCATGGCTTCACCAAGGGCAAGTTCTGTCTGAGCAGCCTGGTCTAGTTGAAGATGCCCCTGCTCATTGCAAGGGGGGGTGGAGTAGATGGCCTTTAAAGGTCCCTTACAACCCAAAGTATTATATGATTCTATCATACTGGCTGTAGTACAGCCCCATGTCATGGGAGGAGAGCTGCCTCTCGGTTCTCTAGATCCCACACCATTTAGTAATATGAAGGAAACTCATCATTCAAAACTTCCTTTCTGTATGATTAGAAAAAAAAAAACAACAAAAAAACCCAACCAAACCAAAACAAAAAACAGCTCTGGAATCTCTGAGGACAAAGAATGCAGCAGAAATCCCAATAACCTCAGAAACAGATTCTCTGAATTAATATGTAGCATGATGTCCACTACAGATCATTTAAGATTTTTATAAACTCAGTTATAAATGCCATAGATTTAGAATAAATAGCATAAAAGGAGTGATGTGGGTTGTAGGAGGTAGACTGTGAGGAAGTGAAATATTTGGTTTAATTTCACTTAAAAACGGCCAGTTCCTCCACTAAAAAACAGTACATAAATGCTTTGCTGAAATTTTTACAAAAAAAAAAATGTTTTCCAGAACCTCCATGCCCAAGGTCCAAATCAATCTTAAAAAAGAAAAAGAAGAAAAGGACACTGACATTATTTATCATATGATAACATCATCATGATGATATTATCAGAAATATCATTCTCAGATATGTATCAGTATTTCAAAGCTTAAGAATATTTTGGTCCTAAAAATTCTAGTGCATATATTTAAAATGTGCTAGGATATTGACTGTTTGAAGTACAGTTGGATATGGCTGACATTTCTGCATCTTTGATTCTCCTTTATTCTTTGCCTATGAGACATGTAAATTTCCAGGAAAGTCTAAACTTGAGTTAGAGTCTCTTTTTCCTCTCTACTTCTATTTACTATTCAATCTCTTTCTCCTAAATAATTCTATTTTCCTATTAAGTAGAGCTTTTATTGGTGAAAAGTTAAAAGTCAGATACCTGATTGCACCTTTGAGTTAACATGTGCTTGTCTACTGTGACTCACTCAGGTTCCAGAAAAGTAGAAAACTGCTGAATTGTACCAAGAACTGAAGAGCGTTATCTCTACCTAAGGAAAGAACGTACATATTATTGTACACACTTTTATATACTTAATGTATGATTATTATGTACAGTTTAAAAAAGATCTTTGAGTTAACTTTAAAAATAATAATAATTATATCTTGCCTATACTCCTTTAGAAAACAAAAGTTATTGGTTAATTTTCAAGGGACATATCATAAACAGAAGAAAGGAATGTGAAACTCATAACGAGCAAAAAAAATGAAGAAACTGATAGGGTACAGTTGGACCTAAGTTTGATAAACTAGTAAATACAAGGTAAGAGTGTATGGAGAGTTCTCAAAGAACACTGATGTTGAATGTCCAACTGTTTCCATCTGTTTTATTTACTTGGCTTCATTAGTAATTCTACCACTTTTGAAACAGAAAGCAAAATCAAAGTACAAAATCTTCTAAACCTAGTCAAGGAGCTCATAAGAAAGGTAACATATGAAAATAGCCACACTTTGATTTGGAACTAAGTTTGAGCATACATAAATGAAAGGATAATCACTTACTTGAGAATTACAGCTGCATTTATTTGTCCTTACAGATTTTGCACAAATGAGACTTTACATTTATAACAGTTTTTGACAATGTGCTATCTGTATTGTAACACTATACACATCATTAGCATTCATTTTTAGCCACAAACACAAGTCATACTGCTGTATATATCAAAACCTGTAAAGCTTATTAATTAGTAACACTGGCAGTTATGTGATATCTTATTGTCAACCATCAAACAGCTTTATTTTGGTTTGAAATGATATAACTAAAGGGCTTTTTTCCTCTGTCATTCTTCATTTACAGTCTTGTGCAAGGACAAACCCACACAGACACAAACCCACACAGACACAAACCCACACATAATATGGCCTTATTAACTGAAAGCAAATGCATCTGAAACAAACAATCTCTGCTCATAAAATATTTTAGCAATTTCTGACAACAGAATAGACAAATTACTAATCCAGCAATTCAAGATGCAACACATCCTAGAAAAAAGTGACTATAGCTGATAGCATTGCAAATCCTGAATTTCTTTCGAACTAACATTTACAGTTTTTATTATCGCTACAATAATCCAAATAAAATAGCCTGACTGAATACTGACTGTAATAAAATCAGAAATTTTTTTTCTGTATCCATTAGAAAAGTTTCCATCTGTTTTATTTACTTGGCTTCATTAGTAATTTATCATCTTATCTTTTGAAATAGGAAGAAAAAAAGTACAAAATATTCTAAACCTAGCCAAGTAACTCAGCAGTTATACTGAAAGAAAACCCAGATAGGTTTTTTAGCCAGTCCCTCAGTTCTAACATGAAATCAGGAATATAAAGCCATGCAAACATAAGAAACCACCATTTACAGGTACTGTTTGTAAGAACTCACAACTCATTCTAAAGTCACAAACTTCTTTCATTTGGAGAAGAATAATCTTGCTTAACTAGAATGACAGAAGCTTCCACCACAAAAAAAAGTCATATAACTTCAAACAGCTTTAATAGGTAGCAATATTAACCACTGGATCAAGCACTGCATTAGGAGTTCAGGAAACCCTAAGCAGCAGTCCGATTCAACTGCCTAAGCATACGCATTTATTGCCAGATGCAAGGTATTCCTTCTGGACATCACCTGTTGCTCCCAGAGAGATGCAAGTCTCTGCAGGCTGGGTGTCACATATACCTGCACCAGGATTTCTCAGGTAGCCCAGCACACCATAAATGGCAATAGATGGCTACATGAAAATCCTGTCTCTAGTAAATACTGGCAGTGGACTGAGGCAGAGTTCACTTTAACACTCAATGTGACCACATCAGAAAGAGGGGAATTGCTTCTTAAATACACTGATTTTATTTAGCAGGTCTCCATTTATGGTAATGAAATTTTGAACACGTGGTAGAGCTGTAGTTACTCATGTAGACACATGAAAACATGTATCGTATTTTTGAATGATACCCCTGCCTCAGACATCCACTGTCTCAGTAGCCTTCCTAGAGTCCCCAAAATAAATACTAGTACCAGCCAATGAAATCCTAACTGCAGTAAAGATTACTGAAATATTTACAAAGAGGTGTCAAAAAGAAAAGTGAGATTTTATAAACTGGAATTTCTATTAATAGCAAGAATAAGTATGAAAGCTTAAGTGAAACAAACAAAATAAAAAGCTCCAAGAATGAATGATTTTCAGACTGTAGAAGAAAAATCTGCTGGAAATTATCAATGTAATAGTTGAATTGTGAAGGAACTGAGAAAAATTACTCTTTTGAGAAGCAGAAAAAACCTGTTATTTTTTTCCATTTATCTTCAGAGGTCTCGCAAAATGTAAGCATTTAGAGCTTGAAAGGTCAAAAATAGATTGCCAAGTGCCTTTTTCTTCCTTAAGAGGGAGAAGAAAAAAGTTGTGTTTAGCATTTTAAGTCTAAAGAACAACTTAATTTTGAAATATCACATCAGAAGTTTGAGAGTCTCAGTTTCAGAAAAGTCTTCTTTCTGTAATATATCACTAACATTTCTCAAAATAAATGTCTTCTTTTGAAGGAAAAAAATATTTCTCCTAATGAATAGAAGCACATAAACTATGCATAAAGTTAATTTGATACAAATTCAAATGGTGGATTCCTAGCTGAACTTTTTCAGGGTTTTGACACTAAACTTAACAAATCGATTGGTGAGGACATACCAGCATCTAAAACAAGCATCTCCATATTGAGATAGAATTTATAAAAGCTCTCTACCTGTAGTTCTAAGGAAAAGAAAAATGTTATGAAATGTTTTCTGCTAGAAATTAAATATTTATGCTGTATTCAGTAGTTGAAATATCCCAGCAGAAAGAATTATATTGTGCAAATATGTGTTCTTGCACACAGGCATAAAAAAAAATCTGCCCCAATTTTTTTGTCCTTTATGACTTGTATAACAGTTCAGTAACTACCACATGAATATTGGAGATTTCATTTCATAAAATCTCTGTTTTCTCTGAGGTAACTGTTGTATTTTATAGAATAAAAGAAATTAAATAATGCCTTATAATCTCTATTTTAACACATTGTGCATATTGTCTAATTTTCTTATGACCTGTTGTGTGTCACTCAGTGCATAAAAGTGAAAACACATTTCTTATGACAAGTATTGCCTGTGGGCTGTGGAGTACCCCACTTCCTGCATAAGTTTTGTCACTGTGTGTAATTTCTAATATTTCACTGGGAGTTGTCATAGAAAAAGACTGAATGTGTGATCTTGCACAGTGACATTGTACTGGCTTATTTTCAATGATGGATACCTTGAATTCTATTTAAAATGAGATGATGTTCCATGGCAATAGATAACAGCCAGTCTACTGGACAGGTGGAGGAAAACAAAGGCATTCATCACAAAGAGATCTCATTGCTTAAACAGAAAAAGGAAAAGCAGCTGTGATACATGGACTTACGTCCACTGGTCCAGAAGCAGCAGCATTTTTGCTTGTCAAAGGCTTTGAATGTGAGTTATTCCTAAAATGAAATGATGAAGTCGAATCACGACCCAGTGCTTTCTAAGCCAGAAGTACTTCACTGTCCCAAAATATCTGCATTTTCTCAGGAATTGCTCTAGTATATCTGTCTATTTTTGAGAGAAAGAAGAGAGAAGGAGAGAAGATATTATTCTTTAAAAACTTAATCTTTGTCTTTCTACTTGCGACCACTTTAGTCAACTGAAATGATGAACATTAAAAAGTCAGACAGAGACTATATTCTGCTGCAGTTCTACAGAGGAAAAAATCTAGTGAAGAAGAGCAGAGGCACTGTCATGATACACCACAGCATGCATTCAGAATCGATTTTCTTTACTTACTGGACAAGGGCACATTTTTATACAAAGCTCTGTTCATGTCCCATAGCTATTTAGGGTCTGTAGGAGGAAATGTTGACAGTCTCTTTCTTAAGCCTTCTTGTAGCTAATACTGCAGCCACTGCCAACTTGGCATTGCTAGGCTTCTATTGGACTCTATGTAGGATCTGTACAAGCCCAACAAATTGAGAAAAATACTTGCCTCACAGCAACTACAGGATTTTCTCTTAGGAGTTAAGTAACATGAAATGTATATTGCTTTAATGATTAAATTTTTCTAGCATTTAGATGGGCTACAAATCTATGGACTTACAGTGATTGGAATTTATACTTTAAAATGCATCTCTTGTTGGAAAAAATCAATTTTATATCTTTTCATATCTCTGCAGTGAAAATATGTGAAGATCTGCAGTGACTCAAACAACGAGGAAGTAACAAGTACCATTTCAAGATGCTAAACTATTTACTGTTTTATTTAAAATTAACATTATAGTACAGTTTATAGAGCTTTAACTTTCTTTTTTTTTTTTAGTAATACTAGTGAAATGGTCCCTTTCAACAAAGAACAGATAACTCCAGATCATTTAAGATGTTTCAAACTTTAATCTATAGTAGAAATACAATTCACAAATATTGCCACTAACAGCCAGTGTGCTGCATGCATTGTTGAGCTCCAGAATGGTTAAGTATTTTGCATTTTGAGTAGGTGTAAGGTTCATGAACAAGCAGAAAGTGGGAAGAAATTACTGATACTTTTGCTGCAGAATTTTATTATATATTTCTGGATTCTCTTTTGTGTTATGAAAGATGCTCATGAAAGAATGTTTCATAGGGTACATAACACATTTTCTGAAGGTATCGAAGAATATAGAAATGGCAGTGCTGACTCATATCAAAAGCCCACCAAGCCCAGGTTGTTTCCCACAGTGGCCTATAGCAGATCCCTAAATAAGAAAAAAGGCACCACAGCATGGTATGTGCCAGCACTCTTCAAGCCTCCAGCTCTGCTCTTCTGCAAGGAAACCTTTGGTTCAGGTTTCATGAGAAAAGAAGAAATGTCTAGGCTGAGTATATGAAGCCACTGTATTCACTGTCACAAAACAGTTGTCTCCTGACAACTCTTGTTCTCCTTTAATTAACACCAGGCTGGAACTGAACACCAAGAGGTGATAAGAACAATGTTGTCTATTGAAAAGGGGAAGGAAAACAGTCAGGATAAAAGATGCTTCTTTGTACATAGGAGCAGTGTAATGTCCACAGGTTTTCATTTACTCAGAAAAATCCTGGAGGAGGAGCCACAGCACTGAAGGGAAGAGAATGCTGGTGCTGGTGGCAGTGTTAACTGTGAAGACCTTTATGTCTTTCCAGGCACTGTGTGTTCATTCAGGTGAACTTTTAATGTAATACAGTACCCCTGCTGATATAATTTTGAATGGACTTAAATCAAATCACTGAAAACTGTGGCATATGGTTAGGCTGTTGTTCCTCCTGGTATTCCAGTGAACACGCATATGCAAATCTAATCCTACACTGTATTTTCAACTATGAAACTGTTACTTTAAAGTGCTGGTCTATTGCTATTCAGATAGTGAAGCCATTTTCTGAATTGCTCACCACTTCAAAAAATGTTTTCAGTTACACTATATTCAAAGTTTTTTCAGATCATAAAATCCTGTGCTATTGATTCTCCTGATGGTCCTATATTATTTCACCCCCCCCACACACACACCCCACACCCCCTTTTCTGTTTAAGTTGCTCCTGTTATGAAAATGAGATCAAGTTTTTAGGGATATTGGGACCTGTAATTTGGATAGAAAAATCAGCTGCTGCTTTACTTACCCTCGTCTCTTTGTTCAGACTGAAAACCATTAGTGGCAAGAATTTACCTTGGTATGCATCTCTATTTTCTCAGCAACACTGTTGTTTAAAAATCTAAAATGGGAATAATTTGTGGACAGCAACAGTAAGTGGAATTGGTAATGAAAATGTTTCCTTTATTAGCTCTCTTAACGGCTTCTGTCTCTCTATGTATCTTTTGTAAACTTGGTAGTCTTTCTTCCAGGTGTTAGATGAATGTTTCACATTTGTAGCACTTGGGCATTGAGGGTGGCAGAAGAAAGTTTATCATCACCCCAAACTAGGTGTCTGAATTAGGAAGTTAAACTGAATCACCCACTTCCATCACTTCCATGATGGAAGTGATTCTATGTTTCCATTGTCCATAGAAAGATTGAAATGACATTAGACTTATAATTCTGTTACCAAGAACTGAGCAGTGTGAATATGTAATGCACTGAAACCTACCTAAGCAACCATGATGATGCCAAACAGACCCTACAAAGGTCCATACATCTTACAACCCATCAAAGTTTCTGAGCACCCAATAGTCTTTCTCTATTGCATATATACATGTTTACAGAAGACAATGGCCATTAAAAAATAGGAAGGAGAGATTTAGTGTCTACAGTATTCTAAAATGGAAGGTATGATTCTGAACCGTAATTTCACTTTTATATATGTAAGGTTTATGTATACATAAATGTATATGTATAAGAAGACATGACTACAGAATATAAAAATCTATGTGATACTTATGGTCAGGCGTACCCCAAGAAGTTATCCAATGAAACATTTTTCAGTATTTCCAATCTAAGCTTTCATGTGGAATCTGCTCTCCATAGACCATACATATATTGGAATGTTTGCTTCATTACCTTGTCTAATAACTAAAACTAATTTAAGAAATCAGAAGTCCCAAAGACCTTGTAGACTGTCAATAATACATCAGAGAGTTTCCTTAATAATACCTACCTAATGCAATAATTGCATTTACTCGTGGACTGTTTGTGTGGGCAGAACATATTTAATTGTAAAACCAAAACCTTGCAGATTTCAGCAAATATCTAGTTTCATTCATTAAAGAAAAAAATAAAACAAAATGTTAGCCAAGCACTCCTGAAATCACAAAACTCTGATTTCTTAATGCTACAACAAATAAACACAGTATTTAGTATACATCTACATGTCCAATAGAAACTGCTGCGGACAGTAAAACAGATTTCGTTGCACACCTGACAGCTACGATGTATAGGGTTTTGTGGGTTTTAGTTTAGACTGGCTTTAGTCTAGTTCCACAGGCTGAACACACAATCGTGACTAGAGATTTTGGTTCAGTTTCATGCAAAAAAAAGCCTGACTCTTCATTCCAAGGCTGTTCAAAGACAGGAATCAAAGTACAGTGTGTAGGGAAAATAATAATCACTTAAAAAGATCCCTCCTAACTTGAACTAAAACACTGCTGGTTTTGGCTGGGATAGAGTTAATTTTCTTTGTAGTAACTAATATGGGCTATATTTTGTGTTTGTGCTGAAAACAGTGTTGAAGACACAGGGCTGTTTCAGTTCCTGCTGAGCAGGGCTTGCACAGCATCAAGGGCTTTTCTGCCTCTCACCCCACCCCACCAGCGAGCAGGCTGGGGGTGCACAAGGAGTTGGGAGGGGACACAGCTGGGACAGCGGACCCCAACTGGCCAAAGGGATATTCCGTAGCGTATGATGGCATGCTCAGCACATAAACTGGAGGGAGCTGGCCAGGAAGTGCTTATCACTGCTCAGGGAGAGGCTGGTTATCAGTCAGCAGGTGGTGAGCAACTGTATTGTGTATAACCTGTTTTTCTTGGGTTCTATTCCTCTCTCTCTTCAGTTTTCTGTCTGAAACTTTAGAGTACGATATATTAAGACTTTGGGGTTGTTTTTTTCTATTTTCCAAGTACTAATAGTATCATTCAACCCAAAAACATAATAAATAGACTTAAACTGTATAAAGCTACAGCACACAGTAAAACAACCATAAAGAAGGAGTAGCTACATTTTCCTTGAAAGTTACATGCTCCAGTTCCTAATAATATAAATCTGCAACAACAATTTATTCCAGAATATAAATATGCCATTCACACACACATATATCTTTTAATAATCACAGTTTCTATTTATTCAGTCAGTCTTCCTGGCAGAAGATATATATGTGACTCATTGTTAATGGGTAAAAAAGTACTAAATATAACTCTATTTGATAGGCAGATTATAACTAGGAGGAAATTATGATATAGCAATGTCACAATAAAATGTAACAAACTACCAAACTGAAATTTTATTTTCACACAGTGCTGAATCACTATTTTTTCTGGCTGTTATTTATATTCTGTACAAGATATTCTACCCCTATATTAGACTGTGATTTAAAGAGAGAGAGATAAAACTTTAAAAAATTTACCATGAAGAGCCATTAATAGAAGTCAAAGATTTAATGAAGATACCATTATGACAATCTTTTCTGGTTTTCTGTTGAAAATTCTATTCAAAATGTAAAATACCTTTACAAAAGTTTCTGAAAAGTAAATAAAAATAATCTAGTGCCACCTCAAGTTTAGCTGGCCAAGTATTTGCTATAACTAGGAGTGAAGGCGTGGGGGAGGGGAGATAAAGTAAAAGTTTTTTTATCTGGCTTGACAATGCTTTAATTGCAGTTCTTGTAATTATAGTCTTTTCTTGCTATTTGAAGTGTCATTACTTTCAGACACCTCTTTTAATTTGAGTGCTTACCTTCCTCATGCAAGGCAGCTATTTTGCTTATCATTTGGATGAATTAAATAGCCTCTTTAGGCTCCTGCTGTTCCATTCTTTTCACTTTTGTTTGAGACCTATATATAGACGTGCAACTTTTTTTTTTTTTTTTGTACAGTAGCCTGACTTTTATTGTGTTTTATTTTATATGTTATTATATGATAACAGTAGTTTTTTTAAATTTGTATGATATGACTTAAAAGCCCCAAACTCATGACAAATAATATGGCAATGAATTCTGAAAAATTAAGTCTACAATAAGTATTCATGACCACACACTATATTTTGCATTACTCTGTTAAACATCCCCCCCAAAAAAAAACTTTTAAGTAGTAATTACATGGGAAGAGAATTGCTTCATTTTTTGTGAGATGGCACTTGTCTTTAAAGTACCTGCCTATTTGGGATAGTTTTGAAACAGGTAATTGCTAGAAAGCATATTCCTGCCTTTAAACTCAGTTACCTTATGTGCTAACAGCAATTGATATGCAATCTAGTGATTCTGTTCCATTCCAGTCAGTAGAATTATTATTAGTGACTTGAACTGGAAGTGGATTGAATCCCAAATAAACATGCTGTAGAAACAGATTTTACATGCACCATTGAAACACATAATGTTCTACCCCCACACAGTCAATAATACAGAAGTTTACAGAACATTATAATCCAGTGATTTCTGCCACAATGTTTAGACAAATGTCACGGAGAGTTAAAAAAACCCAAATAGTTATTTTTTTATTGAAGGTGCATAATACAGAAATCCTACATCATCTCCCTCTTTTTCATGCATGGCGCACTGTTCTAGTACCTAATAAAAATCATATTGCTTTGAAGATGTTAAATGAAGACATTCAGTACTTCAGTTTTTATTTGTGTAGAAAAAATTAAGAGCTTGATGCTCTATTTCTTTCCATTTGCAGATGCATAAAGCAGTCACTTTAGAAAATGTACCCTGTTAAATTTAAAGCTTGTGTGTTCTCATTTAGTCTAATCTCTGCTGGCTCAGCGTAACATGCTGCTTTTACAGAGTGCCTGCTAGTAAACACACTATAACAAATTTTGTAATGGCTAAGGAAGAACAGAAAAATCGTCCCTTTAAATCTTAGTACATTTTATAAAAATATAATAGTGTAATATTTGCATAATAAGAGTATCATAAGAAATAAAATCCATCTTTTCGTTTAGCAGCTGAACACCTGAACATGGAATTATTTCATAGCAGATTGATGACAATGTTTACCTTTTAATATTAGCAAGGATATAATTAATTTTCACAAAATCATTAAAGAGCCAGAGCGCATACTGTCAATTATCTCTTGTTCTCAGATGAAGTAATCGGCAAGCTTACATCAGCTCTAATCTTTGGAAACTCTTTTCACAGTTCTACATTGCAAGTGGCAAATTACCTTCATGAATTGGTTAAGCTATCTAGATGTTGGAGGCCACTGGTTAATCTGCAAAACAATTTTTCTTCCAGCCTCAGAACCCGAAGAGTGTTTACAGTCTAAATGGTTTTAATCAGTAAGTACTGAACACTGAAAAACTTTTGTATTTCAGAAAACTTTTGCATACTGGAATGTTCACCTTGCCAGAATGCATGTCTAAATAAGCTCATCAGGCAGCAATGACATTTCAGAATAATGTCACTAGTTGGATTAAAAGCAGATATTATTACAAATGCCCTTAGATCACTGTTGCATGACGATAAAAAGCTCAGCAAATGTTAAGTACAGAATTGGCTTGGACTTCAAAGTTTTCTGACTCCTGCCTGTGTATTTCAGACTGTACAATTAACAACTCACATTCCTGCAAATCCCCTTTTCATACAATGTGTTGCTATGAGCATCCTGGACTCAAGCCCTAGTTAAAGTTACATTTCCTTCTTTATGCCACAAGCACCCTAAACAGTCTTGAAATCTTCCTCCTTCTTAAAGAACAACCAAAACAAATATCTAAAATCTGATAGGAACAGCAGATCAGATAAGGTGCAGATCTCTTATCACTAATGAAAATGTAGATCAGAGGAAAATTTGGCCCTCAGTATGAGAACAGTCCCTGTTTATTCATTTGTGCACTAATGATGTATTTACAGTTCTGATGATGCACTTCCATAAATCAGAAAATACAGTACTTTGCAGTAAGAACATCAAGAGCTTATATTCTAGATTCCACACATGGGTAAAGGAAAAGGTTAAGTCTCTTTATCTGAATAGATCATAACTATAAAAACAATACTAAAAGAAAGAAGAAAAAAAAAAAAAGAATGACTTTGCCTAGAAAAGAAAACACTGTTTTTTTTTCTTAGAGAACACAGACTACGAAACACATCCTTTCCTTTATCCTCATATTATATATCCTTGTGGGTCTAGAAGGTAACCGCGGAGCTCTAGGTATTCTAGGTATATAAGTAAGTTAAGCAAGCTCTCTCCTTCATCAAAAGATTCACTTAAGGTGTATTTCTCCTTTTTTATAAAAAAAGCTACAACAAAAACAAAACCACCTTTTCTGCACTACAGAATTTTGATTTTATGTTCTCAGGAATACTTTCTTTTTGTTTTCTATGTTTCTGTATCTAAACTACACACTAAAAGAATGATCAGTTTGTGTAAACATATGGAAGGGCTGCTTGACTGGAAATGGGAATATTTGGTATCACTTTTACATTCCTTTCAATAGATCTTGTTTCTGTAATAAGTTGAATTATCTCTATGTTAACTAAAACATTAAAATAATTCTCTAATTTGGGGGACTATCCACATTAACCAATCTATGAACACCACAACCAATTAATTTTTTCTCCTCTTAGATTTATATTTTCAAAATCTGTAATAATCAGACAATGCTTAATTAAAAATACAATATTTAATAGATGTATTATCACTAGATCTTTGCTCTTTCATAATCACAATTATTTAAGCCCAGTAAAAAGGCATGCTAAATGGTAGTCTACCATGTATATTCTAAGTAGCATAAAAAAATCTAATTTGGTTTTCAACGGAGTTTGATAATTTTAGGAGGAAATACATGCTGTTGTAGCAAACTGAACTTGATGACTCCTTTGGAAGGAGTTTTATATCAACTTCAGGGTTTATGTCCCCATATAACTCTCCTTCAAAGAGTTAGTTAAAACCGTTATAACAGATAAAGCACTAGAGGTTTGGAGTGATATCAGGAGACATATTAAGCATGCTGGAAAAGCAAATCCTTAAAATTTTACAATTCTCTAAGCAGGAACTAGGTAAATTTTATTTCATTGAGGTTGTGTGGTTTCTATTCTATATAACAGCCTTGCAACTGTAGGGAAAGTAGAGGCAGCACCATAATATTAAAGGAGGAAAGAGCAACTACATACACACACACACACTCCAGACCCCCAAACAAACCAAACAGGAAGAAAGATGAACGTTGAGTCATCTTTGCCATTTTTTTTCTTAATTTGCTTGTCTATTGCAGGCAACACATTGTACACATTTCTATTAACTTATCTCTGAAACAGCTTCCCCATGCCTCCAGTACATAAAATTGATATGTCTGAATTCTGTTTACTTAATTTAAATTGAAGTGTAAAGACTGAGTTTTGAATGGTCTCCCAAGACATTTTATTCTTAGGAAAAGCATTATTGATGCAGGCTTTTAGGGTCAGGAAAGTTCTGGCTTTAAGCAGACAAATTTTGATCATAAGTGATGCAGGAAGACTATCTCACCTTTCCCATAGTTAGGAAGGCTGAATTTTGGCAATGCTTTTGGATTACATAATTAATAACTTCTAGAATTAAAATGTCTCAAAGAACAAGTTCAGGAAATCATTTGGCAAGAGTGGATGGATACAACAGTAGGACTGCACCAAGAGTGAACTGAATAATATTATAAGTTACTTTTGAAACCAAACCAAACAAGTCCATGTATGGTGATTTTACATGACATTCTAGGTCCTCAGACTTACCAATGATGAAAAACTGAAGCAATAACGATCGTAATAGTAATAGGTATAGCAATAGCAATAGCAACAGCAACAGTAACAACAACAGTAACAGTAATATAACAGTAACAGTAACAGTAATAGTATAGGTATCTTATTTGGTTCTTTTTTATCTTCCAAATAGGAATTAAGAAGAGACAAAGGAAGAAGGAAAGGCAAGAAGAATGCAAGAAACAAAGTTTAACATATAGAAAATGTCTTCTTGCCTCAATAATCTGTCTCTCAAAATAATTTGACCTCTATTCAATGTTTTTAATAGGGTCTGCCTACCAATATATTATGTCTTTGTTTTTCTTTTCTCATGGATGCTAATCTAACCATCTGTATTGTGCATTTAAGATTGTTTCCATGCTGTATGTCCATTATCCTTTTTATTATTATATTATTTAAATAACTGAATCAGAAAATTTAAAAAATACTAGATATATCTGTGATAGCAGACAAAGAACAAAAAGCTACTATTGTTATTCAGGAGAGATGTTACTGTCATCTTATTTACCTGAATTAGATTAAATAAGCCATTTGAATCTGAAAAAGCTGAGTTACAAGTTTAAGTTTCCATAGTGACTATAATCCCAGCTTTAATAATGAGGCTGGTGACATTATAAAAAAGTTGTAACAGTAGAGAAAAGTCAACAATATTTTTGATCAGTACACTTTAGAATTCAAGAAATTTAGGGATATTTATTCCAACATCGGCAGCCAACACATGATCTAGGGATCTATCAGGTCTATTACACTTGCTTTGTGAAAAAAAAATCTTGATTCACTAATGTAGAAGAAATACTGAAGCAATTATGTTATATTTTACAAATAGATTACCCTTCTTTATTATCTTAAAATGCTAAATGGTTTAGAGGGAAAGCTTTCTATTCCATAACCACTTGTTCCCAGCTACCTGGGTACAGCTGATGATGACCAATGGTTGATCTGCAGTCAGACTAATGATCAACAGATCATAACCAAAACTTTCTGTAATGTTGGTTTAGGTCATGCAGAAATCATTCAGTCTCTTAACAGTTCAGTAATCACAAAGCTATCAGTAAAATTGTGTGTTTAAATTTAAATAAATGTGTTAGAATCTGTTGATTTGTGCATCAGTACTTTTGCAGAATATGGCAGTAGTTTTGCTCCAGTTCAAAATATATAAGTATCTGTCCTGGTTTCGGTGGGGATGGAGTTAACTTTCTTCCTAGTAGCTGGTGCAGTGCTGTGTTTTGGCTCTGATGTCAGAACAATGTTGATAACGCCCTGATGGTTTTAGTTGTGGCTGGGTAATGTTTACACTAAGTCAAGGACCTTTCAGTTTCTTGGGCCCTGCCAGCGGGAGGGCTGGAGGGGCACGGGAATCTGGGAGGGGACACAGCCAGAACTGGTGACCAGAACCAGCCAAAGAGGCATTCCATACCATGGGACATCATGCTGGGTATATAAACTTGGGGGATTGGCTGGGGCCTGGGGTTCATTGCTCGGGGACTGGCTGGGCATCAGTCAGCGGGTGGTGAGCAGTTGCACTGTGCATCACTTGTTTTCCTTTCTCCCTTTTACTTTTGATTTTATCCTTTTCCCACCTTTCTTTTATAACTGTTGTTGCTGTTGTTATTGTTATTATTTTTATGGAAATTTTATTGTTATTGATATTTCATTTTTATTCTGTTTAAATTATTAAATTGCTCTTATCTCAACCCTCAAGTTTTACATTCCTTTCCAACTTTCTTCCCCACACCTCTGCATCGGGGGGAGTGGGCAAGCATCTGTGTGGTGTTTAGTTCCTGGCTGGGGTTAAACCACAACAGTATCCAAGCTATGATACTTGGATTGGCAAATACTGTGATGCCTGAAACAAAGTTTGCACTTGTTCAAAAGACAGCTCTGTTAATTCACTATTAATTAGTCTGCCTTCACAACTTACAGATGGTAGCAAATACTCATGATCATTTAGAAGTTAGCGCTAGGGAAAAAATAGGCTAATAAAATATTTATTATTGTTGTGGCAGAATTAATGAAATAAAATTTCTCTTATATGAAATCCGGTTTTTCTAAAGCACACAATAGTATATTTACTGAAAGACGTGTACCTCTTTAAAAATATTGATCAAAGCCTCTTGCCTTTGAAGGCACAAGTAATATGTATAGCCTCATGTACAGCTTTATTCTTCATTTCTCCTGCAAGACAAACAGGTCTTGACTTCATACTTCCCATGACATAACGAAATACATACTTAGTTTCACATCTGAATTTCTGGAATTAATTCAAGGATCAGTGCACCAGAGATGATGTGGTGTTTGTAGCAGCAACATGGAAACTGTTACTTGTGCAAGATACTAAGAATCAAGACATGGGCTTTTGTTGTTAGTTTTGACTTCCATATAGCCTTGTGCAAGTAACTTCATTGCTTTATGTTATGTTTACAATTAGTGACATAGGATTCTGAGAAAGCTGGATTTTTAAGGTTGCATTCCCAAACTATCACAGTGGGAACTGAAATCAAATTATTCCAGAAATCACATTAGATTTAAAGAAAATTGTGAAAAGCTATTCTATTAACTAGCATCAGGTATGAATTCTGTGGAGTCTGTGGTATTTATGAATTACAAGGGCCTTTTACAGGATTAATTTGATAGACATTGGTGTTAAAGTGCTGGGTTTAGTATCCTAGGAGTCGCAAGACATCTGTGTGGGTCTGGCAGATACAGATCTGTGAAAGACCTGCACTGCTCTTGAAAACAAACCTGAATCCTGATGGGACAACCTAGGGCATTCAACACACTAGACACTGTCTGAGGGCAGAGCTCATCATCTTTTTTTTTTTTTTTTTTTTTTTTTTTTTGTATGCATGTACTATATTACTTTTAAAAGTTTCACTTAACACATCATTGCCATTTCTTTTAGCTAACATGAAGAGTAAATTCACCTAAAACCAATCTATTTATTATGAATTTTCTGTCTTCTTAGACAGTGTGGATGACCATCAGCACCCATGCTGCAGGTTATCATAATGCTCAACGTATGGTTGAGAGTGAAATATAGCAAATAACATGCATCAAAACTCATTTTCTCAGGCCCCCCAAAAAACCCTAAATAGTTGATACATATAGCTCTAACCCATAATAACCACTGGTGTATTCCATTTACATACAGCAGTCAGAGGTTAGTGGATATGACTTCTACAGAACGTGTGTTCACAAAAAACCCAAAACCAACCAACCAAACAAAAAAACCTGTGACTTGGAAATTCCAAGTTTCATTATTTATCCCATGCTTATGGTATGAGTTTCTTATCACTGAAAGCATTGGACTGAGAGATACTTAGCAAAAAGGAAAAATGAAAACAAAATCTAAATACAATGATACCTTTAAAAGGGCAGGAAGACATGAAAAAAATAATGTTAGAAAAGGACATTTATTTCTGCTCCTAGATTTGAATAAGACTGAGGTGTGAGGAAAACACTGAATCTGACTTTATTGATAAGATGATTCTTTTAATTTGATTGCAAAACTTATTATTGGAATCCAAATTTCTGAAGAGTGAGTTGTTCTGAGTTGCCAAAAGTGGTCTCATTTTTAATATTTGACTACAGTTCTACCTGATTATGATAGCTTTAGCTTGAAGGCAATTATGTAGCACCTATAAATTAGCTGTACTACCTAAATCTGTAGCTATTCTAGTGGAAGCTTTTATTATTTAAATCTTCTTCTTTAATTTCTTTTAGGAGTCATTATTTAAACTGACATCACTGTAGTCAATACAATATGTACCATTACATTTCGATTTTTACTTCTAAAATTTTAGAAAAATCAGATCTTTTCATTATGCTGGCAATACACAAATGTGTCTCTTCACTTATATCATCTTTTTTTTCCTCACCTGCAGGCTTGAAGATAGCCTTTTGAGGTGGAGCAGATACAGGAATAGGGAGCAGTGGGATGAATTTAGGGCATTCACACCTAAAACTTCTGCAGTTCTGCTTTGTGACAGCTTCTTTCCTTAGGGGCTGGAGAAAAAGAAACAGCTAGAAACAGAAGCAGATGGCTTATGAATCCAGGATGTTATGGATGTTAATGGCTTTAACAGGACTTTTTGCAGCATCGGCATTGCTGCAGGGGTCACATATGATTTACTTGTATGATCACTCATCTTGGAAGAACATGTTCTGAGTTTGGCTGCAGGAACTGGAGAAACATATAGACACTGAACTCCTTGAAATACATTGGAAGAAGACAGTTTCCACAAGTAAGTGTCTAAATATTATACTTTTGGGGAATCCTGCCATCATTTTGAGCTATATAGATATCAGACCTAGTAAAATCAGTGAGTTTTTCAATAGAGAATGAATTTTGCAATGAAACATGCAAATAGTAACAAACAAAGAAAGAAAACCCCAAACAGTTTCCAGGAAGTTACTTGGTTCTCAAGAAAATATCATGCCAACATGATCCGTGAAAAAGAGGTGGCAGAACATATTATATAGAAGAAAAGGAAGGCTTTATGTCACCAGAAGAAAGGAAGAGGGTCAACTGAATCTTTAAATACTCCATTTTCTTCTAGATAAAATGAAATAACATTCTCTAGCTAACAAAAAATAAAAAATACAATGGGAAGAGACACCTAGCCAAATGGACATCAGGAAATAAATGCACATTTGTAAGCAGCTGGAACTGAATGAAAGAAGGGTCTGTGTATGGCACCTGGCTAAGGCATGACACCTGTCTCAGGTCTTAACACCAGTCATCAGTATTTATATGAAGGTAGCAGTGTAAAAGCCATTTTTCCATGAAGTCTTCTTAAGCTTTTTTTTTTTTAGAATTTCAAAAATTAAGAATGGTTTGGGTGATGGGAACTTCACTTTCACTTCTTAAATATTTATTGTTAACCACTGTTTTCCAATCTGATAAAAGAAGTTAAAATGATATTCAGTTTATTACAAACAGGATGAATTCATATGAGTTATGGAACATAAAAACATCTTTAAAAGTATTCCACAAATACTTCTTCATATGACATTTAAATATGTCTTCTGACAACACCAACAAAAAAAAAGCAATACACCTATTGTTAATTTTGCTTCTCAGTTGAACTGTACAACTTTAGCAGGGCCTGTTGTGATAGAAAAAGGATTAATGGTTTTAAACTAAAAGAGGATAGATTTAGACTAAATATAAAGAAGAGATTTTTTTTTACAATGAGGGTGGTGAAACACTGGAATGGGTTATCTGGAGAGGTGCAAGATGCCCCATTCCTGGAAACATTCCAGGTCAGCCTAGATGAGGCTCTGAGCCACCTGATGTAGTTGAAGATGTCCCTGCTCATTGCAGAGGAGTTGGACTAGATGACCTTTGAACTATTCTATGATTCTATGAACACAGTATGAATTGTGTAGCACATAGTTAGATTAAAAAAACAAAACAAAACAAAACAAAAAAAATCCCAAAACAAAAAAAACCTACCCCAAAACCAAAACAAACCACCTTTGGTCTGCAAAAGTGAAGGTGAGGCACAAGAAGTGTGAAAGTTTCCTAAAATTGAAGATAAGTCAGGATCTCACACTTGTACGTACACAAAGCTGCTGCTGCTTCTTATAGAACTTTCTCATGTTACTACTGGCAAATGAGGGGGAAAAAAATAAATTAATAAACTAATAAGTAAAATTGGTTATTGCTTAATGAAAGAAGAAACCCTGTATCTGACACATTAATGTTTAGCACATATATATATCTGTATAGCAACATTAGCTATTACAGCTTTTCTTGAAAAGATATTTCATGTAAAATTGAAAGTATTACCAGAATGATCCCCAAACATTTCCCTTTTTTTAGGGTGGTATTACAGCTGACAAACCTCAAAACATTGCAGATGGAGCATTGTGAATGTACTTAACACTTTACTATAAAGAAAGATGTTCTCATCTGAAAAGTTTGCAAAGCCTGTGAAGGTTATCTAAAATTGCAAAATGAGAAGAAAAAGGAACAGGTAACTAATGATATCTTCCGTAAAGACTGAGTAAGCTTCATTACTAAGTAGAAAGTTACGCTTACCTTTACCATGTCCTGAAAAGGTCATTTTAATGTACAGAAATAGAACACAATTTTCTCTGATTGATATAGTATTACACATTAAAAAAAAAAAAAAAAAGTTTAAAAAGAAAAAGGAAATTATAAAATATTTACTAGATAAAAACTTACCTTTTCCCTGGATCTATACTACATCACAACAATACTCAAGCTGAACCTCTGAAGCTATAACAATTGCTTACATTCTGAAAAGTAGAGAATATGAAAACAATCTTGGTAACCTACGCAAAATGGGCAGGATATTTCAGGCTTAAAAGAAAAAAGTGGGATCTTTCAGAAAATTAATGAATCATAATTGAAAGATTTTATCAAGAAATGCCTAGCTTCGTACTCAAGCCTTTTAGTGTAAATTACAGATGGATAAATAAAACATAATAGACTAAATAATGTGAATCTCTTGAGCATTATTCTCTTAGCTGTGAAACAGAAACTCAGAGTTCAGCATACAAACTCTTATCAGTATCCATAGCAAACTAGTGGCATCAGTTCTTTCACGTCTCAGAACAAACTTTCATGTTTCAAAACATGAACATCTAACATTTTTTTTCCTGAGATATTATGATAGTTCTAACTCTCTCCTGTGACTACAATGCACAAGAACTGTACTGCTAACACAGCTAAAAGTTCATGGGCAGTCTCCCCTGCAGGCAACAAAGGTAGTCCAGCTTATGGCAGCTAATTATCTGGCAAAAAGAAAGGCACGGTCTGATAATCATGTAAAGAGAATAATCTGTGTGATTTTTTTAACACACATCTTAAAACAAAAGGTATGATTCTAAGATATTCAGTTTATCCTTTGTCTAACCCTGAAATACTGGACTTAGTTATTAGTATCATTGTTACTACCTGAGAAGCTTCATAGGAGCTTCTCATTCTGATGCTCCTTCTACATTTCAACTTGTTCAGAAATACCTTGGTCCTAGATCAAGAATAAAATTAGAATACAATCCAGGAACATAAATTTTTAACCCCAAGGGAATGTGGTACAGTATTACGATTATTTTTAATATCAAGTAAACTTGTATTTTAAAGCAAAGCTGTAAGAAATATTTATAACTAATAATAAGGATTGTCTGATAGAGGAAATCCATATTACTCCCAAATGTGCCAGAGAAATAATCTGAGCCTCCTGGATGAAAGTTCAAGCCATATAAAGGAGCTATCTCTGGAAAAAAGGATTTACAGAAACATATATCACATTTATGTCTTGCTGGACAGTTCTAATAAACACACTCATTTCAGATGGTTGTCAGCTAGCTTTTTGGTGTTTTAGGATCAACCATTCCTGTGCAACATATGGCATGGTTCTTTAAACATAGCTCTGAATTTTATTCTAGTGATTAGACTCTGTATGTATTACCATTAACTTTCTGGAATACAGAACACAGAATCTTTAATAGACGTAACCCTAATAGGTCCTGTACCAAATTTCATCACACTCTCCCACCAGAACTGCAGCGGTCCTACAGCAGCCCAGGTCACAGTCATTGGGATACCTTGGCCCAGTGGGATGGGATGTCACCCATGCTATTACCATTCAGTTACAGGACAGAAAGGATGGGAACCCCAACAGCTGAGTATCTCCCTTATGCCTAGTATTTACTATTGTATTCATGTAGTCCTAAACTAGGATCTGGCCCTTCCTGCTGAACAGACTGGACTTGCCAATAGCATGCTAAAGAATGATGATGTCCTTTCTGAAGATACTGATTCTTTCTCAAGAAATGAATATTATTTTTGTATTACTCTGTTCCTGGTTCCTGCCTCATTATGGATGGAAATACAATAAATACTGAAAACATCATTTATTTGCATTCTTTACTTGTTTAGGACCTCCAGAAATTATATAAGCCCTTCCAATGCACAGAAGCTTAAAAGTGTGAATTCATGAGAAGAAATGTATTTTCTTTTCTAGGCTTAATGTTGTTTTAACATATTTAGGGTTTTGAAGTTAATTCCCAAGTTTACAGCCTGCTGTTAAGAGAGCGCCTGGAATAGCACACACTTTATCTACCACACTGTAGATCTTAACAGTGCAGAGCACTCCATGTTTCACACACAACATAAAAGATACATCATACCCATTAACCTTCCCCTTACTTGCTGATAAAGTAAAATGAGTCCATTCTTTACAGTAACAGTAATGTATCTGTTCAAATAAATATTCCTCTTGCTGCAATAAAGTGTAGTATTTTACAGTTGCATACCATCTTTGCAAACTATAAAGTGGCAATTAACATTGAATATGAACGGAATACTAAGTGAAGATTCAAAGGCAAGAGGGGACGAAAGAGCTTTTCCTAAAAATTCCCTTAGCAAAACCTGAAATTCAATATATAAATCAACTCTTGTTTGCTTATGTGATTTTTGAATCTACAGCAAAGATAGAATATTAAGTGAATTCCTGGTAATCAGCTTTTGAAAGCTGTTAATTTGATATAGTTAAGCATCCAATTTTTATATGCCTAGTACTTTTTTTATTGCATGCAAGCTAGTTACATCAGGAGGCTGTAACGGAAGGATGGTATAACTGAAAATTTAAGAAGCTGTTTTTTAAATATATAAATGGAATTATACCCAACAATATTAATAATTTAATAAAAAAATAATAATATGTCATAATTCTTCATATTTTCAAGTCTAGAAAGAGACTGAGATTCAGGAGCCATAGCTTTGTTTACTACGCAGAAATCACTAACGGTCAGTTTCTCTATGTTTCCCACACCAAGATGTAAATTAGCATCTCCAAACAAAGAAGCTTATTTAGGATCAGATCAACTCTCAATGTGAGGATCAGCTCATCAAACTCATGTGCAAGACTTAGTTGTGGCCTAAGACAATGAGATTCACAAAGTTACAGATCGCCTCTTTCTTTATATTTATGCATACACAATCATACATTACTGTTCCCAGATAGACTTGTGATGCTCTAATACCTGAAGAGATATGCAGGATTTGCACTGTATAGTAATATTAATACTCCTGGAAAAAAACTGTTCATGGATCTTGTCATATAATCTTACAGCAACATAATTTTTTACTGGATGTGGCATGAAAACAGGCACCATTACTTGCCTCTTTCATGCATATTTTCCTCATGACTATAACACTGAAATACTTATTTGACTTAATTACTTTAACTAAAAGTTAAGAGATTCTGGAAAAGAAAATAATAACTTCAGAAACAAAGTAGCATAAGGAGACATGCGAGCTTCTAAGTTTGTGAAACTACTGGGAAATAAATGCCAAAATACTGTTTTCAGATACTTTTCTCTACAGATATCACTGTTAGTATAATTTTAATCTCATGTATCAAAATCCACTTCAGTCAGCTAGAAGACTTTTCAAAACAATAATTTGTCATAAAGTATGTGATCAACAAAGTAAGACAAATTCCTTTTTTAATGGCTTTCTAGCTGCTTCTTATATAGGGCAACAGACCTAATGCCACACAAACTTACAGCAACACATTTTACCTAAATACATAAACCAGTGGAAATTTATAGGATTAGAGCCTAACAGTCTGACCATTTCTCTTTAAGTGTACAAACATGAGATGCTAGCATTAAATAAAAAGCACAAGAACAAATGAATGAATGTAGTTAGTTTGATATATTCTTGGTTTCAAAGGTTATAAAATAACAGATTTCTGCCCATGTCCACATGTTTCAGCAAAGTTGTGAAGTTTAAAGCCATACTGAACTAATTATGAAACAATTCTCTTCCCCCTTGCTGTCTGAAAAATGTAATTGCCAAAGTTAAAGAAAAAAAAAAAAACCACAAAAAGTGAAATTCACTATACATAGGTCACTGCCAAACATAAAAGTATAGGTCACTGCCAAACATAAAAGTTTTTTTAAAAAAAGAAGAAAATGTGTATTTTTGTCAGTCAAAACTATTCCATTCATAGTGCTCTTATGCCTTTTCCCCCAGTAGTAGATAAAAAATATGCATGTAATCTAAGAACCTTCCCCTGCCTAACCCCCTCAGCTCCTAAATATTAAGATATTTTGAACTGTATTAAAAATTACCAATATTAATTATGGTATCATTAGGTGATTCTAGCTATACATATTGGGATACAATAAGGTAACATGATCCTTAAAACGACATATCGATTTTTAGGGTTACAGTTATTGAGCATTTACATTTATATTGAAATGTACTTTAGTCAAATTCCACCTTGTACCTGAATAAAATGATATAATAACAAATTGTCATGCATCAAGAAATAAGAAATTTTCATCCATCTGAAAGTAGATTAAAGGCTCATGTGCACAGTTAAAAAAACATGCAATATGATGCACATATATTAAACATGCATGATACATGCACATGTATGATAGATATGCATGTATATTGCACATATGCACATACATGAGATACATGCATGATAACCATATAAGCAGGTTTAGTTCAGGAAGCCTGTACAGTTGTAAATTGCTCCTAAGTACTGCTAAACTGATTCACAGATGTGAATATGGCATAGCATTGGAGCTGTATGAAAATGAATACTGAGGGTTGCAGGTGTTTTTTGTTTCACCATGGAATTTGTTGCAATTACAAAGTACTGTAGATGTGGCAGAATTTTAGCAGAGACGTAGGTTTTGCTAAAGTCCACAAAAATACTCTCAAGTACTGGTGTGGGCATTATTAAACTACAGATCTTGAAATATTCAAAGGGCTTGAAGTACTTATTTACTCCTTCACCCAGGATCTTTACCTAATATTTTTTCCACCACTTTGCTTCCAGGTGTCATGAATTCTTTTCTATTTTAACCATACCAAAATGCAAATCTTTGATTTAAAACAAACAAAAAACCAAAACAAACCAACCACCCACAAACAAATGACCACATATTTTATTTTTAAAGAGATTAAATAATCACAACAACAATGACAACAATGCCCTTATAAACAACAGGCATCCATGGCCCTGACTGCCAGAACTTTTCACTACACACCTCTCTTTCTGTCTTTCCTACACCATGTGTGAGTGCTGTGGGAACATCTTCTTTGTCCAGTTCTAAGTTTAATTCATTGTAGTCCTTGTAATTTCAGAAATGAGAGAAAATAAAAAAAATATAAATTGCAGTTCTAATAGTGAATGCTAGAGAAACAACTTTCAGCTTCTATGCATGAATGTCACTTTTTCTTTAAAATTTAGACTATTATTAACAATTATTAAACTATATACTAACAGTTTTCTATTAATCATCTCTCAGCACTGAGATTGAAATTGGAATATTTAGGTATTAGCTGTTTTGAATTATAGTGGAAATTAAAGGTGTAAAGAATTACAACAACAGTCATTCGAAATCTCATGTTTTGGCTGTGTTATACTAGTGATTTATACTAATTCCAGCTGTGAGTGATGATTTGTTTGCCAGGCAGCTCTGAGAACTGACTGATGTGGCCGCCCTATTGTTTTAAGGTGATCTACACCTACAGTGTTGACTGAAAGGTGAAAACTGACTTGTGAAAACTGACTTCTTCCTTTGTATTGGCACTGGCACTTGCACACCAGCCCACTGAGTCAGATTAGAGACTTGACATGTTACCAAATAATCTTCTTTTCCTTTCAATTTCTTCTTTAGTTACCAATTTAATTTTTTCTAATAAGGTCTCTTTGGACAAATTAAAGTTGAAATGATACCTAAGAATAAAACAAAAGTCAGCCATAAGGCCTATGCTGTTTTTCCTTCAAATATTGCAAGAAGTTACATGTGTTAATCCCAGACAAAATTGTATCCCAAAGAGTTAGAGAGCATCACTACGTATGAGATTTTTCTAATGTTTTTATGAAAGCAGTCAACGAGAATGAAAAAGCTCCACAAACTGGCAAAATGTTTTGGGATATATTGTTTTATGTAATTACTGTAGAACCCTGGACATATGATTGGTAAAAAACAACCTCTTAAAAGATGACAGCTGCTGCAATCATAGAAGGAAAAAGAACAAAGCACTTGTGAGCACTGAAACGGAAATCAAAATAGCAATTTCTGTGATTAGTACAGCATTTTTGATAAATGCTACCAGCCCATCAAAAGCCTTTTGTTTGTTTGTTTGTTTATTTTTAATATGCAATTCACCTAATGTTCAAGAAAAGAAAATGCATATATGGCATAGTTATTTATTAGTTGTACTGTTAACTGGTTTATTTCATGAGAACTTGTTATTCATATGCAGACTCTGGCATAAACATGCCTAAGTTGCAACAGTCCATCAGATGCAAATTGTTAATCACTGATTAAGTACCTATTGCACTGCAGTTATTCATAACACTAGATTAGAAAGGATCAAGATTAAAGGCTAATTAAAGGCTAATCAGAACAGCTTGGTAGTGAGACCCCACAGCATTCAGCCCTTTAGCAGAGGTATGACAAAACAAAGTGTAATTTCTTACATTAAATTTTGCTCATTGTAGCATTTTGCACCTCCATCACTTCTTTATTTTTACACTTGACAATTCTACAAGACTATGTGGCTGTAAGTAAAGATGTAAATACTCGTCTCTGCTTGAATCACAGTTACAACTTGGTGATACTATTTCACAAGTATGCATATCAGTCTATAACAGTAGTGTCACTAAGATGGTTGAAATACAAGATGCAAGAAAGACTGTAGGTCTTTAAAAAAAGAACTTAGTGCGTCATATTTGTAAAAAGTAGTAGCGATTTTTTTTTTTCCAGTAGAGATGGAAAGAAGAGTTGGGAAGGAAGAATAAGAAAAAGAAAAAAAAAAAAAAAAAAGAAAAAGTAAAAGAAAGAAATGAAAAGAAAAACATGGTATAGCTTCTGTTTTCTGTATCTGGGATTTCCAAGAAGCCTCCCATACAAATGCCAGCAAATAAGGGTCTGATTAAATTCAAATACCAGATACATCTGGTTTGGTACAGCAAGGCAATCCTCTGTCATTTAAAATTAAATACAAATATAGTAACCATGTTTAATTTAAGACAGATTGTAGCTCAACAAAAAAGGAAAGGCTCAATAGAGAACGGTCTTCAAGAAACCCCATCAGAAGCATTGCTCTTTGTATGCTGCTACATTATTTTCTAAGGAAAGTCTGATTCAATGCAACCATCTCTTAATTTAAATGTTATATACACCAACATACCTGACTTTTACTAAGTCTGTATTAAAGGCTAGACCTAACCCCATTCCTTGATTCCACTAATATGTCCTTGTTGACTTGTAAAAGGCAGGTTCCTGATGCTATAAATACTTTAGAAAAAAAACTATTTCAAGATAGATTCAAGAGTTGCATGCTTAGGAAGACATGCACTTGTATGAATGAGGAATTTTTAGCCTGGAATATTACATTCCATACTCATGGCATGCTAAAGTCAACTCTCCACTAAGCTATTTGAACAGTCTTTTTGAAAAGCATTATGTTAAAATTTTTATCTTAAAATATGTAATGTAAGTTTATAGAAGTGGTTTTGTTACTCAGCAAGCAGACCATCCAACCTAATATTAATTCAGTGCTCAGAGAAACAGGAAATTACAGCTTATTTTAAACCTATGTTAACAGCATAATAAACTTTTCTGAAATAAATGTATAAAAATAGTTCTAAGAATCTGTAAAAATATTCTAATCTACTATGGCCAATTTTTAATATTTAATTTGTTAGTCACTGTTCATTTCATGTCTTTCTCAAGGCATAAAGAGAACTGGGGTCAGCCTTATTTTCAAAAATCTGATTCTTTTTGAGTCTTCATTTTTATGAAAAAAAATCTTGCAACAAAGTGATCCTTTTACTGATAGTGATCAATTGTACATGCTATCAGAAGACAGTTTAGGCAAAATAGGAAGAATTTTCATTTATAAAGATATACCAGACTTTGCATCCTTAGTCATGACTTGTGGAAAAAATACTGAATGATAAAGCATAGCTTTCAATCTGAATTAAATATTTAGTCACAATTTGCAGGCAGTACTCATAATCTTTTAGCAGCTTGGATGCTTAGTCATTTTTCTCATTTAACAAGATTCTTACCTACACTTCAAATAAAAAAAATAAAAAAAAAAAGAAAGCCAACATAAGCTCTATGATTCCCTTTTATTCATCTTACAATTACCTGGAAATATTCTAAATGTTCATTGCAAGGAAGCGTTCCTTAGACTGTATGACAGTGACGCTGAATGAGGGAGGTAGAAATTGCCAGTGATAGTTGAAGAGCTACCTAGTGAAAAATCTGCACTCTATAAATCTGTTTAAGAAAAGCAAAGATTTACATTTAACACAGTCCTGATTACATTTGCAAAAAATAGAATGAAAAACTGACAGATAGGTCATCTCCTCCTATGGAAATGCAAAGAAGCTTCATGCTTACTTGTTCTGCTGTATCAGGGTTGATGTTGTTAATGTAAACAGGGACTCCACTCTATTCTCTATTTAATTTGTGAAAGTCGTATAACTAGGAGCATGTTAAGTTATATACTGAACAACCTCTTTAATATCATTTGGTCAAAGAATTTTAATTTCTATGAGAATCTTCCCATGAAGAATTATTTTTACACTGTTCTTATTGGTAGGTATACTTTTTTAATATATTATATATTTATGTGGATTTTGATTTATCTTCAAAACACTTATGATTCTGATTGTATAAGCCACTATAGAGATAATGAATTTTAGCAAATACTAAACATCAAAGTGAACAGTATGTTGTAAACTAGGAATATGTCTTTCTCCTGACTGATATTTCTACCATTCTTTATCCCTAAATCACTATTTTTCTTTCTAAATCATCCCAGGGTTTATTTACTGCAAAAAAACCCCCTGATTCTATAAATACTAATAAATAGTGATGGCTATTTGCTTCAGTTTTTGCTGGTTTCCCCTTCTTTGCTTTCTCTAGTTGTTGAAAAAATGGCTTTGCCAAAGTTTGCTCTTTCAATGGTATTATTAAAATCTGGTACTATAGTTGTCAGTTTACTTTGTTGCAGAAGATAAGGAATGGTATAACCAAGAGCTCCCTTTTTGAAGGTAAAAAAAAAAAAAAAAATCTTTAGCCAAGATTGACTGTCAGTTTGCTAAGAAAGCAAACAAGATATTAAACTTATAGTAGCACATACCATGTTACAAACCTAATGGAACAAGGATAATGGGATTATCATGAAGTACAAGACAGCAGTATGCTGTAAATGGTTTCTGATGCAGAGCCCTGACCATTCAAAGGGACCCTAACAAATTATCCTTCAGAAAGACATTCTAATTCTGAAGAAATAATATGGTCTAAATAACATTTTTCATGAGGGTTGATGAATAACCATTCCAAACTTATTTAAGATATGTGGGGAACAATAAGGATTTTGTAAAAAAAGAAAGTATGTATTTATAAAGACATGCAATTCAAGTTTATAAATCAAAACTGAAGTACCAGCAGGGAAGGCTCCATTTCAAGTGTGATGTTGAAGAACTGCAATTTACATAATATTAGGAGAAACCTAGGCTTGGGGTCATGCAGTCAAGAAGAGTAAAGGATATCTGAAAGACTAACTGGTCAGGATGATGTTTTACTCACTAAGGGTCTCACAGCATTGCCACTGCAAAGCAAAAGTCCCATTTTGCAATTTTTAATCCATCAGTAACAAACAAAACCATGTGCAATTCTCTCAGCATTGGGAATAGAGTACATAAATGTTAGAATTATTTCATTTCAATTCATTAGAACCATAAAATGTTGGTAAGTATAACATATGCAGGGATTGAAAATGCAAAATCCACAAATTTTAATTTTATCACCATAGAAAGCAGAAAATACTTGAAGGAGCAACTTCCTACCTGATTTTTGAATAATGGGAACATTTGCGTTGTATTTATTGTTATTGTTTGCCTTTATCACTTTCATTGTTGTGCTGCAGTATAGCCTTTTGAAGGTCTGCCAAACCACTGCGGCTTGCTCAAATGCAGGGCTGAATTTTAATTAAGCTTAGCAAAATACTCATTGAATTTGCTGAGCCTGATTAGGCCAGTCATCCTGATAGACGTGCAGAGGGCATTTTGCTTACTTGTTTTAATAACTGACAGAGGCAATTAATAGATTTTTGTAAAATAGTTAAACATGAAAAATAGAGGCTGACTTCAACTCTTTCACTCAGAGTTTTAGCTTTTTTTGTATTTAACATGGCTACAAAAGATTTCTTGGAATTACCAATTATGGAGTACTGAAGAGTAATTTAGTATTCGTATTTGTGAAGAGTAACTCTAAAAGATATGCATTTTGTTTTGCTGAAGTATTGCCCATAATGTCACAGTCCAGTGAAGACGAGTTTCCATAGTCTCTGCAGAGTAGCATTAAATATTCAAGCAAGTGGATGACTTCTTACAGATTACTTTTTACATTATCACAGAAGTAATACTAGGATCTCCCTCCAGCTTATGCAGTTAGAGCATCCTACATATATCTGTATCTTCAATCTTTCCTGTGAAGCTTGATTACCAATTCCAAAACCAAATATTATTCTTTATCTCTTTTCTTTATGACAGTGATAAATTCACTTCTTTAGAAGTTCTAGAGTCAGGTGGGTTTTGACATAGTAGCGAAGTCCTCAGCAAACTGCTTTCAAATGCTGGTTTTGTTGTTTTTTCCTACCTATACCCACTGTAAGTTTAGGGGGAAACAAGCTTGTAAAGTACTAAAAACAAACGTGTAATAGCTGTCCAGCCAACCAAACAGCTACCTCAAAAACATAGTAAGAAAGGAATAATGCTAGACACAAAAGGCAAAGAATATGTAGCAGGATGATGCATGACACCATTCACAGCACGATGTTCTAGGTCAGGGGTCCTCAAACTTTTTTAACGAGGGGGCCGGCGCACAGATGCAGTGGCAGGCAGTCATCTGCGGCTGCTTGGTTTCCCCCCACAACGCCCGGCAGGGGGGGGCGGGAGGGGTTCTGTAAATACCGGGGGCCGGATTGAGGACACTCGGGGGCCGTATCCAGCCCATGGGCCATAGTTTGAGGACCCCTGTTCTAGGTCCTAACTCAGGTATGAAATATTAGCAGCGTCCTGAAGTACCCTAACCTTTCCAATGGCAACCAAGGCCATTGATACTCTGAATTTAACTTCAGTATTGCTGTCATGAAAGGATATGAAAAGTATATCAAAATTAATAGACAGAATTTGCATCACTTTGAGGACCTTGGTATCAGGCAATAAGTAATCAAATTTTTAACTATAAACCTAAAGATTCCTTGTTCAGTGACTGGACTTCAGTGATAAAAAAATCCCAGAGAAAACCAGAGTGACTTGCAGCAGAAGCAAGAGTAGTAAATAAATTACCACAAACCACAAGACTTAAAGAAAAGCTCTCTTCCCTCTAACTGAAAAGGTAAAGATGTACAGTTAAAACAAGGACAGTAAGTTCATGTTTTAATCTCTTTCAGTACAATGAACAGTTTGCCTACGCATACAGAAGTAAAGAGTGGAATAGATGGTGCTAGTGTTTGATTTCACTGCTCAGCAGCAATTTTCATGTTTTGGTGTGCAAATTCTAGGCTGAGGGTACCAAAAATACAGATGCACTTGGAAAAAAGATTCTGTTACAGGACTTTGTCTCAGTCTACAGACAAATATCCAGAAAATAGAGCAACATGTTTTTCAAAAATATTGTTCATTGCACTCCTTTCCCCTGTCTCTTGTAATTAATCTTCTCTGTTATTGAATCAAGTTGATAAGACACAAACCTGTTATCCTTACTATTATCTTATTAATCAGAATGTTCGTATGTCTAAGCAAAGAATTTGCTTTTAATAAGCATACCAGAATCATACAAAAACAACATCAGAAAACAAACAAAAAACCCAAACCAAATAACACAAAGCCCTTTTACTGATTAGTTAATCTACTGATAAGAGAGAAGCTATATGGCAAAGGACCATATGAATTATACAGAAAAATTCCAGAAACATTAGCTTACAGAAAATTTTGCTTGGGGTACAAATATCCAAACTTATTTTCTGCAATTCTATTGTCACATAAAAGAAGAAAAGAACATTTACATGTAGCGGCATCACCATGTTCACTGCTGCTGTCCATAGCATTTTCATGTTGTCACACTTAACAAGGGTCAGCCATATCCCCAGGGTGATGTCTTAATTGGGGTGAAGTGTTTATTGTTCAAAGGACTGATGAAGTGCAGAAAATAATTAGTATATTCCAAACTCCCACTTTACTATGTTGTTTACAGGAATTTGCCTTTGAGAGCTATATCAATTATATGCAAATTCATTCCTGTGTCACTGCCTAGCTTTACTGTTATCAATCCAAATTTATGAAGCAAAACCCACATTACTTTATTTTATCAAGATATATAAGCTTTATTGAGTTTAATGCAGCTCATTATTTAAATTTTTAATCTTACATCTCTGTCACAGAGATAGTATGTATTTTTTATTAAAAAGTCTACACAGTTAAGATAAATATTACATTATGTTGTTCAGTAGACAGATCAAGGTCACACAATGAGTAAGGAAAGTAGAAGTAACAGCTTCTCAAGAGGCTTCAAATAGATAATAATTGTTTAGCTTTATGGTGGGTTTTCTTTTTGTTTTTTTTTTTTTTTTGTTGTTGTTGTTGTTTTGTTTTTTATCAAAAAATGATCTGAAAATTGCTAGCGTTTTTGGTCTGTGTCCAGAAGAATGATGGCAATATCCATTTAGGAATCGTTCATGTAAAAGGTAGTTTGATACAGTTATTGATGCCTTTGCCAACAGTAATGCTTTATCTTTTGTTTTTCCACAAGTACAAATAAACATTTTTTTCAAGAGAAGCTGTGAATTAATTTTGTAGGTTCTCTTTGAACATTAAAATAGTGAATCCTCTTTTTTCCTAAAGCAGCACTGTTTATTGCAAATTTAGGGAAATCTAGGTAACTATCAAGCTATTTGTTCACAGTAAGTGCCTGCCCATCACCATTATTAAAATTTTGGCAGGCTTCCAAGACAGATATCCTCCATCTGTTACTGTTCCATAGAAATGGTACCTTGAGGTCCACTTGACCTATGACACCTCAGACTCCCCAGCAACTTAATAACAATTTTTTCTCGGTCAATTAAGTTAACAAAAAATGCTGCATGGAAACATCTCAGGTTCTACACTCTATCCATGTACAGTTCCCTGATCCTGGGATTTTCAGGACTTCTCTGTCAAGCTAAGACATTCAGACTCTCTTGTGGCAATAGTACAAGAAAGCCCCAACCAAAATTAAGGTGCCAAAATTTTGCCTGAACCCTAAAAAACAATTAAGTCAAATGTAAAGCCTGGGGCTCTCATGAGCAGGGCTCTGGTCTCAAATGAGAGAACATGGAAGTGCTGAGGTTGACAGACTCAGCTGGAGGCTTAGGGCTTCTGAGGTCCCTCCTTTACAGAGAGAGGCTTGGAGATTGCCTTTAACAAAGGGAATGAATGTTGTAGTTTCAGAACACATGCATTTATTGGGACTATTTGAGAATGATGAATTTAGGGAAACTAACAAAAAAATTGTCACCACAAACATGCATAATTCAATAGTGTGATGGTATGTTCTGCTTCCCATTGTTTAAAACAGCATAAAAATTAACTTCTGTTCAAAAATAGTAATTGTACTGATACATAACAAGAGATTTAAGACATCACACCACAGAAAATGTGCTCTTATTGTCTGATAAAATGCATAAGGCTTCTGCACTCATGCAACATTTTCTGGCCACCATTTCTTTTGCATTTATAACACAGAATCTGTTGATGAATACATATTGCAGAACTCTTCTTATTTTCAGAGGAATCATCATGTCACAGGCTCAACCAAGAAACCCTAAAAGCTGACATTTTTACTTGGAACACCCCTATGTTAGATTACTGGGGGATTGTCAAAGCTGATTGTTTCATTGTGGTATCATTTGTGAAAGATGGTGTCTTGAGTTGTCTGGTTATCTAAAGAACCTTAAAACTTCCAGTGTACCCTAGAGCAAAATACTAGGAAGAGAAAGAGAATAGTAGTAATGAAGGTTGATTATTTCATTCTTCTTTTCTATACTCAACTGTGAAGGCCTAGGCAAACACGTTAGATGGTGAAATTAATAAAAAGGGAAGGGAAGGGGGCAGAGGGAAGACAACGAAGAAAGAGGGGAAATAAACTAAGAGTTTTGCCTTATATTTCAAAAATATTCTACATTCCCACCATTAGAGACAAGTTCTGAAAATAGATTGTGTATTTTTTAGCATGTCTGCTTTGTTCTTGAGAGTGTCTGATGTAGCCTAGTTCCAGTTATATTAATGAGAAGAGAAGCATTCACTGACAACCTGATACAGCTCAATACCATCAGACTTCTTGGAAAACAAAGAGAATTTGTATTATTTCAGAATAGCAAGAAATGTCAAGGAGGGAAAGGCTCACACACATGCACACGCTAATTATCTGTAGCCAGACACTATTAACAGAATGTTTGTTTCACAAGTATTAAACGTACATCTTCATTGAGATGAGAATACATTATCTATTGCCAGTTATTCCAAAAAGGGAATCCTTAAAGCTATGAAACCAACTTTTTCTTAAAGTCACTCTTGTTATAAAGTCACATTGAAAGCTTAAATAATTTTCACGAACATTTCTAGATGTTTCTACCTACTACAAAATATTTTTTTACTTATGAAATAATAGGCATGACTCAAGCTGTAGTACATGTAACAAACATAAGTGAAGCTGAAGTAGAAATTACAGCAGAGATATTTTGGGTCATCTATTTTTATATATGTACTTGCATGGGTATGCATGTCCGTGCATAGAGAAAGAAAAATAGGAAGAGAAAGAATATGCTGCAGCAAAAGCTTGTTCTGAGATGTGGGAAACCATCACTCAAATTGCAACAGCCATGTAAGAACTGCATCTGGATCTACAAATGAAGTCCCCAAGTCTGACAGAGACAGAAGCTAGTATAGTTTTATGAGAATTATTGGTCTTTTTTTGGATATATCAAGGAAGAGCACTGACATTTCAAAAGTTTACGTGACAAAGAAATAAAACCTAGTTTTACTTTCAAACATACACAGGAGTTTTATTGAAAAGCATTTCCTTTTTGTTACTTATATCAAAGCCCTTTTACTTTAGCTCTTATATCCAAATGTCTTGATGTGACAAATACATTGGTACTATAGGAAGAAGCTGAGGAATTAGAGTTTCTTTAATGTGGCTGGCTGGTTTTATAAACAGAAGTACGCTTTCCTGAAATGAAATCCCGTCCTCATTGAAGTCAACTGCAAAACATTATGTGACTACCTTGTTATTCAGGCTTCATAACAAGACTGTTTTCTAAAAACACTGTGACTGACAAATAAACCCTTACAGTGGAAGAAGGCTCAGAGGAGAAGGGCAAGGAGATATGCCCGTGAAGCTCAGGAAATAATGCAGAGTGTGACTGATAATAGCTGTTTTGATGAAGCTGTCTTAACACCAAGGGGGCCAAAGCATGGCCTTTGCTTTAGGTAAACAGCTATCAACAGGTCAGTGGAGCAACTGGTGGCATAAATGTTTCTCCCCGAGTTCATGAAAAGAACGTGAATGTCTCCTTTAGTTAGCCAGACCAGCAGCAGTGGGATACTTGGCTCAGTCCAACATAGAGTATAAAACGTGAAAAACTAACAGAAGAATTTTGAAGAGAGCAATGGGCTTGAGCTGGCTTCAGCCCACACATATACATTCTTGGCAAGTACGGATGCCCAGCATCACACTGGTGAGTATAGACACAGGCAATAGGAATTACCCTGCTATTGTGATCAAACTGTTATTGATACATTTTGCTAAATTTTACTTAGATTTGCATTGTGTTACACAATATATTTCATATTTTTCTGCTAAATTAGAAATCCTGTGTAACATCAACTGTCTTGATATAAGTCAATTTGATATCCCTCCACACATGGAGTATCTAAAAGAACCTGGCCAGAGAGTATTGGACTTTGATAAACATATATAAAGAAGGTAATACTCAAAGAACTAAGAAAATTATTTACAAAACATGGACCCCTCAATTTGCCATGCAGAACAATTACAGCACATTCAGTTTTCTTAGGAAAGCGCCATGGACAAGACATAGTCATTGCTTGAGGTACATAAATCAACTTCTTGGAGACAAAGCATTTCTATACCGAATGACAGAAACCTATGTCAGTCTCTGGATAAGGCTTAAAGAATATACAGCAAAGGTTTGTTAACTTCACAGAGCTAAACACACCTAAGGGGGAGGCTATGAAACAATTCTATTATATTAGAAAGCCTGTAATGAACACTGATGCTTGTTACTAGCAAGAAAAAGAAACAAACAAAGCCTACTGTAATATTAAAGTGCCAATACAGAAACACCATTTCCTTTTTTTTTTTCCTTTTTTTTTTTTTTTTTCTCTGAGCTGTTGTAATTACTGCCTGTTTATATAAAGGCAAAAAACCCAGATGTCTGAGGCATTTCAAAAGGGCTCCATTCTATTTCCACTGAAATCAGGTTACAATATTACAACTGACATTAATATGAACAGCACCAGCTCCTCAGAGAAAAAGGATTGTGGGGTGTCTTAGGATACGAATGTGTCACAATAGACTTACTCCTTTCTATTCCTACACCTTTGCTCAGATTTGCTTCGATTTTATATAATAGTTTAAATTATACATAAAATAAAAAAAATCACAAAGAGATCACGGTCATGAGTAAACTGTAGGGATAATGACGATTGACTTCAAATAGACATGGATATTTTTTAGCCCTTGTCTCCCATTTACCTCTTTGTTAAATGTTAAATTTTGGGAAAATATTACTTTTAAAATTACTTAAAAAAGAATAATTGTCAGGAAAATATTGATGTTTACATTGAACATTAGAAAAGAACCTTGCAAAACTGGTAGTGTCCTATAATTAAAAATCTTAGGCAACACAGCATAATAGAAAGACTAAATCTCCTAATAGCTCATCATTTTTCAAATCCAAACTTATTGATTTTTTAAACAAGAAACTCAGCAATATGTCACTAACCTGAATTCTAATCATACATCTATTTCATCTGATCTTTCTTTTAAGATTACTGCTCCCTAACTTCCTATAATTTCCAAGAATCCTGTAGGTATCAACTATGGCAGAATTTTTCTAACAATTTCAGCACAACATTACCTGAAATACTACCGCTGTTTCTTATTTCAGCTACTGAGAAATACTGCAAATATGATGCTGGGGTAACTGATAGCAAATGCTGACATTTTAATAGCAGCTACAAAACCAGGTGAGATTAAGGCCAGAATGGATGAGTTATTACTTCTGCACCCTAGATATAAATGGCATTCCTATGATTTATGAATATATTTAATTCCCTTCCCCTTTATTGTGCTCTACAAGGAAGGAAAAGTAGAAACAGAAAAAAAAACCCCAAAATTCACACAACAGAGTGCTGTCAAAAAGTCTAAAGCTAGAATATTTTCACATCTTTTTAATAGGCATACAAAGTAAAATTAAACATTAATTTTTATTGCAGGTGAGAATAATGATTCTTGACAACTTGTTCATGACAGATAATGGGGGGAAACTTTCCTTGAATTTGTTTTTCTAGATATAAGACTTAATGAATATATTCCATTAACTGTTTAGTACCTGGTCTGAAAACCTCTTGACTATTTTGTCTTTTCATATAAAACATCCTTAGAAAACCTCTCAGAGAAACTGCTTGAAAATCAAGAATACACAGTGTCAGACTTGGCTGTAGCACACTGAGTTTCTGGCCTAATGTTTGCATAAATACACACTGATTGCATGACTGTGAATGCACAGAGTAGGAATTGCTTTTTCTTCCTTCCTTGGCTCAGTATTTTTTCTGTGCTTTGAGCTTCCAACATGATAATAAAAGTAAAGAAAATTAACAGCATACCTTACTCCCCTTTCCAAGAAAGCTTTACTTACATAGTGCATATATCAACTCAAAGGCAAATTAAAACCAAAACTATTGTCTTCAACAGGTAGGGGACAATTTAGTGATGAACTAACTGGTAATGAAGTAACATGGGGCCTCCAAACATGATAATTTGATTAGGTCTTCTACGGTCATTTAAAAATCTGTGACCATTTTTTATCCGACTGTATGTAGCAACAAAAACATGACAAGAAAAACAAACAAACAAAAAGCACACAGATGTAATCTTCAAGGTATTTGAGATGGGACCAATGCACGGAAAAGGAAGAAGTGAGGGTAAGAACAGAATGAAATTTATAACAGGGAAAAGAGTCTGCCTCAGTTCTGATCAATCTTTCAGAGATGTACTACAAGCCTTACCTGAAGTCCATGTCCAGACTCACAGACAGGGTGAGGCAGGAAGGCACCTCTAGGGATCACCTAGTCCAACTTCCTGGCCAGAGCAGCACCAGTGACAGCAGGCTTCACAGGGCTGTGTCCAGTAGGGGTTTGAGTACCTCCAGGGGTGGAGACTCTACAGCATCACTTGGAAAACCCTGTGCCAGTGTTTGCCCCCACAGCATAAAAGCGTCTTTTGTATTCACAAGGAATCTGATTAGTTTTGTTCTGTGCGCATTGGTGCCTGACCTGTCAGTAGGCACCACTGAGAAGAATCTCGTTCCCTCTGTATTCCCTCCCATCTCAACACACACTGATAAGATCCCCCCTTGAGCTTTCTCTTCTACAGGCTGCCCCAGCTCTCAGCCTGTCCTTGTACATCAGATGTTCAACTCCCTGCCACAGTTTAACCGCAGCCAGCAACCAAGCACCACACAGCCACTCACTCCTTCCCCCCACAGTGGGATGGGGGAGAGAATTGGGAGAGTTAAAGTGAGAAAACTTGTGGGTTGAGATAAACACAGTTTAATAGATAAAGCAAAGGATACGCATTGCAAGCAAAGCAAAACAAGGAATTCATTCACCAATTCCCATCAGCAGGCAGGTGTTCAGCCATCTCCAAGAAAATGGCTCCATCACATTTTAACAGTTACTCAGGAAGGCAAACACCATAACACCAAATGTCGTCCCTGTCCTTCCTTCTTCCACAGCTTTTACATACTTAGCATTCCATCATATCATATGGAACGTCCTTTTGGCTAGTTTGGGTCACCTGTCCTGGCTGTGTCCCCTCCCAGTGTCCCGTGCCCCTCCAGCCTTCTTGCTGGCAGGGCCTGAGAAACTGAAAAGTTCTTCACTCAGTATAAACATCACCCAGCAACAACTAAAACCATCAGTGTGCTGTCAACATTGTTCTCACACCAAACCCAAAACACAGCACTGCACCAGCTACTAAAAAGAAAATTAACTCTATCCCAGCTGACACCAGGACAGTCCCTCAATCACCTTTGTGGCCCTTCACTGGACTCACTCTAGTATGTATGCTCTCTTGTACTGGGGAGCCCAGCACAGGACCCAGCACTTCACGTGTGGCATCACCAGGGCTGAGTAAACAGGAAACATCACCTCTCTTGACCTGCTGGCAACACTCGGGCTCATGCAACCTAGGAAGATGAAAAAAGCCATTGAGTACCTCGGCCTTTTCTATGTTCTAGATAACCAGGTCTCCTGTTCCCTTCCGGAGAGGGCCCATGTTTTTGCTAGCCATACTTCATCAGCCTGTCTATGACAATGCTGAGAGGCAGTCTCAAACGCCTTACTAAAATCAAGGTAAATAATATACACTGCTCTCCCGTCATCCAACAAGCCCATCATCTCACTGTTAAAGGCTCTCAGTCCATGTAAATGGAAGGAAAGGTTTACTTCAGGCCTTTGGTTTCTAGGTGAAAGAAAATGAGTGGATGATCTTAAGACAAGAAAAACATGTTTTAGACTGATTACATAATTTGCAAATATAAATTTATAGTCAGATTACTGACTAATATTTTGAACTCAAGGGGCAAAGAAATTAGCATTCTCTTCCTTTCTCTTCCCTCCTCCTCCTCCACTTCCTTTCTCTCTCTGAAGTAATTAATTAGGACATTAAAATGTTGAATAAATACAATTCAAAAAATCAGTAGTTTCAGAGCTGCTCAGCTCAATGTCACATGTTACAAACAATGGAAGAAAAATGTCTCCCTATATATTAATGTCATTACATAGGTAGCTGTTTTGTCCCAATTCAATAAATTCAAAGTATTTCAGTGGAGAAAAAAAATAGCACTGTCCGTATATTTTTAAAAACAATAAATAGTGAAATGTCACTGTCAAAAGTTTTTGAAACAGTAAAAAAATAAATACCTTCAATATTTAGATAAGGGCCTCTTAATCAGTTAGTTTAATCAATTAATAATAAAATGTTAGTTTTGCAGACATTACCACCACACTAAAGAAAAAAGTTGACATTCCTGTAGCAAGAAGATAAATTCAGCTTGAGCATTCTATATAACAAAAAAACAGCCTCTGAAAGAATAAGTCTGTCAGAGTGGGGTGAGAAATCCCTTGGGTAGCAGATAGCTAGACTCAGATTTGGAAAGGGGTTCATCCAGTTACTTTAGACTGTGATTTCTCTGCTAAAGGATTTAGACTGTGTGTTTAGGTGCTCTGTTGAACAACAATCTTGTATTTTGCTTGTGTGCTTGACTGGTTAATTGGTTTTGTTCCTTCACACATTTCAGTCACAAAATTAAAACATCTAGTTCTGATCTGATACTGTGATCACCATCATTATATCTGAATGTTAGCTACTTTCCAAGTAGAAGTAGATCATGGCTTAATGTTGTACCCTTACAAATCCCTTTGGTTTCCATCTGAAACATAAGGATTAAATTAAGTGAACCAATTAGTGTATTATCTTTCATTAAATAAGAATCATTCATTAAGTAAATATATATATATATATAAATTAGACAGATTTCTTTTTCTTGGTTGTTTTCTCAGCCTTGTATTCTCCACCCTGCATGCTTTTCTCAGGATCACAAGTCTTACTAGAACGGGAAAAAGTCTTTAATTTTGAGTGACATGGTGAAGATATATTTCATTAGGTGTCCAGGTCTCTGGGGAGAGGGAATTTGATTGATTTTGTTTTAGACAATAACAAGATTGCACATGTGAAAAACAGAGAATTAAGTAAGAGAATACATTTATTGGAATATTTTACTCTGCCAAAAGTGGATATAAGAATCTCTCTCTCTCTCTCTCTCTCTCACACACACACACAAACATACCCCCCCACACACCTCCTTTAAAGTAGGAAAAATATTTTTAATACGAAATGTGTAAGATTTTATTTATTTGTTGCCAATATACTAGCATGAAAATACTAAACTTTAACTCTTAGGAATTATAAGGGTACTTTAAGAAGGCATTCCTTTATGAGGTAAATCTTTCCCACACCCATAACATAGGGGTGGGGTTCTTTTCCTGTCTTTATACTTGAGATACATTTTAAATATACTTGGTGTATACATATTTAAAATAATTGCTGAAACTTGGTTAAAGCATAACCATGTTAAAAATATGAGGACATACTGGGGGAGCGATTACAGAAGAGGAAGAAACATGAGGAGAAAAAAGAGCACAGAAGCTATGAAAGAGCAAGATTCAAGAAGAGAAGTGTGTTTAATTGTGCTGAAGGCACAGGAATTAAGAAATTTAAGTAATGGTTCTGTTACCTGGTGAAGAGGAGGTCCTTTGAGTGGAGTGCCAGTGACAAAAGGTAGATTGGAGAGGGACTGGGGGGTGAGGGGATGAAAGGAGAGAAGCTCCAGACATCTATTAAAAACAATGTTCCATGAATTTAGGAGATTAAAGCAATAAATGGGACCATGCGGTCACTGGAGAGAGAAGTCGGGTCAAGTGTCTTTCCTTTTCGACTAGGGAAACTAGGACATGTTTACCTTGCAAAAGAAGAGTACTAAGAGAAATTAAAATATTGAGGATAAAAGTCAGGGGCAGGGGGGAAGGCACAAGGCAGACTGGCATGAAGTTCGAAAGAACCAGCAACTGTGTCCATGGAACAAGTGAAAAAGAGGACAGGAGTCCACCAAAGAAGGTAAGAAGTTACCAATAATCTCATACTAAAAATCATGAAAAGGTCAATGTACTGATTCAAACAGTTTCTAATTTTACCTAGTCTTTGCATTTGCTTTGTAGCTTTAAGCCTTCAAAGTTGGTGAGGAACAGTGAAATCATGTGAAACATGGAATTTAGAGGGTGTGAGCCAGCTGCTGACCAAGGTGACAACTCGATAACAAAAAGACAAAAAGGCATATGAGGCTAGTGGGAAAGAGGGAGATAGGGAGCATGTGGCTAATGCAGGTCTATCTGAAGTTAAAAGTGAAATGACTGTTACATCAACAAGAAGAAAGGAACATACTAGAAAATCCAGAATCAGCCCTGAAATATATAATATGCACAATGTTTAAAAATGCACATACAGGTCAGCTGAATATTCATAGTATATCCCACTGATTGTAACTTTCTGCATGTTTTACAATGTAAGTTATCCAGGAAAAAATAACTCTCCCTTTCTGTATTCTACAGTTGTACATATATATATATATATATATATATAGCTATGTTTCTTTGCTGGACTTAGAGATTATTAACAAGGGAAGCACTAACATCAAAAATGTAGGATTTTTTCACCTGAACAGCACCCAAGATGCAGTTTATTTACTTAAAATACAAGATGTGTAATTCCTGTCTCTGTTTTCACATTCTAAAAGCAGTAAGAAAAAGGATCTCTTGGAGTGAAATCCTATTACCAGTAACTTGTTTCAAGTTTCACATGCATGTCAACAGAAGCAGGATTTATAAGTGAGGTATTAGCAGTTCCCTCTGTTATACGTAAATCTGTTTAGTTGTGCCTTTACTTGTGCCTGTGTCAAGAAGAAAATAATTTTTCCTCCTGTGAACACAAACTATAAATTAAGATGCATTTATTAGATATACACAAACTATTCTAAAAGAACATTTACAGTACTGCAAAACTAATTCAAGCCTGAATATTCAAACCCCTCTGCATATATGCATGCTTTATTGACATGGTAATATAGTATTTTTTTCCACAGAATCCCTGCTGCATTCAATTATAAAATGGGTGGCTCTTGTTTGATGACAAATTACTCAACATCCTCTTCCCTTCTCATTGTTAGACCCTTCAAACCATTTACTGAAAACAAATTGCAACATCTCAGCAGCTTTTTGGAATCTTCATAGTTATCAATAGATTAATTTCTGTACTACTATGACACAAGAGTGCATTACTATCCCATTCTACAGAAAAGAAGTATAGAAAGATAATCAGAAGTATCTTCTAATTTCAGGTGTCTAGATTTATGAGCACTTGATATTTTCAGTAATATGTTACCACTGGTTACTAATCACACTTCAAGATCCAAAGTTCAAAATTTGAAAATAAGGCATCATTCATTAATACACAGCAAAAAGGTAGTTCTAAGAAGCCACTCACATTGGTGCTTTCTGGCAGAGATGAACAAAATCCAGCTCTCCAGGGTAGCATTTGATTTCTTTAACCATCTCCTTTTTTTTTTTCTTCTTGTACTATATTTTCAGTATTAATCACCAATACAAACCCATAGACCAGTTACTATCTCCAATTACTTTATTTTTTTTTAGGTGAAGGTGGGCTTTTCATTTTAGGAATTGCTTACTGACATGCTCCTACTTCAACGATTAAAGTCATGTGCTTAAAAAAAAACCCCTCTAAATATCTTTTTTGCTCCTACATGCACGTTCAGCCCAAATCAGATGACACTAACCACTCAGATCTGTACAGATATAGTGTTTTTATGAAAGACTCATAATAAATATGCAAATGCAGCAGAACTGCTGTGAACCTCCTAATGAATTCTGATATTTCTACAATATTAATCAAAACATCATAAAATCTATTGGTATAGTACATTTTATGCACTTAATTTCTATGATTTTAATAACAGTAAGTTGGACAAAATACATCAAATTAATCATTGTTGAAAATATGAATTATTCACAGATTTCTGATACAAAGTAACTGACAAACAGCAATCTACTGTTTACAAACTACATAGTGAGATGACACTGTGCTTGAAAAATATGTCTGCTAACATCAGAGGAACGGTAAAACATGGACTTGGAAGTGTCTTCAAATAAATATAGAATAGTCTCTTCTACCTCATTCTCTTTGACCTTTCACTCAAGCCTCAGCTCCTTGCCTTACTCAGGCATTTTTCCTTACATGCTTCATTCAAACACCACTTTTCTAGATATCATACTCTGTTTCCTAGTTTTTACCCTTTTCTTATATAGTCATTACCTCATTTTTGTCAGGTACAGCAAGAGAGCAAAAGGACAGCAATCAATAATATTTCATTATTAATAGTGTCAATATCTAATATACCAGACTGTCACCAGTATTACGTACACTGAAAGTGGGGATATGAATGCATTGTCACTATAATGCTGCCCATTACTTAGGGAAGAAGGTCCTTACTGCAAGCACAGAGGAGTTTGTCTTTGGTTCAGATGCCTGAATCTAAACTCAGCATGACACAAGGAAAGCCTCCCTGCACCCCAAGGAAAGCCTCCCTGCACCCCAAGGAAAGCCTCCCTGCACCCCAGCGGACCATGCTTCAGGCAGCCCAGGGCTCCTGCCGCACCAGCACCAGCTGTGCCCTGCGCAGTGCTCATGCCTTCCTCAGCCTTCCTCAGCCGAGATGCAAATTCCTGGGGAAGGCCAGGAGTGCCACCCTGTACAAGATCCCTGGCAAGGTTCATGTCTCTCTTCTGTAGCATGTGCTAGACCTTTCCAACACACAGTTGCCAGAATTATTCTTCTTAAGAGGATAAAGCTGTATTTTTTTCGGCTGCTTTTTTTCTTGAAATCTGCTCATCAGTTTGAACCAAAATGAGTCAAAACTGCCTTGAGGCAGATTAGCAGTTGAGCACTAATCCCTGTGCCACAGTCTGGAAAGTAAGTAAAGCAGCAAGAACTTCCTCGTTTTACTGCAGAGCCAATTTCAATTTCTTTAAGTATTTATGCCATACATAGTGCTTGTACACCCATGAAACCCATGCACCGATTTCAACAGTAGTAGCTGCTTACTGGATCAATAACTGGTAATCTGAAGACTCTCAAGAGGCTTGCTTCACTTCAGCATTACGTAAAGACACAATTTTCATTTTCACTTAAAACAGTTTCAGGATTAGGGGGTACATGGCCTGAAATTAAGGTTTTTGTCTTCTCTGTAGGAATATTTGTATTACTCAGCAGAATAAGAGAAATGCCATGGATTTTATTTGCTTTGCTAAAATAAAAATAGAGGAACATAAAGCACATTCTCCTCAAATCTAGCAGACTGGTGTTGATTTTCACAGAATTAGTGATTTTTCTTCTTCTGTCAGCATTCCCTTTTTTCAGCTACTGAGTGCATGCTATTTTCTAAACGATATTTTCTCTTAATCATTGGACTGATTTACATCAATAGTTTTGGTACGTGTTTCCGAGTTACAAACCCTAACCTAACCTCCCATAATCACCCTGCTATAGGCATTTTTCTTTGCCTACAAGCTCATGAGAAACTCACTTAGAAATTTCCAGATATTTACACTATTGTCAGTAACTTCTAAGTTGTCTTAGAAAAAGAATCAGGTTTCTCTCTAGTCCCACAATTATTTTAAGATAATATTCTATTTTTTAATTTAGTATTTGCAAGTTGAATAATTTAAATTAGACATGTCCTATAACTCATTAATGGTTAACAATTCCAAAAGCAGTAATTAATATTCTGCAGATTCCACTGACAATTCCAATTATATAGCACTGTATTCTCATTTGACAGCGTCTCAGATTATGAAGTGGAAGGAAAGGCTGTATGCCTTATTCTCACTTTATTTTGGTCTCAGGAGAAAGAAAAGGGTGGCTTTTTATATCATTGTGATCCCATGATTTATAACTCCCTGGCTGGAATGTAAATTATCCGAAATCTAATTTCAGTATTTCTAAATTTTTGCTTATCTTCCCTATCATTCAGAATAAGAAAGGCACTTATGGACTTCCATATAATTTGGCATTGTCAGTCTATTTTCTCAGTTCACAAGTCTTTAATGTTATTTTCACTATCAGTTTTGATATACATGATCAAATTCTGTTGAGACTGGTCAAAACGAAAAAGGAATTATGAAACTTTAAAATGGAAGCTCAAAATTCAAAACACAAAAACATGTAATAAAAACAGGTATTCTGACAACCAAATACTATTTTTAAGACAATATATTTTCAGTATGTGTTTTCTGTGAGTCAAATATAAAATCTTCAATATGAATTCAGATTTTTTTTTTTCTCCGCCCCAATGACTGTCTTCATATGCTACTAGTTATAGTTCAGTACATACAGTGGGCAAAAAGCAGGGTTCCACTCTGTGTGTGAGTGTGTTTCAGCTTATTGGATGAAGTCTTGTTGACTTTCTCACTTTATTCTTCTGCATTATGCTGTTTTTTACTCTGCTGTTTCCCTGGCACAGGCATTTGTTTTGTTAAGCAGAATAAAGCAAAAAATGTTTTCTTTCAGCATTTGAGCATTATTTCAGGAAAGTTTGTATAATTCAAAATCTGAGAACAAAGCTGAAAAACTGTCAAACCTGAAAACATCAGTTTATCAAAAACTTATGATCAACTTACAAGCAAAACCTACACCTTTATATATATATTCAGCTATAAATACGAAGAAAGAAAAGTTGTCAATAAAGATAAAAATTAGTAGAAGTTTAAAAAGTCAGCAGTCACTTTTTAATCTCACACAAACGTTAAGATATCCAGTGACAACAGCAGAGTATTTCTAACTTGTCAGTCAATGCTCTGCCTATGAAAAGTAATCATTTTGTCTTCCATCATATCTAAAATAAACATGACAATATTTCATAATTATAATAGAGCCTTAGAATTATTTTAATAATTATTACAAGAACAATGTACTTCGTACACAGTAACACCTAAAGTTCAGGAAGACCACCAATGTTTTGTGGAATTTGTTGGTACTTTGTTCATACCCAGTGTTACATTATGGTGGTTCTCAAAACATTTTCATGAAGTCCTTATATATCCATTAAATCCTAAGGCAGTGTTAAAAGATAACAACCCCCCAAAAAAAGTAAAGTAGTCAAAAGTCTACTGAAAGAATTCTGAGTACCTATAAAGTGTCCAGAATATTCATTAACTGCTCCTAATGTCTTATTGTAATAAATACCTGTTAGAAGAAATGATGACATTTTGCAATGCTGAGGAGGTAAGCAATCACCTTAAACAAAGGCCTTTTATTCTTTTTTTTACAGAAACATTCATAGCTATTTCAAAAAATAGAAGGAAATAAAATTGTTTCACTGTATTATGAAAGGGACATCAAAATATGTTCTCTTGGTATTTAGATCAAACTATTTTAGAAGACCTCATGTAAATAGAATACTTTGATTAGTAAGAGAGAGTTTCATTGTCATGTTTAAATAGTCATCGATTTTCTTCATAGAAAAATTTTATGTATATTTATGATGGTTTATAGCCTAATAGCAATCACGTTTGATTATTCAGTGTTTTACAGTGTGGATAAGCCTAATTTAAATAAATGACTGCATTATATTCATATATAAGAATAAATATCCAAGATTTAATAAACCTACTGAGGGTTTTAAAATACAGCATTATTTGGTTGTAAATATATCTCACTAAAACACTAACCAATTATATTGATACAAAAGAAATATTTAGCTGGTATTTGCATACTCTGAAAATACTGGCAATTTTTTTGCTTTCTTACTGGCATGTGATTTAACACCTCTACATTTAAATGAGGGAAAAAAAAACCCCACCCAAACTTAAAAAAATTACAGAAGTGTGTTCCCCTTTTCTTACTACAATAGTTTACATGCAGATCCAGTGGTGAAGAACATAACTTCTCCTCAGGAAGACACCTCCCAGGTATCACCTCATAGTATAGCTGTCGGTGCTGCTTTACTCTTCTCACATAAATTATTAGTTAAAATATTGTCGCAGAGTAGCACAAGCACTTGAAAAAGCGTTGCACTTTGCTTCAGAAGGGATTTGTTGCATTTTGATTAAGTTTGCTTAAAAGCCAGAGGTTGAAAATGCCATGATTACATATTAATTTGTATTGAGGACTGGTATTCCCAGGAAGGTTGAGTATTCTTACACTTGAGCTTAAGGGAGAGATTTGGGCTTTGGGGATTTTTTTTCCTGAATTTTATGAAGTTTAAGTCTTACTTTCTGATGCCTGGTTGCACAGTTTAGAACAACTACAGAAGAGTTAGATAAAATACAAATAGCCAGAAAGGATAAAAAGGATAATGTGCAAGGAAAACTGAGAGATAAAAGGAACAGTGTAGTATAAACAACCTGAAAACTCCAGGGGATGGATTATATCTTCAAGGTAACAGTACAAATGAAGGAAATAATCTACCCCACTTCTGAAACAGTGAAATAAAGAACAATCACCCACAGAAGAAAAAGTGTGAACTAGGATAAACCTCACAATCATGCTTCCAAATTAAAATAATGTATCATAACCATTTAGTAAGGTTTAAATAAATGCAAAATAAATGGATAGTTCCTCATTCAGTTTACAGTTTAATGATTTATACATAATTTAAAAAATTTATGTGTTTTGTTATGATAACTACAGAGGGTTGCGTGAGTTTTCACCAACTCCACAGAAAGCACAGGATGTAAGAAATGAAGATTAGGAACTGTGTAAAAAAACTAAAAATAAAGGAACAACTTCTCAGTGATTCTGCCCTTTTATTACACAGGGGAAAATGCATACCAATTTTAAGACTAGCCTATAGTTAGATCATAGGTCTCCACAATTTTCAGTACCTGCCTTTCAATTATTAATGTGTAAACAGTGTCAGGATAAAGTGTTTGAAGTATACATCTGAATGAAAGAATGGAAAGATTGTGCTTGATAGTTTGCTAATTATACTGGTATTACTGAATTTTCTTTTAGGGCCAGGACCATAGAACTCTAACGCTGCCTCCAATATGAGTAGCTGAAATGATTAAAATTTATATATTTAGGTCTGTGGGGTCCATTGGAATAAAATTTTTTAAAGTATTTGCAAGCAAGTTTGGACTCAAATATAGGAACATTTTATTTATTTTGTAAGAAGCACAGCATATTAGCAATAAATATGGCATAAAAAATATGCCAACTGACCTTTTGTTTAATATAAAATATAACATAAAATATGGTTTTGTATATTCTTTGCTGATATTTTGATGCATTTATTAAATACCAACATTTTAATTTGCGAGGGTTTTTTTATATAGCAGGACATACATATTGCAACAAGTATAGATATACCAATTCTGGAACACTGACACTGCAGCTCATTTATCTGCTTAAAACACTTGCTTTCATATATTGCTCCTTCATTATAGTTTGCCCAGTAGCAAGCCATCAGCAGCAGGAAGAAAGAGGAACTCACTTCACAATTAAACACTAAGTAAAAAAACATTGTTAGGGATTTCTCCTAAAGTTTGTATTCCTTGTAAATCTTGCTCTTTATTCTGCTCTTAATCCCATAATTACAGGGATTTGCCTACTTCATGTACCATAATTTCATTATTTCAACTATTCAAGCTTTCTGAATTTACTTCCTACAGTGAAATTATTTTCTACGCAGTATCTCCCAAATTGCTTATCACCATAGTATTTAAACAATTTTATTCAATCAAACAGCGTCTTTATCCAAAATGATGCATAGCTAAGTTTTAAAAGGTGTACATTTGATCATAATGTCATTATGGAAACTCGCCTTCTGGGAAGCAAAGATATATAATTTTCTATTTACATGCTGGTTTTTTTTTTAAAAAAACAACCAACCAAACAAACAAAAAAACACACCAAAAAAACCCACCAGGCTTTAGCTTATTCTGGTTCAATTCCCAGACATATGTTAAAAGTTCTTTTAAGCTGTATATTGTAAAAATACATTACTCCATGTCCCAAAGGAGAATAGTCTAAAAGAGTAAGGTTTGGAGGAACTTCTAATAGCTATTCTCTGTTGTGCCACTGATCTACTCTGTGGCCTTGGGCAAGTTAAACCTGTTTGCCTTGGTATTCCCTATGCATAAACTGGATTCCAAGTAACCATGGAAATGTAGGTTTGATTTTTCTTTAGAATTTTCTGCTATTTTAAAAATGAGAGGTCCATTTGTATAATTAGTTTCTACAGCACTCTTATTTTACAGTGCACACACTGCTCTAATAAATAAGCAGCTCTACTTGTAATTTTAGTAAAGTTATGTTTTTCTAGACCTTTCAAAAATATGTTGGCTTTTTATTTCTTCTTTTTAACTAAGCCAGAGATGATACAAACTTAAACCTACAGTATGTGATTTCAGCAGCAAAAGAAGATTCACTACCAAGTTCTGTTTACTGGTACTTTCATTCTTCAAGCTAGATCAATGTGGAAACAAATGAGCCACTGTCATTCATAAGTGTTCCAGGAATGTCTCTGGCCCCTCCAGAAATGTATCTGCAGCCAGCTACATTGCAATCACAGTCAAAAACCCAATAGAAAATAACAGGAACAGGGCAGAATCAGTGCAAGTGGGGGATCCCATTGCTAGCCTTTCTGAATTTGGCTTTGCTTTCTAGACCTTTTCCTACCTAAATGGTTCCATGATTCTATAAAACTTACCCATGGAAAAAAGTGTGACTTTGACTGAATGAAAAAGCACCATCATGATTCTGAATTCATATTCTGTTTTTAGTCTTAGACTACAAATAGCTGCAGTTACTATATGTTCTACCACTGATGTTCACAGGGATGTTTTTATTTTATTTATGCATTTGATTGTTGCTTACTAACACCAGGATATTTGCATGCTATCAAAAAATAATTCATAAAATATGGCTAAGCAGTATATGAGCAGAGGTTGCCAAAACCAACTTCTACCAGTGTACTTGAAAGATAAGGTCTTAAACATTGTTCTTTCTTTGTTTCACCAGGGCAGTGGAAATCTGTACAAAACTATCAGATAAAGTACAGGAAAATCCCTAGAGCAAAGAAGAATATCAGACTTCAGAGTTCCACAGGAAATTAGTATCCTTAAATAAGATTATTTTCCAATCTGTATTTTATTTCAAAATATACAATGATAAAGTATTTAGCATATAAACTGAATCACAGATTTTTGAAGTAACTCATATGTTATCAGTTTCTAAGTTTCAATCAGTTTCTTAGTTTAATGTGTATGTAATACCAAAGTTCTCTTACACATAATTCTACTCCTTAATTTCTTATTTAAAGCGTTTTGTTGTTGTTTGGGTGGTGGGGTTTGGTTTTTTTTTTTTGGGGGGGGGTTGCCTTTTTTTTTGGGGTGGTGGTGGTGGTGATGTTTAATAAGCCACACTCGGGCTTCTTTCTTAGGATGAAGTTTCTAGAAGTTCCTACTTCATTACAAAATGTAAAACACTGAAAAAACCCTCATGTATCTAGATCAAACATTATTTGTTATTTAAATCCATTATGTACTGACTAGAGGTAAGAAAACTCAGTGCTTTTTAATGTCATTTTAACACCTACTGCATATATAATGGACATTGAACACAAAAAGGAAGAGATAAGATTTTCTTAGAGGTTTGAAACTGAAACAAAACCTTGAAAGGTACATTTGATTAGTAAAAGCTTTTTTTTCTTTAATATTTCTTTTTGCCTGGTGATGAACACGTACACTAACAATTTAAGAAAAGCACAACATATTCTAATATATTCTCCTCGCTAGTTCTCTCTCTTTCATTCAATTTTAAACTTGCTGGCTCAAGTTTGTGGGGTTTTTTTGTTTGGTTGGTTGGTTTTTGGTCACTATGTAATATAGGGGAGTAGCCACACATGCTTATATTTGTTTCTCTAGGATGGTTCTGAAGTACCTATGGGCTGTACATTTACTTTCTGTTTCACCCCATGCCTAACTTGTTAATTTGCTTTCCTTCAGGGACTTTCTTCTGCTTTTATTTCTAGTTTATCGCAAACTAATTGAAATGTAAATTACTTCAAGGACATGAAGTCTGGAAAAAGTCTGTCTTAATATGAATAATACATTCATGTGCCATGGATAATCTGTGGACATGGACCAGCAAAATTTATGGAAAGAAGTATTTTTCTCATCTGCCCACTCCTGTTAAAAAAACTCAATTTAAACAGACCCTAGAAAGACCAGTCCAGAAAAGGTAGGAGAACAAATATATTAATAAAATACATGTTTCTGCAAATAACTATCTGAATAACTTGATACTGAAATTATACTGAAAAAATTAACAACTACTTAACTGTACATAAAAATTAAACAAGAGCTTGTGAAACAATTTACAAAAAGAGGCACACATGGAATAGTTTGCAACACATACAAGTTAGACAATTTCTCAGTTTTCAACACTTTTTGATGAAGAATCAGCATCCTAGCTGAATCTGGGAAAAAAATCTCAGAAAGAACTAATGGATGAACTGTAAATAATCATAAATTGTTATATATTAATTTTCCGAGAAAAATAACTCACCGCTTCTAGGACAAAGTTAATGTAGGGTGTTTTGTGCTCAGCCATCTTTGTAAACTTGTTAGGATTCAAAATCAGGCAAGAAAACTCTGTATGTAAAATATGCGAAGTTTTCAGTTGGATTCCACAAAAGTATAGCTCATGGATATACCTGTGATGTGGCAAGCAACATGAACAAATAGTCTTGCATTCAGAAAACCATGCCAAGGTTGCATGGAATTAAACTGCTTGGCAATGGTTTGCAAACTTCAGCAAATTCTGCCTATCACTGGTGCATAGTATGACAGCAGTGTTTCTAGGCTAAAGACCTCTCCACAGAAACAATGGACAGGGCTTCAGCAAAGGTGAGGATATGGTAAACCAGCCACACACATCCCATTATTGTATAGGTTATAAGTACCATATAGTGTAAGTATATATATCACTGGTGTAGAGTGATATTAATACCAAGGAAAAAAGATATAGTGAAAGGCAACTGGGTTAAGCATGTATAAAGATGTCAATTGGGGAAAACACATTGGAAATATGCAAATTACAAACATATATAATAAGAACATATTAGTGAAAGAAAATTAGGTCTAATTCTTCATTTCACTAAAAGGATTGTTTCTCTTTGAAATGTGTTTATAAAATGCATGAGATGGGAGGAGGGATTTCAATCTACCACTTGGTAAATCAGGAGATTTCCACACAGTATTATGCAGAAGCGGAGAGGTCCACCTACCTAAAGTCAAAAGTTGTTTTCAGTCAAACAACATTAAAACTGTCTGTTTCTCTTATGCTAATTAAGTGTTACCTTTAAGTGATTATGAGCCACTTAGCACTATTACTAGAATAGGAGACTAGCAAGCCTTCTTTAAGGCTAGGAATAAGTATTTGTTTGGAACTACAGATGCACAGTTCAACTCCAAAGAGTTATGGCATATATATAAAACCTCACAAGAGTGCTTGACAAAAAGCAGAAGAGCAAATTTCAGAGCTAGGCTTTGGACACTTCCAACACAAAAAGGAAAATAAAATTTGCTTTGACTGTTATTGCCTGTAATACCAGTTAGGATGGAACTCTGAAGAAAATAATTAGGGGTAGGCATAAATAATGTCTGGGATACTGCATTCTCAACCCTTTTACCAATTCAACAGAGAGAAAGCAAAATATAAGACACAATTTTACTGAAGGGCACCATGTTATTGATTTTTGCAGTGCTACAAGGAAAAATATGTTAAAAATTTATGAAATTCATTTGAATACTGAGAAATAGAGGCAATAAAATTTCATACTGGCCTCAGAAAAAGTATTGGTTTTAAAGAAAAATACCAATGCTTGTTTTGTGTATGCTGAATTCAATCCATGTTAAGCAAAGGAATCTATGCTCCTGGCACACAGCAGCTGAGGTTTTACAACAGTGTTCCTTCACAGTAAGCTCTCCTAAACGACATAGGGAAGGTATTGAGTATTAGTGTCCTTTCCTTTTTGTGGTCATAAACTTTTATTATAAAGTTGTCTCTCAGTTAATAGATAATCTGGAGACCACATTGTACATATACTTCTCAAAGATTAGTAGAGTTTTTACAGTCTCCAAATTATTGACGTCCCTATTTTTTTTAATACTATTAAATATAAGGTAAGGCTTCAAAAAAGAAAACCAGTAGTTAAGCTGAAACCTTCAGTGACAGTCAGGCATCTGCATTTTATGATTCAGAAACATCCCCTAGGTGCAGTTTTGAATGGATCTGATTACTTTAAAAGAGTGCTATAGTAGTGCTTAATTTCCCACATCAGAAATTGTTCCCTACGGAGTATCTAGTATAAAAATGCTAAAATGACAGCCTTTATCCCAAACAGATTCTAATATACTAATGAGCATTATGGGACTCAAAATTGATAATTTGCAATAAACAATTACGGTTAAGAACTGGTATGGCAAGGGTGGAAAAAGTAGAAGAGGTCTGAGATAAGTCTGAACTGTGCAATCATTTACTACCTGCCAGAAAAATATTATGAAAAACAAATGCGTTGCAGGATTTAATCCAATTGAAAACAAACCACCGAAACTGTATGGTCTTCACCAAAACCAGTGTGAGATATTATTTTTTTTTTATTAGTACTGCCATGCTACCTTATAACTTACACAGTCTTAAACTAATTTCTGATGAACTCTTATGAATATTAAATTTAAACCCCAGGATGGTGGAGACACCAGGCTATAAAGAACTTATGGGGCTGTGACTCGGAAGCATGATGAAGAAAACTCAGACTAAATATTCACATACTGTGAAAACTAAAAGAACAAGACTCCTTCACCACCCGACTGGTACACTGCCTCTTCAAGATACTGTTTTGGCTAGACAGTACAATTATTTTCTTATGACTGTCTCCCTGTGATTTACAGTTCTGACTAATATCTGTTGAAAATTCCAGAACAAGGAAATGATCAGAAGGAAAAGATGTATTGGCTTGGCAGTCTTGGCTTAGGGCAGAATTGAAGATTATTTTACTGAAGTGACAAGAATCAAGCTAGTATAACTTGAATTACTCCAATTTCAAAGGAAGGGTATTTACCAGCAGCCACAAGTTGCTAGAGATGAAAATGACAGACTCCTTACCATCACGTCAAAAGATATGCCTCATCTGATAAGCAACTGGAACTTTATAATATCTGCAATCAAAATACCTGTTAGACTTAGTCTAAAGTATGTACTTTTAAACATTTGACCACCATTTAACTTTTAGGATTTGTTCAAAGCTGTTTGGTAAAGAAGTAAAGTCCTGTGACCAGCCTTGTAGGTGGTTTGAAGCACTTGCACAGTAGTTTTAATCGGGCAACTAAAAATCAAGAAATCATAGACATTTCTGAAATACATGGAAATTTGACCTGCAGAGAATATGGGTGATGCGTCTGGATGTCCTGGAAAATTTTAGCTTAACTTTCACTGAATATCAAACACACGTAGACACATTGCTCTCCAGAAAATCTCAACAGTAATATGATATTGTCAAATATCCCTGCACTGTCCAACTTCTCAGACAGCAGTGCCTAATATCCTAACACACATTCCAAAGTGTACTCTGACATATGAGTCTTTCTGTTGGAAACTCAACACCTCACATCAAAACCTCCAGGCCCTCCTCTGGCTTGGAAAAATCCAGCCCTATGCGTCAAATCCCATCCTCCCTCTCCCATGATGAACTAGAACTTCAGGCCCCTAAAAAGGATATGAAAGGGAGAAAGTACATCTACTGAAATAAATTGTGAGTTCAAAGGACCACAGTTTTGCACCCAGCTATCATCTTATTCCTGCTCTCCACACACATATAATTATAATTATGAATGTATGTCTTCCTTTCTCTCCTGTTAAATGTTACCAGAAATCAATTCTTTTTCATTTTAGCTTCTGAAAGTGTTCATAAAGAGCTATATAAAATCAGTGTTGCTAGTTTAATAAAAATAATTTATCTGAATATAATTAAATGTGTTATACATGATGGTGTCTGTCTTATCCCCCCTTTTCATTTCTGGAAGGTGAAAAATATATTTTGGATCAGAGAAATGCTTCCTTTCATAGTTTTTCTCAAATATTCTACAGTAAAAAAGCTAGTTTCACCCTAATCAACGCATACAATTGCACCTTTCATATGACTTGAGGGGAAAAATGTCTGACCACTTGTTGCAAATCCTGATAAAATCCATCATGGTTATCATCATATTCTCTGAGTGATTGCTGATTACACTGGTATTTTGAGTATGGATGCTTTGGCCCCAACTTCACAGTTAATACAGAAATATAGAATGAAGCTTATCAACTGTTACAAATCAACAGAGCCCCAACAACCAGGGCAGTATCAGTAGGAGGATGAGAGCTGGCCAGTGGCCTGTGCCCAGCAAACGCTATGAGAACAACCATATCCCAGCACATCTCCAAGTCAGCTTCCAGCCATTGGTGGCTCAAGGCTTTCCCATGCCAGTGGTTATATCATTTGGTTTTAATATGCCTTAATGGACTACACTTTCATGTGATAATCCTTTGGCAGCCATGCAAACTTTAACAATGCTTTTTAATGAATTGCTCCCTGTATCTTTGCTCTGTGATAAAAGATCTTTGAGGATGGGATGAGGGTCTTAGAGAAATCAAAGAATATCATACTTTTTGATCAAGGATCTAAGCACAACCTTTATAAAAGCAAAAAAATTAATTTGTTAGTGTAGTACAGCAGCATCAAATGGAGACCCAAAGAAGATTTTGACATGCAATTCAATTATTATGAAGTGGTGAAATTTCAGTAATAGTATTTCAGTTTTATATAGCTACACATTCTATGATGTGGGAGTTACACAGAAAATATTTATGATGTAGGAAAGTATTAAATTAATTTAAAGATACTTTACTTTCAACATAACAACGAAGAAACACCATGCTTTATTCTGAAAGAAAAAGAAGACTAATTTTTCTTTTCTGCCAAGATGTAACTTCATGCAGTACCAGACAGTATTTAGAAGCAATCTTAAGGATTTTTTTTAATTGAAAAGTAACTTTGAGTTATTTAAATGTGACAGTGATTTTTTGCCAACATTTATATTAACAGCAAATCATTGAACTCCTCCTTTAAGACTAACGATTATTCTGATTACTAAGACTTCCTAAGCAAGGCTTGACACAAGTGATATAATATAGCAATACACATTTTAAAAACAGTCTAACATGTCTCTATCAATGAATGAATTTTTCTCCTTTAAATCTTTATTATGTAATGCATGCTTATAACTTTAAAGCATAGTAAAGCACATGCAAAGGAGAGATTCAGTTTCAACCCCTGTCTCCATAGGCAGATAAATCAATATATAAAAAAGTTAGGTGAGGAGAAAAATTAAATACCAGTGCAAACTCTGCTCTGTATTTCAATATGCTTATTAAACTACTTTTCTATATTTTGATGGGATTGCTTCAAGGACAGGTGTCTCTTACTAAAGGCAAAAAGAGATTCGCTATATTAACATCTTCCTTCACACCAGCTAATCTGAGATAACTGACAGAAAATGCTTATTCGATGTTGTAATTCCAATAGTGCACCAGTGGTACCACTGTAACTACTAGGTATTAATAACAAGATAGTACCAAAGAATTCATGGAATCACAGAATGACTGAGGTTGCAAAAGATCTCTTGAGGTCATCTGATACAACCCCCAGCTCAAGCAGGGCCACCTAGAGCCGGTTGCCCAGGACTGTGTCCAGATGGCTTTTAAATACTTCCAAGGAGGGAGACTCTGCGATCTCCATGGGCAATCTGTGTCATGGCTTAGCCACCCTGATGTTCAGACAGCACCTCCTGTGTTTCAGTTTGTGCCTGTTGCCTCTTGTCCTGTCACTGGGTTCCAGTGGAAAGAGCCTAACCATCATCTTTGTACCCTCCTTCCAGGTATATTAACTAATAAGATCCTCCCTGAGCCGCTGAGCTTTCTCTTCTCCAGGCTGAACAGTCCCAGCTCTCTCAGATTTTCCTTATGTGAGGTGCTCCAGTCCCTTAACCATCTTAGTGGCCCTTTGTTGGACTCTCCGCAGATTGTCCATATCTTTCCTGTACTGGGGAGCCCAGAACTAGACACAGAACTCTGGGTGTGGCCTCACCAGTGCTCAGTAGAGAGGAAGGATAACTTCCCTCTACCTGCTGGCATTGCTTTGCCTCATGGACCCCAGGATACCATTGGCCTTTTTTGCTGCAAGGGCACATTGCTGGCTCATGTTATACCTGGTGCTCACCAGGAGTCCCAGGTCCTTTTCTGCCAAGATGCTTTCCAGCTGGGTGTCCCCCAGCATGTACTGGTGCCTGGGGCTGCTCCTCTCCAAGTGCAGGATTTTGCACTTTTCCTTGCTGAACTTACTGCACCTATGTTTCTACATGCCTTCTAATGGATCACTAGTTTTGCAGTCCTCCAAAGAAAGAGCACAAGACACAGGCAAAGGCTTTGAACCTGCAAACACAAGATGATTATCAAAGGTCCCAGGGCTATAAATACAAACTATAAACAGTCCAATCACTGGTTAATAAGGGACCTTGAGAGACTTTGTAAAGATGGTTTTAGGTGTAACTGTTAAAGAAAGATCAAGCAACGAGTCTACATTATCAAAAGTACAAACACAACCCCAGGCAAAACTGCAATGCCCAGTAGCCACATCACACCTACTGGTGAAGGACTGGGGACACAGACCACTTGTTGAATGAAACTCCGCCCTTTTGCAATTCTGCTTCTCCATGGAGAAGGCTGTTTCCATTGAATTTGGGATCCAGAGGATGAGAAGAAGGGTAAGCATAATAACAGAGAAAAGGTAAGTATAAGAAAGTTTACCAGTTTTCACTGTACCGCTATTTATACTTAACAATATTATTAAAGGCAATCCAAAATTTGTTAGTTTCATTGTAATTTGTTGCTCTAGAACAGTTTTACCTTCATTTGCCTTCTCCTAAGGCCTGTGGCACGGCGACACTGACCTAAAGCAGAATTGCACATAGCAAGCATGTTTCCTGTGTGCAACAATACAAAACTGTTTTGCCATTTGGTATTAACCACTAGCAGAAGAACATAAGAAATTAGATTATGTATCGAGAAGCAATGACGAACAACACTTGTGAACAAAGAAAAGGAGGAATAAACCTCGGCCAGGTCAAGTCTGGATTGATACAAAACCTTGCCCGTACAACAACTTGCAGAGCTCACACTGTGCTGACGCTTTGCTTGCCCACACAGCCCAGAAGGATCTAGGGATTCTGGAGTGCAGGAAAACGATCTGAACATCAGAAAAACCATGAATTGCAGATGGCAACATTTCCTTTGTTCCTGAAGTAAAGAGAATCCTCATGCCCTGCTTGGAGCAATTTGTACTAATAGTAATTCTTTGATTAGATTAACATTGAATTCTCCAATTTGCATATAAGGTATGCTTCTTTAGTTCTCATAAATTAGACAAGATATTTGGGTTGATATACTACCCACAAAGACCAGCTGTTGAATCTGAAAGTAACACCAAATCACATGGCAAATCAAAATAGCCTGTACACCTTTTGGCTCTAATAGGGTCTAGTTCTAATGTAAAGTGCCTGGATCTTAACAGAAAAATCACTTACAGTCTTAAACGTATTTTCTTCAACAAATTTCTACTGCATCATCATTATTATTACATGCAGGCATGCATAAACTCATTAATAAGAAATGTACTGAAGTCAATACACATACTACAGATGCAGACAGGTATAATTCAAATTTAAAAGTTGTCTTGACTTTTTTAAAAATAAAAGCATCTTTATATCCTTTCTCAAGACACCAAACACTGTTTTTTACCAAACACATTACAGAAAATCAGAATTTACAAATTTAACTCAACTTAAAGTACTAGTAGCTGGCACAATTTCTGGATATATGGTAGACAGTAAAAGTGTTAATGCTGCACATTTGACAATTTTCAAAAATGATAATGTAATATTTCAAGGATTTGAGAGTCTCTGAACAGGAACGCATTTTTAAAACATATATATGATTGAAATTATTACTTACATTTATTTACATATATACACACACACACATATATATATATACAGCACCTCAAATATGTTCAGTTTTGGTCCTTCACTTCAAGAGGGACATTGAAGCGCCTGAGCATGTCCAGAGAAGGGTAACAAAGCTGGTGAAGGGTCAGGAGCACAAGTGACTGAGCGAACTGCAGTTTAGTCTGCAGAAAAAAGGGCTCGGGGGGGAACTTATGGCTCTCTACAACTACCGGAAAGAAGTCTGTAGCAAGGTTGGCGTGGGTCTCTTTTCCTAAGTAACAAGTGATAGGACAAGAGGAAACAGCCTGAAGTTTCACCAGGGGAGATTTAGATTAGATATTAGGAAAAAATTATTCACTGAAAGGGTGGTCAGGCATTGGAACAGGCTGCCAGAGACATGGTGGAATCACTATCCCTGGAGGTGTTAAAAAAACATGTAGATCTGGTGCTTAGTGATGTGGTTTAGTAATGGGCTTGGTAGTCTTGGGTTAATGGTTGAACTCTATGATCTTGAAGTTCTTTTGCAGCCTAAATGATTCTGTTATTCTGTGTGTGTGTGTGTGTATTTATTTATTTATGTGTTTCAGTTATGAAAAAAACCTATCTTTTCACTGAAATTCAAAGTTGGATTCTAGAAATAAATGATAAGGGTTTATTATAAATATTTTGCATAATCAAATATTTGGTGAGCCATTTCAGACTCCAATGTATACACGGCTCTGAAATCCACTGCATAATAATAAATTATTGCATAGTAATCAATTAAAATACTGAATGCAATACACAGAATGGATAATTTTGTATTTTGCACTTTTCCTCTATATTATAAATATCTCGAAGTCCATTAACATAAGACAAGTACATGAGAGGGCAAGTTAAAATGTACATTCCCACAATATTATTTTTTTCCAGTAATATTTATTTTTCCAAAAGGGGATAAGAAAGAAGTGTGGAGATTTTGTTTCTTAGACTTTATGTGTCTTAAGTATGACAGGACTCCAGCAGATTTGCAGCATAGTTTAGCTCATACCGACATCAAAGTTGAAACCCTAAGCTATCACTCTTGCAATGAATTAAATAGACCTTGCTTTTCTCTCTGATTTTGAGAAGAAAAACTACTCAGACAATCTGAGAAGCTTCATCATGGTTGTCTCAATATTCTCTCTTAGGACATTTTCAACTTAATAAAAAAAAATCTCTGGTGAAAATCTTTAATGTAAAGAACAAGAAAACTAAAGCAAACATTTCCAGCAAAGTCTATGCAGTAGTTTAAAGGAGTAACCCTCAACATACACCATTTCCTTACCTGCCACCAATTATACTAACACAAAGGCAAAGAAATACAAAACTATTTACATCATTTAAACAGAAACTACAAAATAAAAGCACACATAATGGTAGAGAGGGCTCTGGGCAGGCTAGTCTAGATTTAGTCTTAGATATTTCACCAGAACTTTAACCTTCTTCCCTTACGGACAATGGAGTATGGCACATATGACATCTTGGGCTTAGATTAGTTATATTATGTAAAGTGTCATATTGTTAAGTTGTGTTTCATACAGATTTATAGATCATTAGCTAATTAAATGTAATAGGAAACATGGTAATTAAATTCTCATTAATGACAGTTAATTTGATGTTATTAAAAAATTGATAATTTTATTCTACTTAATTTTAATGCAAGAATGAAGTACACTATAGCTTAATTACAGCTGTGCAAATAATTAAAATAAACTAAAAAGTCAGAAATGTTCTAATAATAGCTTCTTTTCCCCTTTTAAAGACACATTTATTTATTTTGGTCTTAGTCTGAAAATAACTTGCATTGTACGTCCTTAATTAATGGATAGTTCAAGAAACCACAGAGCAAGTAGTGCAGAAAGCACTGGAGATAAAGTGTTCTGATATAATGTATTCCTTTCAGCATTTGCATATGTGCAGGGAACACAACTGCTCTTTCTCTGATACACCAATTCCATAATCTGTTATTTGAAAAGGAGTATTTCAAGCAACTGTCCACCTTTTAAATGAATAAAAATATAATAAATACAGAAAACATAATGCAGTGTAGATAGCACTTAAGACATTCTGCATTGTCACAGCCATTGATTATTTCAGAAAACTTACTGAGGTGCCCTAAAATTTGTATTATACTGTACTCTTCTGAGGATCAGTACATTGCCCCTCTAGTTATCTTCCCAATTTCTAAATTAAAACTCTCTCTTAATCTGAATGTATGAATCAATTTTTACCTAAATTAAAAGAGTTTCTACACAAAATGTCACTGTTCATATTTATATTGAATATACGTGATTAATAAGATCTGTTAAGGTGACCTCTGTAATCCAAAGTTTCATAATGAAAGACATACGTATGATGAAATCTCACTATGTCAAATAAATTTAGTAAAATATGTGTTCTTAATAAAACTATGCTTATAAAGTATAAGCAGGATTCAACAGTATAATTAATTACTGTGTAGTAATCATGGACGAACATTCAATAGTCACATTATAACAAACCCTTTTTACCATAGTGCATAATCAAGAAACCATGGGTGATTTTCCCTTCTGTCAAATGCACCTTCCTGATTTTTCTTGTTTACAGTTTCAGCTCACCCATCCAAAGAGTTTTAGTGCTTTCAGAAACACTCGATCTACGGGGATTAATTTTTTTTTGACAGTCTTTCAGATTATATTAGGAAAAAAAATAGAATTTACTACATTTATGGAAAACTGAAAGAAATTCAAACACATGACCGCTACAGTTCAAAATCCTCTCATTAATCAAAATCTATCTACACTCAGAAAAAAGTGATTTCATAAGCAATGTTTTAATCCAAGAGCTTGGCTAAGGACTTCAACTACTGACACTGAAGAGCAGAAATTTCTGATATAAACTAAAGCAAATGGATTATATAAAAAACACAAAACCCCCCACAACATTTTTTAAAATCTTAAATAGGCACAAAGGATCCCATTGAAAAAGAGAATATAGACTGTAATCCGAACATTCTTACCTAAGTTTTCAACAGTAAAGTGGAAACTGTAGTTGCCAGAGTATAATTTAAGCATTGGTGTTTCCCAAAGAAATCTTTTGTAAAATTAAGCTTGTAACTTTTTTAATTAGGGAAAGCACATATCTTTAATGATTGTATGTAACCAAGGATGTAGTGTTTCTCTTTTCAGAAAAAAAAAAAAATTCCAAGCTGCTTTACAATTACAAATATTTCAGTGTCTAATTTTAAATAAAATATCTGCTTTTGTAACATTGATTTTTTCATGCTTCTTCAATTACCACTGAAATTTTTCAGATAATACAATTCAACAGCAAAGACCGAGTAAGCTTGCTACGGTGTCGTTCTCATCTGAAACCAAAATGGTCAGAGTCGGGGCTGGCGGAGAGGGTACTTTTCTCCCTGAGTCAGTGACAGCGGTTCTTTTTACATTTTCAGAGTTCAGGACCTGTGATCTCCAGTTTTTCTTTCATAATGCAACTCAAACATCTAATTATTTTCTACCTAACAGTCATGAAGCCATGAAGTGTACTTGTCAGATAAAGAATGGTGAACAGTAGCATTACAAAATTATCAATAAATCAAGCATGAAGAGGTTCTCCATGTAAAGAACTTGGTGATCATGACAATTGAAACTGAAGAATGAACTTTATACTGTTGCAACTGTATTATAATGAAATGTTTCATTAAAAAAAAAAAAAATCTGATTTCTTGAAACTTATTTGGCAAAGTAGTTGCAGTTTAGTTAATTTTGCAACTCTATCAAGATCTCTCATCTACTGTAAAAGCAAAAATATTTTCAAACAAAAAAATGGTTAAGGAGAAATGTGTATGTTTGGTATACAGCAGGTCTTAACGACCTAACAACTTCAAAACTTCTTTGAGATCAAGAAGGCTTTGGTTCAGATTATTAAAGTTAGAACATTTCAGATTATATTAATACTAGGGTAACCAGTGAAGCAATATTTCTGTTACTGGTATTTTCAAAAGCATGAGTTGTAGTTTGGTAAATCCATTTTACTGATCAGATTGATGGGCATATTTTGCAGCTAGATCTTACAAGAAAAAAAAGAGAGCACTTTAATAATGTGACAAGTGAAAGAGAAAAAGAAATTGAAGGCACTTTTATTTTCTTGAGTTTTACTTTTTCCTTTCCCCATATACTTTAAATCAAAGATACTTGACCAGATCCTCATGCACTTCAAGTGAGAATAAAATCTATTAACATCAACAGGACTATGCGACAGAAAGTTTCTCCTTCCTTATTATGGCTATCCAAGAAAAAGAAGACAGAAACAGCACCTTGCCTTACACACTTGCATCCAAAAGCTGGTGAGATGCCACTGTGCAGTACTGGGAAGATATGATATTTAAGCACTGCAAGGATGCAACAGGAAAAGAAGGGTTCACAATTCATAGGGCTTGACAGGGCTGGGCTACATGATCTATACTTTAAATACTGCAGAAATCTGTAGATAACTTCTTGGGAAAACAAAATTACTTACAGAAGGAATTTGGACTTCGTCTTTCTTTCCTGGACTGAATTCAGTCTACTATGTGACAACCAGCAGACAAGGAAGGAAAAAAAAAAAAAAAGTCATTAATAAATGATGTTCTCATTCCCTTTTTCTGAGCAGGAACAAAAAAGGCAGTAACAGATTTTTGTATACAAATCTTGGAGGCACATTTCAGGACTATGTTATAGACATATAGACATTCTTCGGCCCAGAAATATAAGAATATACAATAGTCTTCTGAGGTGCTTTGTTTGTCTTGCTATAACGCTTTTACAGCTATTCTCAATTTTGAATCACAAGATTATAAAACACATTTGAAATAATTAAGAATAATTTAATGTTTTTATCATGCCATTGTATTTGTGCAGTGTATTATGTTAATGGATGGGTGTCCTCTGTTGGTTAAAAAGCTGACTGGACAGCTGAGCCCAAAGAATGGTAGTGAATGGAGTTACATCCAGCTGGTGGCCAGTCACAACTGGTGTTCCCCAGGGCGCATTATCGGGGCCCGTCCTGTTTAATATTTTTATTGACTATCTGGATGAGGGGTATACCCTCAGTAAGCTTGCCGATGACACCAAGCTGGAGTGGAGTGCTGATCTGCTTGAGGGTGGAAAGGCTCTACAAAGAGATCTAGGGATCTGGACAGGCTAGATCAATGGGCCAAAGCCATTGCATAAGGTTCAACAAGGATAAGTGCTGGGTCTCGTACTTGTTTCACAACAACCCCACAGAATGCTACAGGCTTGGGGAAGAGTGGCTAGAAAGCTGTCTGGCAGAAAAGGATCTGGGGGTGTTGGTTGACAGCCGGCTGAACATGAGCCAGCAGTGTGCCCAGGTGGCCAAGAAGGCCAACAGCATCCTGGCTTCTGTCTGAAATAGTACGGCCAGAAGGACAAGGGAAGTGATTTTTCCCCTGTACTCGGCACTGGTGAGGCTGCACCTTGAATACCGTCTTCAGTTACTGGGCTCCTCAGTTCACCAGGGACACTGAGGTGCCCAAGTGTGTCCAGAGAAGGGCAACAAAGCTGGTGAAGTGTCTAGAGAACAAGGCTTATGAGGAGCAGCTGAGGGAACTGCAGTTGTTTAGTCTGGAGAAAAAGAGGCTCGGGAGGAGCTTATGGCTCTCTACAACTACCTGAAAGGAGGCTGCAGACAGGTGGGGGTAGGTCTCTTCTCCCAGAAAACAGATGATGGGACAAGAGGAAACAGCCTGAAGTTTCACCAGGGGAGATTTAGATTAGATGTTAGGAAAAAATTATTCACTGAAAGGGTGGTCAGGCATTGGAACAGGCTGCCAGGGACATGGTGGAATCACTATCCCTGGAGGTGTTAAAAAAACATGTAGATCTGGTGCTTAGTGATGTGGTTTAAGTAATGGGCTTGGTAGTCTTGGGTTAATGGTTGAACTCTATGATCTTGAAGTTCTTTTCCAACCTAAATGATTCTGTTATTCTATGATAATTTATTAGGTTAAAGAGAAACTCATAAACTTGTCATAATATGAACACTAGATTTGTCACAGTGTAGTATTTTCTAAAGTTAGTTATGTACTCATGAAACATACTACTGAAGGTCACCTGAGAGATGAACTCATAAGTGTTAAAGTGGCTTTGGAATCTTCAGCTTACATGCCATAATGGTTTTGCCCTTAAACTGATAGAAGAATCTTACACCTTTACAATGAATGTATGCACTTTATATAATTTTTATACACATTAACACATACTTCCTTCCTGAGTCATTGTGTTGCAACTGTTACTTTCATTAGATAGACTCTGGAGGAACAAGGGAAAGATTGTCAAAGACATTTAGGTACTTAATGATGCAGTTCAGTCATTGCTAGTTTTTTGAAAGTATTAAAGTCAGATTCCAACATGTAGATGCCTGCAGGGAATTATTTCCTAATAGACTACGGTATTTTTTTTCAATTTTGTGTGAAGTTTCAGGTGTTTAAATCCTCCTGCAAATCTATGAATCAGTAGGTGAGCCTCTGGTAGTTTTTAAGTACCTAAGATTCTGATTTTGTTATACTAGTTTTTTCCACAGCACACCAGATAGCAGCACTGTATTAAAAGAAAGAGTGTCAAGTATGGACTCTGACACATAGTACTTATGTTTTTCTTGTTCTCATTTGAAATAAGGAGAAATCTAACATCTTGTAGTGGCAACATAAACTTGAACCCTGACAAGGTATTACCTGAGTGTGATGTTCTAAACCAAGTATAAACCTTCTACAAGAAAGTTGAAGTAGTTGATATAAATTAAAAGAAACATTGATATAAAGGAAAAGAAACAGTCCATAACCACTTGTAAGTAGAAAATGTTGCTCTGAGATGTAAAGATACTTTCCACTGAAATTAAGGATCTTGACACTTCACTGTCATAAGTAAAAGAACAAACAAGACACAAAATATGGTGAAAAAATTTCAGATAACAAGGTTTTGGTTTGAATGGAGTGCACTGGACTCTACCGGTGTTCATGAATTCATAAAACTTCACAACTAATCACTCAGATTTGCCCAAATGAATATTTGTCATCATGCATGTATTTTCTACTTCTTCCACTGTTAAAACTAAGAATAAAGCTGAAGCATTTTGCAAATGCTCGGTGTATTGAGTTTATATTGACATTCTTCAAATGCTTTCTCAACCAGAGATTCAAGAACAAAAAATCATCAAAAAGCATAAGAAGTGAGAGTAGAATGGAAGTGGGAAAAACAAAAAGAGGAAATCAGTAAGCTTTACATTTTGCTAAATACTAGTTCATTTGGGTTTGCTTCTGTACGTGTATGTTTGATCATCTATTCAAGACACATCCCTAAACAAACCCAGATACCTCTACTGAAGTCAGTTACACTTTACGGAAGACAATCAGATCCTCATAAATCCTACAGCAATTTCCTGTTGGTGCTTTTGTAAGTGGAAAATGAAAGAAATAAAAATATTCATATTTGTAATGCCATATTTATGACAAGATGAAGACTGGGCATGTTAAGAACCTGTCAGTTTCCATTATACTAAACTGTCCTGCTGGACGTATATGCCCCCTATCGGCAGTGATAACTAACAGGGATTAGCAAACATGTAAACTAGTGCTTTTATCAGACTGACCATTAATCATAAATCAATTTACTAGAAGGGTTTTTGCAAATAAGTAGAACAAAGGCTTTTTAACCCTATTTAAACAGGTTTGATTGATAAAATAAAATACTGAAGACGCAGAGGAAAGAATTGAACTGTTTTCAGTAAGAAGCCTAAATCAATGTTATTTTGCAGAAATATTGTTTGTTGATTCAAGAGTAAATGATGGAACCATTAGGGCAAAATGAAGAAGCAACAAATATAATGATATAAAAGATGATATAAAAGACTACTCTAAAATGGTACATTATATAAAAAATAAACCTTGGACATTACAATTTCATGAGTATGGTTTTGCTCTTATATTAAAAAAAATTACAGATAATGCCATTGGTCTCAGGACCATCAACTAACTTCATAACATTGTTAAATAACACCAAAATAATTAGAAATTATACAATTAAGCAGCCAGTGAGATTATGAAATTTTCATTTAGAATTTGCTCTGAGTATGTAATGATCTAAGAGTTACTGAGCAGGAATTGCAGTACAAACATGTTCTGTCTAAAGTACACTTTTAAAAAGACATAATAACAGTGGTCATCAGTGGGATTGCAGCTCACGAAGTTCTGGTTTTCTACTCCAGTATTCTTTTTTTTTTCCTCAAATTATAGTCTGCAATGTATATATGTTAAGTAATTTTTCATATGGTTTGTCATGTATGTTTTTATTTGCTTATTTTAATATAACTACACCTAGGAAATCTCCTTTGCTGGGAAAAAAAGTGGATACATTTCTAGATCTGTCTAGATTTCATGCATTGATTTTTCAAATGCATACTAATTTAAAAGGGACATAACTGAAGATGAGGGATTGCAGAGATAAAACTGAAGGAACTTTACTTGGTTTCTGGAGTAGAATTGTTTCAGTTTTGCTTCCCCCTCCCCCACTCTAATTTGTCTATGGTTTCATCTCCTTGTATGTATTTGTCATTACAGCATGACATTTTAGAAGATATATTTGTTCTTTATAGGAGTGAATCATAGCAAGTTTCTTGATAATTAAAAAAGTGTTATTTTATCTATATTCAATTTATCTATTACCTTTTCTTTCTCTTTTATTTATTTATTTAATATTAATTATTAGTAAAAGCCCAGTAACAGAATGTGTCAGCTGCGTATCAGTTGTATGAATACATGAGAAAATACCAATCTAACTGCTGTTCTAAACTGTAAACTACAATACTGGTTCTACAGTAAGATTTGGACTATGCTGTCCTCTGAAAAACACTAAATATAAAATTTCTTTTCCTGAAAATAGATATATATGTTATGCATTTCATAGCCTCTTTAAACTTATTAACCTGTATACAATTGCGATATGGACGTGATATTTTGTGGTCAGTCATAACAAAAAAGGTTTTTATCCCTCATCCATTTCCCTTATGGATTTATCATCTGAATGACAATTATTATGGAGACACAAAATGTATCGTACAGTGCTAGAACCTGTAGCACAATTCTGGACACAATGCATATGAGTTCTGGTGGTTGAGCATATTCCAGGATCAGTGCTGTGTGGAAAGAGCCCAAGTCTTTCCTTAGGCACTGGCATTTTTTAGTTCAGAATTATTTGTGCTTTATGGAAATTCTGAACAGGAGAATGAAGTAATTTTTATACTAAATATCTTCAAGGGGCTACACTGAACACACATGACTTTCATTCAGTGAATGGGAATTCATGTGTATTTGTTCATGTGTCAATAATTCTACTGCTTTCACTTACCTTGTTTCATTCTGAACAGGTAAAACTTTGACTATATATATATGAAGAAAATGCAATCATGTTCATCTGTCAGGAAACTTCTTTCTAATTTATGCAGCTGTCAGAAATAAATTAAATTCTGACTGAATTTGTTCATCTTTTGCAGGTGAGTGCTGGTCTGTATTACCGATAGGACTTTGGCATTTCCCTCATAGGATGAAGTTTTATTCTTCGAAATAGGCAGACCTTTTCAAGGCCTTTAAAATGGAAAGGATATACAGACACTTTAAAAGTTATTGTTCTTTGAGATACTAATAAATGACACATCAACAAGGCTACGTACACTGACAGTCCTTGGTCATGACAGCAGAACTTAATTAATCCATCTAATTTATTGATCAATTTAGATGTTAAAACCCTTCAGAGCTAAAATTAGCCTTCCAGTCAGTCTGAGTTATGAAATACAATTTATTACATAACTTCCATAAGAGGGAAATTAAAAAAAAAAAAAAAACCAAACTATCAGTCATCTTAAAGGTGCTAGCCAGGTTGGTAAATTTGTTTCTAAAAGCTATACTGGGCTCTTAAATTTATAGTTGTTTCTATTTCATGTCAATTTGTAATGGAAACAAATCTGCCAGATTAATTACTTTCTCTGCCTTCTAAACGATATGGATAATAGGTAACTGCAGTGTTACTCATGTTTTCCAATTAGGAGGTTAAACAGCTACTCATAGACTTATAAAAGAAAAATCCCTAAGGTATCTAAAGTTTAAAATTGTATGACAGAAATGGTTTATGGTACTTTCTCCAATATTCAAAAATTCTCAAGGGAAACAACAAAACCATGTTCTAATATACCTTGAAACTTAAAATAGAACAGAGTTTGCAGTTTAAGAGAACTTAAGTCCCAGCAGTTTCATGTACAGATGAGTCAAATTACTATGTCATAGCTCATCAGGAAATTAAGACATTTTCACAACATGCCTTTTATCATGAACATTTATCTGTGATTAAGTTACAAAGTCCATTCTGCCAGAACAAGGTTGTTTCAAGTGTCATAAGCAATCTTAATGATACATATGAAGATGCAATCTAAATGTTTACCACACACAGACTTATGTATTAGATGAAACACATATCTTTACAAAGATAAAGCTTTCAGCACTTTGGTTTAATTAATGGAATTATTTCAGCCCACACTAGCATCTTAGTCACCAACCTTTCTCATACTCTTATAGCGACACCTAATTTCTGCAAGTCCACTAGCAGAAACCTGAGTCTGAATGAGCAAAAGAGGAATTATATGATCTACTTCTTTACAGGTATCCTCTAGAAGATACCTAAATACCTACTTAATATGGATTTACCTTTTTTTGAGACCTGACTCTAGCACCAGTAATGACTCTATCCTTTAAAATAAAGCTCATATTTCCTCCACACCTAGAAAGAAAATAACTTTTTTAAAGCACTGTGTATTTCAGTGAGGTTGGTATTATAGAAACGCAGAACAGTAGATAACTTGTTCTCCATTTGATGTGAAACATTATGGGATTTATTTTATAATAGCAGACAATTCAACTTGAAGAAAATGTGTCAGAATCATAGCATAAGATAGAAAAATCACCTCTCTCCATATGTTCTCCTAATTACTTCATTATTCTTTTCAAGATCTATGAACAAAAAATAGATATGCTGCATATTTGAAAACTTGACAACAATAACTGTTGTGAACACAAAGTGAAGGACAGGTAGCATGGCACTTTGTAGCAATGAAGAGCATTCAAGTCAGCAAAATGTCTGAAAAAACAGGAAATGGAGGTTAAAAGTACGAATGCATACAAGCACAACTGTTCTTTGCATCTGAAAGAACTGAACATCTAAACTGTCTACAGATTCAAGATCTGTTAACATTATTACATGAAACAATGCAGAATTATGATTAGATTAATTGAAATACAATAGAGGATAATTTTATATATACACATATTTTCCCAGTGGCTGGATTTCAAGCAGCTCAGATATTGCTCAGCGCAATCCCACCTTACATCCCTACAAGTCAACCGGACCGCAACAACTGACAGTCGGGAGTGGATATCACTTACAGTGTCCACACATAAGCAAGTCAATCTCTTTCATTTCAGATCATCAGTCTACAACCCCTTTTTATTCCTTTGGAAGCCATTTCATAAGTTGTCTTAAGTTGACTGGAAGGAGAAATGCAGTTCACTTGGTAGAATAACAGAAATCGGAGACAACTCTGCATGCAAACTGAGTTTGAACTTGATTATTATTTTTTTTTACATGCAATTTACAGCAACTTTAATTGTTTAGAAAACTAGATTTCCCTGACTTACAACCACCTGCATTTGGAGCAGGGAAGTGGGAAGGGCATGGCTAAGTAATCGTTTAATTAAATATATATTTTACTTAATTGAACACAAAGTAGAGCCCTGAGTCATAAGATGTTCTGCCTGTCCCTGTTTTTTTCAGGGATCATCTGAAACAATTATCTGGATTTATTTAACATTTCAAATCAGAAAGAAAAGAACTTTGTATTCTTTTTCTCAATAACTGGTCTAGCACACAATTTTGGTTAAAGCAAGATAAGCAACATCTTTAATACACTAGTTACCACTCTTGAAGTAACAGGTAGAGAGAGCTTTAGCACTGCACAGGCTGTTAAAGGATTTCCTCTGTTCTAGGAAAGATGTGGTTATACAACAGAAAGTAAAGGCCAGAGATAGTTTTCAAAAACATCTTTAAAAGAACTAATGACTGTGTACTTCTAGTTATATAACAGATTTACTAAACAGCCTTCAGCATGTGAAACTGGGTGAAATTTTGCTTTCTTTGAGGTATTTTTCTTCACTTAATTTTTTTCCACATTGAAAAGGTAACCAGGAAGAAGGAAGGAGCTTTATCTTCTAAAGGAGGATCCTGTTCAGAGCACATCCAGAGGAGTGCCTGCACGGCTTTGTGCAGCCAAGTCCCAGCTGCACCTGATGTGTGCTCCAAGGTTGCCTGGGCTTGTACCAGACTCCAATGGTAGACTACCATTGGTATAACACTGGACTTAAATTACAAGCCCTTCATATGTCAGTATGTGTGTAGTCTACCACATACTAATAACAGAAATGCTCAGATCAGCAAAAACTACAGGGGTTGTGAAAAAAAACCAGAACAGAATGTCAAAGGCTGGGTTTCAGGTGTGTATAAAGCAAGGCAAAGGTGGATTTACATCTGAAACCTTGCCATCACAGGTGAACCTTCTAACCACTTGACTTTTTTAATGGACCATGTCTTTCTCTTTTCTTCCTTTATGTCATGCTTTTCTTTCTCTAGTCCTCAGCTTCCAATCATTGCCAAATATTTGTTCAAAACACATGCATTTCTATATGAAGTAGCAGAAAAAGTGGAATGACAGAAGTTAGCCAATAAAAAGAAATTCTAAATCAGTTAATTAAACAAAATAAGAGAAATCAGGTATAGCTGTACTACTCCATAAAATATCACTTTGCTGTAAAATTATTCGGATATCCTCTGAAGTCAGAGTAAACTACTATATCTGTTTCCTTTTATACGATATGAAAAGATTATCACAGCCCTGTAAAAGGAGATTCTGGATTCTGCAGTAAAAGAGGCGGGGCAGGGGGGAGTCTTGATCTTATGATACTTTATATATATAAAAGCAATGAAAATCATAAGCCCCAAATAGATTCACTACGCTCTTTACAAGTCATTATGTTAATATAAGCAATAAATAGTAGACTAATAAATGAAACTTTACAACTAAAATATTTTACCTTAAATAGCCAGTGTGTCTTTCGGAATGTAATGATTTAAGTCACTGATTACCTTTGCTCTTTTTCTTGGAAAAACAGTAGTGGAAGGAGGAAGCGAGGAGGCAGAAAACACACCCAAAGGCAGGAAGACAGTAAGAGCTCATTTTGGTTTCAGAACCCTTATGAGATTGCATTCTTTCAAAACACAAGGGTAATCACAACTACTGAGTAACTACCACCTATTATTATTATCAACACATTAAAAACATAAATGTAAAAGTAGTGGGTTTGTTTTCATATTGTAACATTGTAACAGATCAGTTTAGGAACATTTTAAGGCAGAGGAAGAACTCTACTAGCCCTATCATGCTTACCAAAATTAGAAGAACGGATAATAAATATTGCAAGTTATTATTATACTGATATGGTCCAACATAAATTCTTGATATGGAAAAGAAATGCATTTAAGATCTAAAGGGAAAAGTCATAGCAAAAATGGAAATTGAATTTCTATTTTAGAACAAACTCTCAGTACCACTAAAATTTTTTTTAAAGTGACAATAGAGAATGAAACTTTTATACAATGTAAAATATTGGTACTAGTTCATTAGTATACAGCAGATTACAGAAAAATACTATTTCAATATTTTACTATTTTGGTATTTTAAACATTAGCATTAGGAAAGAGGTACTTGAATTAACATTTAATCCAAATACTTCTGTTTGATATGAAAAACTCCAAAACACAATGTTTCCACGAATTGTATCTAGTCTTTTTCAAGTTAATTCTATTGTTGATACTCTCAGATTTGACAATGTAGCCACAAGCTAGTGGACTTTATATCCAGCAGAAAATCACATTTATATTTATGAACAGCATATTTATTTAATTAGTGCTTTAGGTTTTATTTAACATTTATTTCCTGTTTATTTTTTTATTTCTTATCCACACACATATAAACAAATTCTATGTGTCCCCTCACAATATACTACCTCCTGCTACCAGCTCTCAGTTGTGAACTTTGGTAATATATGTCTGGCTGATTACAACATTCTGACTATTTTCCTTGCTGTTATTTAAAAACTTTAGGGTGGTGGCAGGGGAAAAAAATCCACAAACTACAAAAATCCAAAAAATTATTATTAGCAGTTTCTGTAAAAGGTGCCGAGAAAAAAATATTTCAGAATATAATGAGATGAGAAAGGGATAATTAAAAATGTAGTTCATAGGAGTTTTAGAAATGTTCTTAATTTTAAGTAACAAAAAAAGAAAAAACTATTAAAGAAAAAAAAAAAAGGCAGCACAACTTAATAAGGAATCCAATACTTTACTTTGATATAACTGTCATTCTGTTGCAAATGTCTAGAAATGGGAGATCAACTATAGTAAATAACAAAGAAGTTACTTAATTTAATCTATGTGTTAGTAGCTTTAAGAAGAATTCTTGACTAAGTAGCCGCACAGTGAGTATTAAGCAGAGCTACCCCCACTTTAAGGAAAATACAGTTCAGGGAATTGTGAAGAAAAGCAAATGCATACTTTTATAATGGCAGACATCCACACCAACCTACACAACCAGATTAAAACAGTCAATGTCCTTAGAGAAGCTAAGCTGATGGTTATCAAGAACAGTGTAGAAAATGATAAACCTTATGTTACTTACATGGAAACCTAAGAGGAAAGAAAAATGACGTGCTGAAAAAAACTGGTGTTTACCTCTTCATTTATGATGTGTCAGTTACCATGATGGGATACTCTTTCCTAGGACATAACATGAGATACATCCATCCATACATATATATAAACACACATGTATATAATACATGCAACTGTAATGCATATGCATTTATATGTAAATGCATGTTATATTACATGTAATACATACATATATATGATATACATTTCTCAGTATTGTTTTACTCCCCATGTTAGCTTCCAAATTCCAAGTTCTCTTATAATTAGGCACAAGTTTTTTTATGAAAAAAAAAAAAGAGAAATGATAGTTTTGACATAAGAAAATGCAAGGTTCAAAACCAATCTGTGTAGATTAAAGAGAAACAATCAATATTATATACAAATTCTTATTTAGATAAAATGAAATTATAATTTCCAAGTTATTATTCTGTTAGAATGAGATAGAAAACATTTATGTACACAAAATGTGTTTGAGAGCCAAGAAAAGTGCCATCAAATAACCTCTACATGAAGTTATTCTGCAGGAAAAAAATTAATAGAATGATGTCTGGTTTTCTTTGTCATGTGAAAAGTCTTTTGAAGAAAAAAGCTATTTAATTAACATTAGATATTAGTTGTTTTAAAGACCTAGTTTCACTGCTGTCACCAGAAGGAATTCATAGAAATACAATGTTGAGGCCTTTGTTCTTGAGCCTTTACTTAAAGGCTCAGTCTTCATGACTTCAGTATAAAGTCTAAACACCTGGGGTCTTCTAATAGTTTAATTTGGTTTAAGTTTGGATAAGTATATATTAGAAGTACTTATTTATTCTTCAGTAATGTCTAATTGGGATTTGAACTATTTTTCACTAAAACAAATTCAGTAATTCATCATATATACTAGAACATTAGACGTATATATATATATGCTTTCATATGCAGTACGACACATAACTACTCATTTTCTGTATACAATTCCTTTACCAAATATAATATCGATTTATTCTTAATCATACAGTGCCTTTAGTTACATATATTCCTGTTTTTTTCAATTGCTTTGGAGACCAGCTGATCTTAAAGAGGGACTTACAATTAAATTACAAATTAATATTTAAGAAAATTCCTTACAGTAACACACAAACTCCTAACCTTTACTGGATAAAGCTAAAACCCAAAAACTTTATTTTAAGTTAATCTAATTCTCTTCAGAACATTTATAAAATTCAGTAGTAATTTTTGTATTAGACACCAAACATTTAATATGTTCAAAACACAGACCACTGAGTAATCAGAATTTCTATAAAGAAAGATTCCTTCATATTGAAGTGATTATTTGATAAAGGATGGTACTATATTAGAGAAATGAGACTGCAGAAATGCTACATTAAGTGAAAATACGGAGTAACAACAGATAAAAAAATATTGATAGTCTGGCTTTCAGATTCAGAAAGCGTATGTGTCTGTGCTATGTAAGACTGAAATGGAAGAGATGCAGACATGCAAAATGCATCATAATCTCTTTTCTAAAAATTTGCTTTAGTTTAGTTTAGTTTAGTTTATTGTTACAGTGAAGGAAAACTTCCCAACTTCCAATAGCTCATTTCTGGGTTTGTTTTTCCTTTAAAATGTTATGGAAGAACACATTATGGCATCAGTTTCCTATATGAGAACATCAAAGTTCTGAGTTTCTCCTTTTCATCTCAAGTGCTATTTGGAATGACTAACATATATAAAAAACCTGGTGTTAGTAAAGATCTGAAAGTCAATCTTAGCTCCACAAATATTCAAATGGATACTTTTTATTGTTCAAAGCTATCTGGAATAAAATAACATTCTAATCATAAGTAACAAAGGTGTTATGAAGCATCTTCTGCATAGGAATCTCAGCAAAATTTGAAGTATTTCTGTCGTTGCAGGAGATTGCCATACATCATCATGAATAACATTTCTGGAAAGGCTTCTGTTAAGTGTGCATGAAGGGAAAGGAATAGCAGCAAAGTGACAATTGGCAACTTAAGTTTGTTCTTCGTTGAAGAGGAATACATTCTGTTTGCATGTTTTATTGGCTGGTAACAACAGACAGCTTAAAAGGGGAGCAAATGATACTTAAATAACTTGGAGAAATATAAAATTCATTCTAAATATGCTCTTAAGTTATTAGTTGTAGAGGAATGAAGGCAGTGGGTTGATTAGCATTTTTAACATGCAGCTGTGGCCTTGCCTCGAAGGCAGTGGGTTGATTGACATGGATGATGTGCAGCTGTAGCTTGTTCCCACCAAGTAGTTAAATAGCACAGAGGAGTGTGGCCTGACCTCTGGAAGAAGAGGAAACAGCATGGACAGTAGAATCTGACTGAAGGTAAAAGCCTTGTTGCAGCTTGATTGTTTGTGCTGCAACAATTGGTGCCCCGTGTGAGGCTGAGTTGGACTCAGACTACAACTGGTGCCCAATGTAGCTGAGACAAGGAGTACCTGTAACAGACGCTGTGAGAGGTGAGCTGTTGACAACTAATTGATATGGGTGTATTGCAGTATTAGTTGTCCATCTTAACTCAAATTGCAACTATTTGTTTCTTGCTAACATTAGCAATGAATAAAACCTAATGCCAGACATATAATCTAACCTTGTGTAAAACAGCAAAGGTGGCTTTAATGGAATATTCTATTGTTATGAAATATCACAGTGGAAGAGAATTAGTATTTGATGGGCATGCTCCCTAGAATAAAGTTTACATTAGATATTCCTTTGCTAGTGTATCTGAGTCCATAGCTGCCTGAATGTAAATCACTTTGAGTGAAGTATCAACCACAGTGATGGATTCCTAGAGCTCTGATTCTTGTAACATGGGTCAAATCGTCAGTTGTTCTCTGTAGGCTTAGTTGACTTCAGAGAACAGATACCTACATCAAGGAGCTACATACATTCCTATTTCCCTTCGTAATGTAGCCTTTTACATACATTTTCTTCTTTATCAACCTGAAATAGAATGTATTTCCCTGCAGATAATTTTTCTTAGCATCAATACACATACACAGAAATAGGATTTTTTTTCTATTTATATACATAGAACCTAGAACAATAAAGTTGTTAAGCTTGACTATGACAGCACTGCAATAACACTATGGAAATACTTTTCCAATTTCTTATCCCATGAGAGAGCAGCAAAACCAAAGCAAAATTTTACAATCTGTTAACAATTTAAGGTTTTTATTTCTTTTTAGAAAAAAGCTTGCATATCTGTTTGAATAGCTCACCATTTTCTCTTGCATTACTTCCTCTAAGTCAGAATATATTAACAATAATATTTAATAACTGAAGGGAAATACTAGTAATATTTTCCTCTTTTATTATTCTAGGGTGCTTATCAGCCACTGTAGATGCTTCATTACAGATATAAGAATGGCTCCACTGTGTAGTTCTGTAGTACAAAATGACACAACCCAAAATATCTTCAATCCATGTCAATTTTCTGGTTGTATTTTTGACACACAACATGACAAAATTGAGAAAGATAATGCTAAAATGTAAGCAGGAAAAAAAATGTGTTTTTCTTTGGCTATCATAAAGCTATACTGGGACAGTGGTAGATTAGGCTTACACCAAGCACATTTAGAAAGCAAAGACTATTAGAATTACTTATCTATTGCATTTCCAATTTTCAAGATTTCAATCCTATGACAAGCAAAAGCTAGACTTTCCTTTTCAAAGCCTCTTGGAAATCGGTGAGGAAGGAAATAAATCCAAGGATGTGACTTTGAACTTTTGCACCATTCATAGCTCTTACTGGTATGAGAATGCAACCTGCTCAGTTTGGTGTTTTCACACATGGGCTTTGTGAAGCCTTATTGTTGCTTTTGATAGCACAGGGACTGCGAGACTCCGTGTGGCTCTGCCCCAGAGGCAGCTCTCAAAAGCCTTACTGTCTCAGCTATGAGTCACTCAGACTGCCTCTGGCACTTGCAAAGGCTCAGCAGTGCTGATGGTACTGTGGTTCTTTGCCATTCAGATGAGATCAGCCCTTCAGACTGATGTGAAATGGAAAGGATGAAATGTAATTTTCCTAGCATCCTTCTTACATTTCATTGTACGCACTGCACCTATGCAGGAAAACCCAGAAACTGGCATGGATGAGCAAATGTAAAGCAGAAAAGCAACCGCTTTTAACATGAAGAATGAAATCACAATAAGCAACTTATCATCTACCTAGAAACCACAATCTATAAGCTATTCATACTGTTCTACTCTTATCAATACATAGGAAAGAGACTTCTGATGCACATGGAGAAAGAATGTCTCTCTGAATAATTCAAACTGGACTTTTAAATGTCAAGTTGACACACAGTTGCCCTAGCTAGGCACAGGAAGCCCTCACTTGGCTATTAGGAAGACCAATCACATGAGCAACAGCTGGAATTTACATGGGGTGTTAATCCTACAAATAGTAACAGATACTGCCAGTCTGCTGGTTTTTCCTGCAAGATGCAGCAGGCTGTTGGCACAGTAGACAAAGATGGTCACACTTTTCACATGCTCAAGCTGTACTTCACAAGCCATATTGCCATTTCACGATGAAAAATAAACGGACATTATATAGTGCTGTGCAACCAAAGCCATTACTTATTATTTTTCTCCTGAATTTTAAATTGTAAGTGGGAATATGCAGTGATATAGGCCCATATTTGCTTAGGTATCTGAGAAAGAGCCACTGCATCTTTAGAAGTGCTAACTAATGTAGAAATTAGTAAACTCCAAATGTCAGAAGACTAAAAGAAGACTGTGATACGTGTATAATTGCTAATGTGTATAAGCAATGCACAGTTTGAGCTAAAAAAAAAGTTATCAAGTTCATGTGCTAAAAGGGACTGAGAAAGAAAGACTCCCAATTATCATGCATTGCTGGTGTACCATTATAGTCCTGTAATGAAGGAACATTTTGCTGTTCAAAATGACTTTAGGATTTAATGTGCAAGATATGTTCAACAGAAACAGTTTTTACACCCACACAAAACTTTTAAATATATATTTTAAATGTATGTCAATTATAACACAGGTAAAAGTTTGAACAGAAACTTCACGTGGTTTATTGATTCATTTTCCCCACCACACAGAAGGATGGGAGTGCAAACTTCTCTTTTTTTTTTTTTTTTTTTTTTTATTGTCCTTGCCCTAAGACAGAAATAATCAGGAGCACTGGATGGATAGACTTCCATTTAGAATCAGCAAATAAAAGCCACTAACAGTTGCTTGCAGACATGAAAGACACCTTTGGGATTAGCACTTTGTAAAATTCTTTTGGATTAATAGACAAATGGCTTGCATACAATATATAGAAGTTCTTATTCCTCAGATACTTAACATCTTGCTTAGAGGAAAGGTACATGCTTTGTGATTACTTATCCATTGGCACACTTACCATGCAACGGTCATAAATAAAAGTGGGAGAGAAGGAAGGCTGTATTTCAGGCTTGCAGATGTTACCCAAATTTGGGAATAATTTCAGCCACGATCACTCATACCTCCCTGCCCCCCCCAACTATTTGTCTTACAAGAATTGATTGCGTGTCCTATGTTTGGCACTGAAACTTCTTTCTACTGTTCTTTGCAACACTATAGCAAAGCAAAAATGGAAAATACCGCAAATGTCAATCATTAGGGTTTTGTCTCTAATCTCATACCCTGAGTTCCTGTGGTCAAATGACCTGAAAAGAAAAGGAAGAAAAAAGTTGGCAGACCTCTGATCTGGCTGAGATGGAGAGAGAAGGGGGTGGCAGGGAAGAGGGTGAGCCCCTCATCTAAGTTTAACAATACATTCAGTCACTAGCATTTGGAAGTATTGGGGAACACAGGGATAAAAATAAAGAAAGGAGAGATAGATTAAATGAACGCAGCCAAAAAATACAATCAAATAAATAAAAAAGGTAGAATTATTCTAAACTTGATCTTTCTAATCAAAATTTTATTTTCCAGAGGACTGTAAGATAATCACAGAGCTCTGAAAAAAACAGTCCATCAGTGTAGAATTTGTTATGCATTTAAATATATTTATTCAAAAGATTAACAGATTGAATTGGGAAAGAAAAATGTTTTTTGACAGTTAGAAATATTCCCATTGAAAATTCAGAAATACAGAAACTATTGTGTCAGATCTATTGAAATTCTTCTATGCATCTTGGGTGGAGAAGACAAAGCAATGCTGTATTTATTCCAACTTTTTTAAACCTAACATATTATTAGAAATTGTATTAAGGATTAAATTATACGGGAAGAAATGTGTAAATAGTTTTTGTAATACAGAGGAGTATAATCTTCAGCTTTGAGAACAACCTAAAACTATCAGTGTGTTGTTGTGCTATGTTTATTAACAACTCATAAATCTTGAAACAAAAAAGGTCCGTTAATATGGCAACATACACATAAAACTAGCTACAGGCCAGTTCTGAAATAATTCCCGTTTGAACTGAAAAATATTTTTAGGAGAAAAATATTTCTTATGGTCTGTTGACCTTTGCTGCTGGACAGCCATGTAGCCATCTTTATTAAAAAAAAAAAAAAAAAAAAAAAACAAAAAACAAAAAACCAAAAAAACCCAGAATCCACCACAATCATTATTCCAAAGGATAAAAAAATCACACTACAAAAATATCTGTTTGATAGCTAATCTGGTTTTCCAGCTTTAATCTTTAGCCATGTTGGAACTTTCAGTATTCATGTTCTTTACTGCTAGATCATGGATATTTGTATTAATAAAAGCCAGATGTATTACAAAGAATAATGCTTTTAAGCATTTTTTAATAAATTAATTTGGTACTTGCTGCAACACCAGTGGTCAGAAATTTGTTTTGTATTAATGTGAATGTCACATCTATTTTCAAAAAAACTTAGTTCCATTTAAGCAATAAAATTAGGTGCCACTTCAATAAGGATTTATGATGTAGATGTGTGATGTAAGCAAAACATTGCCTGATTATTGGTTTAAAATGATACCATAGAGGCTGTGTAGGTCACCTCAAAATTTACCATTAGGCAGGTTTAACAGATTAAATTCTGGAATAATTTCCTGTAAGAAATAAACAACCAGCAGCACTCAGAAATCCATCTCTGACTGTTGAGTTTCTGCCTAACAAATCTGTAAGTCTGCAAAATATACACATAGAATCCTCATCCTGTCAGCTTTGAAATACTAAAATGAAATAAATCATATGCTCCTCCCTCTGAGGCTGTAATGAACTCCAAAGATCCCTTCTCATAGTGATCACATACACTTTAATGAAGTACTGTTTTGCGCCACACTTTCTTTTTTAAAACACAACAAAACAAATAGACAAGGAAACATGCAATTTGGTTTAAAAAAAAATATTGAAAATGAAGGAATAAGGAACATTAAAACTCCTGTTTTAAATACTGTAGAAAAAGCGATGACAAATCTGAGACACGTTTTTTTGATATTTTATAGTCTTGAAATTTCTCCTAGTACTTGAACATATATTTTCACTTTGTCACTTAAAAAAAGAAAAAAAAATGCTAGTGGAATAGAAAGTTTTTTGTTGTAATTTTTTAAATACATAATTACAAGCTCTTCAGAATTATTTAAATGTCAATGTAATGTTTGTTTTACCTAAATCTTTCACCATCACACAGTCAGTGAAGAAGAAATCAGCTTGTAAAATGAGGAAAAAACTGCTCTCTACCAGCTGTTTCAGTGATTCACTGATGAAAGTTGTTTTTTTTAAAAAAAAAAAAAAGAACAAACCAGAATTTCATGCCAGATTGCTGAGGCTAACTATTTTCTCTGAAGAGTCAGAGTATAAACTGAGTTACCTCTTTACTCAGTAATCATTTGGACACAAAAACTGTACAAATCTTACGCACGATTGAGACTGACAAGCAGTGGCAATAATTCCACAAAAGGAGCAATCGGTTCTGCATGTCCATGCAACAAGCAGTACAGCAGAACAAACTTTAATATACTTCAGTGACCAGATGTGATGGGTTTGGCTGGGGTAGAGTTAATTTTATTCATAGTAGCTGTTACGGGGCTATGTTTTGGACTTGTGCTGGAAACTGTACTAAAAAAAGAGATATGTTTTCCTTCTTCCTGAGCAGTGCTTACAGAGTCAAGGACTTGCCTGCTTCTCATAGCACCCCACCAGCAAGTAGGCTGGGGGTGAAAAAGAAATTGGGAGGGGACACAGCCAGGACAGCTGACCCCAACCGACCAAAGCAATATTCCATGCCATATGATGTCATGCTCAGCATATAAAACTGAGGGCAGAATAAGAAAGGGAAGGACATTCAGAGTTACGGCGTTTGTTTTCCCAAGTAACTGTCATGCATGATGGAGCCTGGCTTTCCTGGGGATGGCTGAACACCTGCCTGCCCATGGGAAGTAGTGAATGAATTCCTTGTTTTGCTTTGCTAGTGTACGAGTCTTTTGCATTACCTATTAACACTCTTAATCTCAACGCAAGAGTTTCCTCACTTTTACAATTCTCTGACCCTTCCGAATGCAAGAAAAGTGAGCAAGTGGCTCTGTGGTGCTTAGTTGCCAGCTGGGATTAAACCATTACGCCTGAACAATTATTGAGATTAGATATTGGGAGCAGAGGAAGGCATAGAGCAACAACAACACATTTCTCATATTCAAAATAATGTAGAAGTGAATTTTTATGATGGTGAAGCTGTGGATCTGCTTTCATGGGAGGTTTCCAAAGATGAGGAGACTTCCACTGAGCAGGATGTCTGGAGCAGTTGACTGGATGCCTATACCTTTGAGCATTTTTTTTGTTGTTATTGAATTACAGGTATTCACGTAAATACGCAGGGTTAACTGAAGATTTTTTTAAGCAAGCAACTTGACTGTGTCTCACAAGGATCTATTTGATTATTCTAGTACTGGGGAACATCATGTATAATTACAGAATTTAATTTAATGCAGCCTGTGTGTCTGAAGTTATTAATAATCAATGAACTTCATAAATGTCTAAAATATTGAGTTGCATAATTTTAACATTAAAATTCCACTATTTTAAGTATCTTAAGTGTTGTGCATTGCCAGTCAGAAATTTCATAAACAATCCATTAGCTGCTGAAAGGATGAAATATAGGAATGAATGGACAGACGAAATAATTTTGGGTGTCTTAGAAATATTGATGACTTCAGGTTTCTGTTAATGGCAAAAAACATCAGGCTTCCCACACCTGGCACTCTATTCCCTGTCAAAGCATGACAAATGACAAAAAAAAGTTGTTCTGAATGCTAACATACCCCATGTCCCAGATCACAGCATAGTATTGTTAACCTAACAGGACTATATGTTTAAAGATTACCATACACTTATCGAACAGCTCAGGATTTTGAGTTACAGTTTATTACCTTTCTTTAGAGGTGAATTAGATTAATAGTTAGGGGCTTTGGGGTTTCGGTTTGGTGGGTTTTTTTGCTTGTTTGTGACTTAATTTTTTTACAAGCACATAGCAGTACATAGGGAAAGTTTCCCCTTCATGGTACACATGTTTTAAAGCCAAGCTGCTAAGATGTGCAGATTTTAAGGATTTTGGACAGATGCCAAAAAAAAAAAAAAACCAAAACCAAAAAAACCCTAGCTAATTTCTGTATGATGAAAAATAATACCCAATTAAAATACTACTGGGTTAGTGCAAATTATTTCAATATTTTGCAACAAGACCAAATTAATCATACCGATAGGCAAGACATGCAATAATTAAAAATTATAAGAAATTAAGGGTATTCCTATTGTAGATCTATTAAGACCCTTTATGTTCTTAGAAAGGTAAATACAGAATATAAATTATATTACCTTTAATGAAGATAAGTGCTGTCAGGTTGCAATGTATTTTTATGAGAAGGGGATCTATCTGACATGTATATACATTCCAGATTCCCAGTGGATCTCTAAATAGTACTTCTATGGAGTTATTGCATTAGACGTAGACACCGGAGCATACTTCACCTCCGCCACATGACAGACAAAGAACAAAGAAGCTGAAATATATTATATGAGCTGTTCATTTGGATCACTGTCTGTCATCTTTTCAAAGAAGGAATATATCAAATTCCATACATAATTCTCCCCTAAGGAAAAATAAGCCAAACTCCCAAGATTAGACTTCACTCTTTTTATGAAGGTAAATTTAATGTTAAAGTAAAATGGAGGTATTAGATTAAAAGATGTTTGCCTAGTTTTCTTTAGGAATGAAGGACTGTTTGAGGAAAGAGATAGAAATGAGAGAACATATGAAGGGAGAACTAATCACAGATAAAATGACAAATAATTATTTGAATACAGGATCATTAACAACAAAACTACGCAATTTATTTTTCTTTCTCCTTGTATTTTGTTTCCCATCTGATAAAAAAATAATTTCTATGACACATTCAACTTTTATAAGCCAGAGTATCTTTCAAGGATTTTGTTCCAGGTGACACAAACCTCACTTAAATTCAGAAGCACACTGTTCCAATATGAAAGCTTTCTGCTTAAAAAACACTAATCAATAGTGATGCTTTCAGTTTGTCTAAGTGAAGAAATTTCAGCACACACAAACGAAACCTGACCAAATGATGTGTCAAGACTTGATGCATTTCTCAGGGTGCATGATTTAGCTTCATAATTCAGAGCTTGTAGCAATCTGGAAAAAGTAAAGGAGAAGATAAAATAATGGAATCTGAGCACATTTTCTCTTTGCATTCTGCTTTTCCTCCAGTGGAAGTTGACGGTTGATAAACAACTCTCTAGTGAAACAACAAACCACAGAAATTAGGTCTGAGTGGTTTGTGATGAGGAAATATCTTATAAAAAAAGTATCTGTTCAAAGGTGAGCTGCCTGGAAATATTTTTTACTATTTTTCCTCCTATATTTTTAGTGCTGCTGAAGGTGTTCTATCTCTGATCAGGTTTTTTTGTAAACTACCCTTTTGGCATCTCAGGGATGGGGAAAAAGAAATGTTGGGAGTGTGTTAGAGGGAGAAAGCTCTGGTTCCATTTAGGATTTCATCCTTAACTTTGGGGAATAAATATGGAAAAAGGGGTACGACCTAACTACTGGGCCAGTTGGCACTACTCAATGAACCAGGAAAGCCGTGGAATCTTGACTTATGCACAGGTAAGCAAGAATAAACAAGAGAAATTGGGTGCACAGGAATAATTCCTAAGGTTCCTAGGTTGCCTTAAGGAAATTTACTTTGAAGAATGAGAATAATGAATGTCAGAAACACATCTAGATATGTTCTAGGCTTATCAGACTGTGCCAGACTATGTTATTTTAAAATATGGATAGCTGTTGTGATCAAATATGACCTACCAAACAGATAGTGAAGGCTTAATTGCATTGAAAGGGGACTGGACTTCAGGAATGTGAACTGCAGATTATAAGCAATCTGATATCTCAATAACTAGTCCTCCTACTTGATCACATCATCCTGTAATGGATGTGTTGGGGAACATTGCCACAAAGGATGAAGAAAAGGCTGAGGTACTGCAATGACTTCTTTGCTTCAGCCTTTAATAGCAAGACCACTTCCCCTCAGGGTATTCAGCCTCCTGAGCTGGAAGACACAGATGAGGAGCAGAATGAAGTCCCCACAGTCCAGGAGGAAATGGTCAGTGATCTGCTTCTCCACTTAGATGTGCACAAGTCTATGGGGCCAGATGGAATCCACCCAAGAATGCTGAGGGAGCTGGCAAAAGAGATCACCAAGCTGCTCTCCATCATTTATCAACAGTCCTGGCAAATTGGAGGGGTCCTAGAAGACTGGAGGTTAGCCAGTGTGAAGCCCATCTACAAGAAGGGCAGGAAGGAGGATGCAGGGAACTGTAGGCCTGTCATCCTGACTTCAGTACTGGGGAAAATTATGGAATAGATTATACTGGGTGCCACCACACACACATGCAGGACAACCAGGTGATAAGGCCCAGTCAGCATGGGTTTATGAAAGGCAGGTCCTGCTTGACAAACATGATCTCCTTCTGTGACCTACCCTGGTGGATGAGGGAAAGGCTGTGGGTGTTGTCTAACTGAATCTTAGTAGTCTTTGATGCTGTCTCCCACAGCATTCTCCTGATGAAACTGGCATTCATGGCTTAGAGAGATGTACTCTGGGTAAAAGGCTGGCTGGGTGGATGAACCCAAAGAGCAGCAGTGAATGGAGTTACATCCAGCTGGTGGCCAGTCACAACTGGTGTTCCCCAGGGCGCATTATCGGGGCCCGTCCTGTTTAATATTTTTATTGACTATCTGGATGAGGGGTATACCCTCAGTAAGCTTGCCGATGACACCAAGCTGGAGTGGAGTGCTGATCTGCTTGAGGGTGGAAAGGCTCTACAAAGAGATCTAGGGATCTGGACAGGCTAGATCAATGGGCCAAAGCCATTGCATAAGGTTCAACAAGGATAAGTGCTGGGTCTCGTACTTGTTTCACAACAACCCCACAGAATGCTACAGGCTTGGGGAAGAGTGGCTAGAAAGCTGTCTGGCAGAAAAGGATCTGGGGGTGTTGGTTGACAGCCGGCTGAACATGAGCCAGCAGTGTGCCCAGGTGGCCAAGAAGGCCAACAGCATCCTGGCTTCTGTCTGAAATAGTACGGCCAGAAGGACAAGGGAAGTGATTTTTCCCCTGTACTCGGCACTGGTGAGGCTGCACCTTGAATACCGTCTTCAGTTACTGGGCTCCTCAGTTCACCAGGGACACTGAGGTGCCCAAGTGTGTCCAGAGAAGGGCAACAAAGCTGGTGAAGTGTCTAGAGAACAAGGCTTATGAGGAGCAGCTGAGGGAACTGCAGTTGTTTAGTCTGGAGAAAAAGAGGCTCGGGAGGAGCTTATGGCTCTCTACAACTACCTGAAAGGAGGCTGCAGACAGGTGGGGGTAGGTCTCTTCTCCCAGAAAACAGATGATGGGACAAGAGGAAACAGCCTGAAGTTTCACCAGGGGAGATTTAGATTAGATATTAGGAAAAAATTATTCACTGAAAGGGTGGTCAAGCATTGGAACAGGCTGCCCAGAGGCATGGTGGAATCACCATCCCTAGAGGTGTTTAAAAAATGTTTAAACATGGTATTAGGGACATGGTTTAGTGGTGAACTTGGTAGTCTTGGGTTAACAGTTGGACTTAATGATCTTGGAGTTCTACGATTCTATAAGTTAGCAGTGATGCTGAAAAGTTGTCATGAGCCTTTTGAAAATGTTGCCATAATTGTTTTTAATTTACTTCAAAGAGCTTTACTGCTATCACATTTATAGAATCAGTTTAGTACTTAATATGTTTTAATACATTTCTAAGGAAAGAAGGCTTGTCTATGATTTGTCCTACTTTTCAGGATAAGTATTTCGCTTTGAGATTGCATAGACAAACTCCAAGCTGTTACTGATTGGATTTAGGTTATCCAAAGATCTGACTTATACATTTAACCTTATTTTCCGTTCAGGTGTTTTGGAAAAGAAAGCTTTAGGGAAGACATTGAACTGGTTTTAATTTTATGTGCCTGCATGAAAAATAAATTATAATGTTTAATGGACTAGGTGGAGGCGGGGCGGGGGGTGGTGTCAGAGGGGAACTGTTCTACTACTGTTTCTATCGAGGTAACCAGCTCTGTGGCAAGATCTGGTAAACAGAACCAGATGATTTTCCTGTTCTCTCATAACAAGGATTTGGAAGTCAACTTTGTCAGAAAAGCAGAGACAATTAGAAGCTAAAAATTTTCATCTAGTAAAGATGGCTCTCTTCCTCGATCATTAATCTTGAAATAAAGAGAAGGGAATGTTTCTATGAATATGCAGGGACTTTATTTCTTATATCTTATCTTCTTTGGGGTGTTCAGTTATTTTATCTGTTATTTCTGAGAGCATCCTAGGCATCTTTTAAGTCTGAAAACAAATACCATGCAAGCAGAAAAACAGTGATGATGTATCTCTTAGTAGTGTGTGAATTATTGCCAAATGGGTCCTAGGTGAGAGAAGTTAATAATATTCTGGCCTAGTTAAACTACAGAGTAACTTTCTTCCTCATTTTCTAGTCCAAAAAAAGAGTCCCTGTCCCAAAGAATCTACACTCTAATCAGTGATTTTTATAGCACTATTTTACATTTCCCTGTAATGGCATTAGTTGCAAGCTGATAATAATTCTGTTCAAAGCTCAAGGGTTTTGGTAGGACTTGCTCTCTCAGCAATATAGATACCTTTAGAACTGCCATCTTCACAGCAGCAATTCTATGTACAGGTAATGGTATCAATATTAATAGGAGAAAATCACTAGTACAAAACCAGCTAGAGAGGCACATTATGTTGCAAAACATAATGAGATACTAGACAAGACAGTGAATGCCAGGAAAAAAAAAAAAGGCTGCAGATGCAGATTTCCATTTGACTGGAGTTCTACGGAAAGTAGAAATAAGAAACAACGGTTATGTTACTGTTTAGCAAAAGCAATTTTTTGGCCCATTGGCTCTGTATATTTTATTTCAGAGTTCACAACTAAAGAACATAATTTTTTCCTCCTTCTCAGGCTGCCTTAATTTAATTTTTTGTCTTGTTTTTTAATGCCTAAGTAAAATGGCTTGGTAATTATTAGTAATGGAAGAAATAATTATATGTTCACAGTTACTTCAGTGAATAAACTGTAATCATTGAGCCTTCTATGACAACACATTGGACATTACATTCTTCAAGAGTAAGTCATACCATGTACTCTTAAACACATGATTATACTTCTTTCTGAACAAGTAAAGGGAAGTGTTGATCAGATTTACAGTCTATATCTTATATTATTATGGTCTATTTCCTACATTTACAGCCAAAGGAAAGCTTTCTGTCCTGACCCTTAGTAATATAAATTGTCAACATTTATTGCAGCCAATAACGATAGTAATTTTCCACAAACTGAAGATGCATTTTACATTTTTTAAATGTTGATTTATAACGTAATGCATAAAGGAATTAATATAATCTGCTTGTAAACTTTGGTTTAATGTTTTGAAAATATATCAGATTCCTTTGTGAGGAAAGAGCAATTAAAATTATAGGAAAAATAAAATAGAAATAGTGATAGATATTTGTACACTTTTTTAGATGAACTATACCACAGTGAAAGACAGGTACCATTTTAGGAATTTAATTTAATTTTTAGTAAAAAAATTCTTTTATATACCCAGATTCCAAAAAATGTAATTTTCACCAGTTCCATTTATTTGCCACACTTTCCTTACTAGCTCATTTACAAAGATTTTTTTGAAGTATCTTAGGTGTGCTCTGCAAGCCAATTCTTTTCCCATTCTACAAAGTCAAGAAAAAGTATACACTTGAATGCATTCATCTCATAAATGTATCCTCTATTACCACCTAGGAAACGGTACTTCTTGAGGAAGTTTCTGTAAAGCGTGTGCTCTAATAAATTTCTTTACAAAGGAGAAAACATTACACTTATGAAAAGTGGATAGTATAAGACATGTTTAAATGATGGAAAACTTTTTGCTGCATTAAGAATAAGGTTTTAAGAGAATATGTGAGAAAAGCAACTCTGCAGACACCTAGGTAAGTGAAAAAGGAGGGGGGGGAGGTGCTCCAGGTGCTGGAGTAGAGATTCCCCTGCAGCCTGTGGTGAAGAACATGGTGACACAGGTTATTTCCTTCAGACCATGGAAGTCCATAATGGAGTAGATATCCACACTGCAGGCTGTGGAGGACCCCATCCTGGAGCAGGTGAATAAGCCCTGAGGGTAGCTGTGATCCCATGGAGAGCACACACTGGAGCAGGCTCTTGGTAGTACCTGTGGTCCTATGGCCAGGAGCCCACACAGCAGCAGGCTTTCTGGCAGGACCTGTGATCCCATGGTGGACCCATGCTGAAGCAGTCCATTCCTGAAGGACTGCATCCCACGGAAAGGACCCACACTGGAGCAGTTCATGAGGAACTACCACCCATGGGAAGGATCCATTTTGGGTCAGTTCCTAAAGGACAGTCTTCCATAGATGGGACCCCAGGATGGACCAGGGGAAGAGTGCGAAGAGGAAGGAGCAGCAGAGACAATGTGTTATGAACTGACCACAACCCACATTCCCCTGAGCTGCTTGCAGGGAGGAGGTAGAGAAGCCAGGACTGATGTTGATCCTGGGAAGAAGGCAAGGATGGGAGGAAGCTGTTTCTTAGATTTGTTCTTATTATCCTACTGTCTTATTAATTAGCAATAAATGAAATTTATTTTCCCAAGGTGAGTCTGTTTTTTCCATGATGGTAGTTGCTGAGTGATCTCCCTGTCCTTATCTTAACCCATAAGCTTTTTGTCTTATTTTCTCCTCCTGTCCAGCTGAGGAGGGGGAGTGATAAAGTGGCTTTGGTGGGTACCTGGCACCCAGCCAAGGTTAACCCCTGTTAATGTGACTATTGTTAACCTACATTTTTCTGTTCTGTGTTCAGTTATTTCCTATGTTATCATGAGACATTTTCCACATTAAACAAACATTCTTTTGTCTCCACTTTTCACCATACAAACTACTGTCAGGAGGTATTGAAAAGTCAGGTTCTGTGTCTAAAATTCTGATTTTGAAACTTGACTTCTGTATTTTAAAATCAGATCCTTTGTGGATATTTTGCTATGACAGAGAGGAGTTTCCCAGAAAGGTCAAAGTGCACACTTTAAACACAGCCCACACACAACTCTCAAAAAAAAATAATCATCAAGCCCCACAGCTAGAAGACAAGAAGAGAACCAATCACTTTAAATTATTAATACTAAACATCAATCAAGAAGCAATGAAAAATGGACATAAAGCTAGTCATATTTACAATTAATTACCCATTCTGCTATTTCAGCTCATGCTGCACTGGGTCTTAGTTAATAAGTATTGCCACCAAAATGAATTCTCTAAAGACTTAGAAAAACTATTAGTAGGACTGAATTTTTTTGGCAGTAGAAAAGAGCTTACACTCCACTTCTTGCCAGAATAAATTGAAATGGAAAGTACCCCTTTTTCCTCCCATCTCTTCTTCTAATATTAGATACTTTTATCTCTACTAGTTCAAATAAAATTCTTCAGGTTTTCTATGCTTTGTTGATTCACTAACTTTCCCAAAAAACAGAAAGAGTGTTATTTCTGTCCCTTACTGTGCATGACACACTGTCATACTACAAAGAAAAGTATAAGTTGCTCAACATAGCATATACATTTATTGGCACACACATTTGCCCTAGGTCTATTTAGATTATACAACAAAAATGTCTCTGTTTTTTAGAACCTGTTCCATTCAGTTATTTACAAAATTACACAGATACTAAACCACTTTTAGAGGAAATTATATGTTCTCTTTCCCTTAAATATAAAATGGACTTTGTCCATTTATATGGTGTGATGCATATTGCATTAGGAACTAATTGCACTTAGTGGAATTTTAGAGAACACATGAAGAAATAGATACACTAAAAAATTCTGTGATGGTGATAGCCTTTTTTGATTCAAATATCTTTCACTGACTAACCCATTAGAAGCCTGAAATTCCTTTTTTTCTCTTACTGTTAATACTGAGGAATTCTTTGGGGAAAAAAAAAAAAATCATCTATGCCACCATAGACAGTAGTGGTAGATCAAAAAAAAATGTGCAATTCATACAAAAGTTAGTAACTTTAAGGTCTAAATCTGAATATGAAATGAGTTAATGTCAAAGGCCCAAATTTTCCCACTGATTTTACAGTGCAATGTATTTTATAAGCCATTTGCACATATTGATTAAGATAGGAAAGAAAGGGTGATTCTTTGAGAATTATACTTTTCCTAGGTAGTATTTAGGCTGAAATGCTAGGATGTCCTTTTTAGCTTCAGAGCTGCAGTAACTAAGAAATCTTCACTGCATTTTTGCATAAAATGATGAGACTAAGGTATGTATAAAAGTCATCTTGCCTCTTTGATCAACAGTGAAGGACAAGAATGGAGGATAGAGAAGCCACAATAAGGTTTCTTCAGACCATCAAACTAAATAAAGCCAATCCCACAGCAGGGCTTGATGTTTTCAAAAGTCAGTGGTTATACAGATAAAACTCTAAAACACAAAATGCAAAACCTTCACGTTATGGATGCACTACCCACACATTTCATACTGGTGAAACACCACCTGAGTGGAAGTTTATCTCACTGAGCTGGAACATAAACCTTCTTTATTTGTTCAGCCTTCAAGTACTGAATTTGGTTTTCTTTTTAGGGGTGAGGCTGGCTGGACACCAGAAGGGCAAGCTGCTGTATTTGGACTGCTGCTCTGTGGCTCAGATAGGACACTTCTGGGGGAAAGGGCAGTTCTCTTCTTGAGAGTAACATGAATGTACTCAGAAATAATTTCTGAGTGTAAATGCACAGCACAGAATAAGAAAGACCATAAACATAGGATCAGTAGAGCCAGCACAGGAAAGAAGTGTCTTGTGAACACCAACAGTTCCAGAGGTCTCAAAAGCAACGATGATCATAACATTTTCTTGGGATCCAGGAGAGACTACAAAGTTTTTGTAAACCAATGAGCCACTGAAAACCATTAGAATGATAAGGACCCCTCCTGAAAGGACAGCATGGATTGGGAAGGTTTATTTTCAAACATCTTGTATTAAACTGCCAGCTCCAGAAAATCAAGGATTTGTCTTGTTGACAAAATCGCCTTTTGCAACTGAATTCTAACAAAGGTGTACTTCTGGCGATTAGACTCTTTCACAGTGTTACTGGCCTCCATACTTAAGGGAAAGGATGGAGCTGCTCCACCTCAAAGTTCAGTGATTCATGATTGCATCACGCATCAATATTAGTAGGATAAGAACTCTCTTAATTAACTGGAATATTTGGTAAGAGGAAACAGGTGCTCACACTGGTATAAGCAGCCTTTCTGGAAAATGGTTGTGAGAAATTAAATGGAAGAATATATTCATCTGAAAACATAAATTCTCCCTATATTATCCTTATTTAAAAAAAAAGCTAAACGAAAGTAAATCTTATTTTTTTTCCAAGAAAAATAATATTTTATGCCTTTAAACTTTACCCATGACACAAGAATATCACTATTTTGTAATAAAGGAGTTGCAATGAAGATTGATGCTAACCTGAGGACAGCAAGGAAAATGTGACAAAATCAAAGGCTGCCAAGTCAAGGGATAATCAATGTGAAAGCTGGGAACTCACAGAATGGAAATAGAAAATCGGTTGAGAAAAAGGTTTGGGAAAGCAATAGCCTCTATAAATACTGCAGCTGGTAAAGGCTCTGCTTTGTGACCTTTAGATGACAATATTTAGATATTGTTTTATACTAAATATATCCATAACTTTTTTAAAAGAAGATCTATTCTCTCAAAATAGAAACAACCTGACAAATTGCTGATTAAAAGACTTTCCTCATATGTAAATATGGAATGCTGGCTTCATCCAAATCTAAAGCAAAAAGTAGTTCTTTTTGTAGGAGTCCCATCATATCAAAATTATATAGAAAGGTCATGGAAAGAAGTCAAACTCATGAGGTAGATAAATTTTTATTGCATCGCATCTGTTTGTCCACAACAGTCATGAGATGGCCAGACACTATCTGTCATCCAACAGTGAGGAACAGCAATTCAGTATGAGCCCTTTGTACTGGATAATCTACCACACTGACCTTCTGTGCAAGAACAGTAACAGATTGAACTGTGAACAGATTTCTTCAAATGGGCTTCAGATCTCTCTCTCTCAAAAAAAAAAAAAAAATTAAAAACTGCATACAGCTTTTCATACAAATGGCTTACATAATCACTTTTTTTTTTCATGTCTGTGATGTAACAACGTGCTGCAATAGAAGCCAAACACGGATGAGCTCTTGATCAAACCTTTGCAAACCTAAGGCCTTCTTGGATATCAATGTATTAGTTGATACATAATATATTAGCAAACACTGTGGTCTGGACTAGAAGATCATGAAACGAACAACATGAGCAGAAAAACAGTTTGCACTAACCACTATCACCACCAGTTACATCCTTCAACCTGGCATCCAAGCAAAAACTGGTGAGCCTCATGCTGAATCTTCCTTGCAGTTTGTTGTATGGGCATAACAATATGTATGCAAGCCTTACAAAGAATGCCCTCCTACTATGATGTGTTAACGGGATCTATCTCTTTCTACTTTTGTTATCATTCCGTATTTTGCTAGCCAAGTCTATATTTTCCAAGCATTTATCTGTACCAAACTTGGCCTGCAAGCAGCATAATGAAAGAGACAGGCACTAAGGAATGATTCATTTGTCTTAAGAGTAGGGAAGTCTCCAGCTCTGGACAGAACTTTCTCTCTCCAGACTTCAAACAGGAAGCTGGAATGACTTGCCTAAACCAAAATTAGGGGAGATCAGTATCACCACTCAGAAACATCTGCTTCCATGGGCTGATGAAGCCAGTCATGAGACATCATGATATAGGTATAGCTTCAAATAAATGTACACAACTTCAAATACATATTTCTAAAGATGATCCTTCTGTAACTTGAATATTTTCTTTATATTTTCATTTTCATTTCAGGCCTTTCCAGGATGTCTGCAATGCAACCTTCCTGACCAAACTCTCAGTTCACAAAACCTCCTTTGAAAAGGAAAGAATAAAAATAAAAAATTCCTCCTCTGCCTTGCTGATACAACTTTGGATTCATTCATATCAGCCATATCTGGGAGGAATGTGTGCATCAGAGCATTTGACACAAAATTCCTGGCTCCTTTTAGAGGCTGTTTTTAGGATGCCTGTTTGCTGAGAAGTGGGCTCTACTCTTTTATACATGCCAGTAATCAATTGTGAGCTCTGAGGAACTTTCTGTGCTTTTCTGTGAAATATGTAATCTATGATTAAAATATTTAAGTTAACCAACAATACTTTTAATTTTCAGACAAAGTTGAAGGAAAAAAAATAACCAAAACCTTTTGAGCATTATATATAGACCATGCATTTCTCTTATACATTCAAACCTATTGGGAAGTAAATATTCATGGCTAACTCCCACATCTTCTTTGTGCCAAGACAGTAAGAAAAAAAAATAAGTATATTACTGCCACAGTAGGATCATTTGAGGAGTGAGTCATGGATGGACAAAGAAGAAAACATAAGATACCCAAAAATATAGTGTATAACAAGAGCTAGATAACACTCCAAGCAACACTATCTCATTATCTTTCCAATATCTGCACAATGTCCTTGCACCCTTCCCAGTACAAAATGAGTAAAAATTCCCTTAAACATTTAGTGTCACATACATACACACCACTGTTTATGTTGCTTATTACTGAAAAACTGAATATTTTCCTTTATTTTCTTTCTTCAGCCACATAAACATTTGATCTCAGCACATTATGCATTTGTTTTATGGCCAGTGTACAAAAAATCAGTACAACATACATCATTAACATGTGTCCTCTCAGCTATTTACCTGTGATAAACAACAGCTCAAGCCACGCTTAAAGCTGTTCTTGATATTAAATGAATGGTCTGCTAGAGATAAAATGAAACAAACTGCATTTCAGAGTTTGAGCAGGAAAGACTTAAGAAGATAATTATTCACTAATGTTGCCAACGGAGTTACCTTTATTGCTATTTTCCTTCCCCCAACCTTCTCACACAGCTCATTGCCCTTCTGCATAATCTGCCTGAGATGGTAAAATAATATAAAGCACAACACACATTTTCTCTTAAAAATCATTTTGGCACAAGTAAACATAGTCCCCAAATTCAGGCTGCAAAACTGCATTATATCCTAATAAAGGGGTAGAATGTTATATTTAGTCATCAACACAACAAAGTAAGGCGCTCCACATACCAGGGATATCTTTAACTATGTAAATGGATACCACCTTGTGGTAAAATTCCAGGCAATATCAGGTTCTTTGGTTAAATACTGTATTCTCATCAATGTTGGTAAAGACACTAGTAACCATTTTAACAGTCATCCCTAAATACAGCCCTCAGAAATATTAAAAAATCTTGGAGGCTCATTAAACACTAGAAATCTTCCAACAGGCTGCTATTATTTTTTGGATCCATATTCCTAAAGGCTTTTTGGAACAATGACTGCCACCTACCAATATCCAGCTGATGAAAACAAAGAAAAAATAGCTTAAGTACTTGGTTTTTTAGAAAAAAAAACCAAAGTAAATCTGTAGGAAAGTAAATCCCTACTTGTTTAATAAATACACTCTGCAGGACTTTATTTAGCAGGTAATCCTGAACCTTGAATTAGTATTAAGTACTCATGTTAAACATATTAATTTTGAATAAATCAATGTCAACACTATTATCAATTTCAGTGCATATCAACATCAAAACAGGATGCAGAAAACAACTTGCAAAGGAAGAGACATAAAGGCTGGCTATTTTAACTGCTGCCACACCCGTCAGCACCTCCTGTTTGTTTTTTTCCTCATTGATCTTTAATATCTCTTTCTAGCATACTTTCAGCCTCTGAACTCAATAAAAATTGTTATTACTTTCAAAGTTATCTATAAAGAAGAATAAAGATCGAGAATTTAAGTTGAGATTTTTCACTGAGAAAGCTGCTCTTCGTATTTACCTTAAGATGCCATATTTGACTTGGAAGACTCAGACCAAGCATCCACTGAAGTGTACTACACATTGATGTTCAACAGACTAGAGTTCAGTCTTTAGAAAATTAGCAACTTTTACTCAGAAAACGAGTCCATTGTGATAATGACCTTTACAACAGTTTGTCTTTCAATGCTCAAACTGTTTCATTACTTTTCTTTCTCAACTCAAAGTTTTTCAACCTATTCTATAACCATTCAATCCTTTCACAAAAGTATATGTTCAGTATCATAAAATATCAGTTACAGAATAAATTTGGAAAACAGAACTCTTTTTTTCAGAGTTACCATAAATTCCTATCAAATATTTTAAAGGCAGTAAATAACAAGACAGATTATAAGAATTTACTGGAACCTCTGAGGTATCTCAGGTTTTTTGCACCTTATTTAGAGACACAATTTCCAATATGCCTTTGTAGAAATAAATACTTAATTGTTCATAATTAATTAATTATTAGTATATTTGTAATATATATGTGCCTTTGTAGAAATAAATAATAAATAATTTTAGCAACAAATATGGAGGTAAAAATGACAGCTATTACAGTTCAACAGTAACTTTCAAACAGCTGTGATTATATTAAAATCCAATTCATGTGCTTTTGTCTTAGAACAGAAAATTTAAGGTCTGGAGAACTATATATTTATTTGTCTTTTAACATGTTACCTTAGAGGGTCTGTGCTGCACAATCCAACATACAGGTTAGCACTAACATTACTATGTTGGCCAAATGCAAGAAGGAGATAATTTCCCTGTGATCTCTGCTGCCAATGTTGAACGAGCAGCAAGTGAACTATACAGTTTCATGCAATACCATACACCTATGTTTGTAATTCATATTACTATGAAGTAAATGGTGCAGTAAATAGGTAACTTACCCTTAAGTATTTTAATTTAGGAGACAAACTGTACAAAGAGCACTTGAAAGGATATAATATCTTATAGTTACAGATATAAAAATACAAAGAAGTACAGAAAAAATTGTGTTCATTCCCATTGGGTTTTTTCCACTTTTTTTGTTTTTCTTTTTTCCCCCAGAAGCAAGCATCTGAAAGTTAGATATCAGCCCTTATTTACGAAACTTAGTAAAATACATGATTTTCAGAAATGTGCAAAGAGCACTTCTAAGATGAAGTAGACTCCGATTTGAAGATTTATTTTAGTATAAAATTTGATTTACTGAAAAGCTCATCTGAAATTTTCCCAAAATTAAGATCTTCAAAATTACTTTAAAAAATGAAGTTTTATCATGGAATTAAGTTTCACAGTTAACTCAGCAAGGTCCATGAACATATTTATATTGACCTCAGAGAATGCTGAAAAAAATATTTATAGTGGACTGATTTTAACATTTGACTTATAAAATTCAAGACATGTAAATATCAGGAAATGCTGTAATCATCATACAGTGCATACAATTTTATAAAATCTAACCAAAAAAACCTTTTCTTATGATAGGTAGCAGTCACGCTTATATTGGATAGCAAACAAAAACTACAATCATTGAAGCTATAGGGTCTAGCAACACCACATTTTAACCTGGATAGAAGGAACAGAACTGAATCAAAATGAGACCCTCCACGGGATCTCCTGTTGGTTAACAGTAACTGCATAAGTAGCAACTGACCAAGATTAATACAGAGAATGAGACTGGACCAACACTAAGAGCATTGAAAAGTTATTCGAAGAAAAAAATAATAATCAAGAAACTGAAGCCAAAAGCATTCAGTCTCCAATAATGCACTCATACAATGTTGGAGAGTGTAAACACTAATAAGAGCAGAGAAAAAAAGAGAAAATTAATCAGGTTATAGAAAGAAACTCTGAACACTGTAAACTGACACTATAAACTACCCTAGATAAAAAAAGTTCCATTTCAGCATTGTGATTGAAAGGTTCAGGAGGTACCAGGGTCTGTATGATGATGACACATCTGATACAAAAGTATACTGGTCAGGTGTCATTTCTGGCATCATAATTATCCGAAAATTCTATCTTCAGACCTTTAGATGTGCTACCTAGGTTATACCCAACTTCCTGCTCCATTACTGTTTAAGATCTTCACATCTACTTAAGAACTTAAGGGTAGTACCATGACTTCATCTGGTTTGTTTGCCATTCTCTACATAGTTTCATGCAAAAGTCAAAAACTGTAGTCCACAGTCCCATATAAATATTAAAGGGGGGCTGTTGTGTTTTTTTTTTTCCCTTTTGCAATTTCTGTTTATAATGTCAAAGGTAAGACTACCTCTTTTATAAATGGCAAAGATGATATGTGTTTCCTCTGGAAAACTTACAAAGAAAGTTATATTTTCACAATGATTTAGAAAACTGGAAAGAAGTGTGTCATATTTTTCTTCTAGTGATTAGAATTTCACCAGAGCCTATTAAATAGAAATGGCTTGTTTAGCTCCAAAACACGGAGGTGATCTCTGTCCATTAATGAGCAGGGAAGATACTCTACTACAGATGTCACAGCCAGAAACCGATTCTAACAAAGTTATTTGGGCAGCTTCAGCAAACTGCCCAAGGAGTAAGCAGGAATAGTAACTAAACAGTTCATCAATCACACCAGAGCAGTCTTGAGTACTTTGATATGATAAAGCTTCCTACAAGCTATCTATTCAGGAAACAGAAAACTATATGTTTGCATTTTTACTTTTCTTATTCTTCAAAGAATATGTTTCACCTCATCTTTACTCTTGTGAAACTGTAGCAATATTTCTTCAAAACATAAATGTGATACTGTCACGTTGACTCTTACAAGTAAAAGATCGAACACATGGCATGTAGCTGATATATATTTTGCTTCAGGAATTAAAGTACACAGGCACAGCTGTACTTACTAAGGAATTCCACAACTGGAAAATCTTAAATGATTAGGCTTTTACAGGAAATGTATTATTATATTTCAGTGAAAATATGTCTATTAAATTATTAAATTCTATTTCTCTTAAATTATTCTATTATTAAAATATTCTATTATGTTGTAAAACATAACAGTGCTATGCATCTGACATTAGATAGCTCATTACATACATGTAATATGCTCTCAGACATAATTCATGTGGAATTCTATATTCTTCCTGCCCACCCACCCCCACAATGGCCCCCCCTCCCCTCGCCCTTTTCCTCAGCAGTTCTTTCATTGGAGGATGGGAAGTACAGCATCCTTCTTACTGATCAATGTAAAAGAAAACCCTGATTTCCTGGCTTTATGGGAACCTCTGCTGTGAGCACATTCACTCTAGGGACTGCCAGATAGTCTGGCAACTCTGAAAGTTTTCTTATGAAGTGTTAACTTCTTGTGCTCACTCTTGTCATGGCTAATATATAAAGCATGTATACACAGAGGCTACAAGCAATTATGAAAACAAAACAACAAATTAAAAGTTGTAAATAAATTTGTAAACATTAAAAAACTTCTAAAAAATCATAACCTGACATTGGTCAAAAACTGAACAGTATTCACCAACTAATTACCATGATTGATAGGGATATTGGGATTATACTTTTAAACATCTAATGCTGTAGTCATCTCAGGTTTTCCTCTTCAATTTTTTTGTTGGCTAAACACAATTAACAAGATTTATTACACTTTCTTTTTTTTCCCTTCAATTTTCATATAAATTATATCCTTGTTTTCATTACTCAGTCTCTCAACTTTCTTAAAACATACTCAGAGCTGGTAAAATGGCACCACAGACAAGAAAAATCCAATCTGACTAGTTTGATGTACTTTATGCCACAGATCCTACAAAACAATAGTTCTTAGTTATAGCTTACCCTTGAAAAAATTCATTGCTTTACTAGCTTCCAATAAGTAGCATCCTAAAAAAATCAAGTATTTATTCGTCTGTAAGGATACTGTCACACCTGTATTCAGGCACCCCCGGTATTCAGGCACTTGTTTCAGCAAACAAATGTTGCATTTACTTGTTGATTTTTCATTGGTATTCTTTTTTCTTCCCTTTACAAATACTGCTGTCATAATCTATAGTAAGGTGAAGTATGGCGTCCATCAGAAAGAAAACAGCAGCTGTCACAAAAAGTCACCATTCTGGTGTGTTTACCTCATTATATTGACTTACTTATATTTAGGTGCCAGAATTTCAGGTCAAAGGGGAGAACTTGAGGTTTCCACACTTCAGTGTGCTGTTTATGAGCTGACCACAGGGCTAGGTACTGCTCTTCCTTTTCTCAGAAGAGGAAGAGAAAAGAGGTATCCTGCTTTGTGGGGCAGCACTCTGTTGAATTTGTTGAGTATAATGAGAAATAAAATATGGAAATGATCATAAGAGAGTGATCATTCTATGATAATCAGATATTAACAAATATTTTAATCAATGCATGATACTACTTAAGACAGAAAATACCTGCACTTCAGGGGAAAAGGTAAAACACCAAGAGAAACATTTTCCAGTAGCTCTGAGAAAAAGATACATACTGTGAGATGGATTAATGCAAGATAGCAACTATTTACAGCTCTGAAGAATTCTATTGCTCTGTTAAATGTAATTCTCAGCATTTAACTAATCTGGGCCAAAACAAAGGTTCCCAAAACCCAAGTGTTGCCGATTACAGCAGAAATTACCATATTACATGCATTTTCTCATCCACCCAAGTGTGTCAGAATCTTAGAGATAAAAAAATCTATTAAAGCTAAAGAAAGTTAAAGTAATTTATCCTCAATGCATGAAGTTTGAAAAGCTCAACTCTGCCTATATAAAGATTATCTAGAAAAACAATGCAGCATTGCCAGTCTGCTGGCAATGGGTGATTTCATAATTGCTTTGATTGGGAGCTTAGGACAGAGTCACACAGAGATTCCCCCTTTTCCTGCATTCCCTATTTCTTTCCTAGTTACTCAAGACAAATCTACACTTGATGGCTGAGTCACCAAGTGTGTGTTCTACACCTAACAATGTGTTGCTTTCTTTCAGGAAATACAATATTGATAGCAGAACATTTTATTTAGCAGATGCATTTTACTGCATGATCCTCAGCCATTTCTTGATGATCGACACTTGTGTTTCACTTCTGCTACGAATACACAGTGAAATTATAATACATGAGCTTTTCTCGTTGATGCATACTTCTCTGTTAACATTTCCATCAAGGATCGCAGTTACATGGAGTTACACATAATAAAGGTACTTACAAATACTTGCTCAGGTGAAGAAACAAGAACATTCAGATATTATGTAGTATTATAAGAAAGGAAGGGGAATATTTTGTAGTGGATCCATACTGAGCAGTCTACCAAGAAAGGAAAGGGAAGAAAAATGAGAGGCAAAAATTAAGGTAATGAGAGGCAAAGTTATGGCAAGAAGTAGAAATGGAGATGAAGGAAAAAATCTTGATATTTAAATAGAATTGAAGAAACAGTACAAAACAAACATGTAAGAGGTATCAATGAGGAAGAGTGCACAGTGTGTATAAAAGCAGTTGGTTATTTCAGTAAGGTTTCCAGAAGAGCCTGACTGTTTGATATACAGGCCAGAAGAGGAACTGAAGTAACGTAAAAACAGTTTACTTGAAAGGACCTGAAGGAACAGAAATTTGCCAGAACACTTTTAACTACAATACTTCAAAAAGTTGAGAATTTCAATATGATGCAAAACTGCAAAACTATCCAAACAAAATGCTGAGCTATTTCAGACTTTCTCCATCATTCCCCACCCTGCCCCAGATATTCCAGTTGTTTCAATAATCCAAACACCATAATACAGCATTTTACCCTACGTGAAAGACCCTTTTTTTTTTTTGCTTTTGGGTTTTATTTTACATTTTTTATTTTTTTAAGGAAAAATCACATGTTCCCAACCTCTCCTCCACAGCATTTTACGGTCTCAGTTTTCATCAAGAGTAAGAAAAAAGAAACAAAATTCTTTAGGAAATAATTTTCTATATAAAACCAAAATTTACTTTAAATACTTGGGAACAATACCTACAGCAGCAGTGGAGCGACAACACAGAATTAACAGAGCAACAAAGCTAATAGACTTCCAAATGGTCCGTCTCTGATAAAGAATTAAAAGGAAAAAACACGAAAGGTGATCAAAATTTGTTGTAAATTTCAGGTTAACAGGACAAGAAAGATTGGCAACACTTCCAATGTTTTGGCTTTACCAGATGTACTAAACTAACAGTATGCACAGTATATTGCCCTAATGTTTATTTTGGTATTTGAGTAGAGGGTAGTGTTAGATAGCTAGGTTTCTTGTCTTTTTAGATATAACTAGGGGCTTACACTAGATTTAACAGTCTTCCACACTTGCAAAACAAACTACTTGAATTTTCATACCTTCTTAAATATCAAAGTTAGCAAAACACTATCAGGTATACTGTTTGAACTTCTGAGTGACTTTAGCAGAAAACATCTGCTTTTAAAGATTTCACCAACAGCTTCAAACTTACTCAAATTTATTTGCTTTGTGAATAATCAGTGATGTCAATTCCACCAACTTTTTTAGGAGTGGGAATATTAATCTTATCTACTGGTTATGTTCCAAATAATTATATTATCTTCCTTATCTTCATTTTTTGAGAACCTATTTGCATATTACAGAGTTCTTCAGGGAAATTACCCTGAGCACTTACAGAGGTGCTATTAATCCTATCCACGTGAAAACCACTCCATTGCCAATTTATCGGGTGTCCTATTATCAGTGTAGTTTTTTAAATATAAAGATGCTATTCCTTGGAACTGAATAGGTACAAACATTTTCAATGAATGACAGGTAAATTTTAAAATATCTATTTCAATCACTTAGTATTAGTATTAGTAAACCACAAATTAAATGGGGTTTAGGCCTATTTTAAAATAGGCTTTTAAATAAAATTGCCTGTCTTTTTTATTAATCTATTAATAGATGAAAATAGATTTCTTTCAGAGAAGTATTTTTAAAAGTTAGCACAGGTATTCAAGTCTGCCATTAGAACTATGAACATGATAATACTGCTTCACTCTCAATCTAGATCTTCAAACACTTCAGAACCTTCTCATATATGGAGAGAAATAAACTGTTTTCAATAAGCTCAATAATGTTATCTTTTTACCTTACCATTCTTCCCATTTCCTCTTCACAATTTTGAACAAATCCTCTCTGTCCTATTTGGGAAGGGGTGGGGAGGGGGAAGGAGGACCAAAAAACTTAATCATTTTATAGAATCTTGATAAAGAAGACCATATGCCGGAAACAGTTAAGATTTTCATTTCAGTCATTTTATGCAACCTTCCTGAAATGAAAGGATAAGGATCTGCCTGTATGCTTACTTAAGATTTCGGCTTGAAGATATTTGTGGGTTTTTTCCTATCTTCAAAGCTGTGACTCAAGTCATAAATTTGAAATGCTTTCAACATCTTTATGCAGAAAGGCCTTTCTTCTGTCCTTCAACACTGTGAGCATGGCCTTGGATTCTTTATTCCCAACATGATGGCAGCAAAGGTAAAATAAGTAATCAAGAATTATGTAAATATAATTGTAAAACTGAAAGTAAAACCACAGGTACTCTGAGGAAGCAAAAGCCAAATTACTGCCATTACTTTAGCATACTCTGCTTTCAAGGGAAATTGCTTTTGCTGCTTTTTTGCCATAAGAAAAGACTTCTGTTAGAAATGTAACAAAAATCTTCCCATCCAAATTGTAGCTTAGGTAGTGTATGTTATTGCAATACTCATCTATTCAATGGAAGATTAAATAACTTTATAATGACTTCAAATAATCAGTAGAAGGATTTAATTGAAGTAAGAATTATTTTTGCACACTATTTTTAAGATCTTAAAATCTTGGGCCAATGCCTACTGAAGCGTCCTAGAGAAAATCATAGCTGTAATATGCTAGAGGATAATAATAACAAGAATAAGAATAATAACAAGAATAAGAATAAGAATAGCAGTAATAACAATAATAATAATATCTTTCCAAAGTATAGAATTGTCAGCAGGATATTTCACTACACAGAGTTGAAACGTGCCCAAGTTAATTCAGAAGATACAGTGTCAGAAAGTAGAACTTGTTTTCTTATACTGAAGGGTGGCAGCTCTTTGCAGTTTCTGGGTAGAACTTGCCAGCCATATTTACTAGGTAGAGTACTAATGTAGCTAAGCAAAAAAATACATGTGCATTATTTAGATTCCTAGTTGGGACTTAGCAATGCATGCAAGAAAGTCTTCAGCAGATAAAGTTTATTTTCTTTAAAAAAGCCCTGTTGAAGTTAAACAGGTGTCCTCTTGACCCAATTTTCTGGAAAAAAAAAAAAAAAAAAAAAAAAAAAAAAAGATAGTCCAATCCTTACTAATGAAGGCTTTGGGAATATTCTAGAGACCTGTAACCTAAAGGAATGAAGACAGGTTCAAAATCAAACCTAACGTTTTTAAGTTATTCTCTCCACCATGCTCGAAAGAATCATGGAGTCTGTATGTGCACAGATATTATTCTACTGCAAAAAAATTAAAAACAACGGTTTCTTAAAGTTCGTATATCAGCATCCTTCCTTTTCCTCTTTCTCCTTTGAAGTTTTAATCTAGAAATCTAGAAAACCAAAAAGAATTGAAATTCACAGAGGCCACCAAAGTTAGTGAAGACTATATTCTCAGATCACACAGCTAACTATTAGAATTTCTTCGATAATTATTACCTCTTTGTTTCACCTCTTTCTTACTCTGAAACCACATACCATACCGTTTCCTTTCCTTTTGGAATGGAAGTGAGACAAATAAATCATTACCTAGTTTCCATAGCAATAAGAAAACCACATGGAAACACTCAGAGTGCAGTAATTCCTGCCTTGCTCTAATTTCCAACAGTTTGAAATTCTTCTCTATTTGAATAGTATGCATATGGTTTGAATATTTTATGCAAATTATACATTAGCAAAAGAGAGAAAACAATCTAGTTCACAAATTAGTCAGTCCCAAGATGTCTCTCACTGCTCACTTCAGGAGAAAACCAGTGGGGTTTTTTGTTTGGGTTGTTGGAATTTTTGTGGGTTTTGTTTTGGTTTTTTTTTTACTTCTCCCTTTTACCCCTGCTTTCCCCTAATTCAAGAATGAATAATAGGAAAAAAAAGAAAGTTCTGGGGCTACAGTCCTGTATATAGGTTTTCAATGTCATTATAGTTATTTGTACAAGAAACCAGTGAAAAATGTGAAAATCTGTAGGATCAAAGTCCATATTATTTGCTGGAAGTTATCTAAATCAGCAAGAGTTATCAAGATCAAAAAGGGAAGTTTAATTATTTTTTTTTTTAATAGATCAATTTTAATTATCACAATCCTACAATTACGAACTTGTTGTCTGTCTAAAAAATCATAAATTAGAAAAAAAAGTTTTGTTAAAACTATTTGCATACTAAGTGATGGAAAAAAACCACAGGCAAATTTAAGTTACTTTTTTCACAGAATATTGATTATAAAACTTGAGTCTTAGTCTCTCAGCCCTAATTTCAAACAGGTCTCCTATTAATATAACTGAATCTTCATTTAGCTTCATTACTGATTAATAACTTGATCCAAATCAAATAACTTATTCAGTTAAAAGAATTTTGTAGTATAGGAAGTTTTCTTCTAACATTTGATTCAATAATTGCTGGCTTTGCTAAAATCAGAAAGACATATAAATATCAAACATCACTTAAGGTGACCTTTACCACTTGGTTGTCAACATACTGTCCATTGTTTCATTTATATTCATTCTGCTGACTGAAACCAACACACAGGTATCAAAAAGGATATTGCAATGGTTTTGATGGATGGACCTTTTCTTTAAAAACCTAGTTTGCTTTTAGGCATAAAGTGGGTTAAGATAAGTAATGCAGAAGTTGCTATATTAATATGTCATTCAAAACACCCAGAGAGAATAAATGTTATAATATTTTCAATGTGTATCACTAATGTATTAAAATATTTATTATATTCTGAATTAAGTTCAGTTAAATCATAAAAAGGCAACAACAGAAAATGACAGAAGTTGAAAGTGTATTTTATTTTGTGATTATTATTTTTTTAGGTTGTAAATCCAGAAAAATTAATAGTATCAAGCAGCAGAAGTAGTGAATCACCACGGAAAAGAGATTCAAACTGTTCCTGACTCCCAGGAAGATTTTCAAGACCTTATAATTTTATTCCTTGCATTATTCATGCCAGTATCCACTGGTACTGCAGCTTATCTATATGTCCAGCAGTGATAATTTACCTGAACTTAGAATTTCAATCATTATAAATTATTTTAGTTGGTGGATTTATAAAAATAATTCATACACTAAATTAATATTTGGTCAACATTAAGGACGTCTGAGTAAGAATATATCACTACCCCATATCAAGTCAGCAGTTCTATTACCCTGAGTTAAACTGCAAGTAAATATTGTATAATACAGCCATCAGTAATCTATGGGTCTGAAATGTCATTTCAAAATGCATTTTTTTTTTTCTAATTTTAGTGCCTGCACAGTACCTCTTCATTAAATCTGTAGGTAAAGTTAATGACAGTAAAATTACTGATTGTAGATTGGTATTCTCTGGGGTGATTCATGCTTGCATTATATTTTTCATTATTTCCTCAAGCTCCCACAAAACATGGTTGTTATAAGCCAATTGTGGCTTTTTCAGTTTTCCTTCTAAGAAAGCTAACTGGGTTTTACAGAGACTTCTGTCTGTGAAAGATATATATTTATTGAATACCCGTACTTCCTTAGACCTTTAATGAAAAGAACTGACATAAAAAAAGTCCCCATATTTGTCAGCACAAAAAGTAGCAGATAGATCCTCAAATGATTGCAATGGGCTAAGGGAAGCATTACATGCTACACCATAGCAGGTTCACAAATGAAGTTAGATCCTGATTTTAACTATACTCATCGTTCAGAGGTAAGTCAAAGCGTAGAAGTAAGATCCATTCTACAACTCATAGCCATACTAACTGATCCACAGAGGAAAGCAGTTGCCATACTTCACTTACTCCATTATTATTCTTTCTCCTCTCAGAGTCCCAGACTGGAGCATGAAGATTTGGCACAGCCTCCTTTCCCCATTCATCAATGGTCTGGGCAGCTCAGATCCGCCTTTGAGGTAGATGAAACTTTCACATCTGTCCATCCTGTAGGATTGCATAATGTGAACCTTTTGACTTTGAGCATCCCTGGGGCATCCTTGCTGACATTCACTGCACATTTTGAGTATGTATATTTATCGTCCAAGATAAAGGAATTTTGTTCTGAGGGCACTGACTGACTTTTTTTCTTCTAAGAAGAAACATGGAAACTCAATGTGCAACAAGAAAAACATTTTGTAGGATGAAAGTTAATATCCTAGTCTCTGACAATTTGCTATAAAAATTAAAACTGTATTCCACATGAGTTTCAATACCAGTTTCCATCACCTAGAGTAACAAATATTTGTTACAATGTTAGTTCTTACCATTCTAAATTCCTGCAAACCAGACATTAACTTCAGCAGGACTGAAATATCTTACCCTGCTCTAAGACAAAGACAGAAATCCATGACACACGGCTATGAAGTCATCAAGACCCCTGATGTAGGTGAGTCCCATTGCTTAAATAGCCTTTAGGTGGGAGAAGTATCTGCATGCCCAAATTGAAATATGAGAGAAACCCAGGCCTAGGCCAGAGGGGTCAATTATTACCTGGAATGCATCTTAGCAAGGATGCTACTGTTATCATGCAGTCACTATTGCCAGATGGAAATTCTGTCACAGAGAAAAGTCAACTAAGCACCCAGTGGATTTCTACCAGTACATAAGTATGTGTTGTCATAAGATGAGAAAGGCAGCATTTTCTTACAGCTGAGACAATGAAACTGATGTTTTGCAAAAGCAATGGTACCCTGATCTTTCTTCTCTGTTTTAAGGTACTAATCATAGGCTCATACAGATGAGGCAGTCGAGTAAGAGCGTACATAGAAAACATTATAAAGGTCACCTTTATAGAAAAAGTCTTCTTTTAGCTTAGATCACAGACACTTCTAATTAAAAAGCATTATCAAAAAAGCAGCTGCTCCCCTATACATTGTGTTTCTACAAATTTTGGTATAAAAATTATATCCAACTAGAAAAAAAATCGGATCACCACACTAGCAAAGCAAGCCTCACTAATGCAGCAACAGAGTATGAAAACAGCATTTTTATTGCATCAGGAAATGCACCGAGCATTTGTTCTCAAGGTAAAATATGCTTAGTGTTTAAATCCTACATTACAATATTGTAGTTATAAAGCCTTCACAGTTACCACTTCATAAAATGCTCAAGGGTGAATCGAGTAACTGTAAATGTGTCTGCTCTGTAGTCTACTGGAATATTAAGCATCATAGTAAACTTTGATATAATAGATACTGAAAAAAAAAGACATTCTACATTCTGAGGGGGGAAAAAAAGAAGGAAAAAATAAAGATCCTTCTCCTCTAGAAGCCTGAAACATCAAAAATATTCAGATCACCACATTTTGACTAGAACCCAAATATACCTTTCCATCTTATTGAAAAGTTATCCTTCCCCTAAACATCTCTGATAATTTTCTGGCATGTGGCATGCAACATAATAAACACAATAGAAACAGAATATAATTTAATACAAGAATATGACAGCATATGGAACAAGACAACGTGCCTGAAATACGTAAGCTGCTTTGACACAAATTGCCTTAACATATATAATTTTTTTAAAAAAAGGAATGGAATCAATTTGTTTGCATATATATTCAGAGTTTTATCTAACTCATCAATATTCCTCTTAATACTGACAGTATCTTTGCCGGATAAGTGGTGGCTAAGAGTACTTCACATATGAAGGGCTTCTTTGCCATAATGGAATTAATTTAATCTTTTTTAATTGGAATAAAGAACAACAAATTCTGCTTATGCCTTCTATTTTAAATCCCTTTGTGCTCATTTTTTATGACAACTTCAATTTTATCCATTTGTTATGGAGTAGATTTCTTCCATTGTGAAAGAACTATGGTGCAGCTACTTTGGATAGTGTGCACCCTACCCAGAGAGAGTCCTCTGGCTCCTTCTTCTTTGACCTTGGAAAGTCACAAATCCTCTGAATAGGGATTTCCAAACAAATACAACTTATGAATAAAAAGTTCACTAGTTTTCTAATTATTTGTTTTATATGGCAAGTATCAAGTCTATACAGAAATGTCCAAGCAATTATTTTTTTCTTGCTATTTCTATCTTAACACATTGCTGTAAAGTTTCAGACAACCATATATTTGCTGTTCTGTTTTATACAGTAAGCTTCCTAGATAATCTACATTTTATCCCTTCATGAATCCTGAAGATGTACAATTTTCCATTTTGAGGAAAAATTATTGGGTTCAGAGTAAAAAACAGGGACTATGTACATGACAAATATGCAAGTACAGACCCTATAAACTGCCAAAAATCCACAAGGAATTATTTTCAAGCCTTGACTGGCATATTCTAGTAGAATATTTAAACACAAAGGTGCATATATACACAGATGCACAGATACACAGTTCAGCAGAAACTTAGATCTCACAAGTTTTACTTAAAATCATGTGAATTAATAAATAAATAAATAAAAAGTCTAGGTGTAGAACTAACCAGAAAACCAATATTTTGTTACATAACAAACATCAACATTTCAGACTTCATTATAAATTATTAGTAAGAGAAAAGCAGCAGCAGATTTTGTGGATTTGGTGTTGTTTTTAATTTATCCTTCTGTAAAAGGACTACTACCTGTTGCCTCAACCATTTACATAAAACATAGTAATCTCAGATTCATTTACTTTTTCAAAATTAGTCCATTAAAAATTTCCTAAATCCTGAATTAGTACCATAAGCAGTATTAAGGTATTGGCTATTACGTATTTCTTTCTTTTTGAACTAATATTCTATTTCAGCTTTGGAAATACTTCCAGTCCAAGTTTTACATTTGTGTGTTAGTATTTCCTGTTAAAAAAGAAAGGAAAAGCAAATACTTAGGAAAAAAAACTATTTACCTAAAGTATTTCCAAATTGCCACTTTTTTGGTTTGGTTTGGTTTGTTGGTTGGTTTGTTTTTTTTTAATTCTACATTTCTCTGTAAGGACCTTAACCTGTAAACATAAGGTATATGAATAGATCTCACATTTAGGATGCTGCAGGCTCTGTGATACTGTAATGCTTAAAATTCTTCTTTTGCTTGCCTCTTTCTAACATAAAAGATGTCCAGATGGAATTTGTATTGTATTTTAATTAAAGAGTAAGATGGGTTTTTAAAGCTCTCCCCGCCCCCCCCCCCCCCCCAAAAAAAAAAATCTGTTTCCAGAGAAAAATATTTCTCATATTCATGCTAAATTATATGTGACTACATCACTTATTCACCAATTTTTAAACAAGAAGACCCAAGGTCTGGGTAACAATTGTGTCTTAAATTCGTAGTTAATACGTATAAAACTAGTAATTTCTTTTTAAAAACCGAATTTGCAAGAAAGAGGTCAGAGACTGCAGAAGTTAATGTACCTAATATTTTTTTTTTCCACTAAGCTACCTGTATCTAGTCTTGTGCATAAATTTACTTATGTATTTCTAATCCATTTATAAAGATCTAAGTTCAAACATTAATAAACTGGATAAAATAAAACTAGTAGGAGAGGGGAATGGATTATTCTCTATTTTTTCATCTCTTTCTACTCTTCTCCACAATAGTACATTTATGTAGCACTTAATATTTTCAGTGACCTTTACAACTTTAATCCTTCCTACAGCATTGCTTTTAAGAACATCTGTATGTTGTATATTACAAGGTGCTGAATTTGAACTTTAAACGCATAGAGAAAAGTAATACAGAAGCACTTTCCTCAATTAGTTCAGAGACCATAGATCTTAAGTGAAGAGATTGTCTTCATTCTTGTGTTTCATATATAAGAAAATATAGCTAAGGGAACAAAACTACACACAAACTAGATTAGAATGTTACCTGCAGGGTGTCTTGATGATGGGGGTGTATATCAAGTTGAAAAGGCAAAAATTCAGTCCTAGAGTGAATGTCAAGACTGTAGACTTTTACTGAAAATTATGTTAGAGAAACATTATTACAATATTAGTTAACTGACAAATCTGTTCTAAGTGTATCGCACAATTACAAGAATAATGAAATAGCTTAGTCATAGACTCTTAACTTAAGAGTTTGCTGTACTGGGTTTCCATGGCAAGCTTTTGGTAATGTGATGGGCTACAGGAGTAGCCAGAAGCTTCCCCCGTGTTCAATGGAGCCAGTATCACCTGGCCCAAAGACAGACCTGCCACTGCCCAAGCCCAAACCACACAGCAACAGCAGTAGTACCGCTGGGATAACATATTTAAGATGGAAGGGGGACGGGGCGGGCAATCTGCACAACACAAAAATTGCAGCCAAAGAGAGGAGTGAGAACATGTGAGAGCAGCAACTGCGCAAACACCCAGGTCAGTGCAGAAGGACAGGCAGGAGGTGCTCCAAGTGCCAGAGCAGAGATTCCCCTGCAGCCTGTGGTGAAGACCATGAGGAGGCAAGGCTGTGCCCATCAGCCCATGGAAGCCCACAGCGGAGCAGTTATCCACCTGCAGCCTATGGGAGACCCCGCAGCAGAGCAGGTAGATGCACCCAAAGGAAGCTGTGACCTTATGGGAAGCCCACACTGGAGGCAGGCTCCTGCAAAGACCTGTGACCCCATGGAGAGAGGAGCCCAGGCTGGAGCAGGTTTACTGGCAGGACTTGTGACCCCACAGGAGACCCACACTGGAGCAGTCTGCTCCTGAAGGACAGCGTGGAAAGGACCCACACTGGGGCAGTTTGTGAAGAACTGCAACCCATGGGAAGGACTTATGATGGAGAAGTTCATGGAGGACTGCCTCCTGTGGGAGGGACACACAGATGTGAGAAGTCCTCTTCCTGAGGAGGAAGGAGCAGCAAAGACAACATCATGAACTGACCAGAACCCCCATTCCGTGCCCCTCTGTGCTGCTCTTGGGGGAGGGGGCAGAGAAAATCAGGAGTAAAGCTCAGCCCAGAAAGAAGGGAGCGGCGGAGGGAATTTATTTGAAGGTTTGGTTTTATTTCTCATTGTCCTCCTCTGATTTGAATGACAATAAAGTAAACTAATTTCCCCAAGTTGAGTCCCTTTCACCTGTGACAGTAATTAGTGAATGATCTCTCCCTGTCCTTATCTCCACCCATGAGACTTTTGTTACATTTTCTCTCCCCTGTCCTGCTGAGGAGGGGAGTGACAGAGAGGCCTTCCTGGGCACCTGGTGTCCAGCCCTGGTCAACCCACCACAGCTACTTAAATGAATAGCATGAAAATCTACCCTTGATGTAAAGATGGAAAGCTGACTATTTCTTCTTTTTTAATAGTTGCATCAATTTTTTATATTAAGTAGAAAATTCAGAATTGTTAAGCCTTCAAGTATTAATTTTCAGCTGAAAACTACTAGATAATTCTACTGGAAATACAGTCAGAGTTCGAAATATTCTATCTATATTTAGATCCGTTTCTGTTTCACTCAAAGAAACAGAAATCATTACAGCAAAGTATATGTTATCCATTCTGATCTGTAGAAGTGCATTTTTGATGTGTACCTCACTTTAGTCTTATATTTCCTATCATTTAACCAAAAATGCTAGTATTCAGATAATGGAAAAATACAATGATATTAATATATGAAGTAACATGTAAAATGCCATCTTACTAAATTATGACAGTTCCTAAGAAGATACTTCTTTGTTTCTGTACATTTTAAGATGAAGTTTTCCAAATGGTTTAATATTGTCTACTTGTGAGCTTTCTTCCTATTCCCAATCCTTGCCTATTTATTCCCATCTGTTATATTTTGGGTTTCATGTTATATTCCCACATTATATTTTGGGTTCTTCCCTCCTGTCAGGTTAGTCATTCTATATGACCCTCTGCATGGACATGTAATCGCTGGTGCTGATACCAGAAGTGGCAGGTGAGGTAGAACCCTCCCTTCAAGTAGCAGCCTAAGATCAACAAAAAAACCTGCAACCTTAGCTGTGCTATCAATGATAAAGGAGTAAGGCAGAAGAAACATTGAATTCCCTAAGGCATTTGTAGGATCTAACCCATAGCAGTATGACAAATGGCCATTATAATGTCTTGGCTATACAAGATACTGAATTCATCTACAAAATATATTTTCTGCAGAAAGAGAGAAGTATATTCCAGAAAGAACAATTTTATAAACAACTCTTATAAATACAAATCATAAACATAAACGTGAACTCTGAAAAGTTTATATACACACAGACATAAAATTACGTATAAAAGTTCCACACACACATATATATGCATACACATATATGCAAGCTCCTTATATAAAAACAATGGTAACTTTCCTAGCAGCTGTATTTGTTACTTAGAAGCTAATTAAAACAGTAACGCAATATAACATCAAAAATGTCAGACTTTTCTATACCAACCTTCTCCCTACAATTTTTTCCCCCATATGCCATATCAAATGGTCAGGCAGAGGCTGACACATTTACACTCACTCAAAATTTCCCACCTGCATGCAGCTGGCAGATGTGATGAAGGAGCAAAGGGAGGCTCTGCTTTTCTGTACCAGCAGCTGGAGGCCAGGCTGGATTCTTCACTAGTATCTCAAATGGTGCTACACTCAGTAAAGCCCTAAAAAACTCTTCCATCAGCAACAACAACCAAAAAAAAAATAAAAGTTCTTAAATGTATTTAAATATGAAAGGTCCCAGAGACCTCTTGTTTGCTCACCAGTTGAAATACTCAGACTTCATTTTTTTTTATGGAGTACCCTAATGTCAACACCACCCACAGCAAAGAGGGACATTAACACCACATTCTTCTAAAAGATATTTTACCACCCCTAATTACATTCAGTTTGAGGTGTCTAAATAGTTCTGAAAAACTGTCTTTAGATTGCCAGATATGCCACATTTCATATAAGCAGCATAGGAGAAGGATGCAATCAGCTCCAAAACTCCCCATATGCCAGGCTGGTTCCCAGTTATGGATTCCCTCATGCCACTCCAACATTTAGTGCAATAAATTGGCACTCTTAATTAAGTCATCAGTGCTAATTCTCAGTGGCTGTGCCAATGATTTAGCAATGAGCAAAGGGTGATGCAAGGAACTTCAGGAAATTGAAACCTATTCCTCACAACTTATGTTTAGGTAGGTGGCTGACAAAAAGTAGTTTTAGTTTAAGAAGAATATTTTTTTTTTTAATGAGAATATTCTTTTCACTTTTAATATCTGGAGATAAAAAACGGCTTAGAGCCATGACTCACTAAATGCATTCCACTTTATCCTTCTCCCTATTCTACTATTTCTTTGGTTATACATACAGCTTCAGATGTTTGTCAAATACTTTTTTCCAAATTGTACCTTTTTAATTATTAATTTTCCCTACAAGGAAATGCAAATGTGCATTTGTATACACAGTGTTTACAGTAGTGCATTATTCAGTTTATGTACTTAAATGCCAATTAATACTGATAATTACAAATGTACACAAATATTTGTAGGAATATTGAATAACAGAAAACTTCAAGAAGTAATACAACATATGCACCATAAGAGAAGAGGCTATAAACTAGGAAAGTAGAAGAAAGTTTTACAACATTCCATCCTTTTGGCATACTTCCTGGCAGTCTCTGGTAATGACTAGAGAGAATCCAGCAAGCTGAATGTAACTCTCATATAAGTGTGGTGAAGCAATTCAGCTTCCTGGATTCTCTCTAATCAATCTGAAAGCAGCTGCTTTAAGCACCCTACTGATTCTTAGGTGCAACACACCTAAATGTTTTTTTTAAAAAAAGCAAGCCCTCTGAAACTCAAATACCTATATGCCTATAGTTCTTACCCTCATAATAGCATTTATAGAAGAAAACTATGTTTCAGAGTTTTCTTAAAAAAAAAAAAAAACACGAAACAAGAAAAAACAACAAAACAACAAAACAACCAAAAAAAAACCCCACCATCCTAAAGTGTTCTGCTTATAAGAGTATAATCCCAATTTTCATCTTATTATGTCATCATATAATATCCTAAATTAGGTTGTGAAAGGTCAAGAAAATGCCTAACATGTTTAACTAAATAGTGAACTAGCTGGCATAAAACTTATATTTTACCTAGAAGCTTTCCATAGTCAGAGCACCATTGGTCATTGTTCCCCTGAACTGGCTCCAATCCCACAGGATTATTTTATGACATGAAAGAGCTCAGTAGATGGTAACAGGAATGGACTGTTAAGGAATACACTGAAAAGTAGAAAAAAATCTACATAGGATAGAATCTATAAACAAGCTTTTGTATTCAATTATCAAAGCATTATATTCACTATGACTGTTGATGGGAGAGCGATATTTCTAAAACATCCAATTTAGTGGTCTGAGAGTTCTTTTTGTACAACTGCAATGCAAATATTAAGTTACAGATACATTTTGAAGAAATTTAGATACATTTTGAAGAAATTTTTGCTCAGTGAAGCCAATGTTTATGGTAAAATAACTGCTTATAACTTCATTTTTTTTTTTTAAAGAGATGTGATTTCAGGATAGAGCATACCCATGATTTTTGTTTAAAATTATGATTATTCCTGCTCCCTATGTTAGTGAAAACAATCTCTAAATGTATATGCTGTCTACCTAGACTGATCAAAAAAGGAGCCTGAAATTCTTGCAAGTGATTTAATGTGTATGGCTGCTCTTTTAGTTCTTCAGTATGCTCAAAAGCATACTTTAATTATAGAATTTAAAATATTTTTACCTACAGCAAGAAATTTCACCTTTATGAATCAAGATCAAACAGTTCCATGTCAAGAAAAAGCAATAAGAGAAGTTATATGTAGCAAAGCAGATGGTACTATGTACAGGATTCTTCATGGGAATTCCCAGTGCCAGTTGATCTGCTTCAGCCAGCAAAGACTTTATGTGATTACATCCTTTAATTTTATTAGTGACTGGGTTTTGTTTGTTTTCTTCAAAAGAAGCATTTGTCTTTCACTCTCCGTGAGATGACAGGCTCCCTAGTCTCTTATTTAGCTCTCCAGCTCCAGTCTCAACACTGCTGGCTCCTGCCTTGGGGATTCCATAGCTATCATCTAAGTGCCTCCTGCAAGGGAGGTGCAGCCTGCTTTAGCACTGCCATTTAACAGTGTGAATTAGAGAGCAAAGAAGAGACTCAGCATGGAAATCAGTCAGCATGGTATTTTGGCAAAGTATTTAATGCATCCCATCGGCACAAGGAAAAGGAAGAACAGTTGTGTGTCCATCTCTCCTATGGCTTTGTACATTAAAATGTAGCATTGTTCTGTTTTGGAAATATAGTCAAACTTCCTTGGGGGGCATTAATTTTTCATTGAATGGTGCTTTATGGAAGCATAGGTATTTTCATATGGGAATAAGAATTATGCTGGTACGCAAACACACTTTCACTTACAAAAACCCTTCCACATTAAAGCTCTTTGAGAATGGAGGAAAATTATATTACACCACTGTTTAAACAGCAGTACTTCAAGTATAGGCACTTCATTTAACACAAGACATTAACATGTGAACTAAGCATTGAGTTTATTACTAGGATTTACAGAAGAACAAAAAAATTTTACCCGGTCATTTGATTATCTTAATTGCACTGTCTCTGTAAATGTGTAATTTTATTAACTGTGATCCACTACAAATAAAAATGCAGCAATAAATCTTTGGTTTATGTTTTGAAAAATTCTGATAAAACATCCTTCCTTGGCCAAAAAGAATATTCTTGGCTTAGAAAAGAAAACTTGGATAAACTGTGATAAACTACTCTCTTTGGCTTTGGAAAATCTGTAGGAGGTACAGATTACTTCAGCTCCACAACTTTACAGAGATTACTTAAGACATCTAAAACATACTAAAACAATGTTCTTTATTGGAATGAAAGATAAAGAAATAAATCATTTAGTCTTGCTGAAGAGCATGAGAACTGATGCAAAGATAACTGCAGCCAAAAATTCAGTATCTTTTGGGAATGCAGCCAGTAACTTACTTTCTGTAACTCCTTTTACTTTGTCAGTATACCTGTGTATGTGATTTTGCTCCAAGTCATACCCTGACACACTGTCATATTTTTTCAGTACATTCAAAACAGGTGTATTATAGTGTTTCTGGAACTGTGTCAAGTAATTGCAAAGAAAGAAAATGAAATCCTTCTCTTTGTGACAGCCTATGTTAAAGGTTTGTGAACCACCAGTGCATTTTGTGGGATTTCAAAACAATAAGTCTCAGCTCCTCAGCTCGGTCAAATTGGTTTAAATGTATCAGGTTTAGTGTTTCAGAGTATGTTAGCATCATACACTGTTCCCTAAAGCCATATTCACATCAGTAGAAAATACTAAGGAATGCGCAGTTTTAGAGTGTTAACTAAGTACACCTTTAATAAAGCAGTGCCTTGGTCCTACCTACGTGCTTTGAAGATTTTAAAAGGTAATAATCAGAGTAAACTACAACCCTATATGTACTTTAGAACTTATTTTGATTCTCTTATGGATTTCTATGTTTGAAACAATTATCTGATAATGTTAAAGAATTTGGTTTTGAGGAGCTGACAAGTTTATAGTTTTAGTTGGTATCACAATGAAAGGATTTGGTTTGGAGTTGGGAATGTAGCAGGTGGAACAGCATTCTAGATACAATATGTTTTTAATAGAATTAGGAGAGGGGTTTTAGATTTCATAAATGACAAATATGAATTCCCTATTGCACTTATAGGAAAAGTGTTGTTTTGTTTGTTTTTTTTCTTTTAAGAAAAATGGGGGGGAAAAAAGGCAAAAAGAACGATAGATGTGCCTAAGCAGACTCATTAACAACTCTACAATACAATTCAAATCTTCATACATTGACCTATGTATAGACATATGCCAATTTAAAGCACAATGCATTTGTTTTTCAAGTGTGAAGGAACAGCAGCTTATTAGTTGAAAACATTTCTGACTAGGTACTAATATATTCAGAGAGCAGTAATGTAACGTACTTTAAATTTCTGCTACCATTTATACAAGACATAGCTGCAGCAGAAGCCAAAAAGCTGCAGATCTGTCCTCTCATCACAACATAAACCTCATAAACAGACCTTAAACCCCCTTCTGTTTTGACGTTTCATGACTTTATTTTTTTCTTTTCTTCTTTTTTAACTTTTTAGTGGAGCATTAAAAGATCAAGAAAACAAGCACACTTTCCTTGTCCCTTGATTCATCAGGTCATTGCTTTTCTTTTCCTCAAAGCCCAGTAATTCTAAGAAATAATACTTGACCTATTTTTTCTTTCCTTTGTTAAATAACGCAAACAGCTAATTTATGTGATTACAGATAAGAGCTTAAAAATTGAAATCTGCAAACTGAGAATCAGAGGAAGATAAAACAGTAGCTATAATTCTGGACAATACATTCTTGTTACACAAGTATGCAACCGAGTGCAAAAGTGACTACATGGAATTTTAGAATTTTCACCATAAAAGATCAAATAAGTAAGATTCTTCAGGGCTTAATTCCGTAGGTTTTATTAAAACACATCTTTTAACTAAAAAAATTGTCCAGTCTCATAGTGTTCACTGGGATTTCATGCGGTTATCTAGAGAAGGTTATTTTTTGATTATTCCATATAAAGTCTTATTATTAAAAGCAAAGTATTAGTTGAGGACTTTGTTTTTGAAAATCATTTTTTCTGAATCCATTTTGTCTGAACTACTAGATGAAAAAAGGCAACAATAAAATTATTTTGACCATTATGCAAGATGACAGCAGTCTAATTAGGAGGATCAGCCAGGAAAAGATAACACCAAAAGAATATTTTTTCCACATGTGAAAAAAAACACCCAAACAAACAAAAAAACAACCCAAAACATGGTCATTACTAGGTTTATTACTACTTAATGAAATTTTAATTACTGAATCTGACAAACATTGCTTAAGTCAGTTACTTTCAATTAAGCCAGGAAAAAAATGTTAACATTATTCAGTATTCGTAGTAAGAGATTATAGAGTATGCATTGTAATTATTTCCCTAACTTTATCCTAGCTGCATTTATCAATAAATAAGTCTTTTCAATACTGCTGACAGGAAGATTTTATTAAATGTAGGTATAGCTAGAGCATAATATAAAATGTTTTCAATGACCTTGCCAGTAAATGTAAAGTTACACAATTCTAATTTTTTTTTTTCAGATTTCAGGGAAATAAGGAAAAAAGATTAAGACATTTTCATAACCTTTGCTTTTAATAAATGATTGAATAAGATAATTAGGTCACGCAAGCTCTCTGCACACTACATTAAATCCTGAAACAGAGCCCTTAAAATCTAAGTAAACAATCTTTAATTATTAATCACATGTAGTCAATTTTGTATTGTAGTAGCAAAGTCTAAAAGGACAGGAAAGGGTAATTTACTACTGCATAGATCTCACGCAAACTACAGACTTATGGAATGCAAAATTCTGAAAAGTCAGTCTCACCATGTGAACTCTATCACAATGGTAATACATAAACCGATTCTGATACTGATTCTTGCAAAGTGAGCACCCAAAGAAAGTGTTAAAGATTGCATTATGTTATCATGCATAAAATTCAATTTGTATTAGGATAATTTTTCATGAAAGCTACTATGATTCAGTCCTTAAGTATTTCTGGACAACCTTGTTTATCTCCTGAACTGAATATATTTAAAACTCTGGATTTCAACAAGTATTGTATGTAATTTAGTTTATTTATAGACTAGCTTAGTTTATCAGGCCTTATATAGGAATAATTCTCAAACCATGCAAAAAAGTATTGGTAGAATGGGGGGTACAATCTTAGACAATACTTGACCTTCTTAGAACAAATCTTGCTGAGCTATTCATTTTCCAACAGAACTAAAATGCATTGTCTGTTTTCTGGCAGAGCAAAAAGCTTTTTACAGTAGTAGGAGACTGCAATGCAATACTCCTGAAATATATCCTTTAAATCTCAAGAGAAATTATGAAGATCATGTAGCAACACCTGGCTACAAACCATCTGAAGTGCTGCTAAAGAGGATGTGAATTTTAATTCTGCTGATAATTTTTTTTTTAAATTCCCCCTACCTTCAAGTTACCTAACATTTTAAATTTTTTATACTATTCATTAAGCATATTTTTTTTGAAACATGACCAAACACCAACTCTATTTTTATTTCCACTGAATATAACTAGAGATATCTGAAATGTTTCCACTATCAGAGAAGTGTATAGCAGCTAATATGACACAGCAATACTATGGATAACATCCATATACTAAACACTGCAAGCTAAATTAATCTATTTTCTTGAGTATCATCTAAGAATATTATCCTAACCAGCATCAGTGAAAATCCTCCATATGATTTGGGAGCAGCCAAGGGTCCTAATGAAAAGAAACTCCTTACCTTCCCCCAACAACTACAAAACAAACAGAAGTGCTACATGTAGTTTATGCTACACTTTTTGTCTCTCACAGTAGGTTCTAGGATCCATAAACTCTGGTGGGAGGATTTCACACTATTACACTACTTATTCTACACCTGAAAAAAGCCCCACTCCTTTCCTTGAAATGATTTCCTGATTACTACTGTTCATCATTCTCTGAAAACTAGAGTCCTAAAACTGATAGACCTGAATCAGTCAAAAACATTAAATTATGCAGTATCTCCAATAACAAAACAGACTAGCAATATTTTTATTGCAACATCCTTAGGAGTTCCTTAGGAGTTTGAAGATACTTTGGAAATGTCTGTCATTGCTGTAATTGCATTTTCACTGCACTTTACTGTGAGCTGATGAAAATTCACTTACCACGTTAAACAAAAAAAACCCCAAACAACGACAAGCTTATTCTCCACTTAATTTTCCACTGTGTTACCTCATCAGCTTCTTGGAAAGAGCAGGTTCACATCTGTGATGTAACCAAGAGAGCCAAGCTTATACCCACGCTATGCCCTCAATCAAGGCAAAGGAACAGGAGGTGGGGAATTATGTGAAGTATAACGTATGCACTCCTTTTCTATTTGCAAATATTATAAGGGAAGTTGCTATAATTTTTATAATAATCAAAGATTATAATGCTTCTAACTATGTCAATTATAGATAGAATTTAGGAATCAGAACAATCTAGATTAGTTTTTCCTTGTGATATTTAATTTTACCCTAAGCTTGAAAGCACCTCCATCTACAAAAAATTAATCTTGAAAAAACAATGAATCAAATAAATGAAGCAAATAATTAATTCTGCATTCATGGACTCATATTAATAATCCAATTTCATTTTATAGCATAATGATACTCATGTAAGGCCTTTCTAGAAAGAGAAAAGCACAGTTTCTTGAAATGTTTTGCGTTACAGTTTCTAAGAGAAGCCAGATAACTAATTTATCCTTGTTTAGTGACTGTTTTATAACAACTTTGATATGTCATACAGCCTGATGTTTTGGGTTTTTTTACAGCCTGATGTTTTGGGTTTTTTTACCCTCAGTATTCATGTATGTCCATTACATTTTTTTTTTCCATCCATTAAACCTTCTCTACCTTAACTGAAACGCTTCAGAGGCTGACATACATAGAATTATCTTTTTTTTCTCTCTCTTTCTCTTTCTTTTTTTAGTCCCTGTCATCTAGTAAAAATTACAAGGTACACTGGTACTGTCCATTAATTTTAAGTCAGCTGCAAATAACAGAATTATATACTAAAGGGAAAAAGTGAAGTATATCTATTTTGAAAAGTAAAAAGGAATGTAAGCATTTTGGACTCTCAGATTTGGCAACATAATATTGTAAGACTTAGGAAGAGCTTTATCTTCCTTATTTTCTCCTTTTCCCTACTGAGAAGCAGTATGAGTAGGATAATAGTCAATTTTCTGTTGTGTACTTCAGTGGAGCAGTGCTTTCTTTACCTCCATGCCTTTATTCAACAAATTCCTCTCACCCCTTTAAAAGTTAAGAAGCAAATAGCTATGCCAAAACAAAATGTTTTGTTCTTTGTTCTGTGCTCATGCACAGTCAGCAGGAAAAGCTCATTCCCTATTCCTAGAGCTGTATTACCACGGTGTAAAAAAAAAAAAAAAAAAAAAAAAGGAATTCTAAGTGACTGCTGATCTGTGCTCCCTCAGAAAAAAAATAAGATTAAAATGATCACAGTTTACAATATCTGGCATGACAATATTGACAAGAATGAAAAATATCTAAATATCTTCAGAATTTTGCAAGAAAATACTGTCAATAACAGAGTGTTGTCTTTCAAATTATGCCACAGGGTTTTGAATTCTTCTACAAAAAAAGTTGTAAGTGAAGATTATTACTCGCTGTTGGTTTTCCTTAAGATACTGAATATCCACTTATGCATTCAGCTACTGGGAGTTACTAGTATCATATAAAACAGTTTAAAAAAAAAGATATTATAATATAGACTACAAGAAAACATGTTCCTCCTATTATATCCAACTGACAAAGACATGTGGCTGATAAAGAAGCTGAGAAAAATGCAGACCATATGTGGGTCCTGCAGTGAATTGTTTCCATCTAAACTACATGAAAAGGAAATTCCCTGTGATGACAAGTTAAATCACAAATCAGTTATTATAGCCAGTTTTGAGCTGAGTGAATAGGCTTTATAGTTTTTATTTTAAAGCATACTCTGATTTGTCTAATAATAAGATGTCGGCACATCTTCTATGAAAAATCAGGAAGAAAATGTTTTTTAAAGAAGGCAAGGTCTTTTGATTTTTTATTTTTTTTGCATAAACTTAAATTATGAAAAATTACACTCATGTCTGGGGGTTATCGTGGTGGAATTACCTTAATATAAAAAGTCATTGTGGGAAAATAGGATCTAGCAGGTCAGAGACCTATATATGCAGAAAAACACATGCAAAAAGATTGTTGAATTCAAAATTCCTGACAGAACAATTACAAATTATAAATATATATTATATAATGTTATATTTTAAGTCTCTCTACAGCTGGCAAAACCATAAAAGAAATAAATGAAAATAGGTACTAGTATTAGATTTGCTCTATACTTTCAAACAGATCTTTTCTTACTCAACAAGACTGTAGGTCTGTTCCTGTTGTTCTTGTTGCTTATGTTATTATTTTTATCATCATCATAGTATGAATGGATGGGCAACAGTTCCATGAAGGACTGCATTGGGTTTGTGTGGCAAGGTTTTAGTAGCAGCAGGGAGCTACAGGAGTGACTTCTGTGTGAAGCTGTTAGAAGCTTCCCCCGTGTTCAATGGAGCCAGTATCACCTGGCCCAAAGACAGACCTGCCACTGCCCAAGCCCAAACCACACAGCAACAGCAGTAGTACCGCTGGGATAACATATTTAAGATGGAAGGGGGACGGGGCGGGCAATCTGCACAACACAAAAATTGCAGCCAAAGAGAGGAGTGAGAACATGTGAGAGCAGCAACTGCGCAAACACCCAGGTCAGTGCAGAAGGACAGGCAGGAGGTGCTCCAAGTGCCAGAGCAGAGATTCCCCTGCAGCCTGTGGTGAAGACCATGAGGAGGCAAGGCTGTGCCCATCAGCCCATGGAAGCCCACAGCGGAGCAGTTATCCACCTGCAGCCTATGGGAGACCCCGCAGCAGAGCAGGTAGATGCACCCAAAGGAAGCTGTGACCTTATGGGAAGCCCACACTGGAGGCAGGCTCCTGCAAAGACCTGTGACCCCATGGAGAGAGGAGCCCAGGCTGGAGCAGGTTTACTGGCAGGACTTGTGACCCCACAGGAGACCCACACTGGAGCAGTCTGCTCCTGAAGGACAGCGTGGAAAGGACCCACACTGGGGCAGTTTGTGAAGAACTGCAACCCATGGGAAGGACTTATGATGGAGAAGTTCATGGAGGACTGCCTCCTGTGGGAGGGACACACAGATGTGAGAAGTCCTCTTCCTGAGGAGGAAGGAGCAGCAAAGACAACATCATGAACTGACCAGAACCCCCATTCCGTGCCCCTCTGTGCTGCTCTTGGGGGAGGGGGCAGAGAAAATCAGGAGTAAAGCTCAGCCCAGAAAGAAGGGAGCGGCGGAGGGAATTTATTTGAAGGTTTGGTTTTATTTCTCATTGTCCTCCTCTGATTTGAATGACAATAAAGTAAACTAATTTCCCCAAGTTGAGTCCCTTTCACCTGTGACAGTAATTAGTGAATGATCTCTCCCTGTCCTTATCTCCACCCATGAGACTTTTGTTACATTTTCTCTCCCCTGTCCTGCTGAGGAGGAGAGTGACAGAGCGGCCTTCCTGGGCACCTGATGTCCAGCCCCGGTCAACCCACCACAAGGGCAAAATAAGTTAAATAGTATTTTATGGTTTTCTTAAAGTAGTTTCCTTGGCCTAAGTCTTAGTATCTAAACACACTGACTTTTTGAAAAGTAGTTAATGACTATCAGCTTCTTTTTGCTTCAAATTCAGTTTCCAACTGCAAACAAAATGGTGAAAATTAAGTGATTTACATACCTCCCTAAATTCAGCCTTAGTCTATCTTTGTGCACATTTGGGTTGAGGGAAATAGTCAGAATACTTTTTCTGATTTTTATGTGTTGTTCTTCAATATCATGACTAGTATTGTGAACAGAAAAAATATGTGTATTTATACATTTGTAGAATTCTATTGTTTTTTGAAACATTAAGGAATGTTTTTGTGAAAGAACAGGAAACCTTCCAGGGTACTTGGGCACCTAACTCCCTTGTCAGTTTCCTGACATTCACTGCCATCTACAAAGGAAATTAAGCTCTTCCTGGGTGTTATTCAGTGACTGATCATTAATGCTGGGTTCCTGCTCTTTTGGAAATCGCTCACTTCTTAGTAGGCATATTTGCAGATAGATGACTGAAGGTAGGGGCACTTCCCCAACTTCTACTACTCCATTTCCAACTGTACTAGACGTAAAACTGTCTCTTCTGTCCCTCTTAACGGACAGTTGGAAAAAGCAAAACTCAAATCAAGCTGAGCAAAGTATTTCCAAAGATTTTGGGGCAGGCTTTTAGCAATATACAGTAAATAATCATTGGAGTTTAAACAAATAGTAAAAAGATTTTTCTCATTTCAATTTTTATGATCCACCAACAAAAAATAGCAAATAATTTCATATTGCAATACTACCAAAAATTGCAAATACTTTTTTCAGCAGAGATTTTGGTAATAATAGATAAACAAGTATCTTTAAAATGTACCCTGTAACAAAGGATCTTTCTCATTAAAAAGTTAAAGCTGAAACTGTAAGTCCTACTAGTTCCATACTACACAAATGGTACCTCTAGGTCAGGTATAAGGCTCACATGTAACTGTATTTACTATAATTTGAAGTTTTCTCCACTTCTCAAATGCTTTCACTGTCATCGAGGCAAAGAGCTGAATTCTGCTTTGAAATATCAACATTAATTACAGATAAAAGAAAAGACCATGGTTCCATCAAAACCTATTAAACCAAGTCCTGAATTGTCCTACCACTATTGGAAATTTTTATATTTGTAGGAAAGGAAGAAAGAAATTATGATTTCTGAAAAAATGTAATTAATCCTATTATTTTGACATCAAATTATTAATATGGATTTTTTTCAAATACAGCAGTGTTTTCTTTGTTTTCAGGAATTAACTGAGAAAACAGTTATGCTGGGAAAAAAAACCCCAACAAACAAACAGGAACTGCTTTACTCTTTTCTTTAACCGATGTTTAATTTAATCCTTGAGAGGAAACATTGCTATGCAACAATTTGACATTTATACAAATAGAATGACAAGATCAACTGTAATGACCTCTTTAAAAGCACTAAAACCCCAGAGATAACAGAGTCTGGATTTGTCCTTGGATTCTTTAAAATTCTGCAGACACCTCTGCTTTACTCAGGTGGACAAGACTACCACACTTTTCATCCAGTCCTCAGTTAATGAGATCGCTCTGTTAACAGCTATAGAGCAATCTGGATTTACTGCAGTACTGTTTTTATTGTCATTAAGATTAAAATATTTTTATTGTCAAAATTAAAACCAGAATTGACTATCACAGAAAAAAATATCTGATGGATGGCTGAAATAGTAGTGGTTGTGTCACTTACCATATTTCTGGAAGAGAGACTTTGAAATGAAATAAAGAATCTAATAATATAATAACCTGAGGAAAAGAAATTAAATGAAGAAATTATTAGAGCAAAATGTGATTTATTCTTCCTAAAAATTTGAATTATCCTTCACCTTAAATGAATAACATGTAAAGGTGCTGTAGCGTTCCATTTTCCAATTTCTATTACCTTTGAAAGACTTAAAAAAAAAGAATCATCCCATTGTAAAAAAACTAACGATGCATATTTACTGTAGCATCTCTTATTTCACTAAAATCTGAACAACTAAAGCGCTGAGAATTGTTTTATTTCTAGAGTTATGCACTGAATTTGCATTACCTAAATCTGTTGGAAACAACAAATGCCATACAACCAAAGATTTCTTTGCTTGTATAGTAAAAAAGTATTTATATCAAAATATACTTTATGGACTTTAAATTTTTTCCCTAACCACTATATTGTTTTCAAAATTAATCCCACAGACTGTGTTTGCTATTTTTCTTAAATTTACCCTTATTAAAAGGATTATGCGCAAGTGTGCACATAGATGTTCAGAGTTTAATTTAGCAAGAACCCACAGCTCCTAGAAATTTATAACCTACACACAGATTAATTTTATCATGACTGTGTGGACAGAAATGTCACTGGAATGCAGCTTTTGTAAATGTTTCTGAACACACAGAAGCTCATATCAAAAGCCGGTGCGGGTGGGTTTCTTTTTTGGTTTTTTGGTTTGTTTTGGTTTTTTTAAATGTAGTTTAATGAATTTGGTGAAAAATGTAATCCAGTTCTATTCAGAAAACTACTCAACAAAATGCATTCACATTTTTCAGCACAGGAATTACTAATGTTTTATGTGCTACAGAGAGTATACATGAGAAACAGAAGCTCTGGAAATATAAGGTAAAGACCTGTATAGAGAGTGGGTCAAGCATGACTGAATCTATGCATCAAAAGTCAAAGCTGTGCCAGGGATCACACTGTAAATGATAACACTTGCTGATGATGCTAAAAGAACAGTCACACAAAGAGAGAAGGCAGTAAAACACAGAATTATTTACATAGCGCAGTAAAAAAAAAAAAACAAACCAGCTTTACAGAAATCATCATAAAGGAATTAATGGAGACTGGAGGAAAAAGAGGAAGGAGAATGCACTGTTCATAATATAAACAGATACTGAAAGATGAAAAAAGGATTTAGGAAGAGAAGAAAAATTCACTGTTTTGCACAGTGCATAACGGCAGTAAGTACCATAACAAAATTCTAGCATGAATAAATAATAATATTGAACATATCCCTGCCCATTCTATTTTAGGACTCCAAGAAAAAGTAGCCAAGTAAAACAGGAAATAATATATTCCAGCTTTGGCATGTGCTTTTTTGCACATTGCAATGAAAATCATAGAAATAAAAACCACAGAATACAGAAACCAAAGGCTTTTAACTAAATCAAGTTTAAAAAAGGAAATAGGATATTTTGAAGAGAATTTGAGTTTTTCCACAAATCTTGGAAACTAAATGTACTTACTAGAACATGCTTACAAGAAATCCCGGGGATTACCACTGTTGAATAGAAAAATGAGAACACTGGAAGTGCACCGATAGCCTAGCAGTGTGACATCTGCTGGTTAATAGAGATTTTAAGATAATTTGCATGCATTCTGGGGAATAATAATAATAAAAAAAAAAAGCTAAAAGATATAGCCTAGTAACTCAAGATCTTCTTGCCAAGACAGGCTAGAACTATGCAAGACAAAGGCTGAAAGATAGAGAGGAAGGAGCTACAGCCAGTTCCACCCTGTAACCATAACTAAACCTGTCTGTAACAGAAAATTTCCTATAACTACTGTGCTTTTACACCATAAAAGTTCTTTAATGGTTGCACACTGTTATGAAGAACTGCCTCCCGCCTGGCCCATGTAAAGTGAACTACGGCACACAAACACAGAATGAGTCTTCATGAACCTTTGAAAGCTTGATACTGTGTAGTAAAACTGCTTATTTCATCACCTTCAACACCTTCTACTGTGTTTCCTCAGGGCACAGGAACAGTCCTCGATGTTAGGATAAATTTTTGGATATGCAGCAGGTAAATTCCAGGGATCAAGCACTGGGGTGTCAAAACAACAGAATAACAGTAACGGTTTCCCAAAGGATTTATAGAAGCATCCAAAAGGAGAAAAATCAGACCTGAGTTAAACTACAAAATAAAATAGTTGAGTCATCCTCAAAGTGTCTCTATTAAAATACACCTCAACTGTAGCAATAAGAAGAAACATATGTCTACGTTAAAAAGTCTTATTTTCTTCAAAGACCGTGTGTCAGATATGCATATTCCATTTCATTATTCTATTTCTTGTATCATTTGGTCCTTTGAGTCTCAGAAAAAAAACATTTAAATGCACTATGTAATGCTTAAATTACACTTGCTTGAAAATTGTTCAATTGCAAGCCATTACAATTAATTTTAAAATCCTAAAGATTCAGGTTAGATTATTTTTTTTTAACCATATCACTGGTATCACAGTAATTTCTATTGAGTTGTCTGCAGCACTTATTAAAATACATAATGTAACAATTTAGTTTCCTATTAGCATTGCCACATCAGACCTTTGTCTGAGGGTCTGACTCATGAGTAATCAGCAGATAATAACTCCACAAGAGTCAGGAAAACCTTGTTAAACTGGTGCAAATGAGGAGAAAAAGCCAGTACACTGGTCTTTTAAAACAAGTCTCTATTTGTCTTTTCAACCCTCTGAAGCTCTAGGGAAAGCAGGAATCAGAAGACTAAATTTGGTTGCATAAAAAACATGAAAAATCTCCACGTGTTGAAGGAAAAGAAAACATAGGAAATCAAAAATTGCCAGAAATAAATTCAGAAATTATTGAAATGTAGTTGACACATAAGTAATCTGTGTAACTGAAAAAGCGTTCCATTATTTTCAGTGAAAGTACTTAAGTGAAAGAGTATGCCAATATTGACTGATTGAAGAATATAGAATCAAATACAGCAGCATGCAGAATCAGACATTCTATAAAGTAAAACTCAATTTCCATAATGTCAACATAGTCAAGGAAGAAAAATAAAACCTAAAGAGATCGTAATTCTGTTAATTTTTGTACATTGACTTTGACATCAGTGGGAGAAATATGTACCATGTCCTCTTCAGCATTTGGTTTACATCATAGGTATATTTCAAAGAAGATCGAAAGGATCTTTACATGAACTTTCAGTGTCTATAAACCGAACTAGGAAGAACAGGGTTAATCTATTTATTAAGATTCAAACCAAGGAACTTCCTGCTTTTCTACTGGCTAGTAGCTAATGAATACCTAATTAACTGTAAAAATCATCCCCACAGGAATGATTCAGATGAACATTGGGTTTGTGACAAAGCTAATTTGGCTAAAGATAAATTTAAAGAATTAAAAAAAAAGATTCACATAAAGTTAGTGGAAGTTAGAATGGGTGCTGTCTTCCATTCAATAATGGGAGGTTTCTGTGAAGAATGAAATAGATTATGTTGTAACTGAACCAATCATAATTTTTTACTTCTGAATAAAATAATGTACCAAGTGGTTCTCTGATGAATCCATATGTAGCTTCAAGTACTTAACTCGTTTTATTTACAGCAATGCTTTTTGCCTTTAATCTAGCTTCTAACAAATTCATTGGACAAGACACAAAACGCCTGTGAGTATTCAACTGTAATCTCTAGGTTTGCATGCATCATCCTTATTGAAGAGAATCTTGTTGCTTTCATTATATACATGGGGAAGTACACAACCACAGATAGGCATATGCTTCTAGAAACTTTATGGTAAATGTCTACTTTAATATGGTTAAATAAATAATTTTTTAAAAAAAACAAAACCTTTTATTTCCAGTATTTTATTACCTTGAGATGTCACTAAAACTTGTGCTGGGAAAATAAAGTTAAACACGTGCTTCCTTTTCTAAAGGCCAGGACAGAATTAAAGGCATTCTATTTCTTCCAAAAGCAGTGAGAGAGGACTGGACAGATACTCCCAGAATATACCAAAATAGACATGATTAGGCAACATAATGCTAAGGATACACTAGATAGAAATCTGGTTGGGTTGTAAACCTATTGGAATTTTATATGCAGTAACTTTCTGTGAAGCTACTTAGAGTGCTTGGAGGTATACAATTATAAGCAGCACTCTTTCCAAAATATAAAAGATACTTTTTGTGGAGGGGATGAGGTTTTTTCCATTTCAGATGTAAAATCTAAAACCTGATGTTGACAGAGAGATGTAGCTTTTAAAGACAGTTTTGTATGCAAGCTTACTTCAAAGACAGATTAATCAAAGCAATGAAAATATTGACTTAATTTCTTAACCTTTTAAAGACAGTCTGGATTTTAAAAATTTAGAGTCAACTTCTGAGGGGTTGAATAGCTGATAGTTAAAGTAAAATAATTTCAGTGATTTTCTTCAGATTCAGTGATCTTCTCTTCACTCCGTGCATACTTCATTTAGGCAAGTAGGAAGAGATGTAGTTATTATATAATTATATATCAAGAAAATATTTTAAAATAACATCATATATTCATAGTAAGCAAACTCAGAGAGCTGTAGCTGAGCAAAGGGAGATAGATGTATTTAATAGTCAGTTCCTGCCTGGGGAAAAGAAACACTAAGCAGTGCACAATGAAGTCAGGAGGTCAGAGGGAAAAACCAAAGTGATTTTTTACTTGGAATATTAAGATGAAGTATTACATCATGTTGCTCAGGAAAACATTACCTTCATTAGACCAGTCAAGGTTCTTATGTGCCATGAAACAGGTTTAGATGCCTTAGAAAATGCTAGCAGGGCTCACATTCCTGATGAAAGATGAAGAGTAAGTTTGAACAAACAGCATTGGTTTCTGCTCTGCACATACGTCATGGAAGAAATGTGTCTTCTTTGCAGACAATCAGATGGTTGTATCAACTGACTAAATATCAGAGGAACAGAGGGAAGGAAGTGTCTCAAACCATTCATGGTAGTGTATGATACCGGCATCAACAAAGCTTAGAGTTGTTATGGGATGCTGGGAAGCCTGTGTGGCTAAAGATCTATAGAGGTGTTCTGTCCTGTTCCCTTCTGAACAAGGTGCCTCTTGCACGGCTTCTCTTAGCCTTTGTGGAATTGAACGCTAGTGTCTAAACTGGTCCTATGCTTTTCATGGTAAAAATCAAGAACATCCACAAAATCACAATTGATTAGACCTCAGTCACTTTTCCCTGCATTTCTAAACTTCAATTATTGAAATGAGGACAAAATTTTAAAAGGTCCCCAAACAGTTTCATATATGTGATAGCCGTACACATTATAAAATAGTTCATCGCATCCAGACTGAAAAATAAAATCGTTGCCTTTACGCTGAGTGACCTTTAACTTTTCTCTTAAAAAGTGAAAAATGCTTCTTTTTGTATGAAGCCTCCCTTACTTAACTATGGCACATTGGGCTTAGTACAACATTGTAAATGAAAATCTTCTACAACACTACCTGCTTAACTTTCTAAAATTAAAATTTATATTTATCTCTAGACCAAAAATAGTCCATATCCCTGTATCCTAGCGATAACACGCAGAGAAAAGAATTCTGAAATATATATAAAAAAGTGAAAATGAAAAAGATTTTTTCCTTCGGACATTAACTTCAAACAGTAACAACATATGTTGGTTTTAGGAGAGCTTTTAAGATTTCTGCTTGTTATCTGCTTTATGTGGACTGTGATTCTTGCAGCAATTTTTTTTTATAAATTTGCAAGTTTATGCCCAAATCCACATTTCAGTCTTTCCTTCCCTGCTCTGTTGAATATAAAGTGTAAATTGACTGCCATCTTTATTTCTAAAAATTACTATGTCAATTGTTTAGCTGATGGCAATTGAGAGGATCTTTACCATATGAGCTCTCATGCCAGAAAAGGATCAAAAATAGTTGAGAGGCATCTTCTAGCTGAGATATTTAAACTGAGAAGTACCTGACTCCAACATGCTATATAACATACAACTTTTAATATTTAAATTTTGTCTCAAAGTGTTTTTTAGAACCTGCCTTCAGGTGAAAGATGTTCACTTAACTTCATTCCTTAATAATATAACATTGCATTGTCACAGCTTTGAATGATGGTATATTTGTAAAAGGCAAACATCAGAAAGGAAAATTGCTCCTCCCTGTGATCATAACAAATATAAAACTGGAGCCAAATTTTATAGCATTGAAAATTATGTGTTTATTAATTTAATACAACTATTGTGTAGAAATGCCAAACATATCATGTGGTCTGCCTGACTGCAGCCCCACCAGTCCTCTCCAACACCAATTAAACAGGTTATCCCACTGTGTTATTTTTGTTCTACTAACATATTTCAGACTAGAAGACACAAACATACGCTATACTGAACAGATGTCATATAATAGAATCTCTCCTACAACCATAACATTACAGGAAATGTTTTACTACTTTAGGAAAAGTTCTTAGTAAGCATATCAGGGATGTGCAGCACAATACAGTGAAAGAAATTGGAAGGAATATAGCCATACATAGAGAAACAAACAAACAGAAAAAAGCTTTTTGATGGTGAAAAGGAGAATTTCAAAAGTCAAATACTGACTTCTGACATTTGACATCTAAACCAACATTTTGGTTTTAAAGCAGCGAGTTAGACTCAATCCATAGCTCCACTGATCTAAATCTGGGTGGTTTTGCAAACACTGGAGAAAACCTAGCCTCTCCCTAAAGGTCAGAAACTGGCTTTAAAACATTAAGTAAACCCATGAAAAGTGTGGAAATTGAAGAGTCATCCATAATCTAGTTGAACTGCAGGCAAAACTAATTTACCTGTAACATCACCACTTTATTATATGTCAGGTTTTGATTTGCACTTACAAATGTCAAAACACAATAGAGCTCCTACTGGAAAGAGATGGAAATTGGAGGGCTCAACTGTTACTGAACAAGGCACCTTCTCAAGATTAATGCAATGCAACATTTCCCCCTGTTTTGTTCAGTCTGTTGAAAACTTGGATCAGGGAGTATTTCCTGGCCAGTGGATTGAAGCTACAGATGGGAAGAGATGGTAGAGGAAAAACTGGAAACTTTGTGCTAGTAAAATTAGGCCAGCAGCAAATTACTACTGTCCTTGCCCAGAGCAAGAATGACACACTCAGATATGTGTCAAAATATTGATGCCTCTAGGGCATCTCCCAAAATAATGCAGTTCAACTATTGCACTTTCTGTGCTTAATAAAGGCAATACAATACTAGAATAAATTATTGGGAGAAATTATATAAAAATTCAGGCTAATTTAAAATATATGGATGATCCCTAAGGGCTATAGTTCATGAGTAATTTGCCATTGTTGGTTCTGCTTCTGAAGTAAAAGAACAAAGTGGCATAAAATTCACTAGAAATATATTGAATTTCTTGAAACTGAAAAGGTTTATATCTGTAGTGAACCTATTGTAAAGATTTTTGCGGAGTTTGATTGTCAAGAGCAGTGATCTTGAAAAGCAACTAGAGGAAGTACTTCCTATTCACAGAGATTGTCAAGCTGAGAGGCTCAATAACAACTCAAAAGTGAAGAGGGAAAAGAGAGGTGGATTGTTGACTAGAGCTATTGCTGGATAGAAACAAGTGAGTATCCAGAAAGGATGAAAGAACATATTTGAAAAAATAAAGAATATTAAACATGCATTTAATTAAAATCAAAATAATTATCTTGGTAGTCTAAAGATTAAGATTTTTATGTTCTCTCTCTTTTTTTTTTTTTTTTTAAATACATGTTCCTCCTGGAAGTACTTGATTTGGTACGTTAACAATTTCCTTATAAAATATTTAGTGTGGGAATATATTTGCCATGTTTAACTACACTAAGTCGGTATGTAAATTACATCTTTTACTTTTTCAGAATAAATATGTTTCCCAGATAGTTTATTTCAGATATTGGACTAACATAGCTGACTTTAGGTAAGGATGGCTTGGCTGTTATACACAACTGATTGGAAGATTCCAAATTATGGTACTTGGAGATCTCTTCAAACTGATGCTGCACCTTTATGTGTCTTTCTCTCTCTAAAGTTGCAGCTGGTTCATTACATTGATCCTTTTCTTACATGAAGCAGACTCATGCCACTGATGCTCTGCATGGGACTTGCAGTTCAGTATAAGCTCAGTTTAAAGTTGCTCATCCAGATTTTGACTTAAAAAAATCAGCTCTCCCTGCATTTAAGAGTGCTTCACCTCTGCATAATCCCATGCTAGCTGCATTCAGCCAAGACAGAGAGAAAGTCAGTAAGCGAACACTTCTAAAAAACAGTTTGAAGTTTTTTCAGCTTTAAATCTGAACCACTCTGCTTTAGGATGGCTTTATCACATTTGTTTTTGTGTTTGGTGTTATTTTCCTTTTTAAACATCTTTCCAGACACAGATCTCTAACTGTCTTGGGAACTGAAGAAAATAGAATGTTACACGAAACAAAATTAATTCAGAATTCACTTTTTAATTTTGGTTTGCCCTTTTGTTTTTAAATCACCTCCTCCCCTACCTCTGGCCAGAGCTTTATCTCTTCATTTCAGTAGAAACAATTCAGTCCTTCTTTAAGACTCTGAGTTTAACTATATATGGATCAATTTAATTACCTGTTATTAGCTTCTAAGCTGACATGCTAATTCCTGTGGACATCAACCTCAGAAGGAAAGCAAAACTGACAAAGCAAACCTCACAGAATCTCACCACTATCTCAATGGTCCATCCTTGAGCATGATATCCTACAGATACCTAGCAGAGTCCTGAAGAACATATTAGAAGCTTGAACACCCCATCTAGAAGACCTCAAAAGTGCTCTTTTTACTTTTAAAACAAGGTTTACATTATAGATTAAAATGCTGTTGAAAAGCCAATTGTGACCAAGGAGATTTAGCTACAAATATTTTAGAGCTTATTATGGAAAAAATTATCCATTGATCCCATCTGAAACAGACAACATTCCTAACCACATCAGAACTTCTTTGCCTTTCCCCCCCTTCCCTGCACCCACCCCCCCCAATTTACATCAGTCTGCATAATACTACAGTTTTAAGTCATATATTGAAAATCCAGAGGCTAGGCATGTAGGTACAGATAATATTTTTATTAAAAAACTAGAATATTAAAAAATATAATGTGCAGAAATATTTACTCTATATATACAGGACATGCAGATAACTATAACATAAATTATACAATATTCAAGATAAGTAAGCTTCTGTTTGTGGAAGAATGGGAAAAATTTGTTGCTTAGGGACAGGAAAGTCTTCCTTAACGTAATAAGATACTCTTAACTAATTGTAAACCTGACCATGGTTACTTTTGAATTATAAAGCCCAGTAGAAATGGAATAGTTTCATGACAGTCCAGCTTAATTATTGCCTCCACTGAATTTGGGTTAACTCCTTAACAATTTGTTTTATTTTTCAGTACATCTCTTAAGTTATATACACTCTCCTCCAGGTGATCTGCTTCCCCACGTGACCTGACAGTGACAAAGATGACCTTCAACAAAGCACCCATTCAGCTAATAAAAGATATTGGGCTTCCTAACAAACCTTCCCTTGTCTGCATCTTTGAACAACCAGTGCTACAACAGTATCGCAAGTTACTACAATGTACATGATTTTTTTATTATTATTTTATTACTTATTCAATTAAGAGCTATAATAGATTTCTCAAATCAATAACTGGTATTGTTGTCCCCTTAAAAATTTTGAACAGAAGCTTTACTGAAACAATAATAACCAATGCTGTTAATACAGCTGTAGGCTCTTATTGTAGCTGGATACTTTATTGACATTATTGCTGAATTCCTATGATTATAAGGATGGGTCCTTTTGATTGAGATTAAAATTGTGTCATTTAAGATTCTTGTGCCTATTTCCTAATTAAAAGGAGTAATAAGAGTTCAGATTTCTATCCTATAAAAAATGTTTTTGATTTTGTAGCTCTTTAGGTTAGGTTTTTTCCAAAGGACAAATTATAATAATGCTTATTATTGACCTCTTACAGAAAGTTATATAAGCTAGTTAATGAAAACCTAAGCTTGTTACTCAATAATTAGTGACATTTATTGTTTCAATGAGGTATTCCAGTATGCTAGATATCTAGCAACTTAAAAACAGGTTTTAATAGTAGAAGTTTTATTGACAGTTAGCTACAGTTCATGGAATTAAAAAGAACGTATTTAATCTAATGATGAAAAGAACTATGAAATTTAAAGCATTTCTGAAAATTCTCTAAAATTCTTCCCAATCACACACTGTGTTTCAAAGGTCTTACTCTGGCGACTAATATATTAGAAAAATCACAACTGTGATTTAAACACCCACATTTTATATAATAAATTTTGAAGGTATTGCAATGAAATTAAACACCTTTATATGTCATCAAAATAAAAAGGGGGGGTCCATCAAGTTTTTATTTACATCAGGACTTATTTTCCACTAGCCTTTAACAGAAGAAATAAATTGCCTTAAGGAAAAGAAAGAAAAAAGCTTAGGTAAAAGAAAAACATATATAAATTAACAACTTATGCAGAAAGTTGAACTAATGGAATATTAAATTCTCTCCTTTAGTTTCATCATACACCTTTTTTAAGAAAAAAGTTAATTTAGTTGTTTTTATATATATTAATTTATATATATATATATATATATTTTACTGCAGATGAGTTTTATCAATTGAGCCAGTTACCTCCTAACTCCTGTTGTGTGTTTTCTGGAGGGTTTTAGGGGGGTTTGAATTTTGAGGTCTACATCAGGCATAGTTTCTAATTCATTCATTAGCTCATCCTGAACTATGAGAGAATGTTTTTGTAATAGGTGAGCCGCAGCAGAAGGCAAGAGTCCAAAAGTATCTGAGTCGATGGCCCAGAGAATTTGTGCAAGCTCTGTCCCTGGAGGTTTTAAAAGACCCACATGGATAAAGCCCTGAGCAATCTGATCTGATCTCAGAGCTGACCTTTCTTAAAACTTGAGACTTCCAAAGGTCTCTTCCAACCTGAGTTATCCCACAAAAGATACCTGAAAAATCAAAAGTATTACTTGATTTAGCCAGCTTCAGCTCATGACTAAATCTTTGTGCAAACAAAACCACCAAAATTTGAAAACAAAATCTTCTATTGTAGTCAAAAAGCACTTCAATATTATTCTACTAACAACTGTAGCACAGTAAATCTACACCAGCCACATATCTCACATTTAGCTGCATTTCCTCACAGGCTTATCTTTAAGTCATGCTGTTTAACCATATCCTCATGAGAAAAGTATAAAGATGCATTCTGCAGAACAGCAATATGAGAAGCCACCTCTTTTTTATTATATGATAAATTATTCTTCTATAACCAACTCTTGCTGATATTTTCAAAATTTGATATATTCTGTTTAAAATTAGTATTTTGGGGAATATTTATATACAGTTAGCATCACTACACTATCTTTTTTCTGAAAAGTTTCTAAACAGTATTCCAATAGTTTACTTATGTGTCAGGTTAGTTTTCTCTATTTAATACCAATAAAAAGAAGCACAAGAAAGATGTGGACCTGTTAGAGTGGGTCCAGGGAGGGTCATGAAAATAGTCAAACAGCTCAAACACCTCCCCTTATGAAGAAAAGCTGAGTCAGCTGGAGTTGTTCAGCCTGGAAAAGAGAAAGCTCCAGGGAGACCTTGTTGTGCCTTTTCAGTACTTAAAGGGGGCTTACAAGAGAGAGAGAGAAATTTTTTTTACCAGGGTATGTAGTGACAGGGTAAGGGGCAATGGTTTTAAATTAAAAGAGGGTAGGTTTAGATTGGACATAAAGAAGAATCTTTTTATGATGAGGGTGGTGAGGCACTGGAACAGGTTGCCCAGAGAAGCTATGGATGCTCCATCCCTAGAAGTGTTCAAGGCCAGGCTGCATGGGGCTTTGAGGAACCTGGTCTAGTGGAAAGTATCCCTGCCCATGTCAGGGGAGTTGGACAAATGTGATCTTCAAAGGTGTCTTCCAACCCAAACCATTTTATGATTCTAGGATTCTAATTAAAACTAATATGTCTATTTCAATGAAAGTGCTGTGCATATGTATAAAACTTGGAAGCAGTAGCATACATAAATATATAAATCCTTTTAGTATGATGTATTAAAAGCTGTACAGTTTTCCACCAATAAACTCATATTTTTATATTCTATTTATTCTTATCTAAAAGTAGGTATAATCACAGTTGCAATCTTTCAAAATATTGAAAGATGTTTTCAACTTAATTAGGTTATAAAATATTGAGAGATCTTTTCAACTTCATTAGGCTGAAAATTGAAATACATTGAATAGGGAACAATGTGTTAATAAAAATTTCTTAACAAGTATTAGAAAAAAAATCTCAGGGTCAGTATGTGGACCTCTCTCATGTTAAGTAACCAACTATAAATGACCCTACTGAAGTTGTTATACTTTAAAAACTGTCTAATCTTAATAAAGAGATCAGATTTATTGCAGTAAAAGCAGACATAAGTAAAAAGGTTAACAGTGATTAAATGAGCACCTGTTACAGTAAACAACTAAATAACCAAAGATCTGTGAAAAAAAAAAAAAAAAAATTACTGTTGTCTGCAAAAAAAAAAAAAATAAAAGGTCAGCAATGACTGAAAAAATATTTATGTTTGTGAGCTCTCTTTCTCAGGATATTTGCTGTTTGTATATTTTATCCTTTTGTCCTAAATCTTGCTGTGTGAATTTTTGATACTCATGACCAAGTTCAGGACTGAAAGCTACACAGCATGCATAATTGATCAATAGGTATTAAGACTACTATTTTCCTATGTATTTTGAAAGGAAGATGCATCTTAAAGTGGAACTAACCAACACAAATATAAAATGTACAGTATAAAAAAATGTAATATTACACAAGAACCTGTCATGCCACTAAATTAGTAAAGTTATAAAATTAAAACCTTCAGTTTTAAAAGTAGCTAAAATTAAATAATTTGTGGTACATTAAATATTTCCTCCATTTTCACCTAATTCAAATAGAAATTATCAGCTCCCTATTTGTTTATTTTTCATATACATAGGCAACTTTATTCATATTTAGATTAGGTTATTAAGCAAGTCTGAGTCTTCCCCAGCAGGTATTACAAACTCTCCCCAAAATTAATAAAAAAAATACAGCACTGTATTACTTATATGAAAACTAACTGTATCCAAAAAGAAATCCAAATCCCAAAATTATCCACAAACACACAATAAAGTCTAGCAAGAAAGAAACAGGTGTTCAAGAAAGGGGGAAAAAGCAAGAAGTTCACCTTTGCCTTGACTGAAGTAAATATAGACAGAAATCACTCTCGCATGTGACTCAGCATTGAGAATTCATCACAGTAGTGAAGGACTGTGAAGCATACATAACACATTATTTGGTTCTTTAGAGTGTGGTGGAACTTGATGCTTGCCCTTTCCCATAATTGAGAGACAAGATTTAAAGTCTTCATACTAAATTTGGCCTAGAAATTCAGATCAGCAAATGGGAGAGAAAATAAAGAGCTATTTTCAAGGAACATATTAATATCAACCTAATAAAACATAAATTAAATTATTAATTGAAGGTAGAAAAAGAAATGAACTGCAACGATTTGAGGTGTAACAAAGCAGCCTTGATGTAAGAAAACAACTAGAGAATAAGATACTTCTAATATTATGTGGCACAGTGAGTCACAGTAAGATACTTCCAAGAGTTGCTATACATTACTAACCAGTGCAACTGCCTCTATGAGAAAACTAGATTCCTGTGATTTTCAGTTTAAATAAAACTAAAGTTCTGCTTGACAGAATTCAGAACTTGGACATAAAATCCTCAACAGTAATATTTTTGGGGAGGATGCTTTTTGCACTGTCTACAGATATGTAGGAAATTAAGTGCTGGAAACAGAGGCCTCTTTCTCTCTGTAGAACACGATGTCAATACCCTGAAGTTGATGAACACATCATGGCACAGAAAATCAGTGTTTTAAGTCCTTTCTCGAGTTTCTTAGCCTAGGACCATCTACCAATTCGCTTTTCAGTGATGGGCAACTACAGTACCTTGTTACATCTTTCACTTTGTGTATCAATACTGAAGGAAGGAAATGGGAAAAAGTCTTAAAAGTACTATGGAACATGCATTTCTTCCTCATCTAGCTTTTAGTGAAAGACTGAGTCATAGACAAGGACTAAACCCAACCAACCAAAAAATCAAGCCTCTTCTTTCCCCAAAGTTATTAATTCTGAACACTTAGCACAGGAGTTCAGTATTTTCTTTGGATCTCATGGCTCAGACTTACTAGAAAGGAAAATTTTAGATGTTTCAAATAAGTTAATAGTGCAAAAGCAACTCTGCTGAATGGTCTTGTTCAAGCACACTTTGAAATGAATTCTCCCACTGAAAACAATAGCATTTGTAGGTATTAGCTATTGTGAATCCTTCATGCAGCACCTACTCTAGATTTGTTATCAACAGCACAATTCTAACATAATTGTCTTCAATACCACATACAAAATATGCTGGCTTTGTATATGTATGAGAATAGCCTGACCTACTTTGAAATGCAGGTTTATTACAAATACATTACTAAACAGTGATAAAGTGAAAGAAAGTAATGACTGAATTAAGTAGTCCACCTAGTTAAATATGAATAAACTCAATTCTTTTAAGTTTACGCTGTACTACAGATAGCATGACACTAGCCAGATGATAGCAAGGACAGATGCTTTTTAGTGGAATCTTTCTGTGAAGGAGAGTGAACAGCTTCTCTAGGTACTATAAAAGTGTAGTCACATTGGAATTCAATCTCATCATTACATCCTAAAAATTATCCTCTGCTTTTTATAGCAGTTAAAGTTTCATTTTTTTAATTTTTTTTTTTTTTTTAGTGGAGGCAATGACCTCTTGCATTTTGATGTACTGTTGTAGTAAACTCTTACACCGATAAATATTTAGGTTGTTAAATGACACCCTGTTTAACTTATTTTTTGTTATTTCATTCTTTTTATAACATTGCACAGACTTCCAATAATTTAATGAGGAAATGTAAAAAAAAAAGTTCAGATAACAGATGGTGGGTATTTCAAGGGAATCAAAAAAATTTACTAATAGTCTGAACTGTGTTTGACATGTATTTGTTTTCTTTGAAAATTTTAGAAAAAGAACTAATAGGTGTTTTCTTATCTCAAATCTTTTATTTGAATTAATTTGAAGTGGGGTTTATGGAATACATTTCAAATATATATATAAATTATTAAAAATAAAAAATATAATCCATCCTGTTCTATCATTCCTAATAACCAGAAGTAATTTGTTCCTCCTCTCCTTGACATGACAGCTACTCTTCTCAATAAAAATGCATTTTCTGACAAACCTGGTTTCCCATGATTTTTTCCCAGAATTTGTGTCTATTTTAAGTTTCCTAGTTCATCTGCTAATAGTCCCATTTTGCTAAAACTTCACAGCAAGTAGTATACTATGAAATGAATGTATGCGTATTTGTAAACTTTGTACCTGCTGGCAAGTTTGCTCAATAATAGTTTCAAAAAATGTTTATTACCTAACTTGAAAATACTGTACTGACTCTTATTCAATTTCCTAAACAAATACGAAGTTTAATACTTGAATTTGTCTCTCAAATTATAAAAATATAAATTATATTTTAAAAACTGCCAATGGCAAAAATAGATCTATGATATGGAAATATGATTTTGTTGCAGAGTGCTTAGTGGCCTGGTGCAGTCAGCAGAATGAAGACAAGGCATCTTTTGGCCTCCAGAAGGCCCCTTGTGAAACCACAAGGTATGCATTAGCTGATCCTAGAAAAGGCAGCTTGACTCCTTGTCATACGTGGCTCAGCCTGTTGGATCAGAAAGGGCTCAGTGTTTGACAGTATTGCTCCATGTTCTCCCTCCTCCTTTGCTGTGCTGCGCCCAGCCGATCACCTTTGCAACAGCTTTACAGCATCTACAGAGGCTCCATGACCCCTAGGAAGGAATTGAGCATAACACAAATACCTATGCATTGCTCCTTACCCATTTCTGTTTTGCCTTCAGGATTCACTCTGAGTTATATGGCCGATGACATTCAGCAGAAAAACTGGAGTTTCAGACAAGCCAAACTTATACATGGAAAGAAAAACAAACAAACACACACACCACAACAAAACCAAAACACAAAACACCCCGGGATTAACAACAGCTTTACTTCAGGCTGCACTCTTCTAATCTGGACAACCCATTTATGTTGCTGTTTTTCTTGAAAGTAGTTCACTTTATGGCTTGCTTTTTAATATCCCAAGTTACTGTCTTTGTTCTACCTACTATGACAAACCTTATTAAAAAAAAAAAAATCACAGTGAAATATATAAAAGTGCATGAAGGTAGCAAGCCTATTATTAGTCAATTACATTTCCCATAAGAAAATACTGTGTTTCTTGTATTATCAACTATTAACTGTGCTTAAGAATGAGGTGGGAAGGGAATGGTAAAACATCACGTACACTCATTTTTCCATGTAGCTTAATAAGTCTCCTTTATTGGCTTACGTTTCAATAGCATTTGAATACATTTGCAATCTCCAAGAAACAAATATTCTTACTGTGAATGAAACTGAAGATCCTGAACAGGTACCACGTAATTTTAACTAATGCTGCTTGTAGGTAGGTCAGATTTTCAAACCTGACATGACAACAGCTCCAGGTGTTTCCTTGGTAACGTAAGTCCACATTAGAGCAATTCAGAGCTACCGTCCTAAACATGCCACAATTTCCACTGGGAAATGAGGCAACCCATGATGACAGAGATTTTTAGGGAAGTTCTAATCTGAAAAATCGAGGGTCAAGGACTACCACATGTACATATAGCCTCTAAAAGATTTGTCTAAATTCCTTTAAAAAAATCATTTAAACAAAAGTCCTGAAGCTACTTAATTCAGCTGCACACAGTCCTGAGCAATCTGCTGTAGCTGACCACTGCTTGAACCCTTTGTTGTAGTATTATCTGATCTTAAGAGGTTCCTTCCAACCTAAAAAACTCCACAATTAAAAATGGAATTATCAGTTGGAACTATTTTAATTGGAAGTAAAATTGATTTAAAAGAGAATAAAAATTGCTCCTTTTCGCAAAGGATGAAAAAGAGTTATTCGTGGAAGTGGACTACTCTAAATGAATTTGCAGATCACTTCAACACAATTGTCTGCTTTGCACCTTTACACCCAACAGTTTCCTGAAACAAGTTAAGCATTCAGGGCAAGGCAATAAAATTACAGGAGCACTCATCTTTCAACTAACATAACTGTGTCATAATTTACCATTATAGCAGTCTAATAATTCTCCTTATAATTGCAAAAAACTGTTTTGAAAAAAACAGATAAGAAGAAAAATCTTAAAGTAAGAATAAACAATTTCCACTTTGCATTTGAAATAAAAACCTTAATAGCAAAACCAAGTCTGAGTAAGAATGGCTGAAGACTTCAGTACAGCAATCTAAAGAACGACCTCTTTTCATGCTAAATTGCTTCCCATATATCTGTGTATGCAGCGATGATAGCACTCTCTCCCTCCATCTTTCAGAAAGAAAAAGTCAGTATTTTAATCTAGGGTACATTTCATCAATTTTAATTTAAGTGTAACAACAAAACATATAATGGGCAAAACTTAATATCACAGCTCTTATTCCTACATTATAATATCTTTCACAACTGAGTACACTTAAGTAAAAAAGACAAATCTATCAGATGGCCGTTACTTGTCCTTGAGATTTTTTTTGTCTCCTTATTTCCCACTGTCATTATTCCACATAAAATTGACAGCACGATACTAAAATAAATAAATCTTCTGCAACAGCTATTTCTGGTCAAAGGTCACTTGTTCTTTTATATCTTCTAGGCCATTTGCCAACAGATGCCAATCAGTGAAACAACTGCTAACCATTCCCCAGGGAAAAAGGGGACTGTGGAACCAGAGTGTCATTCTAAACAGCTACTAAAACTCAATGACCAAACTATGTAAGGATATCTATTACTGCCTTTTGGCTTTATATTTTGTTTTGGCTCCTTTACTACCATTAGTCATTTCTTAATATGTATTGCACACTATAAAACATCGACCCTTTGCTACCACATTGTCTTTTCACATACTGAGGTATTATTCACCATCTCCCAGGACTCTGAAAAGTATCAGTATGGATCCTAGCAACAACAAAAGGTCATATAACTATTTTTAAAATGCCAGCCATCCTGTTCATAAATGCACACAGGACAAGTAACAGTGACTGCATTTATAGCGTCTCCAAAATAAGTCATGTGTCACAAAGGATTTATGCTTGTGATGCAATCATTCCTTATTGCTCAAACCCTCTAGTGGCACAGAAATGTGTTTCTTTCTTTATAATATAGTCCCCACCCCCACTATAATCAACAATCTCCATCACCGCTGTTCATCTGACATATTGAATAGTGTCCTTAGCTTGAAAAAATAAGAGTAGACACCACTGAAGCTGAACCATCCCCATGGCCAAGCATCTGTTTAAGCTCACTAACAAAAACTAGTGTTCTTTCCAAGAAGATTATTCTTTAGGGTTTTTCAAAGGAAAACTACATTGAAAATTACTCCATAGCAATGCAACACATACAACATTCTGTACCTAAAGAAACATACAGTATTGTATAGGATTATTTCTTTAAAGAAAAATACCTGATTCCCATATACAGTTGGCATAAAAAAAAAAAAAAATGGGTTCAAAGACATATACTGAAGGAACCCTCTAATTTCCTGAATATGCAGAATGTTACTAAATAAGTTAACTTTCTTCCTGTATTCCTTGAGCCACTAAGAGCAAGTCATGCCTATTCTCTTAACAACAATCAGGTGGGCTTTTTCCTTCATAAATTAAGACAGTGAGGATCATATCAAATCTGGCATAAATGGTTTTGCCAGAATTGGCTGCAATATGGGGCTATTGGATACTTTCGTTGCCTAAATATTATGCTTAAGGACACTAATTGTATTTTTTTAATGTCCTGGTGTTGTGTACAAATAGCAGGCCATAAAACTTTTCTGTGGGCTATATTAATTCCAGGAGGCCTCATGGTTCTTTCAGATAGATACCAAAAAGTTTAGGACAGAGAGTGAGTGTGTTGAAGGAGACAGAGCATTTACATAGTCTTCACATCTATCGATCGTCTAGATCTCCCTCCCAGCAGGCGTAAGCAACCACTCATCTTAGTTGACCCCATTACTATATATTCAAGGGTATTGTTCTTGAAGATTTCGTATCTTTAAAATAAATCTGCAAATAAGCAAGCAAATAACACCCTCCCCCACTGATACACACTATACAAGGTTTATACCTTGTAATTAGGCAAAATCCGAGAAAATGTATACACCCAGTTAATTAATTCTTCAACTATGAAGAGAAGTTTTTAAAACTGAAAATAAAACATTGATTTCTACTACATGATAAAATGAGGAGGAACAAACATCTTTAACAAAAAAAGGTGCAAAAAGTAAACTAAACCATCTTTTATTCTTAGGATAAAAAGCAGAAGTATATTAGTGTTAATAAAATCAATATGGAATGAATTAATAATCAAGACATAAGAAAATTGCTTGAGAATGAGCAACACTGATTCCTGTTTATCTCTATGTGGGCTTAACTGTAAATGTTTCTCCTCATCATTCCCTCTCTTCTCCCTCAAAATGAAACAGGTTTCACAGTTTTCCCCATTCAGTCCCACAGCTATCACCATAAACAAGGCTGCATATTTATATGCCAATTCAAGATGAGTTTTTTGAAACAATTCTCATATGAAATAAGGTTCATTTCTTAACCAGGTCATGATGAAAAAATATTCCCATCCCCCCAGTGCAATAAGTAAGGTATATAAGTCTTTGCTTAGAACTTTTTCACTATACTTTTGCTTGTATACTTTGCTTTTGCTTTCATAGTAATAACAGTAGTCTTAATTGTTCCAGCTTAAAAAAATCCTTGTTCATAGAAACTAATCTTAAACACCAGATAGAGATAGATAAACTCTAAATATTTCAGGTTTGTGTAAACACCAAAGAATCCACAAGCCTCATCAATTAATAATGGAAAACTAACATTCTGTGACACAGTGAAAACAATAGCTAGGGATCATTAATATAAATTGACATAAACTCCTATGGCTTATGAGAAGTATATCCTTTAATTGTTGTAAATGCTTTGCTCCAAGCTCAGTGTACTTGGGGTACTGCATATGCAAGCGTTCTTCCCATAAATTGTATAAGAAAAAGAACAACAGAGACATTCATTTATTTTTTGAACCATCTGATTATTATTCAATGCATATGAGACCCAATATGACATTCATCAACTAATTTCCTTTTGACAACAATCCAAAAGGAAAATACATAGGCAATCAAAACACAGGCAGAATGAAAAAGATAATGGAACCACTGAAGGAGAGACACTAAGAAGAATGGGTTCATTTATAGAGTACTACGCAATTACGACACCAAGTCTCACCCAGAAGGGTTATAAAACATAAATAAATAAATAAAAACTACAAAAACTGAAATACTGGGTACCAGAGCTCTGCTAAGCCTCCACACGTATTTGTGTGCAATTTCTCAAAACTTTTTTGCCACATAAACTGCCTCTAGATATATGTTCTTTAAAATAGTGACAATTAAATTATTAAGTAAACTAACTTAAAAAATTCTTCCTACCTGAAAAGAATTCTCAAACTGTCTTGACTTCTGTAGATACATTCCTTACATATAGCAGGGGTAATAGTTTTCATTCCATTGATTTTTTTTTTTTATTTTTAAATAAACTTTTGAGTTCTCATTATGACATTTGTCATGAGACATAAAATCTTGGCTTTGCTGTTATTAAGGCCTACTTTAAACAGATCAATTAACTGAACAGTTACAAGAAACATTTTTGAAAAAGAAAAACTGGCCTCTTTGTGCAGAGATATCCTTTATATATCTGATATTATTCTCTAAAATATTCTTACATGAGAAATAATTCAGAAAAATCAATAGAGGGCCCTAATTTAAAAAAAAAAAAATCTGCTTATAGTTCTGAAAAAGTATGGAATTTGTCAAACAGAATAACTACCTGAGACTTTTTGCATATATTTCCAGTCTGTTCCTCAAAATTCCACTAGTTTTATAACAAACCCCCCAAAAAATTATCTTAAATTACATTTACCTAATTAAAATTCAAAATTAGCTCCTACAAAACAAACTAAAATTCAGAAATACCAACATCATAACGTCAAAGCTCTTCCTTTTTTCCTAATGTTGATCTTCCATACAAGTACAACTAGAACTACTCACATTCACTCATAATAACTGAAGTATAGAAATACTAGACATTAAAAAGAGAAGCAGTCTTCTGCTACATGACAGAATACATCTATAGACCTCAGTCTCCTCATATGAAAGATCTCTTACAAATCCTATTAACCCATCATTGGATTGTCCTTCAAGTTGAATTATTCCATCATAGAATAAATTTGACCTAGAAAAGAGAATTTCCATTCACAAGAGCAGAATTGAACACAGATTATTAAATTATAATGCATAATAATCTGTAGAAAAACAGAGAACTAGAGACAGTAATAAAAACTCTCACCTTTTTTGATACAAGGCAACACCAGATTGCTATTAGGCATTGTGAGTGTATAAAATGCCACTACACTAATACTGTCTAATTAAACTGATGAAGTCATAGTTCTTTATGTAATAAAATATTTTGTCATACATTTGCCCCCAATTGTCCCTTTTAACAGATTTGTTTTTTAACAAAAACCCCCACCTCCCTTTCCTTTGTCTATTCAGCATCCTTGGAAAATACCACCAGATGGCAATGCAGTACACAAGTATTTTACCTAACATACTTGCTATAGGGGGGAAAAAAATCTGTATGAATCAGCATGATGCCCTTTCCTAACGTACTTCCTCTTTGATGAATATTAAATAATTCATAATAATAATATATTCTGTATTCACCACGTCAGTCATCAAATACTACTCAACTTGAGAAGAATAGAGTTTAAGAAACCTAAATTTCTAAGGATGTGAAACCATGTTAGTTCAAACTAACAGGATAATTTCAGGAAAAATCACTGAAAGGAAATCATTTAGAAATGCATGACCAGAAAGTTCTCAAAATACCATCAAGGACTTTGCTGAGCAACAGACACTCAGTGGACTATACAAAAAGTAAATCTATGCATGTTTTAGGCATTGCTTAAATTTATATGAAGTTTGGTGTCATGCTAAAAACCAGGCATTATTTCCTATGTTTTTAAGGTTCAAGCCAACTCCAGTAAAACCATGTGCTGAATGAATCAAAATATATAGGTTTAAAGTATTTATTCTTCCTTTGCAGCAAGCAGGACATGGTGACCAGAGGAACTGTTTCATGAAGCAAGATGCTCTGAGACATTTCAAAAAGCCGACAGTCAGCATCCTGTTTAAGAGATCATATCTGATATCCATTATGTGCTAAATGAAAGTTCATCTTTGCAGTTACTGTTGCAGGCTCTGAAGACTCTCCAGAAGTCCATGGGGACTTCACTGAATACCTAAAATAACCAGTCGACAACCATTACGTCTACTTCGAAGTCAGTGATTGGAACTGCAAAAGTTAAGAAAAAAGATCTTTTCTTTCTTGCTTGAGAAAGTATTACAACTTATAGGTGTTGTGCATTCAGCTACAATTGATAGGAAAAGTTTAGGTGTGCTTAAGTCTAATTCAGTTTTTGCATATGTGGATAGAGTAAGAAGTTTCTTGCATCATTTGTATTTATTAACAGAATTGTTAATGGAAATGCTTATCCAGCCATTCTTATGTAACAAATACAGATACTACATGCTCTAAACGTAAAATAAATCCATTATGTGTTAAAAGAGTAATTTGAAACTGTTCACTGTATTATATAAATGATTTAAAATATTAACTGGGGAGCAGGGGGGAAAGATGTATCTTCTGTCAAACAGAAACAGAATCATACAAGATAAAGCATTAAAGAGGTACGTCACACAGCTGTGAGCAAGCTAATTTAAAGCACATCTTCCTGGTAATGTAATAAATATTTGATTAATACTCTTCCCTTTATACCCTATGTTATTATATTCAACTGATGAATAGCATACAGTGGTAGAAAGATTCAAGGACTGCCTTTAAGTAATGTCATTTAAGTGATTTGCATAATGACAGCTCTCATGATGAGACATTTAATCCAACACAGCACAGCCTAAGCTTTCTCTTGCAATGTTTTTTCAACCTGCTTTTCAATCAACACAGACAAGAATACTACATTGTCCCTAATTGTTTACACATATAGTTGTTTGATATAACTTCAGTCTTGAAAGCCAGAATTTTTATTATTTTATTAGAAATAAAATGAGAATTTGAGCCTACAAATTATTGCACATTTTTGGCATGCTGTGAATCCTCACTGACTTTCTGAAAGTAGGTTTTCATGTTCTTGACAAATCAGAGAACTGGTTGGAAATTTATTTCTAGCAGATGGAGAAACTCATACTTTTATTAATCACAATCTTTTTAGCTGATAAAAAACCCTTTAAAAGAAGAGGGCTGAAGAACTCTGGCAGGAAAAGAACAACTGACAGTATAGAAATTACGTATTTCCAAAAATAAATCTCTTTTTAACATAAAAACCTGAAGTTAAATATATAAAGAACACAAGATTTCCGTTTTCACGTTTGGTATTTAGGAATAAGTCAACAAAAGGGAATTAGAAGGAATAAGTCATAATTAGGATAATTATTTAGCATATTAATGCAAGAACTTTTAATACATTACTTTGTAACAGAGAAGGAAGTACACAAAGCAACACGTCTAAAAGGCAGATACTACTAATCCGTATTTATAATCATAACATCTCATGAATATAAAAATATGCCAATATCTTTATTTTGCTATTCATTTTACTTAAACATTGACATTTCAAGGATGAAGTCAACTCACAAATAGAAATGACTAAAGAGATGCAAACCACGTCCTCACCATCCTCTGCCTCTGGTTAACATGTTCACATAAAATTAAAGTTCCATTTTCCAAGCTGATTTTTTTCCCTACTACTAATTATGTTGCATTAGTTGTAGGAAAACATTTTTACTTTCACAGCAGAAATAAGCAAATCTTGTTTTGTTAAAACTTCTGTTAAAATAAATACTGTTTTCTTTGTAGAAACTCTTCAGGACTGTAAAATAGGCCTCCCAAGCACCCAAGGGAGGAAAAAGCAAAGCAAAGCAAAGCAAACCAAAGAACATCAGCACAAACAAGCCAAGCAGCATCACGTGTGTTATTACATTCCACCTACTTCTGTGGAAGTTTTTCAAGTCTGAAGTCACTAAACCACATGACCAAAGGCAGCAAGATCTGAGATTTCAGTACATCAGAGATTTTTCCTTTGCACATACAGTATGACTAAGAGCCCTCTTGGTGATACAGCTAATTGAAGCTGTAAACAGGATAAGCAGATCTGAATGCAAAAATACCAAGAACCCCATATTACAGTAAGGTATGATCCAAAGATTTCCAGAGTGTTGGGTTGGTTTTTTTTCCTTTTTATTACAGCATCATGATGAACATATTCTGTACATGTTAAAAAGTATTGTATGCTCTTTCTTCTGCTGGACAGCAATTATATTATTTTCCCAAACAAAAATTAAAATGTATATTTACCTCTTTTCCTGGCATTGGTTCATCAGAGGAAGAGGATACAGGCAAAAACAATGAAATAAAATGTGAAGACAACGCAAGTTCTTATTATTGTCACATTCAAGTAACAGGTATGTGATGATTGGCTAGTTTTTACAATTCCTTAAAAATGTATGTCAGTTACTTTAAGATGGTCAATAATTTTTAAAGTTAATTTGGATTAAGGGGCCTTGACTTCAAGCTTACAAGTATTACATCTTAATCAAAGAGAACAGGCTCACCCAGACAATAGATATCAAAGGATATCTATTATAAATACCTAGGCTTTAATATCATATTACAAACACATCAACCCATCACAAACTCTTTTGCTCTGCACAGAATCCATATATTCCAGTTTTCTTGAGTTTAAATAACCCTAAATGTATTTTAATCTCAAGTCTTGGTTGAGAAACACCTTACTTTCTACTAATATTTCTACTTGTGATATTGTAATATTTCTACTTATTTGCCTTCCTTCCATCTACATTTCCAGTCATTAAAATATTGGAGACATAATCAGTGTCACAATCCTTTTACAAATATAATCCATTGAAAAGAGAAGAGAAGATTTAAGCTGTTGCCCAAAATGTATAAAGACCTCCCTAAGCACCAGTTTACAGCAACTACCAACGACTTCCAGTTGGAAATAGATTTTTTAAAATAATAATGGAAAAATAAAATAAAATAAAAAATTGGAGCCAGACTTCTGGGACAGTACAATAAAAGCTCCCCAAAACACTCCAAAAGGAAAATGACTAGTAACAACAAACTTAATCAATTAATTCCATCAACATGGAATTAAGACTTGTTATGGATTTAGTGCCCTTTAGTGCCACAGAGCAACATAGTTTGCAGAAGTAGTATCGTATAATTTTTTTTTTTTCATTAATCAATGAAAAGTAAAAGAGAGGAAAATTAGAATTTCAGGGTGACAGACCTCTCCGTATTGGTGTTCCCTTTATTTACATATGAAGCTAATTCATCTATAGTAACAGTATGAAAGATGATTGGTAAACATGGCATCCTCTGCTTGGTTTTTAAAAAACTGCCTGTATTTTCTGTGCTGAATTAAACTCTTCCACCATGTATCAGGTAGCCCTTTCAAAACCACATTTTTCTAGTTCACTTTTCATGGTTATTAAATTTAATGTGCTTGATCTACTTGTTGTATTACAAAAATCAGTAGTCTAAACCAAAACTGCATGATCTTCACTTCTAAGAGATGATTCACCATGAAGTACATAGTCATAGTCAAACAGATAAATCTAGTAGCTCATACTATCAACACTGATTGCACAAAGTCTTTTGAATAAGTTGAATAGTTCCGGGAATAACTTTTCTTCAGCAGATGAATGGTTACATTGATTTCACATTACATATCTGATTTTAACATTTCTGGGTTTTTTCATCACGTTCTCATGACACAATATAGTCTAAAAGTATATAGAAGCTACTAACTTTGCTGCAGAATTTGAAATGCTCTTAACTATGTTCCAAACCACCATAACAACACCTTAGTATATATTTGGAAATATTAAGCACTTCGTTCCAAACCACGTTGTAACCACAAAGATAAAGATTTACTTACCTGATCCCCTTTTGGTCACAACCTTCAAGCTCTGAGTTAGAGTAGCATACAAGAGAATCAAGTTGGGAATAGGAGCTTTCATCTTCTGTCTTTCTGTAGCAGCTTCCTAGTGTACCAAAAAGAAGAAAGAAACATTGATTTTATATTAGTGCTGAAAAAAACTTGAAGTAATCAATCACAATATTGACATTGCAGAAAAGGTGAATACAGTGTTTATGAGCAATTTAATGCACCAAACCTGATCTATTATTCCTTTTTTTTTTAAAAAAAAAAAAAAAAAGAAAGAAAGAAAAGTTAAACTAAAATCCCCATAAAACAAACACATACACACACTACATTTAACCCTGGAGCTTAAGTTTCAACTTGGTCTACACATTGAAATGTCACTGGGTCTTTGGAACAACTTTGATCAATTTATTCTATGGAAGTGTGATCTTTTCACTAAACCTGAAAAATAACATCTAGTTCTTTCTTTTTAGCACGTAATCTATTCCTGCTCCCTCCCCTCCAACAGGAAAAAGAAAATAATGGTCTTTTTCATTACTTTTGCTTCCATTTATTAATGCAACAGATTGAGCACAAGAATCACAATGCAATGAACAATTAATTAAAAACAAATCTGGTCATCTTTTTGGGAACAGCGAAAAAGGAAACATAAAGAGTGCACCAGAGGAATCAGCAGAGGCTCCTGTAAAACTTCCTTTTAGATGAGCTCAAATTCCCCAAGCATGTCCAAGCTAACAAATTTGCTGAACTACATCAGAAGAGAATGTTATTGGGATGGGAGTGAGGTGGATCACAGATGGCTCAACCTTCACCTCTGAGATGCAGATAAAAGTTCTGCATTTCTATTACTTGTGTCCCCTGGGGATTAAGTGGTGGGAACAGCTGGTGAAAGCAGGGACTAAACATTCCATTTATTCCCCATATAATGATGAGGGTGTCATCTAGTCATGATGATTATCAGCATTGTTCTGGAATGGTTGATAGGACTAACATCTTACATTTCAATGTGTAAAAAATGAAAAGGGACGCCAAATCTCCTGATTAGTCAAGCTAGACGGTAGAGTCTATCTATGTTATCTATAGTCATTATAGTATTTTATGAAAAAATGTCCTTATCTAATGGGGAGGGGGAGCTGTGATCAATGGTTCTTTAGTATTATTATTAAAGACCCAGATTAAGTCAATGTGGTTTTGATTCTGTTAATCACAGCACTGGACAGCAACTGAAAAAAATCTAAAAAAGAAACCACATAGTACAAGCTTTGATTTCATGTGAGACCATGGTTCTTCTGCACTTTCATTTATAGTCAGGTTACTGAGTACCCAAGACATTTTTAAAAGCAGTATCTTAAAATATATTCATCTCCAAAAAGAACAGGTTAGAAATAAGAAATAATGGGGGTGTAAAAGAGCACATTGTGGGAAGAATTATTTAAGTAATGATGACTTCATATAGAATCCATTTTATACCTTTACATTTCAAGGCATTTAAGAACTAAGCACAAACCTACTGCATGCATGATTATGACTTTATTAAAAATGAGGGAGTGACAGAGTTTGCTGACATCGGTTTGTGATATCTTATTTTTTATAACTGTTTATACACACAGAGAAACACACAAGCATTAATAGGTTTGTTCAGTCATTGGCTGTGAATGAACTTTAGTATTTTAGCATCACGGATGAAGGACTATCATATACCTACATTCACATTAAACTTCAGAAAGGTTATGCAATAAACTGCTTATCAACACAGAAATTTAAAATATGAAATCTATGATTACTGTGAGATAAATTATGTGCAATGCTAACATTTTTAACTGAGTTTAAAATTTAACTAAGTACTATGACCACTGGCAGTTATAAATACCATAGATCCTTAGAATTTTAGAAGCTATAAATGTAGGTTAACTTTCTAGGAGCACAGTGAATAGGTATCACAAGATGCTATGCCACATTTTACTGCAGACCTGAGTCAAGCTTTTCAAAATCAAAATCTTATTTCTCAGTCACTGCACTAACTGATGCCATGGGAAATCCTGAGGCTGATATCTTCAATGAGAGTCAGCTTCTTGCTTTATGTGAACCTGATATATACTGTCCAAAGAACCACAGGAACTTACTATGCAATTACAAATTCACTACATCGGTCATCCATAATGACTGTGAAAACAGGTCCAAACACATCCTTTTTGACCATACATCAAAATATTATATTTCTGATTACTGTGAAATAAGTGTAAATATAAACATACATGCATACATTTGCATATATGTATGTATGTATTCATACATATCTTTGTAGGAAAACCGTGCGTTAGCTATAAAGAAAGCCTCACTAAATACAAGAACATCAGGAAGAAACAGTACAGTCAACTTATTTCTTCTGTTGGTCCATGCATATATCACTCGCTTGTTGTCAAGTTAACAAGAGCCACCATATTTATTACAATGGTGGAGCAAGGATTGCATTTTAAACATGTGATGCCACTGTGGAAGCCATTCTTACATACATTTATTCCCAGAGATTCTGGTCTAGCTTAAAGGTATAAGAAAAATTGACTGCTGCCTACATTGCTTGTGGTAAATCCCTAGAAGGTAGCCAGCTACTACTGTCTTTGGGATATGAAAAAGCACTTACTGCTAGGAGAAGGAAAAAAAAAAAAAAAAAAAAAAAAAAAAAAGGGAGGGTGGCTCCCAGCAGCAGCCATTGCCTCCTTGCAGCAATATGAGCAACACATAAGATCTCACATGGGCTCTCCCCAGAGTTCCCCAGCCCTTCTCTTTCTTCTCTTTTGTTTCCACTCCCTTTTCTCCTTTTCTGCAGGAAGAGGAGTTTCCCTGATGTGTTCTTCATTTTAAAAATCAAAAGCTCAAACAAAGAAAATGGAAAGAGTTAAAGATCTGTATAGTGTAGCTGGTGCCTAGAAAGATAACAAGGTCTTAAAATAAAAAGATTAGTCAGGATGAGTTTGGTACAATGCTCTGGGTGATGCTGTGTGTTCAGACAGGAATGTACTCTGAATAATTAGAAAAGATAAGGTGGGCAACTGAAGGAGATAAGGAGACCATCAAGTCAGGAAATTGTTGAACAAAGAAAATTGAAAGGTCTGCTCCATCTAGATCCCACTTATTGTGAATGGAATGATCAGGTGTCAAAATCAAATGAGTATGTATGTAAAGATGTTGTGTAACCTCTCAGGAAAACTGTATAAACCGCCTAACTTTTCACTGAAAACTTTGGAGCTAGTTTGTCCGGTGCAAATCAGCTGGCTCACCAACGTTGCACAAAATAAATACCTTTGCTGCTTAAAAACAAAATTCGCCTCTGAGCAGTTACTCTGTGCTGTTTTGGCATCAGCCTTATGGCTTTGGAAGTTTTCTGGGTTGTTGGAAAAATTATCTCGTTGGTATGACTGATTCAAAACAGGTACTTAACACCTCATGTTTCCTGTTCCAGGTGAATGCCTCAGCAATTGACTATTCTAGAAAATGTCACCCTAGTGAAATTGGTTGTAAAAGCAAAATAAGCAAGCCAGTAGAAGATAAAAAAGGAACATCCCAAGGGGATCCCAGAAGTCCACAGAAAATGCCTTCACTGCTGCAATGAGTATGCCTGAGGGCTAGACACTGTAACATACCCACTTAGGTTTTAAACTGAAAGACAAAATAAAAAGCATAACTCTGAGAAACCTAATTCTTAACACTAATTGGAGTATGATATCTCATTAATTGGAAGCAGTCTTCTTTCAGCAATGATTTTTTTAAGGAAGAAGCTGTTTTACTGATCAGTAGCTATGATTTTTTAAAAATAATGATACAAAATTGGGATTTTAACAAGTAGAACAAATCTGTTGTTTCTTTAAACAATAGGCAGATAAACAGCTTACATACACACTTACAAAAGCTCTTTCTACTTTTTATTTTCCTTGGTTTTCATTAACTTCCACTAAAAGCTAAGACAATGTATGGTATTTACCAACTTAATTGCTACTTCTTAAATCGCATCAGTGTTAGCATGTTTTACATATTCTTTGGCTATAAAACACCTAGACTGCATGGGTGAATAGCAGACTAACAAAATCTTTTAGAATAGGGATTTTTGGTTGCTTTTTCTTTATAGCAAGAATTGAAATATTTTTCATCTTTAAGCAGCATTCACAACTTCAGATTTTCAGTAGCAGGTTGGTTATTTGCATGAACCACAATTTCACAGCACTCTCCAAACTACCCAGCTGCAACAAGATCTTTTACCATCACATACCAACATACTCTTAATTCCAGTCCCTCTGCTGCCTTCTCCTAGTCTCTCCTCATCCCAGGCAAGCTCTCTCTTCTCTTGCTTCTTCCCTCTTCCTCAGCTACTCTCTCTTCCTTGGCTGCCCAACCATTTAACAGCACCAGCCACGCCTGCACCTTGTCTACATGAGCCAACTAGCAGCCCCTGAAGCCAGCCCACAGCTGTATGTTATCAATGCTAATTAACCCAGCTGCATTCCTCTACACCACAATGCTGAAAACTTGTCGAATATTCCTGAATAAATACATGCCACACAAATTTTGACTGGGCATAATATTAATTTTAAAAGTCTTTTCTGTAGAAGGTGTCATTGTTTGATACAAAACTGACACAGAAAGCATCTAGCATCTGTATCTCCAAGTATCTCATTTTCCAGTTGAGACAGAAATAGAAATACAGCTGTATCTCAACACTAACATTCTCTGGAGAAATGCCAAGAATGCTTTTTGTCTTAAATTGTCATAAATACTCACTGTGAGTAAAACACACACACATACGCTTCCCAAAACAGCTCAGCAGAGATTAAATAAACAATAGTAAGGCAATTCCTGATAAGGCAGGAAAACGGGAAAGAAAATTCTTATTTCCTAATTTTACTTATGTTCATTTTGGGCCTTTCCCAAACCTTGAATTAAAGTTAATTGAAGTAAGAAATCTTCCTTTGGCTCAGTCCCTTACAATAGGTTTAAGGACTTGATTCTCATTTAGCCTATAAATGTTAGCTAGCTTCCATTAACTAATTATCTGAAAATCATTTTTCTTCCTGTGTTGTTTTTCAAACTTTGAAGAAGTTCTATATTTTTACACATGTACAAGTCTACTTCATTATCCTTCTTTCTCCTTCATATCCCCTTCAAAGGAAAAAAAAAAATCTAAAAAATTGCTGGATCCTGTGAACCCTGCAAAATACTTCGTGACTGTTCTGTCGCAATGTCATGAAAGTGTTGTGTTAGCTAGCAAGATTAGTCTGCTTAAAACAAACAAACAAACAAGCAAACAAAAATAACCAACCAAACAAAGGAAAAAAACCTATATCTTCACTTAGGCATGTGTATTTTCATGTGGCAGAAAAGCCTTTAAGCAGTAGTAAAAATCTCAGTTTCCAATTTCCTTTCTTGACAAGTGATAACTGGGGTATGCACTGAAAGTTTCTTTCTTAGTGCCAGTATTGTGAATAAGGCAAAAAACTGTCCCTGGTAAAGTATGAACGGATAACAAAATTACAAAGAAATATCACCTGAATACATAAGAAACAAATAGACAAAAATGCCTGTTCAGTAAGAGTCCCTTTCTGTGTGGCACTTCTTTACAAATCCTTGAACATGTCATTAGGTCTCACAAAGTGTAAAGGACAGTACAAAATATTGGTATAGTATTAGTATCTTTGACACATCCAGAACACAGCTCAAACAGTTTGAATACAATTGCTTTAAATTATTAAATTTCAAGGAAAAAGTTAAATTAGAATCAGCAAGATTTCATAAATAAGTGTCAATTAATTGTCATGATCTGCTATGGTACCATTCTAGAACAGAAAGTGACCCCTAATGATACTTAAAATGTTAGCTAGAGGAAAATACACCTGTTTCAAAAGCAAAAGTCCATAAAAATAGTCCTTTCTAGAGTCCGAGAAAACAAAAAGATTCAGCAATTTCAAGAGAAAGCAGTCATGAGCACCAGGAAGGCAATAAGGTACTGGATTTCCTTTGCAAATCACCCCTGTTCATTCATGTTAAGCAGCATTCCCAAATTAGTTGTGACTGTCATGACAAAAACCCAAAAGGAGATGATTAAAAAAGCATTGTGTTGAACAAATGGTGGATGTTTTAAGCAGCGATAACCAAAAGCCAATATGCCACCTGTCCAGCAGAGCAGGCTGTGAATATGAACTCAGCAGAATCCTTTGGAGCGGTTCCCAACCAACTGCATCATCACATTTCCCATTAAACCTGGCACTCACTAATGCCTTCTCTTAAAGATATTTTTTATTGCTAAGATTTTAAACTCCTTAATATTCCATCTATCATGCAAGGTATAGTACACATGGCAATTTGGCTGGTAAAATTTAAGATCATATATTCTGCCATTCTCAAAAGTTTCTGTTAAGAAACATGCAACACTTAAACACATGAAGTAGTTCAAAATGATTTTACAAGCAAGAAACCTTCTGTCAGAACTAGAATAATCCTGATATCTGGCTCAGTATTTATTTTCCCAGTCTTGTGTAAAACAGTAATGTCAAAAATAGCATTTGCACTTAATGTGATGGACTACCAAACATTAATATTTTGCGCACTGTTTAGATTGCTTAATGTGTTCCTAATTATTTCATGAAGTGACTTTTTTGTGTGGTAGGTAATGGATAAGGCTTCTGGATAGTGCTTTTAGAGACAAATAAATTGCAGAAGGCTGCAGATACCTGAAATGTAACACATCATATGCTTGAGAATTGCCTATCGAAGAAACAGTTGAACATCTCGTCCCCCTGCACCATAAATTAAAACAGTTACTTAGCTGAAAACTATCCAACACCTACTTTAGGGAACTGCTGTGGCTAAGAAGAGACAGTACAACTTCAGGAGAGACATAAAAAGGGGGAGATGACAGTGGCTTTCCAATCATCTCATAGCACCCTGTGGGATCCAGGTCAGCAGGTAATCCTCAATTTCAGATAATTCAGTAGGATTGGCTCAATCAGTCAGAAGTGCTGGTACATAAAGGGCAGGTAAGGAAAGCCTTGGATATAATGTGCCAGTGAGTTACTTATTCTCAGGGTAAGGGAATAATGTATGGACAGGAATCTTTGCTCATTCCCAGGAGCCTTTACATGAGATAAAGTAATATATCAGTCTAGGATTCAAACGATCTAGTATTATCGGTACAAGTAGATGCCTCCCCCTTAATAGTTCACAACTTTGATCACAAATAAGAATCTGAAACTGAGGAAAGATTTTTGCAAGAAAACGTGGAACCAAACTGCACTGAAATACTTGATGGAAATAACAAATCTAGTAGAATACATAAGGAATGTGTGCTTGTGATGCTAATTGGCCAATGTGTTAATGGAAAGTTTCCAAACACAATTCCTTTTTCTGGAAAGAAAACAAAAAAGTGATAGCACGCTGGCAGCAAGGTTACAGACAATACACAAAAAGTTCTCTTGAGAGTGATGTTTAGAGAAAGCTAGTCAGAAAATGGTTATATCATTTAGTTTCTAAAGGGAGGTAGACTAGCAGCATAGAAGAGAATAAATAAAATACTTCTCCCTTTTCATAGATTTAAGTATGTAAAGTTAGAAATGAGAAAAAAATTCAAAGTTCTTCAGCATGGCTTTGAAATTCTGCCCTTCCAAAAGGGAAAAAAGCCTTCCTTCCACATTTGTGTGTGTGTGGGTAACCAGTAGTCAACTTATTATGGCACGGTTTTGGCATGTGAGATATCCAACCTTAATTATCTGCTCTTGTGTTGGCTCCTTGATGACTCTGTGTCTTTGCTCTTTGGGGATGGGTAGCCTTGTTTTTGTATCGACCTGAAATTCCACCTCTGCCAAAACTGACAAAAAAAATTTTTAATACTGGAATTACCATTTCAGTGGATAATTCTAACTGGCTGTGTTTTCTGGCAACTGAATGAACTCCTGAAATATTTACAGTAGTGACAGAATAATAACCTTGCCCTGCTAAAGTGTATTCATTATATGTGCTTGTAGAATTCAAACTCCTTTTCTACATGTGGCAAATCTTAAAAGACTAGTTATTTACAGCAAAGCCAACAGCAGGAAAGTTGGAATACTGTAGTTTCCTATATATGTAGTTTTCTCCCTTTTTCTACTTAGTGAAGAGCAGCAGTTAGGTAACAACAAAATATGTTTGAAAAATAAATTTGCAAGATGTAACTTAAAGCAAGATAACTCTAACTTAACTTGAGCTTAAGTTAGGATAAAAGAACTTTTTTAAAAGTTCAGTCTTCCTGAATTTTTCCAGATAGATACCTGGTAAAGTAAGTGTGATGTTCCTCAAACATTGACAGAAGATTCCAGGTACTTTAATTAGCAATAAGCATTACAAGAATGATATAATTCCAAAAATTCTCATAATAATATCTCTTATCTGATTCACTAATGAGAGAGATATTTTCCCCTCAAAATGAGTAAGAACAGAAGGATGTGGAGGATGAAGCTCCACTGTGGGTATTGTCACAGAATGTTTACACACAGGATAATAAACCCCCGCATCATCACCAAGATCTTAAGTTTACATAACACTAACATCAATGGTTTTCTTTTATGTTATATATTGTAGGCTATATATTTTCCTTTCTCCACAGCTCATACTTGTAATACAGTCTTACTAATGCCATGTAACCTTAGACCCTTAGAGCGTGCCCTGATTCTAATTTAGTGCTTATTCTACTCTGCCATACTAGATGTTAGAAAAGTGGTCTGTAGTTTACATTACACTTCATACAATGAGCTCACTTTGTACTTTTAGAGTTGTGAAAAGGGAGAAATAAGTGTTTCATTTATCCCTTTTCTTTCAAATGCAAACTTCTCTTTCATAGGCCCTTTACTCTTGTCCAAATGAGATTTTGATATCCTGCTGTCAAGACCCTGAAATAATTACTGGGCCTGACTGTCTCTGCCCGGCCTTCCTTGGAGCCATACTCAATGGGACCAGGACCCCATTTCAGCTCGTCCTGGGGCTCTCAGTCCCTGTCTCAGTGACACTGTAGGGGTGCTGGTCTCCAGCTCCATCTCTGGCCCTGCCTGCTGGATGGTATCAACACTGGAGGCAGCCTGTCTAAAGCATGGACCCCTCAGTCATATGCCGTTTCCAGCCCTGCCTCTGGCATCATTCCCTTGTGCTTCTATCTGTCTGAATCCTGGTCCTGGCTCACCACTTGCCATGCCAGGGGCTGTCAACAGACCCCATAACCATCCCCCATTAGTTGTAGGGAGATATTTTCAAGATTAAAATTTGTTATGTCTACATGACAACTTGTTACACCACGTAGGACTACACAACAGAGTGGCTGGAAGATTATTTCAAAGGAGAGAGTCATAGAATATCATAGAACCATAGAATGGTTTGGGTTGGAAAGGACCTTAAAGATCATCTAGTTCCAACTCCCCTGCCATGGGCTCAGTTTTGTTTTATTTTCTTACAATGGTATAGCTATCATCACAGCAGCTCTTTCTGCTCTGTTCTGCATCCTGTCACTGTGACCTAGCTTGCATACAACACTGACAATCACATCACAATTTCATAAGCCCTGATCTTTTATTATAAAAAAGAGCAGGAGGGTACAAAGAAGAAAGGATTGTAAATGGTGCTAAAGCTTCTCCCATTAAAACTGGAAAGCATTTAGCTGCACAGAATGAGATAACTTTGAAACTTCCCAGGCCCGTCATTCACTTTGGAGTGACATTCCTTAATCCTACTACATTTTTATTGTTGATGATGTTGCTTTGTTTGGCTAGTTTTTGAAAAGCATGTCTTGATGCTTTAACTTCTTAACCAAACTCTGCTCACTACTTCATTGCCCTAGCACCAACCAGCTACCTGATAACCCCAACGCTAAAGAAACTTTCACTGATTGACTAGAAAGTAGCAGATCTGTGACTCTACTGCTTACCTTCAGCTGTGATCTAAAATTGTACTGAGATCCAAAGTCAGAAGGGGGTGTCACTGGCCTAACCAACTATAACTTTAAAGTACTGCTGAATAGTACTGCTTATTAATAGCTGCCATTTATGATTTGACACTAACAGGTAGGGGACATTTTCTGAAGAGGCAAAGGATCTGGTTTACCAATGATGTACTAACAATGTGTACCTGTATATCCACCCCTAAAGCTGCAACAGCCTGATGGATAACAATGACTGTTCAAAAGCCTTCCAAAATTAATTTCAGATTGTAACAATGGTAAATATAAATATAGATTTAAATATATCCAGGTCACAGGGCAAGAATTACACTGTACTTGCAGTACGTTCCAAATGTTTCTGGTAAATTTTGTAGCTGGGAACTATTATAATGACATTCTTCAAAATCTTGATTTGAGCATAATGATCAAAAATTAAAAAAAAAAATAATCAAAACCCAAACACCTGAAAAACAAGTTTCCTCTGAAACTAGGAACATTGTCTTCCACCATGAGAGGTACTCATCTATCTCTTCAAAACTGGGATTTCAAGCACTCATGAATCAGGAGGAGACTGAGAACTACTCTGGTCTCAGCTTTGGTAGATCAGTCTTGAGATTACAAGCCCCCACTTCAAAGCTTTTTGTCTTAAAATGGATGAGATGCATAACAGAATTAACAGAATAAGAGGGTGGAATCCTGAGATTCTTCCTTTCTTACAGAAGTGTTACAACTGTTAAGCCAGAATTTGTCTCCTTTTGCTTCTTTTTCCAGGCCTTTGAGTTAAGTATGCACAGCTGCACAATGCCTTGTTTTCCCCAGAAATTATAGAGATTGCTATCATCAAAATAATTGGATGTGGCATTTGGGAAATGTGGGTTCAAATCCTTCAAATCAAGAAGACTTACAAAATAATGCTCCCATTTCCTGAGCATGTGCTCTAACTCTAATACATATACACATTGTGTGCTTTCAAAGGAGTAGTTTGTGCTGAGTAAAATGTTATGTAAAATAAATGCAGCAAATGTTTGTGGGTAGCTCATTTAAAACTATTCAGTTAATTTCTGCCCTGTTGTACAGGGTAGAACGATTCTCATCATATTCACTAAACATAAAAGTAGAGGATTCCATAAAACTTTATCAGCTCCTAATGTGAAAGCCCCCAGGAAGTTTTAAAAGCTCACTAGAAATGCAACTGCTTTCCACAGATTTCAAAACTGAGCATAAATGTATTTGTCCATGAATCCATGCTATTGACTGACTACTATTACACAAATAAATTACATATACAAAAATCTTTATTCAGGAGAACACTGCTGAGGTTTTCTCTGTTTGAAAGTGGATGTCTAAAATGCAAAGATTTTAGGTACATTCTAAAAATACATGCATCAACAACTGATGCTTACATTCTTTCCACAGGATTTTGAATTAAAAGCACATACTCCTCCCATGTACACTAAGAAAGAAGATGATGTCTCACTTTTTAATAGCAGCCATCCCAGCCTCAGACAATGGACTGGGAAGGTCACATTTTTGTGGGCTGCTGCAGAAGTAGCAAAAGACTTACAAGAAGTGTCAGTCATCTGTCTGTTTCTGTCTCTCAATTGTTCGAGGATAGCGTGCTCACATGTTAATTTGGGGATTATAAGTGGATGCATATGAAAAGTAAACTTATTTCACAGGCAGTGAATTTGATACAATACACACAAATCTTATTAACTTCATTGGTTTTAACATCAGGATATTAATAAGAGCTATTAAAGGTTTTAAGTAAGCTAGAAGTAGAATAGTTTATGGCGTTTCAGTCCTTTCTTTTTCTTACTTTTTTTCCCCTTTTTTTTTCTTTTTGCATTTATTTAAAGGAGCTTATTCTGAGAAAGGAGTTTGACCTAGGGCTTCCAAAAGCCAGCTCTGGAGTGAGAATCTCCCAGTGTTTCATCAGGATCACCAAAGGACAATAGTTTGGAAGGCCAGATACCAAGTGGACTTCTACAAAACCTGTTGTTAGCTCAGTATTATTCATTAATCACTTACATGATGGAAAAAATATTGTATTACAGTTCCAGATTAAATAAGGTGGGATGAATTGCATTAACTCTTTGAGGTCAGGGACAGTATTGAAATTTATCTTGACAGACCACAGACATAATATGAAAAAATGGATACAACTCTGGAGAAACAAATGTAAATTATCAAATTAAGCAGACGTAATCAACCAAATACAGAAAGGATGAAGAACAGCTGGCTATGTATTGGTTCTGTAGAAGAGGATCTATCAATTATAGTAGATTAGAAGCTGAATACCAGTCATACTACATTTCCTAAAAAAAGTGAATTTCCATCCTGGGATGTGCACAAAGCAGGGTAATTGTGGAATCTTTACCTTTAATGATCTAAGGATCTTTTTAGAAGTTTAATGTTTATGCACATTTCCTCAGTAAAGCTCACCTTGACATTGGGCAACGGAATAGTTTTTTTCCATGCTTTTAATTCTGTGAAACTTCCTCTGAAAATAACAGTGGTTATATTGCTGATGTTTGCCCCCAGTTTTGGGATAAGAAAATCTGAGGTGGATCTAAAAGATACATATGCATTTCATTTGTTATGGCATCATGGTCATGACAGTATTAAGGTTTAAAAAACAACAAAAAAAATATCCTGGTAAATTTTTGTTTAGAAAACAAAGAATCTTTGTCTTGAAATCAAAGAACATGGAAATGAAAGAGGTTGTCAATGCCTGGCCTACCTGTGAAATTAAAGCCTGCAAACTATGCAGCTTAGCTAGTGCATCACACCTTATCAATATCCACACTATTACACTATTCACTCATATCTTCTGGTAGGAAGATGGCCTTCACACAGTTTCTTAGTAAAAAAAAAAAAAAAATGAAGAAAAGAAAATAATCAAAAGAATGGCTTAGAGGAGGTGAAAAGATGCTCAAAGAAGATCAGTCATTGGTTTATGATAAAGTACAGGAACATATAGAACTGAGTTTAGGCATCAGAGAGTGTAAGGATTGTAACTGGTGGGTGAAGAAGCAGGCATTTAGCTCTGGAACTGTGAATCAAGCCAAAAACAGCAAGGAGGAAACGTGGATTAGGAGAGTGAAAAAATAAAAAGTAAAAAATCTGCTAAATTACAGATAAACAAAACATGAGGTCTTTAATTGTGGGTGTTATGTCTAGAAGAAACCATCATGCTTGAAATGCCCTCACAGTAACCTCCATTCTTACCCATGCTAGAGAGAATATAGGGAGAATGTAAGAATTCAAAGTGAAGTGCCTTGCAGATCTGCATTAGATCCACTTTAAACAAAAGGTACAAGTACAATATCCTTGCTCCTTGATAAATTACATGTTGTAGCTTGATATTTACATCTAGCCATTGCCTATTGTTCACTACCTCATGTCCTGCTCACAGCTGTATGCACTTTACTGTGCAATGACTAATAGCTGCCTTCATTACATGCAATGGGGCCAAGCTAAAGAAGTCAGGAGAGTACATTCCTTACTGACTTTGTCCATTCAGGACAGAAACCTATTTTCTGTTTAATGTGCATGCATTGTTAGTAATGTGCAAATGAGCTGTTGATGGAGACAAGTGTAATAAGAAAATCCTGAGGTAAGCAGAGGTTTTATCAAGTGCAGATTAGCACAGCTCTAACGGAACAAGCTCACTGAGAAGCTTTTAGCTCTATAAGCCGTTAGATACTGTCAAAGTTTTGGCTATCATTTTGTATCAATCAACTAACCTGAACTTCAATTTTTAATACGAACATTTAATAAAATATGTTTCAGTCCCATGTGACTCCATTAATCTCCTGCTTTCAAAGCAGGGGACATGGTAAGGTTTTAGCATTCTCTGGTGTACTCTTGTTTTCTCTATCTGTTGTCAGATAGTTACAGTAACTTTATATTTTATATGGAATATTCTAAACACATGCAGTATTTCAAGATATTTCATACAGTCTGTGATATTTAAAAAACACTAATCTGCCATAAGGATAATTTTGTCTTTGAAGTATATATAATTGGACAGGAGAGGTTTATAGTTCTACACTGCTTACAAGTTTCAGGCTTTCTTGCAAACTTGTTCAACAAACAGTCAAAAAACTTTCCTGAAACACATACTAGCATGAACAGAGGATGATTCCCAAAGAAATGGTGAAACCGTCGACTCTAACAACAAAACCTTTGTTGTAAGGTTGTTTTTAAGCAGGTATTAGTTCTAAGCATGTTCAGTATTACGTAGGTAGAATACATGCCTTTCAATGCTACTGATTTTAGGGCTTGTCAATACTACTTACTTTGTCCTGAGATTGCAGGGGTGGTTGAGGAGCGTATGTCTCCTACTTACCGAGGGAGCTGATGGCTTGTGCTGGGAACTGCTACTAACTCTGATGCCCACAACAGATGTGTGACAGTCATTTAATTAGCTATTAATTATCAAGGGTTCTTAATTGTTTACTTATTGCAGGTCAGGCAACTAGTAAAAAGATAGTCTCCTGCACAAAAATCCCTCGCCATTTTGAAGAAAGGACACTTTTTTACTTCTTTTTTTTTTTTTTTTTTTTTTTTTTCAGGAGAACCTGTTTAAGGTATAGCTAATATAAGGCAAAGCTACAGTTTCAGTGACGAAGTAAGCATTCCAGTTTGCATTAAGACCGAAATCCTCGTTTTCACCTTCTCAGCTCTATGATACGGTGACACAAAGACTAGAGGAGCATATATGACAGTAAAGGGGGGAACTTGAAAATAGTCTTTAAATCATTTACTAAACTGCATTTCGTTACGTCTTTAAAAACATTAAGCAAATTGTGCAAAACTATCTTCTGCTTTGACCGAGGAGACTTTGGGCACTGCGAGGGCTCCAGCTGCCCTGGGCCGGGGCTGCAGGGCTCCCCATGCGGGGAGCGTCCAGGCAGGGCTGGCAGCCTGGGCCTGTCCCACGACCCCAGCCAGGAGGGCCAGCCAGGGGACACGGGGGCAGCCCCAGCTGCAAGGCTCAGCAAGGCCTGTGGCTGGGCAGAGCTGAGGTGCAGCTGGGGCTGGAGCTCAGGCCACACCAGGCCCCACGACGGAGCCTCACTGGAAGCAGATCCCATGGGCCCTGGCCTCCCCTCAGTGTGTCTGGGAGCCCATCCCCACAGCCACCAACAGGAAGGGGACATCTCGGCAGCATCCTGGGCCCCGCAGTCCAGCCCGGGAGTGCTGCAGGGCTGCGGGGTCTCTCTCAGGGCCAGTGCCCGGGAATAGAAGCTTGAGTCCATTGCTCAATTCCTCCATAAGTCTAGACATGTCACTGCGTATAGGGCAGTTACACCCAAGACAAGCCTCTTAATTAAGGCTTTTTGGAACACCACCAAAATGTTATGGAAGTTTATAATCCACTACACTATTGTTTAAGAGTTAATATTTTCAAACCACATGAAAACATTACTTTATGGATACTTTTGGACGATTATCCAGTGTGAAAGGTAGATGGGTGTATGCACTAGGGGAAATCCATTTCCAAATTTTGGGTTGATTTAATGAATTGATAGGGTTGTAATTTTTAAGACTGTTTTTACTGTTTGCCATCATGCTCCGTATGATGAGACAGGAGTTGTACCAAGGATCTTGTCAAGGACTAGCCTGGCAGCAACATAAGTATATTATTTGATACTGAACACTGGAAGTACTAGTCAGGAGCTAGGAGGATAAAAGTAGTAACCATATTCCAGAGAAAACATACTTTTTCCACCCTGTTTCTGCAAGTATGCTCCCAATGACAGCACTCCCCTAAGACAGAATTAAAAACTGCTCTTCTGAAGAAAAAGGCATCTCCCCCATCCCAAAAATCTATAGGAGTAGTAAAGGCTGAGAGAAAGGCCTCTTAGCAGCATAGGGACAAATACGGCAGAATCAGAGGAAGCACAGATGTAGGCTTGAGGCACTGCTGCAGGCACTGCACAGCTAAGCATGAGTCTTAAAAAGGTGCCTTGCTCCATCACCCCCTTCGTTCCCCTGATCGTGTATATGCACTTTTATGTTAAGAAGTTCTAAACACTTGAAATATTTTCTTTGCCAGCATTCTGGCGCATCCCCGAAGACATGACAAGTCTCCACCAGATGTAGCAGGGACAAATGTGGCGGTGTGTTAGGTAATTAAAGAAGCTTTGCAGAGAGGTCTAAAGAGAGGGTGGAAGGCAGGAAAGTCAGGCTGCAAGATCTCACTTCAAATGAAGCAGCTAATTAGCATTGCATGTGACAGAAGGCATGGCAGAAGCCAATGCAAGATGCCACTTAGACTCATAAAGTTTGAAACACAGAGATTTAATATGATTAAACTCTATAGCAGTTAACAGGTATCCACCTAAAGAAATTTCACAAGTAGATTAAAAAATTGATTTGTTAGAGTAAAACAAGTCAGATCCAACATCAAGATTATAGAGTAGGTACACCCCTATGCTTACTCTCAAGCATGTTTTTGAAGGGACCCAAAGCTTCTGTTGATTTTACCTCTGAATTTTTTCCTCATTTGATTCTACAGTTGAAAAATATCTACTTAGCCATTCTACTTCCATTTTTGCCCCCATCCTCCTTTGTGCCAGCATTTAACATACATTTCACTGAGCTGTATGAGCATGCTATTCACTTTTGCTGTGAACAAGGAATCTTCAAGGAAGGGTCAGATAATGTGGGTGGGAAAGAGGAGATGGAAGCAGGTAGTATAGCTACAGCTGTCAGCACTTAGGTCTGTTTAGACCCATGCTTAAACCACCGAACCTGTGATTTAACTCACCTACAAAGTTCACAATGCCATCCTTTTACCTTGCTGATTAACCTAACCTACCAATCTTATATTGCTACCTAACCTAACCTAACCAATGTCTGAGTATAACTTTGCGTTAGCAAAGCAAGTTAGGTTAGTGTGCAACACATTTGTTGATTCTGGATGAATATCCTACCATATCAGGCAGCAATGAACTGTCTATATAGCTCACAAACATGAAGTTAGCTTCAGACAAAACAGTCACCCTGGAACAGTATTACATTTTCATCTTTCTGAGAGGCTCAGACCACCTATGTAAAAAAGAACTGTCCCCAAACATCCAGTAAGTGTTTCAAAGTGCAGTTTCTGAAATTAAAAGACTGCATTTGGACAGCCTGAGCAAAGCACTTTAGCATGAATTTAAGGGGATGTTTAATCAGACCATTATTAAACAAACTAAATAATCTTATTCGACTAGTGTTCAGTATTGCAATTTTGTACATAGATGAGACAAAGTATACATTGTCAAAGTATACATGTCACTGAGAAGTCCTTGACTTAATATACACATTATCTAGCAACATCTAGCAATAACATGTGTTATCCACATTGTTCTCACAGAAAATCCAAACCACAGTACTGCACCAGCTACTAAAAGAAAATTAACAGTATCACAGCCAAAATCAGGACAGTAAGACATTTAACAATTAATTGCTTAACACTATAAACATGTATTTAGCTGAGGGAGGAAATTGTGACATTTATCTGAAGTTGTTACTGCTGTAAGAGGCATTGTAAGAACATTGCACACTCTCTTACAATGCAAATAAACTAAAAATAATTTTGAAATAATTTAATGGAATAATTCCTTTACTGAAATAATTACTAATGAAATAATAAATACATGTATTAGAATGAAAATATACAAGTTTTTTCTTCTTTTAGATTTACCTTAGCTGGAACATTTAGCGCATCATTTCTCTAAACTGCACATATTAAATGGAAACTTTGCTTATGTTAAGTATACTGAGCATATGCAGTTTGTATGCTAAGGACGTTCAGTTAAATATGCCAGTTAAAAATTACCTAAGATTTGGCTTGAATGGTTTATCCTGAGAGTTTTCTGCCACTTTAAGTATGTCAACAGTAAAGGCTATTCTGATTTTTGCCAACAACAGTTAAAAATCATCTCTCTATATTACCACCTCCAGTTTACCATTCTCACCAATTTACTAATAATTTTGTCTCCCCCTTGTGAAAACATAAGTATTACAGCTAAGACAGTCCTTCTGACTGTTGCTAGTTTAAAATTGTTTTATGATGTTCTCAGCAAGGCTACTTCTCCTTTCTTTGTGACTATGTCTAATTGTCGATGGGAATTTTATAGATAAAATGGGTGACTTCCCTCAAATTGTAGTCTCTGTTCATCCCAGTTAGTTGAAAGTTTGGACTGGAGAAGAGCAGACTGTAGTTCTCATTTAAATTCATTAAAACTGTTATGAAATCATTTAACTGTTTTTTATGTATTACAGCAGCTGCTAGTGTATCTTAAAATAAAATGGGAAGGGACCATTCTGCTTTCAACAGAACAGCCTTTATGGGCTTGAATTTGATAAAGACATCATGCTCTCTTTTGATGACTGTTCCCTAGATGACTATCTCCCTAACAACAGATGATGCTTGTGCAATATTGTCTAAAACAAAAGAGCTTCAGTTTGTAATTCTACTCTGAGCAGTTTGATTAACAAAACAGGCAAGAGGAGATAGATTACTTAAAAGTATCACCCTATCACCACCACCCCACAAAAAGTATCTGAGGTTCTTAACCCAAAGATTATATCTCAGATTAACCATGTCAGAAAACAAGAGGCCAGTTTTAGGATTAACAGATCTCTCTTCTTGCTTTCCTGTACCCTTTTTTAAAGGCAAAATGTTTCCAAGAAGATGAGAACTCCCGTTTTACTCCTATAATCTGCCAAAGTCTCACTAAATTTGCCAGAGACTCACCAAAGTCTCTGAAGGCAATCATCTGTATAAACTCCATCAGAAAGTATTCACCCGCTTTGGGTGAGAGCATAGACATAAAATCTCAAGGACTTCTTAACAATTTATTTTCTTGTCACAATCATCTTTTGAAATTAATATGTTCTCAAATGCATCTGTTGTCAGTTTTCTTACCCTTCATTTAAATCAGGAATCTAATAAGGAAAGAAAGCTTTTAAAATATCAACAGTACACTTTGTTTTTTTTCTGAAAATCTAGATATTTCCTCAACTCGCTATGATTCATATATATCCAAAGATGTACCCTGAAGCCACTATCTCATAGCTCTGCTGCTGAGTAATGCTCCCAAGAAATATAACTATATCCATAATATTTATTATTTAGCAATTTAAAAAATCAATTTTTCATTTCTATAAGGGGCACACACCTTTTTCTATATTTATAAATAGTACCCTTTATCCAGAACAGAAAGGATAGACTTAAAAAGAGGATGGAAATGCTCTCTGAATAGCTAAAACAAAAATGGTAAATTAAAAAAGAAAAAGAAGAAAAAAAACTGACAGAAAAACCCAATCAACAATATTTCCCAGCTTCACACGTTGAAAGACTGGAAAATAAAATAAAATAAAACCATAGATAGATAGATAGATGGATAGATAGATAGAAATATACATATAAATATATAGATATATATATATATTTATATATGTGTGTATATATATATATATTCATTTTTTTCCTGAATGACAGCCCTCATGATATGAGATTTAATAATTAACCTTCGCATTGGATGTACACCATGCCTTTAGATTTTTATACTTCAGGCAAAAAAGTCAGTGAGGTACAGACTTGTCTGAGAACCCACTTAGAGACCCCATTTTCATCAAAAAATACATTTGCCAAACAGCATCACTTATTTTTAAAGAAAGAACAATGAGTCCTTTAAGAGTCTAATTTAGAAAAGATCAAAGCAATAAAACCTTTACAAGCTGTCAGATGGTTCAGTGTTTGGGCATATGACTTCTCTGAGGGTAAACTTGAAACCCCCTGAATAATACTGCTATAATGCTGTTTGGAACAGTTCCTGACCTTTCAACCAAATCAATTATTTATGAAAGAGTGACTGCTTCATTTACAATTGCATCTATATTTATAGGAAGTGCTGGAATAAATATGATTTTGGTGTTTAATACCAGCCTAATAAATTCTGAGTGGCACAGCAGAGTGGACAAGAGAGAGAATAAATTCTACAACGTTTTAATTAAACGTTAACATGTTTTGAGATTGTAAAAGTGTTTTGATAAATTATAAAGAATTCAATTACCCATTCTTGCTTAGATTTTTAGAAATGCACCAAGTGTGTGTGGAAGGGAAATAAATTAAATAATAAAAGGATGTAGTTCATCAGATCTACTAGGGACCTAAGCAGAGGGACCTGCCGACCCTTGCAAGAAATCTCTATTATAGTGTATCATTCCCTGCAGGCTGTGCTATGGCACCTGCAAGAATGCACTCTGAACTTACCTTTTTTACCTTGTGTAGTTCTGAGTACACGTTCTTTTCTACAAATGGAAGAGGATTTTTAGGTTCGTGTTAAATTGCCAAATGCTGACCTGACTTTAAGAAAGATGTTCTACATTTAGAATAATAACAATAAACAAACAAGTTTGTTCTCAAACTTTTTATTCCCTGTTCCTGTTTGTTCAAATGATAATAAATAAATGGTAAACTCAGTTTCATGGTTGGGATCACAGAAGGATTTAATTTTAATTTCTGGTTAAATCGTACATGCGCACCCATCAGTTATGAGTTTTAGCATTGTTTCCCTTAACGTTTGTCTATGTCCTTAAAATGTTTCCTGTGCTTTCAGATTTACTGAACATCTCTTCAATTACAAAGTACATTATTTTGGCCATTTGTAGGTAGAAAATATTTACTATGTATGTGTAAAAAGGAAAGTACATGATTTAAGTGCTACCCTCTCTACTTTTTTGATATGGAGTGATTAAAAATATAGTCAATAATAGACACTGGAGTGAACAGAAAAACTCTGTAGCCAGAATTGGCTTGATGCAACAGAGAAGCCATGTGCTTTTAATCTGCTTCTTAACCATTACAAAGGGCAGAATGATGGGCTGGCAAAGTATGTATTTGTCAACTCACAGAAACTGTCTTTATGGGAATTAAGAATGACCTCCATAGTATGCCTTATTCTTACACAGTCTCTGCTAAACTGAAATAACTTTATGCCATTTTAACAACCCAAATTATATTTTGTATTTCTTCTGGCACATAGCAATAAAAAAAATACAAAAATTACCAGGGTAGGCATTCAGAAAATCAACAGTGACACACTTTATAAAGGAATGCTACCACATTGTCTTAAAATGATTGCTGGGCTTAGAACTTTGAGTAACAGTGGTGATTTTTGTAAGGAAGTGTTAGTTTAAATTGCTAAGCCCACTGAATAGCCAGCAATCATTAAAAGGCCTTCTAGTTTAATTGCATTATTTATCTTCACACTATGAACTGTACTTGGCAGTAGATTTCTAATGTTTAAAAGATACACAACTACTCATAAAAGCAGAGAATAATCGTCTAACTTGGGAAATGTCTAACTCTTTTATTTTAGCAGCTGTGTACTCTTTCAAGGGCTGTACCAGAAGGATGAGACTGGAGAAATCCAATCTAATAACAGGAACAAGGGAGAACAGTTGGAATCATGATATTCCATAGACTTTCTCAAAATGCTTCTTTCCACAGTATTATTAGAAAACAAAGAAAAAGCAATGCAGAGAGGAAATGCTAGTCTTTTTAAGATATAATACCTATGGCAGCTCTAATTATAGCTATTCATTTAAAACAATAAGTAGTTTCTAGACCAATCGGGCTTTGCTCATTCCTTTTTCCAAGGAAGACCATTATGTCTATAACTCTAGCAGCAGAATAAAAATAGTAAAAAAAATGCCTTCCATATACTGAAGTAGGTGTGAGGAAGCAGTGTCAGATAATGGTCTGGTAGAGCAGTTGACATGTTCCACCAAAAAACACCTCTTTGGTGACCTCTGGATAATACATTCTTCTAGGATAGGTATCAGTCTTGATACATTCCCCTACAGAAAGCCATACAGCAAACTGCTTGAGTGTACTCCCTTTTCTTTTATTTACATAGTAATTGACCAGATTTGTTTTTCTCTGTATTGTCCCAAGGAGACAAGAAAATGGAAATTATGTTGAAATTGTCAGCCCTCCTTGCCCTCCTTTAAAAAAATGAAACTTTCTGATGGGGGTTGGGTATTTTAGAAGGTCACTACAGCATGAGATTCTCCAATAAATTAGTTGATTCCTAACCTGAAGGAAAAAACTGTACATGTTTCTATTTTGGCAAATGAGGAGCTGGTTCCCAGCTCCTAGACTAGCAGATACCTTCCTGACTTCTGGTTATCTTGCTTAGAAATTGTTTATATAAAATACAATTCTTCCTGTCCTCCCCAACCCTTTCAATTCCCAGACTGATATCCCTGGTAGTGCGTATCTCGTGTTAGTGCCAAGTAATCTTACTGCGCCATGAAATAGTGGTGAAATGGAAGTGGACCAATAGAGTAAGATCCTGTCAAAAGGAACATATTCATCATAGAAGCAGGTGGATTGGAAACCGTATTTAACTACCTTGTATGTAGGTGACAAATCTACATCAGGAAACACAGAATCAAGTATTTAAGCTACTTCAGCTCTTTGCCCAGTGCCACTTGTCTCTATACTACATGTTACATGTTTACATGTTGTTTAACATCCTGTACATATGGGAGTCCAGCCTGCATAATATAACATTGTCTTCCATTGCCTCCTCAAGGAATAGGCTGATATTCTGAGATTTATACTTCAGTGCTCATTTTTCTCAGTAGAAACTGAAAAATTACATTCTCAGAATACCTTCTTTTCTATCTATTCCCTTCAAGCACTGAAAGGAAGGACTGCAACATCAAGTGTGATGTAAGGTATGACATGGCACTGGGCCTCAGTTTAGACCATAAAATCACCCAGTCAAGATGCAGACCTAAAGAAATTATTAGAGGGATGGAAAAGTGGAGATACAGCAGGAGACGCTTGAGCTGATACAGTCCCTGAAGGGGCTGCAGTTGGTGGAGGAAACCATGCTGCAGGAGTTGAGTGATAAACAGGGAGCAGCAAAAAGCAAAGGAAGCACAACACACTGACTCCCACCTCCTGTGCTGCCCATCACCTCACCAAGGGAATGGAGTGTGGAGTGAGGGAATTGGAGACCAGGAATCAAGGAAGAGGGCTGTCTGGAGTGAAGCTGAGGTATTATTCTCTAAATGCTTAAACTGAATCAGTAATTAAGAGTTTATAATAAGTTGCAATAAATTGCATTAAATAATGTGAAATTCCCCAATCTGAGATTGATTTTGGCTCAGAAGAGGTACTGCGAAGAAAAAAGTTGAAGACTACTAAAGTATTTTATTTCCCTGCTTTTTTTTAAACTGGAAGAAAAGATAGTTAGCTTCCGAAAACTCATTTAGTCCAATTGTACAAAAAAACCAAACCAAAACAAAACAAAAAACAACCAAGAAGAGTTCCCCAAAACCAGATTTTAAATGTTCTTAAGTATCTCAAAAAAAATTTGATCATTGTATATTAAGCACTCAAAAAAAAAATTTTTTTTTCACTTAAGTGATTATAGGGTCTACCCCACAAATGCTCAGATTTGAAACAATGGCCTTTTATCCACTGCCTTAACTTCTATGCAGTTTCATATTCTTATTTAGTAGCCACACCTGTCTTCTTTAGAAAAGAAAAAATAGAGAAAGAAGAATGGGGTAAGGGTAAACAATCTTTCTCAAATTATTCTTGCAGGTCTATGACATTTACTGACGTTTTAAAGGCAAACAGAGCTCAGTACCACAACCATTAAAAAGATGAGTATTATTGAGGTAAAGCTAGGTGGCTGGCATTCATTAAAAAAAATATGCTAAGACTGCTTAAACAATTCTGCTGGCCACAGAGCTCTGCAAATTACATTTCACAAGCTGTCTAGAGCAGATGAGCCAGAAAAGGCTGCATCAAATGATTTTTAGTATACATAAAGGACTCCTATTGAACAAATAACAAATGAATCTAAGTGACTGAGACCTGATGTGTGTAAACAATGTAGTTCAACTGTCCTTATACAGTATTTCTTTCCTATGTTATACTCAGTTTTATGACTATTACAATAAATTCTTCATGAAGTAAAGAAATGGCTAAAAGCTTTTCATTTATATGTTGAATTTAAAACCAAATGTGTTTAAAACAATAAAACTTACATTTCTGAATTACAGAGCACAGTACACAGCAACTTAATTCAGATGGGCTTTATCACACCAAGAAAATTAAATTAGTTTTGTGAGTAGAACAGGAAGAGAGGAAGAGAAGGGTAATAGTATTGCATGTGACATGAAGTGGGAGGGTACATTTTTTTCACTATTGTCATTATTTGTAAAATGGCAATTTCACCTTAGGAAGGTTGTTCTTGATGTGTATCAGCATGAGATAAAGATAAGCCCAAGCTTCAGTGTTTAGCAGTTACACATACACACACACATGCAGGGAGACAAAGAAAATGTAATTTAACAGAATTCAATAGTACAGCAGCCACACTTAAAACAGACTAGCAGGGATAGTTTATGGTAACTGAAAAATAAAATGATGCTGTGTCAAAAGATTTGTGCTTACCTGAATAACACAAATCAAGGATCACAATGACCTCTGCCATGAAAACTTTATTTTGTTTTTGTGGGGTTTTTTAGGGGGAAATGGAGTAGGGGAACAAGATAGTATTACCTTAGGACAGTCTTGACACATACAGCAGTAATTATATAGCCTGCTAAATAGATACATGGGCTAAATGGCAGAAAACATGCTGCAACCAGCTGATATTAAAAATCCACAATAGAAAGCATACATCTAATAAGGCGACAGGTACTAGCTTAAAAAATGTGTGGGTCATAGTGTCATTGGTATCAATTTGCACTATTTTGCTGACTTGCATGAAGCTGCAGAAATTTCTGTGAACTACAGTGTGAGCTGAGCTATACGCTAATTTTATGTTGAAGTAACACACATTTGATACAAACAGACATGCAAAGACAACAGATGCTTTATAAGATGACTTTACAGAATATAAATAGATAGCAAAATACTTAGTTAAATCTGTTTCCATAGCATTTTGTCTGATGTACTTCTGTATCATTCCTTTAGAACTGACCAAATCAGGAATGGTGTTTAGATACCTCAAGATAACTCTCATGCATCATAAGATATCCTTGCAAGGTAAGGGCACAATACTTTCCTCCAACAGCAGCATATCTCTGTCTAATACTGAGAACCCATATGCTCCGAGATAGCTCCTGCCAAAAGTCCCACTGTACTGTGGAGAGAAAATCAGTGTGGAGAGTGAAGTTCTCGAAAGACAATGCTTATTACAGTAACACTCTGAGGGAAAATGTTTTGTAGGTTTGGCCTGTAGAGTTGTGTATTTGTGGAAAATCACTAACTCAGTCTGGTTAAATAAAAAAGACACCCTCACTCCCAGCATCGCTCCCTCTGTTTCACACACACATATGCTCACTCACTCACATGCATAACTGTGTTCCAAAGACTTCTTGACTTTGTAATTTTCTAAGAATCATTTAATTACATTCAGTAGAAGATGAGGATATGGGTATGTGGTTAAGCAATTGAAAGGAGAGGGGAAAAAAAGAAAAAGAAACTCAATTTCTTCTTCAGTTGGCAGCTTTGTCTAAAGGTAAGGGTGCATGTGAAGCACATCAAAAAGCCAGATTATAGATTTAGTAATAGCCACTATCGACATGTAAAATCAATTTATGATAGCTATTCTAGGAACACCAAGCCAGTTTAATGCACTAGGCTGTGTACCATTCACTTTTAATCATTGTTAATATCATAAGGAAGATATGTATATTAAGGAAGATACATCAGTTATGCATACATATAGTAGGTACCCAGAAGTCATGACACAATATAACCTAGAATGCAGCCAGCCTATGTATTGTCCTTGCGAGACTAAAAAATCCAGCTTTGGCTCTGGTGTTTTGCAGAGTTTTCTCCAGTTTTAAAAGCAAAACTCTTTGGTAAAGTCTATGCTGGGACGGAACACTGCTGCAGAACAGTCTGGGGCTAAGTGCCAAATATGACCTCAGTTCTTGCCCCAACAATGAAGGTCATTGTTAAGACTACTATTGACAGTGTTCACATTTTCTTTCTTCTTTCTCCTACCATCATCAAGAAATCTATACCCAGCCATGCCTTTCTTGAAAACAAATGTTGTAAAGTGAGGTAAACAGCAACATTCTAAAACATTAAAAAGATAGTTATAGTATTAAAAACAAGCTAGATTTGCTTTTCATAAAAAATGGTCAGTTTATAATTGGCTCCCTTCTTCTTAAGCCATATATTTGTCAGCTTTCAAAATATATATGTTCACAGCAGGGAAGCATTCAGATGAAAGGTTTTATCAGATGAAATTGAAGCAAGCATTTAGCTGGGGGCAGAATACAATTGTCAAGATCCATGCAACCTTACAGCATGTGAGTAATTGCATTGTATCTGGGAGTTTGAACTTCAACTGGATTGCTTGTGCAAGATTATACAAGTGAATAAGCATTGGTAAGTAGTCCCAGTATGAATATTCTCTGAAGTGCACACATTTCTAGAATAGAACTGGGAACATTTCTCTCATACGCAGAAGCATACTGTAGGTTTTTATTTTGCAACATTGAAGATGTGCTAAAGCCAGAAGTTTTACATTAAATTATCATGCTATCAGAAACTGCATCAGAGATATTTTTTCAAATGTGTTAAAAATATTCTCTAACACTTTACTGCTACAAAAGTTATTGCAACAAATTTAGTATGATCTCCACCATCTACTTCAGTGAGATAGCAGAGGATATAAGCCAGCACAAAATATGTTCTTTCTGCATTCAGTGCCAATAGGATCAAGGAGACAAGAATAAAGTTTTTGAAAGCAATTAGGAGAGCGAAATAGACATATACCTTGCTTTGTAAGTTATGAATCTTTATGAGACTGATAACATTGAATGACTTTTGAGTAAATAATTTAATTTTCTCTGTACATTGATTTTACTTAGATTTCAGATTAGTGTTGATAACAAAAAAAGCAAAACATTTCAATGAAAATCAAACTAAAGATACGGTGTCCCTCTAGCATAGGATAAATTAGTGTCTTCACTGCAAAAAGCTATATAGCATTCAACAGAAAGTAAATTCCTCACCTTGACACAGCAATACATGCTGAGTATACAGAAAGGTGAAAAATAAAAGTCAAAAGAGTCAAACTGAAGAATTAGAACTAAAAGCTAGTAATGCATTGGGGTAGAATTCTCATCTTTTCTAGTGTTTGCCCCAAACTCTTATTTTACCCTTGTCTGTTGAGAAATAAATTTTGCCTGTGTTGTTTGGTGTTTTTTTTTAAGACTCATGATGTAAAAAAATTGCATTCTCTCGTCAGAGGTTAAATATTTTTCATCAAGCGTTTCTATCAGAGCAAAATACATATTTATCTATTAATGACAGCTGTTCTTCTTGTGACCAGGAACATTCCAAAGGACAACAGTACTTCACTTCTCTCTGATATGCACAAAAGGCAAATAAGAAAAATATTTTCTAAGTGAATTAGTACAAATCCTGCAAAAATTCTATCTCCAGACAACGACAACAATTTTAAATACACATTCTATGTACCATTTCATGTCTGCATGATCCATCATTTTCCCAGACCTCTCCTGCTGTCATGTACCCTTGTGATATATATGCTTCCATTGCACCTCCTGTTTCAGCTTGGAGCAGCTGAGAAACAGAAAGGCCCACAGTGTCACTATGTCCCTTAATCTTGTAGGTGAGTGTGTGTGATGGGGTGGAATGCACTTCAAACTTAGTATTCCCTAAATTTGTCTGAGCTGAGCTGAGACATGGCTGTCTAAGAAATTCAACAAAGCCTAATTATGTTTCCTGTATCCTAAGCACTGGAAAACCCTAGAGGTCATCAGGTCATTCACAAATGGCTTTATCAACATGTATCAAAAATTACTATTAATTACAATTCATCAAGTTAAGCTCTGAAATGAATACTGAAAACCAAAATACAATAGAACACCAGAGAACATACTTCTAGACTTTTTTTTATCTGACTTTGCTGCTTCAGCATCCCTACTTGCAACTACCTGACCTCTCTACAGTACCCTCCAAGCTCCCACCAGAGTACCCCTGCAAGTAATCCCTCCAAAGCTCTCAAGCAGTAAGGTGGATTGGAGGCACTATACAAAATGCGGTCTTCTTACTTCAATGGCTAGACTTTCCAAAGCCATGTAAATGGAGCTCATAAAACCAACTCTAGATCTTATTGAAAAATTGTTTGGAAAGATATAATGGAATATTTTTTTATGACAGATATAGATACTAGATACCAATGAAGATTGCACGATTGGCTATAATCTAGAATAGCATAAGATTTTAGTTATTCATGCTAAAAGGAAACAATGTTATTTAAAAAGACTTTAGAGACATAAAACTATATTCCTTCTTCTGTTTTAGGCAAAATAAAGCACTATGTTTATTATCATAGAAACATCCTAACCTTGAATAACCAGGTCAGTGCACTGTATGTCAAAAAGGCAGTAAAAAGTAGCAGTACAAAGTTGCTAACTTTTTTTATAGAGATTTACTGGATTAACACAATTTTTACCAATACATATGACAGCTCTTTAATGGAGCTAATTCACAGCTCCACATTTCCATGACTTGCAAGTATCAGAGCTTTGTTATTTATAGTTTTCTTGTCCCCTAATCTTTTCTGACACCCATATCTCCTGCTTAGTCTGTGTCATCTGTATGTCTTAGTCTTCTGTATTTCTGTCCACATTCCCAGAAGCACTTGCTACCGATCTCATTTCTGTTCATATTTCCTCCCTTCCTTCTGCCACTACACAATTACAGTTTTTCTGTGTAACCACATATATCCTTGCACAGATTTTCAAGCAATGCAGGACCTCCTGGGGGAAACAACTGCAAGGAATTGCTGTTCAGCTCCTGCAGGCATAAGCCATGTGAGGTCATTATAAAAATGCTCTATAAACATGAAGCATCAGTAGATTTTTCAGATACTTTGAATGCTATAAATCTGTGTAGCTTCACAGCATATGCAGACTGATTAAACATAATATGCACTTTCACATAAAACACGCTATATATAAAGAAACCACACTCACTAAATTTCAGATTCCTTTTCCAAAGCATGGAGATACTAGAACATTTAAAAATATATGCAGTTTTAAACTTTTTTCTTTTTTTTTAACTCAGAGTGTTGCATAGCCTTACTAAAGGTGATTTTTATTATCAAGATAGGGTAAATATCAGTAACCTTGTAACTATTTGTATCCAGGCTCTCAGATAGAACTCTGTAGCATAAACTGGAGATACAAGTCACACTAACTAAGCAGCCATATTCAGAGATGACATGCAAGCAATATCGATAATTCTTTAATGTTTTCCACTGTCCCATTTGTAAACTTAGTTTTTTAATACACAATAAACCTATACAGATTTTCCTCTCCTTTAATATGACAATGAGCGGCAACAGACAGATCAAAGTAATAAGAAGTATTATGATTTCACTCAGTTCTGGGAAGCAAAACAATTTTTTTTTTTATGGTATCTGTGGAGGCACCTGTTCTCCAAGCATTTTCTTCAGCATATTTCATATTATAGCTCAAAATATGAAATCTGGAAACTGAAAACATCAGCCTGCAGTGGTTGATGGGAATGGAAATAGTTGAAATCACATATACACAAAATATATTTCTCATATATCTATATATGAGATATATACACACAGAGATATATATATATATAAAACAATGTTTTCTGTATAAGAAGTCATCTGCATATAGTAGTATTGCTTTAAGGATAAGTTTATTGAAAAACAAATGGATGAATCTAATTAGTTTTCTTTCCTTACAGCTTAAGAGCTATTATCAGATTTTCACAAACATAGTTTAGCCTCCATTTAGGCTTTACAAATCTTGTCCTTTTGAGGATGATATCTGTTCTTTCCACACTGCTTTCCCTTTTTCAGAGGCTCACAGCATTTCAAGAGTCAGAGTTGTAACTAAAACTAATTCAATGAGCTCCAAAATCACGTTTAGACCATCTTTCCTTTTTCCTCCCATTCCTCATTCTTGGTTGTGGCGGTGGGAACTGGATGAGAGGAGGGAGAAGGAAGAGAATTTAAAAGTAATGCCATTTTTCCAGGTCACTCAGCATGCATGGTCTTTCTCAGTCATCACCTCATGATTCACGGATGACTTTCTAGCCAGCTTTTTTCCCTGAAGGGAAGCACATTGTCTCCTTATTTTTTCTGTTAGTTCAATGCTTTCTTTACACTAAAAAATGTTTTTTGGTTGGTTGGGTTTTTTTTTCTAACTAAGCCTGGGGGTTATTGTGGTCTTCTCTGCCCTTAATTGACAACCAAAGGCAATAAGGCCAGCCATAAGGCTTCCCGTAAGACTTTTTGCAGCCTTTAATAACTTGCATATGTGTTTGCACACACCTGGGTGTATTTGAAAGCTTAATTCTTACAGATAAGGCTTTTCTAAGAGAATTTCTTATTTTGCATTTTCCCGCTGTACAGTGTCACTCTCATTTGAGAGATGTAGAATAATAGAGCTTTATCTTAAACTACGGCAGTTCAGCATATATTGCAGAAGGATGGAAAGGATCAGTAGACAGTAATAGGAGTGGTTCAGCCTTCATTCATTACTAAAGCCATTCCTGTGATTCAATATAAAATGTTATGAGTGGGGGAGCTTACCCATATGCCAGAAAATGGACGTTTTTGAGAACAGATAACACATCACCCCAACAACAGCACTAAAGGCAAGCAAGGAGAGGGCTTGTTACCTGTCACTTTTTGCACTCTACAAGTATTCACAAAGATGAGGGACTGCATTTCGTACCTTCCTCTGCCTCTGAAAGGCCTGAGTCATTGCACTTCCCAAGCCTCTACATTCTTTCCTGATGACTTCCATATGTCTGTAAAGCTCTGTCTTCATTTCTGAGGTTCAGAAAGCAGAGAAGAGCAGGAACCCAGAAAGCCTCTAAATGTATTATTTAACATAATACACAAAGAACAGAGCTCAAAAATGCATCCCCAGTTCCCACTGAACCCCCGCTTTTTGAAGTACCTTCGCACAATTTAAGACACCCATCCCACTAGGGATATAAGAAATGAAGTTTGACACATTCCCCAAGATGTTCATCAGGAAAACATGGTAAGCTCCCAGTAAAGTCTGGTAAATGGGCAGTGCCGGCAGCCTCTGGACCTTCTCACTCTTAGAAAGGCTTAGCTATACTTGTGCAGTGTCGTGTGCATTTTAAGTGTTAGGTCTTGTAAAATGTCAGTGGGGAGGTTTAATTCAGAGGTGATACATCAATCAGCATTATAACCAGCAATCCACAGCGAATTTAACTGGGTATGTAATCTAGATCAGATGGTAAGGCAATTGGTATAACAAGCTGTGAGCTTACAGTTCATTGTACCTCTATCGTATGTTTCATTCTACTGGAAAAGATGTAAATAGCAACATAGCCAAAGGCTGGCTGTTGGTTTGCTCCTTTTACTCTACTTTAGCACCAAAGAGGACAGTTTGCCCCCCTGAGAGCAACTGTGCATGTCTGTGCACCCTTTCTTTGGAGAAACCTGCTTGGGAGGTGCAATAAGCAGATGGGCTGTATTAGAGGTATGGACAGTATGACACTGCTACAGAAGCTCAAGTAAATCCATGTGTGTACTGCTGTTTTCCTGCCCCTACTACTGCTCATCTGAACTTTTGAGGGAAACAGTACTGCTTGCAACAGGGAGAAGATCTACAGCAAATTTTCAGAGGCAATGGAAAGAAGGTGTGATCCTTATGGGGCTGGGGGAATGGCACAGCACTTGTTGAAACCAGAAACTCATAGCAAGTTTTCAGGCTGAGACAAAGACAGAAGGTATGGATTTTCCTTGACATGACAAAGATGACATGGGACAGGCTGGTTTTCAAACCTGCTATTATACACAACAAAAGGAGGAAGCAATCCTTCAATAATTTCCCTGCCCAACCAAAATTTTTAAGCTAAAGCAAATGTGCATTGCTGTGGTACTATCCACCTCACTGCTATTTAGGTAATAACAATGCCAAAAGTAAGTATTTTCTGATTCACAATTCAAGGTCAGACCTTGCAAAGAACTGAATAAGTAGAAGCAATACTGTATTTTCCTTCCCAGAGACTGAAAAATCAATTATTTAATTAGGGAAGTGGAAGAATTACTTACAGTGACCAAAAACCCACTGTTTTTTGTTAGTGATAGCAAAATGTGCTAAAAAACTAAATAATCAGGACCACTAAAAAAAATGTGGTCCTGATTATAAACAGATTATGCTATGCTAAACTATTCTTTTCTCCTAATTAAATTACAACTATTTCAGCTTACAGTTTTAATGAAAAGAGCAATCAGAAGTCTGCTGCACTCCTTTATATCATTCCAAACCACAGTTCTTAAACAGCACATCTACTGTTTTAGTTGACTTAGGAAAAGGCAAATGAATACAAATTAATTCATAAGCAATTCTCAATGATCAAGCAGTTAATATACTGTAAAATGTTTCTCAGGGAAGCATGACATTGTGGAGCATAGTAAAAGCAATGTTGTGCTTTCACACTGTTTTATACATTAGTAATTTGTACCACTGCATGAATTAGTTGCAGGTTCATTAATAATTTTTGCAGCTGGAGTGTTAAACTGAAATTATGCCAAAAGTGAAAATGAAGTTATTAAAGATAAACTGTTACAGTCCATTTCTGAAGAAAACAAGTTAAAAATGGTGCTATCCACATATTCAGTGAATAGGGTATTCTTAATTCACTGATATGTTCCATGCTGTGAACTGTTTTACAGTTCTGTGAACTATGTTTTACATCAACATTCAATGGGTAACTATAGTTCACTACTGAATCTCTATAGTGCCCCTGTGATACAGGTGATTGCTATTCTACCTTTATATACAGAGCTGCTGCAGATGTTTATTTTTTAAATTATTTTTTATTTTATCTCTGAGTGGTTTAAGCAGCCCAAGTAAACTATATATAACAATACCATAGAGGATGAGACCATAATCAGTGTTCAAAGGGTCAAACCCATCAGTTTATATTGTTCTAGGCAGACTTCACAGGTCTGGTCTGTTCAAGGCTATTTACAACTGTCTGTAGAGTGTTAGTTGTGTAATTTAACAGAGCTCAGTTTAGGTGTACAGAAGAGCTGGAAAGCTACTGGGAATGAACAATGTTTTGGGGGTTTGGCTTTTTGTTTGTTTGGTTGGTTTTTTTTCAGTTTTCCATGTACAAACTATTTTGAATTAAAAGGCTGATTATATATATGTTACTTTTATATAATGGTGATTTTAATGTTACTATTTAAAATATTTCAGTTAAAATTTATGAAGTTACAGAAAGTGTACCAAATAGTTTATCCAAAGTAAGAGGTAAGCACAAGAATTTTTGATGCCAAAACGGCATAGAGTAACTGCTCAGAGACGAATTTTGTCTTTAAGCAGCAAAGGTATTTATTTTATGCAATGTTGGTGAGCCAGCTGATTTGCACTGGACAAACTAGCTCCAAAGTTTTCAGTGAAAAGTTAGGCGGTTTATACAGTTTTCCTGAGAGGTTACACATCTTTACATACATACTCATTTGATTTTGACACCTGATCATTCCATTCACAATAAGTGGGATCTAGATGGAGCAGACCTTTCAATTTTCTTTGCTCAACAATTTCCTGACTTGATGGCCTCCTTATCTCCTTCAGTTGCCCACCTTATCTTTTCTAATTATTCAGAGTACATTCCTGTCTGAACACAAACAGAGCATCACCCAGAGCATTGTACCAAACTCATCCTGACTAATCTTTTTATTTTAAGACATTGTTCTGTTTCAGTTTATGGTTACTTCACTTCATTAATGCCAGTGACATTTCCAACTACTCATTGTATATGTTATATAAGAACGTATGAACTATTCTCTTTTTGAATCCATTTCATATTCTTTGTTTACCTGGAGGTGGGGTGGTGGTGATGGTGAGGAATCATTATAACCTTCTTCTATGAGCACAGTAAGTTATAATAGTCTACAAGATCAAAACACTATAAGTATTTGAAACTGAAGCTAACTGTAATTTGTCAGTAACTGGTGATAGACTCTTTTTCTAACTATTTGAAAATTTTCAGATTATTTTTAAGGAGAGAGAGGAAGAAGATAAATATGTTGGCCAAGAAAGACACACCCAAAATGGAAAACAACCTTGCCTCTTTTATGTGATAAAGATTTGGGTCCCCTATCAGCCAAGAATTTATACACCTAATTAGCACTTTGATAAATTCAGATGCATTAAATTAAGAAAATTAATAAACTAAAATGTTCTACCTTGAATGATCCCACATTTGTATAGGTAAGTATCTCTAGAGAATATTGTTATGCTTATTAACCAATAATGCTATCCAAGAGGGATCTTCTTTTATATGTGGAATGTCTTCTTTTTGTTTGTCCTGATTTTCAATCACCAATACTTCTGTTTCCCTAGTTCTCCTCCTGGGTAACAAAAACACCTGAATCTTGCCAGTTCTTTTATACAGAATGCACTATCCTTTCCTTATTAAAAGATCTCAAATGTTTGAAAACACTTGCTTAGAGATAATGACTTGAGTAATGCTATCAGCATATGATACATGTAAAGAAAGTCTTCGCAGAGGCAGAAGAGATCTTTTTGTGTTTGTTACAGACACTTTTGAAAGTACTACACTGTTATTCCCTGTTGCTGGGGTGGGTGGACAGTGGGGGGGTGTGGGGGGGGGGGGGTGGATACAAAAAGAAAAGATTTAAAACCCTCCAAAAAACCAGACCCTTGCCCAGCCTTCAACTTTGAAACACAATCCAGGCCAAATCCTGACAGGTACTGAGCTATTCTGCCTCTTGAATGGAGCTACTGTTAGTACTGAATGCTCAGAGCCTCCTGAAAAATTCAGATAGTTTGAGAAAATTTTGGCTGAGAAGTACGGTGCTCTTCAAGTAGTATACTGCAAATCCAAAACCATTGTTCTGTTTCTGCATTAAATAGCACATTCGTATGTAATGTTTTATGATTGTATATGAATACTAAAATCTTTTAATAAGGATAATATATCTGATTTAATAAACACAGAATTGCCAGGATGCTGAGTACCATAAGCTAAAGCCAAAATACAAGGGAATTAATTGCAAGTCACTTATAGCAGAAGACATGTTTAGTTTTGTCTTTGTAACAACTTTTGAGCTACATGTAGCTATTAATAAGCTTTTTGTTCCTATGTGTCAATTCCTTGTCTAAACTTTCCACCAACAGATTTATGAGCTTCAGGCATATTTTTTTTCTTTTCTACAGCTGCATCTTTCTACATTACTTTAAAGTTTGGTTTACATATGAAAAAAAAACACCAGCAAACCATAAACCAAACTAATAACTGTTGCTTTAATTTGAAACTAACTCCTATGTTTAGAAATGCTACAGTCCATCTTCCTGTAGAAATGTGTGTTATTCAGAACAGTTTTCTCCCTTTCTTTCCCCATACAGATTTATTTGTTATATTAATTATTCTTGAACATGTAAAATTCATGCGTTTCTGTTATCACTTTGCTGTCTGGTAATACACCTGTCTCTTTCTCTCTCACTTCTCTCGCTCCATACATTACTTTTTGGAAAAATCTATAACAAAACTGTTCCAGACATGACTTCACTCATACCCATTGTTGCATGAGAAGAATGGCAATCTATAGTTGGTAGCTTATGATGGTGATGGAAATTTAGTTTGGTTTTCATAACCTACTGAAGAGATGTGCATAGTTAAGAAGCATAAACTGTGCTCAAACCCTGGAACATACTAATCCTTCAGAAGGGTAACACCAAGACTGTATTCCTTTCTTTTTTGTTAGTTGTGATCCCACTGGGGACAAGCCTGAAACCCAGAACTGAGCACTTCAAATATAAGTAGGAGTTAAGACTGGAATCTAACCAAGCCTAATGCCAACCATGCTTGTTTAGCTGTTCTGAACAACAAAGCTTTTCTTGCTGAATGATGCAGCTTTGACTTTCTTCTGAAAGGTAAATGATGACTGTAACATTTGCTCTTTTGACATTTCACCAGTCAGCTTGTATTTCTCTACACTTGCAACCCAATAAAGTTTTTATTCAGAACTATGAACGAAATATCTCTCCATTAAGTTATCCTAGGTGTAGAACAGTTCATCCTTGATATGATTATTTCCTGTCCTCGCACATAAACTGTTTACTTTCAGTGAAAAGTTATAGATATTGGTAACTCCCAAAGGTTGCTGCAACTTTTTTAGCATTCTGAAAATGCCTCATCTGTCTTTGTCAGTCATTAGACATTTTCTTGATCACCTTTTTTTCTTCCATGAACCTGATTACTGTGATTATTTCCCCATACTTTTCTTGAGTCAGGTATTACCTCTTTTAGTATGTCACTCACCACCAAAACTTCCAAATACCACAGCTAATAACTTGCTGGGTTTTATTCCAATAAGTAGATGTTATGTTTATGCGAAAAGAATCCAAAAGCACCTAAACTTTAAAACAAACCTCAAGCCTGCAAATAGGAAAGATTTCTTTTCCCAGTGGACAAAACATCCAAAGAAAATTATTCATCTGCTGTCCATTCTCCTTTTTCTCAAATTTACAAGTTTTATTGTAAAAATAAATTACTTTAACATAAGATCACAGAATCAGTCATAACCTTTCCTTTATGACATGATGTCTACATCATAATACTTTTACTATTATCTGCCTAAGGCACTTGCTTTCTCTCCTCTTCTTCTCCTTTCTACCCTTCATCCAGAACTGCTATGCTAGCTTCATGTGCTTAATTTTAAGTTCCACCTTAAATCAAAATCCACAAGAAGCATTTAATTCACAAAGGGTAACACCTTAAGTAAAATCTCAGAAATTTAATTTTCAGAGGCAATTTGAAAATTGAAAACTAAAATTCAAAATTTTAGTGGTTTTACAATGTACAATATCAGAAATTAATCAGAATTTTTCAGATCACTAATTTCAAGCTTATTTTTGGTGACTTAATGAAATTTAACTGAATCAGCAGTACTTAGATGACATGTGTTTTATGGAATATAGGAAAGACATTAACTTTGTCAAGTTACAAAGAGAAAAATGTACTAAATGATTGAAACTAGGAGACAATCTAGCAAGGCTGAATGTAATTAACAGTGCAACTAGGTCCTTCTTTGAAAACTGCCTGGAGATTCGTAGTTTGGATCAAGTAGTCTTTTCCTCCTTATGCTATATTAACCCTGAATATTATTTCTGTCAGAAATCCCACTGACTTATTGCAGTAAGATAAGCCACAGAATTTGAATAGTTCTATATTATTAGTTATGTAATTATTAATATGCCTGCTTAAAGGTATATTGAACGCCAACTACTTCGAACTGCAGTTTCAAATAATATTTGCACTTCCATCTTTTGCATGACAATCATGAGAATTCAAGCAATGGCTTACCTGATTTGGATATGCAAAAGGTTAAGTCTAAAACTTTGTAGTAAGGTATTTATACTTGACTGTGACCAACTGTGAAAGATTAATTACTTTAAATCTCTAACAAAAGGAGACCAAACCCCCTAAATTTGCCTACTTCCTGTGAAGTTATTCTCTGGCGTGGTGGGTTGATCTTGGCTGACTGGCAGTTGCCCACTTGTGGGAGACCATATTGTAAGCTGACTGCCTCAAAGCTTGTTTGCATCCCTGTTGGGCTTGGTGCAAAGCTACCTGGTGGGAACTCGACAGCTGTGAACCAGACGAGGAACAAACAGCCATCTGAAACCAGACATCAGCTGGGATCATGGAGCGGCCATGTTGTTTTGGGGGACATGTCCGGACATGACCGACCACCTCAACCCATGGAGGCATGTGCAGTCCATGACAAAGGACCATGCAGGCCTCACGTGTGCCCCTAGGAACCAGCATGATGAGATGGGGAGCATGTGCAGTATGTGTCATTGTCAAGGAAACAATCTCCCTGAGTACCCTATGAAAGACTGTACCTTCCAACAGTAAGGGTGCTATCTGGAGAGCCCCACCATTGCCGGACAAGGAAACTATGGACCAATGGGATGCTGCTGGATCCATGGTGGTGACTGTCTCTTCCAACTCTGTCCTGACTACTTTCTAAGTTTCCTTCTTTTCTATCCTTTCTTCCTTTTCCTATCGCTCTTTTCTTATCAACACTGTGCTCCACTAAATTTGCCTGATTGGCGGTATTTGGCCTTGTTTGCATCTTCATCTCACTCTGGGAGTAACATTGAATCTCCCCAGCTCAGGCTGTGTTGGACCGGGACACCACTAAGCCACAATATCATGCCCACTCCTTCACAGAACAGCAGGAGAAAAAATGACAAAAAGCTTGCAGGATGACATATTCACATAAGGACAGGGAGATTACTTATTCATTATCACCACAGGCAAAACAGACAACAATGTAGAGAAATTAACTGATTTTATTGCCAATTAATAAGAGAGTAGGATAATGAGAAACAAGAACAAATCTAAAAAACCCCTCCTTTCTTCCTGGGTTGAACTTCACTCCTGACTTCTCCACTTCCATCACTCAAGCAGTGCAGGGGCATGAGGGATGGGCTTTGCAGTCAGTCCATTACACATTTTCTCTGCCTTTTCTTCCTCCTCACACTCCTCCTCTGCTCCAATGTGAGGTCCCACCCACGGGAGACGGTCCTTCATGAACTGCCCCAATGTGGGTCCTTCCCATGGGCTAGTTCTCACAAACTGCTTCAGCGTGGGGTGCAGCCCCTCAGGAGCAGGCTGCTCCAGTGTGGGTCCCCTGTGGGGTCATAAGTCCTGCCAAAAATCCTGCTCCAGCCTGGCCTTCTCTTTCCATGGGGCCACAGATCCTGCCAGGAGCCTGCTGTGGCATAGGCTTTCCATGGGGTCACAGCTTCCTTCAAAACACATCCGCCTGCTCTGGTGTGGGACAATCCATGGGCTGCAGGCAGATATCTGCTCCACTGTGGACCTCCATGGGCTGAGGGGGACAGCCTGCCTCACCATGGGCTTCATCATGAGCTGCCAGGAGAATCTCTGCTCTGGCACCTGGAGCACCTCCCGCCCCTCCTTCTGCACTGACCTGTGTGTCTGCAAGGTTGTTGCTCTCACATGTTCTCACTCCTCTCTTTGGCAGCTGTTGCACATTTTTTTTCCTCTTCTTAAATATGTTATCCCAGAGGCACTACCATCGTTGCCGACTGGTTCAGCCTTGGCTGGTGGCAGATCTGTCCTGGAGCCAGGTGGAATGTCTCTGTCAGACATGGGGGAAGCTTCTGGCATCTCCTCACAGAAGCAACTCCTGTAGTCTCCCTGCTACCAAAATCTTAACAGGTAAACCCAATACATCTGGTTTAACAGCTATAAAAGACTTGACATTCTACTCATTACAGCCTTCAGAAACTACAGGTTTCAGGCTGGAAGGACTAGTCACTTGTCAGTACTAGTCAGTCTGTCATGAAATCACCAGAACTCACTGTTTTTTGCATTATCTGTTTATCTGGCTGAATAGTTCTCTGTTTCTGTCTTTACATAAAAGGCTTTTCTTCAGATCTCCAGCAATAAAATTTTACCTTGAATAATGCCAGATTAGTCTCTCCCTGATAATCTTTCAGAATTGTTTATTGGTACCTTTAGGGTATGTTTAAATCTATCCCTGATCTTCTTTCAGAATTTGGTAATTAAGTTCTCTATTTTCAGGGTAGGAGTAATTTTGGGTTTTGGTTTTTGGTTTTTTTTTTAATATTATTAGTAGTATTACTATCACATAAAATAAAACAGATTATTACCTTGTAGACACTGCTATCAGTTCCATCCTGCCCTAAAAGAAGGATAAATCAGAAATGGGTATCTTCCCTGAACAATCACCTCTTCAGCCCTCACAGAGATCAAAATAAATCATTTTTCCTGTGCACTAACCCAGGAAAAATAGTTCTGCATTACAACATTGCACGTCAAATGTATAATGCTAAATTAGTTTCTGATTTATATCTTGTGATTAAATTTCATTTCTAGAACCCACACAACAGAAATTAGAGAGTTTCTTGTGCATCAAGTTTCAAAGCAGCTCAAGGTCAGGCAATGCAAAGTTGCATACATAAGCAAACAAACACATATATTAGAAAAATTCAGCCCACTGTTCGAAAGAAATTATGTCAGCAGTCGGGAGACTAAGAGAGTAATTTACCACTGACCAAAGCATTAGAAATCTTTGTATAAATTCTAGCAAGCAATATGGATCTAATTGCCTCACCCTTTTTCTTATTAAAAAAAATATAAAATCTTCCCACCTGATACAATCTATCATGCATGTTGTAGCTCTGATGCTTTCAGCTATGGACTGAGTATCTTTTAATTACTTCATCTGTTAACCTTTACTTCTTTGAAACACTACTGAGGTACGTTTGCTTTCAAATACTCTTACCTATTCTTGAGTTAAGTAACACATTAAAGAGTTTTCTCCACATGTTTCTATCCAGGGACCACTTCTGTTCTAAAAGTGTATAAAGCATATATTATAAAGATTCTATATACCCAATTCCATAAATATAGTGATAATTAAACTACAACTATGGGATGTGTAAAATACATACTAAGCCTTTATTAAAATCTTGATATATTGAGATGGAGAAGATACACCCAACCATTTATGTAAATATTTGGAAATTACTCATTTGGTATGTTACAAATCTTCCTTGTTTTATCAGTACCTAAAATGGACAGGCTGGCATGTTGATTAACACTCAACCATTATTAGTTTTGAAATGTAATAAATGGGCAAAATAAAATGGGCAAAAATATAGATAGCACATTTTTATGCTTTTGTAAAAAATACTGACTTCAGTTTGATGCTATTTATGATACTGTTCAACCAATGAATATTCCCATAGATGATTTACTTGTATAGGAACAAGTGTCAAAATAAAAAAAAGTCTAGTGAGAAATGAGAATCCATATAAAGTTTTTCACCAGAGGACACTTTGCTTTCTGTTCTCATAAATACTCCTCTTAATGGCATTCCCAACCTTCTAGTCCACAAGCAGAAAAAAATATGAGATGTTACATAAAGCTATGCATATTACAAGTAATAGTAGTCTAGAATTATTAACAGAGATGGCATCACACTTCCGAAGTTGAAATACATTCATATAAAATGTTTAGATACCAATTTTCAATGCATTAAAAATCTAATCACGTTTACTTAACCACTTTCCTTGCATTCATGGTGCATTCATTTTACACCTCGTATTTTACAATCTACTTGTATAGCACCACAAGTGCAAGTATGTTAAATAGTTATCTTAAGTTGAACTTGATAGAAGCTTAATAACATTAACTTCTGGTATTACTCCTAAAGCCCAAAGTGAGTGCTTTGTTGAATCTGTTTGATCTGAACAGGCATTCTAGGGTGCGTATGTTTGAACTTTGAGAAAATAAAGACATTATTTTGAGATGGAGATATGTGTGGTTCAAACATCTGACATGTCATGCAACCAGCTGGAAAAAAATCTCAGTCTGTCTCTAAGGTATATTGCTTCACACCAGTCCAACAGGTACTGAAGGATGGAACCTTTTCATTTGGAATGGGCAAAGTTCAGTGTCATCACTCAGATTTCCAGACTCACTGAGGAGCTGATCAGCAGTGCAGCAAAGTCACTACAAAGCCCTCTCAAACAGCTGACACCAAACTAAAGAGGACACACCATGGTCTAGGGAGCTTTGAGTTATTTTGCAATAAATTAAAATAAATAAATAAAAAAGCGCCCAACATAGTTTACTGTTGCCTTCAGGACAAACAGACAGACAGAATCCTTTCATTTTAAAAAAGGGAAGAGAAAATAATAATAACGTTTACATAAGTTGACATAACACTCATGTTATTATAAAAAATGTTATCAGACTGAATCTGAAAATCTGAATCCAGACTACTGCTAACACTGTACTATCCAAATTGTTGTTCATGCTTCAAGTCATCCAGAGATAACAAAACCACATGAGAGCTATCTAAGATTTCCCCTTCTGCAGCTGTTTATTCCAGGAACTAAATACTATTTAAAATATAAGAATCTCACCTATTCTAAATTGAGAATTTTTAACATACCTACATGAAGAACTGAATAATTCTGGCTTTTATGGACTGAGATATTGTGTAAGAAGTGCCAAACTATTCCACATGTGATACATCATAGGAAGGGGTGCTTAGTATTCTTTTTAGTTAATTCTTGTAATCTTTAATATCTTTAGACAGCATCTTTAGTTGCTTGGGAAGTTAAATGTAGAAATCAGCGTACAGTGGTTTCACTTCAGAAAACACAGATTCAGCTTTTAATTTAGGTCACTTTATGTGTTTCCTTCCCATGTACTTACTTTTGCAAGACTGGAACATAATGTGACTCAGCTTGACTCTTCTGGCAGTATCTCCTCAACAGAGGTTCAATGTTAAAGACACTTGGAGGTCAGGGCTGATGTATACTGGTAGAGCATTGCAAGCGTTAGTGTGCCTGCTTGCAGTCACAGCTATTAGTACTTTGCTTTTTATGAGGAAAAAGTTCATTCCTTTTCATTTCCTTCACTCCTCTTATATATTATTCCAATAATTAACTTAATAGTGACATTTCTGTTTGCTTAATGGACCTTTTTTTGACCTAATTCTTAATATTCCTGCAATCATTAACCTTTAACCTATGTTCCAGACTAGCACGTAAAAGACTTTCTGCAGCTTACTGCTTTAACACTTTACCAGTCAAATGTATTATTTCTGCTGTTAACCAGCTTTTTAGCCTACAAGTGGGTTAACTGCATCTATCAACCTAAATTGGTTATATGCAAACATGCACTCACAAATACAAGTGCATTTGTGTTTCTCTGACTGATTTGTGAAGCAAAGGGTTTTGGATAGTTAAACTGTGATTTGGGTAACTTTGAGAGCATGCTCTTCTGTGGCTGGGATATAAGCAAATATCCACCACATCACTTCTCCCAGCTTTCTCTTTTTAACTTTTTCTGACATGTGCCTAAAGGAACGATCAAAATACAAGCATCTCTTTGAAGAGAAAAGTGGTAAAATGACTTAAGTGAGAAGAGGGGAAAGACACATCAGATAATACATCAAATTGAAGCTGAGAAGACACACAGACTCCAGCAGCATGAAGCAACATCAGTACATGGTTGCCCTAGACTGAAAAAAATAAAGCTTCAATGGAACAGTGACAGCATGAAGTAACAAAACAGAGTTTGCACTGTAATGATTTTATGATTTTCTTTCAACTTCACTCAAGGACAGGAGAGAGCACTCTCCGTCTTTTCAGAACTGAGCACTCTGCATCATCAAGAACTTGCCATTTTTTTTTCTAACAAATTCATTCAGTTTCTCTGAAAAATTTTCTGGAAGAGAATCTCAGAAATATTTGTATTTTTAGTATTTATTTTTTTTAGTTCTCTACCTATCTTTTTTTTTTAATTTAATTATAAAGTTGAAAATCATCCTCTTGCCTAAATGCACTAAATCTTTACCAATAAAAGCATGTTCATGCCAGTAGATGTACAAAAATCTAATTCAACGTTTTCCAGGTAACAGTAGTTTGATAGCTTTTCCTTGAGATTCATCTACTAGTTTTTTATATATATATATAATTTTTTTTTCTGTGCTTTTACATATTATTACAAGTTGCATCAACCCATAAAGGCCTTCAGTTGCATATTACATGACTGCTCTGCATGTTCTTTTACAGTGAGGCAGCAGGACCACAATGTAAAGAGTAATACAGGGCTTACAACACCCATGTACCACTGCTGAAACAATCCATCTACTTTCTGTATGGTGCCTCAGGACTTCTAACTGCCGAGAGTCAGCATAGTGAACCTACACATTGAAAGCTGTTCCACTGGGCTTTTATAGTGCTGCCTCTTCACTGACAATTGGCTTTTCGAGATAGCACTAGGTTCACACTATTAATTGTCACTCTTACTAGTATGTTACTATTACTCTTCAGGAAATCCTTCCTTCATTTCTAAAGCAAATTCTATATTCTGAATGTCTTAATCTTGATTCAGTTACTGACCTTATGAGTTCTACAGAATTAATGCCTGTGTTTGTAGTATGCTATTTGAACTATTTTCATAAAAAACTCTGGTTTTGAAACCAAAAGGTGTTAGTGTTTCTCAAAATATAACAGTGTGCTAATTATAACACCAGTTGAAATGCAATGTCCTGAGATCAGAAGAACCTTCTCAAAGGACCTGTGTGATAATTTAAGTTTATTTACTAAAGGCAATTAAGTTGAAGGTGTATTTTGACAAAAGAAACTGCAGATTATGCATATATCTATATAACCAGTGCTGCCACAGAACATGTCAGTAATTGCAATATAAAATCAACATCACACAGAGCAATTAGTTTTAATGAAACTGAAATGTTAGTAAAATTCTAAAACATATACTCAGATCCTTAAAAAAAACCCCAACCAACCATAAAAAAAACAACCAACCAAAACAAACAAAAACCAACACAAACCAAACAAACCCAAAAAACCTCAAACCATAGAAAACCAGAAAAATAGTAAATCCTGTTAGTGAGCAGTGTCAAATCACTTAGGTACTTGTGCTCTGAAATACTAGTCCAGTAGAATTCACCTCTCTTCTGCTCATTGGGCAGGTGTAGTCTTACTTCACCTTCTTAAAGATTTTTTGCATACTTCTGTGTTCAATCAATTTTCTTCTAGTGTAGAGGCCAAGAGGTGAGAAAAGCACAGAGAGAAACTTCTTCACAATCTCTCTGATAGCAACAGTAGCCTTAAATCAGGCTGGCATTCAGATAAGTGGGGAAAAAAATGATAACCCTAATGCCTGAGCTGTGAACACAAATTAAAGAAAAGCTAGGGAGGAACAGGTATTTTTTACATCTTTTCTTTCTTTCTTTTATACTTAAGAGATTCACCTTAGAAATATCCACACACACCCTGTTTGCACGAGCATCCTTAAAACCTGTAGTTTTTAAGGATATTATAACTTGTTAAATAGGCAAGGTAAAGCTCATTTCCTTTGAGCTCAGAGTCCTGATTGCAGGGATCTTTGCAAAAAGTTAAGAGCCTCAATTCCTACGTGAACAGTTTGCAATTGGTAGTTTTCTGACAGACATAATTTGGAGAAGGTACTTCCCTGTCACTTTCTGTTTGCATGTGCTTAAGCCCTTTTGGTTTCAGGATGTTTAAAATGCTGGTGAAGTTTGCACAGTCTGGAACAGCTGAAATTTTAAGTGTTTCACTGCAACTCATTCCACGCCTCTTACTGCATTAAGGATATTGTTCAAGTTCAGATTTCTTATGCTTTGATGTTAAAGCAGTTCCTATTCCTACCCTACTTTCCCCCAAACTGAGTTAAAAGATAATTTGCATATAAAAATTTTATAGACAATATGGTAAGATTTTCATCTTGGAAAGAGGTTGTATTTACCGATAATTGTGCTCAACATAGAATCATAGAATCATTTAGGTTGGAAAAGATGTTTAAGATCATCAAATTCTGGGGGTTTTTTTGGAAAAGAGCTGTAAGCTCATCAAATTCTGTTTGGTTTTTTTTTTTAATATGTTGTTGGTGTATGTTGGTATTTGGGTTTCAGTGCTTTGGTCTTGTGTGGCTGCAACAGTAAACTATGATTTGCACAGTGAGTGTTAGCTTTTTAGGAAAAAGTAAAGATGAAGAGTCTAATTGCTTCAGCACTGTAACTGAGCCTTTTTGGTATCCATGGGTATCTCTTAATATCACAGTTCATTGTAAATACATAAGGTTTTTTGTTTGATTGATTGCTTTTCCTGGTATGTTAATATGTGCAATAAAGATCAACAGTTTTAAAATATTTTTTATCCAGTTTAGCCACTCCTAAATGACAAGTGAATAAAAAACCTCTCTAATTCACCTGTTTACTGATGGCCTTTTATGAACACCCCATTCTTCTTTAGAAATTTAGAGTCCAGCATGACCTGAAAATCCATCTCCCCACCGAAATCTGACCATTACTTTTATTACACAAAACAATATTATATTATAATGATAACATTATTATATTGACTCAGGAGGAACCCCATGCTTCCTTGTCTCTGTCATGGCTCTGGTCACACTGAGACAACAATGTAACCAGCCCTGTGCAACAGCTGTAGTCAGTAACCTGCACAGACTGCCTTGGTGAAGTGACACTACCAGGGAAATGCCGCAGTAGTACTGTGGCTGGCAAAGGGTTTCCTAACTGCTTCCCATCTTGAAAATTCGTTGCTTAATTTGCATCATGTAGGAGGTGGGATTTATTCAGTGTTCACTGCAATCCTGTTCCTGTGTATTTGCTTCTGTGCTGACTTCTCAAAGTTGTCATTTCTTTCCCTGTGTTCCCTCCTCTCCTCCAGAAGTGCTCTGACTGCATCAAGCCCAGCCTTTCTCCAAGGATGCTAACTGGAGGTCTGACATCCAAACAGATTAAAAGCCAGAACAATGCTTGAATTCTGTAGGAAGCAGAACAGAGACTTAGCACTGCACTTCACCAGGATTCCAATTCCTGATTGTAACTGCAGCCAAGTCAATGAATGATGAGTAATAATAACCTTAGGCAGTTGTGAATCAATGCTATCATTTACTGAGGATCTGTAGAGGAAAGAAATGGATGTGGGCTCCTCTGGCAGTGTCATTCGGGAAACCAGAGCCTTGTAACTTTAAAGCCTTGATCAATTTCCCTCCCCACAGATACTCGCCTTCATACGCTCTTGGTGTCCTATTGTTTTTAGCACTTTCATTGCCTGCAAATCTCTAGCCATAACGACATCTGACCTCTTCATGTTACACTATGTAAGACTGTCTCATATTCTCCCAATGGAGATAAGATTCATGTATCTTTTTCTGATGGCAAACGTTTAAGACTTGTCAACACTTCTTCCAGCACATGGTTGTTTTTTGTATTATATTCTTCTTATATATTGTATTATATGCCTTCCAAACCCTAGGCAATTGCCATTCACCCCAACTGTCCCACATACTCAGCTGTTCACTTTTTTTCTTCCTGGTGGTTGTCATCCTGCCAGCCCCCAGGGAGTGCTCTAAAACTGAGCCCTACCTGCATTTGCTCAGCACCTTATTCCACACCTGAAATACTCATCACCTGGTGTTCTGACTTCCTGTTTATTGTCCACACTACCAGATGGGGCAGAAAAACATCCCTTCCCATGCTGAGGAGGAATGGTTTGACTGCTTGACAAATAGCTGCCCCAGTAAAGGGTTGGGAGCATCAAGGGGACACATTCAGTTTGACATACACCATGCAATTTTATTGTGCTAAATTCTACAGTTATTTTTAATGGATATTGCAAAAACCACATCTAAAATGCCATTGGAAGAACATCCTTCTAGTATGCTGGTCAGCTGAATCTCAATTGCTGTGCTGATCAAGTCAGAAAGATTTGTAAGTCTTGCTCCCAAGGTCTTATAGTGTCAAGTGAGACTGGTAATACTGATCGTCTTGATTTCCATATTCCTCAAGGCACCTTGTGTCAGCTACTTTGACAGGGCTGACCCTGGCATTAAAATCCCAGTGAAATATTGCCACATACCAGCAGTTTGCTTATCCTGATACAAGTATCACTGCTGAGGGTTTTGTCTCTAAAGTCTCCTGAAGTAAGGAGTAGCATTAGTAGCCATGCAGCAAACATATGGCGCCTCAGAGCAGCTGGGAAAACATGGTGCTCCAGCTTTCTTGATGGAAAGTACTTTTCCTCTGCCAACTGCATTTTGTAAAACAGTTCAAAGCCTTTTACCAGCTTTCAGGGAGCTGCTTGCCACAGGGAAATGCTTGTGAAAGGAGTAGGCAGGCAGGCACCCAAACAGCATAAGTCATAAGATATCTAGCTACATGTCCCCATCTTCCAGCTTTTTTTCACAGAGTGCTGGCAATAACTGCTGAGAGTGAAAATTACTTAAGGTAATTTGGATACAGTTAAGCTCCCTACAACCATAGGATGGTCAGTTCACATCATCAGATAAAATGAGCATCAGCTTTATAAACATGCATTGTCTAGGAATGGTATTGCTAAGTCAGTCTCTTCCTGCCATTCACTTCTTTTGACTATACCCCATTGAAATCCTGCTTCTTCTTGGCTCACTTTTCTTCTCTGTGGCCAAACACCTCCTGATCTATCTTGCCAAGTCTGCATTCATACTGTTAACTTCAGGTCTAATGGTCAAGCAAAGGAATCCCCTTGGTAGGTGGAAAAGCTCAGCTGATTAGCATCTAAGAGCCCCCTTTCACCTTCTCCTCCAAGGGCAGTCACCTAACCTTCATTTCTCTATTAGGTTCTATCAAATACTGCAGCTGAATTCCAGGTAATGGCACTGTCTTTCCAATTTCTTGTCCCTATTATCGTAATTCTCCTTCAGACTTAGAACCACAAAACAGCCCAGGTTAGTAAGGACCTCAAAAGATCATTTGGCCCAACCTTTTGTGGGAAAGAGAGCCTAGAAAAAATGGAAGACTTTAAGAAGAGAAGAAGAATGTTATGAATATAAAATCTATCAGTAGAAGCCATCATACAGAAGATAGGGAAAATCTGAATCATAGTCAAAATATTTTCTTAGGTCTACTCCATATAAAAATCCTTCTCATGGGGCAGCCACATACCATTTTACTTTCCCAGCTCAGAACAACAGCATCATATGACAGCTGATCCCTCAAAGAGTAGAGTAACTGGAAGTAATATAGGATTGCCCGCAGAAATCATATGTTCTTTACATGTCCTTAGTTAGTATTTTTCCATTCAGGAAAGGGATGCTTATTACATATTCTGAATCCTTGCTAAACATAAACAAAATCTGTACATCAAATTTTTCCCTCAAAATAAATTAATATATCCCATAATAAAGCACCGCTCTAAAATGCTGCCGCAAGGCCAACATCGTTATGGAACACTGTATCAAAATTCCTCTTCTGTCTCAAAATGTTAAAGAACTGGAGAAAAAAAAAAAGTTACTGCTGAGTCCTACATACCAACAAATACAGGCTCTAAGAGAATCAGGGAGCTTTTCTTAGAAAGCAAGCCTTTCCTCCTTACCTTCAAATAATATAAAAAAAAAGATAGCCCCAAATCATATTGGGTACCATAGGTCAAGATCAGTGTCATAACCTCTATTCAAAATCCAACTGGCAGTCAGTGAAAGCTACACAGCATTATATGAAGTAGATCTTAGAAACTGCCTTCTGTATTCTCAACTAGTTCTATTTCCCAGACAGTGCCAAGATGTTATCTAACCACTTTGTACAAAGAAGAAAGACGCTACAAGTATATGCAACTTAATTTTTACAGTGTGAAAGCAGCTATTTTCCCTCAATACCTAACAGATCATATAGTGTATATCAATACATTTATTTTGGAAAAAATACGGTTCTTACACTAACAAATTGTGGCCAGATCAAGTGGCATCCTTTCCTGCTAGAACAACAACTACTAGAGGTAAAACCAGACTAACCCAGCTCCTGCATTTATTCAGTTCAGTGTAATCCTTCTCTTCTCCTAAATGTTCGTATGAAAGGAATCTAATTTGATCTCAGTATGGAAACTTACTTAATATAACACTAATTGTATAGGAGAAGGAATAATATTTCACTTCAATCTGTATTTTCTCTAAAAAATTAGCATGAACAAAAATGAAAAATAGGACTGAAAATCAAAGTAACAGGGAGCCATCTTCACAACATTTTTAGCGAAAAAGTGTTCTTCAATAGACAAATTATGCCAATGCCTACAGGAGTAAAAGAGAAGTGGGTACATAATGAACCTTACCCTCCCTTTAGCACTATCAATATAGAAGTCATAATTCAGGTAAGCTACAATATTAACACCACAAGGGAACGGTATGGCAAATCAGCAACAGCTCTTGTCATGGATGAGCATGCCCAACAGCCACATTTAGTCTTTGAGCACTGCCAACTACCAGGAGAGCTAGACTGAGAAGTACGCAAGAGCCATGCTAGGAACACGATTATGCTGTATACTGATGTTTCATGTACCTCCTGATCTGTTTCTGTACTCCTCCAGGAGCACTCCATCGGGTCGCACCTTATCCCAGTGTGCACCATTGCAGGAAAAACATGTGTTTCTTGTTTCTTTTACTGCTGGTAAATATATGAAAAGTAAAATCATGAACAGAAAAAAGTCACAAAACTTAATGGATGATATTTCAAAGATGTATGTGTGCAAATGCGCATTCACTTCTAAGAACACGTCCATCAGCTAGTACTGATGGCACTAAAGATTTGTGTGTCTGATTTGGCCAGTCCCAAATATTTTGTGTTTATACTCATACTGTCTTTACATCCTGTTTAGTTAAATAAAAATACAAATTGTCTACAAATTGTTTGCTTCTGTGAAATAGGCCGGAATTTCTGGTAGTTACCAGAAGTGTTTCTCAACTGTTAAACTGTCACATCTCTTTGATTACTTTGAGGCAATCAGAAAAGGGGAATCAAGGTTGTATAACTCCTATCCAGACAAAAACACTGTGCTTTTGTAATCCACTCATTGTTCTGTGATCAAAAAACCAGCCACTATACAGTCTTATAACTACAGTGTTGCAAGGACCTGAATTTTCTTAAATTCATGGTAATAACTGTGTTGAGAGATAATGCCATAGCTTCAAAGAGGAAAAAAACCCTCCAGATTTTGGAAAAGGAACAATACCCAAAAGACATAACTGAGGAAATGAAAATCAATAGAACTTAACTTTCTTACATAATAACTGGTTAGGGCAAGCTTTTTTTTTTTTCTAAACCATCCCACACAATCTAACCACTTGAGGGCACCTCTTTATTTTAAGGCCCTTTTAAAAGACAACAGCTTTCAGAGGCCACTTAAGAGATTTTGGTGCCGAAAGTATTCAAAGGAAAGACTGCCACCTACTGAACCTTTCCAGAAGTCCCTGTTCCTCTAAGTCCTGATAACGTCCCATCTAAGCACTGGGAAGTCCAACCTTTCCTATGCTAAACTTATTCATAAGGCAGCAAAACATCACCATCAAAAGAAATAAGAAAAAAATTGATTCATTTTTATTGTATTGAAAATTCTATGAAGACTTCAAAATTAAATATTGGACATGTGACCTTAGTTTTTAATAATTTTCTCTTTCATGATTAAAAAATACTACAGGATATAGTTACAGTAAGTGCTAAATATATGTATGCTTAGTTACATCAAGCTAAAAAAGCCTTCTGAAAAAATAGCACTTCTACAGTAACTTCAAAGACTACCTTACAAAATTACCCATTTAGCATCTGTATTTGTTTCCTTTTATTTAGTTTTCAAAATTAGCCCAAGGCCATTTTTCAGATAGTGGATTAGCATATTCTTCACCTTACATTCCTAAAAAAACCACCCCACAGTTCCAATAGAAATATTTACAGTATATTATATTATAACAGTAAAGATACCAGCAAGATTATCAGAAGAAAACTACACTAGGTAGGCTTTTGCCGTGACATAAACAGTGATTACCAAAGATTAAAACTGAAAGTACAAAATACATGTTTGTGAAGTGTAATACTCCCAATTAGAGATTACTGCTCATTTCTTAGTTTGAATCTGCTCATAGATTCAGTTACAGATAGTATCCAGGGCTGTTACTGGGTTGAAGGAGTATACCTTGACCTACCAAATATATATCTGATATATCCATATTTAAAGGAAGAAGTAAACGTTTCTTTTACTGTCTAATTTGAAGTGAAATATTATGAAGTCTTAGCATCTTTCATTTGCTTCTACTAATGAATAGAAAACTTAGATCAAATTAAGTGTTTTAAAGCATTGTTTTCAGTTAAAACATATTAAATACTCTTTTGTTACTCATCCTTTCTCTTGTTTGCACTATAGACATTATATATATATATATATATATATATAATGACTGTAATATAGACATTAATGAGAAGACCAGAGAGTGGGTTTTATAGCTGAGGAATAACTATCATTATTTTTTTTTCTACGTTTGTCATCAATGCATAGCTCCTTTATTTAAATACAGGTTATATAAGACAATATTTATAATAAAAGCTATCACCTTTTCCTATGAAGATTGCATCTCATGAAAAGATCTGGCAAAACAATTGTCACATTTGTGATTATGACTTCTCTTCAAAGTAATAAATGGTGGCAAGGAAAGGGTAGACAGTGTGCCCAAAGAAAGTTGTAAGCATGAATAAGGATGGCAGACCAGAGAGGGCAATCCTCCACATAATTTCTACCATCAGTCAGTGATGGTCTAGCAGCATTTCTACTGATACATTTACTGCAGAAGAGCTTTAAATTGCAATTACCCTTTCAGCGATTACTGAGGAGAACCTAGTCAAGGTCAGTAGAACAATAAATGTATTACTTGAAGGATATGATCTCACAGCTAGGAACTGCTTCTTATAATCCAAGAAGTCCCTCCAAATCATTTGTTCCTAGAAACTACATCTTCAGCGTCTCTGAAAGCCAGTGGTTCATTAGGAGGCAATCAACAGGTATATACCTTGATGTACTCCTCTCTTGTGTTTCCCCAGGATTCACTGGGAACAGGACCTCCCAACTTAGTAGCTCTGAAAGTAATATCATGTAAAGGGATGATGTGCATAGAACGAAGAAATCCACCTGTACCAAAATTGTGATTTAATAATCTAATAATATTTCACGGATACAATTTTGCCTCATGTACCAATGCATTCTAAAAATACCTTATTATAAATATTTCTCTTTTTTTTAGGGGCTGGGATAGCTTTCCCTTAGAGTCCTTTCCCTCAAGCAAGCCCAGTCCCTCAAAGAGTTTTGAAAACATGGGGGAAAAAAGGGATTTCTGAGTGTTCTGATAGAAACAGACTTGCAAGTTTTTCAGTTTCAGTTCTTTTTCTACATAAGACATCATTTAAGTTTCTACTTTATCACAGACCCACATATTGTCGAATACAATGATTTTGAACTGAAGCACATTACTGTATCTTTGTTAACAAAAACCTGTATTAATAAAGCCCACTTTCTCCAGATTCCTGATCAGGTAGCATGTATTAAGTTGTAGAGAATAATTTTGTGATTCCTGCATCAGAAATATTCTGTGAAATATTCTGAAAATAATTTCTGTGCTGCGCTAGTTTTCTCTTCTTATCAGTCACTTTTTCCATAGCTCTTTACAGGACAATTCCTAAAGTTCAGAACAGCTGCAGATCTATGTTCAGCTCACTCAGTTGCAGACACTTTCATCCAAGCACCGACTTGCTCTCTAGTTGGCACTGTTTTGTCTAGATCTCTTTTGGAAGCACAGATTTTCAACCTACCTAAATCTGAAGTTGAATCCCATACCTACTGTCTTTTCTTTAGCTTGCTTGCAACAGCTTTTATACTGGCGGGGCATGTAAGGAAGGAAAGGGAAGGAAGGGGTCTGTCTGACTGGCAATTTCTTAGTCACTGTGAAGATGACTAGACTTGGTTAAACCTTTTCAACAAACCATCATATTGGCATATATTCCCATAAAAATGTATGTTGCTTAATCTGAGAAGTATACAATATAAATATCAGGTGTCCCCAAAATTTGGCATTGTGATACTATAAATGACTTGTAGATAGAAGAACGGGGTTCCATTAACTGGTAGATCCTATATACTTCTACCTAAGTACACCACCATATCATCAACTCAGAACAACTCTGACAAAAGACCATAAAGTTTACATAAAATGGAAAAAACCCCTACAGTAAACTATACAGATATACATGATCAGCTCATGAATATTGTTCCGGTCTCATCACACTCTACACCTAAAGGGGACTAAGCAGGGTACACACTTCATATTGCACCTAGCAAATGCTTTGCTCATGAGGTCAGAGCTGGTATCTGAAGACTGGCTGATAAGAGCTGGAAGGTGTTAAGAGCTGGAAAGGATTTTAGCACTGTATACTCAGAGAAAAAGTAATCATCTTTAGATGGTGACATATTGGAAGGCAGGACCAAATCAGATAGAAAGCCCAGTCAACAAAGATACTCAGTCACTGCAAAGCAAGGCTTATAGTGTTTCTCATCTGGCAACCTCCTGCCTAGTACAGCTTGGATGCCTGACTTAAATGAACAGGTTCCTCATGGATTTAAGGAGATATTTTCTGAACCTTAAGCCTTGCATGCAGGAACAGGTAGGAGGAAGGTATTTCTAAGTATCCTTAGTTTTCTCTTGTATTTAGGGACCCAAACTAAGGTAAGATATGGAAGTTGAAATACGGAAGCAGCACATCTAGGGCTGTGAAAGGCTGCTGCAAACCTGACTGCGATCCTTCCATTTAGCTTTTCACTGTCTCAGAAATCCTATCCCACACAAGTTAACTGGCAGAAGCTGGAATTGCCAAGGACTGAATGTAATTGCCTGCTGCTGTTTTCTGCTCCCTTTGCATTACAAGACACACAGATTATGTCTGAAACTTGAGGACACATGATATGAGAGCAGCAGTGACAATGTCATTGTTGCTCAATGTGCAACAGTTACTTGACTTCCTGAAGCCTTTTTCCTTTTCTTGCTTTCTTGCTTTCTCTTCTTTATTTCTTCCTTTTATTTTTTCTTTTATCCTTCCTTTCTCTCTGTACACCTCAATTACTTAAAAGGATATGCAAAATCACTGCATCAAGCAGTAAATGATGCATGAAAAAAAAATGGAAATATACTTGCCCTCTGTGTGGTGCTATGCAATCACTGCTCTACTGCTAGGCACTGCTTCATACATATATATCTGCAATATTAAGCTCATACTCAAGTAGAAAGAAAATAACTGTAACTATTTCCCAATCTCTCACAAGCAGCCAGTCTAAGCTCTCTCTGAAGTGTTCCAAGCAACACAAAAGTATAAAACAAAAATGCCTTTCACTTCTGTGGGAAGAGAGTAAGTACATAAATCCAAGAGATCCTTCTTACAGGTAAGGAAGGCAGAGCTACTTTCTACTTCCTGGTTAAACATTCTGAAAAGTATTTTTCATGCTTGTGTTTTGAATTTGGTTCCTTTTCTAACAAACACTAGAATACACCATACTTGCTTACAAGCTAAGTTTGGCTAGTCTGCAAAAAGGGAGCTTTTACACATTCCTCTGTCACTACACCCATCCATGGCTGGCTGACCTCCTTGATGAGCATAAACTAAAAAAAGACCAGTTTGGGGTTTTTTTTTCTTATATTTTTCTTTTTTCTCTTTTTATTTTTGGAAATGCTATTAGTGTACCAGCATTTACTGGTCTTGATTCTGACTGCAGTCAGTACTACATAATTATACATTATTACATTCTAATGACTTCTAAAAATTCTCTAGTAGATGTGGAAATCTAGCTTTCTCCCTGTCTTTTTTAGTTTAATGTGATGGAATTTCTTACTTGTACTAAAACTGAATTTAATCCAGGATAGTAAAAATCATGAGTAACTATTTAAAAGTTTGTGTGTGACACACTGACAAATCTCCTATTGAATGGAAAAATTAATTTTATCTCTTGATTCAAACAATATTTTTTCAATCCACGTGTGTGTTTATTTTTCAGCATTCACCAAGACATAGTTTACTTTTTGGAACATGCTCATTCTGTGCTTCTTGCTTTAGCTTCAACCTGAAGTACAAAATAGCAGAGATTTACATTTCTCATTTGCTAACTAGACCAACAGAAGCAGAATGCGTTAGTAACATGGTGATACTCCCACACCAATTGGCAGGTTTGAAAGGCTTTTGATAAAACCCAGCAATGGGCTTCCCAAGAGTGTGAATGAACAAGCACGATCTTTAGAAGTCCAACTATATTTCAAACATGCAACATCCATTACATGTACGTGATAAATTAACAGTCAATTTGTAACAAGCACTTTGAGGTAGGGAATAACGTACAACACACTTTTTTTGCAAACATATAGAAGCACAGAAACAACCTCTCTGGGGCAGTATTCAGATAGATGTTGTGATTTCTGTCCATACAGTGAGACATGTAATATGTTGAGTGTTTTTGTAATCTGAAAGTTATTTGAGATTAACAGAGAAATTAGAAAGAAAAAACAACGAGGTAATATACTTTTATGACAAGAGAAGAAGGGGGGGAGTGAGTGTTGGTTGCTTGCTTCTGTTGGTTGTTGCTGATGTTATTGTTTTTTCCCTAGAATTACCTCTTAAAACAAATGCTGAAAGTTCAGTGCATTCATAAAGAATCTGTCTGTGTAGCATAGCCTGTATTTCTTAAGGTCTTACCGGAATTTTTTTAAACATGTAACAGGGTATCCGTTTCTGGAATTGTAAGTACACTGGAAAATCCTTCAGGGTCAAAAAGAAAACAATGGTTCATAAAGCTCCTCTTGCTATTGTGAGAATAGAAGTATCTAGTAGTATAATGAGTGTCTTGTTGACTCAGTACAGTTAATAATCTCTGTTCTCACAAACACATGCAATCCAATCAATGGAAATTATTGCAGGAAGTACCTGGGGACACAATGATAATCTTTCCACCCAAAAAGTGTATTTTATTCAATAAAAGGTAAATTTTACAAGAAAATACTGGAACCCTAGCTAGAAAGTGTCTATAAAAGAAATTCAGGTTTTAAATAACTTTGAAAGTTGAAATAATCTTCACAACTATTTGTATTGACAGAAATCTGACAAGTTGAGTTTTCAGTGTTTTAAAAATAAGCAAACAAATGAATGGAAAAGTAAATGAATAAAGTACATAAATCAGATGGGTCAACTTTACCCCAAACCTTGGAACTGTAAAGAAAGTTGTGGCAGTGGAATTAGATTAACATCCTTATCAGTTTAGAGGCAATTTACCTTTTTCTTCTTTCAGTTTAGTGTAACTAGGTAATAGCTGCTTGTACTGGCAATTTAAATATATCTGTACTTTGAAAAGTTATTAAATTGGTTTAAGTTATGAAATTATAATTTTCTTATGAATTATTTCCAGATCAAAAATTCTTGGATTTAAACTAAAAATAAGGCTTCTTGAATTGCTAGCCCCATGTATACATTCTTGAATCTGAGAGCCAGTCTGTTCCTCTCCTCCACATTTCCCTAATCTGTATTTTCTTTTCCTTACCGTCTTCTGCAGGTTTTGTAATAGTAACTTATACAGAAGTTAGTTTCAGTGGCCTAGAATAGAACCTCATGATTTTTGCCTGTTCTATATTGAATCTATAGTACCAGCAGTAGTGAGAAGTTGTCAAAATTATCTCAACAGAGGTGACAGACATAAACACAAAGGACAAGCCTGTTGCAGGAGATTCGCTTTTTCTATGGTATGTATCTAAGCAAGATTAAAATACTTACCTAGAAAACAATCTCCTGCTCAAAGAGAAGTAAAACATGGTTGCTCATATGTTCTCAGGAAAAAAACAAGATAGCTTATTAAAATACTATTGCTACTGTTTTAATCCATATCAACATGATATTAGTAGCACCAGTTGACTGACAGATCTAGGAAGTAAATGCCATGTAGATAGGACAATTTAAGCTTGCACAACAAAACCAGTTTGATCCCACATTTAAGAGTAAGACCAAACTGAGTTGGCTTAAAAATTTCTGGGAAAGCTGCACACTACTGAAATTACTCCACTATCTAAGAAGCCCTTTGTTACAGCAGAAGATCCGAGCCAGAGCAGTCAATGAGAAACAAGGATCAGTTTGATACATTCCTGAGCATGAGCCTGGCTTACTAATAAAAAAAAAAAAAAACCAAAACCCAAAACAAAACACCAAACAAACCCACACTGTTTTCTGATCTTCTAACTTATCTGTACACGGACAGGAAATGCTGCTACTTGGAACAAAAGATACAAAGGGACAATGGATTTAAACTAAAGGAGGGTAGATCTAGATTGGATGCAAGGATGAAATTTTTTATGATGAGGGTGGTGAGACACTGGAACAGGTTGCCCAGAGAAGCTGTGGATGCCCCACTCCTGGCATCATTCAAGGTCAGGTTGAATGGGGCTTTGAGCAACCTTATCTAGTGAAAGATGTCCCTGTTCATAGTAGGGGGGTGGTCTAGACGATCTTTGAAGATCTCTTACAAACTCAACCATTCTGTGACTCTATGATAAAGTGGGGGTTATCAGGATCTTTCATCTTCCTCAAATGTTGTCTCTGCAAACACTATGCATATACACCAATTTTTATATGCTTTTAATTTTATCATCTACCTATACCCAGATTTTCCTTCACATATATGCTAATGTTGATTCAGAATGGAAAGAAAGTTAAGCATATACTTTGCTGGATCCTAGCCATGATTCTTTTACATGACTACATGAAAATAAGCCTTTCTGCTAGAGAAACTTTTTGATCAATAGAGGTAAAAAATGTTATCCTTGCCAGCTCTCAAAGCGGAGTTCTTACCTACAGTTGTAATAAAATGTTTCATGTTTATAGGTTCAAGCACAAATGGCTGCAAAGATAACAGAAAAGGCCATGAAATGGCAGAAAAGGATTTTCTAAGATGTTTTCATACCCTGGTGGCTATGGGGATCCTGTCGCTGAAGTGCTGCTTTTCTGTACATAAGTGTGTGGACCACTAGCTCTCCTGCACACACAACAGTTGGGTCTGATGCATTTATAAAGCCTTATTCCTTAATACAAGCTATAGCAATTGCACTCGAAGTCTGATGTCCCCACATCAGCAACCAGATTTCTCTGTGTAAAACAATACCAAGCAGTGCATCTTAGTATGCTGCAAGAAAAATTAGCCATAGTATGGCAGACAGGAAAATGTTAACAAATGCAGAAATGGAATTTTTATCTGATGGAAGATTGTCTAATTTTTGCAATTGATGTGTTCTGGTATGGAAAGTTACATATTTTTCATAAGGGAAATAATTAGAAAGCTCAAAATAAATAGCGCGCTGATTAAAAATTGGCAAGAGAGGGAAACAAATGGCAAAAAAAAACCCAAACAATACATGCACAACATGTACGTAATTAATAAAAGCTGCATCATCTGGAAATCAGTCTATGTTTGCATTTGGGGGAGGGTAATTTTCACCTTATCTAAGCATCTCTTGAAAGTCATGCTGTAACTGTTGGTACTTACCACTGGGCAAAGGATCTCAGTGTTTTTGTTTTCTTTTGGTTTGATGTGATCTGTGTAACCCAGAGCAGCTTGAAGAATCCACCTTCCTTTCTAAAATTCCTGAATGCTGGAGGAAAGTATTCTCCTAATAGTGTGGGGAACACGTCCCCGCTGTTATTTATGCTATTTCAATGAAAATAATACCTATCAGTACCTAGGAGTGCTGGCTACATTCTTCTGGCATTTTCTAGGAAGATGTGAGAAATCGTCTTTGTCCCCAGAGACCAAAATACACACAGTGGTCAAAGACCAGGAAAAGCTTACGTAACTCCTGATAAATTCTATGTCACATATTCCAGTTAAAGTACTGTTCTAGAACATAGGCCATTAACAAAAGATGTCTGCCTCTTTTCAGACCTTTGCATAACCAATTTTATGACACTTCAGCTTTATATGCTTACAGCAAAACATACAAAAGACTAGCCTGTAATATTTTACAATGAAAACATCAGCATAAATATCAGGTATGGTAATAATACAGAGATTTCTCTTAAAATCAATAACGGTTTACAAGAAGATTATTCAATAGCATACTTCACTGCTATTTGTAAAGTACCTTTTAAAAATGATGTGATTGCATGCCTTTTTAAGAAAGGTAAGGCTGAAACTCCATGTTGTCTATGAAACACTACAGAAGTTTTAAATCAGTTGCTAAATATTGATCATATTTTACATGAGATTGTATTTAAAATAGGATAAATATGCATATTCCTGGACAGGAAACACTGCTGAGCAGCAGTGAACTTGGAACTAATGAAGCATCATGACGCATTATTATTTTAGTGTATGTTACTATAATTTCTCTGCTATATCAGAGATACCTTGACCAGTTCTGATATTTTGGTAGAAGTTTTCATTGATAACTCAGCTGTAAACATATGCTGTAGAATAAAAATACTATGGAGATCATTGTGAAGACATTTTGCAATTTTGTTTGAAATTTTAAATAAGCACATTTTAATACTTGAGCATCTCAATTAAAGGTATTCCATTTTTGAGATAACCTCTTTTTTTTTCTAAAAAAAATAAAAGATAATCAAACAATAGCATAAGAAACATACATAAACCCACCCTCTTTCTTCAAGTATTATTATTTGCTTTGTTAGTGTATAAGGTCCATCTCTACCATGATAGGCTGTATCACATAAACAGTTTGTTCTCATCCTTAGATACTCTTCACTTTCAGCAGTACCAATTTAGGCCTAAATAACAGAAACCTAACTTTCAGTGAATTTCCATTAAGCTGTTTTGGGAACCTGACCTACAATAAAATTAAAAAAATAAACTGTAGAACTCTCTGCCATACTGTTGTGCTAATGTTATCAGCCCAGTCAAATTATCGGGAAGAAGGAACAGCTATGTTTTTGTTTCTTATATTTTTTTCTTTTACTATTGACACAAGCTAAACAGAAGCTCACTGAATACAAAACCTGAATATTGTACTCTCGCTGATTTGTATTGCATGAAAATAAAAGGCAATTTCTTGTTTACAAAATGTCATCAATTATCAAATATCTTCAGCTATACAGGTAACTGCTAAAGCACTTAGACTGGAGGCACTGTGCCTGTGAGTCATGCCATTAAATTTCTTTCTTAGTATCTTTGTAAAGATACCAAGCCTTGGCCCTATAACCATTTATCCACATGAATAGTCTCAGTTTCATGAGAAAACCTGATGAACTTGCCAGCATCATTAAAAACTCATAAAACTGGCTCTGAGCCAACACATGAAAGCCAGGCTGGTATTCATATGTTAATAGTAACGTCTTTCAAAGACATCAAGTGAAAAGTTTAACATATTTACCTAATCTATAAATAGATGAAAGGTAACTGTCTTTTGTTTTAATTAAAACACCTCTGTCTTTTTGCAATCGTCTTTTATACTAAGTGAGCTCCAAGGAGTTCCTGGGGTTGCTGCTGCTGGAGTGGCAGGAGCAGTAAGCCTGGTCTTCCTCCAGCTCAGACCATGGCACTGTTTACCCTTAGCCCTTCCTCTGTCACATTGTCAGGTGTGGTGTAAGAGGCACACATAGCACAGTCCTTGATTCTTCACCTCCTGTTTTGCCTTCCATTACCTTGTTTCATTGCCTCACTATCTGGAAGAAGTTATGTCTACACAGAAAATGCAGTAGCAAATACAGACACATCTGTAAGACTTACATGTATGGCAAATTGCATTGCAGGGTAGAGATGCGAAAACCAGTATGAAGAACTCATTGCAAGTGTCCTTAAAGATTTTTAATAACAGCATATGTGAGTGAAAAGAAACTTTCTACAATAGTAACTAAATAAAAATAAAAGTTTCAGTGCTATTTAAATAAAGTTATCCTGCTCATGTCTTAAAAGTCATAGATCAAAGTAGACTTTCTTAAGGGGTCAGAGGCAAAATAAAGTCATTTGCCCTTTCTGTAAAGGTAACATCAGTTATACACAATTGTGAAACTTTCAAATTAAGTAAACCTTGTTAAGTTTGCTAGTTCCTAGCCAGCATTACCCTTCACTACCGTGCAAAAGAGTGTGATACACTCAGACACCATAAATGAGCACAAGAAGCAAGCCCAGGCCCTCTTTCCCATCAAAAACACTTCAGCTGCAGTTTGCATGAAGGGAGATTGTGTCATAAATCACACATTATCATTTTGTGTAGAATTGATTAATCATGACACTATGGATTGCTCTCTAATATTAGATGTTCTGTTTCTTTACAAACTAAACCATCTCAATGTCCAATGAAATCAAACAAAACCTAAGGTAAAAAAAAAAATCAGCCTTAAAAAATTATCATAAACAAATGCGAATTGAAAAAAGTATCAGTACATAGACATATGTGAACCTGGCCTGTGAACCCATCAGCCACAAAAGCATTCAGTTACTCCATTTTCCAACAGTAAATCTTGAAATTCATACCCTTTCAATTGCAAAAAAGCATTTTCATATTTTTCTTTCTTTGGGCCTCCTATTCCAAACTTACTTTCAATCATAATTCATTTTGAGTTGATTTATACCTTCTTTCTCCATGATGTTACCTCATAGCAGATATTTCAATGCACTGAAAAAAAAGTCATAGCAGTTTAAAACAGCTATGTTTTCATATATTTCAAAATATATGAAAATTTTATTTTATATTTTATTTCAAATAATTCAGATTTTATTTCAAAATAAAGGACATATTTTGAGGTCTGAAAACATAAAATAAACTCTGTAGTTGTGCAGAATATAATTCTCCACTAATTTTTGCATGTTTCATCAAGGGTAATGTATTTTTATTATCTATATGGAAAAAAGTAAAACTTGTAAAATAACACATACTGAAATATTTTCAGCAAGAAACTAGTTCTTGAAAGCATAGATTATCTTCAACATAAAATGTGTCTTCAATATAAAATGTAAGAACTACTTGAGAAAGTCTCTTACAAGTTACTTCCAGTCTGAATACAGAAATAATAAAAAATGTTCTCCATGATCAGGTAGTGCAAGTCCCTTTGCTCCGCTTTGTGATAGTAACAGGGAACCACCAAGTGTATCCCCATCCTTGACTAATTAAAGTCAAAGAAGCTAAAGTGATTCTGTCAAATGGCTCATCCTAAGGCACTGAAGTAAATAAAACAAGCTTATTCAAGTAGACTAACTATACAAAGAAACATGTTAAGATGATGATTTTTTGAGAACTTTATTCATATCTCTGTCCAGCAACATTCTTCTTCATCTGCTTAACTCTAACCACAAAGAACACCTGAAGGCTTGAGTGAAGCCATTTAATGACTTGAGCATGTGCTGTGTGGCATGAAAGCGAGAGCACTTGGCAACCTGTAGAATCACTCTTTCGTATCTAAGAACAACAAAAAAATCCCCTGTTCTACTCAATAGTTACAATCAACCTCTGTTACAGTTAAAAATCAAAGAATTAACTAGGAACTATTAACATAGACAATCTGGGTACGTTCAGACTGCTACAGTACTCTCTTTTGTTTCCGGACTGTGACCTATTCATCACCTCTTTCTGGAATGGTCATTTTCAAGCATAATGAATATTCATCAACCTTCTTCAAGAATCTTGATCAGGTACAGATAGCTTTCTCTGAATGGCTATTAAATAGGTAAACACAGATTCTATATTCTTCATTTGTGAACTACACCAAAAAAACCATTCACAAGAATAAATTTTAATATTTTCTATAATACTTGAATAAGTTTTCACTTATATACTAAGTGATTTTCACATTGTTCTATTTTTTCCTTAATTTTGTCTAAAATATTCTTCAAAATTTTTTTTTTCTATGTTACCATGAATTAGCATTCTTTAACTCATTAAAATGGTTGTCATGGTTAAGTTTCCTAGTTGGAAATGTATCATACTGAATGTGCCAAGACCCTGAGACTACTATACAATATACTGAGACAATACAAAAAGGCTCAAGAGCTTCTATGACCCAGGTAAAGCTAATTATTTTTGGCGAATGTAAATACAGTTTAGCTAAGGCAAAATTTTCTTTAGAAGCCAAACAAAAAGAAATACACAGAGAATCAGTCTTGCAGATTTTTTAGCTCCTGGAGCTATCCCACGTGCGCGCAGATTTGATTTCCAGCAAGAGGCAGTAGGCGTGCAGTGCTGAACCCAGGCCTGCTCAAACTCCTGCCTGCTCCCGCCATGTGCGGGGTGCTCCCCTGTAATGCTGAGCTGTACGGGAATTCAGGCTGCTCAGTACCAGGCAGGAGCAGGACCCACCTTCTGGATGTTTTTCTTTTTTGGAAGAGTTTTATAGTAGTCGCTTAGGAATTTGTTTATTGAGACTGCAGGATGGCTGGGAAGCAATGAAAAATGGGCCAGAAAAATCAAGTGTAACTGAACAGACCACTTAACAGGAGAGTCGGATGTTCCATGCACACAGGGTATGAGGTGCCAAGAAACTACTATGTACTCAGGGCTCAATAGCTTTTATTAAGGCAATAATAAAGTAAGCCTTGTTTGTCTATGCAGCTGGCGAAGTCTCCTCAAGTCACCGTCTTCCAGTTTCTACTCTAACATCTCATCCCCCAGCTTCCCTTCAGTAAAGGAATGACTGTCAACTAACCTTATTAAGACAAACAGCATTTTAGAATTAAGTAGCAAATAGAATTAATGTCAATTAATTATTATGCATAAAAAGCATTAAATTAATGTAACTGCATCTGGACACTGCTTATGACATTCAATACGGCAATTACTGCAATTAAAATAACAGGGAAAACTTCCATTTGAAAAAATAATATATGTAGTATGTGTTTACCAGAGAAAAGTTAAAATTTAATACACGCTCTGTACTTTTACTATTAAGACATCATTTGCTATTAAGACAGCATTGACTAATTCTTAAATTCATGTGGATCGAATCTACAGACCAATTTAGGATTCCAAATTTAAATTTGCAAAAGAAACATATAATGCAAATAATGCAAACTTACTATATAACTGCATACACATCTCCAAAATTTCTTAGGTCTTTGTAGATTCTGTTAAGTGGTGCTACTTGAAAAACAGTCGGTAATGAAAACAAGCAGATGCAATTTTGCAAGTAACATATTAATTGCAAATATCATAGTTCAGATGTACACAGTTTACAGCTGCCAAAATCTGTTGTCTTTGTAATTCTGTTATTCTAATGTTGCAGGTTGAAACCAACAAACAGCTGTTCAGTATCTGAGGATTTTACTAAATAATGCAACACTACACAAACAATGGGATATGTACTGAACCAACCTCAGAGGAAAGCAGAAAATGGGAAAATAATTATTTTTAATCTTTTTATGGATTAAAGGGCTGTATTATATAATGAGTTTCTTACGAAATCTGACAAAATAGTGCTATGAAATGTGTAAATCTCCTCTTCCTTTTTTTTTCTTTTTCTTTTATTTTCTTTTCTTCTTGTGCCAAAGTGTGATTTCAGATGTTTTAAAACTGTTTGCAAAACTGGGTCACATTCAACAACCAGTTTCTGCTTAAAAAAATGTGGCTGTCAGATTTACAAACCAGCTGAAGTAGAAACTTTCTTCAGCCTAGGGGAGCAGGAAGGGGAAGGCTGGAACATGCCTGCACACAGTTGAAACAATCTTCGGGCTGAGTGCTGTTAAAAGACTAGTCCTTGTGGCAGTACTTTGTGAAAGTTTTATTTCATTTGTTGACAGATGGTTTTACAGGATTATGTGACTGGTAAAAGCACTTATTAATTATTACTCATTTTCATTTTTAAATAGGAAGCTAATTTTTTCTATAAAGGTAAAGGTGGTTTTCATTTGACTTACTTCACTTTATTTCACCAGCCCACATATGACACCCTTCATATATTTACCACTATCTCCATAAACTGCCTTCTTTTCACTTATTCTGGTTTCATATCATCGGGCTTTCCCCACTTTTCACAAAAAAACAAACAAACAAACAAAAAACAAACCCACCCCCACAAAAAAAAAAAAAAAAACCACAACCAAAAAGCTCCACACCCTCCTGTACTATCAGCTAATTCATGGCAATAAGAGTGAAACAGTAATTAGATCAAATCATGTGGCATGGAAGCCCCAAATTCTACACCATGCAGTAGATTTCACTTCAAAATAGATTTAATCTGGTCCTTGACACCTGCTCAAGGTTGTTTGGGAGGTTCAGTCATTTTCAATCAGCAAGTGCCTGATGGGGATCAGAACTCTCCCGGTGCAGAGGTGGAGGCCCGCGGTACTCCATCCTCTCAGGCAACCTGCTTCACATGCTCCAAAAGCTGCCCTGGAAACTGAACCAATGTGTGGGAAGTGAGAGCACCCAAGGGATTTTCTTCAAGATTGTGCTACTGCTTCAAATGAAAGTGCTAAGGTAGACAGAGCCCAATGCAACCGATGTAACTGAGAACTTTTTTGTGACATCCAGCTTAATTACTATTCAGCCCACAGCAATATTCACTCTGACCCAGCTGTATTGCGTTTGTGTGGCAAGGTTTTGGTAGCAGGGGGGCTACAGGGGTGGCTTCTGTAAGAAGATGCTGGAAGCTTCCCCTATGCCCAATGGAGACAATGCCAGTTGGCTCCAAGACAGACCCGTCACTGGCCAAGGCTGAATCAATCAGCAATGATGGTAGTGCCTCTGGGATAACGTATTTAAGAAGAGGGAAGAAAAATGTGCAACAGCAGCCAAGGAGAGAAGTGAGAACATGTGAGAGCAACAACTCTGCAGACACACAGACCACTGAAGAAGGAAAGGCAGGAGGTGCTCCAAGTGCTGCAGCCCATGGTGAAGACCATGGTGAGGCAGGCTGCCCCCTCAGCCCATGGAAGCCCACAGTGGAGCAGATATCCACCTGCAGCCTATGGAAGACCCCACGCCACAGCAGGTAGATACCCAAAGGAAGGTGTGACCCTATGGGAAGACCACACTAGAGCAGGCTCCTGGCAGAACATGTGACTCCATGGAGAGAGGAGCCCACGCTGGAGCAGGTTTGCTGGCAGCACTTCTGACCCCGCAGGGGACACATGCTGGAGCAGTTTGTGAAGAACTGCAGCCCATGGGAAGGACTTATGATGGAGAAGTTCATGGAGGACTGCCTCCTGTGGGAGGGACCCCACACCGAAGCAGGGGCAGAGCATGAGGAGCCTCCCCCAAGGAGGAAGGAACAGCAGAGAACATGTGGTGAACTGACTGCAGCCTCATTCCCCTTCCCCTTGCACTGCTTGGGAGGAGGAGGTAGAGAAATTGGGAGTGAAGCTGAGCCCAGAAGTAAGGGAGGGGTTGAGGGATGATATTTTAAGGTTTGGTTTTATTTCTCATTATCCTACTCTGATTTGAATCGCAGGAAGTTTAACTAATTTCCCCAAGTTGAGTCCCTTTCACCTGTGACAGTAATTAGTGAATGATCTCTCCCTGTCCTTATCTCGACCCATGTTAGATTTTCTCTCCCCTGTCCTGCTGAGGAGGGGAGTGACAGAGTGGCCTTGGTGGGCACCTGGTGTCCAGCCAGGGTCAACCCACCATAATCAACACAAGAACAGGCAGGTCGGTTTGTGGTTGTTTTTTTTCAGTTGTTCTTTGGAGTGGTCTGTTCTTTTTTTTAAGGAATTTTGAAGAAATTGTTTCTGAGAGAGAAGTGCATTAATTCTCTGTAGAATCTCATGCACAGAAAACATTGTACTTCATCTACAATACAGCAATTCACTTTTTCCTGTATACAAGAGTGGTTTAAACTTTACTTCATTGAACAATATAAATCCTCTCTCATCTTTACAAACTGGAAAAGAAATACTGTGAAATTACTACTTGGGGAAACATACTCATTTCCTGTATTCTCCATGTAGTTTGTTTCCTCTAGTGATATGGAAATGTGGATGTTGTTTACCTTGAAAATATTCAAAATTATGTGTAAATGCCGTGAATACAATAACCTTGTATTTATTAACTTGACTAAATGTACAATATTAATTTCTGCCGTGGAAAGTAAAAACCAAACAAAACCAAAATTTAACAAACATCTATTTTTTTTTCTGTCATTCTTCTTCAGATGGTGTCTGGGGAGATTCATTTGGCATGGCTGTATTACTACTAGCAAATGATAAAACAGTTTTACCTAAGGGGAGGGGGAGAAGACATAAGCCTGAAAAATTACTGTCCTTTCCCTTCTGGAAATACTTTTTCATCCCTGGCTAGCTCCTACACACGTCTGCAGTAGCAGTCTTAAAGCAACCCTTCCCCCCCTGCTGCTTCCTTGGCCAATTACTACATCTTGTGCCAGGATGAATACACCTTTGCCTGGCTGATTAAATATATCTGAGATTAGTAACAGAAGCAATTTTTGCTATGTGCCCAGTAGTGAGACAGAAGGGCCTGTGAAGGTGCTTCCCACCTAGATGTGTGTCTCATTCAGCTCTCCTCTATTTGTAAGAACATACTGTTTCTGGATTGCTTATCCCTATCTGTCCTTCCCCATCTTACAAATTAACGAAGAAAAATGATACCATTTTTATGCAACATGGGACTTGTTCCTGTATTATATCTTTAGTAATTTCTTCTTTAGAACTTCTTAATTTACTTTAGTAACAAATGCTACATCAGTATTCTCACTGCTGCGCCATATATACACCAGGACACCCCTAATGCCCTTGATTTCTCCTGCTCTCTTTCTGTGGCACATTGTAATTTCTGGGGCTTTTTTTAATTTTAATTAATTATAGGATGCTGGGAGTTATTAGCTTGGAGCTTCTGACATATAAGTGGTGTGGGGTTGGTGCTCTGTAGTCCTTTTTTAAACGAACTGCATATTATATTTTTGCAGTTGGCTGGACGCCCTGGCTGCAACAGTGCTAAATGAAATAAAGCCAGGCGGAAAGTTCAAGTGCTGGATCTGTAGCCATCCCTACTGCTTCCCTGCCAGCACGTTCCCTGGCATGGCTTTGGGTTGGGGTAACTGAGGCTCCCTGCCCCAATGTGCAGGCAGGGTGCGGGGGTAGCACCAGGTGGGTGGCAGCAGGGCAAGAGCCCCTCTGCCCTACAGACTCCGCGACCAACACCCCACAGGGGCTCGCACACAAACATCTGGCACGTCATCCCATTACACAACACTACCCTTCCCATTATGCCGTGGGAACGCCAGGCTGCAACAATGCCCTCACATCCCATCCTCAACTGAAAAAAGCCCAAAAGTAACCCCTCACACAAAACCCAACAACGATGTCTCAGGCAACAGGAGCCTTCCCCACAGGGCTGCCCCTTTGTGCCACAAGTTACAGAGCACAAATACAGCCTGGCCCGGTCACTTGGCCTCAGGGCCAAGGAATGAATGGTCCATGGCTCTGTTGCATTCAGCAGTACAGGCACAACCACATCTCCAGACAGTTTCTGGCATCTTAATCCTACAATCTAAAATTATCTGATGCCCCTTCCCAGTTTTACCCCTATACTTAAAAGCCATTCTGAAACCAAGTGCCTAACATACCTGGATTTTTTAACACTGGCTATACAAATCTGAGGTGATACAATCAAGGCCGGGGGTTCAGATGTCTCTGTCGTTGATGATGCTAACTCGCATTGGCTATCTTGTAATTCTACATCCTTAATAAAGCTTAACTGTATGTAAGATGGAGAGTTTTTTAATGAAAGTTTGGTACATGATGAGGCCATGAGGCTGAGGAACTGCTAATGAAATATTTAGGATACCAAACACAGTGTATCCCACAAATACTCTATCAAAGCTAAACTTAGCCAATTACCTGGATGTAATACTATGCTGATATTACACTTTACCATCACATGACTTTCCTAGAATCCCTTCTTTTGGAAACACTTCTCCTAAGCCAGGTGCATTATTCTTCTATTTCTTGTCTTTTTAATAAGGAGGTGTATCTGAGTATTGCCTGTCCTAACCACACACCATGTGAAGTTTCTGTAAGTCTGAAAAAAAAATAATCAAAAATGTTCTTAGCTGCATTTGCAACTTGCATTGGAATGTCAGATTTGCTGGCATGGTTTTACAGCTGAGAGGAGGTGACTTTTAAATAGTATCTGATAACTACAGGAACCAATGAGAAATACAGTGTCTTGTCACGGTAAGGTAAGACATATTCTATGAGGTCTCTGCCTCACACATATCCCTATTTCTGGTGATTCAGTGAATGTGCTCATACTCTGCAAGTAAACCAGTCTTACATACCTATATATATTAGTAGCTACCATGATATCCTGTGCAATATATCTAAGAAATAGCACTGAAACAGGCAATCCTTCTGGTACCAGGATGAATTTTTTAAGCAGGTTTAAGCTATGAACAATTAATGCCGTTTCCCACATTGCCAGAAGAAAGACCACTGTTAAGAACACTTACAAGAGCAGAGAGAGCAATACTTCTGGCTACTGTTCGTATTCTAGGCAGATTCTCAGCACAAAATACATAATTAAGTTAGAGTGGTAAAGCATTACAGATTGGCTGGGGCAGCCACAGACTCCCAGTAAAGCAGAATGTTGCTACACACTGGATGTCAGAAAAATCGTATGGGATAAGTACAATCTTCTAAATGGCAAATCACAATGACATATCACTGAATAGCTGCAAATTTAGCATCTGTATTTTAAGACAGGTATGTGGGAGAGCTACTGCATAAGGCATTAGTGAGACCTATTCTTGCATAACACAGAGGCTTCTGGCCAGTATTCTCCAAAAAATTAACTCAGATCACAAGCACAAAGACAGCTGGTAAAGGACATAAGGGAAATGGAAATCTAACTAGAAGGGAAAATTTTAGCTTGTTTATTATCAGAGAAGTTATGATTGCTTTCTGTATACCATCAGGGAATAGATCTGAGTCAGAAGAAAAGCCATGTCAATTAAAGGGCACTAAATTTGAGCTGTCCAGCAGTGATTTTGGCCTTCAAAGCAGTAGCCAGAGTAGAAGGACAAACCCAGAAGACGACTGACTGTTTTAAGAGGGAGTAGGGACTGCATAACAATAAGGCCTGGTCCTCTGTTCCTATTCAGAACTGGAGTATATCCCGAATAGCAAATGATAGGGTTTACAAAACAATTCACAATTAAAGTTTATGAATCATTGTAAAGCAGATCTTAAAAAATAAATACAAAGATAACTTGTTCCAGGAATCTTTCACCTACTGAACAGTTTCACTGTATTTGGGTAAAAATTAATGTGGCACCAGGAACACGTATCTATAAACTCACCTGGTTAGTACATGTTCCACCACTGACCTATCTTAACATGGAAATAACGAGACAGGAAAAAAAATTAATGTATCTCACATGTGAATTATGGTAATTCATACTAGAAATAGAAAACTAATATCTTTAAAAAAGATTTAACAAAAAATTTTACACAGAGGCTAGCTGCCTTCTTACTCAGCTTTACTGTGCAAACACCCATCATTCAGAAGACATCTTTCTACAAATTTCTTTTATTAACTCCTGTCTAGTCTGGAGATGGCTATTGAAGGACAATTTATAGGTCAATGCATTTTTCAGAAGCAGACATCATGATCTATGAGCAATACTCACATTTCAATTAATTATATCTGACTCATAAAGGTAATAATGATATATTCAGTTTAGATTGTCATAAGGTGTTTCATTTGGTACCATGTGACCTTCTGATTATTAAGAAAGTAAAATGACACAAAGTTTGCATTAAAAATTAAATATCCTTCGAATTCAATTAGATTTAAACTTGCTTATTAATAGGAGGTCAAAAGCCCAAATTCAGACTAAAAGCAAAAATATTTAAATACTGTGAATACTGTGTAATACAAAGTTATGCTTACCTCCTCTCAGTGATAGCTTAGTTTCCTGTTTTCCAGACTTAAAATGGTGGGATTTCACTTATGGGGGAAAGATTTATGCCACAGAGTTATGAAAGGCTCATGTTGAATTCGCTTTCCAGAACCAACATGATTTTGAGCAAGTGAATTGGTTTGATAGCTCAGTGAAAACTGGGCTGTTGATTGTTTTTTTCTTAGGTGACATCTGCAGCTGGTCTGGTATCACAGAAGCTTTGTGCTTTTCCTACAGACAGATCTCACCTTTTGTGAGAGTTGGCTGCTACGAAATTAAGATGGAGGTGGCTTTTTATTGCCTTCCTCAACCAGACTAAAAAGATGGCAAACTCCAACCTCTGTTCCTTCAAATCCTTCCTTTACTGTGATGCCAACAAAAAACCTGAGAAGGAAGTGGTAGCTGATGGATACTGTCAATAGTGTTGACAATATGGTTTTGTTATTGCCTTGTGCTCCCCAGCTGCCCCTGTCCAATTTCTGTCTCTTGTAAGCTGTATGGAACGGGTTCTGAGTGTGCACAGCATGAAGGGAAATGGAAACAGGGCGATTACGGGTAATAAAGAAATAATAATAATTCCTCTACCAACATAAAAACCTCTATTCCCATTCAAACCCTAACCACAATGCCTGCCTGCTCCCACAGCAGACACTACTGCCAATTCAGACAGGGCAAGGTAAAAGAATTTTTCCCACAACTTAATCAAAAAAGCTTTCTGAGGATACAGGCAGATGCCCATTTTGACTGTATAAAACCACTGTATGGAATTATGTATGAAGAAGAATGAAAAAATCTGCTGTGGAAAAAGTCCAGCTTGGCCTTTGAAAGCAGTAATGCTTAACTGAAATCTGCTGAACAAACTTGATCTGCGGGACTGCTGAGCGCATTTCAGTTCTCATACTAATGGGAAATACAGCAGTGTCAAATTCTGGTTTTCAATGGAATTGTTTCACCAAACCTTTGTTTCACGGGCCCTTTTTTTGGCAGGACAAATTGTGAGAAGGAGTGTACAAGACCAAGAAGCTTTGTAGCTTACTTCCAAAGAGCATCTGTGTTACTGAGTGACACCCCAAATGGGATGTGCGCTGGAGACCTGATTGCCTCCCCAGTGCTGTTTCACATAGCAGCAGGTGCACACCTGCCCATCCTGACGGGGTGCAACAGGCAGGGGAAAGGTGCACAGCTCTGCACTGACCTGTCTTGACAGTGTGCTAGTGATGTGAGTAAGATTTCTGAGGCTTTTCAAAGGGCAATAAAAAAGGAGGCATAGGCATCTTATAAACACAGATAGAGTCAGACAGAGCTCCAAACCTTAAGGCTAAGAGTGAGATAATTTATTCTCGGGGGGGGGGGGGCTGGGGGGAGAATCTGTTTATAAATATGCTTTTCATATTTAGTTAGATTACCACTCTCCATTCCATTTTTCCCTTTCACGTGTACATGAGTTTTACAGTGTAATAATTATAAAGTACCATCTGCATAACGAAATCCCCAGAAACAACTGCAGAGCCTGTGATGATTAGCTTGCATTTCAGAGGAAAAATACAGCATGTATTAATGCTTTACTGAAGGAAACCCATCCGTCTTCTCAGACAGGAGTCTGTCTTTTGTGCTCTCCTCACACTGCAAAACACTGTATTCTACCGTATCTTGACATCTCACAGTCTCTAATGTATCTATTCCCTTAGTGAGCCAGTGAGGTGGGAAGTGCTATCACCCCACTCTGCCCGTGGGAATTGAAGTCAGGAAATACGTCTGCACTGCCAAAGAATGCAGTCCTTGAGTAAACTCCCTCACATGGTTCCTACACCATCCACACTGCATAATGTGAGTTCCTTGCTGGTTTGTGTTTGGAGTCAACTGGTGAGGAAAGACAGTCCACGCCAAGGACTGCCTCTAACACCAAGGTGACAGGCTTGGTTTGGACTGTATCAAACCATCATCTGATACCACCCCATCCCCAAGCACATCCCTGCACATAGTCTAGGACATGCAACATCAGTTTCCAGTTTTCTGCATGAAACCTCTCATGCTGGAGGGTGGTGGGGAGGGGGGTTCACACCATCAAAACCAAAAATTCCCTCAAACCTATGGAAAACAACAGTAATACTGATAATTAAGTGCTGGGACCACCACAGGTGGCCCAGAAGGGACCCAAGGCCACATGATAAATACTGTGGCTCTGGCCAGCCTGATGAGAGGGGATGGGCACCAGGCAGTGTGGCTGGGAGCTGCTCTCCACCTCCACCGCTCACCTGTCACCACCTGGAGCATGCTGCCACCCTTCTCAGCGCCTGGTCAGCTGGCCCCAGGCAGCTGCCATGGAGGGACAGCACCCCCCCAGCCAAGCCCCCTCTTTCACTTGTGAGCTGATGTGCAGCTGAGGCTTGACATTGGCCTAGGAGGCAGGGATCTCTCCCTAGGGATGATGTATGAAACAGAAAACATTATGTGATCTACCCAAAGCCATGCTAGAGGCCACTGACTGACACCTAGGATTTATCAGTTTCTTAATTATTAATAGCTTTTCTTTAATATCCATCCTAGAGCAGCCTTCCCCACGCCTGTTAGCTGTCACATAGCACATGCAGTAACTGCAGGGCTGAACAAGACAGGGAGGCAGTGCTCTGCTGACCACTGCCTGGGGCTTTCCAAGCAACCACGTGCATCGCCTGCAAAGCCTGTGCCTACTCGCCTAGGGCACCCCATGTGCTCCCCGTCAGCCAGGTGGCTGAATCCTGTCAAAACCAGCCACACGATCTAATTGCAGAGCTCCTGTTATTTTAATGGCTAGGTATACAGCTAATTGTCCATCTGGGTTATGAAACCTCAGGAACAATGTACTACATAAATACAGTATTACCGTATAACATAAGCGATGCACACAGAAGGAAGACACAATCACTGTCGGTGACTGGTGACAGCTAGAATGTCTCAACTGATAAAGTTAAATAAATTTCACATTGCTGAAGAGAATTACTTGTGTATCACAGCACATAAAATACAGGACTATTTAAGGATATTTTCTCCCCTATGGCTTTGTTTTCAAGTAAACTTTAGCTTTCACTAAAAAAGAGGTGCGGACCGCCAAAGAAAGTGAAGTCCCCGTTTGCTGATGGAAACTGATAAAGTAGTTCTTGTTTCATGCATGTATTATAGACTGCAGTCACCTTAAAAGCTATGGACCATACACATCATATAGCAGTAAAAGTGGGCTAGATTTCCATACATCGACAATATACAACCTCCTGCTGAAAACAGTGATTCCATATGTCAAACACTGACAACCCTGTTATAAAACTTTGAGTTCCATAAACTAAATTTTATAGAATGCCCTAGAAGTATATAATATTTTGATACTGAAATTAGTAATGGTGCTCTCTTCTGTATTTTAGCTATTTCTGAACATCTAAAGGAAAGTGTGCGTTGTTGGACAGTGTGTTTTGTTAAATCTTACTTTTTGATAAGGCCTGGGCAAAAAATTGGCCCATTCATACTGTAGCTTTAAATAGTAAGTGGGACTGTCTGCCCTCTAAGATAAAGAGAAAAACAATTTGCACTTTAAAACAGATTATGGACCTAAAGAAAAAAATGTGTATCTAAATTTAATTACAAAAAATTGTCTTTCTGGCATGCCCCTTTCCCTTGTCTTCAGGGAGGTTTGTGTGTTTGGTTTTTGGTTTTGTTTGTTTGTTGTATTTTTTTTAAGTCTGAATAGATGAGCTTTAAAACAAAATCAAGAGTTTCTGTGTGTTAAAAAAATGGCATTATTTGAATATAGTCATACTCTACTGTTTTTCCTCTATCCTACAATAACCTTGTGATTATAAATTTCCAGTAAAAGAAAAACAAAAAGCAAAAAACTTCCTTTTTAAGCTCAGAATACTGTGCCAATTTTTGTAGAAAAAAAGACAAGGTAATGTTGTAGGAAACTGTCTCTAGTTGAAAATTCAGTCATACTCATGACAATATAGCATAAGGTTAAAAGCTTATTTGAGAGCACTCTGCAGGGTTAAAATCACAGCACCAAAAATAATAATAGCAGCAAGGATTGCAGAACTGCACAGTTCCCGCCAAACAAACAAAATATTGCTTATTTCCATGTTTCAGGTGGCACTGATACAGCCTGATACCCTTTGGACTACATTATATTTACATTTCCATTTTCATGTTCAGGTTTCATTATTATATAAAACACAGTCTGACTATACATATTGCTTTAAAGCAATAGTTTTCATAGTTCGTGTCAGTGTGGCATTAAGCACACCAAAATATGTGTTAAAATCTTGACTCCTACTGTAATCTAAACCCATTTTACAGCAAGCATCTCCTGCCAACCTATGAGATATTCTGCCCACAGCTTCCCCCATTTTATGAAACACAGACTCCCTTGGAGTTATGAATTCAGGACTAACACAGAGCCAGTAGCCTATCTTGCGCATGTCAAGATACTGTCATTCAGCTGACTGGCGGCCTCTTGACTCCTTGACTTTCAGAAATTTTGAACCATCTATTGTGATAATGCATGAAGGAGCTCAGATGGAAAAACACATAGGTCTAGACATGCAGGTGAGACTTTGTGCAGTGGTCTTGGTCAAGTCCAATTGGCAGTCCAATTCAGAGGTCTTGAATTCCGTAAGAACAAATTAAAGGAGCGTTTTGTGTCTAACAGTGAGTTGGACCAGGCAGGAAAGCACTAGAAAATGAAACTCTTGTGGTTAAACAGTCCTTAACTATGTAAACACAAAAATAAAAATCATGGTAAAGGTAACATAAGAAAACTGACATTATCATTGTATTTTCAATATTAACATCTATGATTTTATAACAAAAGACATGTACATACATGTATACCTCTGACTATATTTATATATATGCACATGTATATATACGTCAGCACTATCCGAAAGATGTCAAAATGAACACAGATTAAAGCTAAAAGATTCATTCTGATATGAAGCATCTGAGATGGCTGGTAAGCCTTATTTATATATTTCCTATAGGTTTATATATTTAAAGAAACATCAAAAGTTTTTAACAAGAAAATTTTATTTTCACAGACAGAGCATACTGTTGTGATTGCATTAGAGCAGCTGTACAGTATAACTTCTCTGCTTGCTGACAATGGGTTTTGCTATATTAATTAAATAAGTAATGTGTCTGTGATCTTTATTCATTAAAATTAATGCAATAATATCTATGTTGAAGGTTCATATTGGACTCAACCTGGCAAGCCAAATGAAATGGCTTCAGAGGAGTTACTCTAAGCTTATTCTTGATGCAACACAGAGCACTGACAGGAGTTTCTGTGTGAAATCAGTTTACCCTTGCTTAACTTAATACTCCTCCCCATCAGCAAACACGAGTATCTTTGAAGCACACAAAGATGTCTTGTATTAAACAAAGCTACGGAGACCACAAGTCTCCAGGTGACAGGTCACGCCGGGCACGGAGCCCGCTGGCCGGGTGTATTCCTGCGGCCAGCTGTGACAGGGGAAACGCTGCCGGCGTCACTGCTGAGCTCTGTGGTCCGACTGCGAGCAAAAGCCTTCATCTGGAATTAGCCCAAAGGATGGCACTGCGCACGGCTTGCCATTTCTAGTAACGAGACTTGAAACAAATGGCGAAGGGTTTGTGTATGGAACCCGAGATCCTCTGGTCTCTGGGAATATCTCCTGGCGAAACAGGAACTGCCTTGCTTCAGCCTCCCCTTCGGAAAAGCTGCCCTTCACAAAGGCAGTGTTGGTGAGCATACCACAGGTGATGCCCCTGCACTGACAGGCATATGCACTGCATGAAACAAGATTCTTGCTGCTAATAAGATTCCCAAATGTAATTCACTACACAGTGAGACCAACAGCAGTCTTTCCCACAACTCCGCAGCTACTGGATTAAGATTTGATGAATAGCAGCAAACATGGGGTCAAAGTTCAGCATCAAAACCAGAAAAAACTATTAATATTTTTGTTCCGGTAACTAGGTGGGTTACACCTGAACCCTGGCAAAATTATAAAACGTGAAGGCACCTTTGATTCGTGCCCATCCAAATTTTATAAATAATTAATTCAAACAACATGGAAAAAGAAGAAGATGAATAGTCAGGTAACCTTACACTAAAAAGACTGATTAGAATTGAAGAATCAAGCAGCTGACCCAGCCACCCCCGGTAGTATGACTCACGGTACTATTTTCATATTTGTATTATTTAGTATATAAAAAACTTAGCTGAGAGTCCTGTTCTGCTAAGAAACTGCATTAGATACTCTGAAATTATCATCCCTGATTAATTTTCTACAGAAAAGAAAATGTTTTCATTAAAATTTTATATGTTAAATGTCATCTTTTGATTAAATCCTCCCAAAATCTAAGTACTAAATGTAAAAAAAGTATGAAAAGACCCATCCTCTAACCTACACAGAAATTACTTTTTTTCTTGAGGAAATCAAATACTTTCCATGATTTTCAAAGGCTGGCAGAAGTGAATTTCCAATGAGGTAGGGAGAAGAAATTTGCATTAACTCTTTCTCTAACCCTACTCCACATATAATAAAAAAGAAATCTTAAACAAAGTGTTTGCATTATAAATAGATGAAACATATCAAAAGACAAGAGGGCAGGAGGTGGTTTTTATCTTCCAGCGTTTAGAGGCAGGAAACCGAAGGATGGATAAAATTAGTCAAGTTTTACAGTGAAGAAATATTTGGAACTAGTGAAAGGAACTGATTTCAGGCCTTGCAGGTCCAATACCTTCAAATTTTATTTATTAAATATCAACATTTCTGGCAAAGTAGTACCATAAAACAGTAACTGGAATTAAATGCCACTCATCTGTAATTTTATTCCTATTTGTCTCATGCTGAAGTATTCAAAATTCATTGCTAAGGACTTGCTTCTTTGTCCCTGTGAGGAATATTCAGAAAGGTAAAAAATTTACAGTGATACCACAGATCCTAAAATTAGTGTCTGGCTCTCAGTTGCCCCTGATGGGCTTCCGCACATCTCCCTTCAGTAATGACAGGGAGGGCTTCATGCTCTGTGAGCCTTTGTGGAAACGCATCTTCCTCTTACCTACCCTAATTATTTCTCTCTTTTTTCCCAACTTGCAAAAGTATTTTTACGATGGCAAAGAAATAAGGAACATGCATTACATTAGCTAATATGGGAGTCTTAAGCATTGAGTGCTACTACAAAGAGACACAATCCAGGGAAAACACTAATTAAGGAAGGTCCCTTGTAAATGAACAGCCATAGATGTACAGTGTCTGCCCATTGAGCCATGTGGTTGTCCTTTAATAGAATATGCATTATAAAGCACTAATAAGGCAACAGGAAAAAGGATATGTTAAACTAACTAAAGATTAAAATATATCTATAATTGGATTAATCTGTCAAATTTTTAGAAATAACTAGCTCAGGAATACTGCATATATATTTTACTGATTATATTTACAGGGCTCTATGAGTTTCCCATCATAGCAACTGCAAGTACCAGAGACGGCCTAACAACTTTTTAAGAATCTAGGCATCTCTTTCTATGAAGAATCAATACATGAGTGTTGCTTACCTTTTACTGATGGAAACTGATGAGCCTGACTATGCTGTCAAAAACATAGTGAAGTTTTATTGAATTCTATTGAAGTTTACAAGATTTTCTTTTTCCAATCAATGTTAACCTATTAAAGACAAGAAGCAGCATATTTTATATTTTTATTTTCACAGAAACTAACAAAAATCAGGAAATTAGATGATTAAAGCTGGAGACTGATCCAAAACCTGCTGAGTGCAGTGAGCATCCTTCCATTTCCTTCAGTGGGTTTTGGATCAGGACTTTGGTAATGAGGATTTAAAACAGCCAAATTAGGTTGCCCAGCCAGCATTAATAAAGTCTTTATTAAACAGTCCTATAACTGCCAGATACGTAGACTGAATAGGCAGTGAAGAACTATGGTCACAGGAACACACTTACAGACCATCTAGTCAGACAGCAGACTTCCAAGGGAAGCCAGCAGCAAATCCTCTGGAAGCATCTTTAACACTTTAGAAATCACAGACACACACATACATTGATTACGCTGTAACTGGAAGTTAGCAGGTGGTCTTTGGGGTACACAGGGTGACAGCATTCTATTCTACCTATACACAGGCTGTTAATCGTCTTATCTAGCTATCTACTACAATGTAAATTTTTAAAATTTTGCTTTTATTCATGGACTTACTCAAGCTATCCTATTCTACTGGACCTTTTCCTTCACTGTATTTTTCTCTGTAAAAGACAAAGAATTTTAATGAACTATGTAAAGGAGTGCTTTCCTCTAACCATTTTTAGATTTGTCACAATTAAATTTTATTGGTCATCATGGAAACAGTATTTAAGACAACCCAAAGTATCTTTTAACAGCCTTCAATATTCCCCACTGCATCCCCTGTTCTCCCATACCGTATCTTCCTCTTTTTTTCTGAATAACACAAAGCCTTAATCTCTTTCTTCAGATGGGAATCTTTTCATGTAGAAGTCTTTTCTTTTTGCTGTCATTCTCTGGTCCTTCCTTCCTTCCTGAATAGATTTCTGGATAAGAAGTGACCGAAGGCAGACACATTATTCATACTGAATATGAGAGTTATCAGTTGGTAAGGCAAATGTTACACAAAAAATACTAAACAAAGTATTACATTCCTTTATAATATATATAGCTTTCTTCTGATACTAACTGAGCAAATACTCCAATTGATCCTTTCCATAATAACGGACAAAAGGTTTTTGATAGTATCTGTTCTGCTGGAGAGGTATCCAAGAAACATTCAGATCGTACCTTCCAAAGCGTTACATATATATTTGTAAAATTACAGATAACACCATACAGCCTTGACCAGTGATCTTTGATAGTCCTTTTGAAGTATGTTTCTGTTTTGGCATTCCAAAATAAATTTGTATTGTCGTCAAATAAGCTGCCTTTACAGATCATTAAAAACTATACTAATACTAAATCAACCCACAGAAACAGCTACCATTTCATGGTATGTTTTAATGGTGTTATGCTTCCTACATTTAGCAGAAGAAATAATTAGAGTATTTTCTCATTATGGCTTATTCTCAGTATTCCTCTGTGCATGTATGTGAGCAAATGCATATGTATGGTAGTAAATGCATTTGTATGCATATGCATAAATAGGTATATGTATTTGTGCATGTGTACGTGTACATAACTAAATATATATATATGTACAGAGAAACAGTGCCCGTCAGTGAAACTGACTTAACATGGCTGCAAGCACACCAACTTTAGCTATGGGACCCTACAGAGAAATGTCTAGTAGAAAGTTCACAGGCCTTTTCTGTTTCATAGGAGATGTTGAATAAAATAAACTCATTTGTAATAAATATGTAGATCTTATAGACTGATTCATAGACATACATATCTCCATCATGCACACAAGTCGCTGAAAAAGAAAATGCCATGCATTTCCAGTTACATTATTCTAAAATGAGCATAGGTAAGATATCCTGGGGGGGGGGGGGGGGAGGAGTTTTAATCTGGGAGAATACAGCCAGAAAGCATTGAAGAAAAGTCGAGGATGCAGGAATGCCAAGGTGCTATATGGTAACAGCTGTGCTCTGCCATCCTGAAATTCTGTGCACTGAACAGCAACCTGACAGACACCGGGCTAAAATTTTTGCCAGGGATCAGTGCCACACAAAAGCATCGCAGCCAAACACATCCCTTTGCAGACACAGTGGCTCCATCCCAAGGTTTCCATCATACCAACAGATCTTTCCGTAGAACTGTCCTTGAGGCATATGATCCACTGAGCTCAGAGTCAAATCCAGTACCTATGTGCTGCCAAATGGATGTAGGCAGGGACAAATGTACATGCAGGTCCCTTACACTGTTCACGCACAGTGATTTTCAGTCTGAGGCAACTGGGCTGGGAACCCAGACAGGTCACTGCCGGTTAAACTCACTCCTAACCTTACCAGCAGTGTCTCCCTGTGCATTACAATGATGCACGTTACTATGACGTCATTTTCCTTGCAACAGTCAACTTTTGACTAGATTGAGTTTACTGAAATTGTTACTGACAGTCCAAGCACACATTATTAAGTGCAAATTAATATAGGTGAAACAGATAGTGAGGTCTTACACGGCAGTTGCACTAACTTTGTAAAAGGCAGTCTTGTAAAAGCGTTGTGAGATTTTTGCTGGAAATAGGCAATAGGAAATATTTCTCCTCACATGTTCCTGCCACTAATTTATTATCTTATGGAGAAGCACCTCAAGTTGCGTCAGCTGAGAGATCGCAGTCTCACTGTGTGCCTGGAAACAAGCATGAAAACAAAAAGGTGATAGCCCTCACACTGAAGAGTTTAAGAATTCCCAGAAAAGTTAGAGCAGTGGGAATTGTGACCTGCAGTAACTTTAAGCATCTGGGTCTTACTAATGAAAAACATGCAAAAGGAAGAACTATACCCCATCTCTGAAAAGAAAGGAGCTACACTACCACTGTCTGTATATTAATATGCGTTTCTTCCCCCTTTTTTAACCCATTCTGCCAGTCTCCATTTTATTCCTCTTTTACAATGCATTATTCACTGAGGACAGCTGTGAAGGACCAAAGAACACAAAACTCGCTGACACTGCTAGTCATCCATTCGCCAAGTAGTACTACCCCTTGTCTGCCTGCAGATTGTGTAGATTTCTGTAGATTGTATCAATCTTCTCAATGCATGAATTAGGTTTCTGTGTTTCTTTTCAGAAGCTATACTGAGAATTTCCTAAATCATGCCCAAAACTAAAACTAAAATGGAAACAGTATCTACTGTATTGGCAAAATTCTAAATGTTTTCAGTTTCTCCCTTTCTCCTTCTTCATCCCCAATCAAAAAATCTTTGTGGGTAATCACTGCAGTTGATGCTACAACCATTGAAGGACTATCATATGTCTGTATGCTGTTCTTACAAACATGAAATTTCTAAGCACAGAAAGCAGTAAGACTGATGTCCTTGGTTCGTTTGTTCAGACCTAGTTATTGAGGCATAAATAGTGTGCAGTATAACATCATGAAATGACCTAGGAGTGCCTATAACACACAGAGACAGTGAGACCTAGAAAAAACAAGAGTACCCAACCTTAACACGGAGAACCAGCACCACCTGATTTCCTTGCCCTGGTCTTACATAGCTTTGGCAAATAATGAAGGATTTTCCCCTTCTGCAATAGATGGAGTTCCATACGTGACTCCCTTAGAGGAACACACAAAGTTTGAATATTAACATTAAAAACCCACAACTTTCATCTGCATTCTTCCCTCCTCCCCTCCCTCCAAAAGAGTTTTCTTCCAAATGTGCATTAATTTTAAGCTATCACAAGTGAAATTCATTGCTGCATTTGATCGGGTTTTGTTTTAAGAACTGGAAAACAATAAGAAAGTGCATGACAAATGACAGGTTAAATGATCCCCTCTGAGTCACTGAGGTCCATCATTTCATATTTAATAACATTTTACAATAAAACAAGCATACACTTGAACTGATAAAGCATAATGGCTGCTTTGGTGCTGCTGTAGATGTGCATGTGAAGACTTAAAAGAAACACATGGATTACTGACCTGACAGGCCATGACGGTAATCCGAAACAGCTGTTATGGTCTCTGCTGTAAATTCTTACTTCATGGACCCCTGACACAATGGATGGCACCAAGATAGAGGTTTGTAATAGAAATGCTGACACAACCTTATCTGTAGCTGTGCAAACGCTTGCTGCTACAGTTAAACTTTACAACTTGAGCACCACTAGATAAGTTGCTAGTTTTTAATCATATTAATCACAGCTTGGATGTTTCAATTGCCATATATTATCATGCAGTGTGACTATAAAAACAAGAATATTCCCAGCCACTGAAGACCATAGCTGTTATGAAACACAGAAGTATACCCAAACACTTCCCTGTAAGTACAAATACACTGAATGAAAACCCCAGTAAATTATCCATTTTTTGCTTTGTTTCCCAATACATGGGTTCAACATAATAGCCACAGAAGGTACTCTGAATACAAGAATATCACTGAACAGTAAAAAAACTTCACTAAGATCTGCCCCGTATGTTTCAAAATTTCCTGTCAGCAGTAAAATAAGTCTACTGTCTTCAGTGAAACCGACAGTAGGAAGCCTGCTCTTTCAGAGGGATGCACAGATTATTCTTCACGCACTGCTGTTTTCTTTAAAAGCTGGCTTTCCAGCACTAGTGAGGAGTGGGTGGCAAAACTCTCACTGCTTTCAGTGGTCTGAGATTTGGAGCCTGGGAATATTTTATGTAAATATTTCTCTTCACATTTTCTTTTCATTTGTCCGAGTGATTTACAGTTTTATTTCAGCAAGGAAAGTTTCCTCTCGAAGAAGCTATATTTGGTGCAAACTGAACAGATACTGCATTGGAGCTGAAACCCCTCTATTTTTACTGAATGGGTACAGCTAACTACAATTAAATTAATCTATAAATAAAACTTGGTTGCTTACTGCTCTCTGTTACCCTGAATTTGCAAATCCTCGCATGCTGCATGCCAGTTTACATGCACCAAGTGATATAATCCCACACTGTCAATGCCTACTCTTTTACAGCACCTGTTTATTACACTTTCTGTAGACAACTGTGTTTTCCTTTAAGATGGGTGGTATAGGTATGTAGCCTGTGTGTCACAAAAAGTCCTGTAAGGAATTAAATAGAAAGAGCATGCCTGTAATCATGTGTGGCAGAACAGAGTATGCCATGGACATTTCTGAAAATTGTTAAGAGCTGTAGCAATGCACAGGAGTTGCCATAGTGTTATTCTGACCCCTGAAGGATGGAAACAGAGTTAACTTCATATCCTTTTTTTCAAATTTACTCAGTATACTCTACGAATGTCAAACTCAAAACTACATTAGCAGGATTTATTAGTGCTTGCCCAGAATTATCCTCCAGAATTATGAAAATAGTCATGAATAATGGTGGACCGACTTTAAAATACTGATGTCTTCAGGGAAGCAGAGGAAAAAAAAATATTGTTCAGGATGGTTCCAATGGTAAAATTACTGTGAGTTTGATACTGCATTAAGTCTAATAGGTACGTGAAGATCGTGTTTATCAAGAGATGTAAAAGCCACTCTGCCCTCACCTCTTCTTAACTGAAAAGCATTTTAGTGAAATTTTGCTAGAATAAATCCAGAGTGAAGGAGGGAAGGACATAGGCCAGTGATGATAAGGTCACTTATTTCAGCCGAGTTAAGATTTCATCAGGCTTATATTTTTCAGAAACGCATCTGTTAGAGGTCTAGGGCCTCAGCAGTGCCTCTGCAAGCTTATCTGTCTTCCAGGAGTACTCTTTCCCCGCTTCCCCCCAAACAGATAGGAATAGTGATTTATGACTCTAAAATGGATATTAAAGTAAATTATACCGTGATATACTCCTATCTTTGTGGACAATTTGTTAAACAAGTCCATCTGAGTTAAACCAATGGGACTCCTATCACACCTTTACTCTTCACCTACTCACTTCCGAGATGCCTGGATGTGTTAATGGACCACCTTTTAGGTTCCCTGTAAATGTAACAGGTAGGTTAGGCAGTTACAGCTGACAATACTTTCTTTCTAAAGTCAGTCACACTGGTACGCCAAGACACTAAAGCAGCATCCTGCTAAAGCTGCGAGGCAGTCATTGCACACACCGAGAGGCAACACTATCTATGTTAAGCGCTGCACATACTCGGGGTGAAACTGCTCCAGCTTTGCCTTGAGCGCTGGGAGAGGTCAGCAGAACGACATGCTCGGAGGTAGGCGACAGCGAAGAGGATCAATTTCAATTTCGGTTTTGTTCCTCCTCTGCTCGCTCAGCTGTTGCCATGCCCTGAAGTCCCAGGTTGCCGTGTGACCTTGCCGAGGAGCAGGCGGCCGGATCTGCTCAATGGGACCGTTGTGCAGCCTTGCAGGGGCTCCTCTGGAGCCCTCTCCGCGGGTGTGGCTGAACTAGCAGCTAGGCAGCCTCCTCCCTCACGAACTCCCTGTCCCGGGAAACTCGTCAGGAGCATGCTGATGCAAAAGGCAGCCTGCAAAAGGCAAACCCCTTGTCAGGAGCTGAGCAAGGATCTCCCCTCCTCTGCCCAGGTCTCCATCCCCCGCTGCCGGGAGCGCTACAAAGTTAACCCAAGTGATCGATACGCTACATGAGGATATTATTCGACTATCGGCGACTGATGCCACTGATGTAATCAAGTTACATAATCGCCGTCTTTGCACAAATACATCCACATCTTCCTACAGACAGATCTGCATATCTTCTTCCATCCATTATGCATGAACCCACCAGCAGTACATAAGGGTATATATTTTTTGCGCACACACTATAGAACTTTAGCATTGCAGTGCATTGCACTGCACAACGTCATCACTATCGATTCCCTCAGCCTTCCCCCATTCTTTCTATCAGAATTGATTTTCCAAAGAAAGATTACCAATGTGCATTGCTTGGATCCCTTTAAATCTTTAAAGGCTGAAGTGCTTCCCTCGCTCACTTCTGTTCTTAAGACGATCTTTTCTCTCCTTTTTCCCCTGTCTTGCTTCACACCACAACTAACCGAGGAATTAATTCACACACAGTCCCTCAGCCAGATGCATATATACATGAAATACTGAAGATAGCATCTCTGTTTGCAAATCTTAACTCCCATACACGTGGTCTGAGGTTTCAGTAGGTAAGTTATTGGGTGAAAAAAATATTTTGTAAGAGCAGCTGGATGTGAGATTCTCAGGCTAGTGACATCTATGGTATTACTCTACTACCAAGATGAGATTTTTTTTCTTTTTTTTTTTTTTTCCTTCACCCTCCCTCAGTTTATAATTTCCTTGCAGGCTTTACAGGAACAGTTGTAATCCCAAATTACCAGTGGCATTTAACCCCCTCACCACCAGAGCACTGTACCGTGATCAATAAGGACGGCCACCTTAAAGTTTAACAACTTGAAAAGCAGGGTTTCTTTACCTCCATTGCAGCTATGAAATGCAGCAGAATGCTGCACAGAGTTAGAAACATTTGTTTTAAGCAGCGGATGGGATCTGATCTCATATTAAACAGATTCCATCACGGAGTGCTTCTTTACAACCACATACATTTTCAGTCAAAAATAACACAAACCGGGGGGGGGGGGGGGGGGGGGGGAACAACGAAAGACTCCTTGCTTTTACTGTACTCTCCCAAATCCAGAGGGTGCAAGAATAAAAAGGGAGGAGAAGATTTTTTATTTCTTTTTTTAATTATTTATTTATCGCAAAAAGCACTCACCAGAAGACCTAATGCAGTTATTCCACTCAACTGCCAATAACGGCTGGAGCCCCTCGCATCAGGGTAATGCAGCAATCCTGAAAGTACCCATTTTAATCACACGCCACCAAGTTTAGCAATGCCGGGCTTTTGCCTGGATAAAATGACCTTACCCACAGGAGTCTCCCGAAATATCCCTCCGGTGCGATCAGTCAGCGAGGCGAGTGCCGGTCACCACACTGCGCACTCGGCCGGAGAAGCCCCGTGTTTACTCCTGGGGCTGAGCTGGCCGCCAGTGCCGCGGACGCGGCGCCCATCCATCCACCGCTGCCAGCTCCGCCGCGGGCGCAGGTAATTCCATACAGACTTCGGCGGCCCCCCGCCCTCCCCCCCCCCCCCCCCCCCCCCGAGTCGCCCCTTCCTTCCTAGTTCAGAAAGTGCCCGTGTCGCCGGCGGGAGGTACCATCCAGGTGCAGCGGGGGGGGGGCTGGAGGAGGGGGCGGCCAAACTGGGGGCCACCGCGCCGCCCGCGGGCAGCTCGCGCCCAGCGCGCCGCCGAGGGCCGGATCCCGGCTGCCGCGCACAAGTGTTGGGCGAGCGGCGGGGGCCGGCGGGGGCTCCGGGTGCTGGGCAGCTTGGGGAAAGCGCTGCGGGGGAGAGCCGGGGGAGGGTGCTTGCCGGGTCCTAGCACCCGCACCGCCGCGCTACGGAAAAAAAAAAAAAAAAAAAAAAAAAAGAAAAAAAAAAAGGGGGGGGGAGCAATCGCCGAAGGGGAAAGAAGAAAGGGGGAAAAAAAAAAGAAAATCTGTTGTCCGCTTGGCCCGAACGATACTAGTCCCCGGTGAAAATGACAAGTGATCAGCAAAGAAGAGGAGGTCTTGACTGACAACCACAATCCACCCAAAATATCCTAAGGAGCAGAGGAAGAGAGGGAGGGAGAGAGGCGAGAGAAACTGCAGTGCACAACGATCCCTGCGCTCCGCCGCGATGGGCTCGCTGCGCTGCACGCGCCCTGCGCGGGCCCAGCCGGCGGGGAGGTGCCGTTACTGCCCCCCGATGGACGCCTCGGCGCCCGCACCGCCCCGCCAGCGCCGGCTTCGGAGGAGGGGTTTTTGGGGTGGGTGGGGAGAGGAGGGAGCGAGGCGGGGAGGGCCCTTCGGAAGGGATCCTGGAGAAACTCCTGGGAAGCGGGCCTCCCTCCCGGCGCCGCCCGGCTCCCCGCGCCGCCTCGGCCCGCAGCGCTGGGGCCGCGCCTGCCCGCGGCGGGGCCGGGGCCGGAGCGGGAGCGGAGCCGGAGCGGGAGCGGAGCCAGGGCGGGAGGGGGAGGGGGAGCGGGAGCGGGCCCGGGAGCGGGGCTGGGCCGGGAGCGGGAGGCCGAACGCCGGGCGCGCAACATGCGCGGGGGTCAGACTGCTTCGCTTTTCCTGTTGTGGTTTACTCCCCCCCCCCCCCCCCCCCCCCCCCGCCCTCCCGCCCCCCCGCCCCCTTCCCCTCCGATTTCCGAAGCGAAGTGTTGTTTTAGGAGAGATGATACATTATCTATTCTTGGATTTTTATAAGGCAAACTGTGGGCCTCGCTGTTGCCATGGGATCTTCTTTGTGCAAACTCTCTGAACTGTGTGGGAACAATTTTATTTCTTTCCCTTCAGATTTTTTTTTCCTTCTCTGTAACTCTTCTGAAGATATGTATCAAAATGTAACTGCATTATTGCCAATTAAGATTAACAGCAGCTGCAAGGTGCATCTAATTAGGAATGTTAATTACTTCATGAAATAAATAGTCATCTGCAGACGCTTATAATACTAAACAAATGCTCTATAAGAAGTAACTCTAAAATTCTGTCGCTCACCCCAGTAAATCTTACCGCATCCCTGCACAAAGGTGCGGGGGAGTAGACACCCCCTCTTCCCTAGCACTGGCCCTGCAGGTGCACGCTCACAGGAACAGACACACAGAGTTGCCTGTACATAGGCAGACAGTTGGGTCAGAGGCATCTCATATGCTTTAAGACCCATTGAATGGGGGTATGGGGGTGTGGAGGAGAGGGAAATACCTGAGCAATGTGAAACACGTGCAGTTATGTATCTGTTTAAGTCTGTGTAAATGGTGCTGTCCAAAACAGGGACAAAGACACTAGGCAGCATTCAGTTGCCACCAAATCCAGCCTGGCTTCCTTGTAGGACCATAGAGACGGATTCAAACTGCTACAGTTTTTAAACCCCCAACATCTTACAAGAGAAAAGAAGAGAAGAGAAAAGCAGCATGTGGGAAAGTGTGATTTTATTACGGAACATGATAAAGGATTATCGATAGGCAGATAACGTGCCACGCAGAATCAGTGGGTTGCAGGAGAGGTGGTAGCTGTCGCAGAATTTGTGGAGCCCGCTCCCACCCCACCCCTCCTTATAACAGAACAGCATTCTTCATGTTGGATAAAATATAGAAGAAACTAGAAATGAATGCAAAAATCAATAGTCAAAATTCAATTTTAAAACAGAGAAATTTATGTGACTGGTTAAACGAGGCATTCAGATGCTACTATGATGAGTGATCCATTTGCATGGGTAGGTAAAAGAGGGACACGAAAAACTTTCTGGGATTCTCTCTGTGGGTCAGCAAAGGGCATTTTAAGTTAGCTGAATGACTCATACTCTCTACTTTAGAGAGCTGGTTTGTGTGCTTGATTTAGAAGCCCAGGCATCCTAGCTGGTTGACAGAGAGCAAGAGAGGGAAAGAAAGAGGGGCTCCCAACTTTGATTCTCGCCGTTATCCTTTGGGAGAGCTGCTTTCTCACCACTGAGGAGTGATACCCAACTCCCAGCACAGGCACCTCTGTTATGGGACATCAAGAGTCTTCTCTGCACCCAGACACGACTACAACTGCTTGAAGGCTGTTCATGCTCTGCAATGGGCAAAGAGTAGGAAGGAGGTACTGGGGATTAACATGCTGGCCAGGCACTCAGCCATTTGCCTTCAGTTCCTGAGTTTTACGGATTTCTCTTGCACTGATAGGCAAGTCAATTAAATCTCTCTGTCCTTTTGTTCCTTCTCTGTACAATGTTAGTTAACACTGTTCTTATTCAGAAGGGTGCAGTGAAGATAAAAAACAATGTTTGTGAGGCATTCCTATACAGTGCTCACAGGAGCTATGTAAGTTCCCAGAGCAGCTGATTAAGGGTCTGGCAGGAGAAAGAGAAAATGAAAAAGGGTGGAAGTCAAAACATGTGAACAAAATACAATATAATCACTAAAATGGCTGAAACCAGACTAACACCACAGAAAATCTGTAGACCATTCACACATGCAGAATACAAACCACCTGCGTTCTTGGGTTAAATTCATCCCTGAGTTAAGGAAACTGGGTTCAGTTCATTTCTGAGTTACTGAAATGCTATTAATAGCAATGTGGTTGTATGGGCACAAGAAAAAGAGATTTTAGAAATATTTTTTTTCTTAGCCACCTACTGAATCTCTGTTTGGCTTTGTCCTCCCATTAATAAGTATATCCTGTATGACACAGAAGGGGATCTCCTTTGTCATCATCAGGCCATGGGTGTTTTCAAGGTATTTCACCAAAGAGAGGAGCAAAATGTTAACTGTTTTCTAAGTATCATTTTAATTCTAAGGCATTCAGTGCATGCTGAATGGGTTTATATGAATGAGTAGTGCACCTTGTATCTGCACAGTCTGTATGATCTTGAGACATTGTGTCCCTTGAAGTATAGAAGAGGCACAAAATGCATCCTCATCCATACTTCAGTGACTTCAAAAAGGATTATCCCATTGAATGTATATTAGGGAAAGTGAAACAGTGCAGTCAAAGTAAACTTCCTTTTCTAAAAGTAATACATATTTAAAATGAAAGGTCTGGCAGAGTATATGGCTTTGAAGAGTGGTAAGATCGTGCCGAATGCTTTTGGTTAGTAAATTCAATCTGCTTGAATGGGCAGCACCCAAGAGCTAATACTATCCCTTAGCTGCACGGTGTCCTTCAAAACTTGCTGGCAAGTCTGTCCAGAGGGTCCAATGCCTGGCAGGTCTGGATTTCTCTCTGCCTACTTGTAGACTTCAGCTATTAAATAATGTTTCCATTTGTATATTTATTTCCCACCCTTTAACAAATGCAGTGGGAGAAACAGGCTAAGTAACACAAAACACTAGCACTTGCACATTCTCTTGGTTATGTGCATATATAATAGAATTATGACATGATATAAATCTAACAACATGGAAAAGAAGCATACTTTTATGGATTAAAAAAATAGTGAAATCAAAATTTCTGAAATACACCTTCACTCCTCCACTAAAATCACCAAACAGAAGCCCTGTTCATGTAAAAATCTACATCTGAACCCCATAAACTGCAGTCTGAATTTAATTACTAAACAGTTTCAGTAAAACGAAAAGGTCAGCATTCTATCTATAATTTTTTTCTTTTCCCCTTTTCAAAACACAATTGCATTGATCTTATTAAAAAACAGTTTCCCTTTTTGTCCACTTTTGGCATGACTAGGTAGTCAGGAATGCTTCAGAGTGAACAAGGTAAAACCTGAAAACTGCTGTCTGGTTAACTTCTTTAATGCTCCTTGAATTCTTGCGTACTACTAATTAAGTTTTATTTATGTTGTGTGGTTTATATATTGTACATTACATATTACATTCTTTTAGTAAGTTTACACAAGAGTGTTCAAGAGAGCAGATATTTTATAAAGAATAATCCATAATTCCACATCATGTGAAAATTTCAAAAGTGATTTCCCTTACAGAGGAGCCTGACTAAAAAGCATATGACTAGACAGGGAATAATACTCATAACAAGGAGATTTAATCACAACAATTCTCTTTTATAGTCTTAACTGCAATTATATTTTTCTATTCAGAACTACATATACCTTTCCGTAAATATGAGCATGCTGTACTCACTGCTGAGCTATGTTGTCCCAAATGCTACAGCTTTACCATACTTTTCTTGTTGTACCATTTTTGTGTGACTAATTCAGGAGCTTTGTGCAGAGCATGTCAGACAGCTCAGGCTATTTGATACACAGCTCTGCCAGGGCTTTGCTGTCTGTATATGCAGCTGAGACCAACTATGTCGGGTAGGCATCAGTTTTAGGTGGCCTGAACGAAGCACTACGACACCTATAGATGAAAAGTGACATGACATAAAAGCTAAATATCTTGTTACTAATTGGGTGGGAAGTACTTTCATTCAGAAAGCCATTCCTTCAAAGCATGCATTTCATTGATTCTTAATGTTTAAAAAAGATACAATTAGTTATATATTAAAAAAAAATAGCTTAGTTGTCCTGCAACTTACTGCTTTAACCTAATTTAGCAAAGAATAATGTCAAGATAAAGATAATTAAATGCTCATCTCTTGCACATTTTTAATTTAGTAGAATAAATGGTCACTTGCTTTTCCTCTAGTCCCTCATTAGAATATCTCAAGTGAAGACAATATCCAGTCCATAAGCACCTGGAACATATACTTCATCCATTTAATTAAATAGTACTCTATCATGAGATGAGAAAACTAAAAAGATGGGGCATTCATGCATTAGAAAAGATTTGTATGTTTCATTTCAGACTTGCTAGGGGTTTTGGGTTTGGGTTGGTGTGGGGTTTTTGTTTTTGGTTTTTTTTTTTTCCCAAAGACCTAATAGATAGCAGTAATAAGGGATTATTTTCCTTTAAGAATATGTTTACTTTTAGAATATTCAGCAATATAAATCTCATCCAATTCAAATAAAGTCAGTTGAAAGGCTCCTACTACTTCAATAACAGTTACAGCAGGCAGGTCTTGCACTTGCACAAGTAACAGATAATTACTGTTATCCAATAAAAGACCATAAATTAGAGGTTTTAAATATAAGCATTATTTGGAAAAAAGTTGCATAAGAATGACTGACCCGAGTTAGAAAAGCAATCCATCTCAGCCAGTGGCGTACACCCAGCTGTGGCCAGAACTGGATAACAGCAGGTGAGAAAGGCAGGGCTGATGAAAAGCAAAAGCGATACTCGCATAATAGAACTCCTGACTTTGACGACCATCAGTTCAGGGGTTTTGACATTTTTTAAATGAAAAGTGTTAGGAATTAAGAGACAAATGTGATCTGCATTGTAATAATAATAATAACAATAACAATAATAATAATAATAATACCATCTAAAGGAAAAGTGAAGAAAGTAAGCAAAACCTTTTTGAGATATCCAGCTGCTTTGTGAAACACTGACTTTTAGTCTTTTAATTAATTTTTTGTTTTTTTCATTCTAAGAATTGCCCTAAGGTAGAAAATGTGCCAGGAAGGCTGATCCTGTGGGCCGAAGCTCCCTTCCCGCTGTGCCACTGCCCTGTCCAGGACACTGCCCAATACCGTCCTCCACTGCCGGCTCCAGCACTGAACCCCTCCGTCGCCAGCAGATATTTTCTCAGAGGAACAGATGTTTTTCATGGCCTCTTGCTTGCCTGTGGGCAGGCCAGGGTGGGCGGCAGTGGGACAAGCCAGGGCAGGCTGGGGCAGGTAGGTGGCTGCAGGGCAGCAGGGCAGCATCCTCCCCCAGCAGCGTCCATGAGAGCCTGGAGGCAGCAAGCAGAGCCCAGGGGGAAGGTGACCTGGGCTCCCCAGCTGTCAGGCATGCACCAGGCAGAGGCAAGGGCCGGAGTAGCCCCCGGGGGAGGCCAGGAGCCATGCGGCTGGGCAGGCAGAGTTGGGCCTGCTGGTGCCCTCAGGGCCTGATGGCATAGATGCCTGTGTATGCATGGTGGATATTATACACGATTTAATAAATATTCATTATTCAGTCCTGGACATCTATCAAAACCTGCCCGTTGTCACTCTGAGATGCAATATTGGTACTGTTTGCATGAATGAGGTTGAGGTGGTCATCACATAGCTAATGGGTGTGTAATGCAAATTTTCTTCCTTTCACTGCAGGGTCTTCTGTTGCAGCACTCACCCACTACTGGAATGACTTCTGCAGCTTTGGTGGAGGTAGACCAACCAAAACATGAAGTTGTGTAGGTCAGCGTAGCAGTTGCACTGCCAGAAGCAGGGCAGTAAAGTGTTCACTCAGGTGCAGCTCCATATGAATGAATTCCCAAAGAAGTATGGGTACTTTCATCCTGAAATGCATTAAGTGCTAAACTTTTGTATATCAAATAGTGTGACTGACCAAAACAAAACCAAATTCAGAAACTGTCTGTGTAGATATATACCACTCTGACAGAAGCAGACTAAAAATTAACTGGTTTAACGTTCCTGACTAAAAGTATCCTTTGGAAAGTTATGAAGCAGAGTAAGAGATTGCTGAAGTCAAAGATGTGTGAGCTACCTGCTTCACAGGGCTCATGAATAAACTACAATAAAGCGATACATGTCAAAATTAATTAACTTAGGAAATGTTTATTATTTAGTGTCGCTGATTTTCTGTCTCCCTCCTACACATGCACATGTGTGGTGCATACAGAGACGCTTGATTTTGCGCTTATCAATGCACCTGATTTAGCAGCTGCAAAGGTTTAACCCAGTTATTAATATAACTTATGAGGATTTGTATGCAGTCAGTACGTTTTGCAGCTTCATTTTGCTATTTGGATGCCATAGGGAAATCTAGACCTCTACACACAGTATGTCCTGTGCATCTGGGAATAATGTATTTCAGGGCAAGACAGGGACAATGCACACAATGGGAAAAAGTAGGGGAAAAATCAAGGTCTTAATTAGATATGTGACAGATCTTGATTAAAATACCTGGACAGGAAGAATATACTAATACATCTAAACTATGGACCACCTAAGATAGTAACAATGACCGTAAAGGAGATCACAAAGATTATGAAGGCAACAAAACCAAACAAACAAAAGATAGTGATACAAAACATCAGTTACTGTATGTGGACTAGGTGTTATGGTGGAACATGAATTGGTAATTAAAGTTTAGAACATAATAAAAAGTTGCTGTTTGGAATAACTAAGCAGAAAATTTGCAAGAAGATAAGCAACTCTTTTTAGTTTTGAACAATGCACAGGACACACAATTAGAGACAATTATTTAAGTGCCACTGCACAATAATCACTGTGAAGTATTCAAACGGCTGGAGCAAAAGACCCCAGATCCCTCTAAAAAGATTTCAAAACAACTTCACCTTCTCTTACTGAAATTAAAAAAAAAAAAAAACAAAAAACAAACCCATCCAAAAGAGTAACGATGTTAGTTGGTGCAAAGGGCACTGTTCAAAGATATTATGTTACATGCCATGCTTAACACATGAAATCCTTAAAAAAGGGCTAGCTTGATTCAGCAAAAGAGTAAGGGGTCTTTTAGAAATGAAAAAAAAATCTTTGAAATATGAAATTCACAGACCAATAATTAAAAACTATATATATTAAATTAAATGTAAAACTATAGCAACTCAGCCCTGACAAAAATGTTGAGAATCAACCTGCTAACAGCATATAGCATAGAGAAAAAATATTTTCAGACTTATTAGAAGATGAAGCTTGTCAGCATTGATAACAGCAGAGATTCAGTAGGATAAGAATTAGTAGAAAAAATGAGTAGACAGAACAGTAACAAGTTGCAAAATATTAAATTTCTAGATAATATTTTTATTGTTCTAGTATGCATGAGGTAAATAACCCTAAGGATGTTAAAACAGTTACGCTACCACAGTTTGAACTGCTTCTGGTTCCACAAAAGTCTGGTAGTACTCACAAAGGAAACTATCAATATCACTATCAAAGTTTCTCAAAAATGTCAGCTTAATGTTTAACAGTCTTCAACAAAATCAAAACATAAATGATGGTTGGGACAGGATTTGAAAACAAAACTGGAAGGAAACATTATGCCACTGTATTAATCCATAGTGCATTTTGATCTTGAATACAACATGTGATTAGTTCACCCTATCTCAAAAAACCTCATAATTGGTAATTAGTATTAAACAAAGTAATTAGCAAGGGGATAGCCAAGTATCACACATTTACTCCAAGAGATGGAGGAACACTGAACAGAGTAGGTCTATTTGGTGTGCAAAAGACGATACATGTGCGATCTCTAAAGTTACAGTAGTGTAAGGTCAAATGCTTTTTTAACATTATATTTTAATATATATTTTATGTTATTTTATACAAGAATGAGGAGGCAGACAGTGAAGTTATGATGTGGCATGTTTAAAGCAGATGCATTACAAATAAGTAAATTGTATAATTCATTCATTGCCTTAGGATGTTTTGCAAACCAAATTAAAATCAGTTACAAAAGATTAAGTACATTCTTGTTGGAGAGGCCTCTCTTTTGTATTAAACAATAATCAGACTACAACTTCTCAATTAGAAAACACCTAAACTACATGTGGCAAAGTGGAAGGACACCAGAGAAAGATCTCGATCAACTCAACTTGTTTCCTTCACCCTTTGCCTAGGCTTCTTCTGCTAGTCATTCTCAGAGACCAGAGAGTGGGCTAGCTAGGTCTTTGTGCTGAGTCTCCATGGACATGTTTTTTGCTTTTATGGTACATGAACTGTGAAGGTTTGGCATTATTGAAGGAGTTAACGTACATTATACAGGGTTAACGCAAGACGGAATCTGGAAACAAGGAATGTTAATTGCCTGGGCTTAGTGTACAGGAATTTGATTTTCCATTGGAGTTTACTGCTAGCTGAAAAGGAAGTAAAAAACTGCTACCAGGTAATAATTCATGCACTAATTGAATTTTCATTTTTACAAGTGTAAGTAAGCAGATATTATGAATGCAATGGGAAGAAGGCCAAGAGATACTGAAAATGCAGGAAATTTGGGCTGAATTTCAGTTCTGTCTGTCATGCACTGTTAATAAAGATATTGAGCTGTATTAGTTATATCAGTCAGTTCAAAATGGTACAACTTATACTTTGACATGTTTTTGTTTTTTTTTTTAAATCAATTTATTCCTGCCCTACAACCTGTAACCTTACTAGCAGAGCTGCTGGTGTTTCAGGAAGGTTCAAAATGCTGTTCATGGGATGGAAACCTTCCTAACATTCCTTGAGGTTTGGAGTGACTAAAAAATGCATTTGTGGGTGATGGCAGCATGGCAGTACCTCTGTGATATCAGTAGCAAAGGGGTTAAAGGAAACTGGTTTAAACATGGCTAGGGGGGTAGGGATGGTTCTGTTGCTGTCTGACTCTTTCTTCAAGCCTATAGAGAAACCTGAAATGCTATGTGGTGACAGGACAACTTTACAGTATGAACAAATTTGAGGCTTCACACAGCTTAATAGGGGTGCCAGCTTTTCCTGATGTGAATATATAAATGATTTTGTCAAACTTCTGTTTACCATGTTCTGAAATTCATATTTCCTAGATCCAATGTTTTCTTTCTTCTGTCTTTATTTCTTATGTTAAATACTCTCTTGATATAAGAAGCAGCATAAAGAAATGCTACAATTTTAGCATGATTTTTACAGAAGATCTGTGACAGCAGAGAAAAGCAAACTGCAGACAATGAAAAATGGAGGATCAGCAATTACTCAGATTCACAAGAACAGTCCTTTATAAATTTGTTTTGTGGACCTGGAAGAAACTTCCATTTCAATGTGTAGTTTTGCCTTGTTTTATCTTAAAAATGCCAGTTTGTTTCAAAGGCCAGAATTCTTTCTTCTTACGGGGCAACAAGCTGTTCCTTATGAGGACAACAGTGACGGTGTAGCATTTCCTGAAAGAAGAGAGATGACTGTCAATGCAAAGGAGAAAGTTTTTTCAGTGGTGGAGACAGATGAATCGGAACAAGAAAGAAGAATAAAGTCAGAGAAGAGTGTCGGGGTCTGAAATGAAGGCAATGTGATCTGAATGTTGATGAAGAGGCATTGACAAGATGAAAGATAGATCTCTCTGTTGTGCTTTCGCCCTCTCATTTCCAGTGTGTAAAATCTGTCCTGTTGACACACTCTTGCGCTCTTTTTATATCACAAAACTGGAACAAATGGGATTCACAATCGGTGGTGGTGGCAGAGCCCCTGTGACAGATACTTGCTAAAAGAAGGGCTCAGCAGCTGCCTCCCATTCTCCCCCATGTTTTGAGATCCTTCAGTCCATGAGACTGGACTTTATCAAGATTTGAGAATTCTTCTCTGAGTAATTCAGGCTGATAACAAATAAGGGAGGTCTATGAGGTACTGACAATTCACATCGACTCTCCAGGGAAACATACAGTATAGTGAAATACATTAAGTATTTTACCTATATGTAATTTAAGTGTATTCATAATGTAACGTAGTTCTCTGTTGGATGTCAGTACTCAGAGGAAATCCTGTTCTGGGGAGAAAAAAATAATCCCAAGCAGACATGCCATGTCTCAAAATAAAAGGTTGCCAAACTTTAAAACACATAAACCACCTTCATAGTAAGCACATCAAGAACTGCTGAAGTTCTTGCTTCAACACATGCTGCTGCACTGGTGAAAATGATACCTTCCATCCATCAAGCTGTTGGTTTTGATAGAAGTTCCTTTCAAAGAATCTGGGTCTTCAGATGAACATAGCTGCTGTTCAGAACAGTGTGTGTTCTCCCAGTAAATATTTTTATACAGTGTAGGTCCAAATATAGTGACCTGTCTGTGTATAACATGGACCTAAATGGGTTGTCATGTTGTGAAATGTGTAATATACAGGCCACAGAATTGTACAGTGAGATAAAAAAATATTTTTTTGAAGTTTACATGCTATCTGCGGGAATACCATCTTAATTGCCCTACTGTATAATGGCTTTTTGTAATACACCTGAAGCTTTTTTTTTTTTTTTCCCCTTCTGTAGTGCAGCTACAGGGAAACCTATAGCTGTACTGCAGAAACCAGTGGTGTCACTGGAATCAATCAAGAAAAACAAGGAAACCAAGGTGCTATTTTAAATCCTGCACTCTTTTGTAAAAGGCATGTTCACTTTTGTGGCTAATTTGCCTGATTGAGAAGTAAAAATTAAATCATACATTTATCTACATGATATATAGGAGTCATGAAGTTTAGTTAGTTAATGCTTGTGTAGCTTTCCATAAAGGTAAAGTACATTTGATAATTGTTGCATATTTAACAGTAAAAAGTAGGCAAAACAGCTTAGTTGGATTTTTTCAAAGGCACCATATAGAAGGTTTCCCTCAAATTCAGTAGGTCTTGGATGCAGTAAAATCTGATTTACTGAGATGCTTGAATCAAAGCAGATTTCTTACCTTGCTATATACTGTGTGTATACTGTTATTTCAGCATTTTAAAAAAGGTTGTTTAAATTTGCCTAAGCACAGTTTTAAAAACTAAATATAACTGCAGTGGATGCAAATTGCTGGGACATCCCAAACAAAATTTTTAGCTGGTGGGCAGTTGCCTGGAGCATCAGACTTCTAGGTGCTATAAAACGACTGTAGCCTTTCTTCCTCCTTTGCCATGTCAGAGCCTTGGAAAGCCAGGTTGGTTTGCTGCTGATAGTGACCATGCGGTAATGTGGATGTGTGGAAATGCTTTGCGTCTAGGCCTCTCATCTTTTGGGGAACAAAATTCAAAATTAAGTATTCCACTGAGACACATAAATTTGCTTTAGGAGAAACTGTAACTGCCTAACTTCACCTCCATCTCTTTTCACACTTAAGATCAATGTGTTACAATACAATTAGTGCAGCCTTGTATCCAAGCCACACCTTAATCTGATCACACTTGTGTTGAGCAAAAGGCATGAATTATAAAAGAAGCTGTTAATGTTAATGCAACCCTAATCTATTAGGATAATTAGGAAATTCTAATCTGTTATTAACCATGTTTCAAAGACAGGGAAAATACACCAAAAAAAACCAAAACTGTAACCCAAACCCAGTTTCTTTGGATGAATTCCTATTCACATTTTCAGTTCTGAACTGAATACTTGTCAGGTGCAAGGACAAGTTCAAATATTAGTGTTCAAAGGCAGAATGTCATCAAATTGGCTGCTGTTATGTCTTGTACATCATTATCATAAGGATAATTAAAATTCCTACCAGGTTGAAAACACCTAATATCAATATCCAATTAAAAAATTAAAAAAAAACCATAAATCACAAAAAGAACAAATATACATCTTTTTGATTACAATACATAGTATTAGGGTTTGGTACAACAAACAGTTAACTAACAATGCATTTTCTCAGGACATGGGGGTATAGAAATCATGTGTCAATGAGAACTTTGTATATCTGTAATAATTTTTACTATCTCTGGTCAGTACATTCACATTATATCACACACATTTTCATATTGTGTAGTAGGGACCTCTTCTTGCTGATACACAGAGATACAATAGAGAAGGATTTAGTATTAATGAGAAATTGAAGGATTACAGACAGAGGATTTTTTCAGGTCATTTGTTTCCTCTTTCCTGTTTCATTTCCCTGCAGTTCTCTGCAGTGCCTTACTTACCTCTCACATATTTATTTTGTGTGGTTTGACATTACATTAAAAGTAAAACCATTGAAATAAATCACCAAAATATTGATGCCAGACTGTTCTGAATCTATGACTTATGTTTTACTGCATCTTTATGAATTTTTAAAACAGAAATACTTACAGTAAAACCACCAAACAAAATTTGGGAAAAAACCACAAAACCCAAGCCACTAACCAAACCCCAGCTCCTCGACAAATCAAAATCTGGTTTATTATTATATCAACACTGATGGAAACAATTTCAGGTATTTCCACAAAAGCTTACAGAGTAATAAAATAAACCAACCGCCACCACACAAAAACCAAAAACCCACCACAAATCCCCAAAACAAAACACAAAACAAAATGTAAAATAAATTAAAAAAACCCAACCCAAAATGTAAAAGAAATTGTAAGGCAGTTTCTTAAGAGAAGTAGTGAAACATTCTTAAGCTACTCTTTGATTTTAAATAGAGGCATGTCTATCATTAATGGCCATGAAAACAGTAAGCTTCTTTGTCAGAGGATCACAAATTGAATAGTTACTTCAATTAGTTTTAAAAGATTTGCCAGATGAATACCAAGAAAACTTTGCAATGTATTGTAACAAATCAAAACAAATTTTCTGCCATTGCAATTTGTGATGCTGACTTTGGTAATTAAGGCAGAATAATCTTCCGTAACTTTATAGGCACTCAGAGTGATGTTATTATCCTGAGCTCATTGTCCAGACTACCTTTGTAGGCAC